>NC_140940.1:97335883-98695883 GCF_014529385.1 Adiantum capillus-veneris | reverse complement strand
CTTAGACGCTCAAAATGAAGATCGAGATCGTCTCTACCACAATAGCAAAAATCTGGAATCAATTTGCATTTATACAAGCGAAGAACGCCCGCACAACATTTTTTATGTGTATAAAAAATGGGTGTAAATAGGAAACCAGAATGGGGGGGCATTTAGAGCCATTGTGCCAACAAGGCTTGAACCCAAGATCTAATGGCCACGATTGCAAGTTGGCTACATTGTCCATCCCAACTCTCACCCATTTGTGTCTCACAATGGGTCCGAAAGTGCACAAAAAAACTGGCCCCGGCAGTCCTTCTAAAGGGGGGTGGTTTTTTATTTGCCCCTTTACCCTAAGTACATGTACTAGTCTCTAGATCATCATGTTGGAGTAGTTGTCAGCATCACCCCTCAAATTGCAAGGGTGATTCTACGTTTCATTTTGGAGGCCTTAAAGAAACTCCACTTTTCTTTCTACACAAAATTTGAAGGCCATACAATGATACAACTATTTTTTTCATTTCTCCTACCATTGTGATGATGGGTATCATTTTCCTAGGCCTTGCAGATGTGTTGCAACCTTCTAATTTTAGGGTTGTGTAGCGTAAGGATAAAGTGTTGTGTAATGCATAGTATAGGGTAGGCCGAGCGAGATTTGTGATGCCATTACATAAAAATTAGGTGAACAAAATTGAAGGTGATGTACTTTATAAAAAGTTCAAAAGAGAATGGAAAAGAAAGAATTTGGTTCTTTGAAGGTGTTAACTTAAAGGCGGAGGAGTAGTGTACATCTTGCAAAAGTGAATTAAAAAAACCCTTCATTTTGTTGTGAGAGATAAAAAGCACGCTTATTATCTACAGCCCAGAAAATTAAGACTCGACCTAGGGTAGTAATAGAGTGCTTGTGTGAAGTTTCAAGTGATTTGGGAAAGTTTTGGCTTGGAAAGTAGATAGCCACTTGAATTACATAAAAGACTATCAGACATATAAAGTGCTAGGAAATTGAGCTAAACTTGTCCAAATTTGTGAAAGATGGATTCAAAGCTTATTGAACATACACTGACCAGAAAGAGTAAAAGAAGGTAGAAAATGATGATTTTTTGATACAGTATAGATAATAAGCGTACTTATTATCTCCTACTATCTAGAGAGCTGAATCTTGACATTTTTTGGTTGCCAAGGGTGAAGACTCATCATACAGATAGCCAAAAAACTTTGGAGTCATTTGGACACTATTGGCCACAAAAAAATGAATTCTTAGGAATTGAAGGTTTCACGTAGTAGTTCTTTGGCTACTTTTGCAAAATTGAGACTGAAAACTTTGACCAAGAGTCCTTGTACATACTTGCAACTAATAGACTAGCTTGTATCCATTTGATTGTACATGAGTGGTTGCGATCAGGATTGAGTTGATAGCTTGTTGGGACTTGCGACACTGAAACATGTTAGTACTGGTTCTAAAGGCCTGTATTCAATTTGATTGAGCATTATTGGTCTTTATGTACCTTAGATCAGGCCGTGTACTAGCAAATCAAGATTGTAACACAAAAACCCAGAGTGTAGTGTCTATTGAGCAGAGTGTAAACCAAGGGGGACTCCTAGAGATAGTAGTTGAAGAAGTGTCCTACACTTACTCCAACTCTAGTTCAAAAATGTCTTCCTTTTCTACTCACTTGGATACTAGAATCTCTCTCAAGTTCAAGCATGTCTTCGGCTATAAGATCAATAAGCATCGAGCTCAGATTTATCTGGATCCTAATGAAGAATATGTGGTTAGAATTGATGACCATACTATTGAATTGGAGGAGGAGGTTGGAGCCAACAAACAAGAAACCTTCTACATGCACCAAAATGGAGTGTAATACTTAAAGATCACACTATGGGCAATTTGGGGATGGAAGAAGATATGTTGATTCCGAATATGACCACCAAACAGGGACTACCAGTGTTAGAGTTAGAAGGGTATGATCAGGCTGATGTCAAACCTCTAAAGCGCATATTGAGTCCTAACCTAAGACTAGGATTCTATTGTTGGGAAGACAAGAATGTTACGGATTTGCTACTGATTGATCACACAAAACCAAAGAAGTTAACACCCTTGAAAATCATGTACATGGTCAATATTAGAGAGAAGGGCACAACAAACCTTCATGTACACATGTTTAGGGATTTCTACAGTAATAACTTTGTTATGATGAATCTAAAAGAGGTTGAAAAAACCAAATATCAAGGCTAATTGATCACAGATATGGTCATGGGTATGGGATCTAGATTGGAATAAAAATTTGGACCAACTGAAAGATCTTTTAGGAGCATGGCCAACCAACAAAGTAGTGTATTCCAAGGAACCCACCTCAATGATGAGAATTAGTGAGAGGTGTGGAAACCATTGAAAATCGAGGAAGATCAGATGACACCATAACTAGGAGAGGGACAAATAATTCACCATTACCAAGAAGCTTGGTTGAAGGCCACCATCGACCAAAAGAGTGGGTGTTGAGCATAATCAAAGATGCAAACTAGCCGATTCTTTGAAATGGGTAAAAAAATACAGTGGATTTGTAGATCCATATGACTATTTACCAAGATTCTAGAAAATACTATGAACAGAAAGGATATCGGATTTCCATACTCAATTCAAAGGATCTAAAAGGACCCTAGAAGGTAAGTCATTGCATGGTTCTAGAACATACCGCTTGGATCCATTGCAGATCTATCAACTTTGGTAAAAGATTTATTGTTGCTTGTTCAAAAATGAGAATTAAGCACTGTACAATAGCTCAAATCTATAGCAAGCAAAGAAAATGGGAGTCTCTAAGGGACTACGTAAGTAGAAGGAGACCATACATCATCATATGCCTAAAGTTGGAAATGAGTATTGAGGAGAGACTTGTAACATTGTTCCTTGAAGTCTTACTCAACAAAGATTTGCAAGCTATATTGTATGTAAAAAAACACAGCACCCTAGAAACATGCATCTTGGATGCTATATACTTGGGAGACAAATGCAAAATTTTAGTGAAAAGAGCACTATTAAGGATATATAGAGCGAGAAAACCATATCTATTGTGCCAACATAACTAGGACCCATTATGGAGGCTCCAATAAATTCTATAGAGGATATGCATAAGTGCATGAATGTTATGATGAGCAATATATAGAGGATCTCAGTGATAGATCAAGACAAGGTGCACTAGAAGGGTAGACGTCCATGGACAAACAGGCCTATCTAAGTGGTGTGCCATTTAAGAAAAATGGATAAATCATGAGACCAATGATTCATTTTATTGATTGAAATACAATGAAAATGTCCAACATGTACTAGTAAGACAACAAGGAAAACCTATGTCTATGTATCGGCCTAACATGGGAAAAATACAAAATCCACCCATGGCTATGGAGAGACCAAAGCCAGTGCTAGGTCAACAACCACCCCTGCTAGCAAACAATGCAATACCTAGCAAGTATATGTATCCGCAAGGACAAGTAGAGGAGCAATACATAGTATCGATCACACCCTATAATGAGGCTAGTTCATCAACTAAGGTAGTAGAGGAAGAATGGTAGACTCAATTGCTAATTACCATGGTAGAACTAGTTTACCAGTCACTTCAAGAGGCAAGACCTGCTTACTTCATTGCAAACTAGGAAGCTAGGGCACGCATGATTGAATAAATGTAGAAGTTGAAAATAGAAACAGTATGACTTGTTTGGGGTCTTCTTGGGCCCTTTAATTTTCCCCAAGCCTAATGACAGTGATTAAGTAGTGGAGCAATAGGTGGAAGCCACATGGACAAAAATGTTGGGTTTGTCAAGCCCTAGGACAAAGAATTTACAAAATCTTCTAAGAGTTAGGGTTAGAGAGCTTCAACTTAAAAGGATTTAGGGTTTAAGAACCTTTAGGTTGCAAAGCTTTAGGGCTAAGGGGAGCTTCAACTTGCATAGTGCAAGAAGCTTGGATACCATGAGTTGAGACATCGTTCAAGGGTAGACTCATTCGCTTGCAGCAAACGAGCAAGATGACAATGACCATTGGGTAACCGCAAGCTTTGTGACAGGCATGTGGGTGACAATGTATCCAAGCACAAAGGGAGCCCACAAAGTCTCTCATCGATTCATCAGATTGAGGTCCTATCATGGGAAGGGTCGTATATTGAACATGAAGCAAGTGACCGATGGAAGCAAGCAAGTGAAGATACAACATGTCTACAAAGCTTCTCAACTATGGATCAATGACGTCAATCGCAAGTGCTTTCCTACTAATTGTAAGTATTTCTAGTGTTTTTTGTAGAAAACACCATGCTTTTGCATGAAGTCTCTAATGAGAAAACTCCGTGGGAATGGTGTTTGGATTGTGCATATACTTTTCTGTCAACATTGATGGAATGGGAGCCTCTGGAGGTGCTCTCCGAAACTTTTGAGGCTCACTACTTTGAGTTTGGCTCATTGCTATATCTTGGATGCACTATGTCAGAGCTTGCAGAACGGTCCATCTTCTTCTTTGATGCAGAGTGTGTAGTCCCAAGTCCCAATGACAAGGAATGTCTATGTTTTCGTGCCATGGCATGTTCATAATGTGAAATTATAATATCTACCTCACATATCAATGCTTTTTTTTATGTTGGGCCAAATGCTATGATGTACATAGTGTGATATATGCGAAAATGGATGCCATGGTGCAGGCATGTACATACCTTGCCAAGCAGGCGAGGCCAGGGACGTGGCACCGTTGCATGTTTTACCACATTAAAGAATGTCTAATTTGATTTATAAATGTACAAATGTCAAGTGTTTCGAAGTGTCATGCTTGTTTTGCCTAGAAAGTTCAATGCGGGCAATCTCGACCAAAAATAACAGGTTTCGTGCACGGGAAAGAAGATATATCCAAAGTTCTTATCAAGTCGTAAATTAAGGTTCAACATGAAATTTCAGACCAATGGGATTTTCCCACAAATTTAGGGATTTTTCCTAGCTCGTTTGGGCTTTTTACGGACGAAAAGGGGTATTTTTGGGCTAAAAATGGTCAAAAATAGCCTAAAAATAGCTCAAAATGACACATAAATAATGGTGCCAAGTTGTGTGAAAGTTTAGATCCAAGAATGATCTCATTTAGGCATATGAGCAAGGAGATACAACCATTCCTTTACAGGGTGCTAGTGCAGTCCCGTGCCTCTTCCACTACATGGTTGAGGCTGTGAGGCCTCCAATTAGGGTTTACCCTCCTCAAATAACTACTTGGTCTTCTCCAATGAGGTACTGAAGCTTCCATGAAATGATCACAACAAAGAATCAGTTCATAAATTTAGGGTTTTTAACAGGTCAAATGAGCACTGCATCTGTGCAATTGGGAGCGAGGCTGCACCTAATCTTCACACATACAAGAGTTTTGAATTAATCTTGGTTCATTTTCAAAGTGGATCTTTCATGGATGGATTTTTGTTCTTCTTAGAGTGTTTTTGGCTTCAAATCATCTACGCCTTGCTTGAATTTGCTATGAATCCTCATAGTTAGAGGCCCGACGCTTTCCTAGTCACACTGCGCACTTTTTGACACATTTTTGGTGAACCCGACACAAAGTAGGCTAGGGTGAGGGTTCAAAAGCTTCATTGAGAGTCTCAAATCAAATATTTAAAGCTATGGAGAAACAAGAGCAATAGGGGGTTCGAGGTTTAATCCAGTCACAATGCAAATGTTTCAAGCTTTTGCAGTGTTTATGCAGTAGCAGCAAGTTGCGGAAAGGAGGGATCTTTCCTCAGCCAAATCATTTAAATCTATGGTGGAGAAAATGGATCAACTTAAAGTTAAAGATGTAACAAAGTATCTTTGTGGGTATGTAAAGGAGATGGAGCTACATCAATTGCCCGAAGCAGAGATGGTGAAAAGTTTTGAACTAGCTATGGTTTCCGAGATCAGACAGCAAGTAAGGGGAATTAGAAATGAGCATGGGGCAACTTGGGAAGCATTAAAATTAGCCTTGAAGGAAGATTATTTTATGGAGGAATCCGAAAGGGTAACAAAGAGGACTTTTTTAGAGTGAGTAGTTCGGCCAAAAGAACGGCTTTCGCCTACCGAACTGCTAAGGGAATTTGAACATCGATATGATCAATTATCAAGGATTGAAAAGGCTACGCTAAACTCAGACAAGAAAAAGCTCTTTTTGTAGGTCACAGGTAAAGAGATTCAAGAGAAGCTAGAGCTATTACTTGAGAATGAGGATGCATAACAGGGTTTGCAGACTGATTGGAATGAGGGGTAAGATGCAATTTCACTTCTAGCTAAGCAACAACGACAGAGAGACAAGATGATGGTTAACCCTACTCAATCCCCAAGCGTTCATTAGAGTCCCATAAAGCTTGTTATTGTGGTTCCAAAGAGTGACAAGTCCATTCTAGATGATATTGTCAAGGGAATGCAAGAGCTAAAGCTAAAGCTTACAAGGCTAGAAGAAAAGGGACAACCATCAGGACAATTGACAGGGCAAAGACCTCAAAACAGAGAAGGCTTTGTAAATAGATGCATACACTACAAGAGGTTGTGTGCACTTGTGACGTTTTTAGTGACAAAAATACATTGGGTTTTTAAACTTCCCAGCATCGCTAAGACTGTCGTTACGGGAACGTAGATATCTGCATCGCTATATAGTGACACATATAGTGATGCAGATAGCGATGATTGCAGGCTTTTTGTAGCGACGCTCATAGCGATGTTGCAGTTCTTTATATAGCGACGCTTATAGAGACACACGAGAGTAAAAAAATTTGGGTGGTAGGGCATTTCCATCAACCATATTGAATGTTTCAATAATAGATTAAACCTAAATGAATCCAAGATAAGCCTAGATTCACCTTCGAAAGAAAGTGCAAGGTATAGACCCAAAGTAGTCACCCACAAGACAATATAGCCATTAACTCCATCATGCATAGTATTGTTTGCACAATAAAGATACAAAACTGACAAAAGTAAATTGATGAAAGTAAATCAATGATAATTGTACACATCATAGGCAAAATTACTTGATTGTTAAGCTTTGCAAATGTAGTAGCTACAAAACCATTGTCATTATTGAGAAAATACATGGTTTTCCAATAGTTACAAAAAGATGTATACACATCATCTCATTATACATGCTATGACAAAAGGAAACTAATGCTATCTAGCTACGACTAGATTCATGTCGTCTAATCAGACGTCTCATCGTGCCCAAGCGGCATATCTGTCGAATTTTGATGAAAAAAACAATAAGACTTTCTGTAAGTACAAACATATAATGTACAAAACAATACAACAAATGCAAAAGAGTAAAGTGAAATACTAACCATGACGCCGCAAGAACTCAGAATGTCCATGAGGGCGTTTAAGCCCTTTCTGCCTGCATACTCGCGCTCGTATAGTGTGGGGTCACCTCCTCGACCATTGTTAAAAACATACAAAGAATCCATTATGTTAGAATTTAAAAGTACAAATAGACATAACTACCAAACCTAAAGAGCAATGCAAAAACACTTACAAAATCAGCCTCAAATGATGTCCACCCGCCGCTTTCCAAGTGGTGCGAGCGCTTTTGGCTGCCTCCTTTTGTTGCTTCCACTTGTCAGGATTCTCGCGTGTTGCTTGCTTCGCATTCTTTCAATCTTCTTTGGCCAACCAATCTTATCTATTCCACCCATGCTTTATTACTTTTTGTACCTCAGAACGCTTGTGGTTGCAATATTCGCGCATTCTAACCTTCATCATGTCTTCATTGAAGCGCTCATCCCGACTTGACACGGGAAACTCATCATGCAGCATGCTGATGACTCTGTCTTTTAATTCACTTGGAACTTCACTCCAGGTGTTTAGTATGTAGTGTCTAAACACCTGAGAGCAAAGAACGGGCATGTGCGATATCACCTTCTTGCCTTCATTATCCAAGATGATGTCGCCACTGATGTCGACAGAGTACGGCAAGGCCTCTCGCCTGTGACGCGTGAACCTGGGTGTCTTGACAGGGGTCTCTATCAGCATCTCAATGGGGGTACGGACGTCAAGTGTCTCCAATGGAGTTTGGGCCCCGAAGTGAGGAGTATCGACTAGGGTAATTCTCGGAGGAGTAGGTAGTGGTGTGTAGCGAAGAACGGCCGATAGCCGCGCAAAACCTGGCGTAGATGGCGATGTCGTGGCTGGTGTGGGGGTGGTCAAAGAAGAGGAAGGTAAGGAGCCTTGTCGAACACGAGGCGGTGTCGAGGGATCAACGACAGCATCCCCACAACAACCGCAATGGCCACCACTAGAGCGTCAGTGCCTAGACAAGTGTGACGATCGTCTCGTCGACATCAAAGCTTCCAAGCGTGCCTAATGCTCGAAAATAAAGGGAGATGCTGAAGGAGCAGAACATTGTGATGGTGCTCCAGAGCGATGACGATCCTCGTACCACCTCCTCTGCTCGGGTGACAAAGAAGAAAGAAACTCATCATCATCCATACCTGCATTAAACACACGAACATTTAATATTAATATTGAATGGAGAAGAAAACATGGACAAGTCATAATCTATACTATAGATAATAGGGAGAGGGATTCTTGTGTAGAGAGAGAGAGAGAGAGAGAGAGAGAGAGAGAGAGAGAGAGAGGACTCATAAAGGGGGAGGGATTCCTGTGTAGAGAGACTGTGAAGTTCTTTTGAATTTGTCTCTCGTGTGCATTCTACATATCTTGTAAAAGGATGAAACTCATAGTGCGATGGAGCCTTAGGTTGCCATCGTGAAAGAGGTGATCTGTCCCTGCTCATAGATGCAGCATCTATGAGCAGATACGGATCCGCGATTGCAGTGTCAGTCTCCATCGCAGTCGAAGCGCATTGCTGAGTTGGTGTATCAGACTTTCACAACACACCGAGGAGTGTCCCTGCTTGTGAGAACATACGTGGAGCATACTTGGAGTGAAAGCAATGAGGATTAAACAAAATTGAAATTTCTGAAGTATAGCATATAGATTGGAATGGACAAGAAGCCACGTGAATACAATATTGTATATTATAAAACACAACAAAATTGTTCAAATACAATGTTTATGGCTTTAAGAGGTCTCTCTCTCATCCTCGCATAGCTTAGCATAACTCCCTATGTCTATTTAGAGCTCTCCGTTTAGGCAGATGTCCTCCATTTCATTTTGTAGATCCTCTGCATACACCCCATAGAGAGTAGCAGCTTGATGCTCGTCTGGAACCACCTCAGCCTAGACTATTCAAAATTTTCCATGATTCCACAATCTCGAGTAAAACGCTTTTTGTCAATCTGTTCCACCCTAAAATTTTGACCTTTACACCATGCTGCTATGTATGACTTATACTACAACCAACAAAGATTATGAGTGGTCATTCAAACATCTGGAAAGTCACTAGTCGTACATTGCAAACTTACCTTGGTCGTGCAACCCCGAGAGTACTCCCACTCCTCCTTAGTCACTTCTTCACCGCACTGTTATGCGCTTTTCAATTGGTGTGAAACCATCTTAAGCTCATGAATGTTGGTAGGATCTCCAGACCCGCCGGATAATGTATCAGTGGTCATCTTCCTAGTCTCCACTCGATCCGTGCCCTTTGTCACTCTTGCTTTGCATCCTCGTATTGTGAAATCCACTTTTGCATCACTGGATTGTGAAGCATGCAAAATCAATTGATTTTAGCCTCTAGATCTTCCGTCATTTTCTTCTCAACACCGAGATTGCACATGAAAATACCAGATATGCGTTCATCATCTATGGTTCTCCATAGCGTGTCCCAGGCTTTATCAAATCCGTCTAGCCACTCTCCAATGTAAACTAGGGACTCTGATACCAGCCAACCTTCTACCATGCTACTCTCTGGACGTACCTTCTGACGCACATATCCCTTCTCATGAAAAGTTCTAAAAAGAACATCCATCTAGAATGTACTGTGCCAACTAGCTATTTCTACCTCAACAACTATGTGAACAAGAAGATGCACCTGAATGGTTAGCATGGTAGTAGGAAAGTGTTTCTCAAACATGCACACAACCTCCATAGCGTTTAGTTTGGCAAACTATACGGAGTCTACATTGATCTCTTTTGTGAGATCCATTGCACCAACTTCGCAAGTTTGTAGATTGTGTTACGGACGTCACGAGACAAACATTCCTCAATGGCCACCGGTAAAATAAACTACAAAACACATCTAGCAATGATATTAAAGTCCCTAGACGAATTTTTTACACAATTCTCACTATGATATATTCCACTTCAAACATACCTAACACATTTTATGCCAATCGTGTGACTTCAAACTGGTAAGCTTTCCTTCTTTAGTGAAACACGTTCGGAGCAAGTGCATTACGCCAATGGGGGTCCGCACAGATTGAATGGTCTCTTTTACTTTGCGTTCTTGGGCTCCTGTCCAAATCCATGGTGCTTTAGGGAGTTTTATTGATCCATTGAATGCTGTCTGCGGCCAAGATTGCTCCATACAATCCACATTTCTAAGGTCAACCCTAGCTCCCAAAGTATCTTTCTTGCCAGTCAGATGGTCCCATAGCAGATTACCCACATTCTTGAATATGTGCATTGGATCGAGAAAGTGATTGATCATGAGTCTAGGCCAATATGGTAACTCGTACCATAGAGAGAGTCTCTTCATCCTTGGGGGCAAACCATCATCACACATCTCCTTCTGCTCTCACCATGCTTGTGCAGACATCCTTTGTGACTCTCTTCTAAAAAATTCATCATGTAACACATGATTCTCTGGAAGATACGCTTGATGACCTTTGTAGATTTGCTTCTTCAATGAGGGTGACCGACGTGCATTAAGTCTAGGTCCACATGTGCACATGCTCTGTATCCGCTTGTTTGAAGCCCTGCATGTATACACATGACAATAGATAAGCTTGAGAAAAACCAAGATTTACAGTGTTTGAGTTTGAGTGGAATCACCTGAGCATTCTGTTAGTCCAGGATAGTCATGCATGGTGCACATAACAATGCCTCTGATCAAAGCATTCCGTCGACCTGTGTGATAGCTCATATCCACCTCTTCTATGCCAATCCATAATTTTTGTAGCTCTTCCAATAGTGGATGAAGATACACATCTATATTCTTCACTTTATACCGCCCCGGGACAATCAAGCTTAGCCACAGGTTCCCCTTCTTGGTAGTCAACCATGGGGAAATGTTGTAGTTGACGATGACGATGCGCCATACACTGTAAGATGTTTATCTCTGACCAAATGTATTTATGCCATCCATAGCCTTGTCCATGGAAAAATTTGGCCATATTTCTAGGCTGCGCAATGTGCAGAAATTCGTAGCACACCATCCGAATATTTATTCTCCTCATGCCATGATGCTAGGGCGGCCATGGACTTACATTCAAAGAAATGCTTGATGCGAGGAAGCAGAGGAAAATGTTGCAAAACCTTTTGTGGAATTTTTGTTCCGTGGAGATCTACTCGATCTCGGAATCACATTTCGGACACTTCTACATGTCTATGTATTCCCCTCTGAAAAGAATGCAACCTTTAGGACAAGTGTGAATCGAATTGTAATCCATCCCCAAGTTTCACAAGATCTCTCTTGCTTCCTCTCTCAAATCTGGCATCACATTATCAACTCGTAGTATGTGATCTTTGAGCAATCTACACAGCGAAAAAATTGTGGTACACTTGTGTAACTAATCTATCAGATCATTATACATCTAGAGCTTTTTATTGAAGTAAACACATTGTAATAGATCACATGAAAAGCGTTGTGACGCTAGTGTCACTCCATCCAAACTTTTCCTACATGTTGAGAAGAACCAGGAGCGCCTTCAATCTAGACACACATGCTCCATCATACAATGGCATATCGGCTTCACTTTTCATATCATCATAGATAAGCCTTTTTGAATCCATGATCTTCTCGATCATTTCATCGATCTTGAGCTGAATCATTGCCTCATTGGAAATGTGGTCTGCATGATCATCCTCCGAGCTGTCAGAGGCTACATCTTGTGGCCTCATGTATGCTGCTTCACCAAAGCGCCTGCGAGCACGTCTATTAGGTTGCAAGATTGCTGCCTGTTGGCCAGCGTCAGGGTCCGACGAGTTATAATTGGCAATAACTCGATCTATAATAGATGGATCAAACCCGCCAAATTCGCAAACGTGCTGCAAAGAAACGCGTCTTGTCCATCGCACATCATGCTTGCATTGATTACAAAGACATAAGATCCTTGTTAAGAGATAGGTGTTTCGGTCCATATCCTCGTCAGTACTCATAATGAATGTAAAAACCTTATAACCTGAACATAAATCTTCTATTGGCATCCTCCATCTTTTATCTCTCTCTCTCTCTCTCTCTCTCTCTCTCTCTCTCTCTCTCTCTCTCTCTCTCTCTCTCTCTCTCTCTCTTTCTCTCTCTGTTCACACTGTAAACTACCTCACATTCTCTAGTCATGTCCAATCTCCGCACACCTCGGTCTATAGGTGCACGGAGATCAGAACCATCGGGTTATAATCTTGTCTTTGTGGGTATGATAAATCTACACACCCACGTCTACATGATAGTGCATGTAGTGGACAAAACCCCTTTGCCTCTTCTATAGTTGTAGCAAAGGGGTTCGAGGGATTACTTAGCACATTACATGTTGGCCTCCAATCCGAGTATCATTCCGTTGAAAGATTTCCAACTTAAGGTCGCATCCGTAAAGAGGAAGAGAGGGATCACCGTTCGCCTAACTCTAATTTTTTTTCCGTAATCCTGAAGGTAGACTTTAATATAGAAACTAAATCCAAAATCTAATCTTAAATCTAACCTAATTGAACATATGGTGATTCACGGAAAATTCAATATGGTTAGTGGGTGAGTAATAGGTGTCAGATTCTGATGGGAATATACATATTGTTGTGTAACTAGTGTTTGCTCTTTGGGCAAAGCCTTCAATGACATGCCCTAAAATCTAACCTAATCTAGTCTAATCTAATCTAATCTTAAATCGAACATAAATCTAGATCTAATCTAATCTTAAACTCAACATAAACCTAAATCTAATCTAATCTTAAATCTAACCTAAACCTAAATGTAATCTAACTTAAATCTAAATCTAATCTAATCTTAAATCTTGTCTTAATCATAAATGTAAATCAAATCTAATTTTAAACTCAACATAAACCTAAATCTAATCCACTCTTAAATCCTAAACCTAAATGTAATCTAACTTAATTCTAACATAGATAATCTTAAATCTTGTTTTAATTTTAAATCTAACGTAATTCTAAATCTAACATAATCTTAAACTCAACATAAACATAAATATAAATGTAATCTAACCTAACCTTAAATCTTAACCTAATCTTAAGTCTAATTTTAAATTTAGTATAAATTTTAAATATAAGTTAACTTAATCTTAGATCTAAATCTAACCTAATTTTAATAAATGTAATGTTAAATCTAACCTAACCTAGACCTTAATATAACATTTCATTTTATATTTTCTCTACTTATCTCTCTCTCTCTCTCTCTCTCTCTCTCTCTCTCTCTCTCTATCTTTGTTTTCAGCCCTTACCTCTCTCTTTTTGTCTTCTCCTCTCTCTCTCTCTCTCTCTCTCTCTCTCTCTCTCTCTCTCTCTTTCTCTTTCTCTTTGTTTCTCTCTTCTCTTTTCTCTCTCGCTCTCTCTCTCTCTCTTTGCTTTATATATCTCTCTCTCCCTCATTCTCTCTCTTTACTCTCTCTCTCTCTCTCAATGTGTGTGTGTGTATGCACTCTTCGTTTATGCATGTGTGTGTATGTGTTTTTTGTTTATGCATGTGTGTACCCTCTCTCCCTCTGTGTGTGTCTCTCTCTCTCTCTCTTTCAAAGACACAATGTGTGTGTGTGTGTGTGTGTGTGTGTGTGTGAGAGAGAGAGAGAGAGAGAGAGAGAGAGAGAGGAAGGGAACATGAGAGAGAGGAGAGGGAAGGAGCATACCTGGCTCTCCTTCCTCTCCTCATGTGTGTGTGTGTGTGTGTGTGGGGGGGGGGGGGGGGGGGGGGGGGGGGGACAATGAGAGAGAGAGAGAGAGAGGGAGAGTGCGGTTACCTCTTTCGCTTGAGCGCCAAAAACTCAGATCTGAGATCTGAGTTTCTGTCGATCTTAGTTTATTTTTACCCCTGTCGGTGTCGCTATGAGCATTGCTATGGGTGTCGCTATGCAACAAAGAAAATAGCGACGCCGTGGATTTTCACTTTTGAGGGTCACACTGTGAGTGTCGCTAATGTGAAGTACCTCTTGTAGTGATATGGTGTGATAGTACTCACCATGAAATGAGGAATTCTAAAAGTCTTAAAGACGCTTTCACAAAGGAGCTTGTTTTCTTTAAAGATGGAAATATTCACTTAAGTGAAACAGATAAGCTCTTGGGGACAAACTTTGGGAAAGGCGAGATGAAGAAACTAGTTGAGGACATGTCTACTAGCCATGCCATCTCAATGGTTGAGGCAGCCACACTGATGGAGCAAAAGACGTTGTGCGCACACTCACACACCCAAACAACTCAAAACCATACAAGGAGTTTGCTTGAATTCCAACCCACACACACCACCAATCAAGAGCTCAATAATAATACTAGCCACAAGCTCAGATCAAACTCCAAACACCTCGACCTACAAGCCCTTGCCTGTCCGCAGACACTATAAGGTGAGTTGAGTTGATCAACACTTGAAATCACACTTGATGGTGACCAAAATATACAAGAAAAACCATCAAAAACTCAAAAACTCCAGCCACAAAAGGCCTCTCTCAAAACATTGCAAAGCCTTCACCAAAATCCACTCTGTTGGACTCTTTGGAGTAGCGCCAACCCTAATGGCACCGATATAGGGTCACATAGTCTTGCAAAAAGCACCTTCCTCCCTCGATTCCTCTCACACACACATCCATGGAAACCTTAGAACTTCCATAGAATCTCCCAAGTGAAAATTGACGAGAGAAAGCTCTCATTCACTCCTTCACTCACTCGAAAACAGGACGTGAACACGACGGGACTGCACTAGACCACCTATAGGAACCCTGCTTTCTTCCCCACACAGAGAGGTGAAAGTGCCAAGACTTGTCTTTGAAAATACTTCCTCATTTTGAACACTCCGGGCACCGTAAGTGATGTGGAAAATTGAAGCCTTTTTGCAGCATTTTTGGTCATTTTTTGACCTTTTTTGACCCCCGGTGGACATTTTTCATGGGAAAAAACCCCAAACGGACTCCAAAATTCACCAAATTTTTCACGCTTGATCCTTGATACCCAAAGAACTTTTCCACATATCCACATTCTATTTTTGACCAATTCTAGGGCTGTGCACGCATCACCACAGATCAGGCATCGTAAACAGACAGTTACTGCATGTCCCAAACTTCTCGAAAAGGATGAGAGTACCCACACTTATCGCTCGCATTATTTACATTCTAGAAAGCTCAAACACATTCTTTAGTTCCAAACGAGACCACCAAGAACCATATTCAAGGCCCCGATACCCTATCTAGGCATGTACATGTGCTCGACCCTGCTGGCATGCGAACCTGACTATTCACAATGTGTACACGTTGCATATTTTTTAGAACTTGAAACCACTTTGCAAAGCTCCAAAATGCATGTATTTACATATTTTTGTACATATGACCATGCATATAAACGCTACTTTGTACACGCCAAAAGTGGTCTATCATCATTGCCCACCCTCTAGGTAGAGCATTTATGCTCAACCAAGAGACTATTTGCATCTGGAACCATATCCCTCGCAAAATATTTATTCAATCTATAACCATTTATTCTGTAGCACAAACATTCACCAGACAATTTTTCCAACTCATAGATGCCATTAGGAAATACATGCTTCACTCTGTATGAACCCAACCATTTGTCCCTCAACTTCTTTTGAAAAGTAAAGTCCAAGAGACAATCATACTTCATCACCAGATCTCCCTCTTTGATCTCTTTCTCTGGTAGCCTCTTATTCATTTCCTCCATCCTTGTCTCTGCTTGTTGAAGATAATAATCACTAGCTTTCTCTCTATTCATTTGCAAGAACTGTAGAGAAAGACTTCTTTCTTGTAGCTTGTCATTATGCTCACCTTGCATTCTGCACAACAACTTTAAGGCATCCAACTGCACCTGTATGAGCATAAGATATTCCTTTCCATAAACAAGATCATATGGTGTAAATTGTGTTGACACTCTATACGTAGTTCAGTAAGCCCACAAACACTTTTCCAAGTCCAAGTCCCACTCTTTAGGATGCTCTCTAGCATACTTTGATAGCATCTTCACAATTTGACCATTGCAGTTCTCAACCAACCCATTGCATTGTGGGTAGTAAGGAGAAGAATGCCTATACTGAATTTTCAATTTCTCCATGAGAGTAGCTACAAGTTTTCCCCTAAACCCTCGTCCACAATCAGAAATGATAACCACAAGAGCTCCAAACCTGCAACACACCTGTTCATATAAAAAAGAGGCCACTCTTCCTGCTGTTACATCTTTTATTGCTCTTGCCTCCACCCATTTTGTCAAATAATCCGCAGCCACAAGGATATACCTTTTTCCATTGTTGGTCCTTGGCATTTCACCTACAGCATCTACTCCCCATTTTGCAAATGCATCAAAAGACATTATAGCTTTTTGAGGCTCAGCCAAAAGCTTCCAATTTGCAAACTCTTGGCATTCATGGCAGGACTTGCACCAAAAATAAGCATCTCTCAAAATCAAGCCTATCTTTTCTTTGTACGACACTTTTCTCAAAATGCTATCCTTGCCATAAAGCATGAGATCCTCACCTACCAATGTGTAGTTTCTTGCTTTTGCAATTATTCTCTTACGTCAAACCTTTGACATGCCCTCTAGACATTTCCCTTTACAAATAAATAATTCTACATCTTGCAATGATTCCCTTCCTGCATACAAGGCTTTCTTGACCTTTAAAGGAGCTACCAAGGCATCCAACTTGTCGCTAGCCAACTCATCAGCTTCTTTATTCTACTCATGAGGAACATGCTTAAATTGTATCTTCTCAAACTCATGCAAAAGATTCTTGATGCCATAGAACCACTTCTTTAGATTTTCTTTCTTAACATTCCACAAACCAAGCAACTGATTCATGACTAGCAATGCATCCCTTTTTGCAATGACCCTCTTCAATCCAAACTCAACACACTGCTTCAACCCAAGGAAAAGCATGATATACTTGGCCTCATTGTTGCTTTCAGCTTCATCAAGATCGTAAGCTCTAAAAAAGAATACATCGCCTTTTGGGTTCTTGATGACTACCCCACCACTTGCCTTTTGAAGAACTTTCTTGTATGCACCATCAAGCATCATTGTATACATATCTGTAATATCTAATTCCTCTTCATGATCATACTTGTCAACCCTTGGGTAAGATGGAAGCTACCCCCCCCTTATGTACCACTATGTATACCAAGTGAACTTTAAGAGAATGATCCACTTTAAACTCAAACTCGTGCTCTTGAAGCTCCAAAGTCCACTTTAAGATGTGCTTGCTAGGTTTCAAATGTTGAACTACATCCGGCAAAAGATTCGATGTGGTGAGCACATAGAACTTTTGGGGCAATAGATAGGTTTTGAACCTGCGAGCGACAAGCAAGAACTAAGGCAAATACCCACTATTCCATTTCTGTGTAGGAGAATTCACTTACATTATTCATCTTGCTCTCAAAATAAACTGGTTTGAAGTTCCTTCCCTGCTTTTGTAAGAGAACCGACCCAAAAGCTATTGACCCACACTAATAGATGCATAGAAAATCCATTGCAAGTCGGGCGGACTCACTGTTGGTAAAGCACACAATACCTCCTTAATACCATCAAAAGCCTGTTGCATGTCTTCGTTCCACTCAAACCCTTGAACTCTTTGACTCAATTTCTGGAGAGGATACACATACTGACATAGCATCCAAAAAAAATGTGACAAGTACTTGAGCTTATGCACAAATGATGCCAAATCCTTTGTGTTGGTGGGCGGATCCATAAGCAAAAAAGCCTTTACTTTTTGTAGGTAAGCTTCTATTCCATTTTGGGAAACCACATGTCCTAGAAAATGGACTCTGGCATGAGCAAACTTACACTTCTTTAGGTTGAGTTTCCCACCCTCTTGTTGAAGCCTTTCAAGACTCAACCTCAGCTTCTCCGAATGTGTGACCCTTGAGCTATAACACCCAATGTCATCCATCAAAACACGAATGAACTTACCCAAATAGGGACCAAACACTCTATTCATCCATCCTTGGAAGGTACCATATGCATTAACTAGCCCAAAACGCATTCTTTTGTACACAAAACAACCCCAAGGAGTAATGAAGGTCGTCTTCAATCGATCTTCAATCGGTATCAAGATCTGAAAGTAGGCAAAAAATCCATCCATGATTCAGTAACGTTCATGACCAGCAACCTGATTGAGGATTTCATCTAGGAAGGGTAGTGGATAATGATTCCTTTTTGTGGTAGCATTCAAAGGTTTGAAATCAACACATATCCCAAATCTTCCATTCTTCTTGGGCACAATAACTACTGGAGAGACCCATTTTGATTCCTCTACTCAAAAGATGAAATCTACTTCCAAGAGCTTTGTCACCTCTTCATGAAGTGCCTTCTCATGAATGAACCCCAATCTCCTAAGATTTTGAACCTTTGGCTTGTCAGCTTCTTTCAAATTAATTCTATGCTTGACTCCTTTATCTCCTTGCAACTATGTATATTCAATGGCGAATAGCTTTAGAAACTCTGTAAACATGTCTCCATACTCCTTCCTTTATTTTTTGTCAAGTCCTCTCCTAGAATGCTCCTAGCATTCACTTTGGCAGGCTCTACAATTGCTTTTGGACTATCCTTCTCCTCCTTGACCGTCACATCATGCACCAATGCTTCCTTTTCAACACTTATCCCAAAAAGATCAAGACATAATTGCATCAAGCCTTCCTCTATACTTTCTTATGATGATGTAGGCAAAGCATCACTATCATATGACGTGGTTTCTGTCAAATCTGTATCTTGCATCTCCACTAGGGGCTGTGTATGGCTCCCATGTGTCTTCATGTTTTAGACAATGGTCCTTCCTTTCTCTTTGTCGGGGATGATGATCAAGCCCGTGCCCCAATCCTGCTTAGCACTAAGGGTTATGAGCCATGGCCTCCCTAGCATGATCAGATAATCATTCTCACCCGCTTGCATCACGTAGAAATCAACCAAGCACTCAATCCCCAAGACTTTTATCTTCACATATTCAGCTATTCCAAGACACCTTGCCTCTTTGTGGCTGGCCATCCTCATACGGATCGAAGCATTCACTGACATCTTGACGCTTTCTTCCTTCATGATAGCCTCGATCATTACACACACCTGGGTACCACCATCCACATATGCTTGCACTTCCATCTTCTTTCCCATCATAGCTTCAACTATTGGTACCATATCCACTGGGTGACCAACCCTCAAAGATGACACCATGCTTTGATGCTTTTCCTTCTTTGAAGGAAGCCACGTACTCACACACTTGGTCCAGTGCCTCCTCAATTTAGCGTTCAAAGCCACCAAGTGACCAAAAGATATATTTGCCTTTTGATTTCTTATGTTGTCGACAATATCATAGTCTTCAACACCTTGGCCAATGGGTAGTCCTTTGGACCAATTTTCCTTCTTCGCCGTCTCTTGCTACTCTCTGGCTTGTCTTCTACTTTAGCCTTTCCTTTCCTTGCTCTTGTTTCCCTCTCTTCTTTTGTCTCTTTCTCCCTATCATGCCTAGCTCTCTTATTGGCCAAAACATCCACATCTTGATGCTAAAGGGTAATGATGTTAATAGCCCTACCTTCTCCATTTACAGGCAACGATTGTGGTTGTTGTTGTGGCGGCGGTGTTTCTAATGCCCGCTCTTGATGATTTTCTTCTATTCTCCCTCGACCACGTCCATATAAGGGGTATATCCCACCTCTCTCTCTTGGTGGTTCAGGACAATCAGGGGCGTAGTGACCCTCTTCATCACAATTGTAGCATCTACTTGGATGGATTCTCTTCTCTTTGGTTCCTATTCATTATGCTAATTCTTAATTCTTTCAATTGACTGGCAAGATCATGCAAAACCTGGGCCATCCACGGGATCTGGACCTTGAACCACTCGCTCCACTCTATCATCCGTTGCCACAGGGACCATTGGTTGCACCACAACTGGCTCAATGTGTGTGCCTTGCTCCCACCTTCTCTTGATCTTCTTGCTCTTGGCCTCAATAATTTCCACAACTCTTTCAAATGTAGCAGGCTCCTCTTGATTGACCTTGTCCCTTACACTTGGATGAAGACAATCCATAAACTGATGCACTTTAAAAAAATCCCCTGGAGGTACTTGGGATGCCGCCTCCAATTGCACCCATAGTCCTCTGCAGTGTTGCAAAAACTCTTTAAAGTTAGCATGAACATCTTGTTGCAAACCTCTCAATTTTGTTGTCACTTCTGTTGTGGTTAGTTTCTTTCCAAACCTGTCAAAAATTGCCAGCTTCACCTGCTCCCATGTTTTCTTTTTGTCTTGCTCTAAACCTTCAAACCACTCCTGAACTTCTCCGTTGAGTGAAAGAGGATAAAACATGAAGCTTTTCTTTGTCATTCACAATGTGCATACCAAGCGTATGTCACTCGAAGTCCGCAATCCAATCCTTCACATCCTCCTTCCTTGTGAACATTGGTCGACTACAAGCCATCTCTTCGGAGTCGCTTATCCCTTGCATGAGTAACACCACCAAATTTGAAGTCTTTCACCTCAACCAAACCACCACTTTTCTTCAATAAAGCTCGAACTTCACAGCAAAACCGCTTCACCTGGGTGCACAACTGGCAAATTTCCGCTCCCCAGCGGGATCACCAAAGGATGATGGAGCAAAAGACGTCATGCGCACACTCACACATCCACACACTCAACACCACACAAGGAATTTTCTTGAATACCAACCCACACACACCGCCACTCAAGAGCTCAATAATAATACTACCCACAAGCTCAATTCAATCTCCAAACGCCTCGACCTACAAGCCCTTGCCTGTCCCAGACACTACAAGGTGAGTCAAGTTGATCAACACTTGAAATCACACTCCATGGTGACCAAAATATACAAGAAAAACCATCAAAAACTCCAGCCACAAAATGCCTCTCTCAAAACATTGCAAAGCCTTCACCAAACTCCACTCTGTTGGACTCTTTGGAGTAGCGCCAACCCTAATGGCAACGATACAGGGTCACATAGTCTTGCAGAAAGCCGCACCTTCTTCCCTCAATTCCTCGCATACACACATAATTTCCCAAGTGAAAAATTGAATAGAGAAAGATCTCATTCACTCCTCCACACACTCCAAAACAGGACGCAAATGCAACGGGACTGCACTAGACCACCTGTACGAACCCTGCTTGCTTCCCCACACAGAGAGGTGAAAGTGCCAAGACTTGGCTTTGAAAATAATACCTCATCTGGAACACTCATGAAACCGTGAGTGATGTGGAAAATTGAAGCCTTTTCGCACCATTTTTGGTCATTTTCTGACCTTTTTTTACCCAGTTTTGGCCAGTTTTGACCCCCGCGAGGGCATTTTTCATGGAAAAAACTCCAAACGGACTCCAAAATTCACCAAATTTTTCACGCTCGATCCTCCCAAAGCACTTTTCCACATCCCCACATTCTATTTTTGACCATATCTAGGATAGTGCACGCATTACCGTAGATCAGGCACCGTAAATAGACAATTATTACATGTCCCAAACTTCTTGAGCGGAATGAGAGTACCCACACTTGTCGCTTGCATTATTTATATTCTAGAAAGCTCAAAAAAATTATTTAGAGACAAAAGAGGCCACGAAGAACCATATTCAAGGCCCCGATACCCTATCCAGGCATGTACATGTGCTTGACTGCTGGCATGAGAACCTGACTATTCACAATGTGTACACGTTGCATCTTTTTTAGAACTTGAAACCACTTTGCAAAGCTCCCAAATGCATGTATTTACATATTTTTGTACATATGACCAGGCATATAAATGCTACTTTGTACACGTCAAAAGCGGTCTATCACCGCCTATGGGTTGAAGGTGGATCCTATCAAGAAAAAAGGATTATTCAAAGTTGGAGAACAGGAATCTAATGGTATTGGAGAGGTATTTCCATGCACTATAGAGTCTGCTATGAAGGGTAAAATGACTATAGAGGTTTTACATGAGGCTGGAGATTGTATTCGGTTTGAAACAGGTTGGAATGACCCTATAAACTCTTTGTCAGTGCATGCATACATTGACAAATGTTAAGCAAATGAGGCCATTGTTGAAGAGAAATGTAGGTGCGAGAATGGGGATGAAGGGCCTTCAAAGCGGGCCACAAGGAGTGGAGGTAGAAATAACACAGTGCCTCCTAGATCATGTTTCCCGCAACAGATGCATGTCCCCGAAGTGACTATGCAAGAGGCCTCTAAAGAGAAGAACAAGGATGCATCGAAATCCAAAGCAAAGGGTCCGGCCTACAAAATCCAATCTGATATAGAGGTAGCAACGGATCTCAAAAAGGTTTTGGAAGAGAGGATTCTAAACAGTAAGGTGGAATTTACCATGGGTGAGGTCCTTGGTATAACAAAGTGGGAATTCCACAAAGAAATAATTGACATCATAAAGAGTAAGTGATAGTCTCTTATTGAATCTATCCATGTATAGGGTGAAGGAGAGACTTTAAATGCACAGGGAGTACAGGTCTATGGTGAACAAGGTGATGAAACTATTGTTGGATGCTACAAGTCTAGGGAAGGAGTAAAACACGTTCGCTTCTTGGATGATGAAGATGAAGTTGAGACTGCTCACAAGAGTTACTACTTGAAGAGTCATTGGGCAAGAGAAACTACTGAGACCCTGGTAAAAGTGAGAGACTTAGAAGAGCCATACATTGCATTGATAGATCATGGGTCAGAGATTAACCTCATGTCAAAGAGTCTTTATCAAAAAGGAAAATGGACAATTGATATAAATCATGGCTGGATGATTTCTGTAGCAAACAACTCATCAGGGCAACTGTATGGATCTTGTACAAATGTTAAGGTGACTATAGGGGATGTGAAATATGACCAAAATTTCTTTGTACAGGAGATGTCTACATACCTCCTTATCCTTGAGCAGCCATATATCATTGCTACTCGCATGGAAACCAAGGTGATGGACCATGGGTCAGCTTATGCTAGGGTAAAGAGCAGGGATGGAAAGTGTGTAGTATAGTTCCTTACTATTTGTGCGGACCATGAAAGGAACCGTCAAAGTCTTAGAGAGAAACCCTTGACAAAGACAAATAAAGAATTCAAGGACTACAAGGATATGAAGGGTTTTGGCCATGTACCATTGGAGAGCGGGATTGCAGTGGTACAAAAAGAAAAAAGGACTCGCATGATGTATATGAAAAGGAAACATTTTCTACAGGTTTTGTAGGATTAGCAGACTATGTATCTATTGCTTTTACAAAGTGTGAGGACTTAAAGCGGGGTGAACGGCAACATGTAAATAGTGTACAAAGAGGTTTGAAGATGAATGGTTTGCTAGAAGATGATGAATGCATTGTAGGTGTGTTTGATGAGTGTTCATTTGTGGATACTATGCAAGATTTGGAGTCTTCGGTGGATTGCAATTTGCGTATGGAAGGTGAGGTTGTGGAAATGTACAAAGTCGTTGAGGATTTAAAAAATGCTCAATGTGGTGATGTACGAGTGGAGACTAAGTATAAGTATGTGGCAAAGAAAGTGAAACCAATGGAATTACCTCTACCAATGGGATGTACGGATAAGATGGAACAAGCTCCTTTGCAACCTAGTCTTTGTGAGCCAAGCAAGATTGGGCATAAGTTTACACATGACATTTTGAAGGAGTTAAAGATTGGTCGCAAGGACAATTTGACAGATGTTGAAAGAGTATGATTTGAAGGAATGCTTGCCAAACATGAAAAGTCTTTTGCATTTGAGCCACATGAGATAGGGTGTGGTGATCCATCCATTGTTTCTCCTATGGTGATCTTCACTATCCCTCATGTACCTTGGAACTTGAGGCCTATTCCGGTTTCAAAGACCCATTTGCCAAAACTCATTGAGTTGCTTAATGAAAATATCAAGATGGATATTTTGGAGCCTTCTTGTGCTCCATATTCAAACAGGTGGTTCACAATTCCGAAGGAAAATGGTTCTTTACACTTTATTCACGATATGCAACCTGTAAATAAGGTGACAATCAGATATCTGGGTATAGGGCCAACTGTCGATGATTTTTCAGAGGCATTTGCAGGAAGGGCAATATATTCTATGGGAGATTTTTACTTAGGGTATGATCAATTCCAACTAGCAATGGAAAGCAGGGACCTGACTACCATGAGGACACCCTTGGGTTTAGTAAGGATGTGCACCTTACCTCAAGGGGCAACTAATTCAGTTGGGCTTGGCTTATCTCTATTGAGCCTTGGGAACAATGAGATGGGAATAATTTCTTTCTTGTCTGATGGACCCAAAAAAGATTTCTAAATGGAGTTGAGGGGGATAGGGAGGTGTCTAGTGTAATGGGTGAAGAATAGTGGCATAGGATCATGGACTAGCGGAGCCAAAAGAACTTAGGGTGAATTAGATGGCATGGGTTGGGTTTAGATAGCCAAGGAAACATTGGTGCACACAGAGGGAGTCTCGTATGTGGGTAGCTATTGCAAGAAAGTCTAACAAGCAAGTAGTCAATGCCCAAGAATCCTTGGCCTTTAGTAAAATTAGGATTCCATAATTAGTAGTTTTGACATATTCTTTGGAGACGGTGTTAGGAGTTAATTTTTGGAAGAAGTGATTGTGCATATGTACATACACATGCATGGTGCATCAAATAAAGGATTGCGCATTTTCCAGAGCCAGGTGGTTCCGTGGGGCCTACATGTGTACAGGTAGGACATCGATTTTCACTATCACCAGTACCAGTGTGTTTTTTCTATAATAATGAGGATTTGGTAGCATGTAAAACTTCTCGAGGAAGCTATCCACAGGCCAAGGACATGAGGTAAGTAGGTGCGTCAGATGGCATCTAGTGGCATCAAGAGGTCGAATGGGGTCAATACTTGCACGTGGGTAAGCGAGGACACAAAGTGGGTGTTTTCTTGTGATGATTATGCAAAAAGGTTACCATGAGGACTATATTTGGGGGCCACTTCACGTGATTTAGGGATGCATTATTGGAAAAGGTTGAGTGCCAAATGTGCGGATGATGGAAAAAGGTAACAAAAATGCACTACGTCATCAATTGTTTGCCTGTTTGGGGTCCGTTTGAGGTGAACTAAAAGGCCAAAGGTTCCCAAGGGATAAAGTGAAGTGTGGACGCTGAAAAACCTAACAGAAGACCAAAAAAAACATGGAGAGAAGAGGAAGAACAGCCACAAGTAAATGTTTATTGTTTTTGGAGCCTGTTTTGGCCATAAACTACTCATCCGAGGTCGGTTTGTGCACTTTGATATTGTAGAATAGGGTTTTTGGCCGCTCCAAACACAATGGAGCTGTCCATTTTTCCAAATTACTCACTTTTTCCTGATATTTTGGCTGTGTAAGTTTCTCCTGTGAGCGAAGCCTCTGTTCAAATTTATGACTGTATCTGGCATATTTCATCCATATTGTGTGAGCTATTGGCCCCATTGGTGTTGGACCAAGCTCAACTGTACCTAAACATTAGAATTCTCCTCTATTGAGCTGAGTTATTTGGGGGGGTGTGTGTGTCTCTCTGTGTTGAGTGGGAAAGGGTGAAAGCATGTTAACTTGTCATGCTTTTTCATGTCCCGGACAATGCTAACTAGCACAATTTTGACATATGCTAACTAGTATAATAACTTGAGCTACATCTCTAAGATCTATGACATATGATATATCAATAGAAAGCACTTGAAACAAGGAATCCAAATGTACAACCTCCGACAAATTTTGATATTATTTGTAAAAAAATTTACCGGACGCCCAACTTTTCGAAGATGTGCTAACTTGAAATTGCTAACTAGCACAAAAAGCGCGACAGGTTAACATGCTTTCACCCGAAAATGGATAGTCTCTCTCCTCTCACTCCATCGGTGTGTTCCCTGTCTCAACCATGTGGATTGTGTAAGCCGAGTGGTGCCCCATAGTGTGTGTGTGTGTGTGTGTGTATCATCTCAAGAGTGTGTGTCCGGTGATTATAGAGGCATTGTGTGTGTTTCCAACCCGCTTACATTCTTTTGGTGTCCCCACGGAGGATCTTCTTCGAGTACCTTCAGCTTCAAGATTTGGGATTACAGGTTGCAGATTATAGGTTACAGGTTACATGTACATGTACAAGTGATTCACACAGGTACAAGTAGCTGGAGTAGAGTGATACACTGATAGTGGAAGTCACTTGCAGTTGTCGTGGGTATGTATCAATTGGTGCCTGTTTGAGCGCATTGTCTTGTATTGTACTTTATTTGTGGATACTTCCATTGTACTCCTTTGTGGAGCCATACTTGGTTTTATTGGGCGGTCCCAACCATTTCTAAGACTTGGTCTGGAAGATAGTCATTTATGAGACTTGACTATACGAGATTTGCATAAGCTTTCGTGAGAGGGTCGATAGCGTGAGGTTTTATTGAGCTGGGGGATTCTCAAATGTGACATCCTTCCGGTGATACAGGTGGCTGGAGCAGCCTTTTCGTGACCTCACCATAGGCTATGTACTAGTGATTCCTACTTGATTCTCGGGCTCTATTGTTGGCAGGTTATGCATACATATACAGTCTATATTTTCGGTTATTACTGCTCTACTTCTAGGGAAAGTCTGTGAAATTTTTTCCAAGTTGTGATGGCTGGCTTTTTGGTCTTTTGAGCCATTTATGTTGTTATGTTGCTGAAATTTTGGCAAAATTAGAGGATAAGTTAGGTGTGCCTTCTTGGGACTACATGGTATGGATGATCAAAATGGACCTCAATTCACTCCTTTTCATTTAACACAAAGAATCCAGATAAATGTTCATGTGTCCAGGAATTATTTTTTTCAGCAGCACATAGTCTTTATGTTTGGGCCACAAAGATTAAGAGAGATATTGGAATGCCATTTGCCTGCTGTAATTCCGATGATTAACTATTAAAACTCATTTGATGTGCATGTGTTTGTCCTTATATAAAATTGAGCTCCATTGAAATTTTTGGGGAGTGGGTCAGTAAAAAGTTTGGGTTCTTGCACGTGTGTTAGAAGGGGTTCTCGAAGCATTGAAACTTGGGTAGCCATGGATTTCTCTTATCTGGAATTTCATGGAACAAGTGATGAAGATGTGGAAGACTTTTGGAAAAGATGGAGGTTGCCTGCATTAGCAATCAGATTCACAATCTTTCATAGATGTTACGTCTTCTCCAAATCGTTTTGAAGAGTGATGCACGAGTTTGGTCCAAAGCATTTGAAGAGGAGTTGTTGGCGGCAGATCCACCTGTGAGATTAAGTTGGGGTAATCTAAGGCATGGATTGGAAGTGGACTTTGTGAATACAAAAGATCCTGACAAAGTGTGGCAAGAGGTACAAGGTTTGGTGCAAAAGGAAGGTGAGCCAGTAGATGCGTACGTATGTAAGTTTTCATTGGCATGGGAGCGGATGTGCAAGGCCTTAGCACCAAAATTACCCCCACCTGACATGATAAAGAAGGACAGGTTCTTGGCTGGTCTTTGGGAGAATATACGTTGGAGAGTGGAGCTGAAGAAGCCTAGAACATATGAAGATGCATTGGAGGTGGCAAGGAACAAAGAGTGGAAGCTGAGGAAAATGAGCCAGCTAGGGGTGGAGTCTTCGCTTAGGAGGTCTGAGTTTTAGCCTATGGACTCTTTACAAGGTCGCATGCTAGGGGTTCATCATGAACCAATGGTTTCTATTACTCCTCAAGTTATGCCAATAGTGGTCACTACAGCAATGCAAGATGATGGGCTAAGGCAAGACATGAGGCAAGTGGTAGATTTAATGAAGAATCTCAGCCTAAACATGCTAGGTAATGTGGGAAATAATCGAGGTCGAGGGAGGTTTGCAAATTAGCTAGGAGGTGAAGAAAGACCCAGAAATGGTGTTGGACAAAGCAATGGTAGAGTCTGGAGGCAGACACCCACGTGTTATAATTGCGGAGATTTGGGACACATTAGCCCGCAATGTGATAAGCCACCAAGGATGGTGGGAGACATGTATCCATTGCCAAGACAGGTGCTAATTAGGTCAAATGATTACTGCATCGAAATTAAGGGAGAAGAAGGAACTAGTAGACTAACCCAAGAGGAAAAGGGAAAGACAAAAGTGATAAGTGTAGTCACCTCGGAGAAGGCAGCAAAGCTGGAGGATACATTAGTGATGCCTATTGGGAAGAAGACCACAGAGGACAAGGAAGAAAGAAGTGCCCCAGGTCCTAGTAAGAAGAAGGGAAAGAGCCATGAAGACGAGGATGTCAAGGCCAAGAGGAAAAGGAGGTCTCGTCACAAGTTTCATCTTTCAGATTTGCCACTAGGAGATGGGCAATTAAGCTATGACTTGAAGGAGTATTTGACAAGCAAGAAGGCAGATGTTACTTTGGGCAGCTTATAGAGATGGTGCCTAAGATAAAGCGATAGTGGAAGAGGATGGTTAACCCAATGGAGGAAGAACCAGAGAGAGGTTCAGTAAAGGTGTTGGCAATGGACGAGCTACGAGAAATTTTCCCAATAGTAGATGTGTGGCACAAAATAAAAAATCAGGGACAAGGTCACGTGGATGGTGGGGCCCAAATATGTGTCATAACACACTCATGCGTTGAGAAGATGGGTCTTACAGTGATTGGGGTGTCAGGATTTTGGATCATATTGGCAGAAAGTAAAATGTTTGGGTGTTGTAAAGAGCTTAGAAGTGGATGCATATGATGCAAAGGTAGTGGTTGATTTTCATGTGATGCCAGCGGGGTTGGGAGCATATCCTTTTATATTGGGCATACCATGGTTACGTGCAGTGGGAGCCGTTCAAGATTGGAGGCATGGTACAATTAGCCTTTATGGAAAGACAGGTGCCAAGAAGCTATATAATATGGACACAAGGAAAGTATTGAAAGAGATTTATGAAGATGAGGATGAGTCTAGTGATGAAGAGTATTCCACAGTGACTGATGAGGATAGTGATAGTACTACCAGAAGTAATGAGGATGTTGATGTTACATTTCTTCTGATGGACAAAGAAACCCATGAGTCTGGTTTAGTTGCATTTGCAAATGATATTGAAGATGAAAGTGAAGGGCCTTATGAAGTGATTGAAGGGCTGATGCAAACGAAGGTTGAATTGTCAAAGAAGCAGGAATTGATGACACAAATGATAGTGAAACCTCTCAGCTATGGAGAAGGATATATATTTGCACATGCTGGCTAGTTTTCCAGATTTGTTCATTACTTCATATGAAGAGATTAGAGGGTTCAAAGGAGAAGAGATGCATATAGAGCTGAAAGAAGGTGCTAAGCCAGTGCGGCAAAGGCTAAGAAGGATGGGTCAAGAGCAAATGGAAGCCTTATGGGAAGAGGTGGACAAGTTATTGAAGGCAGGGTTCATAGTCCCAGTGGAAACCACAGAATGGGTAATTCCAGTAGTAGTCAGCCCAAAGAAGGATGGAAAGTGGAGGATTTGTGTAGATTTTAAACCATTAAATGTAGCCACTAAGAAGAACCCATATCCTCTCCCATTCATCGATCAAATATTGGCTTCCATGGTAGGTTATGAGAGGTACAGTGTGTGTGATGGTTTTTCAGGCTATCTTCAATTGAAGATTGCTCTTAAGCCATGGGGCTATTATTTCCACACGGTATTGCCATTTGGGTTGTCAAATGGATCTGTTTTCTATCAAGAGAGAGCAAATTGGGTATTGGAACCATTCATTGGTAGTTGTGTTAAATCTTTTATGGATGACTTTTGTGTCTACAGCAGTAGGGTTGAACACCATGAGAAGCTGCAGATGGTATTGGCTCGATATGATGAATGTGGAGCACAAATAAATCCAAAAAATGTCATCTAGCACAGCCAAGGGTGAAGTTATTGGGCCATATGGTGTCAGAAAATGGCATTGAGGCTGATCCAGACAAGGTTAAGTCTATTATTCTTCTTCCATCACCTACGAGTACAAAGCAATTGGCAACCTTTATACACAAAGTGAAGTACATGGCGTGGTTTATTCCATTGTCTTCATAGATCCTTTATCCATTACCACAAGTGGCAAAGCATGATCCATTACAATGGGATGACAAGTGTGAAGAAGTGTTTCAAGAGGTGAAAGAGGTGTTAGGGGGGTTATCAGCCATGCAGACTCCTGATTGGGAGCAAGTGTTTTATGTAAATCCTTCAGTAGGGGATGATGCCATTGGAGCCATGCTATTGAAAAAGGGGAAGGGTAGCCATTATATGAGGCCAGTAGATTGTGCAAGCCGAGTGAAGCTGGTAGCAGAGAGAAAATTCTCGGAAGTAGAGCTAGTCATGGCCAGTGTAATATTTGCTTGTCGACCTTTTGTTTTCTTGACGAATTATACTTTTTTTCCACAATTAGTTAATGGCACTAACATGTCAAATGTGGTGAAGAAATGGGTAATTGAGCTGCAAGATTTTGATGAGTTCTCTTTTCTAGTGGAAGATAGTACAAGAGCTACCCTAGCCGATTTGTTGACCTACAAGGAGAATCCCCTTATTGTTAAGGAAGAGGCGGTGAAAAAGGTAGTCGAAGAAGTGCCACAGATCAGAAATGCACATGTTATGTTCTTTGATGGCTCATACAGGAAGAGCCATGATGCAGCTTCAGGGGGTATAGCACTCTATGATCCAGAGGGGAAGCTAGTATGCAAGAGAGGGTTCAAGTTGTATGCGCATAGTAACAATGAGGCTGAATATGCTACTTTGGAAGCCGGATTGCACATTTGTTTGAAGCAGGAGATTAGAAGGTTGAGCATAAAAGGTGATGCCTTGTTAGTTGTGAAGCAAGTGTTGGGTGTGTGGAAGATCAAGAACACGTCATTGAAAGAAATGTGTTTCAGAATTAAAGGCCTGTTAAAAAAATTCGAAGCATGGAGCATCAAACACATAGAACGTGCTCTAAATGGAGAGGCACATGAAGTAGCTCAAAGCATGATTGGGGAGCTATTTGTGTTGAGAACCAATTTTCCTCTTTATCATGGTCGGGAAGGTTTGGCTCAAGAAGAGGAGTTTTTGCTAACAGGAATCATTCCGAAAGTCATTCATAAGTCTAAGAAGTATGATTTTTGTGCGTAGATCATACAAGTATGAATTGATTCGTGATGTCTTATACATGAAAGGGACTGATCTCGTGTTGGGAAGTGTACCTTGGTGGGAGGAGCTTTACAGAGTGTTGGAATAGAATCATGAAGGTGCATGTGGCAGATATTTTTCTCTAAAGATCACCTTGCATAAGATCTTGCAAGAGGGGTATGTATGGCCTAGTTTGGACAAGGATGTTCACCATTGATTTAGGTCTTGCAATAGATGTCAAGAATTTGGGAAGAGGGTGTTGAAGCCACAGCTATGAAAAATCTTTATTGCGTTTGATGTGTTTGAAAAGTGGGGGATTGATGCAATTGGCCCGTTACCTATCACAAGCAGGGGCAAAAGCTATATTTTGATTGCAGTGAACTATCTCTCTAGATGGGCAGAGGCTATAGCAGTAAAACAAATCCCTACAAAGGATGTGGAAAAATTTGTGTATGATGAAATATGTTGCAAGTTTGGGGTGCCATTGGAGCTAATTTCAGATAAGGGGCCAGGATTTAGAGCTAAACTGCTAGACTTTTTATGCTCGAAGATGAAGATAAGGAACCAACATACCACTCCTTCTTACCCGCAATGTAATTGCTTAAATGAGAGATTCAATGGTGAGTTGGTACAAATTCTTTTGAAAGTGATAGAGCACCAAGGAAAGAATTGGGATTTGGAATTGCATAGTGCATTACGGGCTTACCGTACTTCGGTGAAGATAGGTATAGGGTTTACTCCATTTCATTTGGTATATGGAAAGGAAGCACTATTGCCTGTGGAAGTAGAGTTTCTTGTGGCCAAGATTCTAGAAAAGTTGCTTGGGGAGTCCAATGATGCATTCAAAGATAGGCTCTTACAATTACAAAAGGTTCACCTGGATAGGATGAGTGCGTTGGAACATTATGGGCAGATGCAAGATAAGGCTTTAGCAAAGACAAATGATAAGGTCAAAAGTAAGGGTATTAAGAAACATGACTTGGTTTTGTGCTACATTCTTTCGTGTCCTTTACTTCCAACTAGTTCTTGTTCTATTTTATCCTTTTCTAGATTCCCAAATGGTTTTATTTTTTGTTTTTGTGCTTCTAGCAGTGTTTGCATAATTTGCACTAAGTTTTTGTAAGCTTATAGGTTTGTTGTTTCCATATCAGGTGCTAGGTAGTTTTTCCATTTTGTTTCCATTGTTTGACCTACTTTCAAGCCTTCTTGAAAATATTCTAACGCTATATTAGTGGGTTCATAAATCTTGTCTACAAACACAAATCCTCCCAATTTTGGCTTTGGTTCTTTAAACTCACTACTCATTGACTTTGTTCATTCCTCAAGAGATTTCTCTTTGATTTCTCTTTGTCGTTTTGGTCTTCTAGTTCATAGTTAGTCTTACCACTTTTGTTGGAGTCTTTAGAAGACTTCTTACTACCATCAAACTCCGTAATACTATTTTGCTTATTTTCCTTTTCATATGTCATTGTCACTACCTTGATTGAAATTGTATGTTCACTATTTGAGGAGCTATCTGGTATGACATGTACTATGTTTATGGTTATTCTTCCTTTGCTCATAAGACTCCCAGGACAATCTCACAATATTGTCCACCTTTTTTGTTGCATTGCATGCAGTAAGCCTCAATTGGCCTAGCATTCTTGGTTGATCCTAGATAATCATTTTTTTCAATGATCATTGTATCCGCAATTATGGAAATCATTAGGACTTGTTTGGGGTCTTCTTGGGATCTTTAGATTGGACACTTAGGAAAGTTCTTAAAATGCTAATGAAGGTTTGACCAAGCTAATGGCATAGTCCTTCAAATACATATTTTCATTTTTGCTAAAAACAAAATAGTCTCGATCATATCTAGTCGCTAGATCCTCTTAGCTTTTTGGGTGTTAGTGCATCCCCACATACCACTCCCCCACTTTGAATTTGAATTTTTTTGCCACTCCTTCCCCCCCTTCTAGAGGTGTTGGAAATGTCTTTCTCTCTCTACACCCTCTCTCTAAAGAAGTTTGGGGAGTTATGCTTGGGTTTAGGCTTCCTTTTCCCTTTCTAGAAGACATAGCCTATAGATCTAAAGCTCCTCTACCTCCCTCACTCAGTCAAAACCCTCTCTCTCTTTCTCTCTCTCTCTCTGTCTCTCTCTCCTCATAATAGCTCATCATAGATCTTTCTCTCTCTATTTTGCATTAGTGAATATCTGCACATCCTTGAAAGCTCTATGTCCATGTCCATTGGCATCTCCACCTTCACCTCCATCTTCAGCTCCACATCTAGCTCCAGCTCCACCTACACCTCCATGTCCATTTCCATCTCCATCTCCATTTCGATCTTCATCTCCATCTCCATCTCCAGCTACAATGGCTATGCAAGACATCACCAACAAACCTTCAAAGTTTATATTAAATGTCAATTTGGAGCAGGAGTATTCAGCTTTGAGAAGCAATCAAGATAGCGGGCCTATTTTGATGGACATGCTACGATGGCAAGGAAGGAAATCCATTGACCTTTTGAGGAATGGTGCCATTTATCCCCTTGATCCTCAGACAGGTGTATCTCCACCATTCACAACATCACACAACTCTTACGCTTTTTGGGTGACAGCTACCATGGATAGTTAGGCTATTGCTCGAGACGTTACACTTTGTGCTTGCAAGAACTCTCAACACGTAATCAAATTCAAACAAAGATAGAAATGATGAAAGCTCCAAGCTTAGCTGAAAAGGAACAACTTTGAGCATCAACCTTGACTGAAAAGGAGCAACTCATGCTGCAAATAGTGGAATTAAGGAAGCAACTTGCGGAGCAGAAGGTAAAGCTTGACAACGATAAAGAAAGCATCCATCAAATTGTAGAAAATTACATGTATATTTGGCATTCAACTTTAAATCTCTAAAAGCACATCGACCACTTTACTCACCTTCCCATGGGACTAAAAAAGAAAGTGTAGGGTTGTGGGGCTCCTTGATAAACTTGGAGGCACTCATAAGAGATGTGTGTGCCAAACAAGATAGTTGTAGGTTTTAAGAGTGTAATGTTTTAGTAGAATTTAGTATTTGACTCTTTTTCTTTTTCCTTTTTGTAGAGAATGTGTGCAAAAGCAATTCTAGGTTGAACAGTATCGAGGATTGGTGAAGGCATCCATACTTCGGTACATGATTGATGAGAAAGACATTATAAATATAATCTTTGATCGCGTACATGCTACTGTGACAATCCCTTCAAAAACTATTGCTAAAGTAATTTCAAAATATTATTCCCCCTTGAGACATTCTTATAGTGCTACCATATACATGTGGTAGTGATGTGTGTGAACACACTTAGGACCGCCAAGGAATTTTTCCCTCACTAGGACGTTTTTTCCTCCCTACATTGTATATACGCCCATTCATTCTAGGGATATCTATCTTTCCATTGCATACTAAGTAATATACTCTTTGTTCTGTGCCTTGAGCTTCCTTCTCCAAGCTGTGTGTGTTTTCTTGCAACCCTATTTCCAACAATTGGTATCAGAGCCGGTTGTGTCCTCTAGCGCTTAGTCGCCAGCAGCTCCAGCACATGCTTGCTCACTTTCTTCGATTTCAGTCAGCTTTGGCAAGCGTTCATAAGTCGACAAAAAATTCCACTACATGCAGCACTGCATTGGCTATTTTGTCATTTTGTGCAAAATTTTTGTCAGTGCCATTTTTTGCATAACATGTCTCTTACAGACGTCTTCTATAGTTTGTGCTATGTAGCACATATTGTGCCTGCTTTGTTTCTCCTCATTTTGAGGAGTTTTCACATGAAGTCCAACATTTACCATGGCTGACAACAACATATATGTGTTCAAGATATTTGTTGCTCAGGGCTGATTGGATGGGGACAATTACCGCATCTGGGATTACATGATGCAACATGTTATTGTGTCAAAGGGGATCTAGAATATTGTGCAAGGCATCGATGTACATCCTGGTTTTGAGGATGTAGGCGATGTTGAGGATGTTGTAGGTCTTATTTCAAGGCTTGCTGTTGTTAGAGTTGTTTTGCCTATGGCAGAACAAGCTCATTGGGATGTAAAGGATACACAAGCTCATGCATTGATTGCAAAGCACTCTATTACTCCTCACACTCGTTTAACAAAATATACAAAATTGCAATGAGGCAAAAAATGCATTGCTGCATAAAGAGCTAGAGTTGAAGATTATGCATGAGGAAGATGATAAGGACACTTTCCTTTCTGGTGTCAAGATATCAATGAGAAACGTTTTTTTGCAGGTGAAGTCATTTCAAACAGTTCCCTTGTGCAGACTGTTTTTGATGCCTTGCCAAACTCTTACCAGACTTTTGCTAGTACTTGGAGACTTATGATCCAAGGAAATCCTGAAGTTGTCAAGTTTGATGCATTGTGCACATTGTTGTTGCAAGAGTCACTTTCTAGAAAAAATAGAACTAGACAGCATGCAGCTGAATATGTTTTTATTGCTACTCAAAGAAAGGGTGGTAACAGAAATGTAGCCACTTCTTATGCTTCTTTTGCGAGTGGAAAATCACATGTTCCTAATGCTTTTGCTGGCAACAATTTGTTTGAAAATTTTGGTGATAAGGTCTAAAAGAAGACGTGTTGCCATTATTGTAAAGCTAATGATCACTTGATCAAGCAGTGTCCTAAGTTGAATGCCAAAGAGGCTAAGAAGAAAGAGGGAGTGTTCCACTACAAATGCAGGTATTGTTGAGTCTTCTATGAAACGAGACTGTGATGCTGATGTTGATCGAGAATGGGCTTTTAGAGAAGAGTGTACCTATAATCCTGATGTCCATGATGCATGCATGTCAGTTGATGTATGCTGATGTTGATCCAGAATGGGCTTTTAGAGAAGAGTGTACCTATAATCCTGATGTCCATGATGCATGCATGTCCAGGATGCATGCATGTCAATTGTTGCAGATTCACATGTGTGGTATTTTGATAGTGGTGCTACAAAGCACATTACCATACATCGTGATTTGTTCACCTCTCGAGTCTGTCCCTCATGGGAATTCAGTTACTTGTGCAAACAATCTCTTATACGATTCAGGGAGTTGGAAAGATTGTGCTTATTGCTACAAATGGTAGTTCTTTCACACTTGTTAATGCACTTTATGTACCTCGGATCAAGTAGAATATTTTGTTTGTATCTGCACTTACTAGACTTGGTCTTGTAGTAAAATTTGTGGAGGATAGATGTACAGTATGTGATCTCAGTTTCGATGATGAAATTGTTGCATCTGGTATTTTATGTTGTGAGTTGTATAAGCTCACTTTGTATGACAAGTGTGGGAAAAATTTTGCAAATGCAGTTGTGGATTCAAAGGCTATTTCAGATGCAAAACTTTGGCATGCACGTTTTGGTCATCTGAATTTTGCCAGTTTGCTACGTTTGCAAAAATCTCATATGTTTTCTTCTTTTCCACCTATTGAAGCACCTATCAAACATGTTTGTGAAGGTTGTATTTTGGGTAAGATGCAGTGTTCGAAGTTTCCAAAGGATGGTTCAGTTAGCGCCACATGTAGGTTGCAGCTCGTGCATAGTGATGTTTGTGGGCCCATGCAAACTCCATCCTTGGGCAATTACCTTTACTTTGTGACTTTCATTTATGATTACTCCAGGCATGCATGGGATTTCTGCTTAAAGCAAAGTGAGAATTATTTATGTGCTTTAAAATTTTTTTGGCTATGGCTAAAAATATCTCAAAATGTACTATGGACACCCTCCCTTTTGATCGAGGGGGCAAGTATATGTCTCATGAATTTAATGTTTTTTTGGCTAGTCGTGGGATAAAACACCAATGTACAGTGCCTCAGAAAAATGGTGTTGCTGAGAGGAAAAACATGTCACTTATGGAAATGGCACGATGTATGTTCAAAAGTCAAGCTTTGCCTCATTCTTTTTGGCTTGAGGCCATCATGTGTGCCACTTATGTACTAAAAAGGTGTCCTACAAAATCTTTGTATTCTATTACTCCATACAAAGCATGGCATGATAGAAAGCCTTCTATTGAGCACATGTGTGTTTTTGAATGTTTTGCATATGCTTTGATACCACAAACACATCGCAGAAAATTGGATGATAAGGCTGTCAAATGTTTTTTTGTTGGTTATAGTGCTAAAAGAAAAGTTACAATTTATATCATCCACAAACAAAATCTATTTGGTTTCACGGGATGTTGTGTTTGTGGAAGATTCTGTTCAGCCCTTGTTGTCATGTACTGGAGACAATAATGTAAGCTCACGGGATATTCATGACACTTTGTTGCCTCTTTTCAATTGTGGAAGTAGGAATGCACATTCCAATGAGACAAATGTACATCCTAAGGGGGTTTCTAAAAATGTTACAAATCAGCCTATTACTGATGTAGATGTACATGATGTACTTGATGAGGAAAGGGCTAAAAATGATTAGGCTAGAGGTATGCCAAAATGGCTGGTGCATACATTGCATGATAGTAAATTGGATGCTCCTTTGTCTAGTCGCACTCGTTCAGGCTCTTGCCATGCATCTTATGCATCATATTATTATGCTTGATGAGTAGGCTAGAGGTATGCCAAAATGGCTGGTGCATACATTGCATGATAGTAAATTGGATGCTCCTTCATCTAGTCGCACTCGTTTGGGCTCTTACCATGCATCTTATGCATCAGATTATTATGCTTTCGCTGTGTCTAGCTTACATGATGTTGATGAACCTCTGTGTTTTGATGAAGCCTAGAATTCAAAAAATTGGATGGCTGCCATGCAATCAGAATATGCTGCACTTATAGAAAATCACACATGGACTTTATGTGATTTTCCTCCTAGAAAAAAGGCCTTTAGTACAAAGTGGGTTTAGAAGTTGAAATGCAAGCCGACTAGTGAGGTTGATTGCCATAAGGCTTGACTTGTTGCAAAAGGCTATGCGCAACAGAAAGGCATAGATTATGAAGAAAATTTTTCTCCCACTTGTTGTATGACTACTATTCATTTTCTATGTGCATTGGCAGCTCTCTTTGGTTGGAATGTACAACAATTCAATATTGTTATTGCTTTCTTGAATGGTGACATTTTTTTAGGAAGTCTATGTAATGCAGCCTCGCGGTTTTGTCAAGAAAAGGAAAGAGGACAAAGTGTACAGATGTAAAAATGCTTTGTATGGGTTGAAGCAATCTCCTCATGCTTAGTATGAGAAAGATGAAACTCATTAGGTCAAACGAGGGTTTCATAACTGTCCAAACAGAAAGCACATTGTATGTCAAGTGTGAGGGCGATGTACTTCTTATTGTTGTTCTTTATGTGGATGATTTGCTAATCACTGGACAAAATGAGAGACATATTGTTGAATTTAAGGCTGATTTGAATGCTACTTTCAAGATGAAAGATTTAGGGCTGTTGCATCATTACTTGGGTATATAGTTTAAGGAGTGTAATGGTGGTACTGCCTTGTGTCAGAAAAGTTACATACATACATTACTTTGTAAGTTTGGACTTGAGGATTGCAAACCTATTGCCACTCCCATGAATAGGTTTTAAATTGAGTCTTCAAGATGTTGGTGATTCTGTAGATGTCACTCTTTACCAAACTACTATTGTATGCCTCATTTATGTATGCAATACAAGGTCAGATCTTTAGTTTGCAATCTCACAAGTCAGCATATTTATGCATAGCCCAGGGTCTAAGCATCGGTAGGTTCTCAAGAGGAGTTTTTGCTACTTGAGTGACACTCTACACCTTGGATTGTTTTATCCTAAGAAAGGATCATCACTGCCAAACTTACATGCTTTTTCAGACTTAGATTGTGTTGGTTGTTTTAACACGCAAGTGTCCACAAGTGGTTTTTGTTTCATGCTTGGTGGGTCATGTATATCATGGTTGAGCAAGAAGCAACCTACTATGGCCACTTCAAGTTGTGAGACTGAGTTCAAGGGCAGTCTTCACAGTTATGGTTAAGTGTGTATGGCTCAGACACCTTATGGCTGATTTGGGTGTTGGAGAGGACACTGCCAACACTATCTACACTGACAATCAGAGCGCATTGGCAGTTGCGAGGAACCCCATTTTTCATGCTTTCACAATGAACATTGAGGTGCATTACCACTATGTCAAGGAGAAACTCTCAGCAGGAGAGATCAGCGTGGCAAGATTTGTTTAGGGTGCAATCAAAGAAGAACATATAGTGTCAAGAAGCATGGGCACTCCCACACCAAGAGCATGACAATTTAAGGTGGAATTTCAATCATTTATGTATTCAAGAGGCAGTATATCAACAATGCAATGGGAACCGGTGACTTTGAAATAGAGTGGCACCATAGTAGTTACTTGAAGACCCTAAAATGCATGTTGGGTGTTGGGATACGAGGTTTTGTTGCATCTCTTGTGTGAACAAACTCTTCCACCTAGAAAAGTCATGTGTCAATAACTCATGTGAAGAATCTCTTACAATCCACATCTTACTTGTGCATAGGCAGCCACATCTAGTTTGTGCATATGCAACCACATTTTATACCGATGTGTCAAAAGATTGTATCTTTGTATATGCCTATATAGAGGCACATTATGCTTAATAAAAGCAAGTCTATCATTTTGCAGCTATACTCTAGTGTATTGTTTGCCCAATATCAAGCTCTCAGCTAGTTCTATTTTAATCATGTTTATGCCATGAATGGCACATTAACAATTCCACCATAAGCTAGTGATTGATATCAGAGTCGAAAATTCATTGCTTAGATTTAATTAACCTCTCTTCTCTCTCCCTAATCAGTAGCATCACTAATTAAGTTTGGGCATGTTCTGGCAATACCAATGAACTACTACCCTTTTTGATTGGTGAGCTTTTGATTAATGACACCCTACTAGTTGTGTGTATGTGTCTGCAATTTATTTTTTTTGCTTCTTTGTGTTCACCCTTCAGACCATTTTGCATTAGCATTACTCTCGATGTATTTTTTATTTTCTTGTGCTATTTATGTGTGCAAATATCTCCTCACGTGCTTCACAAAGCAACAATCCACATTCAATTTGGATTAATAGTGAGATATTTAGGCCTTGATTAAAATCTTAACAAAGCCAAAAATCTTGACTATCTTAAAAACTAAGCGAGCGATAACATAATTTGCCAAGTTAGGAAAGGTGAGAGAGGGGGGGAGAGAGAGGGAATTCTCTAGAGTGTAGAGAGGGGTGGAGGGGGAGGAGATCTTGCAAAATAGGTTAAACACCAAACTCGTTTCGCTATTAGCTCATCAGTGGTGTTAACCATACAAGAGGAGTAGGAGGGTTTTTAAATAGGTAACCATTTGTGAGAAGAGGGGTTCCCAAGGTAGGTACAAGGTTTAAAGAGGATGAGGCCACTTTAATAGTGGGGAATTAGCTCTTAAATAGGGTAGGAAAAGGAGGGAAAGAGGGAGGTTTAAAGAGTGTTTATTCTTTGGGGGGTACAAGGAGAAAGGGACTTTCGACCAAAAATTTATGGAGTAAGAGAAGGTGGTATGGGGGGACTAAGACGTAAAAATTTATGGATTAAGAGGGGGGTTGTATGGGGTGGACTATGACCAAAATTATGGAGTAATAGGAGGGTGGTAAGGTGGGAACCTTGACAAGGGGGGAGGGTAGCCGAATGGGTAGGGGTGAGGGTACGTGTGTGTGTGTGTGTGTGTGTGGGGGGGGGGGGGGGGGGGGGGGGGGAGGGAGGGGGGACAAAGGGTGTTATTAAGGAATAGAGGGAAGGTAAGGGAAAGGGGTAGTGGGTTCCCTCTTTGAGAGAAGATGACCTAGCTTCGGTGCATTCAGCCAACAAATGACCGGTTTGGAAATAGGGGGGAGTTCGGAGTTATTAAGAAGCTTCGAAAGAGGTTGGTTAAGAGCGGGCTAGGTTGAGCTTGCGGGGTGAAGGGTGAAAAGGGGATTTTGACAATGGAAGGTGGGGCATTTCATTAGGAAAATTTTGAACTCATTTTTGGGCCTTTTAAGAGTGCCACATCATCAAAGTTGTACAAAAGAAAGCAACCCGGTAGACCCCTCTAAATATTGCTTAGAACCCCATGATATGACCTATCATTGGAAAGTTCTTGAAAAATGGATTCTAAAGAGCCAAGGTCTGAAAAGTTTGGATGAATTCCATGAAAGTTATGCCATTTTTTTTCAATCAGCCAGGTTTTGTTACCGTTACGGTAATCTAAAATCACCTTTTTCTAGATGTACATGAAGGCAATGTCCGATACATGCATGCTATATATCAATAGATAGCATTTGAAGAGTAGATTCTAAATATCCAACCTCCGACAAGTTTGGATCTTATTTGGAAAAAAAAATACCGATCCCCACTTTTTGAAAGCTATGCCACATCAACAATTCTTACAGGGCCCATTTTTGAGTCCAAACTTTTCCTAATGTTGTGGTTATCCTTAAGAAGGAGAGAGGGCCTCGAAGCGTAGGTTACATACAGAAAAAATGCTTTCAAAAAAGGTGTCGGGTAACCTTTGGCACTTAGTTGATGGAATAAAAGATTGCGAATAGAGATAAAAAAGCCCTCAAGCGAGTTTTCCCTAATGATATACCTTTTGAGCTCTGATAGTATAAAGACAATTTTCTGGTGGGTGGGGTGCCAAGATTGCCACGGGATGTAGTTGTACGAGTTAAGAGGTTTTTGGTGGCAATGTGTGTCTAAAATCCCCTTTGAGAAGAAGGAGGGCCCTTTAAAAAAGTGTATGTCCAAGATAAAAGCTTCATGTGAAGAGATGAAGGGAGTGATTTTAATATGCTCTTGCAGAGGATGCCCATACTCAAGGAGTTGTTTTTCTAGGATGGCGGGGGGGCCGTCCCACACTCCAAAAGCGTCGTCTATGAACCTCTTAAATTATAGGAGAGAAGGGGAAGAGACAAGATTCCCGCCTTCTTCCAAAGAGCAAGGAAAAAGACATGCGTACACCACCACAAAATTAGATCCCATAGCGGTTCCTTTGACTTGATGCCAGAATTTTCCTTTAAAAGAGATGTAGTGATGGTTGAGAATGAGAGAGGCAAGGAAAAGAATGAAGAGGACTTTGGGATAGGGAAAAAAAACCAAGGATAGAGCTTTTTAGAGCGTTAAGCCCCTCCTGGATAGGAATGATGGGATACAAGGATTCAACATCAAAGGTAAAGAGAGTGACATGGGGGGAGAAGGGGATAGAGGCTAAGTCTAAGATGAGAGAATGAGAGTCCTAGAGGTGTTGCTTTTTGGCTAAGAGAATGATGAAGAGTTTCACATGTAACCACTTCGAGGCATTCTCTAGGATATACCCCTTGTATGAACAAATGGGGCGGCCTACAAGGACTGGTTTATGAATTTTGGGTAGAAGGAAGAAGGGACACGGCTTGGGAGGGGTAAGAGAATAAGAGAGGATGAACGATCTCTCTTTGGAAGGTAGGAGATGAAAGCTTGAAACAATGGAAAAAAGAGTGGATTGTACAAAAGGCAAAGGAGGGGTAGCGATGGGAGAGTAGGTGAGAGGGTCTAAGAGATGGCGTGGTTCTTATTTAGCGTACCGGGATTGTGAGAGAATGACAGGGCCAAGGTTCTTGTCAGCCGGTTTAATTAAACTTTTATGATCATTCTTTAGAGAGGAGATGGCGTTCAACAAGAGGGTTTTGGGTAGAAAAGGAGAAAAATGAGAAAGGAGGGGTTTTAACACTAGAATGGTAACCTAACAGGACATAAAAGTGTCCTTTCAGGGTTTTGGGAAAAATTTCCAAAACCATAGTAGATCCACTCGTTTTGAAAAATCCTTTCATGAGCTTATAGTTCAATAACTACTACATATGGAAAAAATGAGAAACTTGTAATTTTTCTCATCCCTTAGTCACTACAAGCCTCGAAAGTTGATGGACCAGTGCATTTTGCCCAAAACATCAATTTCTTACGGTTGATTCCATATAAATAAGAGTGGGGATTTTTGTAGGACATGAGATAAAATTCCTCGTTAACTTTGATGGGTTGGTGACCAAAACATATGGTTGCTTTTACCTGACTAATTTTTTTTTCGGCAAAAAAATAGGTACAAAAAAGTTGCATTTTTGCCATTCTGCGGACCTGTCATCAAAGTTTCTATAGTCACGCTCAATACAGATAGTATATACATGTTTTCTTAGTTCCCTTTGGGCCTTTGGATTCAAAAGGAGCCATGGAGCATGTCAAAAGGATAATGGATCTCTTACAATTGGAACCTTGGGGGCAATGGTAAAGTGCTAAATACAGCAAACATGAAAAAACTGGGTTTAGCATTATGACCTCTAGAAACCCATAGAAACTACTCAATATCTAGCCAAGTTTGTTGTCTATGATTAGATATGGTTACTACCTACAAAATACACACAATTGGCCTAAGAAAATAGCAATATTGAGAAAGTTATACTTGCTACTCTAAAATGTATCGTATTCTTCAGCAATCAAAAAACTCAACCATCATCATATACTATGCTATATAGCATATTAGGTCCCCCAAAACTCAAGGAAGACTAGATTTATGTTATACATTACACTTACACAATCAAAATTGAATTTGGATATCAAGAAAGCCACCAAAAAAATCATAAAAGTGCTAATTTTGGCCAAAAAACAGGATTATGAAATTCTTGTAAATTGGTCATAACTTTCAATTTTAACACTTACCTCTCCCTACAAGCATCAAAACATGTTGAGAACTATGAAGGCCTAACCTCTAGCCATCTAAAACTCACAAACATGAAGTTTAGAGTGGTATAGTTGCCAAACATTGAAAAAAAACCAAAAACAGGACCCGTTTTTTCACACAGTTTAGGTTCAAAAATGTTGTGCAAGAATAAGGTTAATGGTGAGATCGATACTCCAAAAACAATGCTAAGTTTTTTTCAGCTCATAAGGCAACTTTGTGGATATATAGCACCTAGAAATTCATTTTCATACTCTTCAAATAATTCAAGCAAAATGGTCACTTAACAGGACACAAAAGTGTCCTGTTACCATTCTAGTGTTAAACGAGAGAAAGATCAAAGGCAAGACTCAAGGTGGTGGAGCTAGAGGGAGGGTTCCAAGAGGGGTTAGGAGAGAAAAAGAAGTGAAGGAGTACGATCGGAAGTGCGACGCGAGAGAGAGTGCGAGAAGAAGAGCACGACGATATGGTGAGCTCGCTCTACTGTAATGTGTAGAGCATAGTGAGTTCTTATTAGGTTTTTACAAAAGAATATGTGTACATACCTGGCATCCCGCCTACTTACCTGGGCGACCACATTGGGCTTTATACCCCAACAACCTCCCACTTAAAGTCCAATGTGGTACTTTAAGTGTGAGAGAAGCTACTATACAAGCTAATATACAAGAGATGTAGAGAAGTGATGTACTACCCTACACCTAACTGGTTGCGAAAATGCACAAAGCTCTGTGAGGGAAGTCCTTTTGTAAGTAGATCAGTAGGATTTTCTGTGGTGTGAACTTTGACAAGCTGAAGTTGCTTATCCTCGAGCATTTCCCTGATGAAATGATACTTTACATCCACATGCTTTGTCTTTGAGTGATAAACTGGATTGCGAGCCAATTGTATAGCACTTTGACTATCACAATATAACACATGCATCTCTTCTTTGATTCCCAAATCTGTTACTAGTCGATTAAGCCAAATTGGTTCTTTGCATGCCTCTGATGCTGCAACATATTCAACCTCTGTAGTAGACTGAGTAACACAATCTTGTAATCTAGAACGCCATGATACTACTCCACCAGCCAATGTAAAGACATACCCTGACGTAGACCTTCGGTTGTCTAAGTCACCTGCATAATCTGAGTCTGTAAAACCCTTTACACTTAGCTTCTGAATCCCATAGCATATACGCATACTCTTTGTAGCTTTCAGGTATCTCAATATTCCTTTCACTGCCTCCCAATGTTTCTTGCCTGGGTTTGACATGTATCGACTTACCACTCCCACTGCAAATGCAATGTCTGGGCGAGTAGCAATCATTGCATACATCAAACTACCCACTACAGACGCATATGGAATCTTATCCATTTCAGCCTGTTCTTCTTCAAACACAGGACAATCTTGTTTGCTAAGTTCACATATGGTGGCAATGGAACACTCAGTGCCTTTCCCTTCTCCATATTGAAACGTTGCAAAACCTTGTCAATATACTCTGTTTGAGATAACCAAATCAACTTCTTTGATCTGTCTCTCTTAATGCGCATACCAAGTATATGACTTGCCTCACCCATGTCTTTCATGTCAAACGATTTTGCCATCTTTGACTTCAAAGCTGAAATCTCTTCCAAGTGCTTGCCAGCAATCAACATGTCATCCACATACAAAATAAGGATCAGCCAACTACCATCCTTAGCCTTCTTTGTACATAGAGAGTGATCGAACTCACTACGTTTGTAGCCTTGAAAAGCATAAACTTGTGGAATTTATGGTACCATGCCCTCGGTGATTGTTTTAAGCCATAAAGACTCTTTAACAACTGGCATACCCAATCTTCCTTGCCTTTCTCAACAAACCCTTCTGGCTGCTGCATGTAAATTTCCAATCTAAATCACCATGCAAGAACGCTGTCTTGACATCCATTTGGTGCAACACCAAATCTAATATGGCAACCAATGCAAGAAAGCATCTCAATGTAGTCATCTTGACCACCGGAGAGAAGACTTCATCAAAGTCAATGCCTTGTTCTTGCTTAAAGCCCTTGGCAACAAGCCTTGCTTTGTACTTTGGCTGACTATCATGAGCGGTGATCTTATACCTGTAAACCCATTTACAGGGTAGAGCCTTTTTGCCCTGTGGTAATTTAACTAGCTTCCATGTCTGATTTTTATGCAGAGCTGTCATCTCTGACTGCATGGCCAATTGCCAATTCCGGAGTCCTTCATTTGCACTGCTTCCTTGTAACATGAAGGCTCATTGCAATCAGTCAACATGACATAGTTCATAGATGGAACAAACCTATCAGGAGGTCGCATGACACGTCCAGATCTACGCACAATAGGTGGCTCAGGCTCAGCCACAACCTGTGGTTCCACTCTATCCTGTCCTTGCTCCTCTTGAGCCCTGACATTTTGTCTTGCACGTGCAGGTCCATCTTCTTGGAAGACAACTCTTCTAATCTCCTCAACCCTCTCTGGTTTAGAATGATATTTGGATTCATTAAAGTGAACATCATTGCTGCGGACAACCTTTCTGGATTCGGGATCCCAAAGTCTGTGCCCATCTCACCAGAATTACCATAGCCTAGAAAGATGCACTTTCTACTCTTTGGCTCAAGTTTGTTCCTAAATTCCTTTGGAACGTGAGTATATGCCTCACAGCCAAAGACTCTGAGATGCTTGTATGAGGGCATTTTGCCTGACCATACCATCTCTGGCACTGAATCCTTCTGCAAAACCTTGCTAGGAGATCTATTTACAAGATGAACAGCTGTTGATACAGCTTCAGCCCAAAACCCATTTGGCAGATGTGCATTAGACAACATACTTCTGACCTTCTCTTGTATGGTCCTATTCATCCTCTCAGCAACACCATTTTGAGGAGGATTGTAAGGAGCAGTAAGTTCACGTTTTATACATTTTGACTCACAAAAGTCCTGAAAGGCCTTTGAAACATACTCTCCACCATTGTCAGTGCGTAAGCATTTAAGCTTCTTGCCACTTTGATTCTCCACAAGTGTCACAAACGTTTTGAAAACACTAAACGCTTCATCCTTGTGCTTGAGAAAGTAAACCCATACTTTCCTCGAGTAATCATCTATAAATGTCATAAAGTAAGAAGCTCCCCCTAGAGATAGGTTAGGCATAGGTCCACACAAATCACTATGAACAAGTGCCAACTGTGTATCTCTTCTACTGCTTCTATGCTTATGTGGCTGCTGTGTTTGCTTACCATACAGACAATGTTCACAGAATTCAAAATCATTAAATGAAAAACCAGGCAAATAACCAGAACGAGACAAGATTTCCATTCCCTTCTTGGACATATGTCCTAACCGGCTATGCCACAAAGAAACGTTCGGCTGCTCGGTTACATTGATTACATTTTTAGAGACATTTGATACATAAATCATGTAAAGTCCTCCAGACTTTACTCCATGTGCTACTGTCATAGAACCCTTGGATATCTTCCACATGTTCTGTCCAAAAGTGGTGACGTAGCCAGCATCATCAAGTAAACCTGTGCTGATCAATTTTTGTAATTGCGGGAACATGTCTCACATTCTTCAGCGTGAAAGAAGAGCCATTCTGAAACTTCAATTGAACATCTCCAACACCTAAGATCTCACATGTCTGCCCATTGCCTAGCCGAACATGATCTTTAGTGGTCACATAAGAGGTAAACCACTCCTTGTTTGGAGACACATGAAGTGATGCCCCTGAGTCTATAATCCAGTCACTCAGTGCATTTCCATCAGATGCTGTAAGAAGAGCTGATTCCATTGTATTCTTCAAGAAGTAGATGTCTCCTGACACTAGACTGTCATCCTCTGCAACAGTGTTTGTCACATTTATTTCTTGAATCTTCACTGAGGACTTGTTCTTCTCACCATGGTCTTCAGCTTTCTCTTTGCCTTTTTCTGCTTTCCATTCTCTGCAGTCTCTTTTCATGTGACCCTTCTTGCCACAATGGTAGCATTCTATGTCACTCTTGCCTTTAGCACTGCGGGACTTGCTACGAGACTGATTCCTCTTTCCACCTTTGTACTTTTCTTTGGTCCTTCCCCTGACAACTAAGGCTGTTCCTTTGCCTTTGTCCATTGTCTTTCTATTGGTTTCTTCAGTAAGCAGACTTCCTTCTACACCTGCTATGTTCAAACCATCTGGAGGTGCAGAATTACTCAAAGCTGTGCGAAAAGTGTCCCAACTTTCCGGCAATGTGATCAATAGGAACATAGCTCTAACAGGTTCATCAAACTTGACACCTTGAGGTGACAACTGACTGTAGATTGTGTTGAATTCATTCAGATGATTGGACATAGGTGTCGCTTCTTTCATCTTCAAGTCAACAAGCTTCTTAAGCCAGTATACCTGTGAAGCTGCACTCTGCTTCTCATAAAGATCACTCAGCTTTAACCATGCTTGATAAGCCGACATCTCATCTGCTACATTGAAGTAAACGCTTTCTGCCAAAGTCAGCATAATGGTAGAAAGTGCCAATTCATCCATTTCGCTTCACTCATCTTCGTCCATATCTTCTGGTTTTATCCCCTTGAGCTTTATAGGTTTTATCTGCTTCTTTTGTACCAACACGTTGTCGAGAAATTTGCGGTCTTGCCAGGAAAGCACCGGGCTTATGGCTGTGAGAGTTTGTGAGAGAACTCAACAAAAACTATATGAAGGAGTTAAACCATATATGCCATGAAGACTAGGGTTTGGAAAGAAGTGCAATCAAAGAAGACTCACTCTTTCTCTCTTGCACTCACACACACAAAGAAAGAACGCAAAAGAGAATGTCAAAACAATATGAAGATGAAAACATCAAGGCTATGGTCATATCGTATCATGGGTAATATGAAAGGGTTAATGGATGAGTTAATGGCATTCAATCTTGGCTGACCAAATAGGCTATGAATTGTTCTTTGGAATTGTAGTTTTGTGCTTACCATAATATATATATTTTGTCTAGTGATTGGGATTAATTGTGTGTACAAATCCTCTTGGTTCATAGCAAGATAACTACGCTTACATCAAAAGAAAAATTATAGTCTATGAGAGGTAGTATGATGGGATCCGGCGATAGAAGTATTTCATTGAGCCTTTCAGGGCCGAAGAGAAACACTATACGTTGTTGAAAGTGTATTTTACGGCTAATCCATACGTTAATTCTAATAGATCGTACAGAGTGAAAGCGATAGAAATGATCATCATGTGGGTTATTCATCTAGGATAGTATGTGAGAAATGTAGATATGAGAGAAGTGAAGAGATGAGAAGTTTCCCTCCCAAGCCCTATTCTTGCCCGTAGGCAATAAGGATACTGCGGGGAGAGATGTACCTGTAGCAAAGAGAACCTAGAGAGGATGAATGAATGAGAGAGATAGGTTTGGTTAAGGAGATGAGATTAGATACATATATATATGTTGGATTAGAGATGAAAATGAAAACAACAAGAAATCAAGAAAACATCAATGTAGAACACATCTTACTTGAAACCCTTCGGCACCATTATTGATGGAGAGAGAAGAAGAGTGGATAATTCCACTTTGATTGATACGCCAAGTACAACACCTTCTTTGACTAGAGTTGATCCTCCAAGGATGGCGTACAAGAATGGCTAGTTTTCCTCTAGGAGAAAGTGTAGGCTTGGGCTTATGTTAATGGGGCTAAGTACAATTAGGCATTACTACTCACTCCCTCAAGAATTCCTCTCATCAATGGCTTGAATGCTTGAGTTCCTTCCAAGGAAGAAGAGGTCCCCTTTTATAGGTGAAGGGAACCCACAAGGGTTTACACAAGAAGAGAGGAGCCAGTGTGAACAGGAATTGGAAAAGTTGGAAATGAGCTGTCCCTGCATGATGTGGGCAGACTGGGGTCCAGTATTTTGATCATATCTCCTCAACCGTAGCTCCAAATAAAAAAGTAAAAATATGGGCAAAAACTTCAGCTCATTAGCTACGATTTTCATTTTAAAATCATTTTCCAATTCGGATTGGAACCTTGTGTAAAAAATTCATCAAAATAGGGTCCATTTCTGGCAGCAAAAGTCTTCATGTGGTCCCCTTAGCCTAGACTTTCATTTGATTCCAAAGGACACCTCATGCCATATGAAAGCATGACATTGCTCCTTGACAAAGTTTTGTAATCATGCTTGCAATAATGCATTAAAATAAGTGTATCTTTGAAATCATGCCACCTAGTGTCCCACTAGGATTTGATTCCCTCCTAGTAGCTATTTAAAAAGAAATATAAGAAAAATATGAAAAATACATAGAATATATATAGATTGGAAATTACTCTAGATATAGGATCTAGATAGGGTGTGAGATAATAATGAGATGGTAGAAAGAAAGAATCAATGCTTTTTGCCCCAAGTTAAAGAGGTGGAGCTATTGACACTTTTCCCATAGTATTTTTTTGATGGTAAAGTAAGAATACATTACCCTTGAGATAAATAATAAGATGAGATAGAAAGCTTATTTTTATACTTACATATGCATATGTACATTATAGGAAATATAATTATGTATCTAAAAAGTTACAAGATAACTCTTGTAGCATGTGTTCCCACTATGTACATGTCACAGCACGACATCCACCCCCTCTAAACCTGCACATCCTTCGGTATGTGCCAATTATTTCTTTGTAAGATCAGCCCTCTTGTACATCTTCCTTGCTTTCATCTTCACTGGATGATTCCATAGCTTCATTTTCACTTTGATCTTCACCTGTGTTTTGCTCTTTTCCTCATCAACATTTTCTGGATCATTGTCTCCTCTTCTCTTAAACATTTTGATCCTTTTTCCTGCAATGGGAATCTTTACTTCTGTGCCATCTAGTTCAGACAAGCTGTAAGTAGCATTTTCATGCACATGTTTTACAACATATGGTCCAAACCATCTTTTTGAAAACTTACGCATGACTGTGTGTTGGTTATCAAGGCTACTATCATACACTAAAACCCAGTCACCTTTGTCAATTGCTTTGCTCCTGAGCCGATGTCGCTTATCAAAGTAGTCCTTGTTTTTCAATCTTGCATTTTTGAGTCGTTCTTTTGCAGCCTCAATGTCTCCAGGTCTTCTCTCTAGTTGCCTTATGCGCAATGCAAGGAGATCTTCCCTACTAAGCCCCTCTTGCCAAGGTAGTACATTCCATGTGGGAATTGTATCCTCAATCGGCATCACTGGCTTTTGACCATGCATTAGCTCCGCAGGCATGTAGCCAGTTACTGAGCTATGTGTTGTACGATCAGCCCATAAAGCATATGGTAACAGTTTTTGCCACTCACCAACTCTTCCTTCGCAAGCCTTGGCCAAAGCTTTGATGATAGGAGGGTGCCCTCTTTCACTCTTTCCATTGCCTTCAGGGTTGTAAGCTGTAGTAAGAGAAAGCTTGATTCCTAATCTAGAAAAGAACTCCCTTGCTTCTTCGGCATCCAGTTCACCTCTGTCTGCAGTGATCTTTCCCACACAACCATAACGGCAAATCACCTCATCAAGAAGGAATTTGCACACAGCTTCTGTGGTTTTAGCTCTTAATGCTCTTCCTTCAACCTGATTAGTTAGGTCCTCTCGTGCAAGAACCAAGTACCTCATCTGCCAGAGTCCTAAAGGCATCGTGACTAGATCCACAACCCATTTATAGTGCATGGCTAGTGGATATGTAGGGTGCAATCCATCACGATGTCGAACATTTGAATACATTTGACAAGTTACACATGACTCTACAAACTGAGATACATCTTTATACATACCCTTCCACCAGTATTTTTCTTTCAACTTGGAGAAGGTTGCCCACACACCCCTGTGTCCAGCCCATAGACTCTCATGAAACTCTTGCATGAGCTTTACTTGAGTCTCTTTTTTACATATAACCCGTTGTGGTGTAGCACCCTTTTGCTTAGGATGCTTCCACAAGTAACCATCCCTTAAAAAGTACCCATATGCTTTCCTGCGTATCCTCTTGAATTCTTGTTCAGACCAATCATCCTGTTTTGTTAGAGTACTCAAGTACCTTCCAATAGAAAGCCAATCACCTTCATAAAGATCTTTCAAGAACAATTCAAGTGAATTAGTCATGCAGACATTGTTACCTTTGACATGAGAGATAGAATAGAATTTTGTGCCTACATCATCTCCCTCATCAATCATTTGTGACTCATCTTCATACCTTGCCCTTGATAGCATATCTGCCACTGTATTGTCTTTACCTGCAATGTGCTTAAACTCGGGATTTAAGGACTTAATGTAGGCAATCCACCGCAACATAGCAATGTCTGGTGTTGAGCAGCTTGTAATCATCCCAAGAAGTGGTAGACAATCTGTTTCTACAACCACACATGCACCAATTAGGTACTCTTTTCCACTTTTCAAGGCTGTAACCATACCCCATAACTCTCTCTTTATCTGTGGATAGTTTCTTTGGCGAGCACTTAGTACCTTTGCTCCAAATCTTACCACATACCTGTGTCCTTCTTTGTCATCTTGCCCTATTGCCCATCCAATCCCTGTAGGACTGGTATCTACTGTCACAATCACTGGCCTTTGACACTCATAGTCTACCTTTCTCAAAGTCGTTGCTGACTGGAGTAACTCCTTTAGCTTTTTCATGGATTTTACATGTGCTTCTGTCCATTTAAACTTTTGATTCTTTCTAAGCAGCTGATAAAGAGGATCAGCTACATGTGCATAATGTGGAATCCAAATAACATAGAAAACACATGCTCCCAGAAACCTTCTAACCTCAGTGATGCTAGTGCATGTTTCTTTCATTCTTTGGATGGCATCTACCTTTGATGGACAAGGTTTCCTACCATATGGCCCGCACATGTGCCCCACAATGAGCACTTCATTGACACCAAACATAGACTTTTTCCCTGACAATGTAAGATTCACTTCTTCCAACCTAGACAAAATTTTATCACAATCATTTATGTGATTTACCACAAACCTGCGACATCCCTTGAGATCCAAAGCTTCATCTTTGTCACTTTCTTCACATCCTTTGATAGGCAAATCATCAATGAAAGGCATTGTGATGTGAGGAATAAAGTCACGTAAGACCTTATTCATCCCATTCATCATATGTGCAACCGAGTTGGTTGCTCCCTGTGGCAAGGTACACATCCTTACCAAACCCAAAGGTGTCCTCATGGTTGTCAAGTCTCTGCTTTCGATTGCAAGCTGAAATTGATCATACCCTGAGTAGAGATCCCCCATTGAGTAGATTGCTCTCCCTGCAAACGCCTCTGCAAATTCATCCACAATTGGACCTGTACCTACATTTCTAATTGTCACCTTGTTCACTGGTTGCATATCTTGGATGAAGCGTAGAGAACCATTCTTCTTTGGAACTGTGAACCACCTGTTTGAGTATGGAGCACAAGAAGGCTCCAAGATTCCCATTTTGATTTTCTCATTCAGTAGCTCTACTAACTTTGGCAAATGAGCCTTTGGAACCGGAATAGGCCGCAGATTCCAAGGCACATGAGGTATTGTGAAAATTACCATAGGAGCTACAATATAAGGATCAACACATCCTATCTCATGTGGCTCAAATGCAAAAGCCTTACCATGCTTTGAAAGCATTTCTTTGAAGCACTTTGTCTCCTCCTGTGTTAGAAACTCCTCGCAACCAATCTGCAACTCTTGAAAAGACTCCTTTGTGAAGGTATGCCCGATCTTTTTAGGATTCCGCAAACTTGGTTGTAAAGAAGCCTGTTCAATCTTTTCCCTGTTGTTGGGTGGTAAGGGTGAAGCTACTGGTTTCACCTTCTTTGCTACACTCTTGTATTTAGTTTCAACATGGACTTCTGGGCCTACTGTTTGGCTTTCTTTAAAGGCTTCTATTACTTGATACATTTCCATAGAGCAAACTTCCACAACTTCATTTTCAAGATGCAAACTAGACCTCATTATAGCATCAAGCTCACCCATAGTATCTACAAAAGAAACTTGTTCACACAAACCCAAAACATTTTCAGTAGGCTCTAGCAACCCACTCTTTTTCATGCCTATTTGTACATTATGCACATATTGCTTCTCACATCTCTTCAAATCTTCAAGTTTTGTAAAACATACTGATCCATTCTTTGTTACCAAGGAGCTCGTTGAAAATGCTTCACCTATTTTTGGATCAGGCGAGACCCTTTTTCTTTCTGTACCACTGCAATCCCGCTTTACAATGGTACTTGGCCAAAACCCATCATTTCTCTATGATCATGAAACTCTTTGCTCACCTTTGGTAGAGGATGTTCTCTGAGGTTGTCACGATTTCTTTCATGGTTTACACAAACTGTGAGAAATTGGACAGCACGTTTACCATCTTTGCTACGTATCCTAGCATATGCTGAACCATCGTCCATTACCTTTGTTTCCATTCGAACTCCCACAATGTAGGGCTGTCCAAGGATGAGATGATATGAAGATGTATCCTGTACAAAGAAGTTTTGGTCAATCTTTACATCACCTATTGTTACCTTCACACCTGGACATGCTGCATACAATTCACCGGATGAATTGTTTGCCACTTTTACCATCCAGCCATGATCTGTGTCCATCGGCCATTTGCACTTGTTGTAGAGACTCTTTGACATTATGTTTATTTCTGAACCATGGTCAATCAAGGCAACAAATGGCTCTTCAAGATCACCTACCTTGACCAAAGTTTCTGTAGTAGCCCTTGCCCAATGACTTCGTGAATAGTAACTCCTAGGAATATCTTCAACTTCTTCATCATCATTTGAGAAATACACTTGCTTCACTCTCCCACTAGATTGGTAGCATCCTACCACAGCTCCATCATTCTCCTTATTTTGCAGTTGCATCCCTTGTGTCTTTGAGGTTTCCCCTTCAACTGTGGACGAGAAACTTCAGCAAGGGTTTGCCTCTTTCTCTTGATGATGTCAATGATCTCCTCATGGAATTCACGCTTTGCAATGCCAAGAACTTCTCCCAGAGTAAACTCAATCTTGCTATTCAAGATCCTTTCCTCCAAGACTTTCTTTAAATCTGTAGCAACCTCAATATCAGATTGTAGTTTATAAGTTGGGCCTTTTGTCTTACCTTTCGTTGGCTCTTTCTTCTTTCCTGTTGTAGACTCCTCCATGAGTACTTCAGGTGGAGATGCTCCTTGTGTTGAGGGTGTTTGAGAAGGCATTGAGTCGCTTCTTCCCCACTTCTAGAAGCTCTTTTTGATGGTCCTTCATCAGCATTCTCACGTCTGCGCTTCTCTTCTACAATTGCCTCATTTTGTTGGCATTTTGTAATGTAGGCATGCACTGACAATGAGTCCACTGGATCATTCCATCCTGTTTCTAGACGTATGCAATCACCTGCTTCATGTAGAATCTCTTTTGTAAGCTTTCCCTTTTTAGCTAATTGCATGACATTTGGCCAAATTTGACCATGATGGTCACTCACTTCTTCATCACAAAAATGTTCAATTTTTACTCCATAAGTAGCTGCCTCAACTGAAGAGGTGGCATGCTTGGTTGCCATATCTTCAACTAAGGTTTGCATTCCCCCCTTCCCAAAGTTAGTTCTCAAGGGTAGACCTGTCTCTCTTAAGTGGATTTTACCATCCTTAAAAAAGACAACATCTTTTGACAAAGCATCACTAAAATCATCACAATCCCTTCTTACATGGTTTGTACTATCACACCAAATACATCTATTAACAAACCCTTCTTTGGGCTGTTGTCTTTGCCTAGGAAGTGGCCCTGATGGTTGGCCTTTTTCTTCAAGCTTTGCAAACTTCACCTTCAAGTCACGCATTCCCTTCACAAGCTCATCTAGCATGGACTCATCAAACTTAGGAGCGATAAAAGTAGGCTTTACCATTTTGTCAGAAGTTGAGGTGGAAGGACTTGTAGTGTTTACTACCATCTTGTCCCTTCTTCTTTGTCGTTTGGCAAGCAGTGAGACAGCACCTTCAACCTCATTCCAGTCGGTCTTTAGTCCTTGCTCAGCATCTTTATCTTCAAGAAGAAGCTCCAAATTTTCTTGAAACTCTTTACCTGCAGCTTGTAAGAAAAGATCTGTCTTCTCTGCATCTAGTGTGGCCCTTTCTGTCCTAGTGAGTTGTGCATAGCGCCGCTCAAATTCCCTAAGTAGCTCTGTTATTGATAGTCCTTGCTTTGGCTTGACTACCCATTCTAAGAATGTCCTTTTGGTCACTCTCTCAGAGTCCTCCATGAAATATTCCTCCTTTAAAGCTACTTTGAGTTCTTCCCAATTTCTCCCATGCCCATCTTTAATTGCCCTAACATGCTCCCTAATTTCTGGAGCAACAACTAGCTCAAAGCTTTGAATCATCTCACCTTCTGACACGCGATGCAGCTCCATCTCCTTCACATACTCGCGTAAGTACTTGGTTACATCTTTGCCATTGAACTGATCCATTCTGTTGACGACCGCTTGTATGGCCTTCGTTGCTGAAATCTCCCTTCTTTCAGTAGCATGTTGTTGTTGCATGAACATTGCAAATGCTTGAAACATTTGCATTGTTGCTGGGTCAAAATGCATACCCTGTTGCTCAACATGATCACCCATGGTTACCCACAAACTCTCACCCTAGCAGATTCGCGTCGGGTTCACCAAAAATATGTCGAGAAATTTGCGGTCTTGCCAGGAAAGCACCGGGCTTATGGCTGTGAGAGTTTGTGAGAGAACTCAACAAAAACTATATGAAGGAGTTAAACCATAGATGCCATGAAGACTAGGGTTTGGAAAGAAGTGCAATCAAAGAAGACTCACTCTTTCTCTCTTGCACTCACACACACAAAGAAAGAACGCAAAAGAGAATGTCAAAACAATACGAAGATGAAAACATCAAGGCTATGGTCATATCGTATCATGGGTAATATGAAAGGGTTAATGGATGAGTTAATGGCATTCAATCTTGGCTGACCAAATAGGCTACGAATTGTTCTTTGGAATTGTAGTTTTGTGCTTACCATAATATATATATTTTGTCTAGTGATTGGGATTAATTGTGTGTACAAATCCTCTTGGTTCATAGCAAGATAACTACGCTTACATCAAAAGAAAAATTATAGTCTATGAGAGGTAGTATGATGGGATCCGGTGATAGAAGTATTTCATTGAGCCTTTCAGGGCCGAAGAGAAACACTATACGTTGTTGAAAGTGTATTTTACGGCTAATCCATACGTTAATTCTAATAGATCGTACAGAGTGAAAGCGATAGAAATGATCATCATGTGGGTTATTCATCTAGGATAGTATGTGAGAAATGTAGATATGAGAGAAGTGAAGAGATGAGAAGTTTCCCTCCCAAGCCCTATTCTTGCCCGTAGGCAATAAGGATACTGCGGGGAGAGATGTACCTGTAGCAAAGAGAACCTAGAGAGGATGAATGAATGAGAGAGATAGGTTTGGTTAAGGAGATGAGATTAGATACATATATATATGTTGGATTAGAGATGAAAATGAAAACAACAAGAAATCAAGAAAACATCAATGTAGAACACATCTTACTTGAAACCCTTCGGCACCATTATTGATGGAGAGAGAAGAAGAGTGGATAATTCCACTTTGATTGATACGCCAAGTACAACACCTTCTTTGATTAGAGTTGATCCTCCAAGGATGGCGTACAAGAATGGCTAGTTTTCCTCTAGGAGAAAGTGTAGGCTTGGGCTTATGTTAATGGGGCTAAGTACAATTAGGCATTACTACTCACTCCCTCAAGAATTCCTCTCATCAATGGCTTGAATGCTTGAGTTCCTTCCAAGGAAGAAGAGGTCCCCTTTTATAGGTGAAGGGAACCCACAAGGGTTTACACAAGAAGAGAGGAGCCAGTGTGAACAGGAATTGGAAAAGTTGGAAATGAGCTGTCCCTGCATGATGTGGGCAGACTGGGGTCCAGTATTTTGATCATATCTCCTCAACCGTAGCTCCAAATAAAAAAGTAAAAATATGGGCAGAAACTTCAGCTCATTAGCTACGATTTTCATTTTAAAATAATTTTCCAATTCGGATTGGAACCTTGTGTAAAAAATTCATCAAAATAGGGTCCATTTCTGGCAGCAAAAGTCTTCATGTGGTCCCTTAGCCTAGACTTTCATTTGATTCCAAAGGACACCTCATGCCATATGAAAGCATGACATTGCTCCTTGACAAAGTTTTGTAATCATGCTTGCAATAATGCATTAAAATAAGTGTATCTTTGAAATCATGCCACCTAGTGTCCCACTAGGATTTGATTCCCTCCTAGTAGCTATTTAAAAAGAAATATAAGAAAAATATGAAAAATACATAGAATATATATAGATTGAAAATTACTCTAGATATAGGATCTAGATAGGGTGTGAGATAATAATGAATGGTAGAAATAAAGAATCAATGCTTTTTGCCCCAAGTTAAAGAGGTGGAGCTATTGACACTTTTCCCATAGTATTTTTTTGATGGTAAAGTAAGAATACATTACCCTTGAGATAAATAATAAGATGAGATAGAAAGCTTATTTTTATACTTACATATGCATATGTACATTATAGGAAATATAATTATGTATCTAAAAAGTTACAAGATAACTCTTGTAGCATGTGTTCCCACTATGTACATGTCAGAGCACGACAACGTGCCAAATCTGCTTCTTCCACAATGGGAAATTGGTTCCATCCAGCTTCTTGATATTGTAAAGAGCAGTGTCCTGTGATCCAGCCATAGCTACGCTTCACAGTGGTTTACTTTCCTGGGAAAAATTCGGCAGAGTTTCCCCTGTAAACTGACCTCTGAACCAATATCAACCTGTCAAATGAACCAAGAAAGCTTCAAATTCTGCATAAATTTTGACAGAGTCTCCTTTGTAAAATGGCTCTGGTGTACTCAAAAAACAAACCAAAAAATAGCTCAAAAAACACTGTCTCTCTGACACTGTAAGCTGCGGGTAAACCTGTACTGTTTCTCATTGTCCTGTCACTGTCCTATAAGCATAGATTATGACAATGCCTCAACAGCAATAAAGCAAAGATGCAATCCCAACTGTCTAACTCACAGTCAATACATCCTAGCTGCCTATCTAAGGGTGCTCGAGGGATCGCTCCAAGACCTGTATCACCAAAAGGATCTCAACATTCGAGAATCCCCCAACTCAATAAAACCTCACTCGACCCTCAAAAAAGGCTGCAGTAAATCTAACAGTACATAGACTTCCCACAAAGTCATACATCCACAAATTTCCCACTGTATGCTGGAACCGCTGCGGCGGTTGTTTGCTGCGTGACTCACAGCCAGCAAACCCTCAATAGACATACATCATCTCTGACAATACATCCCATGTGGAAGTACTTGCAATGTCAGGATGAATCTGGAATATCAAGCAGCAAACACAAGCTACCTGATGAACTAGTGGATGTCGCCTACACTCTGTGTGTAGATGCGCCCGTGTCGTATGTGACACGCCTCCAAGAACTGTGAGCCGTCCTTCGATGTGTAGACAGCCACAAATCAACACTCTGGGAGTGTCGATATCCTCAGCACCTGCAGTCGTAGGCCGAAAACCCCAAATTTGCAGAGTCGGATCTGCACCCGTCGAGACCACGTAGTCGAAAATGGGCTGCGCAGACCTTTGTCGAAGCCGAACAGTGGCCGAGATAACCTCAGAATGAAATTCTGACAACACCAAGCCCTTCGGGCTTGCCCACGAGATTTGGGGCTGTGTCTTCGCCTGTCGAATTTCACTCCAATCTGAGCTGGTGACTCTAGCCTCCTGCAGTGCTGCCCCGAGCCTCGATCTGAGCTCTGATACCAGTGGAAGGAGTACGAGCGGAAGTGCGACGCGAGAGAGAGTGCGAGAAGAAGAGCACGACGATATAGTGAACTCCCTCTACTATAATGTGTAAAGCATAGTGAGTTCTTATTAGGTTTTTACAAAAGAATATGTGTACATACCTGGCTTCCCGCCCACTTACCTGGGTGACCACATTGGGCTTTATACCCCAACAAGAAGGAGGGAGAGGTAGTGCTTCTTTGAAAGATAAATTTAGTTGTAAGCTTCTCTCGAGGTTGGAGTATGCTCCGAAGATAGAAGAAGAAGGTGGAGGAGGGGGGGGGAGGGGCGGGGGAATATAATTGAGTCCTAGGCCTAAAACTCTACGCTCCGCGGATGAGATAGAGCGATTGGCTAGGTTGTGAAAGGAGAGGTTAGTAATCTTGTGCTCTAAGGAAAAAATTGTTTGCTTACCCAAAGCTAAGATTTTGTAGAGAAGGGGGTTGGTGAGGGGGAGACAATATTTAAACCTTTTTCTATAATTATGGCAAGAGAGGGGGAGAAAAGAGGAGTTACATGAGGAGGGGTCCAAAGAAAGGGATAGAGAGGGGCATGGGAGAAGAGCAAGTGGACCCAAGAGGAAGGGTGCTCAAAGCCTATTTCTTCCTCCTCCATTGCAAGTTTTTTGACCCTCTAGGTTTGCAAGGGAGGCTATGCTTTGGGTGGGGATGTGGAGGGTGAGGGAAAGGGGTGGAAGAGGAAGATGGGCCCAAGGGATAGTTGGGTGTTTTCAAAAGGGGAGGGATAAAGGTGGGGTTGGGAGAGGGGGGAGGAGTAAAAAGGGGGTTCTTGGAGAAGGAGCTCAATGGTGGTTTACAAGGGGTGTAAGGGGAAGGGAGTAATCCCGGGGAGGAGGGTTTAGGTTTCTTGAAGGGTTGATAAAAACCCTCTTCATGAGAGGCATTTTCCAAAGGGAGGGTTTTCTTATTATGGACTACCCGATGGCAGTTTTTAGGGTTGGAAGTCCTCTTTGGCGGAGGTGAGAGAAGATTCTTCATTTGAATGGTCACCTCATGATGCACCAATTTGCCAACCATATCCTCCTTGGGGAGAGACTCCACCTCCTCCAAAATGTTAGCTTGATCCCTCTTTCTTGCATTATGGGCCACCGTGTTCATTGAAGAGGCCAAGTGGGTTTGGCGGATTTAATTTTGAAGTTGAGCATCAAAATCATGTAGAGAGGAAATCTTCCAAGCGAGGAGTTGATTTGCCCAAGTTGAGGGTTGGACTCTTGGAAAAGAGATGGCGGCAAGATTCTTGGTGAGGTCAAGAAGCCTTTCTTCAACTATGTCACGGTAAGAGTCAAAGTTCTTTTGAAGGTTGGTGACAAGAATACCTTGGGCGAGAATGTAGGCTTGGGTGCAATCCAATTGGAATTGGATGTTAAGAGCTTCTATCTTGGCACTCAAAAGCGCTTGTGCTTGAGAGTCTTCCAGGGACAGGCGGGGAGGCTTCATACAAAGGCTAAGGGGGGATTTTTGGTTGGCGAGAAGATTTTGCAAATGAGTGAGGTGCGAAGAGGCTTTGTAGAGCTTGTGGTTAAGGGTTTTGAACACCGCTAAAGAAAGGTTAACAATTTTGTCAAATTCCACGGGTTTGTTGATGGCGGGAAGGACGGGTAGGGTAACCATAGGCAAGTTCATGGCTGGGGATGGGGCCAAGGTGAAGGAGGAGGAGTTAGCCGAGAGGGAGCCGAAGGTGGTCGGGAAAGTGAGGGGGGGGCTTGAGAGAATACCGCCTTGGTTAGGCTTGGAGAACGCACTATTCCGCAAAACAAAATCCGAATTGGCGGTGCCAAAGGCTTTGGAGGAGGGGAGGGAGAGTTGATCGAGGTCTTAGAGGGGTAGGTTGGCCATGAGGCCTCATAGCTCCTCCCGGCCAAAAAGAGATTTCTTGGACGAGGTTAGGTAGAAAAGGCGGGTAAGTCGGGGGTGTGTTGGACCCAAGAGGGCAGATTGACAAGGGGTGCCGCCGTGGTGAATCCCGGGAGAGCAACGGCCCCATTTGGAGGGCACACGGATGAACAGGTGTTTGCGGGAAAAAGTGTCGAAAGAGAGATTGTAGTGGTGATGGTTTGCAAAGAAGGAGAATTCAGCCCACTGCCGGCACATAAAGGACCTACCGAAAGAGTGGTCGGGGCCGCCTCGTTAGCCATCGTAGGCTTGGATGGGTCGTTGGTAGAAGCTGCGCTGCCAGCCGCCAAAGAAGCCATGGGAATGGGTCCTAATGCAAGAGGCACCCCCAATCCGTGCTATGACAGCCGCACTTAGTATTGAAGAGATTCGGGGTGCCACAAAGCCGCGTCCGCCCCGGCTTCACTTCTTCAAAGATAGCAAGAATTGTGGAGTGGTTTCCACAGCTGCCAGTGCTAGACAGAGTTGTGCCCACAACAAAGCCATCTACTGTTAGAGGGAGCCGCCCAGTCGAGCCTCAGAAAAATCCACCGACGTAGCCTAGCCGCGCTTCAGAGTCTTCGAGGATCTTGAGAGTTGCTGAGAGAGAGGGGACGGTCGTGTCGTTCAAATGCCGCAGGGTAAGATCAAGGCGCTGCTCCTGTAGCTCTGAGCCTAAGTCGTGAGGAGCACCACGTAAGCTGGAAGTAAACACCCAGAAGACGTCGCAGGAGAATGCTTCCGGGAGTGCCTTCCTGGAGCAAACAACCCCATGCTATGCTGGGAGGTGAGGTTTAGCGGAGATATCTGCGGGCTGAGGGGTGTAAAAAACAAGGAGGTAAGGTTAGCAGCAACGGCAGAGCAGGGTGCAGTGCCATGGTGCAGATCATGTAGGAGGTAGTAGGCGCTATCGCAGGTGGTTCTAATTAGCGCGCCGGTGCCATGTTAGCATTGCTTGAAATGGGTGTTGTGCGTGTAGAGTGATCAGCAAAGCCGCCGTCGACTGCACCAGTTAGCCCACCTGTGTAGGTTAGCGTTGTCAAGAAGTTGGCGATCTTGCCAGGAAGGCATCAGGCCTCTTGCTGTGAGAGTTTGTGAGGAAGCTCAAGGGTTATGAGAAGGAGCTAAGATGTAGATAACATAGCTTCTAGAGCTAAAGAAGAAATGTAGCCAAAGAAGCCACTCACTTTCCCTTATAAACACACACGTGATGGAGAGAACTCATGAAAGATAGTCAGAACAAAACAAAAATGAAAACATCGAGATTACGATCATATCGTATCATGGGTAGGATAAAAGGGTTAATGGATGAGTTAATGATATTTAATCTTTGTTGTCCAAATAAGCTACGGATTGCTCTTTGGAACTGTAGCTTTGTGCTTACTATAATGTATATGTTTTGTCTAGCGATTGGAATTAGTTATGAGTACAAATCCTCTTGATTCATAATAAAATAACCACATTCACATCAAAAGAGAAGTCATAGTCAATAATAGGTAGTATGATGGGATCTGGTGAGAGAAGTACTTCGTTGAGCCTTTCAGGACCAAATAGAAACACTATGCGTTGTTGAAAGTGAATCTTCCGGCTAATCCAAATGTTGACCCTAATAGATTGCACTGAATGGAATTGAAAGAAATTACCTCTATGTGGATTATGGTTATTCATCAATGATATACTTAGTATGTTCAAAGATAAAGGTGTGAAAGAAGTGAAAGGAGAAGAAGAAGAGAGTTAACCATTTCTTTGAAGCACTTTGTCTCCTCCTGTGTTAGAAACTCCTCGCAACCAATCTGCAACTCTTGAAAAGACTCCTTTGTGAAGGTATGCCCGATCTTTTTAGGATTCCTCAAATTTGGTTGTAAAGAAGCCTGCTCAATTTTTTCCCTATTGTTGGGTGGTAAGGGTGAAGCTACTGGTTTCACCTTCTTTGCTACACTCTTGTACTTAGTTTCAACATGGACTTCTGGGCCAAGTGTTTGGTTTTCTTTAAAGGCTTCTATTACTTGATACATTTCCATAGAGAAAACTTCCACAACTTCATTTTCAAGATGCAAACTAGACCCCATTATAGCATCAAGCTCACCCATAGTATCTACAAAAGAAACTTGTTCACACAAACCCAAAACATTTTCAGTAGGCTCTAGCAACCCACTTTCTTTCATGCCCATTTGTACATTATGTACATATTGCCTCTCACGTCTCTTCAAATCTTCAAGTTTTGTAAAACATATTGATCCGTTCCTTGTTACCAAGGAGCCCGTTAAGAAAGTTTCACCTATTTTTGGATCACGCGAGACCCTTTTTCTTTCTGTACCACTCCAATCCCGCTTTACAATGGTACTTGGCCAAAACCCATCATTTCCCTGTGGTCATGAAACTCTTTGCTCACCTTTGGTAGAGGATGTTCTCTGAGGTTGTCACGATTTCTTCATGGTTCACACAAACTGTGAGAAATTGGACAGTACGTTTACCATCTTTGCTACGTATCCTAGCATATGCAGAACCATCATCCATTACCTTTGTTTACATTCAAACTCCCACAATGTAGGGATGTCCAAGGATGAGATGATATGAAGATGTATCCTGTACAAAGAAGTTTTGGTCAATCTTTACATCACCTATTGTCACCTTCACACCTGGACATGCTGCATACAATTCACCGGATGAATTGTTTGCCACTTTTACCATCCAGCCATGATCTGTGTCTATTGGCCATTTGCACTTGTTGTAGAGACTCTTTGACATTATGTTTATTGTTGAACCATGGTCAATCAAGGCAAAAAATGGTTCTTCAAGATCACCCACCTTGACCAAAGTTTCTGTAGTAGCCGTTGCCCCGTGACTTCGTGAATAGTAGCTCCTAGGAATATCTTCAACTTCTTCATCATCATTTGAGAAATGCACTCGCTTCACTCTCCCACTAGATTGGTAGCATCCTACCATAGCTCCATCATCCTCCTTATTTTGCAGCTGCATCCCTTGTGTCTTTGAGGTTTCCCCTTCAACCTGTGGATGAGAAACTTTAGCAAGGGTTTGCCTCTTCCTCTTGATGATGTCAATGATCTCCTCATGGAATTCATGCTTTGCAATGCCAAGAACTTCTCCCAGAGTAAACTCAATTTTGCTATTTAAGATCCTTTCCTCCAAGACTTTCTTTAAATCTGTAGCAACCTCAATATCAGATTGTAGTTTATAAGTTGGGCCTTTTGTCTTACCTTTTGTTGGCTCTTTCTTCTTTCCTATTGTAGACTCCTCCATGAGTACTTCACGTGGAGATGCTCCTTGTGTTGAGGGTGTTTAAGAAGGAATTGAGTCGCTTCTTCCCCCACTTCTAGAAGCTCTTTTTGATGGTCCTTCATCAGCATTCTCACGTCTGCGCTTCTCTTCTACAATAGCCTCATTTTGTTGGCATTTTGTAATGTAGGCATGCACTGACAATGAGTCCACTGGATCATTCCATCCTGTTTCTAGAGGTATGCAATCACCTGTTTCATGTAGAATTTGTTTTGTAAGCTTTCCCTTTTTAGCTAATTGCATGACATTTGGCCAAATTTGACCATGATGGTCATTCACCTCTTCATCACTAAGATGCTCAATTTTTACTCCATAAGTAGCTGCCTCAAATGAAGAGGTGGCATAATTAGTTGTCATATCTTCAACTAAGGTTTGCATCCCCCCCTTCCCAAAGTTAGTTCTCAAGGGTAGACCTGTCTCTCTTAAGTGGATTTTACCATCCTTAAAAAAGACAACATCTTGTTTCTAGACATATGCAATCACCTGCTTCATGTAGAATCTCTTTTGTAAGGTTTCCCTTTTTAGCTAATTACATGACATTTGGCCAAATTTGACCATGATGGTCATTGAAGGTATGCATTATTGAAGGGTTATATTATTAAATAAATGTGAAAAGAAGAAAATGATTTATATATAGTAGGGCATAGCTGAGATATTAGAATAAATATACAAATGCTTTTCCCACAGACAAAAAGAGGCACAATCATTGATACTTCTCTTGCAGAACTTTCTAATAGTAATGTACATTTATATTACTTCAAAGGTAATACTAAGGTATGATAGAAAGCTTTTATTTATGAATATGAGTATTATATGAAGTATACTTATGCATCAAAAAGTCACAAGATAAATCGTTTAATGCCCGTTCCCACTATATACGTGCCATAGCACGACAGCGTATGTGTAACGTGCGCTGAACGAGAAGGGTGCGCTGAGTGCGTATTTTTACATTGAAGTAGAAGGACTCAACGAGATATGATCCAATATTACAATATCACAATAGAGGAGATAGGTGGGAAAACTATATTTGTGTTAAAATTAGATGAATGCCAGGTTCTCAAAGGCTAAATGGTGAAGCGCACAAGCCTCACACTCATGATCAGGGCACTCGTGGGAAAGGAGTTAGAATGTGAAGAGGCGGCCAAGTCTCTTGGCAGGAAGCGACAAAGGCAAGATTTGTTTAGGGTGCAATCAAAGAAGAACATATAGTGTCAAGCAGCATGGGCACTCCCACACCAGGAGCATGACAATTTAAGGTGGTATTTCAATCATTCATGTATTCAAGAGGCAATATATCAACAATGCAATGGGGAACCGGTGACTTTGAAATAGAGTGGCACCATAGTAGCAACTTGAAGACCCTAAAATGCATGTTGGGTGTTGGGATGCGGGGTTTTGTTGCATCTCTTGTGTGAACAACCTCTTCCACCTAGAAAAGTCATGTGTCAATAAATCATGTGAAGAATCTCTTACAATCCTTGTATAAAGACCGATGTGTCAAAAGATTGTCTCTTTATATATGCCTACATAGAGGCACATTATGCTTAATAAAAGCAAGTCTATCATTTTGCAGCTATACTCTAGTGTATTGTTTGCCCAATATCAAGCTCTCAGCTAATTCTATTTTAGTCATGCTTATGCCATGAATGGCACATTAACACATCCACCATAACCTAGTGACTGGTATCAGAGTTGAAAATTCGTGCTTAGATTTAATTAACCTCTCTTCTCTCTCCCTAATCAGTAGCATCACTAATTAAGTTTGGCCATGTTCTAGCAATACCAATGAACTACTACCCTTTTTGATTGGTGAGCTTTTGATTAATGACATCCTACTAGTTGTGTGTATGTGTCTGCAATTCGTTTTTTTTTTCTTCTTTGTGTTCACCCTTCAGACCATTTTGCATTAGCATTACTCTCGATGTTTTTTTTATTTTCTTGTGCAATTTATGTGTGCAAATATCTCCTCACGCGCTTCACAAAGCAACAATCCACATTCAATTTGGATCAATAGTGAGATATTTAGGCCTTGATTAAAATCATCAAATTATGAAGAGCTCTAGGATTTTTTGTTACGTGTGTGATAGTACGTTGATCTTCAAGATTTTATTTTCCATGTGTATGTGCGGATAATTTTAGGGTGTGAATCCTTGGAGCATTGAATTGAAGCCACTACTTTTAGCTAGGGGCGTGTGTTGGAAAGGAGTCTCTTTTTTTTAAATACCTTTTATGGACCTTTGAGAATAAGTCTTTCCCATTCCTAGCTCGTGCTTGGACCTCAAAGAAGCAGTAAACTAATATTGAACCAATTTTTTGGGTCCATACACCCTTTGCAAGAAGCTATCTCCACGATCACAAACTCTGCAGGCAGAATGGTCATTCCCCATAGCCAACATAATTGCCTCTTCTCCCGTACCAATTTTTTTGAAAAAAAACCTTAAGTTCTTGCAAACCCATCGGCAAGCGAATAACACTAACTCTAAACGTGAATTTTTCAAGATAGCCCGTCTCAACCGCCGCGGCTACTCTTCCCATGACGCCCAAATTATCTTCCCTTATTGTGCTTATACGTGGTAGCAACATCAACCATTTCATGTGTCTTTTATAGCATAGATAACCCCACACATTCAAAAATTGATAGAGTCCACCAAAGCTTTTCTTGTTTTGTAAAGAGGTACTCCATGAATTTGGAGATGACTTTTTTTTTTAAAAAAAACATCATTAAAATTGACTGCTCATGAGGATTAGAATTGCCCAATCACCTGGGTAAAACCTTCTTCTCACCACACACGGGAGTGCACCATCATGGGAGAAAAGGGAATCAACAAATTCAACGATCTTGGCTTTCACAAATGGCAGGAAAAAAATAAGGGTTACTTAATGCAAAAGTAATTATGTCCCATCATTAAACCGGTAAGTGATGATGACTGAGTAGAAACGCGACAAAGCTTAACACAATTTGCAGCTAAAAATGAGCAAGCTCTTGGCTGTGAGGTCCCCACCCCACAGTATCAACGGCGGAACTGATGTTGAACCTACTGGCCACTAGATCTATTGCGGAAGCAAACAAAATGGTCCGGGGTTCGACTAGCGGACGATCTCTCATCACAAAGTCAGTCGAGTTCGAGCCTACTAGCAGGGAGATCTAGCTCCACCTCGCAGGGGAAGCGTACTTGAGCTATCTAGAGATCCTAAGACCCACCTTCCAAGAGGAGAGAAGCCTCGAGTGCCTTTTTTCCCATGTTTCAGAGGCACGTACTCTCGAGAATTCCCCACTCTAGGGGCAATGAGCATTACTAATATCGAGTAAGCACTATGGGGACAGAGAGTTCCCGACCAATCGGGACCACCCATCTCGTAGGCATTGGCAACATGAGCCAAGCCCCCACTTTCCACCCCCATACTCACACTTCCTTGTGTGACCTAATTACTACCACAAAGGTTGTTCAACATAAAGATTCCTTGTTTAATTCCAAATCACATTGTTCGTTAAAAAAGCCCTTCAACCAGTATTGCAAACAACACCAAGACAGAATTATAGTGAAAATTCTACTCAAACTTATTCATAAAATTTCCAATGTTCTGGAGGTATAACATCCCCCCTCCAGCGAGAGTTCACTCCTCCCGTTGTCGCCTAGCTGCCCATACAACTAGGTATGTCCACCACATAGAAAGCACGTCATGGACACTCCCACTGTATAGAAAGCAAGACGTGGGTTCCCACCGCATAGAAATCAAGTCGTGGGTATCCACCGCATAGAAAGCAAGTCGTGGATTCAAGAGCCCTTAACGAAAAACTCTGCCCCCTGTGATCAATAGGGGGTCAGGATTGATTCAACATTAGAAATAAAATGAACATGTCGAGCTAAATTTTCCCTAGCAGACATTCTTTCGTAAATGCAACCAGCATACCCATCAATCATTTCCTTCCTACTTTAGAACTTAATGTAGAATGAATTCAATGCCGAGGTTTCCGTCGTATTTCTCCAACATGTTTGGGTATATGTTCATTCCTGACTTAACGTGTGCAATGCTAATTCAAAAATAAAATTATGACCTACCTCTTCCATTTCTTCGTCAATGACCCGTGAGATGGCCGGTATTTGTTCCTCCATGGGAGCTTTTTCCTTTCCGTTCCCCTTGCTCGTTCCTGCCTCGTGGTCGTGGGCTCCACCAAAGCGAGTCCTCTTAACCGGGGCCATTTTAAACTCGCTACTTTAAATGATTAGCTCGGAGAAAGAACTAAGGTTCGCAAGTGTCATAACAATTCAATAGGTAGATTAGCAACATAAATTAATCCCTCCTATATGCGAGGTTTAGAATTTTCCATATAGTAATCATTATGGATGACACATAATCCTATGGGAACCGGCTCTAAATGATAATTACTCGGCTTACATGATTAAGAATAATAGGATTTCACTTATGGAATTACCAGAGAGATGAATTAAGTATGATTAATCTCTTTCCTAGCAACTAGGTGATGCAGATTTATCTTATGCATATGTGTGAGGAAAGTCAACTCGTAGAGACTTAATGACAGATTAATTTTTCCTTAATTACACCTTAATTCATAAATTAAATGAATTTAATTTAGTTACAATATTAATGGGTGATAGAAAAAGTGATTCTCCTCAATCTACACAATTACTAGCTTACCGACTAATTACTATGCTACCTAGAGAGGGAAAGTTCTAATAATCATGCACTAATCATTAGTCGAGAGTGATGAATGGCTGATAATTCAGCTATGGAATGATGATTACATAATAGAATATGATTAAGGAGAATTTAGAGAGTAGTTATAGAGAATTACGACTAGGAATAAGCATAATAGACGAGGAATTTAGATGGTAATGAAAAGGATTTGAAAAAGCATTAATTAAACCGTGATTACCGTGATTAAGGGCTGATAATCCTCTCGATTCTCTGATCTAATCGAGCTTCTTAAGGAGAGAATGCGACAGCACCTCCCTCCTTGCTTCTTCTTCAAAAGGTGTGTGATCCGGCAGCACCTTCCCAGTGTGTGTAGGTGTGTGTGTGTGTATGCATTGTGTGTGTGTGTGTGTGTGAGCATAAGTGTGTGTGTGTGTGTGTGTGTGTGTGTGTGTGTGTGTGTGTGTGTGTGTGTGTGTGTGTGTGTGTGTGTGTGTGTGTGTGTGTGTGTGTGTGTGTGTCTTTAAATAGGCTCCTATAGGCTGAAAATCGACCTGGGTTGCTAAATGCATCTGGGAGCTTCTCCAGTTAAGCATGGCAAGTCCAGTTCCCTACCCACCAAGTGTCAGGTTGGCTTGGTTAACTGGTTCTGAGACTAAGTTACTGGCTTGGCAGCTTCTCCAGGACTCCCACAAGGCAAGAGGGCGGCCCCTAGCTACTAAAGCTGGTATGGAGTGGCCTGGAACCTGTTACCACACAGTCCCGGGCCCCCGGTGCCTCCCTAGACAATTTTTAGGAAATTTGGTTCTAGGCTAAAACGGGTCATACGAGTCGGATTTTGACGCCGTAAATTGCTATATCGAGCTCTAACTAAGACGTATAGAACTGAGTACCTGCCATATTTAGCAGCCCCCGGGGTTCGAAATTGCATTTTTTTAAAATTCGGGATGCGGGTGCAGTTTTTCGAGACGGTCAAAACTGGACGGGTGGGGTGACCAAAAACTCACTATTTTTGGAAATTTTTCACAAAAATTATTTTAATTCACATTTTGAAGCTTTATAACATTCTAAACATCATGGCACTGACAGAATCTGGAAAACTGCTAAAAATAGTAACTTGTTCCATTATATTCATTTCATGGTACAAGGATGCTCTTTTTGATAGGGGTCAGAGACCTCACATTGGCATTCTTCTCACCTCACTTGACGACAACTTTTGCATTATTTGGATGATTGCACCACTGCACACAAAGCATGGATAACCTTAGAACAACATTTTGGCGCTATTGCGGAGCACTCTAAAATTGCACTAAAGATGCAACTTACGGATTGCTTATGGATCCTGGAGAAGATGTGTCATCTCTTGTCAATAGGCTCAAAATTATTTGCACACAATTAACATATATAAAATTACCAATAGAAAATGAAGACCAAATTTCTATGCTTCTCAAAGTTATGCTTGATGCAAATTTTGGACAGATTGTGATAGTGCTCAAAGAGAAAGATCCAGTCCCTAAACATGAAGATGTAATAAACTCTCTTCAAGAGCACGAAAAGAGGCTGAAAGAAAATCAACAAACAAAAAATGCACTTTTGTGGTCTTCTCCTACTACTACAATCGAAATCACAAGAAGAACTTAAATTGCACACGTTGTGGCAACAAAAATCATATTTCAAAGGATTGCTATGAAATCAACCCTTGTCATATTTGTGGAAAGAACAACCGTGCTACAAATTATTTTACAGTCAAAGATAAATCTTCACAGATTACCAATCACAAAGAGCATTTCAAAGATAAAGCAAAAGAAAAAAACAACCTCGCCACCACCACTAAAGATTCTGACAAAGAGAACAACAACAATGTTGGCTTGGTATATGATGATATAATGTAAGCATTCTCTTCATTGTCCCTTAACCTTTATTTGTGACAAGGGAGGCTTGTGTGTGTGTGCCTACACCCTGATATTTTATGTGCCTACACCCTTTGTGTCTAAGGGAGGCAGATTTGTGTTCAAAAGGAGGCTTGAGTTTTGTGTATCTCACCCTAGTGTGTTTTGAGAAGAGGATTGTGTGAGTGATATGCAACCAAAACCCACATAGGGGAGGGTTGTTGGGATGCGGGATAACCCATGTGAAGAACCTCTTACATTCCTTGTATAAAGCATGTGTCAATAACCCATGTAAAGAACCTCTTACATTCCCTGTATAAAGCATAACCACATCTTATTTGTGCATTGGCAACCACATCTTTTTTGTGCATAGGCAGCCACAGTTTATACCCATGTGTCAAAAGGTTGTCTCTTTGTATATGCCTGTAACATTTAATGGCCTAAAAACTTGTGTGTAGCGGAAATTAGCATGAACATAGTGGGCATTTCATTAGAATAGATTCCTAATGAGAATTACAAGAGTGCTTGGCTGGAGAGAGCAACAAAAAGCATAACACCTAGTTAGATAGCATGAACAATACTTTCAAAAGAGAGAGAAATTAAGCTATTGACAACAGTTGAGGACCGGATTTACATGGAGACGGTCCCCCCTCCAAAAGGCGTTGTATTATGGTTTCTCCCATCAAGAGAGACATTGTACAATACAATTCTTTGTGTTCCTTCAAGACTAGCTAGTGCAATGAAGATGAAATCTTCATGCACTAAGAAAAACACTTATCAAACACAACATCAATTATCCCCGGTCTCAGACTCAAGACCTCACACACCTACCTTCAAAGATGGTGAGAGCTAGCAGGGTATGAGAGTAGATTGAGAGGAAGAAGGAGTAGTCTTACGAGAAAGACGTACATCTCCTCACATAATCACTCATATTAGCATAGCTTAGCTTAGTAATTAGCATGGTAGAGGAGATGAGCATGCATTGAAGCTTGGCTCTTGGTTGGATTTGCATCACAAAGCCAAGAGTTGTTGGTGTAGGCCTCCCTTCTCACAAGCTTGGAGTAGGTGGTAAGCTTTCCCTTTAAAGCTTGAGAAGGAGAGAGAGTCTTCTTTTCTTCACACATGAGATTGTGTGAGTGTGTGTGTGATAATGCCTTGCAAAAATCAGTTCCCCTCTCTCTCTTGGGCGACCCCTCTTGCTATTTTCTCTTGCTACCCTCTCATTGGACCTCCCTATAGCCAATGACAATTAAGCAGCATAAGTGATAGCCTTTTGACATATGGTCCCCTTTCCCCTTTTGTCACAGCTTTAGGTAATTTAATAATTCAACTAACCTCTCATTGGATCCCTTTGCCTCCTGGCCAATAGGAATCAGGCAAGCCATTGGGCTGTTGAATGCTCATTGGACGCCTTGGGAGACCATCCAATAGTCTTCTAGAGGACATAATTCTCATTGGTTCTTTTATTAAGTGTTTTTAAATTAATTAAACTAGATTTACTCTAGCCTAATTCTCATTGGTCCACCTCCAAGGCCATCCAATAGGAATTGGGTACACCTTGTGGGCATCTACCCTAGGGAGCTGATATGTGTCCCTCATTCCCTTTGTGTAAAGGGAGCTGTGTGTGTGTGTGTGTGTGTGGCTTTCTCTCTATCCCCTACAAGCAAGGCTCGCCTCCTCATAAGTAGGGATGTGTAAAGACATTTTTGGACACACACAAAGCATCCAATTCCCCTATGGTTGACCTTTGGACACAACCTTTGAATTTTGGAACCTTAGCATTTTGGAAGTCTTAATGGGCTGAATCTTAGGGTCTTTTTAGCCCATTTTTGCACATGGCTCTTTTGCAGATGCCCCCCCCCCCCCCCCCCCCCCCCCCCCTTTGGATCCCTATTTTCCCTCCTTTGGATCCCTACTATGGCCGGTATGCTAGCTTAACAAATATTCTAGCTTTTTCTCCCCTGGCACTTCCCCATATTAAATGATCAGTTTAACACGAGAAAATCATTTAGGAGAATTAGATATTGATTATTATGACAATGCCTATATAGAGGCACATTATTCTTAATAAAATCAATTCTATCATTTTGCAACTATACTCTAGTGTATTGTGTGCCCAATATCAAGACCTAATCTAATTCGATTATAATCATGCTTATTCCATGAATGGCACACTAACTCATCCACCATAACCTAGTATTGGGCACTAAGGGTGCTACAAATACTTTATTTCCATGCATTTTTTGTTGCCACGCAAAGATGCCTAGGGATGCATTGGGGAAGTGCAAAGGGGTCAAAAGATTAAAAGTCTGTGAGCAAGCAGGTGCTAGGATCCCAAGAGAGAATCCAAAGGCATGTGGGGGACACATGTGGCTCAATGGCATCATTACTTTGTGACCAAAGCAAGACACCATCTTTTGTAGAGGAGGATACAAATTAGCATCCCATTCTTTCAATTCCCCTTGATCGAGTACATGTGTGATCCTTGCATTTGAGACTTAGAAATTTGTACAAGTTGCCAATTCTCCACATAAATTATGGATGGAGCATGGAGCCAGAGTCACAGCAAGAGGAGTGCATTTGAGCGCTTGAAACGACCTTGTCATCAATGGGGCTTCACTCAAGTGCAATAACCCCTCTGAAAGGACCATAACAACCCAGCAAACAACCACACAAGATAACCCTAATAAAATATGTATGGGTGGTGCAAAGGAAAGAAACTTGATTTCAAACTATGGTGAGAATCAAATCCATACTCCTTTTTAGATATGGAAGCAGGTGTGTGACATAACAACCTACCTTGGCAATGAGACATCATCAGGGTTGAAGCGAGCACCTGCATGGGAAGCATGCAATGACATGATGAGGATTCTTGAGTTGCCACACCCTAGTGAAGATGAGATATAGTCATTAAAGGTGTCTATTTATACATTCACAGAGCTAATGGTCCATGCATGGGAAAAACCCATATCACACATTACATGCATATCTTGTTCCCCCATGGTCTATATTTTCATGACAAGGGTGGATCCTTTACGCTCTGGAGCAATCAAGGGATGGAAAGATCACACTATCAGGAAAAGGCTACCTATTTTAAGATCACTCAGCATGGTGATGGAAAGATCCATAACAATGTGTTTCACGAGATGTTCAATTGGTTTACCATGCACTTATTGGTAGGAAGAAGCAAAGGGCAGCAGGCAACTTGTCTCTTAGGCACTATATAAAGTTGTGAGTGTCCAAATAAGACAAGGATACCATGGGTCAAATGCATGCAAAAGAGCATCGGCATGGCGGATAAATTGGCCAAAAATTGGCCGTGCGTGGCTTCTCACACAATAAAGTTTGTAATTTCCACTTTTGGAGCATATTAATGATAAATTGTAATTTTCTTAAAAGCTGAGTCCTATAAATATCAAAGTGAGTTTTTAAAATTAATTTATATGTTTGTGAGTTCTCTCTCTCTCTCTCTCTCTCTCTCTCTCTCTCTCTCTCTCTCTCTCTCTCTCTCTCTCTCTCTCTCTCTCTCTCTCTCTCTCTCTCTCTCTCTCTCACTCACACTCACTCACACACACACACAAGTATCCTCCTCTCTACTCTCCCCTCCCGCCATGGAGATCAACAACCAGGAAACCAAAAACCACAAAACCAAAAATCAATAAACCAACAACATCCCAAAAAACTTGGCCAACATCACAATTGAACATATCTTTGATCGTCTCGACTCTCAATCCACTCCCACATGCTCATAGATGAGCGATACCCAACATTGAGCACCTACATTATTTAAACAAAGAGGCAGAGCGTTTATGGGCCAAGAGCAAGCTCCAGGGGAAAACAAACTTTGATCAAAATTAAAAAGACACCCAGAGGTTAAGAGAAAGAGTTTTATGAAAAAGAAGAAAGTATTTGATCATAGAGGCAAAGAGGACTTACAAGGCACTCCAAGAGTGACAATACCCACATGAAAATATTGTTGAGGTATAAACACACATATCAGTACAATGCACAAGAGATGTCGGGAGTAGAGACCTAACACAGATTCAAAACTACTCACGAATGAGTAGGTGTTCAAGCTCATAGAGAAGGTTTATAACATCATGATTCAAGAAGTCTATGAGAAGTTCTTGCAAGACAAGAGGAGGAAGGAAGAAGATCGTCAAAGGGAAAGGGTGGAAGAGGCAATCTGCCTCACACAAGGGAGAGAGAAGAAGCAAAAAAGAGAGCGAAGGAGGAAAGGGCCAAGAAGGCCACCCAAAGGAGCCCCAAGAAGCCACCCTAGAAGAGTCCAAAGAAGTCAAAACAACCCCCAGCTAAAGCAGCAAGTGAAAGTAGTCATGCACCAAAAGGGAAGATGGTGAAGAAGAGAAATAATCCTCCACAAACTACAAAGGAGGCCAACCAGTGTGATGAGAGGCACACAAATTACCACAACAATAATTCCTCCACGCCCACCACTATCTCTCAAGAAGAAGAATTGTTGGAGACCTGGCATATGTGCATTGCATGAGATTCACAAGAATTAGAAGAGTATAGAGCTTATAATCCCTAATGCCCTATTTTCCCAGCTCATGAAAGAGATTACAGATGGGTACTCAAACAGTGTGACCATGGTGCAAGCAGAAGCACTAGGTGTGTTGTAGCTAGGAGTAGAGGATATCATTGTATCCCTCTTTCAAGACACCATTTTATCAATGGGTCATGCTAAGCGTGTGACTTTTAAGACCTCAAATATGTCCTTAGCACTTTGCCTTCGTGGTAATGATTTCTTTCGTAAAACCTAGATAGGAAAGCCATTGTAACTTCTCAAGTGGTATCTTTGCCATCCTTATCGTGTAACTATTTTGACGAGATTTTGACAATGAAATTATCATATCTATGTTTGGCAATTGCAATGTATTGTTTGAAATTTTAAGGTTGTGTTGGTTATGTATTTCAATGGAGTTACTTGGGTCAATTTCTCTAATCAATCCACTTGCGGGGTCCATGCTAGCCCACAAGTAGCAATAAGGAGTCATGTGGTGCCTATATCGATGCCCACTGGCCTTTTGATCCTTAGCGATGTGATAATTACAATTGAAGGAGCCATTTTGTGGCACATGGGGCCATGGAATGGCTTCTTCAACCGACATTATCACAATGGTAAGGATCAAAAGGCATGTGGGGCTCAACTAGGGCAAGAAGACATCATGTTAGTATGCAAATGGCTCATGACACACCATCAATTTGCTGAATCTATAGAGATATCCACAAGGTTCTCAGAACATGTGTTTCTATGCTCACCAGTCCGTGCTAGCCAAAAACTAGCATTTGTAAGGGTCATGTTTTGGCCCATCCCCACCCTCACAGGCCTTTTGTGCCCTACCACTGTGATAATGCTGGCCGAAAGAGCAATTTTGTGGCCTCGTGTGCCACGGGGAAACTTTTGGCAATTTCAAATGATGTGAGGCTCACCTACGGCAAGAAGATATCATGTTAGTATGAAAATGGCTTGAGACGCACATGGATCAAGACATAACTTCACTCAAGGTGATAACTTTATAAATTTCAAAGAATACATCGAGACATGCAATGCATGTGGCTAAGATAGCCGTTTAACTCGGGGGGTTCACTATGTGTAAAACTACCATATCACGTGCATTCAAGACATGTTTGTAAAACCCCTTCTCTGTGAATTTTGTTAAGAATATAATGTACCCTTTGTTTTGAAAATATATAAGTTTTTTTCAAATTTGAAAAAACAATGCACTTCTGTAGATATATTTTTGTAAGTTTCAAGAACATTAAATACCCTTCTGTTGAACTCACGTGATAGGTTACATTTTTATTAGGTGACCTCCCCGGGCCTTTTAACAAGCTCATTGAAGGCATCTTTACCTAGGCTCCTAAAGATGGTTCTCACCAATACGCGATACAATATCTTCTTTGTTCTTTATTCCTTGCCGAAGACAAAGGTTGTAATACCCTAAAAGGTTTATGACCCCTTTCTCACCAAAAATATGGATTTTTGTCTCTCTGTTTACAAGAATACATTTGTGAGCATTTAGGGCTATAGTAAAATTGGCCAAAACAGATCTTAGTGCTCTACACTTGTACATGTCTGCTGAGGCATAGTCCATATACTCATTGTGGATGACCTAGACCATCTCTCCATTGAAGCTTGGGAGATAATGCCACAAGGCGGCATCCTTTGAGTCACTCCCTCTGTGAGATCCACCTTTTGGCTGGGCAAACCAATCCATCTTTAAAGCGGACTACAAGGAAACGTCGGATTATGATTCCAAGAAACGACAATGAGAATTGAGAATAATGAAGTACTTACTCGTGTCACATCATGCTTGCAAAGGTGTTTGTTGATTATGTCAATTGTGACAAGATCAGCGCACTTCGAGCAGGTGAGATGATTGTGGGGAGTGAAGCTACTCTCGGGCACACTCTCGTAGCTCCTCATCAATGGTTTGTAGATCTGCCATCACAAGGGAATTAATGGAATTATGTCCCTCTGGCAAGGCTAGCATGTTGATGAGGGGAGCAGAGGAGTAGTCCACTTGAAAATCGGTCTTGTGAAAATAGGGTTCTCTATATCACAAACCCAAGAATATATCACAAGAACAAAGAGGGATTTGTCTTGATGCATCTCAAGGGAGTGGGTAATGTCGTGAAGGAAGAAAAATTCTTAAGTATCCACTATAATTGGATGCAAGATGCACAAGAGCAGCTCTAGGATATCATCTTCTATATCCTCCCCTTCTAGATCTTGGTCAACATCTTCCAAAGGAGGCTCTCCTTGGAGACATAAGAGGTTCAACAAAGCCTCTTCCTGTTTAGACATCTTCTCCTCTTTGGGCCCCACCTCCTTTACAAAAGTCCTCAAAGACGGATTCTTGTAGTCACTTGCTTTACCTTTCCCCTTGCTGTTTTCAATTTCCTCCATCACCATCACAACGAGAGCCATGTTGCACCTCAAAAATCTTGTGTCAATGTTCCCCCATGCCGAGGTCTATGAGGTTGTCCTCCTCTTCCTCTGTATAGTGTTCCTTGGAGAGCCCTTTGATCACCCCACCCAATCTGAAGCAAAAACTATTGTCTTATCTAAAGGTGTGCTTGAGAAGATCAAGCGGCACCCACAAACATTCTTCATCTTAAAAATTGATGGAGTACTCTACTATGTGTGTCTCCATGTAGGATGTAAGCACTTCAAATGCATGAGCATGCAGTTTGATGATATCCTCCATGTCGATGGATACCTTGAATATGGTGCTAAGCTTGTCCATCATGTGTCCTAGGTCATGCACAAGGATCTGGTCAACAAGCGCTTGATTAGTAGCAGCCATTCTTACTGGTGGAGTGCAAGGGACAATGGCACATGCTTGGGTATGGATAGAGCAAGGAAGTAGTGGAGAAGATGAGAGAAGCTCAAAAACAAGAAAGTGACTTTAAAATGGGCCTTGCAAGTCACTTCTAAAGGAGACAATTAAAAGAAGGACACTTTTATAAAACTTAAAACTTTAGCGGTAATTAAAATTTAATTGTACTCTTCTGCAGATAGCTCGAGGCTATGATGCATAGTATTGTTGTCCAAAAACCAGAGTTTTAAACACTGTAACTCCACCATCCACCACAACTCTGAAGTGACTTAACGCTTCTAAATTTGAAAATTAGACATTCGTGGATGACAAAATTAGACATTGCAACGACCGTTGTTTGCTTGATATGGATACATCTAGGTAAGGGGATTCTCTTATGAAGAAAGTCCCTCTCCTTTATCTTACCAGAGGGTTGCCATCAATTACAAACGAGTAGTTCATCTTAAGCTCAAACCTAAGCACCAAGTAGTCCCTTGGATTTGCCATATTCTAATCAACATTAATGACCATGTTTCACACTTCCTCCTGCTTGCACGCATACACTTCAACCTAATCCATCTCATTGATGTCCAAATCAAGTGCTTCCCATCCTCCTCATGTCTTCTTCCACCATTGATAAGGGAATATAATGGAAATTTGTTGCTTTGCAATGTGATATTGGATGATCATTTTCTCTATCAGAACCATGCACTTCATGGTATCCCATTAAGCTAAACAATCTTTGAGTCTCAAGCAGATGGAAGGAAGGCATTCATTGTTGTTCCACCCTTAGCAATCCACATGGTAGGCATGCGATGAACATTTTCTAGCTTGAACAAAAAAACAAAAAGATGCAGAGGCACAAAAGATGTTAGTGTTGCTCGATGTGACCCGTACGTGCACTTCATTGCATTGAAGATTTCAGTTTCAATCCATCACTTGGTTAATACAATAGAGGTATTGTCAAGATTTGGTCATTCACCTTCCATTAGAGACTAGAATTGGTGGACTAAGTGTTCTCAAGTTCCCGTTGTCAAGAAGTGTGCAGTGCGACTAGGAAAGCGTCGGGCCTTTGACTGTGAGGATTCGTAGAAAATTCAAGCAAGGAGTAGATGATTGAAGCCAAAAAAAAACACTAAAAAAGAACAAAACTCCAGCCATGAAATCTCCATTTTGAAAATGAACCAAAATTAACTCAAAACTCTTGTGTGTGTGAAGATTAGGTGTAGCCTCGCTCCCAATTGCACAGATGCAGTGCTCATTTGACATGTTAAAAACCCTAAATTTACGCTTGATTTATTCATCATAAACGTTTCATAGAAGCTTTAGTACCTCATTAGAGAAGCCCAAGTATTTATTTGAGGAGGGGAAACCCTAATTGGAGGCCTTACAGCCTCAACCATGTAGTGGAAGCAGCACGGGACTGCACTAGGACCCTATAAAGAAATGGTTGCATCTCCTTGCTCATATGCCCAAATAAGCTCATTATTTGCTCTAAAATTTCCCACACAACTTGAGCAACAACAGATCTATTATTGATGTGGCCTTTTGAGCTATTTTTAGGTTGTTTTTTATCATTTTTAGCCCAAAAATCCCCTTTTTGTCCGTAAAAAGCTCAAACAAGTTGGGAAAAATCCCTAAATTTGTGGAAAAATCCATTGGGCTCAAATTTCATGTTGAAGCTCCATTTCCCACTTGGTAAGCACTTTGAAAACGTCTTTTATGCCCGTGTACAAAACCCACTATTTTTGGTCGAGATTGCCCACATTGAGCTTTCTAGGAAAAACGAGCATGCCACTTTGAAACACTTGACATTTGTACATTTCTAAAGAAAATTAGACATTCTTTAATGTGGTAAAACACGCAACGGTGCCATGTCCCTAGCCTCGCTTGCCTGGCAAGGTATATACACGCCTGCAACCACGACATTCGTTTTCGCATATATCACACTATATACATCATAGCATTTGGTCCCACATAACAAAAGCATTGAGACTGAGGTAGATATTGTAACTTAACGTTATGAATGTTTTACGGCATGATATCCACCCCCTCTAAACTTGCACATCCTCCAACATGTGCCACATATATCTTTTGCAGGTTTAGTCTTCATTTAAGTCCACATACATGTCGTTTTCATCGTTGAAAGCACAAAATCTAAAGCATCATCCTCTTGTTCTTCATACACATCTATACCATTTTCATCAGAGCCTTCATTCTGACTTTCTTGTGAATCAAAGGGATCTGTATCACCTCTTCTTTTGAATAACTTGATTCTTTTTCCTGTGATGGGAATCTTCATTTTTGTCCCATCTAATTCATGCAAGGTATAAGTTGCATTCCCATGTACATGTTGAACCACATAAGGAACAAACCATCTCTTTGAAATATTTCTTATTGTTGAATGTTGTTTTTCAAGACTACTATCGTACACCAACACCCAATCACCTTCCTCGATAGCTTTAGGTCTAAGCCTATGCCTCTTATCAAATCTGTCCTTATTCTTTAACCTTGCATTTTTCAATCGTGCTACTGCAATCTCAATATCTTGGGGCCTTCTTTCTAACTATTGTATGCACAAAGCAAGAAGGTCCTCCCTACTCATTCCATCTTCCCAAGGTAATACATTCCATGTGGGAATTACATCCCCAATTGGCATTATAGGTTCCTGACCATACATCAACTCAAAAGGCATATAGCCAATAACTGAGCTATGAGTTGTACAATCAGCCCATAAAGCATAAGGAAATAACCTAGGCCACTCTCCCATTTTCTCTTTGCAGGCCTTAGACAAAGATTTAATGATATGAGGATGCCCATGCTCTGATTTACCATTTCCCTCAGGATTATATGTAGTAGTGAGAGCAAGTTTAATGCCCAGCCTAGAGAAAAACTCCCTTGCTTTGTCAGCATCAAACTCACCCCTGTCCGCTGTTATTTTCCCAACACAACCATAACGGCTAATTACATCATCCAAGAGTAACTTACATATCCCTTAAGTTATTTTTGTTCTCAGAGCACGACCTTCAACTTGGTTGGTTAAATCTTCCCGTGCAAGTACTATGTATCTCATTTTCCATAAGCCCAATGGCATTGTAGTCTTGCTACTACCCACGTATAGTGCATGGCCAATGGATAAGTAGGGTGCAACCCATCACGATGACGTACATTTGAGTACATTTGACAGGTTCCACAAGACTCCACAAAGTGAGATACATCTTTATACATATCTTTCCACTAATACCTCTCTTTCGTTTCAATAAAGGTGGCCCATCATAAAGACTCTCATGAAAATTTTTTGTAAGCTCATTTTGAGTGTCCTTATCATTCACGACTCTCAATGGCATTCCATTTCTTTGTTTCAGACGCTTCCATAAGTACCTATCTTTCAAAAAGTATCCATAGGCCTTTTTCCGCATTCTTTTGAACTCTTGGTCAGTCCACCCTTCTTGCCTTGTCAAAGTGCTCAGATAACGTCCAATGAGCAACCAATCACCTTGATATAGGTCCTCTATAAATGACTCAAGTGCATTTGACTGACAGACATGATTACCCTTGGCATGAGAGATACTATAGAAATGTGTACCTACATTATCACCCTTGACAACCATGTCTTCTTCATTTTCATACCTCGCTCTTGAAAGCATATCCGCAACTGGATTATCTTTCCCTGCAATATACTTGAATTCTAGATTCAAGGATTTTGTGTAGGCAATCCATCTCAACAGAGCAATGTCGAGAGTTGAGCAACTTGTGATCATTTCAAGAAGGGGTAGACAATCAGTCTCCACTATTACATTTGCTCCTATCAAATACTCTTTGTCATATTTCAAACGTGTAACTACCCCCATAACTCTCTTTTTACCCGTGCATAGTTGCGTTGACGAGCACTTAAAACTTTTGCTCCAAATCTCACTATATATCACTTGTCATCATCATTATCTTGCCCAATCGCCCATCCAATTCTTGTGGGGCTAGTATCCAATCTCACAATTACATATCTTCCACATCATAGTTTGCTTTCCTCAAAGTTGGAGACATAATCAACAATTTCCACATATCTTCCACATCATAGTTTGCTTTCCTCAAAGTTGGAGACATACTCAACAACTTCTTTAATTTACTCATGGCATGTGTATGCATTTCTTCCCATTGAAACTTTTGCTTCTTTCTCAAAAGTTGATACAAAGGTTCTTCCACATGCGCATAATGTGGAATACAGATAACATAGAACACACATGCACCTAAGAACCTTTGAACCTCAACTACATTAATACATGTCTCTTTCATTATTTGAATTACATCAATCTTTGTAGGACAAGGCCTTCTACCATATGACCCACACATCTGTCCCACAATAAGAACTTTGCTCACACTAAACACTGACTTCTTCTCAGACAAGTGATAGCGGGAAAAAGAGCAGTGCAATCGGGTGGCCTCTGTACTCGTGCACACTCCACAAACCACGCCTCATGCAAACAAGCAAAGAACAAAGCAAAGGGGGCACCACCCTAAATTAAGAGGTTTAGGGACCTCACACATAGTGCACATAGGCAAGTGAGACTTCTGGCATTATGATGGCATCAAAACATATGGCAAAACACATAGAAACGAAGCTTAGGGACCTTATGTAGCATATATATACACAAGACATCAGCTTAACAATACAACGGCATCTGATTATACATAACAAGGATATAGAGAAGCAAGCCAAGGATGGCATAATCCCTTGTCAAAAACAATCAACCCAGCAAGTAGGTATGATCCTACTAGCAACACATCAATACCTTAGAGAATGATGGCGAGGATGGTGGCCATGGAGCATGAGAGAAGACTCCTTATTTAGGTTTTAGGGCTAGTAATGTAGCATACTAGAGGGAGAGGGAGAGAGGGAGAGAGAGTAGAGCTCCATCCATAGCTCCTCGTTGTGAGCAATGTCGTCATAGCTTCGTTGCTTGGTGAAGTGGGTGAAGTGTTGTTTTTGAGTGAGAGAAGGCCTCCTTATATAGGTTTCTGAGAGGGTTTAGGATTAGGGATAAACATGCTTAAATCCGCTGATTGGGGTTACTTTTGCTCTGGGTGGTCAACAGATTGAGGTCACCTGATATGTCACCATCAAGATATTCTCTAGAGTGATGTGAGAGGGGAGGATAAATTCTGATTTTTTTGATTGTGACACATGGGGATAAGGCCTTGACCAGCATTTAAGAGCAGGTAAGGTGGCTGTTGAAACTGGAGGTTCTGCACATGTCAGGGGGGGACCTGCTGGGTCCTCTTGAATATCAAATTCTCAAAAAATCCTCAACCATGGCTTCTTTTGACATGTGTTCTTTGAAAAAATCAGCATGTCTCTTTTCAACTCAAAAGTCTTTATCCCTGTTGACTCACCTTTACCATAAGATTTTCCCCTTTTCTCCTCCTGTAACTGCATTGTTGATGCCCAATCACTGCTTCTAGTAACAGTGAACTGTTACTTACCAAATACTTATGGTGCAGTAAAAAATATTTACCATGGGTAAAAAAAGTTACTGTAGGTAAAAAGTGATTTGTATTTACCATGTAGGTGAAAAATATTTACTGTAGGTAAAAAATATTTACTGTCGGTAAAAAAGTGAAAACGGAGTATGCTGTGCTGTGAGTCCACACGAACATCCTCGTGTAAATTTTACTAGAAATTCACACCTAGAATGGGCTATTCTGTAAGATATAAGTTGTAGGCATGCATAAGAGCTCGTTCCCATGTATCTTCTATCCATGGCACTTTTTACTCTTTGGTGCTTGTGAAGTAGATTTTTCTTCTCTTTCGAGATCCCTTGGACTAGAGTATCCTCGTCTCCCCAACAACTGACTGTGCCTTTATTTCATCTTCAGAAGGGGTCCTAAAAACCATGCATCATATAGCCCTCCCCCTTAAGCTAGAGGTATTTGATGCCTCTAGCTGTAGGTTGTGCTACAATAGGGTTCTCTTGAATACTTACCCACCTGGTACCAATTGAATTTGCCATGTTACTGCTTTCTTGGCTGATGCACCCTGTTTAGTCCTTTCTGATGAATAATTGTATCCATCCATGACTAACAACTGGTCTCCTAGACCCTTGAAAGCCATACCCCATCCATTGTCAATATCCGCTTTCACTGGTAGCATTCTCTTTTTTTTCTTTTTTTCTTTTTTACACAAGACATCGTTGAGCATTCATGCTCAACCATAGTATTATTTAGGTAAAAGATGACTGTATAGAGAGAATTATATAACATAGAGCTATAGACTGTATAAGAAAAATGATAGTATAGTGGCTATATAGATAGGATAGAGATAGAGAAAAAAGCATCTGCTACTGCATCACCCTCCAGGGTCAAATGGAAAGCTCAAAGCTCCCCCACGCATGGTGTAGAATCCACCTGGATCAAAAGTAAAGCATTGCTCATTGCCATCAACCTGTAAAACATGTATATCCAAGCCTTCCTTTGCACTTGTAGGCCAATAGACACGCCACCCTTCCAGCTCTTTATAGCACGGAGCTTCGTCACCCTGCATCCATAATCCTTCGTGTCCATTATAAGCATACTTGCCATCACTTGAGAAACCTGAATCATAAGCAGCTATCCTATCATCTGCTATAGAACCCTCCATGGTATAGTCCACTTCAAAAAAACCTCTCCATTGACACAAAAATATATGTAAAGCAACCTCCAATAACACATGTATCCATAGCATCACATAACATAGCAAGACCCTACCATTTGCCTCCACTTGCTGCATAGCCAAGCAAACCTGATCGATTTTCAAACCTGTATCCAAACCCTCTGTAAACGTCTCCACGACCATCTCTTTATACTCAGAAACATGACCTACTAGAGCTTCAACCTGTGCAAATACCTCATCACCAACAAGGTTGACGGCACCTTCCTTTAATTGGATATGGTGTTGGGTTACCGTCACTCCTTTAATGTGCTCGTAATCAGCTATAAAGAGACCAGCATGCTTCTTTAGTACCTGCAAATAGGGTTCTCCCTCTTCTTCTAGTAGGTCCTTAGCTAGCATCTCCTCTAAGCCTGTGGCTTCTTCTCCTTCTGGGTTTCGCAGTATTATACCCATGACTTCCAAAGAGCTAGCATCCTCCTCAGATGACTCATCCTCAGATGAAGAGCAGCTGCTTGTGCTCCATTCATCCATAGAAGTCTCCATCTCTAGGTCTTGTTGTCTACCCTGCTTCATGTCATACACAATTTTTTGTTGCTTGCCACCTATCTTATGATTTGGTCGCAACTCAAGGGAACCTGTCTCCCAATCTTGCCTAGCTTTCATAGCCATAAGACAAGGTCTTCCAAGGATTAGCGGATAGCCCTTCCCCTTAGTTGGGATCACATAAGCATCAATTGAGATTGCCACACCAAAAGCTGAAACCTTCACTCCATTAACCTTTCCCACACAAGCCACCCTTACATTGTTTGCCATCTTAGCTTGTAAGGAAGTTTGCTCGTTTACTTCCAAACCCAACCTGTGAATTAATTTCTCTGTCATAACACAAATCTCGGCTCCACCATCTACGTACACATTGGAGACTCGCTGACTCTTAATCTCTGCATCAATGACTGGCACGATATCCTTCATGCCTCTTGCACTAATAGACCCAACTGACTTTGCCTTAGCCCTCCTGGTGCTGACCATCTTAGACCAGGTTCTACGCATCTTTGGGGAAAGGTGGAGGAGTTGCTGCCATGAAATCTTTGGTCCTTGCTTACTCACATCTGCTACCAGGTCGTAAGGTATGGATCCTACCCCAAGTGGAAAGTCTTCTACTCCTATGTGCCTCCTTGACCTAATCTTCCTTTTCTTGTCTCCTATCACTTGGGAGGAACCCTCATTCCCTTTATCCGGCTCTGAAGCTTCCATTTCATCAGTTCTTTGTCTCCTAACTCTCTTTATTGGCATGGCAACAGCTTCCTCCATTTTTTCTTTCCCTTTATCCTTACCATTGTCAAGACTTATGACAGAGACAGCCCTGTCCTCCCCTCCCGATGGTAGTGGAGGGATCTCTGCTGGTGCTTGTGGTGGTGGAGGAGGGGGTCTCAATATTTGGATTGGTGGAGCCACGTGTACATTTTGTCCATTTAGTGGCCTAGCTCGAGGAGGAGTGACTTGTTGGTGAGGAGGCCGTCTTTGATTACCATTTCCTTGATAGCGTTGTGGATGGGGGCAATAATACATGCCGTGACCTACCTCTCCACAGTTGTAGCAAATGTACTCACGTGCTTGCCTTGGTCCTTCTTGTCTATTTCGTTCATTTCCTGGCTGGGGAGCCCTTACACCTTGAACCAGATTGATGGACAGGCTCTCTAGTTGATTGGTGATTTGTTGAAGTAATTCTTGTTGAGAGGACTCTTGGTCTGTTGCTCCTGTCCCTGCTACTACCCTTGCCGTAGGTTGAGCTAGCGGTGGAGGCTCCATTCCCTCTTGTAGTTGAGCTTGGAATTTTAACTTCCTATCCTTCTCCCTTGCATAAGTCATAGCTTTATCAAAGGTATCTGGGAATTTACCTTTTACCTTTTCTCGAAGGATGGGGTAAAGCCCTGCCAGGAAACAGTCCTTCTTTAGGCATTCTGGCGCCCTTTCTCCTTCACCTAGTGATGCACACCATTTCTCCCACAGGTTGGAAAACTTTCCTTCATAGCTTCTATAGTCATTGGGTGATGTTTGGCGTAGCTCTAAGAGCTGTCTCCATATCTCCTCTAGAGGCTCATGGCGGCGAAATTCTTCGATGAAGGCCATCTTTAAGGACTCCCAGTCTCTTCTTTCTTCAGGTGCCAAAGTTTGATACCATAATTTTGCACCTTCCCTCAAGACCAAAGGAAAGGCCCTTAACTTAGTAGCTTCGTCATCCCTTCCCAATACCAGAAAGGCCATTTCCAAATTATCCAAAAAGTCTGGAGCAACCTCCCCAGGCTTACCATAAAAATTAGGGAAGGCCATAAGTGAGAGAGTAAACAATTACACAAACAACTCCAATTTATTTTAAAATAGAGTATGGTAATTACAATTTGGAGCTTTAGCACAACTTAGCTCAAAATAGGATGAAGATCGACACATCAAAGGAATGGTAATAGTCTAGTAAGGGTAGAATGACAAGATGAGGAGAGCGCAAGATTTCCCCAAGTCTCTCGGCTCCAAACAACAGGGCTATTCTTTGCTGATAAAAGATTTTTCTATCAATACAAATATTCACACGGATATGACGCACAAAATGGAAAGGAAACATGCGGGGATCATCATTCTCATTATTGGCATCCATACTTACACGCAAGAGCCTAGCTTAGTTGCACCACCTTGGGACCAATGAGCCTGATCAGCCACAGAAGGTCACCACCTCGGATCACTTCGACTCTTCCTGATGCATCTGTGAAGACATAAGGCGTGATGGCAACACTTTGTACAATGCTGAGCCTTTTAACAAGCAAAAATTGGATGCTATTACCATAATCAGCATGACGAATGAAAGTGACACCATTAATGTGCAGCACATCATCAACTAAGATAGTTTCCTTAGATTGAGATAACTTCTTGAAAATTAGCAGCAAAGGTAGGGCAGGGAGGCTTTTCACCCGGTCTCCAAAGCACTTTGGACAATATCCAAAGTGATCTTCACGCGGACAGGAGGTTGGCTTGGGATTGGTGGTGTCTGGATTCACAAAGTGCACTGGGAGCACTCGCAGACGGGCGGCAATCTTGTAGGCAAGCCTTCGCCTCTTTGCTTCAGGAGGATTTAGGGGTGAGAGTCGTGGTTGCAAGTTGGAGGTTGAAGTTGGTTGCTCACTAGCCTTTTTCATGCCTGTAGTGGTCATGTAATCCCTTATTAATGAGATTAAGCCAAATGTTACCTTACACTTGAGCACGCGCTACGGCCTTGGGCCACTGAGGTGTAGAGGTGATCTTCCTCCTCTTAGTCGGCTCCTCAGGAAAGAGAGGTCTGGTGATGCTTTCTCTTCCCTTAATGTGTGTCACAGTACCTTCGTGTATGTTGATGTAGAATATTTCAAGCTCGTGTGCGTTGGAGGTTTCTGGAGAACTCATAGGTTGAGAGGAGAGGTATATCAAGCTCTTCTTCTTACTCTCCTTCGTTGGCGACGATCACGAACAAGGCATGTAGAAGAACTTACTTCTTGAATTTCAATGACACTGCAACCTGATAACAAGACCTCGATGAAAGCTTTTAAGGCCTCTAAAGCCTCCTCCTCTTCTGTTCTCCAATTTGCAAACTCCTCACGCCATTCGTCCATGTTGTAGATTGCACATCTTCATTGCTTGTGAACTGAAGGTCTATGTAGCCCTCCTCAGTGGGGGCACCAAAATGATAGCGAGAAAAAGAGCAGTGCAATCGGGTGGCATCTGTACTCGTGCACACTCCACAAACCACGCCTCATGCAAACAAGCAAAGAACAAAACAAAGGGGGCACCACCCTAAATTAAGAGGTTTAGGGACCTCACACATAGTACACATAGGCAAGTGAGACTTCTGGCATTATGATGGCATCAAAACATATGGCAAAACACATAGAAACGAAGCTTAGGGACCTTATGTAGCATATATATACACAAGACATCAGCTTAACAATACAACGGCATCTGATCATACATAACAAGGATATAGAGAAGCAAGCCAAGGATGGCATAATCCCTTGTCAAAAACAATCAACCCAGCAAGTAGGTATGATCCTACTAGCAACACATCAATACCTTAGAGAATGATGGCGAGGATGGTGGCCATGGAGCATGAGAGAAGACTCCTTATTTAGGTTTTAGGGCTAGTAATGTAGCAAACTAGAGGGAGAGGGAGAGAGGGAGAGAGAGTAGAGCTCCATCCATAGCTCCTCATTGTGAGCAATGTCGTCATAGCTTCGTTTCTTGGTGAAGTGGGTGAAGTGTTGTTTTTGAGTGAGAGAAGGCCTCCTTATATAGGTTTCTGAGAGGGTTTAGGATTAGGGATAAACATGCTTAAATCCGCTGATTGGGGTTACTTTTTGCTCTGGGTGGTCAACAGATTGAGGTCACCTGATATGTCACCATCAAGATATTCTCTAGAGTGATGTGAGAGGGGAGGATAAATGCTGATTTTTTTCATTGTGACACATGGGGATAAGGCCTTGACCAGCATTTAAGAGAAGGTAAGGTGGCTGTTGAAACTGGAGGTTCTGCACATGTCAGGGGGGGACCAACTGGGTCCTCTGAATATCAAATTCTCAAAAAATCCTCAACCATGGCTTCTTTTGACATGTGTTATTTGAAAAAATCAGCATGTCTCTTTTCAACTCAAAAGTCTTTATCCCTGTTAACTCACCTTTACCATAAGATTTTCCCCTTTTCTCCTCCTGTAACTGCATTGTTGATGCCCAATCACTGCTTCTAGTAACAGTGAACTGTTAATTACCAAATACTTATGGTGCAGTAAAAAATATTTACCATGGGTAAAAAAATTTACTGTAGGTAAAAAGTGATTTGTATTTACCATGTAGGTGAAAAATATTTACTGTAGGTAACAAATATTTACTGTCGGTAAAAAAGTGAAAACAGAGTATGCTGTGCTGTGAGTCCACACGAACATCCTCGTGTAAATTTTACTAGAAATTCACACCTAGAATGGGCTATTCTGTAAGATATAGGTTGTAGGCATGCATAAGAGCTCGTTCCCACGTATCTTCTATCCATGGCACTTTTTACTCATTGGTGCTTGTGAAGTAGATTTTTCTTCTCTTTCGAGATCCCTTGGACTAGAGTATCCTCATCTCCCCAACAACTGACTGTGCCTTTATTGCATCTTCAGAAGGGGTCCTAAAAACCATGCATCAACAAGGTAAGGTTCACTTCTTTCAATCTTGATAAGATCTCATCTCACAATCATTGATATGGCTTGCCACACACTTGCAGCACCCCCTCAAGTCCAAAGCCACATCTATATCACTTATATCACATCCTTTGATTGGCACATCATCAAGGAAAGGCATTGTAGTTTGCGGTATGAAGTCACGTAGGACTTTGTTCATACCATTCATCATATGTGCACCTCTATCAAAGCTTCTCTACTACTTATTCCCCATAGTAAGATACAGTGGTATGTGCTTACTGAGCAAGCAAAATTGTTGATGTGACTGTAAGATATGCATGTGGTTGTGCAAGCCACAAGAATCAAGTTTGACACATCCATAATTAAGCAGGTTCTTCATTCCTTCAATGTTGATGAAGGTAGCGTTGTAGTGTATGGTAGGAAAGTGTCAGCAGCTCCAAACGACATTGCTTATGATTTCAAGATGCCAAATGAGCCAAAGCAGAACTTTGCCACTGCAAGAATAGATAAGTGAAGCTCTAAAGGAATATGACATAGCCAAGAAAAAACACAAGGACAGTGCACAAGGGGTTCCAATAGTAGCAGGTCTAGACGTCCCCGTTGCTTATTGGTTTGTGGCTGAAGCTATGAGTCTGAAAAATAATTCCACATATGTCTCAAAAAAATTGTTTTCTATGTTGCTTGCAAAGAGATTAGATGTCACAGCTTCCATCAATGTATGTTAGATTTTGTCTCATAATGTGCTTCTGTAGGCCGCCAAGCTAAAATCTCATATTGTTTTTAAAGTCTGGTATATCTGGTAGTTTCTTTACTTGGCAACTTCTCCTGATACTCATGACCAAGTAGGATGGCGTGGAGTCAAAAACCCATCCCAGCGACTAACAATGTTGATTTATCTTCAGATGAAGAAACCCCAGGTACTCAGTTGGCTCTCATTGGACAAAAGAGAAAATCCACACAGGTGGAAGCTAGAAGCTTCAAGGAACCGAAAACTACATTGGCCAAGAGAAGTGCTTTCTTGAAGCAACTAGAAAGTCAAGTTATAACTGTGCCTACTGAAAATCTTCAGCAGGCGAGACTTCAGTTGGTCAGGAAATAGAACAGCTTCTAGCAAAGATTACTGTTGCAACCATCTAGTAAGCGGTGTAGAGTCCATCAAACACCAGTTCCTGGAAACGGCCAGCCAGACACGACCTGTGTTGATCAGTCAGCAGTCCATACTGATAAGAAAAAGGTCCAGCACCTGCTAGTCTAGTTAGTAAAGTTCTTATCCCTTTCAGCAAATTGGCTTTAGCTTTAACCAAAAAGAACAGATTACAATAGCTATAGAGTCACCCTCTCACAGGACGATTAGTTATCCACAAACCTAACTTTACCACATTACCTTGTATGGCTCCTGTTACAGTTTACAAGCCAATTGCCTCTAACCCAACGATAGTGATGGATGCTTGCTTAGTGCTTATCCAGTCATCCTCGAATACGATTGTCAATGCTTTCGGACAAATGATGGATGCCTCAGTGTCTACTGATAAAGTGACCAAGTTAAAAGAATAATTGAGGATCAGAGAGCAGCAAGTTTAGAAGTTGAAACAGGATATAGGGGCACAATCCTTGTGGCATAGTGTTCTTGAAAATTAGTCAGCCAGGACAATTCAGACATTGGAAAGCAAGCTGTTAAAGCTTGAGTTTTAGGATAGACAGTTAATTGAAGACAAGGCAGAGGCTGAGAGAGCTGTTGATGACAGATTTGAGACTATGCAAAGGATGAAGAGAGTTGATTTCAACACATTGCCGACTAGCCACACTGCATTAAAAGCCTCTTTAGCAGAAAGATACATATACAATAACTTGGCTGATATTCTGAATCCAGAAGGCAATGCCATTTTCAATATGGATAATCTGAAAGCACTTATGGAAACTGCAGAGTGATTTTCAGGAGAAGCTTTTTGAATATAGTAGTGCTTTGGCAAATCAAGCTATTTTGGACTACATTGATAAGCAGAATTGAGAAAGCAGAAGAGAAAGATGAAGAGAGGGAGGATGAACCAACAGATAAACATGATGATGATAATGACTCTCCTCCATCTCCACCTTCAGGATCTGGTGCTAGTGGATCAGCTGCCAGGGGACAGTCAGACTAGCCAGACCAGTATAAGGATCAGCAGTCGGCGGGAGACCAAGGGGCTGATGATCAGCAACAAGGCAACACTGAAGACTCCCCAATACACCAATCACAACATATTTCAAATGTGAGGAAAATCTAAAGCTGTGACTGAGAGTTTGAAGGGTGATGAGCAACATTCATTACAACTCATCACACTAAACAAGAGGCTAAGACATCAGCAAGCTCCTATTACTAAGGATGTATCTGGAGGATGATGTTCTTCTTTTTGATATGGAACATTTTTAGATACTATATGTTAGTGCCATAGAAATGATCTAGCATTGGAAATCAACTACTTTCCATAATCAGGAGTTGTGCAATTACCTGAGCATCCAAGAAGAATTCAACTGCTTGATAGGGTACTTGAATGGGCACTAATCTTTGATGATAAGCTGGTCAATCCACACTGGCAGTGGCAGTCTACTGCAGACTGTCATTCCTAGCCATTGAATTAGAGATCCTACTTGGGAACAGGCCTACATATAAATGTATGAAGGAGGTCAGGAATCAACTGAAAGAAGTTCTACTTCAAATGCGAATTTCCAGAGGAGTTTTGGACCAAAGGGTACAAGCTATTATTGAAGATTAGACTTCCATCAGTAAAGGACCGTGGACTCAAATGACAGTAGGGGAACAGGCAACTTCTCTTCGAAGACTTTTTCAGCTGGTTTGCGTCACCAAGAAGATGATGCAACAGGAGAACCAGGATGTTCACAATTTTCTAGAGTTTGTACATGATTCCTTAGTTCTCCTGTATGAATTTCTTGCTAGAGAGACTGATCTACCTAGGTTTTACCCACTGTTGTATCCTCAACATCCAAAACCAGTCGATCGGCTCACATACTTTTACCTGATCTTCAGGATTGGTACGAGTGAGTCACTGTAGAATGGAAAATCTAGAAAAAACTAATTAATGATGCTCTCCAACTAAATTATGTTTTGGAACTACAAAGAGAAATGCAGAGGGTCAAGCTCTGTATGGGACAACAAAAGATCCAGCTCAGAGGTCTCACCAAGATCACAAATTAGCTGCTTCAACTTACTATGGAGTCCTCTAAGATTCTTGAAAATTATAGTATGGCTAAACCAAGGTTGGGGCCACAGTACAGAGAAATGGATCAGATCCTCTTTGAAGCCAAGATTTAAACAAATTAGCCTCTTTCGGAAGGATGGATCCACATAGCTTTGCATTGTCGTAAATTGGTCGGATGCCGTCTGATAAAGGGTAGACGCACACTGTATGATCCCTACACAAAAACCTATAATCTGCTCATGCCTTATGAATTGGAGATGTCTACTGCAAGGCAGGATCATCTTGAACATGAGGCCATTTATTGACTCATCTAGAAGGAGAATGCTGGCACTGGAAATTCTGAAGAGCCAGCACAAGGGAAGGGCAAGAGGAAGCGGGTTTAGTGGAAGGATACTGGGTAGTTCCATCTCAGAATCAGACGGAGTATTTTCCCAGTGAGGCGCTGAAATTTGGCTGGGCACCCTTGGAATTACAATTATGGGGGTGTCAAGAACTCAACAAGCACGAAATATGGCTTAAATCTAGCAATATCAAAAGAGCTAGCGACTCCAGAGGAGTACTATCATGAGGAACATAGGCCAACTCATGAGGAACATCGGCCAACTCAGTAAACAGACAGATGGGTTTAAGGTTTAGGGTTTGAGGCACAACCAAAAATCTAGATGGGTTCCTCAACACCAATTCAAAATCAAACGGTGGAATTTACTTTTCAAAAATTTTGGAGTTATACCAAAATTCAAGAAAGGAGGGAAGGATGTAGAAGGCAAAGACAGTCAGGTGAGAACTGTCTCCTGGAAAGCCGAACAATGGATCAGTCACACGTCACTAATTACCACGGTAGTTACTACAGTAACTTTTGGGCAGATTCTACTCAATTGGGTTCAACTAAAGGCAAGGAACTAGCAGGAGAAAATTGAAAGTCCGTTCTAAACAATGGAGACAAATTCTACTCAATTGGCCTAAAAGGTACATGGATCATGATCTATGTTGGGTAGGCAAACTCGGAAAAATGTGCTTAGTTTGTCTCTTGCAAGCTTGTATATCCTCTTCTGACAAGTTTTGTTGAGTTTAGTTCAGCTTTGAAGCTTTGACCATCAATTTTATAACTTTTCAATGTTATGGTCTTTGGTACCAAAATAAGGTTTTGGACAGTTTGTACCCTGATTCTTTTGGCCCAAATTTGTTACTTAACCTACTCCAATAAACTGAAGTATATGCACAAGCATAAATGAGTTTAACAGTAAAAAATGACAATAAAATGTATGGTGAAATAGCCCTTTTCAAGCATGGAAAAATCAAAGAACAAAATATTCTTTTGTACTTCACTCACAAATTTCTTTTCTCATAAGAAGTAGCACAGGCTCGTCCTCGACTCGAGTCTCTACTAAGCACTAAACCTACGTCTAATTGCTTTACTGTCTAAGTGTAAACGAAATGGGTGTCAAAATCTTTGAAGTGGATTCTTCATACAACTAGGTCACTCACCACCTCAGGATTGACTTCCTCGGTAGCAGCGCCAATGTTAGCGGGTCATCGCAAGACGGAGCATAGCTTTTTGGTACTAACATAATGTCACTATGCAAGGACATGACTCGGGATGGGGCACGGAGACTCAATGAGATTTTCAATATCAAAGAAGTGAACCTAAAGGATGTTCCTACATCTACAACAACAAATCAATCACTTCCTAGTCAGAAAACCAGTTTATGTCCAATCACCGCTCTAGGCCATCACGCCTTTTTGGCATCCAAACAAAATTCAAATGCAATGAAACTTAAGGATAGGTGTTACAACGCCTCAAGGCATATTCCTACCAAGTTTTACAGTCATCTGTGAAGGTACATAATTCACGATCCATCCCAAAACAATGTATAGAAAAATGAAACAAAAATACACGGAAATGATCCCTTCAAGCTTAGAAACACTCTTCCAAGGTCAAAACATAAAAAATTAACCATTTCAAACCTTAAATCAATGCATTTAGCTCAAAGACTCATGTCAAGAACTACAACAAAATTGAGAATGATTACACTTAGATTAAAGAGCAAGAGACAAGGAACGCAATGCGCTATTTGGAATTGAATTTTGATTACTAGACAAGGAGAAAGATTGATTACAACTTCCAGCAGCAATGCAATTCTCAGTCAACGTCCAATAAGTCCCAAAGACAATGATAATGTGTCCTCCAAAACTAAGGGTTTTGACTTAAAAACTTGGGACCCTCTTTAAATTGTTGTCAACAGTGTGTGAGAGAGAAAGAGAGAGAGAGTGAGCTTTATTGTAGCACTACTTCCCGCTTGTTCATCACATTGGAGATCCAACTGCATCATTGCCTTAGCATTGGCAAGAGCTATGTGACAACGCCGAGCATTCCTCACAGAACAGAGCATGCGAGCTCGTGCATGTATAAGCTATTTGTGGTTGTAAGTATATCAAACGATGTTTGTTTTTTGCGCACAAGTAGCCATTAGAATCGTGGTGACATAAGCTAAACATAGGTACTCATAGATTTTTTAGGGCACCTTCAGAATTTGGCTCTATCTTCATAAGCATTTTTTGCAAATGGGTTTAGAGCTAGGGTTTTGGGTTTAGAGGTTTTGGGATAGGTGTATCCTAGTGAGGGGATGGTGTTCCTTAAGTTTCATACGATGGCTTAGTGAGTTTCCTTCCGTGTATTTTCATGTGGGTTGGGTGGTGTAGTTGAGAGCAGCAAGATTCTAGATTATGGTTTAGTTGGACTTCTAGAGTGTTGTATGTGTAGGATGGTCTCAGCCTCACAAGCTAAAGAGATTTACTCCCTGTGCCTATTGTGTCATATGTTTCCTCGTTTGACATTGTGTTGATCTAGGTTGTGTGTCATGCACTTTATGGGCGCCAATGTTAGCGGGTCACCGTGACAAACATCTGCACCATAGCTTATGTCAATATGCAAGGAAGTGACTCAAAATGGGTCACAACAACTCAATGAGATCATCAATCTCAAAAAAATGAGCTTAAAGGACTGTTCATACATCTATAGTAGCAAATTAATCACTTCCTAGTCAAAAAATCAGTCTATGTCCAATCTCATCGCTCTAGGTCATCACGCCTTTTCGGCATCCAAACAAATTTGGAATGCAACAGAACTTAAGGAGAGGTGTTACAATGCCTCAAGGAATATTCTTACAAAGTTCTACAGTCATCTGGGAAGGTACATAAATCACGATCCATCCCAAAAAATGTATAGAAAACTGAAACCAAACTACATGGAAAGGTTCCCTTCAAGCTTAGAAACACTCTTCCAAGGTCAAAACACCAAATCAATGCATTTAAATCATATACAAGATGTCGAGAACTACAACAAAATTGAGAATCATTACACTTAGATTAAAGAGCAAGAGACAAGGAACACAATGTGCTATTTAGAATCGAATTCTGATTACCAAACAAGGAGAAAGATTGATTACAACTTACAGCAGCAATGCAGCTCTCAGTCGACATCCAATAAATCCCAAAGATAATGATAATTTGTCCTCCAAAACTAAGGGTTTTGACTTAAAAACTTGAGACCCTTTCCCATGGCCATTTGGCCACTTACAAGGTTTTTAGGCTCGGAGAGAATAAGAGGGAATGATAGACTATATTACAATTTGAGAATCATCAACAACAGAATTACACAGCTTCTTTTGAAAAATGATTGAATACAACAAATTTTGGTGTCTATCCTTCTTTTAAGTGGCATTCCGTTGTATCCACCGAACATTGTGTGTCTATGACACTAGAGTAGATGGTAGTACATATGGAGAGCTTTTCTAAGAGCTCCTAGAGAGTCCCTATTGGTTCAAGATTCTACACAAATCCTACAATTTTTATCAAAATCTTTTAACATGGTAGTGAAATGTTCCTCATTGACCAAGAATAGAGTGGTTTTCATCTTTGCACATGATTTCTTTCTCATGTCCTCTCAAAACAAGTTGACTCTTTAAGTAAACACCATATTTTATTAGCACAAAGTGTTAAAGTACAAAATGATATCATTCTAATAATCTAGTGACAACTATAAAAAGAAGAAATTAGAAGGAGAAACTTGATAACTCTCCATAACTAGCATAACTGACTTGCATTGAGACTCAATCACATGCTACAAAACCCTAGATGGTGCACCAAAACCATCAACAAAATATCAAACCCCAATGTTATGAAGTGTGAATCCCTAGACATTAAAATCCATAAAGATGTTATGATTATCTCTAGCATGATAAACTTAATCGTGTAGATGATGTAAAGCTCTAAATGTAAGCTACAAGGATAGTTTTCTTACGATTCTATCTTTATGTTAGAGGTGAACCCTTGCAATGACCACTCACCATTCACAACTTCTGTTGTTTTGGTATGCAAGTGTTGGCGGATATGCCGCGACGGATGTTAGCACAGCGAGAACTCACCTAACAAGATTTGTCAGCTAAGGACGAAGCTCGACCCGCAAGCGCGTGGAATCAAGCATAAGGTGTCAATGTACACTCGACCGACTCTCGACTACTTCCTACAGAGGTCTCTACCCAATGTCTAAGCTACAGCCTTCAGGAGTGCATAAGAGGAGATTTCCTACAATGCTTTCAAAAGCCAAATTCCCATCAAATGTTCTCGAAATGCCACAGAACTTGAAGGAGACCCTATTAACACCAATAGGTCACTCTCCCTAAGGTCCGTGAACCAAAATCCCAACCCTAAACACCTGGTGCAAAATCACGTGGGATGCCTGGTCAAAATTTGCAGGTCTTCGTTTCCAAAAACTAAAGTGCCTAATGTGTATCTCTACTCAATGCGAATGCGTGGATATGCTGAAATGCAAAAAATAGACAATGTATGCTCACCGAATCACCAGATGTAGCTCGTGGGTCCAGTTCACGAAGCGAGACCGTACACCCGTAATGTAGGTATTGGTGTGTAGCCCTCGTCCGAGGCAACATGCTGCACTTCTCCACACTCGATCACTGGTGCGCACGTAGCATCAAGATAAACTCTCACTCTCTCTCCTACACAGAGTATACTCACTCACACAGACAGAACTTTTAAAATTGACAAAAGGTTTTTTTAATTAATGTCAAAAGTGGTATAAATACCTTACAATCTCAAACCCTAATGTTCCAATTTAACCATCCACTCAATCTAAATGTCAAAAATGGGATACAATCTGGAAGCTTCTGCAAGCCCCACTATTTACATAGATAAAGTGACGATTTTTCTCAAATTAAAGAATAATTACAAAAAATAATATCCTGCAGAGCAATTGTTCTCCGTTGGGTGTGCCCATCCACTAACACGTCCCCCCTCCTAGTTTTTGTCGTCCTCGACATGGCACTAGAGCTGCTTCTTTAGTGGAGGCTTTCGCGCATCTTTAGAAGGGACTCATATTGCGCATGCTAGGCTAGTAATGTCGGGCCGAATATCTCTGTGTTGATGGTGAAGAAGCCGGTGTAGAAGGCTTCTTCAAAGGCTTGGAGGTGATACGAAGGGAAAAACATGATTCTATGATAAAGTGCATGTATCACCTCATGGGAAGGCTGGGCAGACAGATCGTATGCACATCTGTATGTGTCTTGGAAGAAAAAGATACTGTCGATGGCCTGTCGAGGTTTAAAGGTTTCAAAGACCGCCAGAAGGGTTTTACATATTTTTCTAAGCATGATGCAAGATAGGTCAGGCATGCCAGTGAACAATTTAATGGCGCCCGTTAGGGTTTTCACCATGTATTTCTCACTCATTCTCTCGCCTGCCTTCAAGCCTAGTAGCTTCTGGTAATTGAGCCATGTGGGTTGGCTTCTCTACAACAACTCTTGGGCTTTCCATGTCCGCATCCTTGGTAGAGAGCAAAAACTGAGGTTGTCTCTAATTCTTTTAGGCACCTCTACCAGATGTATTAAATATTTCGGATATTTCGTGAGCCATGCCTTTCTCCACTTGGGCTGAGAATCCACGATCAGCTTAACTCCTTCAGGTTTGGAGATATCTGTGTTGTATAATGGCACTATTGGCTCCTCTTTTATCCATTTTTTTATTGTATTAGCTTCATACTTTAGAAGTGGATATGGGAGAGAAGGCTGTAGCCATTCACGCCGAATGATATTGGCATCTATCTTCTGAATGGTCATAGATTTAAACACTCTCTGCTCCCACTCCATCGCTTCTTTGGCCGTGTCTTTTATTTCCGCTTCTATGGCCTTTTGCAGCTTTTCTTCTTCTTCTTCTGTCAGATCTTGGGGTTCTTGGGAGGGTCCACAAGGATGTCCTCTTGCATGGTGGTGTCCACTAGATCTGACACATTTTCTATGTCAATTCCTCCCATTGTTGCTGGCCCGGTGCTAAATTGTTTCTCTTCAGTTTTTTGTTGGCATTTCAGCTCATCTATCTGCTTTTGAAATGTCTTCTTTGCCTCTTCCGCTTGATCTCCCATGTTCACTAGGAGGTCGTTCAGATCTGCATTGATTTTTTCCGCCTCCTCGAGCTTCCTCTTGATGTCTTCGTTTTCTGTTTTCCATCTCTTAAACTCATCGTCCATCTTCTTCTTCACGTCTTCTATCTCAATTTTCATGGCCTTGTTCTCTTCTTCCAGGTGGTTTTGCATTATACGAGATTCCTTGACCAGCATCAGTCTTTTCCTTTTCTCTAGTGTCAACTCCTTTTGAAGTTCCTTCATTTGTTCTTCATACAAATCATTTTCTGAAGTTGTGTCAGTCGAGTAGCAGCTCTGACTCTGGCCGGAGATGCACTTAGCCTTTGGATGGTCTGATCTTTTACTTTCATCTAATCTTTCAGCTCGATCACTTCATCATGGCTTGCCTCATGTTCTATCTCTACCTTTTCCTTGGAATTCCTCAAGGTTTCCACCTCTTTGGACTCATCAGCAAGTTGTAGAGTCAGGTTGTCCCTCTCTTTTTCCGCATATGTCAGTGACTTGCTAATTTTCTTGTATTCCTCTTCTTCTCTTTGATGCTTGTGTTCAGCTGCCTGATTCTGTCGTTCCATCTCGTGGCATCTTTGTAATGCCGCTTTGTTTGTTTCTCTATGTTTTCTTGGCCCTATTTTTGCAGTGAGTCCACTTCAGCTTTCATAAGAACTTCATTTTTTTTTAGATTATCAATCTCACTCGCAGTGGCCATTGATCTTGCTCTGAGCCCGGCTAGCTTTTACATTACCACATCCCAATCATTGGTTGATGGTTGTAGGTCCACTGTATCTGTGGCCATCTCTTACAACTCTACTAACCAAAGACTCTGCATATGTTCCTTGGGTCTTGTGCTTGCCAGCTCAAAGGCTAAAGTAGCTGCCTCTTCTCGAGAGTGCCCAACAGCTAGTAGATCAAGAAATATTCTGAAGTTTCTTTCCTCTGGATCTGGCTTCTCCTCTTTTGGCTCAGCTTCTGCCTTCTGCTCTTCCTCTTTTTGTTGGGTTTGTGGAGGGCTAAGAGGAGGTTGTGATGGCAGTGGGCTGGATTCCCAGCTTGATGGAGGAACTGGTTGCTTCTTCTTGAAATCCCGATCCTCCTTGGTTTTTCTTTCTCTTTCTTGGCCTTCCTTCTCTTCTAACAGCTGCCGTCTCACTTCATCCACTTCTTCTTCTGTAAATGGAATATTCGAGATATTCTCCACCGTTGAATCTAAGATCTCAAATTTTTTGATATAATCTTAGAACCGATCCCGGTGAACCCTTCGAGATGATCCAGACATAGTTTCAAGGGATGGCTTCCACAACTCGCTCACATCCCCTTTGAGTGCTCTTTTGGCTTTGAAACTTTCGATCAGTCTTTCTAGCAGCGCTGCTTTCTGTGACTTGGTTTCCTTGATTGGCACCTGTAGATTTTCTTTTTTTCCCTTCTTTGACTCTGGCGGCTCTTCAAGCATGGTCTCTAACCGGCACTTCAACCGTGTGGCTACCCTAGGTGCCTTGGGAGGTTCCTCTTCTTTGTCTTCTTTCATCTTTAGCCAATCATTTTGTGAGGGAGGTAGAGGCCAGTTTCCTTTGGCATGCAATGCTCCATAGACAACTTTTGTTATCAGCTCACCAGGTACAATATAGGTGGGATTTCTGTTCTCCATATTCGCCAGATTGTCGTGGATGTAGGCAGCATAGTTTATCTCTTTTGGTTTACTCTTCTGCATTGCCCAGGTGAAAGTGATGGCAATGGCTCCAGGTGGCATCCTGTATTTCTGTGGCCTCTTTGTACACATGTGGAAGTATTGATTTTAGAGTTGGCTCATGATAGCCACCTTCGGGTTTGCAATATCTTAAAATGTGTAGTTATTCTTCTTTTCTGAGTAGACCTTAACTTCATCTCACCTCTTTGTCACACTGTCTCCTTTGTTCGAGATGTCAAGTGCGGCTGCCACCACCTTCTCTATGATGACAATCATTGTATCAGGATTTCCTTGCAGATCTGTGACTCGGGCCACTCCATCTTCTTTGATTGTGAAGAAAAATTCCCACACTCTACTAATATCAATCCCTACTGGCAAGGCGTCAAAGTAGTTGTGGAGATCCAACTTCTCCAAGTAATCCCCCATCTTTCTCCTCACAAATTCATTGAGCTCTTGAGGTATCATGGGTAGCTCCACTGCATTTCCCTCAAAATCTTTGAATACTCCTTGGTAGATTCTCATATCATTGGTCTCTCATTGGTCTCTAGGAGATCATCTTGAATCCATGTACTTGTGGGCTCCAGGGTTCCCTCTAGGATCACAAAAGGCTCCACTTCTTCTAAGTAGTCCTTTATAGTCATCCTCTTCTTCTTTGCAGGTGATTTTGCGACTGCCATGGATCCTGTTGCACTCACAAATTCATTGAGCTCTTGAGGTATCATGGGTATCATGGATCCTGTTGCACTCACAAATTCATTGAGCTCTTGAGGTATCATGGGTATCATGGATCCTGTTGCACTCACAAATTCATTGAGCTCTTGAGGTATCATGGGTAGCTCCACTGTATTTCCCTCAAGATCTTTGAATACTCCTTGGTAGATTCTCAGATCATTGGTTTTTCATTGGTCTCTAGCAGATCATCTTGAATCCATGTGCTTGTGGGCTTCAGGGTTCCTTCTGGGATCACAAAAGGCTCCACTTCTTCTAAGTAGTACTTTATAGTCATCCTCTTCTTCTTTGCACGTGATTTTGCGGCTGCCATGGATCCTGTTGCACTGAGTAGTCCAAAGTTAGCGTTTTTTACATATTAGCTGATAAACTGAGTTCTGACTATCCAAATGACTTGAAAATTGAAAATAAAACCCAAAAGGAACTAGGGAAACTTTGCATTTGCTCACACTAGCTTTCTGGCTAAAAAATTATCATGTAGACATCCTACGCGTAGGATGTCTACCTTCTCTAATTTTGGTGAAACTTGGCAGGCTTGTGGCCCTTGACCTGTGCAACATGGCCATGTAATTGGAATTGGGTTTGGGCATCAAAAAGTGCAATTTTGGGCAGATTTAGGCTTTTGGTTCACAAATTGGGTAGGATGTCCTCAACAGGTGGAAAATGATATTCAAATGGGTTGAAAGTTGATATACAGGCTGCTTACACCATGTAAATGGTTCCCATGAAGTGAGTTCTTGCACAGTAGGTGAAAATGACACTGGAGATAGGATGTCTATTTTATCAAAATGACTTGAAGTTGGTTCTGGGGGTGGCCCTTAGCATGTGGAACATGGGCCTGCTCTTAGATTTTGATTTAGATAAGCATTGTTGTTCTTAAGAGCATGTGTAGTGTTTTTAGGCTCAAAAAGTGCATCTTGGAGATTTTGGGGCCCAAAGGTGATGGGAATGGCTTGAAATTTGATACATGGCCTTGTGAACGTGTTATAAAGACATCTAGAACTCAAAAATACCAGCTGGAGATCAAATATGTTATTTAGACATCCTACGCGTAGGATGTCTATTTCATCAATTTTCACATCTGACCCCATAGTTAGCTTGGCAATGTGCTCATGACTATATTGTGCAAGTTTCATGTGATTTGAACTAGTTTTGGTAGGCCTATGATCCATTATTTCCTCTATGCTCTGACTTTCCGTTTTCTGATGCATATGAGGTCAACTTTTGTCCAAATGTGATGAATCTTGGTGGCTAGCATGTACAGGCTATGTAGAAATTGTGTATGAGATGAGATGTTGAGTTTGGTTCCCAGATATTGTCTTGAGACATCCTACGCATAGGATGTCTCCTGATGAAATTTATATGAGAAGTGCTACTGGTGCCTGCCCTGAGCCCCCTGAGTCCCTTTTAAGCCCTAATTCAACAGATAGTCAAATAGATAGATATAAACTCCCTGTTTGGATTTCAGAGCCTCTGAGCCATTTTTTGACTCTTGGAGTGCTTTTCGGCGATGAAATTTCTTGATGTTAGTCTGCATAGCTTCCCGGTTCCTTGGGGATCCTTGCCATATGGTTTTTGTTGACTTTGGCTTCACCGGAGCTCCGTTTTGCAATTTGTCACTCTGGAAGCGCCTGTGGTTGCATTTACATGTCGTCGATGACTTGTGGTGGTCTACCACCATAGGACTTGGTTGTTGATGGTCTAGGAAAGCCGCTCGTGAAGTTTGGTCGTAAACGGACATCCGGTTTGGCCGTGAGAGCTAGTTGACGCTTTGTGTGTCTTAAGGCGACCATGTGGGCTATATAGACTTGACGCGCATCTCAAGATGCTCCTACCCATGAGTTTTGGTAGCATTTGGGTGCCTTTAGACCGATTTACCATTTGGTGGCCTCTTGCAGGGCTCTAGAAGTTAGGGTTTTTCCCAATGGTTTTCTGTCGCCTTTGGGCATTCAAAAGTGGTCTCCTATGCTAGGGTAAACCGTCGATGAAGCCTTATTGCTTTTGGGTTAATTATTAGGTGGCCACTTCTACCTATAGGTCTCTACTGCCCATTTCCCGTGTGAACCCTATGCTAGTTTTCGCGACAAACAATCAGACATACGCGAAAAGGTCAAGGTGGTGAGCCTACCTCTCATGTCTGGAGCCTGTCGGGTGGTCGTGCGCATCGTAGAAGCCGCTAGAAGTCCGGTTTGCTCTAGGTGGCAAGAGCTGTCTCTCAAGAAGGCAATAGTAGAAATGAGCTTTAAATGAAATGAAAAATTCTTATATTAGGGGTCCCCGAACCACTACCTTTGGAAGGTAGCTAGGGCATTGGTTAAGCCAAAAGACATAACTCTATACGCATATATTCCCCATTTTGTGGAAAACGCTATTTTGTGTTGATCCTCGACTGCAACTGCCAGTTGCTTATACCCTCAAAACCCATCTAGAAAGGAATAAGCCCGTTTCCCAGCCACCCTCTCAAGGACATGTTCTATGATCGGCAAGGGATAATTATCCCTTATGGTGGCTGCGTTTACTTTTTTGAGGTTCACACACACACGCAGCTTTCCATTCTTTTTTGGGACAACCACAATGGGTGACACCCGATCTGTATGTTCGATTTCATAGATGAATTCAGCATCCATCAGCTTGTCAATCTCGTCTTTGATTCCTTTACCAAATGTGTCATTATATGTGTAAGGACAGTGTTTGCTAGGTTTGGCATCTGATTTCAACGGAATTGTATGTTGGCATATTGATGGATCAACTCCTTTGAGGTCCTTGTAGGACCATGCGAACACATCTTTATACTTCTTGAGAAGTTGTGTTAGCAGTTCTTCTTCTTCAGGCTCTAAATCAGTTTCGATATAGGCCGGCTGAGGCTCTTCACCTGGCGCAGCGAGGTCTATCCATTTTGCACTTTTCGGTGCATCGTAAGATTCCTGGTTTATTCTTTCCCTGAGTGGTGGTTTCATTATGATTTTTCTGTCTTGGATGGTGAATTTTCGATAGTGGGATGGTACATTCATGTTTCCTTTTTCCGACTCCTCCGATTACTATCACTTTTCCCTTCAGTAGTCCATACCTCTCGTAACGACCGTTTTAGTTCTTGGTATTTCTTTTTACGCTCCATTTGGTCCACTCTGGGTCTTTTGTTTTTTTCTGTTTTAATTGTTGACATTTTTTTTATTTTGTTTCTGTTTTAGTCTTCCGTACTTGTTTTATTTCTTCCTGCGTCCTTTCCCTTCGAACTCTTGAGAATCTGCCTGATATTTGGTCTTTTACACAATCCTCTGCTTTGACAAGCATTAGATAGTGAGTTTTATCTTTTATCTAATGCTTTGACAAGCATTAGATAGTGAGTTTTATCTTTTATCCTGGGCATCAGGTTCTCTCTAATTTTGTTTTCTGCTCTTTTTTTTTTATATCGTTCCTGGCATCTGGGGTGTTGATTGGCAAAATCATAAAACCTGATATTCGCTGTTTTCTCCCCACGCTCGCTTGAGTTGTCTGAACACTCTTTGTCTGCATCCTACGCGTAGGATGTCTACCTTCTCTGTTTTTGGTGAAACTTGCCAGGCTTGTGGTCCTTGACCTGTGCAACATGGCCATGTAATTGGAATTGATTTTGGGCATCAAAAAGTGCAATTTTGGGCAGATTTAGGCTTTTGGTTCACAAATTGGGTAGGATGTCCTCAACAAGTGGAAAATGATATTCAAATGGATTGAAAGTTGATATACAGGCTTCTTACACCATGTAAATGGTTCCCATGAAGTGAGTTCTTGCAGAGTAGGTGAAAATGACACTGGAGACATCCTACGTGTAGGATGTCTATTTTATCAAAATGACTTAAAGTTGGTTCTGGGGGTGGCCCTTAGCATGTGGAACATGGCCCTGCTCTTAGATTTTGATTTGGATAAGCATTGGTGTTCTTAAGAGCATGTGTAGTGTTTTTAGGCTCAAAAAGTGCATCTTTGAGATTTTGGGGGGCAAAGGTGATGGGATTCGCTTGAAATTTGATACATGGGCTTGTGAAGGTGTTATAAAGACATTTGGAACTCAAAAATACCAATTGGAGGTCAAATATGGTATTTAGACATCCTACGCGTAGGATGTCTATTTCATCAATTTTCACATCTGACCCCACAGTTAGCTTGGCAATGTGCTCATGAGTATATTGTGCAAGTTTCATGTGATTTGGACTAGTTTTGGTAGGACTATGATCCATTATTTCCTCTATGATCTGACTTTCATTTTTTGATGCATATGAGGTCAACTTTTGTCCAAATTTGATGGAACTTGGTGGCTAGCATGTACAGGCTATGTAGAAACTATGTATGAGATGAGATGTTGAGTTTGGTTCCCAGATATTTCCTTGACACATCCTACGCGTAGGATGTCTCTTGATGTAATTTATATGAGAAGTGCTACCGGTGCCTGCCCTGAGCCCCCCTGAGTCCCTTTTAAGCCCTATTTCAACAAAAAAATCAAATACATAGATAGAAACTCCGTATTTGGATTTCAGAGCCTCTGAGCCGTTTTCTGACTCTTGGAGTGATTTTCGGCGATGAAATTTCTTGATGTTAGTCTCCATAGCTTCAGGATTCCTTGGGGATCCTTGCCATATGGTTTTTGTTGACTTTGGCTTCATCGGAGCTCCGTTTTGCAATTTGTCACTCTAGAAACGCCTGTGGTTGCATTTACATGTCGTTGATGACTTGTGGTGATCTAGCACCATGGGACTTGTTTGTTGATGGTCTAGGAAATCCGCTCGTGAAGTTTGGTGGAAAACGGACATCCGGTTTGGCTGTGAGAGCTAGTTGACGCTTTGTGTGTCTGATGCCGATTCTGAAGCTTAGTGCCGCTTCGGGTCGCCTTATGGCCATGTGGGATATATAGACTTGTCGAGCATGTCGAGATACTGGTGGCCTCTTGCAGGGCTCTAGAAAATAGGGTTTTTCCCAATGGTTTTTCGCCGCCTTTGGGCATTCAAAAGCGATCTCCTATGCTAGGGTAAACCTCCAATGAATCCTTATTGCTTTTGGGTTAGCCGTTAGGTGGCCACTTTTACCTGTAGGTCTCTACTTCCCGTTTCCCGTGTGAACCCTACGCTAGTTTTCACGACAAAACATCAAACATACGCTAAAAGCTCAAGGTGGTGAGCTTACCTCTCATGTCTGGAGCATGTCGGGTGGTCGTGCCCGTCGTAGAAGCCGCTGGAAGTCCGATTTGCTCTAGGTGGCAAGAGCTCTCTCTCAAGAAGGCAATAGTAGAAATGAGCTTTAAATGAAATGAAAAATTCTTATAATAGGGGTCCCCGAACCACTACCTTTGGAAGGTAGCTAGGGCATTGGTTAAGTCAAAAGGCATAACTCTATACGCATATATTCCCCATCTTGTGGCAAACGTTGTTTTGTGTTGATCCTCTACTGCAATTGCCAGTTCGTTATACACTGAAAACCCATCTAGAAAGGAATAAGCCCGTTTCCCAGCCACCCTCTCAAGGACATGTTCTGTGATCGGTAAGGGATGATTATCCCTTATGGTGGCTGCATTTACTTTTTTGAGGTTCACACACACACGCATCTTTCCATTCTTTTTTGGGACAACCACAATGGGTGACACCCAATCTGTATGTTCGATTTCATAGATGAATTCAGCATCCATCAGCTTGTCAATCTCGTCTAATTTGATTCCTTTAACAAATGTGTCATTATATGTGTAAGGACGTTGTTTGCTAGGTCTGGAATCTGATTTCAACGGAATTGTATGTTGGCATATTGATGGATCAACTCCTTTGAGGTCCTTGTAGGACCATGCGAGCACATCTTTATACTTCTTGAGAAGTTGTGTTAGCAGTTCTTCTTCTTCAAGCTCTAAATCAGTTGCGATATAGACCGGCTGAAGGTCTTCACCTGGTGTAGCGAGGTCTATCCGTTTTGCATTTTCCGGCCCATCGTAAGATTCCTGGTTTATTCTTTCCCTGACTGGTGGTGTCATTATGATTTTTTTGTCTTGGATGGTGAATTTTCGATAGTGGGATGGTACATTCATGTTTTCTTTTTCCGACTCCTCCTTACCATCACTTTCCCCTTCAGTAGTCCATACCTCTCGTAACGATCGTTTTAGTTCTTGGTATTTCTTTTTACGCTCCATTTTGGTCCACTCTGGGTCTTTTGTTTTTTTTTGTTTTGATTGTTGAGATTTTTTTTCATTTTGTTTCTGTTTTAGTCTTCCGTACTTGTTTTATTTCTTCCTGCATCCTTGCCCTTCGAACTCTTGAGAATCTGCCTGGTATTTGGTCTTTTACACAATCCTCTGCTTTGACAAGCAGTAAATAGTGAGTTTTATCTTTTATTCTAGGCATCAGCTCCTCTCTCTAATTTTGTTTTCTGGTCTTTTTTTCTATATCGTTCCTGGCGTCTGGGGTGTTGATTGGCAAAATCATAAAACTTGATATTCGCTATTTTCTCCCCACGCTCGCTTGAGCTGTCTGAACACTCATTGTCTAAATCGTTATTTACCTCCAGATGCTCAGAGGAGTTATAAAACTCTTCTTGTTCTGGTGGTTCTACATTCTCATCCCTTACTCGTATAAGGCTTACCATGTAATAGGGTAGCACATCATAGCTGTCCTTATCGCAAAATTTTGTCGTTGGGCTATCTGTAATGGTACAGACATCCAATGTTGCTAGTATGTGTTCCCATTCCAGAGGTTCTAAGGCATCTTCGGGAAAAGGTTCCGGAATATAATCCTTGTCCTAAATATCTCTTTCTAAGACGCATTCCCTCGAGGGGTTCACTATGTGTAAAACTACCATATCACGTGCGTTCAAGACATGTTTGTAAAACCCCTTATCTGTGAATTTTGTTAAGAATATAACGTCCCCTGTTCTTTAAAAAATTGTAAGTTTTTTTCAAATTTGAAAAAAAATTCCCTTTTGTATATATATTTCTGTAAGTTTCAAGAACTTTAAATACCCTTCTGTTGAACTCACGTGATACGTTACATTTGTATTAGGTGACCTACCCGGGCGCATTCCTCTCTTTTTAAGCTCCCACAATGTGAAGCTCCGCACAGCCATAGCTCTTTTTTTTTCCCTAACCATGCTGGGAGTTTAGATCCTGCCAATGTAGCTGAATCAAACTCTTCCACTGGTGTCTGGTTCACATCTTTGTAACTATGGTCTTTTAGGTGTATTTTGGTTGTAGTCTCGCCATGTCTGAGGTATATGTGGTCGTAACCCCAATCCTGGACCATCTTTAATTGTCTCATGAATGGTCTTCCCAAGATGATCTCGTAATTGTTCTTTTTGTCGAAATCGACTATTGCAAATGTATGCTCATACTCGATTCCGCACGAGGTGACAATTACTTTTTCTAAAAGTCCTAGAGGCTTTTCCATGAACCCATCTGCCAGTTGCAATTTGATTCTGGTAGCTCTCAAAGCCGATTTTCCCCATTTTTTCCAGATTTACTTGGTGGCGATAGCAAATTCTGCTCCACTGTTAAGAATAGCTTTGGAAACTACTCCTTGGAATTCTACTAGTAGTGTGGTATTTCCATCTTCTCCCTCGCAATATTCTCCAACCTTGTTTAAAGGTACTGGCCTAGTGTTTAGTTGAGGCTTGTCCAATTCTCTGATCCCTTCTTGAAGCTTTGAGGTGGGGTCTTTTACTTCAAATTTTTCTAAACATTTACTTACAGTGGTCCACATGTTTGGCCGTAGCCTTAGGAGTTCGGCTAAAGTGATTGTGCATGCCACAGGGGTAGACAATAACTCAATCAACCCTTGTGAATCCATCACTCTATTGGAAGAAAGACTTTGAGATCGGATTGCTCTCACCTCAGACTTGGCTACATACTCCCCTAGGTAAGAGGGTAGAGTTTTTAGCGAGTCTGGTTGGCTGTGCCCCAAACTAATTGATCCCTAGTCCCCCCCTTGTGAATGCATATCAAAGTTCATTTATGATCTTGCCTCAAATTCTTCAATGGGAGGTAAGATCTAATTTTTCTCGTTTCTCATGCTATTCATTTGGTAACTCCCCCTGTTAGCTTCGTTGGCATCGCGGATTTGCTTCCACAGGTCATCTAGACCGTTACAATACTTACCCATTTCTACCAATGTTTTAGGCTGGAAACCATTAATTGTCGCATCTGTTGTATTTGAAACTATGACACGTTCTCCTCTAGACTCAGAGGCATTCGTGAGTCTCTCCTTCGTGTCTACTTGTTTCTCTAAAGTTGGTTTGATAGGGGTTTAAGCTGGTACTTCGTGCCAACTTGCAGGTTCACCAAGCGGGTTTTCTATCAAGGATTGGGCTGTTTCAATCATCTTTCGACACATTTCCAATCTTTGTTTTTCTATTTCGGCATATGGATAAGTCATCCATCTTTGCTCTTGGGTTTGGTTGTTTTTGAGTCTGGCTTCGTATGCTTTTAAAAGTGCGTCTAACTGCTCATTTACCTTTTCTGCCAACACTAATCCTCCTAACCCTGCACTTTTGGGTTCTGCTATTTCCTTGGGTGCTATGGTTGTCGTAGTGTATGAGCTTAGACTAGTTAGATCCTCTAACCGCTCTAATCTATCCTTTGTGTATTTTAACTCCTCAGATAGAGCCGTTTGCTCTCGTTCTCTCCTAGCTTTCATACGTGCCTTTCTAGCTTTCCAAGTGCTTCTCTGATTTTTCATTTATGAACTTGGGATGCCGGTTTTTGGCTCTTCAATTATGGGTTCATTCGTCATTCTTTGAGCTTGGGCTCGTGTCGCTACCTGAATAGGTATTACTGTCTCGTTTTTTTACCCTCCACTGAAAGGCACTGCTTCTAGCATGTTCAAGGTAGTTTTTGCTCCTTTGCTCAGGTTCTTAGGGCAATCAGGAATCAAATGAGTAATTTCACACTCAGTGCAATATGCGTTGACTGTAATGATTTCATCATGAGGACACTCTCTTAGCCAATGGTCTCCACCACACTTGTAGCAGGGTCCCTTAGGCTATTGAGGTGCTCCTTCAGCTCCTCTTTGTTGGTATGCATGTCTATGCCCGCCCATGCCTCCGTTGGCTATGAACAACAATGTTCGTTCATCCAAGCTATATCTTCCTTCTCCTGCTACTTGTGCAGTTGTTCGTGGTCGTGCACTTCCCATCATGCTCCAAGGTTCTAGCGTTGGGGTTTCTTCCGGTGGATAATATACAGGTTTGCAACAAATCCATTGGAATCTTCGTAATATGCATGCATAGGTACCAAAGCCTTCTCTTTTGGTTCGGTTACTGCTGGTGTGTATCTTATGCCGACTGGTCGTAATCCTGGTAGGGGTGGTTGCTGTCCCAACACTGGTTGTGGTCTTTCTACACCTACAGGTCCTGGTAGGTTGCCTGCTTGATCCCTAGGCATCGGTGGAAGTTGAGGAGATGCTACCTGAGCCTGGGGAGCATAAGGTCGTTCTCTCACATATCCCTTGTTATAATAACATTCCTCCGTCACATGGTTTGTCCATTTTTGTTCAATAGCACACCACTTTGGCTGTTTAGCCTGAGGTTTGGCATACAGGTTAATCTTTTTTAGCACTTCCTCTACATGCTGCTCCTGGCTTACAGCTACTTCTCCTTTCGGTGCTGTCTTAGTGGACTTGCTTCCACTTTGTTGTGAAGATGAGTCGTCATCAAGATCCTTGAATTCACCCTCCTTGTAGACCGCGCAATTGTCTACAAGGTAAAGAGCCTCCTTAGTTAACTCATTTAATGTCGTGCTCCTCTTCATATGTAAGTCCTTCTAGAGATCTGCATTCCTTAGTCCTTGAATAAATATAAGCATAAGTCTGCACTGAGTTGGCAGTTCTTCCACAGGGCAGAACTTAACATATCTTTTTATTCGTAGGGTTGCCTTTCGCACAAATTCCCCTTCTTTTTGTTTGAATTTATGGATTTGTGAGACTGTATTATGAGCTATCCCCCTTTGTGAGAATTCTTCAATAAACTCGTCAAACACCTCCTCCATAGACTCAAAGTCTCTATGCTCCACATAGTCAAACCAAGTAGCAGCATCCTCCTCTAGGGTCAGTCCAAACCCTCCAAATTGGGTAGGGAAGTCTAACATCTCTTCAGCTCTAATTACACGCACAAAGGCTGCTACATGATCCCTAGGATCTTCGTTTCCCGTGTATTTCTTGTTTACCCATTTTTGCACCTGAGAAGGTCTAATTCTACGATGGTCTACAAATCTCATCATTGATTCTCCTCATCCAAATCGATATACCTCCTTTGGCCTTCGGTAGTGGGAGGGTTCCTCTCCCAGAGGTGCTCCTAAGCCATAATTTTTGACAGTTTTGCAACAGATGGTTCATCTCTTCAAACTCGTTCTATGGGTTGTCTTCCAGGCTCTGTTGACCCTTGAGTTTTTGGCTTACTCTCGCCTTGATACCGTGAATAGAGTGGCGGTTCTTGTAAATCCCTTAGCCCTTGTGCGGCTGGATAACCATCTCGGTTTTGGGTCTTGTTCTAATGTTGCACTTTGTCGAAGCCATGCCTACAATGATGGTTGAGTTGCTAGTTGGTTTTGGTAATTGAACGTCTCTTGTCGGTTAGAATGTGAGGCCGTGTCATACTCTTTTGAAAATGGATTTGTTGATTTGCTAGGGGTGTAGGTAACCCTTGGCACTTCTTCGGGGGCATATGTCGATGTCTCTGGAGCTGTTGCTTTTTCTACCTCCTCTAGGAGAATACGTTTGTATTCTCTCCCGTACCGATCAACAAAAATGATATCCTTCCCCATAAGCAATTTCATAAGAGAATAAGTAAAGAACCTTGTCTTTGCTTAATTCGTTTGGGTAGGGTTCTTTGCATCGCAAATAAGAGACTACTCCCTCGCTCTCATGCTTGTAAATTCCCACATTCTCATTATAGGTAGAGACCCTGGTTGTTTTCTTATCATACATAAAAAGAGCTCCAGGTCGATCAATGTTTGGAGGCGGTTCTTGAGTTTCTGAAACCATTTTTCCTTTTGTCACGTTACCTCCATATCTGTTGTAATCCTCAGGGTTACTAACTATCAGATAGTGGTTCCCCTTTTCATCTCGGAATCTATCTCCATCATCATAGACTCGAATTATCTCCAGTCTCTCAGCAGGTCTTTCTTCAATACAAATACACTTGCGTCCTCGATAGTCAGAATAAACTAGGGCTCCCCTAGAGTTTGTTCCTTCTAATAAGATTATAGTGAACTTAGAGTCGTTCAAAGGATTTTGGGAGGTTCTTCCTCCTAGCATTGGTCCTTCATCGGAGAAACCTCCTGGCTGTTGACTGCCCATCATGAAGAAGGACTTATCTAATGAAGTGTCAGTATCACTACCCTCCTCAATAATCGGTGCTAGTGGATCTAGCCTTGCCTGAGTTACACTCTCCTCGGTGGACACTAAGCTACCTTGATCACCTGCCACCTTTTGATCTCTAGGAATGTGTCTTCCTCATCTTAAATTCATCAAACTTAGCAATGCACTTTATCACAAATCCAACCACTCACCTGGAAAAGGATCAATTTTCGCACAACTTCTTGCTTTGCTGCTGAATGTACCTATACACAAGTGTTTAATTTCGGTAATCGAATCAAAGCATTTAGCCGCTAGAGGTGGTCTTAGTAATGATTGGTATAACTGGAGGGTTAACCTCAACCACTACTTTATTCTATACACTTCGGATTTTCTTGATTAGATCTGCTAATCTAGAACTGTACTTCCCTCGAATGTTGGTCAATTTACCGAGAAAGTATTAATTCCGTCTTTGCTCTATTAAAAGGTCAAACAAGGTCCAATTTCACTTCTGAAAGAAGTTCTGGAACTCTTAAGTCAACTGGAACATCACCCTATTTCGTTAGTCACCTTTTCACTTTACTAAGCCCCTGTAGACATCCTACGCATAGGATGTCTACCTGCTCTGTTTTTCTTGGAGTTTGTACTATAGATTCCCCTTGATGTGCTGAGTCAACAATTGGTTTAACTTTTTGATTTGGACACCTATAAGCTGGTCAATTGATCATAAATCCGTTCCAGCAGCCTGATGTTGGTCTGGCCAGTCAAATCAACTCCAATTTGGACCAAAATTGACTCGGAGGCTTGCCTCAGGCTATACAACACCCTGCTATGCCTACAATCAGTTTTTGGCTTCAATATCATGAAGTAGACATCCTACACGTTGCATGTCTAACTGCTCAAAATGGCTTCAAATGCAAAGCACAGACTCCTCTTAAGGTGCTGAATCTCACTTTGGTATGCTCAAAGTTAGGTTTGGAGTGCTAAATCACTCAGAACACATCCTACACGTAGGATGTCTATATGATATGTTTGACCCCAAACTTGAGCCATAGCTTCCCCTTAATGTCAGAAACCCAGTGCTATGATTAGACTTTAGTTTGGATTTCAAAAGACCCCAATTTTACCTATCCAAGCCCTTTTCAGTCAAAGATGCTAAAGTCTGTTTAAAACCCAGTTTTCTCACCCAATTGAGATGAAACCTTCCTCAAGCACTCAATAAATCATGCAGATCATGCACATGCAGCCATCCTATGGTTTTGGTCTTAAAATAATGCCTTGGCACAATTTGGGTAGGATGTCTAGCAATTTCCTTTCTATTTGGCCTTATCTTGTCAAGATATGGTCAAACTTCCACTTTCCATGTGAAAATAGGGCAAAACCTACGTTCTAAACACACTGGTCAACTCAGATTTTCAAAATTTTCACCAGAACACCCAGTAGACATCCTACGCGTAGGATGTCTCCTGACTTAAAATTTATTTTTTTTCTTACAGAAATACTCCTTATGCTCTGCAGCTCTTTCAGAAATACTCATAGAAATTTTTGAACTTCACTTCAGCTTTTAAACACTCTTTTCCGTCTTTTACAACCTTGTGATGAGCCTAACAGCAAATATAACATGCATGAAGTGCTCCAGATCATAAATCATGATGTCCTACTTACCCTTCTCCTACTCATCATGTGAGATGGTGATATTGGTGTCTCGGTTGCTTCCTGGCCTCTCCGGACTCGCAAGCTATCCTTTCACTGCCTCTACCACTCCAACTCCTACTCTCTACACCACAACTTAACTAATACCTAAAAACTATCTAATTCTACCTAAGTTGAAGGATCTAGGCCAGACACTCGCTCCCTACACTCCTCCTAAGACCTAGAGAGTCCTCCACCCTCTGATCCTATCTAAATGTAACACGAGACTCTGGCAAGTCGGAGAATCCTTATCCTCAAGGACTAGTCTCGGTCACCTACCTAGGATTTTCGTCCCCGACAGCGGCGCCAATGTTGGCAGATACGCCGCGACGGACGTCAGCACAGCGAGAACTCACCTAACAAGATTTGTCATCTAAGGAAGAAGCTCGACCCGCAAGCGCGTGGAAGCAAGCATAGGGTGTCAATCTACCCTCGACCGACTCTCGACTACTTCCTATAGAGGTCTCTACCGAATGTTTAAGCTACATCCTTCAGGAGTGCATAAGAGGAGATTTTCTACAACGCTTTCAAGAGCCAAATTCCCATCAAACGTTGGGATGGGGGAAATGGAACAACACACAGGACACAAACTCGATGCCTCTCTATAGCCCAGCAAGTATCCAGCACCCCAAGCCACACAGAATCACACACATACGCACACTATATGTAACTTGCACCGAACAGCCTCACTTACGAGCAACTTCAGCTACACACAATCACCTTCACCGACACACACACCAATGCACCCACATCTGTAAACACACTCACACCAGGAGGCCTCGTAAGCCTTGACCGCATACAAAATCACACTCAATCTTCAACCACAATCAATCTCTCTCTCTCTCTCTCTCTCTCTCTCTCTCTCTCTCTCTCTCTCTCTGTGTGTGTGTGTGTGTGCGCGCGCGCGCACACACACACACACCAAAGACCCGGAGCCACCGCTACCACGGGCATACTGCAAAGATGAGACACAGACGAGATTGATGGCGAACTTGGCAACAAACAAAAACCAACTCTGTATCACATACACATTATCCAATACAATGATAGCGGCCCTTGGCGGCTATTGCTGGCAACTCTTCTAAACGAGATTGATGATGCTTGTTATGATGGCCACACCATGGCATGCAATACTCCTTGTGCTCCACTTTACGCTATTGGCAGCCCATGTCCCTTGATGACCTTCTACACGTGCTCCAAGGCAAGCCCCCGACTTTAACAATCCTGGCGGCTCATCAGCCCCTGCTTAGTATGGCCACCCTCCTACTTTGGCCCTTCATACCCTCGGCAAAAAGAAGTATCTCGGTGCATTAAGAGTCGAGCATGGCAGGGATGAGAACTCCTTACTTCATATGATGGCATGCCTTCAATTGTGGCTAGCAAGCTCCTCCATACGTCGAGTGCGTCTGCGCTCCTTATTCCTCTATTCCCCCACTTAGCCTTCTTTTGTAGTGTCACCGCAGCCCACCGGCCTCACTTCCATGCAAACTCGAGCCCCTGGCCGCCTTCTCTTGTCTGTATAGCAGGCCACCCGGTCCCCCGAGCAACTCTCCATGCTCGCTACCTCTGGCCTCCCTCGATTGGCCACCCCTTGCTCAGGCTTTCTGTCCCCGGGAGCCCCCTTCTTACTGCATGCCATGCTCCCCCTCAGCAGCCAATGGCGGCTTCCTCGTCAACTGTACAAGACCTCAGTCCCTCCCTTCTCTGCAACCAGTTGGCCGCTCTTGCTTCAACTTGGCGGCCCTTTGTGGCCCTCCTCCCAACTGGAGCACCTCCTCATACGCCACCAAGTGGCCCCTTCACCTCGGTGTTGCCCCTCTGTAGCCCGCCAACCTCTGCACCGTGGTCACCTCCCCTCCTTCTCTTGGCCTCGGCAACACCTATCCCTGGCAGCCCTCTTGACCACCCTTGATGTTCCTCAGTCACGTGCACCACGCCACCACCTCTCACCGATAGTTCCCACTCTTGCTTCTCCGTGCTCCCACTTGGCCTTCCTTGGCGCTGCCCTGTAGCTCTCCCAGCAGTCCCTACAGGCAACCACCCCTTGCTGCAACCCCTCCCTTCACAAAATGGCAACCCCTCTTGATCACGGTCTGGATCCTGTCTCCCCATGCAGCCCAACAGATGGCGCTGGTGTTTTTTCCTCTGTCATGAAGCCCGCCTTCTCTGCAGTCCCTTGGCCGCCTTCATGCAGCCCCTCACTGGCCGTAACCATCGGCCCTCATTCGGCTGGCGGGCTTTTCCTCCCATGCATCGACCAGTAGTGCCCCCCTTTCTTTGCATGGCGAGCTGCTCAGTCCCGATCTCCAACTGGCGCTTCTCCCTCCATACATGCCTTTTGGCGGCCTTCCCTCATGCTCTCCTCGTCTACTGTAGTCACTGTAGTCACTGTAACACGCTTTTTTTTCCCTTATTAATAGCTTTGAAAAGTTTTTTTTGGGCTTGGCCCCCTTGCACACGCCATAGAATGCCGACCTTCGAATGCCTCCTTCAAACGCGAGCATCGATCTCCGTGATTCCTAGTCTCTGAGAGGATCACAAAATAGGCCCCTCGACAATAGATCTCGATCGTTGAGATGTAGTACACTTGACTTCAAGCACCTAAAAATGTTTGAGCTCGCCGAACCCGAGGAAGTACTTTTGCATACATTATGGTACTATGGGATGGAGATATACATCAACCTGTAGTATCCTCAAGCATTCCAATTAGCAAAGCTTTTGAACCACATTTGACCTGTTATATGCCCGATTTGGCATACACATCACTGTGGGACCTATTCCCGGTTGCACCTGGTACCTGTCCAAGCCTTCTGCTATCACACTGTTTGCTGCCCTTTACCTGTTGCTGATACTTTCCATGGTCCGACACACCTTGGGTGCACCATCATTTCCCGACCCCTTGTTGAGCATTCATGCTGAACCATAGTATTATTTAGATAAGATTTCATTGCATAAGAAGAAAACTGATAGATATTATGTACATAAGAATTAGATAGATAGAGAGATCTTCATCTGCTATAGAGCCCGCCTGGGTCAAATGGAAAGCCTCCAGCTTTCCCAAGTGCGATGCAAACTCTGCCGGGATCAAATACATGGCATTGAGCACAGCCATCCATCTCTAGTACATGCACAATTAGCCATTCTTTTGCACCTATAAGCCCAAAAACAAGCCTCTCGTGCAGGTTGACATAACTTTGATCTTCAACCTGTATCCATATGATGGCTTCATTTACAAAACAAGCCTGTAAATCAACCTGTGAAGCAGCTACACCATACCTCATTAGTCTCTCACTTGCTAGAGAGCTCTCCATAGCATACCTCTCCTCACGAGAGCTATGCAACCCGTGCAGAACTACCTGTAAAGCAGCTTTCAACAGCATGTCCGTCAATAACACAACTTCCACCTTTAGCAACCTACCTTCCACTACCGTTGGTTTTTGCATAGCCCAACCTACCTGTGTTCCAAGCATACCCTTTGTCGTGGATCCTTCAAATGGCACATTAGGGGGCTGGGGAGGTAGCAAAAAGGGCCCTCTAAGGGGCTTTCTCTCTCTAGTTCTTTGAATCAAAATTTTGAAAATGAAAAGACTCATCTCAAAGCGTTTCCAGTATTTCTAAGTCATTTCAATGAAACAAAGAACTTCAAATGATATGAAAGCACAGTATGCAAAAGAAAACGTGCAAACCGGGATCTTTTCATGATTAGTAATAACTATATCCCAAGCGCGTGTAAAGTTCAATTCTTCTTCCAATTTGAACTTTTGACTGGCGATTGAAAGCTACGAATCCAATAGCATTTTGGTTCGCGGACAAGAACTCAAGCTTCGCAGCAAGCTGTTTTATACAAAAGGCAAGAGCAGCAGCAACTAATTCATCAACAAATGTTAGCAGAATTAAAAGCTTCAAAATGTGGATAGCCCTTCTCTCTCTCTCTCTCTCTCTCTCTCTCTCTCTCTCTCTCTCTCTCTCTCTCTCTCTCTCTCTTTCTCTTCTCTCTCTACCCATTCAGCTTGGTTTGCAATACCCAATCAGTTCAGAAGGCAAGGGCAATAGCTTTTAGAGTTAAAGCAATTGTGAGCAGCCACGCACACACAAGAGAAAGGGGAGAATCATCCCTCAGCTTGAGTGGTGATCGCCAAGATACATCAGCTGAATCACTCGCGTTAGCTCACACTCAACCATGGATGATGCAAGCTCACAATCAATGGCTTACATAGTTCATGCAAAGCTCCCAAGGGAATATGCAATGCCAAAAGGAAGGAAATGCTGGTCAAATGCTGAGATGGAAAGGATGAGAGCTGATGGGAGAAAATGCTTATCACTTTGGTGTGATGGGTCTTTGTACCCAATAGACAAGAGGACGGGCAAGAAACCACCCTTCAATAGTATATCCTCTCTCTTGCAATACACAGGAGAGGGCCATAATGGATTGTTGGGCTACATCAAACAACTGGACAAGGAATCATCATTCTTTGCTGGCCACGCTTCCATCTTGGCAAATCAATTGGGGGACGTATCTAGAAGCATGCAAACTTTACAAGAAGAAGTCAAGGAAAAGAAAATTTTCATTGAAAAGCTAACAGCTTCACTACAAGAAACCGAGTCCATTCGAGCTAAGCAAGAAACCATTGCGATGGAAAGGCTAGCTACTTCACTACAAGAAATGCAAGCTATCCAGATCAAGCATGAGAAGTTACAGCAAAAGATTGATGCCTTGAAAAAAACGCCCTTTGGAATGAGAAATCGACGGAAAGATTGTTTGCCAATTGAAAAGCTATCATTGCGAAGTGGAAATTTGAAGAAAAGGGTGAGAGCAATAAGGTAATTGTATTCATATGCTTTGAGAACCTCCCTATTTTTTCATATATACTTATCTATCATATGTTTGTTTCTATTTTCATTATATCCAACAACTTTTTCAAATTGGCTTGCCAGTGATGGAGAAATAGAACACTTAATGAACCAAAATAGAAAACATATGCCATTGAAGTGTAGCATGAGTACAAAGTCTCTTTTTCATATGCCGGAAGTAGATTGTACGTTGTAGAGACTAGGTCTCACAACTCAGGAGGAAATGGAAGTACATGGGAAAGGGCCAAAGCTATAGAAAAGGACAACTAGAAAAATACTCATTCTTAATTCTAAAATCATCAAAGTGCTCATCAATAGAGTCCCTCAAAGAGGATTCTCATTGCCTGCATTATCGAATTGCTCACTCTTGGACTCGGCCCACAAGACCAAAAATGGCCTCTCATTTACCACAATGAAGATAAGTGCAAAGACTATGCAAGATGCGAGTGTTGAGAACTTAAGGTGTGTGTTGAAGCATATTTAAGTTCCTACTGGAGTGGAACAGCTCTCATGCCCCGGGTAGCCTCTTTAGACATACACCGGCTCATCTTGACCAACTTGAGATTGCTATCTTTGACAAGCGAGCCCACAAACAACAAGTTGTGCAAAATTTGATTGAGTGTCATGACTAGCTCAAAATATAGGCCTTTTTGCCCTATTTGAGATGATCTATAGCACACCTCAAATGCCTAATTGGTTTAGGAGATATGATGTGAAATGTGTTTCTGCTGGCTCATCGTCTTGTGAGGCACCCTGCAAGCTTTGTTGTCCGCATTCCATTGGCGGGTTGTGTTGTATAGTCCCCCAATGCGTGTTCAAACCCTTATGTCTCTCGTCTATGCTTTGAGGTGAAGTACTCACATAACGAGGTATGTACTCGACTCCACCCGTCAACACCATGCTAGGAAAAACGGGTCAGTATAGCTACTCTTGTTCCATCATCCCCATTGAGCATCTACCCGACTCCACCCATCAACATGATGCTGAGAGGAAGAATGAGTCAGTATATGAACCTCTTGTCCCATCATTCCCATTTTGGTCCATAGGGTCAGTGTCGAGATCGAGCCACTCTGATTGTCACCCACCAAAACTATGGACTCCACCACTGCAACGAAAATGTATTTCTCCAAGAAAAGAAATGTATTAAACTCAGTGTGAAGTGGCATAGATGCAACAGTTGGAAAGAGTATCAATAGGCCTACAAGTATCCAATCATGCTGAAGCAGATTTATGGTCAATCAGCATCTGGAGAAAAGAGGAAGCAGTCGTGATCTATCAAGGCCAAGAAGCCAATTGCACAAACACTCCAGGATGGTTACATTAACAAGTTTGCACTACAAACTCCACCATGTAATACTTGAGTCATTGCTAGACAATACGAACCACCACCAGTTGGTGTCCTATCAATACACAAAGTGTCACGCAAGCGAGACTAAGTAGCCTGCATTGTGGTCATCCTTGTAGAGGACGGAAGGCTAGACTAAGGTGTCATAGTTGCAAACATTCTCAAAGAAAAGGGTTACCCAACCCATATGGTCCAAAATGCCTTTACCTCCTGCCTTCAATCCTCAATTGTCATCCAAATAAAATTCACGTCAACGATAGTGGAAATCCTCTTGTCGAGCTTGGAGATCACATCTACTCAGCTAAGGGATGTATATGCTGCAAGGTTATCAAGGGTAAGTGTAGACAAGTTTGAAGGTAGAATTATTGATCAAGAGCAAAAATCAACGCACTTGTAGGCTTATGGACTATACCAGTGCTAGATGAAGGGTTCAAGGATTTTGTTCGGATTTAGATGTTGCTAATCTGGTGCAAAACGCAATGTTGATATGATGCATGAGGCTGAAAATGTTGTTTGTTGGGGATGCTGGTGGTACTGCTGATGTGTTGATGGTGGTACTGCAAGGTTAGCAAGGGTAAGTGTAGACAAGTTTGAAAGTAGAATTATTGATCAAGAGCAAAAATCAATGTACTTGTAGACTCACGGACTTTACCAATGTCAAATAAAGTGTTCAAGGATTTTGCTCGGATTTAGATGTTACTAATCTGGTGCAAAATCCAATGCTGATCTGATGCATGAGGCTAAAAAACGTTGATCTGGCTGATGGCTGAAAACGCTGCTGAGGTGCTGATGAAATTATTGGTGGTACTGTTGATGTGCTAATGATGCTAATGGTGGTACTGCAAGGTTATCAAGGGTAAGTGTAGACAAGTTTGAAGGTAGAATTATTGATCAAGAGCAAAAATCAGAGTACTTGTATGCTCACAAAATTTACCGATGAGATCAGATGAAGGGTTCAAGGATTCTGCTCGGATTTAAATGTTGCTAATTTGGTGCAAAACGCAATGCTCATATGATGCATGGGGCTGAAAAATGCTAATCTGGCTGATGGCTGGAAACGCTACTAAGGTGTTGATGGAAATGTTGGGGATGCTGATGGTACTGTTGATGTGCTAATGGTGTTGATGCTGAGACTGCAAAATACCGTTTCTGGCTGTCTAAATTGCTAGCACTAAGGATCCTTTCATACCCTTGCAAATTGGGTCACACAAATTCTAAAAAAAGGCCCACAACTTGGCATAAATGACTTAAGGGACTATTCACATGCTTATGTGCTTCATTGATTATACTAAGCAAAAGAGGGTATGCAACTATGACCCACCTGAACATGCACGTCCACCTAGAGTCTCACAAAGTGCTAGGATAGATCCTAAGCTAAACTAAGACTGGCACAAAACTGTAATCGAAGCTTGTCCACATGGCTCAACTACAATGCACACATGACATCCACCTCGTTAAAGGTGATACACAACTGCCAAATTTCTACCTGTGGATGCTTTTTGACTTCTGATGATGAATGCTTTTAATGCTTGTGGATGCATAAACCAATGAAAAACTCCTCCAAACTAAGAGACAAAGGGATTGCTTCGACGTAATCACTGACCGGCCCGGCCGAGTTACTAGGTAGCTTTACTATTGTCACAGAATACCAGCCTTGATGCTGATTCTACCTTGCAAGAAATTGCTACCACCCAAATAGTCCTATCGTGAAAACATTACGGGTGAAAATGGAATGTAAGGGTGCTCGGAGGTGATTCCAAAGGTTCCATGTCAATGGAAGTGGATGCAGGCTATATGCAAATGCAAGTGCAGAAGAAGTTTAGGGCTCCTTTCTCCAAATCCTTCCATATCACATACAAGGCTAGCAGATCTTGGTATTCAAGATCTAGATCTTTGTGTATCCAATGTCAATCTTTGTTCATGATGACCAGGTTATGGCTTTTAAAAAAGTCTGAGAGAGTCTGTTTGGGTTCTTGATTCTTTTCTTGAGTCTGCAAAGCCGGAGTTGTTGGCTGATGGCTGAAAACATTGCTGAGGTGCTGATGGAAACATTGGGAATGCTGGTGGTACTACTGATGTGTTGATGGTGCTAATGGTACCAAGAATGCAAAAGACAATGTCCCATAAGCCTTTTCTAGTAAACCACAACCTCATGATCAAATTCCAATGTGTATAGTTGTTGCCATTCATTTGTTGTCCATCCAAGATTTCCTTAGTCGGCTCGCTTCACTGCTCCACTTCTAGGTCCTCCAATCACACTTAGCTTGCCTCGTAGTCCATTTCCCATGGATGCGCCAGATCCACTACGAGACAGGGGGCCTCCCAATGTCATGCGGTATCACCACCGAACGGGGGCAAGAGTGGCCGATGTCACGTGCCACATCCAACCGTATGTGTTAGTGGACAAGCTACACCATAACAGGGTTCCCGTGAGTCAAGTCGGTTTAGATTAGAAGTGATATGGCACTTTTGTGAGTCTATTCATAGACCGTGCATGCCCAGTCACTCAATGTAGATGCATATCCTCTGGTTGCACACTGGATAAGCATAAACATTTCCATCAGATTCCAGCAGTCATTTTGGGGATTTTTCAAGTGACTTTATCCCATTTTTCCCTATTTTTGACATTTTTCACTTATTTATTAAGTGAATTTTGTTGGGAACTCAATAGGGAAAATTGGGTAAGTTAATATATAAGCAAACCCAAGTTAGCACAATAGGGCAGATGAGCAAGGAGCACAGCAGGCTACCAAGCAACATGTGTTCCCTCCCTCTCTCAGCAAGACCCTCCCCAAGCCATCTTGGTGAGGCCACCTCCCATCCCCATCAAGCATCCCTCTCCCCTTGGTGTTTTTCCCAAGCTTCGGCCATCGCCATAAAAGCTCTTTTCCTTGGCGTTTTCCCCCCTTCAGGCAACCCAAAGCCCAACGTTTTTGGATTGCCAATAGTCAGCAGAGATCAGCGTTTTACATCAAGGAAAAACGCAGCCTTTGATAGAGTTTTTACAGCAGGTATTCAGCCCTAAACCACAGCCTTGGCCTTGCAATTCATCAGCATTTTTAGCCTACGATCACAGCAGCAAAAACACAGCCAAAGCAGTACTTGATCATCGTTTTTTATTCAGCCTAATTCCCTTGCCAAACCCAGGGATTTTCAGCCATGTGAATCGCCCCCAAGATCACCCAGAACCTCATCAATTCTCCCCTTGTGGATAGCAGATAGAAGAGGACCCAATTCAGCCCTAAATTCATCATCGTCATCATCGACATAGCCCCATTGCATTAGTCCATGCATCATCATTATACACCTTTGTGCAATCAAAGTTAGACCACTCTCGCCCGACGAGAGTGGGGCCTTCGAAGGAGGGTTTTACGACCTCTCGGGTGTCGTACCTCTTTTCTCTCCTTTTCTCAGTCTCATTCACTTACACGCACAATATCCACTCACTTTGTTCGTGATCATAGCACTCTCCATAAGACGGAAGGCTCTCTCCTTCCCTAAGAACTAAAAGGAACCTTGAGAAAATAAAGATCACTAATCTTGAGAAAATACAACATTCATTCCGCTGCAACTTACCGTCGAAGCAATGGGCTGTCCTAGTTGTCCAAACACAGCAATCTCAAACAAAAGAGGGCTATCCAAGCCACAAGGGGATTGCCCTAGACCTAACTTAAGGAGAAAGAGTTAGCAAGGGAGGGAGCTGGACATGTTGGCACTTCTTGGTGGCTGGCCAAAACTCCCAGCAAAAATGCACATTAGTGGTTGACCGTCAGCAAAAAAAATGATGCCATGCATTCGTATATTTTTGACAAAAAAGCATCCAGTCTGTGTAGGGAGGAGGTGTCCATGGCCAGCTTGTATGAATGTCTATTATGTGCAGTGTGTGACCCTTTGTAGATTCATAAAATAAAATTTCTTCTCTAACCTTTCCCCTTTCTTTCCTGTAGGATGATTGCTTCAGCCACCACCACAAGTGGCAGCAGAGGGAAAGGAAATCTTCCACCACAGGTGCTACGCACATCTGAGCTTGTGGACGGTATCGTCACAAAGCAACACAGTGTGCTAACGAGGCTAGTGGCAAATCTTGCATTGAAAGAGGTGGCTGAAGCTATAAAGCAACAAGATATTGTGTATGCTTGTGATAAAGCAGGCATAAGTAGGAAGTCATATGAGGCAATCTACAACATTGTGCGAGAAGCCTTGCAATCTAAGAAGTTGTACAAATTTATTCTTCCTCAACCAAAGGAGGTGAGTGTTTTTGTTTAAATGTTGGAGCATGATCAATTATATAGTTCTAGAGTCTTATGTTTTCAAGTTGAGATAAGCAAAGTATAGTTTTCTCTTTTCAGAAGGGTTTTCTAAGCTCATGGCTTCTATAGGCGTCTTTAGTCGTTATATAAGAGCTCTCCTTTTACGCATGTATTTAAGTTTGTAAGAACTATAGTTTAGCATTTTTCCCAAGTGTTTGGTGCATGCATTTCCCATCTTACGACACTGTAAAATTTGTCTTTAGGTTCAAAATCAGAGAAAGGAAAGAACTAATCTTGTTCGAGAGGACCTTGGACAATTTTCATTTATCACTGCAGAGAGGATATTTAAAAACTCAAAAGGTGAACCACGAAAATTCCATCTTTCAAAGGAAAACAACATATTTATTAATTTGTTGAGAGTCCAAGAGCGTATGGTTCACCACTACAACATCAACGTGCAAGGTAATGTGTGCAAATCTGAAAAACAGTTTTGTTTTTTTTGAAAGGTGTTGATACATTTTTTGTTGCACATCGATATATTTTGTGTTGTTGTCTCCAGAACATCCAACGTTACAGTTTTGTCTTAAAATGGATGAGAGTGAAATAAAAAAGGGGCAAAAATTGGAACGCGTTAGCATTGTGCTCATGAATGGAGGAGTCATGTCAATTACAAGATCCATGAAGAGGGAAAATCCAACAGCATTCAGCATACAATCAGAGGAGGATACATGGTGGTTGTCAGCATTTCAAGTGCCAAAAGAGAATCATGACGTTCTCTCTTGGGTATTTTCTTTGTCAGATCTTCCACAAATAATAAGCCAACAAATGAATGGCGAAAAACTATTGGTTGAAGGCATTGGCGAATTTGGCATAGACTGGCACATGTCTGGAGATTTAAAAACAATCAAATGTCTTGGTCGATGTGAGCAAGGGCCACGAGCTAAATACTGTTGTCCATTTTGCAAGGTGCAACGAAAAGTACAAAAGAACACCAACGAAATCAAATGGCTCAAAGACTGCATTTCAGTGGATTATACAAAACCACCAGATCGCGATCAAAGGAGTCTCAATGTTGCAGAAGCAGATTGCATTTGGGACCCCATCTTCAACATCCCACTCACCAACACACACTTTTGTACATTGCATGCAGAGATGAGGATATTGGATAAAGTACTTCATCTTCACATAAACTACGCAAACACAATGCCAAATAGTAAAAGTGTGATGCGTGATATTGAATGCATGCTAAACGAAATGGGTGCTTATGGTGGCAACACAAAAATTGGAAAGGATGTCCAACTATCCAGAAAGACACAGGATGTTCCTACAAAAGTCTCTATTGGGGGAGCTAAGTCAAGACGATTCCTTTCCCCTATGTCAGAAAAAGTTATGGAAAGTATGAGTATTGGCGGCGTTTGTGTGAGATCACCACGTCCAAGACCAAGAATGCAAGCCATGCTCTCATGTACAAAGAGGTATGGGTGACATTTAACAAACTAGCTATTTACCTTCGCCGTCATACGATCGATCTCGAGGAGGCTGAAGAGTATCAGGTCATTGTTACAACATTCTCAAAGGCCTTCATTAAAGCATGGGGAGAAAGGAATTTTACCTTCTACATGGTATTGAAAATATTTTCAAAATGTTAAGGAGTATGTGTACTTTGAAACTGGTTACTTTCTACTAACAAGGTCTTCTGATTTTTCTTTGGACAGCACATTCTTCAAGCACATGGGTATTGGTTCATAAGAACCTATGGTAGTCTCTCTAGATGGAGTGCGCAAGGAATGGAGAAATCGCATTGGCGTGCTCGTGGTGCATTCTTTAAGGCCACACGGCATGGTGGGGGAAAGGGTGGGAGTATTGCCCTAGATGAGCTTTTCATCTGGTTCTACCGTACAACCCATGGTCGAAAGGAAGCACAAAAGAAACTAGCAGTATGTGCCATGTCACGATCCATAAAGAAATCTAATTACCCACTGAACTTTCAAAGATGGGCCGCTTCTGGGGCTCAGACAGGTTTTAAGCGTTAGATAGAATCTAAGCTCAGACGAGGAAGAAAATGGATATGACCATTAATAGGATTAATGCTGAATTTTTCCAGAAGTCTCCACAAACGGAAGTTCCAGCATTACGGATCTGAGGGTCCTTCAATTGTCTATGTTGATGGCCGGTCTGTCAAGCTACCTCTATATGCATTGACCAGCAAATGTCAAAACATCATTTATACATTTTCATTACCAATGGATCAGCACTTATAGTTCAAAATGTCCCGCATGCATGTCTACATTACAAGCGGATAAGCTCTTGTATACATATTGCATTGCCAATAGATCAACTCATGCTAGTCATTCCACTCACGCCCATGATTTCAACATTTCTTGCATCCAATTGCATTTCAGTTTGAGCTAGTAGATGTTAACGGCTTTTTTTTCTGATTTTTAAAGCAACCATCCCCTTGCAATGTACTAAGCTTGAACATGTATTATTGTGCTCGTTCACTCTTTTGTTCTCTGCTAGAAAGATGAGGCTACAAAAAAATTGTAACTTGGATCTCTAACAAAGCATAGATGGAGTTTAGATACAATACACATGGTACACATCAAGGTTCAAATGAATAACACAGCAAGGGAAATTAGATGTGATCTATAGAAGAAACATGTTCACAACTACTCTAATTTCATGCATAGCTTTGGAAACATACCTTTGACATGGTATTGTCTCGGAAAATCTCAAAAAAATAATTGCTTTCACTACTAGTTGTTCTTTGAAAACATCCTAGGAGCTTCAATTGTGGTCAATTTGACAATCCACAATGCGAAGGTGAGACTTGGATTGAAGGATGACCCCTTGAACAGTAGATATCAAATAGAATCTGCAAAATACTAACGACTTCATAGGGTTGAAATCTAAATATTGCCCTGTTTTACAACAACTTGAGTCTACTACAATGAAAGAATACAGCTTCAAAGCTGATCATCCAACAACCATAGCTACTGGTTCCTCGAGATTGAAGTACCAAAACCAAAAAAAGTGCTAAATCACCTATGCCTTTACCTTTTTGAGGTTTACCCAAAGGTAGACATAATCCTTTTTATAGCTGATGATACAATGGTACAGAAAGAGTTGAATCCTTTGTCATCTATGGATCTTCAAGAGAACGTAAATGGTGCCTAACAATGCCACAGAGACTACATCCACAAAAAGACTGAGCAAGCACCCAATAAACATTATGGGATGTGCATTAAGTTTTTCTTTAGCAAAAATATAATTTGAACACATGGACTACGATCTATTATCTAATGTGCATATCAATACAAGTGTGTGTGTGTGTTGTGTGTGTGTGTGTGTGTGTGTGTGTGTGTGTGTGTGTGTGTGTGTGTGTGTGTGTGCTATCTTGCAAACATGATTCAACAGCTAGCAACCTAACAACCAAGAAAAAGCTTATTGAGTTTTAACACATGCAAGCTAGAAAAGCTCCGATTTGCGTTTTGCAGCCATAGCCAAGAGCCCACCTCCAACCCATCTTCTCCGTCACATCTTCTGTTTCAACAGAGTGGGTACAAAGATAAAAAACACATTCATACAAGAACCAAAACCAATGTGAGAAGGCAGTAGAGGCTAATGGAACAATAGGGAGGTTTAATAGGGTACTAAAGAGGCAAGATCCGGTTGCTGTCCGCACCAAAACAAGGCAGAGAAGGGGGCTAAAATTTTTTGTAAGCAAAGATTTCAGAAATCCCAAAGTTGTCAAAAACACTGGGTACCGAGGGGATACAATAGAAGAAAATGGGGAACCAAAATCTCGCTGAAAATTAGAGAAAAACGGACCTAAATTTATCATAGAGATTTATCGAGAGACCAAGCCACAAGGGGAGCACCGATTGCAGGCTGAGGTAGACAACCAAAAAGGGGGGAACCTACAAAAGTTATTACACGTTGGTGGCCACTTGACATGTCAAGCGTGTAGGTCTAGGTTGTCCAGGAACATGTCGGGCCTTCTCCCTCATCAAATGATTCAGAGGTCAGTAACTTATGGTCAATTCACTGCTGCCAAAAAATTGCTAACTGCACAGTTTTGCACATTTTTACCGACCGGATCTCAAGGTGGCAAACTACTACAAAACGGCCTTGCCTCTCCTCCAACAATTCCCTTTCCGCATCGATTGTCTCCCCGCTATCCATAATCTTCTCTATCATCAGCTGCGTTTTCAACCCTACTTAGAGCATCAAAGCTGCTGCGTTTTTGCATCACAGATTTGGGTTTTTGTAGCCAACATTCAGCCCTTCATTCCTCACACATCAGTAGTGAAAATCAGCCCCATATTTCCCCCTTGGTGGCCATCTGCAAGCCCACATTGAGACGGATCCAAAGATGCATCAAATCAGCCCCATCAGAGGTGCTTCATTTTGAAGAGTTGCCACGTCAACATCATCCATTCGAGTCAAGGAGAGTCTTGCATTTTTGTGCATTCCATTTACGCAATTGAAGTAAAATACCACATCGATAACAATGTGAGGGGCCCTTGAGAGAGGTGGTTGGGACCCCAACTGGTGTCATTCTCCTCTCTCACTCTCTACACATCTCTACCTCTCTCTCTCTCTCATTCTCTCTCTAAAGGAACTAAAAAGGACCAACATTCGTGCAAAGTTACACTCATTCAAGGAAGGAAAAAAAGTAAAGATTTATGGAAGTGTGAAATCTAGATTCTACCAAAATCATTTTCAATTCTGCTTCCCTTGATGCCTTACATGCAAAGATGTAGGATTGACTGCATGAGCAACCTATGTTTTAGAGGCTTTTGCAATACCTATACATCATAATACTAGAGCCCAACAGTTCTCGTGCAACTATGACGACGTCTACAAGTAACACAACTTCCCTTGACGCTGCAGCTTCTCCGCACTCACAAAGGACATAGGCTGAGCAAGATGGATTACGTATTCAGAGCACTATCGTAGTTGTGGCAAGAAAGGCCACTACTGGAGAAAGAGTCTGTTGCATCAGACACAAGGTACTTCCTCACCTTCTTTGGCTGTAGCTGCCATAGCTACTCCACAAAACCCACTTTCTTTTGTGATATGGCTATCTCACTTTGGTGTTTTGAGGTGCTCCATTGCATTTTTGTTATCACACATGGTACCATAGCCCATGGTTAAAATCAACATTGGCCTAGACATACCCTCCCAAGTCTCTACACAAATTTAGCACCATTTTAATAAAAAAGTAGTCCTTGTATCTATGAAATAGATCGGCCCCAACTGTTGCAACTCTAGGCCTAGCAACCCTTTCCTACCCTCTCCCATGCGGTTACCTACCTGACACACATTCAACGTGATGAAGTTTTGGATTTCAGCAGCGTTTTCTTGGCATGTGAGAAGCAATTAGATCTTCCCAATCGGCAGCAACGGATAGTCACATCAACAACATTGGATAGCCACTTGGTTGCCTACTTGAAGTGCATTCAACATGTTGAGTTTTTAGATTTTAGCTGCGCTTTCTTGGCATGTGTGGTGCAGCCCAGTGTCGTTGCTCCCTCTCCATTGGCAACATTGGATGGTCACGTCAAATGCTCTTCCTCACAAACACAAACCCATGACAGAGGGGACCTTATCCATTTCCCTTTGCATTAGTGGAGTCATCGAACTCAAATTGCATAGTAGATTTGGAGATTCACTTCAACGATGTTATCAGCAACGATGTTTTTCCAAGTCAAGGGATTTGGGGAGGGGGTCGGTCACTTGGTGTGCACCCCCTTGTGGCAGAGTCTGGAGCACCACATGTTGTACTATTTTATTATGCAAAGTTGCTCGCGTGTACGTGCACATCTAGCCCTATGTGCATGTGGACAAGCTGACTCCAACCTAGGGTCATTTCTAGCCTAGGAAGTGTTATGGCAACCTTGTGATCCTTTTAAAGGGGTGCATGTCCAGACACTTAGAGTAGCTACATACCCTCTGATTGCACAGGAGCATAGCCATTGTCCACTTTACATGGGCATTGGTGTGTGTTCACCACAGAAAGTGTCGACATCCAATTCTGACGTGCAGAGCATTCATTACAGGCATTTTAGTGTATTTTAGGGCAATTTTAAAAGTCACTTATTATTATTAATAAGTGACACTTAAATTAAGTGACTGCCTTATCTCTGTCAAAAAAAGTACAAAAGAAACTTAGAGTTCACATTTTCCTTTTGCCCTCGCCAACCCTAGCATCTCCTAGGGGACTTCATCTGCGTTTTTCAACACACCCTACGATCAGCCTCATCATACCTCAGCATTTTTTGGATTTTCAGCCTTGCCTTGCGGTTTTCAGCCCCATTGCAGATCCTCTTCGCATTGCATCAGCAATCACCATCAGAAATCTCAGCATCGTAATTTTCAGCCTCATCGTACCTCTGCATTTGGCAGCAGTCCAGCCATCACCCCTCTCAACCTCTGGCATTTCCTGGGAGACTCCATCTGCGTTTTTCTAGCATACCTTACGATCAACCTCATCATACCTCAGTGTTTTGTGGATTTTTAGCCTTGCCTTGTGGTTTTCTGCCCCATTGTAGATCCTCTTTGCATCGCATCACATCAGCCATCAACATCGTAATTTTCAGAGTCATCATACCTCAGCTTTTGGCAGTAGTCCAACATTGCCCCTCTCAACCTCTGGCGTTTCCTGCAGCCCTTGCCAACCCTAGTGTTTCTTTGGAGACTCCATCTGCGTTTTTTCAGCATACCCTACGATCAGCTCAGCGTTTTCTGGATTTTCAGCTTTGCCTTGCGGTTTTCAGCCCTATTGCAGATCCTCTTCCCATCGCATCAGCCATCAGCATCAAAAATCTCAGCATCCTAATTTTCAGCCTCATCATACCTCAGCGTTTTTCGGTTTCCAACATTCAGTAGGTCATTTCAGCCCTACCTCATGCATCCTATGCATCCACAACATCCTCAGAAGTTGTAGCATCTCCATCTGTGCAATCTAAAGTTTCTACTTTCTCTAGCAATAGAGAAGGGGCCCTCGGAGGGGGTTTGGGATCCATCTGGTGTAAGTTCTCCTTTCTCTCACAAAACCTTCATTCACAGTGTCAGTTCTCTTGTCTCTCTATGCTACTACAGTCACATTCTCTAAGAACTAAAAGGAAGACTCTCTTGAATTCACAAGGAACCTTGGAAAGGAGATTGATTACACATATCCTAACTGTTACCATCATCATCTCAATTCCGTTGCACATTACATTGCAGGGCTTGTACCACTCTATCTCTCTTTTTGCTCTCTCTCTCTCTCTCTCTCTCTCTCTCTCTCTCTCTCTCTCTCTCTCTCTCTCTCTCTCGCTCGCATCTTCTCTTCCTCTTCTCTGTTGCTCCATTGTGTCCCCTTGCCACGACGCCTTCCGGTGCACCTCTAAGATGGTATCAAAACCTAGGCTTGACGATGCCCAATGGATCCGGAATGCAAGGAGGGGCTGATTGCTGCTGTGTTTTCTAGTTGGCACGAGGGGCAACGTGTGGCTATGTTTTTTTCATAATAAGCACCCCTGGACCAACATTTTTACATATAGAGGGGGCTGCTTAGACCTAGCAGCGTTTTTGTCACGAAGAACCCTTGCAAACCTGCGTTTTTCAGCCAATTATTGATGGAGGATTGCGGCTGATTTTCAGCATGAAGCTGGATGAGATTTGGGCTGCAGTTTGAAGATCGAAGGTGATTTGAGGGCAACGGTTTGTGCCTGGTAACTTTGGAAAATTTCAGCCAGCCTGCTAGAGACTTTTGTGTAGCAAAGAGGGCTGATTTTGGACAAATTTCAACCGGTGCACTTGCCCTTGCTGAGAAAATTGGAGGTCCCTTTTGATAAGAGAATAAGGCGGCCTAGGATCCCAGTTTGCACTTGTCTACAATGGACATTCTCTCGTGCCTTGCCTTGATCTAATATGTTGGAGATGGACAATGGAGAGTCAATGGTGGAGTACACTGACAAAGACTTGGTGGTTCTAACGTGCATTATGTTTGCATGGTCTTCTCCGGTGGATCTATTGCTTGAGTTGCATGGACGTGGTTAGTACCCTCGTATTTGCTCTCCTAAAAAGGACTTCAGTTATATGTGGCCTCTTGGTGCAAGTGGAGTAGATTTTTGGCTAGAGGTGGTGATATGCTATGGATCTTCTTTTCTCGTGTTTCTACATATCTCTTGTATACCTTTGTTGCCCCTTGGGTTATCATTGTGTTACCTTGGGTTAAATGAAGCAGCTGGATTGATGATATCAATGATACTGGCTGGGAGGTAATGCAACTACCTCGGGACCTGAGCTTTATAGCTAGAGGGGGGTGGTGCCTCTTGCACAAACTGCATGTCCGGATACAGTAGCATCTAACTCCAACGTATAGGGCTTTCTTTACATCCTTGATTACTTTGGGAGGGACCATTGCTTTGACATGGGATAGGTTTCTCATGTTGGCCTATCATTTTTGGGACGTGGGTAGTCCACATGTATTGTGACCTAAAATGCATGCGTTTTGGACATTGTCTATGGGTCTGCATGCTCATGAAATTTTAAGAGAAATAAGCCTTTTGCTTACCAAGATTGGTGTGCCAGATGGTTTTACTTGGGGGAGTGGGCTTCATGGCTACGCCAGTTTCTTGGACATGTTTGGCTTCAACTTATCCTCCTCCCTACATAGATTTGGCGATTTTTATATCAAAAACGCAGGGACAAAAAGCAATGGTAAAAAAATAAAAAGCAACATCTAGAAGCTTGCATTTCTTGCATTGATGGAGGTAGTTGCCTCTGTGCCCACCCAATGTGCATTGTGCAACATAGCTTGCCTAAGAGAAGGTAACACCCAAAGACAGTGATGGAAATACAAGAGACCATTATGAAAGAAATGGTTGATGGGTCCTTGAGTGGCAATAGCTTGTAACCATTGCTCACCAAACTCGGAATTTGCATATTGATTTTTTAGGTTATTAATAGGTACTCACGGAATGGAGATTGTTTAACTTAAGAGCCAAGATCTGTCATTTATGACTTGATGCATCTGCAATGGGGTTTGCTTTACTAGAAACATATTCAATAAAACCACCAAATTGCTCAAATATTTGAGATCACCTTGTTTGGCGGTCACTCCAATGTGCACTAGGCCTAGACTGGAGCCACTTACGAGTTTGATGATCAGTATAAATATTTAAATTTCTACCATACAAAAAATACGAACGACAAAGAGAAGCTTCTTATTGTACATCACGTGAGTTTAAGCATCACACCCTACTTGAGTACTGAGCTTTTCATCACATTAGAGCTTTGTTTTTCTTTTTCAAGCATGAGCTTTCCTTACACACTTTTCTCTCCCAACCATACTCTCTATTCCCACGGTCACTTTCATAATTCTTGAGCATTGAATGTTAGGAAATAGGAAATAGGACGTAGCTAAGTAGATATTAGAGTAATTTATTTAATGGAGAGAGATAATTTTCACACATGAGAGATTATAGAGTAGAGAGAGAGAGAGAGAGAGAGAGAGAGAAAGAGATAAATAGTTCTATTATCGTCCTCGGAGGTCAAATATGACCTATGGGACCAAATGACACTACAAGAGGCTCTTCATATTAGCGACGCTCACACAGCGACGCTCAAAAAAAAATTTCCCGGCGTCGCTATGAGCGTCGCTATAAGCGTCGCTATGAGCGTCGCAAATTTACAAATAAATTTGCGACGCTCATAGCGACGCTTATAGCGACGCTCATAGCGACGCCGGCTGGGGTAAAAAAAATAACCGAGCGCGCCCAAAAACTCAGATCTCAGATCTGAGTTTTTCGGCGCCCTCAAGCAAGGAGCAGGTAACGCTCTCCCTCACTCTCTCTCTCTCTCTCTCTCTCTCTCTTTTTCTTCTCCACACACACACACACACACACACACGAGGAGAGGAAGGAGAGCCAGGTATGCTCCTTCCCTCTCCTCATTCTCATGTTCCCTTCCCCTCTTTCTCTCTCCCTCTCTCTCTCTCTCTCACACACACACACATAGTGTTTTTGAGAGAGAGAGAGAGAGAGAGAGAGAGAGAGAGTACAAACAAAAACAAAAACGCACACACACATACATAAACAAAGAATGCACACACACATTGAGAGAGAAAAAGAGAGAGAGAGCATGCATAAACAAAAAACGCACGCATTGAGAGAGGAAAAGAGAGAGAGAACATGCATAAACAAAAAACGCACACATTGAGAGAGGAAAAGAGAGAGAAAACATGCATACGATCCAAAAAAACGCACACACATTGAGAGAGAAAGAGAGAGAAACTAATTTAACGTCGTAGGAAACTAATTAAAATTAAAAGACCTAAAGATCTAGCCGACGAGGAGTTGAACTGAAGACCTATTATTCAAGAGGGAAATGGCATAATCAATCTATCATACTTGGCATGGGTGATAGAAAGGTTATACCATTTATCTCTTTTTATTGGCACACACATCCACACACGCGCACACACACAAGAAGAAGAGAGTTATAACGTCGTAGGAAACTATCTTAAAAGACGTTAAAGATTAGGTTATATGTAGACTTACATTAAATTAGATTTAGGTTTATTTTTAACTAGATTTACGTTTATTTAAGCTAGATTTAGCTTTACGTTATATTAGATTAGATTTAGGTCTCCATAGACTGCGATGCCTGCATGAAGCGGGTGAAGAAAGCCCTCAATGGAATATAGGGTATTGCTGCCTTCACTCATGGTGGGCTCCGTCGATCCAAAAGTACTGGTGAAATGTCTTCAGAAGATAGGGAAGAAGGTGGATCTTCAGGGCGGCAAGAGTCACTACATCCCCGACACAATGACCATCTAGACAACCTCTAGTGATTAGACTTACGTTAAATTAGATTTAGCTTTATTTTTTAGTTAGATTTACGTTTATTTAGATTTACGCTTATTTACGTTAGATGGAGTCCACGCAAGAATTACTTACGGTTTAGGGTTTAGAGTTAGACGAACAGTGAAAAGATCTACTGTGAAAAGATGTTAAGATGAAGTGAAGTGCTACAGCTAGAGAAGAGGCAAAGGGATTTTGTCCACTACATGCAGTATCATGTAGACGTGGGTGTGTAGATTTCTTGTACCCACAAATATAGGTATTGACCAATAAAGACGAGATTATAACCCGGTGGTTCTGATCTCCGTGCACCTCTAGACCGAGGTGTGCGGGGATTGGACATGACTAGAGAATGTGAGGTAGAGAGAGAGAGAGAGAGAGAGAGAGAGAGAGAGAGAGAGAGAGAGATAAGACGAAGAATGCCAATAGAATATTAAATTTGTTGTCCAGGTTATAAGTTTTTTATCCTCATTATGAGTAGCGACGAGCATGTGGGACCGTCCAACCGAAACACCTATCTCTCAACGAGGGTCTTATGTCCTTGTAATCAATGCAAGCATGCTGTGCGACGGACAAGACGTGTTTCTTTGCAGCACATTCGCGAATTTGGCGAGTTCGATCCATCTATTATAGATCGAGTTGTTGCCAATTATAACTCGTCGGACTCTGACGCCGGCCAACAAGCAGCAATCTTGCAACCCAATAGACGTGTTCGCCGGCGCTTTGGTCAAGCAGCATATGTGAGGCCACAAGATGTAGCCTCTGACAGCTCGGGGGATGATCATGCAGAGCACATTCCCAACGAGGCAATGTTTGAGCCCGAGATTGATGAAATGATCGAGACGATCATGGATTCAGAAAGGCTTATCTATGATGATATGAAAAGTGAAGCCGATACGTCATTGTATAATGGAGCACGTATGTCTAGATTGAAAGCACTCCTGGTTCTTCTCAACATGCAGGCAAAGTTTGGATGGAGTGACACTAGCGTCACAGCGCTTTTCAGGTGATCTATTACAATTAGTTTACTTTAATAGAACTCTAAATGTATAATGATCTGATAGATTTTTACACGACTGTATCATATTTTTAGTTGTGTAGATTGTTGAAAGAGCACATACTACCAGCTGACAATGTGATGCCAGATTCCCGAGATGAAGCAAGAAAGATTTTGCGAAACTTGGGGATGGATTACAATTCTATCCACGCTTGTCCTAATGACTGCATTCTTTTCAGAGGGGAATACACAGACATGGAGAAGTGTCCGAAATGTGATTCCGAAAGATATCGAGTAGATCTCCACGGGACAAAAATTCCACAAAAGGTTTTGCGACATTTTCCTTTGCTTCCTCGCATCAAGCATTTCTTCAAATGTAAGTCCATGGCCGCCCTAGCATCATGGCATGAGGAGAATAAATCTTCGGATGGTGTGCTACGAATTCCTGCAGATTGCGCAGCCTGGAAACATATAGATGGAACATGGTCGGATTTTGCCAGGGAAGCTCGAAATTTGTGCTTAGGCCTGGCTATGGATGGCGTAAATCCATTTGGTCAAAGATCAACATCTTACAGTGTATGGCCCGTTGTCATCGTCAACTACAACATTCCCCCGTGGTTGACTACGAAGAAGGGGCACCTATGGCTAAGCTTGATTGTGCCAGGGCGATATAAAGTGGGGAATATGGATGTGTATCTTCGTCCACTATTGGAAGAGCTACAACAATTGTGGATTGGCATAGAGGTGGTGGATATGAGCCGACACACAGGACGACGGAATGCTTTGATAAGAGGTATTCTAATGTGGACCATGCATGACTATCCCGGGCTAACAAAATGCTCAGGTGATCTATTGACACTCCTCACTCAGACACTGTAAATCTTTTTTTTTCCCATAGTTGATCTATTATCATGTGTATACATGCAGGGCTTCAAAAAAGCGGATACAGAGCATGTGTCACATGTGGACCTAAACTGAATGCACATAGGGCACCCTCACTGAAGAAGAAAATCTACGAAGGTCATCAAGCGTATCTTCTAGAGAATCATGTGTTACGCGACGGCTTTTTGGGAAGAGAGCCACCAAGGATGTCTGCACAAGCATGGTTAGAGCAGAAGGAGATGTGCGATGACGGATTGCCTCCAGGGATGAAGAGACTATCTCTATGGTACGAGTTACCATACTGGCCCCGACTCATGATCAATCACTTGCTCGATCCAATGCACATATTCAAGAATGTGGGTAATCTACTATGGGACCATTTGACCGGCAAGAAAGATACTTTGGGAGCCAGAGTTGACCTTAGAAATGTGGATCGTATGGAGCAATATTGGCCGCAAACAGCGTCTGATGGATCGATAAAACTCCCTAAAGCACCATGGATTTTCACAGGAGCCCAAGAACGCAAAGTAAAAGAGGCCATTCGATCTTTGCGGACCCCCACTGGCGTAATGCACTCGCTCCGAACGTGTTTTACTAAAGAAGGAAAGCTTACCGGTTTGAAGTCACACGATTGGCATAAAATGTGTCAGGTACGTTCATAGTGGACTTTAATATCATTGCATAAAATGTGGACTTTAATATCATTGCTACACATACTTTACAATTTATTTTACCGGTTGCCATTGAGGGATGTTTGTCTCTCGACATCCGTAACACAATCTACAAACTTGCAAAGCTGGTGCAATGGATCTCACAAAAGGAGATCGACGTAGACTCCATACCATTCGCCAAACTAAATGCTGCGGAGCTTGTGTGCATGTTTGAGAAACATTTTCCTACTACAATGCTAACCATTCAGGTGCATCTTCTTGTTCACATAGTTGATGAGGTGGAAATAGCTGGCACAGTTCATTCCAGATGGATGTTCTTCTTAGAGCGTTTCATGAAAACGCTTAAGGGATATGTGCGTCAAAAGGCACGTCCGGAGGGTAGCATGGCAGAAGGTTGGTTGGTATCAGAGTCCCTAGTGTACATTGGAGAGTGGCTAGACGGATTTGATAAATCCCGGGACACGCTATGGCGAACCATAGATGATGAGCGCATATCTAGGATTGTCATGTGCAATCTCGGTGTTGAGAAGAAGATGACGGAAGATCTAAAGGCTAAAATCAACCGATTTTGCATGCTTCACAATCCAGTGATGCAAAAGTGGATTTCACAATATGAGGATGCAAAGCAAGAGCGACAAAGGGCACGAATCGAGTGGAGACGGGGAAGACGACCACCGATGCACTATCCAGCGGTTCTGGAGAGCCTACCAACCTTCATGAGCTTAAGATGGTTGCACAACCGATTGAAAAGCGCACAACAATGCGGTGACGAAGTGACTGAAGAAGAGTGGGAGTACTCTCGGGGTTGCGCGACCAAGGTAAGTTTGCAATGTACGACTAGCAAGTGACTTTATTTATAAACGTTTGAACGGCCACTCATAATCTTTGTTCGTTGTAGTATAAGTCATACACAGTAGCATGGTGTAAAGGTCGACATTTTAGGGTGGAACGAATCGACAAAAAGCGTTTTACTCAAGATTGTGGAATCATGGCAAAATTTGAACAGTCTAGTCGACGACGTTCCTCTGATGCAGATCCTGTGGTGGCGGAACTCACTTACTTCGGCACGCTGCAAGAGATTTTGAGGATCGATTACAGAGGATTTTTTGTCGACTTGTTCGACGTGCAATGGTTCAAGATAATCATGGAGGGTCGCAACGCTACTGTGCGTAGAGGAGAGTCTGGTTTTCTTGAGGTGGATTCTACTAAGAAATGGACTGACCTAAGAGACACTTTCGTACTACCCGAGCATTGTGAACAAGTAAGTATATAAATAGTTAACATCCCCCTTTTACAAGTTATGTGCTTGAAAGCTCTCATGTAAGTTATGTGGCTCTGGCAGGTAGTATTTCATCCTACAAAGTCTACATCAAACTGGTGGTACATCATAGAGGTAGCCCCTCGTAGTGCAAGGACGTATGAAGGCTACCATGTGCCAATCACAACGACATCAATGGAGGAGATCAGAGAAGATGCTCAATCAGAAGCCGCTGCGGTGGTGCCAGACGAGCATCAAGATGCTACTACTCTATATGGGGTGCATGCAGAGGAGCTACAAAATGAAACAGAGGATATCTGTTTAAACGGAGAGCTCTATATAGATATAGGAAGTTATGCTGAGTTATGCGAGGATGAGAGAGAGATCTCTTAAAGCCACAAATATTGTATTTGAACAATTTTGCTCCGTGTTGTAAAAGCTCTGGCTCTCTAAGTACCTTCCATGGTGTATAACACTCTTTTCTACTCGCGCTCACATCTTTTGATTGAAAATTCTGAGTTTTCGACTTGCCTCTTCTATCACTCGATTCATTGCGTCATTGTATTTATATGCGTCATTACGTCATTGTATTTAATGGTCTTTGCGTCATTGTCTACTCTATTCATTCAATATTAAGTTTAAATATTCGTGTGTTTAATGCAGGTATGGATGATGAGGAGTTTCTTTCTTCTTTGTCACCGCAGCAGAGACAGTGGTACGTGGAGCGTCATCGCTCTGGCGCATCATCGCGCGTTCCTACACCATCCGCATCTCCCTCTCTTTCGGAGCATTCGGCGCGCTCCGAAGCTTCGGCGTCGACGAGACGAGCGTCACACTCGTCTAGACACCGGCGCTCTAGTGGTGGCGGTGGCGGTTGTTGTGGGGATTCCGCCACCGATGCCTCCACACCGCCTCGTGTTCGACGAGGCTCTTTACCCTCCCCTTCTTTGCCCGCCCCCACACCAGCCACAGCATTGCCATCTACGCCAGGTTTTGCACGGCTGACTGTTCCTAGAAGCTACACACCTCTACCTACTCCGCCAGGAGCCACCCCACTCGACACTCCTCGCTTCGGGGCCCAGACGCCGGTGGAGACACCTGACGTCCGTACCCCCATCGACACGCCGCTAGAGACCCCTGCCGGGACACCCAGGTTCACGCGTCACCGGCCAGGGGGCTTGCCTTACTCTGTCGACATCAGCGGCGGCATCATCATGGATGATGACGGCAAGAAGGTGATCTCGCGCATGCGTGGTCTTTGCTCTCAGCTGTTTAGACACTATATACTAAACAAATGGAGTGAAGTACCAAGTGATTTAAAAAACAGAGTCATCAGCATACTTCATGATGAGTTTCCCGTTCCAACACGGGATCAGCGCTTCAATGAAGACCTGATGAAGATTCGAATGCGCGAATACTGCAAACACAAGCGTTCCGAAGTGCAAAAAGCAATCAAGAATGGGTGGAATAGGCCAGATTGGCTGGCCAAAGAAGATTGGAAGAATGCGAAGAAAGCAGCGCGCGAGAATCCCGACAAGTGGAAGCAACAAAAGGATGCAGCCAGAGCGCGAGTAGAGGCAGGGAGCTCGCACCACTTGGGGAGCGGTGGATGGGCATCATTTGAGGCCGATTTTGTAAGTCTTTTCACATTGCTCTTTATGCATGTTCGATAGTTTAGGGTTTATGAGTTTTTTAGTTCTAACATAATGAAATCTTTGTATGTTTTGACAGTGGTCGATGACAGGACGTGATCCCACACCGTACGAGCGCGAGTACGTAGGCAGGAAGGGCTTAAACGCCCTGATGGACATTCTCAGTTCTCGCGGCGGCATGGTTAGTATTAGGGTTTACTCTTTTTTATTTTTTGTATTGTTTTATAAATGTCGTTATATGTTTATATTTACTGAAAACTATCTTATTGTCTTTTTTTGCAGAATCCGACAGATACGCCGCTTGGACGCGATGAGACGTCTGACTAGACGACGTCAGTTTAGCCGTAGCTAGATAGCATTAGTTTAGGGTTTCTCATAGCTTATGTATCATGAGACGGATTTTATACGTCTTTTTGAACCATGTATATTATTACATTTGTCACCGCAGTTCCTTTTGCCAATCAATTCTTTATGCCTATGATGTTGTACAATTGTCATTATTACATTTGCCAATCAATTCATTTTGCCTATGATGTGTACAATTGTCAATTTTGCAAACAATGCGTCTTGTGGGTGACTATTTTGGGTCTATTATCTACCTTTGCACTTTTTTTAAAAAGTGAATCAAGTACAATATGGTTGATGGGTGGCAGGGCATTCAATGCCCTGCCACCAAAAAAATATTCTCTCGGGCGTCGCTATTTATGGCTCTGTAGCGTCGCTATGAGCGTCGCTATAGTCTTCTGTGAGAGCGTCGCTATGAGCGTCGCTATATGCGTCGCTATGAGCGTCGCTATATGCGTCGCTATGAGCGTCGCTATATGCGTCGCTATATAGCGACGCTGATAGCGACGCATATAGCGACGCATATAGCGACGCCTATAGCGACGCTCTCGTAGCGACGCTCGTAGCGACGGTTTTAGCGACGCCGGGGGTTATAAAAACCCAATGTATTTCCGTCGCTAACAGCGTCACAAGAGCACACAACCTCTTTTAGTGTGAACATGTCACGTGGTGTGAATGTAGGTCATAAGTGACTCTCGATGCTCAAAAATGGTTGAAATGAGCATCGCAATAGAGAGTCCACATCGTGGTTGGGAGAGGAAGGTATGTAGGGAGAGCTCATGGCTGAATATATGGGGAAAAGAGGACCTAATGTGGTCAAAAGCTGAGCACTCAAGTAGTGTGTGGTACTCACTCTCTCGCACTTGACGAGGGCATAAGGTGCAAAGTTGACGAGACTCCTCGCCAGTGCCCCAACATCCTGTCTCGCAGCGTAGAGAATGGGAGCTAAGATGAATGGAGGCAATGGTGTGGATTGCACTCAATGGGATGGGCTCAAGGATGTAGAGATGGATTCGGTTACCGCGTTCGGAGAAGAAGAGAGATTTGTAGTTTGGGGCGATGTGTGTGGTGTAATGGATGAAGCGAGAACCTCCGGATTTCTCCCAAGCCGTGATACATTGGCGTTGTAAGAAGGCCTCATTAACTTGGGAGTCGATCAAGGTATCCTTGACCAAGTGACATGCATCCCATCTTCCAAACCATTTGGTGATGTCAAGCATCCACCCCGAACTTAGTATTTTGCTCTTGCATGTCTTTTGGACCTTTGTGACTTGCTTCATATGCGATTCTAGAAAGTCGATACAAAGGGCTACGATGTGTCTTAAGCATGTACTCCACAACCCTTTGCATGCCCAATACCTCAATGGGGAGGGAGAGAGAGAGAGAGAGAGAGAGAGAGAGAGAGAGAGAGAGAGAGAGAGAGAGAGAGAGCGCACGATATACGTGATTCATGACCCAATGTGGGCTACATCCACAAGAAATCAGCCACTCAATGGTAATTACTAAGCTAAGCTATGCTAATATGAGTTATTATGTGAGGAAATGTACATCTTTCTCATAAGACTACTCCTTCTTCCTCTCAATCTACTCTCATACCCCACTAGCTCTCACCATCTTCAAAGGTGTGTGAGGTCTTGGGTTTGAGACCGTGATGTTGTGTTTGATAAGTGTTTTGCTTAGTGATTGAAGCTTCCATCTTCATTGCACTAGCTAGTATTGAAGGAACACAAAGAATTGTATTGTAAAATGTCTCTCTTGATGGGAGAAACCATAATACAAAGCCTTTTGGAGGGGGGACCCGCTCCATGTAAATCTGGTCCTCAACTGTTGTCAATAGCTTAATTTCTCTCTCTTTTGAAGTATTGTTCATGCTATCTAACTAGGTGTTATACTTTTTGTTGCTCTCTCCACCCAAGCACTCTTATTATTCTCATTAGGAATCTATTCTAATGAAATGCTCACTATGTTCATGCTATTTTCCGCTACACACAAGTTACTAGGACATTAAATGTTGCATTGGTGTCAAAGCACAAGGTTTCTCTTTTCTTGCTGAAGAAGAGAGGTCCTCAAGCTAGCTATAAATGATTGGTACTATTAATGTAGTTAAGTAAGTAGAATAGGGATTTTTCAGCCTTGCAGTGTGCCTGCCTTCATGTAGATAACGGGGCATCACCATCAAGATCTATGGTCTTAATAGTGGAGTCCTACGGGGCTTGCCTACGGCTTAATCACTATTGAGCTATTAGAATCTTGACAAGAGACGGTGCTATTTTGGTGTTGAAAGACCCTCTCTTCTATTCCTTGTAACTAATGGTATTCGAGCCCCACGGGTACAATATCTTGAGTGCTTTTTCTAAAGGGGTAAAGAGGAGTAGCAACTAGGGCTTGAAATGCCAAAGTACACCTAAAAGTTGTTAGAATGGATGACAATAGTAAAGAGAGTGAAATTAATGTTGATAACTTTGATTTTGCTAATGAGCAGGTTGCTAACGATCCCGGGGGATTCACTATGTTTTTCCGTACGGTACCACGTGAGTGTACAAGAGGGGGGGTTTTTGGATTTTGTACATAAGCGTATACCATAGGGGTAGCCCCTCATTATTTCATACTCATATCGTATACATAAGGGAGGGGGGGGGGAGGGGTATCACATACTATGTGTGTGTGTGTGTGTGTGTAAGATATATATATACATACATACACATGTACATATACACACCTTGTGTGTGTGTGTGTGTGTGTAACACATATGTATGTCTTTCACACATACATACACATCGTACAAATAAAGTATGATTACACACGAACACACACATATGTACATACATACATTTACATTCACATTCACATTCACATTCAACATGGCTAAGTTGCATCACTCATCTATACTAGTATAAAAGGCGAAGGGATTCCGGTCCCCCCCCCCCGACACACATCAACAGGAGCTTGCTCTGGCAGCGCACTACGTAGTCATCGGTCGCATATGCGCGCACACAGCTAGAGAGAGAGAGAGAGAGAGAGAGAGAGAGAGAGAGAGAGAGAGAGAGAGAGAGGCGGCCTTTGCTTTGATTATTTGACTGTGCTGGTTTCCTCGGAGGCTCACTCTAGGGTGGTATCTGCAGCACTGGCAGAATAGGGGTCTTCCGCCGTTTAGAGACTCTAGACGGGTAACAGGGTTGCTCTCTCTCTCTCTCTCTCTCTCTCTCTCTCTCTCTCTCTCTCTCTCTCTCTATGAGTCAATGGCCTCGAATCTCGGTGGGCTGCACGCGCAACTCTCTGCACACGCATGGCCCCAAAGCACCTCATTTCAAAAAACATCCCCAATATTTTGTCACAAATTCCCAAAATGCCCTTCAATTTTTCCAAAATTCCCAAAATACCCATGGTCCTGCGATTAAATGTCTTGACATACAAAAACGTTTCTAGCTTTTCATAAGAAGACTTGATTGTCTATTAATACTAGAATTGGACTGTTAAGTAGGCTCTCGAGATGAATTGCTTCATTATTTTTAGACATAATATTTGCCCCTTTTTTGCATGCTAAGCACTCAAAACCGGATCTTAATTGTCAATCAAAAAGGAAGAGAGAGAGAGTGTCGCCGCCTATTGGCCATGTGGCCTTTGCAGGGTCATTCGTCCAATGTGGCCTGAGCGAAACTATACAATCATAGTGCCCACATGCTGCAGAACCACCTTCAATGGGCTGAGTGCTCAGACTAATGAGAGAGAGAGAGAGAGGGAGAGAGAGAGAGATACTTGGACTCCAATCTCCAGCCCTGCCAGTGTTTGGGAAAAATCATTTTTCCAAACTGATTTTTCCAAACATACAAAATTTCTTTCCTTGAATTTGCCAAGGGGAAATTTTATAAAAAAAGGTTTATTTTTTGGGGTTTCACACTATTTTTCTCTTTTTCAGGCCATCGTCTTCTCCTGCCATCCTCTGCAAGCGGCCGATCGCAACATCAACAAGCCAGACAAAGTTCGCGTAGACCCCCAAGGGCTTGCACAGCCCATACACCCTCTCGATTGGCTCCTGCTGCCCCTTCTGTGAAGCGCACCCCCTCCATTCCCTGGCCAGAAGGACCTTTGGCTCCTGAGCAGCATGTGGGAGCTCGCATCCATCATCGACTTCTTCAACGTAAGCACGAGAGAGAGAGAGAGAGAGAGAGAGAGAGAGAGAGAGAGAGAGTATCATTGCCGTCGATGCTCACACTCTACTAAGCAGGAAAAACTTGCAGAAGGAAAATCAATGGAGGCGCTGCAGCAACGGGTTTCGGCAATGAATGTGAATGGGCAGCTTGCGGCCTGCATGAGGGCCGCGTCCCCCTGCTTCGTCTCATCTGCGTGTGCGCAATGAAGGTCTGAGGGCCAAGGTGCTGGAGCAGACGGGCGTTGTGGGCGATGGCAAGGGAGCAAGCCATGCTTGCGTTGTGGCACATTGTTATGCGAGCGCCCTTGCTGAAGTTTGGGGAAAGCGATGAAAATCTTGACTCCATCTTTGCAGACCTTGAAAAGGTCAGCCCCTTTGCAAAGGATGAGCAATTCTGGAAGTTGTTTACTAGTCCTGTTGTCAAGGATGATGATACGAAGGCTGTCATCAAGACCCTTAGCAAGGAGGCGAACTTGATGACGTCCACTACGAACCTCCTTTATCTGCTCGTCACCAAGAAGCACACCCTCATTCTCAGAGACCTCCTCAAAGAGTTTGAGGTCATCTACAACAAGCTCATTGATACGGAAGTCGCTCTGGTTACATCTGCTATCGAGATGGACAAGTCCCAACTCTCTCTCATTGGCAAGAAGGTGCAGAGTATGTCAGGATCCAAGAGTGTCAAGCTCAAAAACATCATAGACCCATCCATAATTGCTGGGTTTTTTTATTGTCAGGTTTGGTGAGGATGGATCCCGCCCTATGACATGAGTGTCAAAGGCCAACTTGAAAAGATTGCATCACAGATCGAATCAACAGATAAGGTTGCTGCTTTTTAATTTGCAATCCAGTTGTTTGTTAAATTATCTTTGTTAGTTTTCACTTTTGTGCAACTTGAAGGAGATTATTTTGCTTACCTCCAAAAGAGAGAGAGAGAGAGAGAGAGAGAGAGAGAGAGAGAGAGAGAGAGAGAGAGAGAGAACATGAACGGGAGAGGCATTGAGGATGACGTACTCAACCCTAAAGAAGGAGCAGTTTGAATAAATCTCTCTCTCTCTCTCTCTCTCTCTCTCTCTCTCTCGATCACTTCAGACACACGCACACACACTCACTTCAAGCGCACACCCACACACACACTTTTTGTGCTCTCTTGCCTTGTGTTTGCAAGGGAGGCTTGAAGCTAGGTCCCAGAGACTGGAACATTGTTACATGGTAAAATGCAAACATACTTTTGACTTAATACTGATATTACAGTTCTTTCAATTAGTGCTGAGCATTAAGGTTGAATTCTCCCTCGATGAATTGGGGAGCGCTCTTCTGACACCTAACACATTGCTTGATACCATCCACATCACTTTTGGATTTTGCCACATTTGCATGGAAGGTAACAAGCATTTTACCTCCTTTCTAACAGAACTAAATACTAGAAACTTGTATGAGCATTGTGTGTGTGTTTTGAAGGTTGGACGAGTTAACCAGGCTTTGGATGCTATCCATGAGCTCAAGCAACATTTTAAACAGAGCATACATTCAGAAACTAATCAGGAGCATGTTGGCATGGCAGTAGCAAGAAAGGTAATGGCTGGCTGACGGAGCTTTTAGACTGCAACTAAGTCTTTTCACCATGTTTGTCTTGATTCTATTTACATAAGGATTGTTATAGTTATCGTCTTGTCAGAGTAAAGAAGCAGAAGTTCTGGCTCGAAGAATTAAGATATGCTTACTAGAAGCCAGAATTCATGATTTGCAAGAAGTAGTAATGCACATCTCACCTGCATAAGATACGAATTTGTATTATGTCAGTCAATGTGAACTGGTAAAGAATTATAAATATGTTGATGATTCCTTGCACTTTTCAAGACGATTTTGGGGGTGTGGGAGTGTGTGAAAGAGGGGGTGCTGGCCGGCAGTGCAGCAGCAGCCAATGCTCAGCTCCAATAATCACTAGAGTTAGTCCAAAAATGGAGGTTTCTCACTTGCATTATTGCCCTTGCTATCCTCTACTATATAGTCGCATCAGTTAACATGAAATGCATTGTTAAGACAAAGTTTTCCAGGTGTGGGTATCATGGAGTCCTCTGAATATCAACTTGCCCAAGACAGTTTTGTAAAGCTTACATAGGTCTAAGTCCCATGTCTGCATTCTTAACACTTTGGTCTAGTAAAGTGTAGGATGCTTGTTCTCTAGTAGCTTATGAGCCGACCATAACTGTGTATGCTCTAGGCTATGATGCAGGATCAGTGGGCCACTAAGGTAGCAACTGCAAAGGAAGAGATTGATCAGCAAGGGCTTGTTTGAATGTAGGCCACAGATGGCCGTTGGATTTCCCCTCGACGAGGCGGATTACAAGAGGATGTGAGGCAGCTAAAGTGTGCTGATTACAAGAGGGTGTGAGATATGTCGGCATGAGTGGAACAGCATGTTGGGGCAGTCTATGGATGGCCGATGGGTCCCCCCTCGACAAAGCGGGTTGTCCACCGAGTGGGAGCACAACATGAGTGCGCATGAGAATAGCCAGGGTAGTAGAGACCAGATCACTACGACAGGGCGATGCAATGAAAAGGGTGGCAGAAGGTGGTTTTTGCAAACCAGGTGTGGTGGTGTCACAAAGTGATGATGTGGCTACGGACAGCAGAAACCCTAATTTCTACCAAAAACCCTAAAATTCCTACAAACCCTAATTTTTGCCCAAAACCCTATTTTTCGAAAATCACGGAGGTTGAAAAATATATATATATATTATTTTTTATATTCTAATGATGAGCGATGCAAATCTTGCTTCTTCTCTATGCAATGAGAAAGAAAGAGACAATGCTTTTGCTTTCAAGTTTTGACTCTCCGTGAGAGAGAGAGAGAGAAGTTGCTTCTGATTTTAAGCTTTTGGGGCTCTGCTTTTGGGCATCCCTTGTAACCTTTAAATTAGTGGTGAGGGCCTCACTCCTCAGAGCATCTAGATGCAGAGTCTGAGAGTGAAACCCCAGCCACTCTCTTGTACTTTGATCTGATTAATATAAAAAGAAATACCGAAAGGGGCGCCAATCTTTGGGGCCAATATCTCTAGGCACGGAACTCCGCCGGGCCAGTGCAAATTTATTGTGATTTGTGAATTGTTTTGAAGTGGTTATTTGGTGTTGTCGCGGTTGATTCTTGACTTGGAGTGTCCAAGTCTGTTACAGTGGTATCAGAGCACGACCAATTTCTCTTCTACGGGAAATCCGATCCCCAATATTCTTTTTCGCGACACCTATGGCTTCACGCAAGGATCAATCGACTCCCTCTGCATTTGGAGATCCGGGCTGGGATCACAACGAAGATTCAGATAGAGAGTATGGCCCGCCTCGGTCTACTCAGGCGGAGTAAAGAGAGATGAAGCGTCCTCAATTGATCGACGATGCAACAAAGATGATGCTCAGTTTTGCGAAGGATCCGAAATTGGCAAAATATATGAGCGAGACTGCTTTTTTAGGAAGTGCATGCGCAGTGGCAGAAAACCACTACACCACCCCCGAAACCTACTTTCAACAAACCTTCTGATCCTAAACAATATTCAGAGAAGGAACTAGAAGAGGTGGTTGATGCACGGATTGTTCAGCTTTTTGACGCACAGAAGAAAGCCAAAAAGCATGGCAAAAAGCAAAAGAAAAGCATTGACTTTCCAGGATATTTAGGTCGTTAGTCGACTTTTGACAAGGCAAAGAAACGGAAGAAGCGTGTTCGATTTGAAGGAGTACCCAGTTCTTCTTCTTCTTCTTCTTCTTCATCTGACAGTTCTTTTAGCTCTTCAGATTCGAGCGAAGAAGATAGAAAAGGTAAAAAGCGAAGCAAGAAACAAAGCTTCGGAAAGGGCAAGAAAAAGGCAAATAAGGCTAAATCTCGCCCAGAGACTGACTGAAACCGGCCTGTTCAATCCAAAAAGGGCGGTAGACTTTACTTTAATCCTTGATTTAGCTTTCACCCATTATTAGTCGTCTATTTTACCTGTACTTTCAAGACACAACAAAGGGGAGAGGGATACAGGCTGCTAGATTGCACCTGTATGAGTAGACGGACACCAGATTGGCCCCTAACTTAGGCGCCCCTTTCGGTATTTCTTTATTATTCAAAAGAGGGAATAAACGCTGTGGTTCCTACAAGCTGCCCTGCACAAACTCGGCTGAATTTCCACTGTTCCAGCCCGATTTCGGCAGCATAACTGTACTAGAACCTTTCACGGTCAGTATTCCCACGCATTGACTGACTTTCCCGACGCATACGGGCACTTTGCAAAACCTGGCGAGAATCTGCAGCACGCTGAATTCTCTGTTTTCAGCCCTGAAAATGCTCCAGATCGCCTGTACAGCGGTCCCCTTGCGTCCCCGAACCTCCTGGGGGTATTAGGGTCCGTTTAGGGCCAAAACCCTAAACCTGCAAAAATACACAGCAGGCTGTAATTCACTGTTTCGGGCTCCGTTTCGCGTGCCGGTCGCATCCCTAGCAAGTCCTCGAGCTCCCGCACCTGTAGGGCTACTTGCCCTTTGAATCGGACGAGATTTCTGGCGTGAAACCTCTCCGAATTCACCTGTACCTGCGGGGGGATTAGCCGCTAGCTAATCCAGTACCTGTGCAAGAGGCTCTTGCCTCGGCAATCGCGCATGAACCCACACAACTGTACATTGGTCAAATGAAGAGCCCACTAGAGGGGCATAACATACTGCCAAAGGGGAGAGAGAGGGCAGTGCGTAGCGTGCAGGGCATCACTCCTGGCACCGCACTGTGCATAAGAGGGAAAGCAAGCACTCCATAGCTCTTAACCTGTGACAGAGACTTGCAAAATGAGCCTCCCAGCTATAAATCACGTTTTTGCCTTCTCTATAAGTAGTAAACTGGCCTCAGAGTGCCAAGTGTCACTCATTTGTGCATTTTCCCGCTTTAGACCCTCGGGTCTAAAAATATCTCACCTGCAGCCTCTGTTGACTTGGCCACAGAGTAACAAAATGATCCCCATGTCAAACTGCACGTAATGACGCGAAGACATTTTCAGGTCCCAAAATAGCAGTTCCCTAAATTTTAGGAGATGCTGCCATTGTATCTTTCTAGGTCATCCGACCCTCTTTGTACACTGCGGCCACATCCAAAACTGAAATGTAGCCTCTGTAGCAAAGGATTCCACTTTGGCTAGTTAATGACCCCACTTGGCTAACCATAGTCCTTGTCCAACCTTAGTGCTCTCTTGCCCTCAGGCCTGGACTCCCTCTGGACAGTTCCACACTAGCTATGCAATGCAGGGCAGTTAGATTTCCCGAGGGGTGTTTCCAAAAAGTAAAAGTAAATAGATAATAAGAAAGAAATCAACAAAAAGGATAGATAGTAGTCACACGCTGGTGACATACCCCCCTCTTGAAATCTCAAACGTCCTCGTTTGCATCTATGTCGTCCATGCTTACTGTCAACACTGATGTATTCAACACATGTCGACACATATACGACACATACATGCTCATTGTCAACCCTGGTGTATTCAACACCTCGTCGACTCATGTATTGCCTGCGTGTGAACCCTGTCCCAATGACATAGTGGTAGCTTCGCACTCTGCCATTGCTTTGAGTCACTAACTTTCCAATGACAAAATGGTAGCTGCACATTTTGCCACTGTCTTATAGTACACGTTGGATCCCGTAACACTTTCGAGCATACCCAAACCGACAGTTTAAGAATGCAGTTACACATGTACTCCTGAATAGAAGCAATCATTGTATCCTTGACAAACTGACAAGAAATACTCACTTCTATAGCACTAACCAAACTTTTGGACATTCCATAAGAGCAATTGCCAAACTGACAATCTGTACAGCTCTAACATTCATGTAACAGGTATTTGATTTGAGCTGACTTTAAATACCATGTACATCATTTGTTTCAAAAGCCATTGTCACACTGACAATACATGTAGCTTTGAAACTCAAGGGGTCAAGGTACGTTGCAAATCGAAGGCTTCCAGGTAGAGTGATAACACAGTTGGTGACTCTGCAAGTTCACCTTCTTCCATCCACTTAGCATCCATTGTTGGATAGTTTCTGAACTTTACCAAGTAACGCCTCGCAACCTTGCCTTTCACTTTCCTTTCTTTGTGTGCCAAAATCTGTTCAGGGACCAAGATCTCGTCAAGTTCCTCGACTTCCGGCTGATCTTCAGCTGGAATAGCTTCTGGCACATCACCCACATAGGGTCTGAGAAGACTCACATGAAACGCATTGTGAATCTTCCAACTGTCAGGCAATTTCAGCCTATATGCAACATCACTGATTATGTCGCACACTTGAAAAGGCCCATAGTAACGCATGCTGAGCTTTGGAAACAGTCTTTCCTTGCCCTTCATCTTCTTTAACCTTGCCTTTTCAAACCGTAGAAGCACCCAATCACCAAGTGAATATACCACTTCACGACGGTGACGATCAGCTGCTTTCTTTTGCTTTGCCTGAGTCCTTTCTAAGGCCACTTTGACCTTCTTGTACATTTCATCCATGTCCTGAACATACTTATCTGCTTCAAATATCTTGTCCTTTGTATGCAGTATGGGAGGAACTTTCTTGCCACCTTCAACTATCTCAAAGGGTGCCTTGCCAGTTGATGAATGCACTGTATTATTGTATGCATACTCCACCAATGGCAAATACTGCTCCCACCTTCCTTTATGCTCTGACACATAGCACTTCAGCAGATCTAGGACAGTAGAATTTGCCTCTTCTGACTGCCCATCTGTTTGAGGATGAAATGACGAAGAGAATTTGAGCGTGGTGCCCATATTCTCAAACAAGCCTCTCCAGAACAAACTAGTCATGCGTGGATCACGGTCGCTAATAATCGACTGTGGCATGCCATGATACTTGAAAATATTGCTCATAAACAAGCGTGCCATCTGATCTGGCTTTATCTTCTTCCTGACAGGAATAAAATGAGCCTGTTTGCTGAATCTGCAAATAATGGTCCAAATACCATCATTTCCTGTCTGCGTTCTTGGAAGATCAAAGATAAAATCCATAGCAATACTTTCCCATGGTTTATCTGGAATAGGTAGTGGTTGCAATAACCCTGGTGCCTTTTGCCTGTCAAACTTGACCTTTTGGCATATTAGGCATTCTCGCACAAAGGCATCCACATCCCTTCTCAATGTAGGCCAATAGAAGAATGTCTCAACCGCTTTAACTGTAGCATCGATACCACGATGCCCTGCATACGGTGGGACATGACTCTCTTCCATAACTTTGCGTCGCAATGGCTTTGTGACACACAATCTGCCATGCATCATCATGAACCCGTCTTTAAGAAGATAGTGTTCATGACGTTGTCCATCCATTAGTTGCTCGAAGACCCTTGCAAAATCTTCATCATTTGCATACTGTTCTCTCATATCATCAAGTTCATGATGATAAGGAATCGACACAGCTGAAATTTGTGGCTTCCTTGTTAAGGCATCAGCCACAACGTTCTTCTTGCCTTCCACATGCACAATCTGAAAATGGAACATGGACAAGATATTTGCCCATCGCATATGCTTCTCAGATAACTTTGTCTGTGTCAAGAAGTATCGCAAGGTCTGATGGTCCGTTTGGACAACGAAATCTGCACCTAGCAGGTAGTGTTTCCAACTTAAGAGCGCATGAATCACAGCCAGTAACTCTTTCTCATAGACCTGCATGGTCATCTCTGGCCCTTGCAAAATTCTGCTCTCATAGGCTACTACCCTGCCATCTTGCATTAGCACAGCACCAATGCTACTACCGCAGGCATCACACTGGACCACAAATGACTTCCTAAGATCCGGCAACACAATGACTGGATCTGAAGTCATCTTTTCCTTTAAGAGATTAAAAGCTGAAATCTCTTTCTGTGTCCATCTGAAGGTGACTGCCTTCTTTTGAAGAGCATGTAAAGGTGAAGCAATCTCAGCGAAATTTCGGATAAACCTTCTGTAATAGGAGCATAGTCCCAAAAAGCTTCGGACATCATGCACCGTCTTCAAATTTGGCCATGACTTGATCGCTTCGACTTTTGCAGGATCCATTCTGACACCGTCCTTTGAGACAATGTGTCCCAGAAAGTGAATCTCTTCCAGAAAAAACTCACTTTTCTTTGCATTGATGAGCAACCTATGACTGCGTAGCTCTTTGAACACAATGGCCAAGTGATGCCTATGCTCCTCTTCATTCTTTGAATAGACTATCATGTCATCAAAGAACGTACCAACAAACTGCTGGTGTGGACGGAAAATTCTGTCCATCATCCTATTAAACGTAGCAGGAGCATTTGTGAGACCAAAGGGCATCACTAAAAATTCGTAAAGGCCAAACGTTGTTCTAAAAGCAGTCTTGTGCACATCCTCTGATCTAATGCGGATCTGATGATACCCACTCTTTAGATCTATCCTGCTAAACATAGCTACTCCTTCTAATTTGTCCATAATATCATCAATTCTAGGTATAGGGAACCTATTCTTGATGGTATTCTTGTTCAGTGCACGGTAGTCGATGCACATACGCCATGAGCCATCTTTTTTCTGCACCAACAATACTGGAGAACAGAATGGAGATGAACTGGGCTGAATCAGCCCTTTTTCTAACAGCTCCTGTACTTGGCCCATTATCTCTTTCTGCTGAGCCGCACTAACCCTGTACGGAGGCTTGTTTGGTGGGCTACTGCCTGGCACCAAATCTATCGCATGGTCCTCGGGTCTCTCTGGCGGTAATTGAGACGGTAATGAATCGGAAAAACAGTCACTATACTGTTGTAAAAACATTGACCTTTCTTTATCTAGCACAGATAAATTTGATTCATCACAATCTGACACTTCACGTGCAAAAACCAAGTACGCAGAAAGATGCTTTTTCATTACAGAAGTAATAGCAGAAGCTGATACAGTAGGAATAGACTCCCCTTTAAGCTTTACATCCAGAATGTGAGTCTTTCCCCTGCTCTGTACAGTGATCTTTTTGTTGTAGGCATCCATGATTCCCTGTACACGAAACAACCAAGGAATACCTAACAACACATCACATCCGTCCAGTGGCATGATGTAAAATTCTTCAGCATCTACATAGGACTGGATATGTAGACGCAACTTTCCAATGATGGGTGTCACAGCCTCTGTATGGCCAGGACATGCCAAACCTGCCTCTGCTGTATACCCCATCTCTTCAGGTCTGATTCCCAACTTTGAAGCCAATTCTGGGGAAATAAAGTTGGCTTTGGCACCTGGATCAAAGAAGATAAGCACTGTTTGATCCCTGACCTTTCCCCATGCTCTGCAAAGCTCACTTGCATCCGAATTTGGCTTATCGCCCACCATATCTGGCACTAGACCAGCCATGGGCTTCTTTCCCTTCCTGTCCTCCTTGTCTTCAGAATCAGCTGGCCTTTTCTTTGTAGGACAGTTGTAAGCAATGTGGCCAGGCTGCTCACATATAAAGCATTTGTTCTCTGTCCTCAGGACCTTCTTTTGCTCTTCTGACTTGCGAGGAAAACGTCTTTTCCATTTCTTTGCTGGTCCTTTTTCTGATTCAGCCGTAGCTTTGTCTTTCCCTGCGTTGGCCGACTCCTGAGTCCCTTTAGGAGCCTCATTGGGAACGTGCTTCTTGGCTGAATTTTTCTTGCCTGATCCTGCCTTGACGCCAGTGTTAAATTCACAATCTTCTCCCTTGAGCAAACCATTGCCAGTGTTTGCTACCTCGATGAGCTGCGTCAAAGTAGTGACTTTGGTCTTTGTGCAGTATTTTCTCAATCCTTTGGGTAGGCCACAACAGTATTTTTCAATCTGTTCTGTCAATGGCACAAACCTATAGGAAGTTACTGGAAGTAGAGCTTTCCAAAACTTCCGATTGTAATCATCCAGATTTCTGCAAGTGGCAGCATTAAGCTGGTGCCATTCTGTCATGACATCTGCTTCGAAATCATCAGATAACCATGCTGCTGCAAAAATCTGCTTGAAGTAAATCCATGTGGACGGAGCTTGCCCTTGAAGCAATAAAGTTGTCCACCATTGTCCCGCATTCCCTGTCAAGAAAGTGGCTGCCTTGCGGACCTTTGAAGCCTCTGTAAAGTTTCCCCCTGCATAGGCCTTGTCAAACTGCTGGAGGAATGAAAGAGCCTTCTTCCTGTCATCAAACCCTGTAAAGGTTGTGAATGACACACCTTTGCCACCTTCTTTGTATGGAGTTGGCCTCTCCAGCGGCGTTAAATTGTCATATGGAAGTGACTGAAACATGGGAACACTATTAGGGTTCATCTGTGTTCCTTGGCCGCTATTAACTTGACCTGGAAATGCCATATTTGGCTGCTGATTTGTAATTCCAGCCATACCAAAATTTGCTTGTGGCATCCCAAATTGTCCCTGAGTGCTTTGAAACCCTGGTTGCATACCCATGACACTGTACATGGGGTTAGGCATCATCGTTTGAGCACCCGCAAACACTGTTCCTGGCGTATAAAACTGATTTCCAGGTGCATGACCAGCCATGCTCTGGAATACCGATCCACCTCCAAAATAGCCAGGGTGTACTGAAGGTGGTGGGAAGACTTGTTGCATAGCCTGTAGGTTGCTTCCCTGCCCATTAGAACCAGCTATAGGCTGCTGAAAGGTGGCGGGCTGAATTGGTACAGCTTGAAAAACTGGCATCTCAGCCACCTGTTCTTGCACCTTAGGCATACGTTGTGGAGACTGCATGTTCTCCGTCAAGTGTACAGGTGTTTCCATTGACTGTGCGGTATGAATCACCTGTGCTCGAGCCTTAACAGGCTTTTGAATATGATCCAGTGACCCAACTTGCTGAGACGGAACAGGAGGTTGCAGAAAGGCTAAAAACCTCGGATTCTGCATTACTTGTGTGAACATAGCCACAGCAGTAGCCAACTGGGTCCTGAATATATCATCATCAGTCTGTGGTGGTCTTGAGGACTCACCCACTTCATGTGTCTGTTGACCCTGTGAAGAGGAAACCTCTTCAGTCACATCATCTGGTCTGTCAGCCATAATTACAATTCCCTGTGTCTGGTCTATGATCCCCTGTGTCTTCAAGCCCAAAACTGACCAAGGCTCACTTCTATGGAAAAAAGTGATCTAATCCCGTCGATGGAACCATGTAACCGGCCTGTTCAATCCAAAAAGGGCGGTAGACTTTACTTTAATCCTTGATTTAGCTTTCACCCATTATTAGTCGTCTATTTTACCTGTACTTTCAAGACACAACAAAGGGGAGAGGGATACAGGCTGCTAGATTGCACCTGTATGAGTAGACGGACACCAGATTGGCCCCTAACTTAGGCGCCCCTTTCGGTATTTCTTTATTATTCAAAAGAGGGAATAAACGCTGTGGTTCCTACAAGCTGCCCCGCACAAACTCGGCTGAATTTCCACTGTTCCAGCCCGATTTCGGCAGCATAACTGTACTAGAACCTTTCACGATCAGTATTCCCACGCATTGACTGACTTTCCCGACGCATACGGGCACTTTGCAAAACCTGGCGAGAATCTGCAGCACGCTGAATTCTCTGTTTTCAGCCCTGAAAATGCTCCAGATCGCCTGTACAGCGGTCCCCTTGCGTCCCCGAACCTCCTGGGGGTATTAGGGTCCGTTTAGGGCCAAAACCCTAAACCTGCAAAAATACACAGCAGGCTGTAATTCACTGTTTCGGGCTCCGTTTCGCGTGCCGGTCGCATCCCTAGCAAGTCCTCGAGCTCCCGCACCTGTAGGGCTACTTGCCCTTTGAATCGGACGAGATTTCTGGCGTGAAACCTCTCCGAATTCACCTGTACCTGCGGGGGGACTAGCCGCTAGCTAATCCAGTACCTGTGCAAGAGGCTCTTGCCTCGGCAATCGCGCATGAACCCACACAACTGTACATTGGTCAAATGAAGAGCCCACTAGAGGGGCATAACATACTGCCAAAGGGGAGAGAGAGGGCAGTGCGTAGCGTGCAGGGCATCACTCCTGGCACCGCACTGTGCATAAGAGGGAAAGCAAGCACTCCATAGCTCTTAACCTGTGACAGAGACTTGCAAAATGAGCCTCCCAGCTATAAATCACGTTTTTGCCTTCTCTATAAGTAGTAAACTGGCCTCAGAGTGCCAAGTGTCACTCATTTGTGCATTTTCCCGCTTTAGACCCTCGGGTCTAAAAATATCTCACCTGCAGCCTCTGTTGACTTGGCCACAGAGTAACAAAATGATCCCCATGTCAAACTGCACGTAATGACGCGAAGACATTTTCAGGTCCCAAAATAGCAGTTCCCTAAATTTTAGGAGATGCTGCCATTGTATCTTTCTAGGTCATCCGACCCTCTTTGTACACTGCGGCCACATCCAAAACTGAAATGTAGCCTCTGTAGCAAAGGATTCCACTTTGGCTAGTTAATGACCCCACTTGGCTAACCATAGTCCTTGTCCAACCTTAGTGCTCTCTTGCCCTCAGGCCTGGACTCCCTCTGGACAGTTCCACACTAGCTATGCAATGCAGGGCAGTTAGATTTCCCGAGGGGTGTTTCCAAAAAGTAAAAGTAAATAGATAATAAGAAAGAAATCAACAAAAAGGATAGATAGTAGTCACACGCTGGTGACACTGACAGTTCTACTGAGGACTCGTCTACAGACAGCTCAGATTTTGATGATGGAAACTTTTATGCGAACAACAAGAACTTTTACAAAGCCAACCAGTATGACTTTCTTGAAGATAAAAGCAAGAAAGTTCGAGAGTTTAAGGAAGGTGGCCACTCGATCAAGTTTGATAGTTTCTCAGGATACTCAGATGCTTCGAAGGCTTTGTCTTTTATACAGTAGTTTGACATCGTTTTCGCGGGAGGACACTATTTAGAGCACTCCAAGATTCGGAGAGCTACCTCTTACTTTAAGGGGAATGCTCGTACTTGGTGGTCCACTCTTCTTTTAAACAAGACTGCACCAGTTAAATGGCTGAAATTTAAGAAGCTTTTTATTTCTTCTTGGTTGACGTAAGAATATGAACGAAATGTATGAGCTGCTTGGAACCATCTTCGGATGACCAAGAAAGATACAATCAATGCTTATTGTGAAAGATTTTGGAGCTTTTTTTCTACCCTCCTCTTCATTTAACAAGAGCTCGTTCAAAGAACAGATTGAGCGGTTTACCTTGGGTCTACTTACAGAGATCCGAGATCACTGCTTGGAACAGAAATCAGCTTCTATTCAGGGTTGATGAGTCATAAGAAGTGGGGCTTTGCCATTTACTCTAGCAGTCTGACCTACCCCACAGATGAGGCCATGACACAATGAGCCGAATAGACTTCTGGGAATGAAAGTAGAAGGAAAAAGAGCAACCCAGAGAAAAAGGATGCACGACCCAAGCTTACTCCTGAGGAGAGAGCTCGCTTCATTAGAGAGGGGAAGTGCTTTGGATACGGGGAACATGGACATATCTCCGCGAAGTGCCCTAAAAAGGCACAGAAAGAACATAATGATAAGAAAGACGAGGCCTGAGAGTTCAAGAGCAGCTGAGGAACGTGGCAGAAAAGGCAGATAGAAAAGCAGAACTGGTACCACATGGCGTGGGACTTGCACCGAATCAAATGAATGAAAGTACAAACTTTGACGCTAGTGATATTAACAATTTTGGTGTGGTAGTGTTGTATTAACTCAATAAAGAATGTACTTAATCTCAATCTGGATGTGCGACATCATAGCGTTAAAGATTTTAAGATCGTTGGTTTCTTTTACATGTAGTTACAAATTATATAGTCCCCACATGGTCATATGGCTTGACTGGGTGTGTTATCTTGAGCTATAGTTTCTTGCCAAGACACGTCTAACATATCTTGAGTCTATGTGTCACACATACACAATGTTATTATTTTGTATATAATTACAAATATAGACACGTCTAGCATACCTTTGGTCTATGTGTCACACATACACAATGTCTTTAATTTGAATATAATTACAAATATAGTCTCAATTTGTCACATGGTCATATGGCTTGACTGGGTGTGCCATCTTGAGCTATCGATTTTTACCTTCAGTTCTTCTAGCTATCCATATGGCTTTATCGGGTCTCTTGAGCTATCCATTCTTACCAAATGTGTAGTTGTGCCTCTTTTTACGATAAAAAGCGTCAAAGATTTTAAGATCGTTAGTCTCTTTGCATGTAGTTACAAATTCTATAGTCTCAATTTCCTACATGGTCATATGGCTTGACCGGGTGTGTTATCTTGAGCTATAGTTTCTTGCCAAGACACGTCTAGCATACCTTGGTGTTAGGTACAGCGGAAAGAATGTTTACGCTTTGCTCAAGATGAGTGCTCCGAACTGTGCTCAAGGTTCCTTTTGTTCTTATGGAAGGTAGAGCCTTCCGTTCTTAATGAGAGAATGCTATGATCACAAACAAAGTGAATGGACATTGTGCGTGCAAATGTATGAGACTGAGATAGAGAGAGGAGGGATACAACACAAGAGACGTCATAAAACCTTCCTCCGAAGGCTCCACTCTCCTCGACGAGAGTGGTCTACTTATGATTGCACAAACTAGTACAAACGGTATGCATGAGATTGATGCAAGTCTAGGCTATGTTGACGACTACGACGGGGATGACGAGGCTGACACTAGGGCTAAAATCTGCAATCTTTCTAATGTTGTCCAAAAAGGCTATGGGTTGAAATGTGTGACTAGTCCAAAAACGCTGATTCGGGGACTATTTCTGTGGGTCTTTGACAATGAAAATCTGCAGGTTTAGGGCTGAAAACTGAGGTTTCTTTAGGCTGAAAACTGATGGTCTTTCCGGGCTGAATCTGCTACTCTTTTAGGGGCTGAACTTGTAGGTACTTCATGGCTGAAAAATGCTGCAGATTGAGGTCATAAAGTCTGAAAACGCTAGGCCAAAACTGATGTCAATGATGGCTTTTACTAATGCTAGGGTTGAGATATTTTGGTGGCAGTGAAGATCCAATGCAAAAATGCCAGGCTGAGACTTGCTTGGTGATGGTTGCTAATGCAAACGCTAGGGCAAGGTTTTGATGAAGAAAACGCTAGCATGGGGGAAGGTTTTTCTTGCTTGGAGGGACAAACCGCCAAGGGGTCTTGCTGAGAATTTGCATGTCGAGCTTGGCTCCTGTTGCCTCTTTTTCCATTTAGTGCTAGTGTAGGTTTGCTTATATACAAACTTACTCAATTTGCCCTACCTACTTTCAAACAAAAGTTACTTAAAAATAATAAGTGAAAAATATCAAAAATAGGCTAAATGCACTCGAAAATTCCCCTGAAGGATTCTGATGGAGATTGATGGGAATGCTTATGATCATGCTATGTGCAACCAGAGGATATACATCTACACTAAGTGACTGGGCATGCACGGTCTACGAATAGACTCACAAAAGTGCCAGATCACTTCTAATCTAGACTGATTGGACTGACTGAACCCTTGTTGTGCTGTAGCTTGTTGTCCACGGACACATGGGGTTGGATGTGTCACGTGACATCCCCTCCTTTTCAAAGTGAGGTACTGGTACCGAACTGTATGGCGTCAAGGGAGATCGCCAATAGCATCCGGAATCCTGGGAGGGACTCTTCACCGGCCTACTCTGATGTGTGGGTCGTGCGGTACTTGAACTTCATAAAGGTCTACAACGCTTGCTTCTTTGGGCCGCACCGAAAGCGACACAAAGTCTTCTGTGGCTCCTTCAATGCTTCAACTTCGTTGAGAGTCATGCTTCTTTCTTCTTCAAGAATCTCCATGGCTGAAAATTCGTGAAACCATTTCCAACACAAAATCATGAACATACCTATTCCATGTAAAGTGACTGGAAAAAATCTCGTCTTTCTCAAAAACTATGCATGCAATGTAGATGAACAAAGAGAGGAGTGCCAAATCGTTCACCACACACACGCAAACAATGAGATCGAATCTTTTGCTTTTGATCTAAAGCAATCGATTGTGGAAATTCACAACGGAAATGCTCATGCTTGGTGCTCATCCTTTCATGTGCTCTTTCTACAACTGTGTCATGCCAAGGAAGAGACATGGAATGTAACTTCCTTGAATGCATACTTTTCAGATCAACGTACAATCTGTCATGCCTAGGAAAAGGGATCACATAAAGACGTTGACTAAAATACAGGAAACGATCACGAATAAAACACTCGATCAATGCGTGCGTACTAATCATGCAAACACATAATACTTCGTGTGAGGGTTCATTTGTCCTAGGCTCGAGAGCCAAGATCGATTCTTCCTGAAGGGGCTCTTTGGACCTAGGCTCGAGAGCCAAGATCGATCCTTCATGATTGATCGAATTTGCAACGAGGTTAGCTTCGCTAGAAAAAGCATCAACAACTAATTCATCATCCTTGTGAACAATCATGCCATCTTCATGCAAATCATGATGCTTGTGAGAAATCACATCTTGATCATGCAAATCATCATGCTTGTGATTGTCATCCAAATCATCATGCAAATCATTGGCATCCAAATCATCATGCTTATCATTGTCCTTCAAATCATCATGCGCACCCCTTGCCGGCAAACTTGAGTTTGTGCAACCGCAACAAGCAAAAAAAAAAATCTTGTGATTCTTGTGGTTCTTTCCTTGAGTGATACAGAACATTGCCAAAGCTCTGATACAAATGTTATGTGCAGCGAAATGAATGTTTGTGCTTTGCTCAAGATGAGTGCTCTGAACTGTGCTCAAGGTTTCTTTTGTTGTTATGGAAGGTAGACCCTTCCGTTCTTAATGAGAGAATGTTATGATCACAAACAAAGTGAATGGACACTGCGTGAAAATGTATGAGATTGAGAGATAGAGAGAGAAGAGAGATATGACACCAAAGATGTTGTGAAACCCTCCTCTAAAGGCCCCACTCTCGTCGGCGAGAGTGGTCTACTTATGATTGCACAAACTGGTACAAACGGTATGCATGAGACTGATGCAAGTCTAGGCTATGTTGACGACTATGATGGGGATGACGAGGCCGACACTAGGGCTGAAATCTGCAATCTTTCTACTGCTGTCCAAAAACACTATGGGTTGAAATCTGCGACTAGTACAAAAACGTTGATTCGCGGACTGTTTCTGTGGGTCTTTGACGTTGAAAATCTACAGTTTTAGGGCTGAAATTGAGGTTTCTTTAGGTTGAAAATTGATGGTCTTTTCGGGCTGAATCTGCTACTCTTTTAGGGGCTGAACTTGCAGGTACTTCATGGTTGAAAAATGTTGTAGGCTGAGGTCATAAAGGTTGAAAACGCTAGGCCAAAACTGATGTCGATGATGGCTTTTACTAACGCTAGGGCTGAGATATTCCAGCGGTGAAGATCTGATGCAAAAATGCCAGGCTAGGACTTACTTCGTGATGGTTGCTAATGCAAACGCTAGGGCAAGGGTCTGATGAAGAAAACGCTAGCATGGGGGAAGGTTCTTCTTTCTTGGAGGGAGAAATTGCCAAGGGGTCTGGTCGAGAAGTTGCTTGTTGAGCTTGGTTCATGTTGCCTCTTCTGCCATTTAGTGCTACTGTAGGTTTGCTTATATACAAACTTACTCAATTTGCCCTACCTACTTTTCAACAAAAGTCACTTAAAAATAATAAGTAAAAAATGTCAAAAATAGGTAAAATAGGCTAAATGCACTGGAAAATTCCCCTGAAGGATTCTGATGGAAATGCTTATGATCATGTTGTGTGCAACCAGAGGATATGCATCTACACTAAGTGACTGGGCATGCACGGTCTACGAATAGACTCACAAAAGTGCTAGATCACTTCTAATCTAGACTGACTGGACTGATTGAACCCTTGTCGTGCTGTAGCTTGTCCACGGACACATAGGGTTGGATGTGTCACATGACACTTGGGTCTATGTGTCATACCACCACTTTGAAGTTAGATTACTTTGACTCTATTGAAAATGTGTTTGATTTTAACGTGTAAGATAATCCTTAAATCCCAAGGGGGAGCCCAAGATGAGGTGGACAGTTTTTTTGGAAAAAGAAATTATGTGATGAAAATCCCATGTGGCAGTCCAAGAAAAGGGTATACTGATTTTTTTGAGAAAGTGGTCTCCGTACAAAGGAGATTCTTGCAAAATTTTTAAGATTTATATTTTATGTACAAATTCAAAATTAGATACAATGGTGCTTTTTTAAAAGTTTCATTTTGCTTAAGCATAGTCGTGCATTCATATCACATATAATTGTTTTTGTTCAAAAAGATTAATCTTTTAATGGGTTGTTTTGTAATGTGTTTTGATTTGATGAGTGAAGTTTTTTATGGTTGTTTAAGAGTATGCATTATTTGTTATTTAAGAACAATCCATTTCATATGTGTTGTTTAAATCCCATATGGGAAGTCTACTGAGTAGGTGGCGACTAAATCCCATATGGGAAGGCTACTAAGTAGGTGGCTAGTATCATATGTTTTGAGATTGAGATTTCTATCAGTGCACTAGGCAAATGCTATTTGTTTTTTGATAAATTACATTGAAACGATTGGTTTATTTTAATCTAGTATTTATTATATTTGTTGCTTCATGGTTTGTTCTCTTAACATCTATTGCAAATGAAAACACACTACAATGTATACTTCTGTTCATTTGCAGTTCAACATATATTTTTGCAAAAGCATGCGCTTCTGAAACTATTATGTTACTAGTATATATAAAATATTGAGTCATTACATTCCATACGAAATCCGTATGAGGGGGGATGGCTTATTGCGAGAATGTCCGTATCTTGTCCGTATGTAGGGGGTAGGTTAGCAAGTAAGATATTATACATAGGGGGGTTTCTCAAATTTTGATGCATGCAGGTGACATCCCCCCATTACTAATAGTGAATCCCCCGGGCTAATGATGTCTCTATGCTTGTTAACTATCTTGTTTCTAGGCTTCAACAAGCCATGGGCAATCCATCCATCCAAAGCGAAGTGCAACGGCAGCTTCGTGCTCATGGGATTCTCCAATCTCCCCACCATGATGAGAGAGCACCTAGGAATCCTCCTTGTGAGACTTCCAAAAGAGGCCTCTCTCTAATTCGGGAAGAAGAAGAGGATCCATACGAAGGGCTCAAAAATTTTCTTCTTGATGATGCATCTCCTTTCCAAAGGAGAATTCAAGAGCCTCCATTGAAGGAACAAGAAAGAAATGAGTCTCCTGCCACCTCGATGGAGATGGCTCTATGAAGACGGCGGGCTAAACGCTCTCCATCACCTCCAAAACAGAGAAGACCATCACACACTTCTCCATACTTCAAAGAGGGATGACAAAAAGAAAGAGAAGAAAAAGGCAAGAAAGAGGACACCCTCTTCTCCATTTTCTTCATCCTCTTCCTCTTATGAAGGTGATAGTGCAGACAAAGAAGATCAAGGTAAGAAAAAGGCAAGAAAGAGGTCACCCTCTTCTCCATCTTCCTCAAATTCTTCATCTTTTGAAGAAAGTGATGGTGCAACTTTTGAACCATAAAAAAGAAGAAGCCATAGGAAATCCTATGCCGCGTGGAAGAGGGCATCCTAGCTCAACAAGTTCAAAGAGGGAGGGAAGAGCATCTCTTTCCTTACCTACGATGGCACCTTTGGTGCTACGAACAAAGTCTTGGACTTTACCCAACAGTTCGATGCGACGTTTGGAGATGAGGGCTTCATCGAGTCCCCTAAGATACACCATGTAGCTATGCACTTTTAAAAGTGCATAGCTACATGAGGGCTTCACCGAGTCCTCTAAGATACACTATGTAGCTATGCACTTTTAAAAGTCCACTAGACAATGGTGGTCTAGCCTACGTGCCAATGGTGAAGCTCCACGAACATGGAAAGCTTTAAGAGCTTCCTTTATGAAGCAGTTTTTGGCCACCGATGCCAAAGACAAGGTACTCACCAAATGGCGAAGAGTAAAGCTCTCCCCCTATGAATCCATTCACAAATATGTAGATAAGTTTTGGGACCTACAACTCACAACCACTATCTTCAAAAATTTGGATTTTGGAGAGCAAAAGCAACAATTTTGTGTTGGTTTAAGTGAAGAAATGGCGGAGTATGTCAACTCCCGAAGGCCATGCACCATATCCACGGTTATACATTATACTATGGTGGCTTAAAAAAATTCTAAGCCCACGGAAAACAAGGGTTCCAATGAGCCTAAGGGGAAGGACAATGTCCAAAAGTCTCCTAAGGGAAATTCCAACAAAGCTAAGGAGAAGGGAGTTTACAAAGGAAAAAAAAAACTCTCTCCTGAAGATCTTGAGCGTTATCGCAAGGATAACTGTTGTTTTACGTGCGGCGAGCAAGGGCATGTGTACCGTGCTTGTCCCCAAAAGAACACCCGTCATGAACCTCCTAGAGTTACCTTGGTCAAAATCCAAGAGGAGGAAACTCACCACAAAGGATTTCCTCTATGCCATGCTTGGGATGCTTTTATTCTCTTTGACCCTGGTTCTACTCACGATTTCATATCCACAAAGTTGTCCACCAAGCTAGGCATACAAGCTTACGAGATGGGAGATGTCCTACCCACAAATGGTGCTTTCAAGGGGCAACAAGCTTCAGTCACTCCCTTAATTGGGAAATTGAGGCTCCATGTCCAAAGCTGTGTGGACAAAGAGGACTTCTTTATCTCTCCTCTCAAGCATGACGATGTAATCAGAGGGGAACCATGGTTTGATTGCATGGCTACCAATGCTAAATTCTTGAAAGAAAATGCTACTTTAGGTTCAGGGAAAAAGATATGTACATAGATGCTAAGCAAATGGGTAACACCATACCCATTTTACATACGCAAGCTTTCAATAAGTCAATAAAGAGCTCTATTTTTGTGTACATGGTTTTTGTTAAAGATTCTCAAAATGAACCTAATGTTTTAGAGAAAGAAAATATACACACTCACAAGGAATTAGAGTTATCCAATTTTTTCAAGGGGTTTCAAGATGTCTTTATTGACAATATCCCTTGTGAGCTATCTCCTAAATGAGGCAAAAATGACCATGCAATTTTTTCTAGGAAGTTCACCGCCTAATAAACCTCCTTATAGAGTTTCTCAAGCTCAACAAGGGGAGATTATGCGGCAAGTGCATGACTTAGTTGAGAAGGGCATGGTTAGGCCTAGCTCATCTCCAATTTGCTCACCCGTGTTACTAGTGCAAAAGAAAGACGACACATATCATATGTGTGTCGACTATAGAGCACTAAATAGGATCACTATTAAGAATAGTTTCCCGTTTCACTAGTAGAAGACCTATTTGATAAGCTACAAGGATCGACCTACTTCAGTAGGATTGACCTAAAAAGTGGCTACCATCAAATAAGGATAGTTGATCAAGACATTTTAAAGACCGCATTTTGCACTACGTTTGGTCTTTACGAATATATTGTCATGTCTTTTGGTTTGACCAATGCACCAACCACATTCAACCACTTGATGGAGAAACTATTCAGGCCTCACCAAACCTTTACTAGAGTGTTCTTTGATGATATCATCATCTACTTTAATTCATGAGACGAACACAAGCAACACCTCCAGGTAATATTTCAAGTCCTAAGGGAGAATAAACTATATGTTAATCAAAAGAAAAGTGATTTTTTCTTGTAAGAGATTTAGTATTTAGGTCACATTATCTCTCAAGATGGCATCCAAATGGATCCATCAAAGTTAGAGGTAATAAAAGGATGGCCTAAACCAAGGAATCTTCATGAACTAAGAATCTTTATAAGTATGTGTGCATACTATAGACGCTTCATAGAAAAGTTCTCACAAATTGCAGGACGATTACATGACCTAACAAAGAAAAACATTAGGTATACATGGTCTACCAAGGAGATCATTGCTTTCGAAAAGCTTAAAGAAAAGCTTATCTCTCAACCTGTGCTTACACTACCGGATCTCTCAAAGCCATTTGAGGTCCAATGTGACGCTTGTGGTGATTTCCTTGGAGCTATTTTGCTCCAAGAAGGGCACGCCATAGGCTATGAAAGTCAAAGGATCGACCTTGTTGAGCAAGCTCTAGGCATATATGAAAAGGAAATCCGCGTAGTTCTACATGCCTTTGACTCATGGAAGCACTATTTATTGGGGACTCCTTTCATTCTGCAAACGGATCACCAAAGTCTTTAGTATTTCATGACACAGACCAAGCTCTCTGACAAACAAATGAGGTGGGAAAATTTCTTTTGCAATTTCAATTTCATATTGCTCACATTTCTGGTAAGCATAATCAAGTAGTTGATGCACTCTCAAGACGGCCAAGAGTGAATGCGGTTTCCATAATGATCTATCTTCTATGATAGATGAGTATGCTATTGATACCGATTTTAGAGATGTGATTTCAGTCCTTGCACTAGGGAAGAAAGAGGAACCATTTACCTTACAAGATGGTTATCTTCTCTATGGCAATAGACCTATGCGTTACTAACTCACTACGTGAGAAAGTAATGTATGAATCTCATGCTCCTCCTTATGCGGGGCATAGAGGGATTCAGTCTACCCTAAAGGGGATTGAAACATATTCCTATTGGCCTACCATGAAAGCAAACATACAAGGGTATGTTTCTAAATGTGTGGTATGCCAAAAGACAAAGTTTGATAGAGGGAAATAACCCGGATTGCTTCAACCTTTGCCAATCCCTAATTCACCATGGGAGAGCATATCCATGGATTTTATCTTTGGATTGACTAAGTCTATCCATGGGAATAAAGACAAAGTTTGATAGAGGAAAGTAACCTAGATTGCTTCAACCTTTGCCAATCCCTAATTCACCATGGGAGAGCATATCCATGGATTTTATCTTTGGATTGACTAAGTCTATCCATGCGAATATAGGAATATGGATGACAAGTTCAGTAAACAAGCTCATTTTATACCTGTCAACAAGACTATCAAAGCCCATCAAATGGCAACCCTCTTCATTTCTTCAAGTAACATGGCTTGCTAATGTCCATAGTGTCAGATAGAGATCCTAGAATGACCAGTAATTTTTGGAAGGGTCTCTTTGAGAATTTAGGAACAAGACTAAATTTCTCTTCAGCCTATCACCCGCAAACGGATGGCCAAAGTGAAATAGCTAACCTAACAATGCTCAATCTACTAAATGCCTATGTAATGGAATTAGATCAAAGATTCCAATGGGAGAAGTACTTACCCTTAGTGGAGTATGCTTACAATAACACTATACATACTTCCATGGGAAAAACACCTTTTGAGGTAATTTAGGGAAGATCAAAAACTCCCCTGCTACTTAAGGTACACGGGAAGATCTTCGCTGCAGATGAGTATAGCCGAGACCTACAAGAATCTTTCCAAAAGATTAAGGATGCTATCTCTATCTCACAGCAAAGGCAAAAGGCTGTTGCTGACAAGCACAGAAGAGGCCAAGCCTTTAAAGAAAATGATTGGGTCTTACTCAAATTTCCCAAGGCGCGATTAAGGCACATGACGGGCAAGAATCCTATGGGACACCAAAAGTACTATGCTAAGTTAGCAAAAAGGTACTAAGGTCCCTTCCAGATTCTTAGGCCAATTAATGAAGTGGCCTATCAACTCAAGTTGCCTAGCCATTGGCTCATACACAATGCTGTCCATGTGAGCCTACTAAAGCCTTACAAAGGAGAGCCACCACAAGAACCAACTATTGAAGACCCACTGGAGATCAAGAACCAAGAAGAGGTGTTGCAGCCTGAGTCGATTCTCCGACATGAAGACAAGGTACTAAGAGGCGGTAAGACTATCACAATATCTTATTAAGTTTAAGAATTATCCTTTTGAAGATGATAGATGGATGCAAGGCATACAACTAAAGGATAACCTAAACCTTTTCAATGCTTACAATGCTTCCCTAGAGTAAGCAAATGTACAAATGTTTAAAATGAAAAAAGTTTTTGTCTTATAGAACTCTCTTTTTATTTATTGTGCACAAATGTGAAGTGGTATGCATTCTTCGATCAAGTTTACGGAGAAGACATCTCTCCCAAACACCAAGTAGAGCTTGTCACTCTACTATGGAAGATTGATAGGACTAATGTGCAAACATGCTTGTGGCAGCTTAGGCTCTCAAGCGCCAAATGGATTAGTCATCCATTCTGGAACGATGTCGTAGGGTAACATAGGGATCCTCTACCCGCTAGAAAAAGGACTAATGAATATGCTTTATCCTCTTTACCCCATAGTCGAGGACGACTATGATTTCAAGAGAGAGGTAATGTTATAATAACTAATATCTAATTCTCCTAAATGAATTTCTCATGTTAAAGTGATCATTTAATATGGGGAAGTACCATGGGAGAAAAAGCTAGAATATTGGTTAAGCTGGCAGACCGGCCACAGTAGGGATCCAAAGGAGGGAAAATAGGGATCCAAAGGGGGGGCCATCTTGTTGGAGCCCAACTTGTCCAACTTTTGTAATGAGCCCACCTTGTAAAGCCTATCAAATTCCCATTATTTTTATGTCAAAGACGTCTTATCATTTTGATCCACTTGTCTGGATTATGTAAAGATTAATTAGTCGGTCAGGACTTAAATACGTTTCCACTTTTGTAATTATGATGAGTAAAACTCAATTCAAACCCCATGTACATTTTGAGCTAAGGTGACTAAAGTATAAAGGTCACCTTAGAACCATTTTTTAACACAACATTTGAATGCTTAATCCTGTGTCGTACGAGTCTGAGAGAGAGAGAGAGAGAGTGTGTGTGATCTTATCCTCTTCTCTACGTGCATCTCCCTCACCGGATTCACAAAGCGACCACACCATCGCGGTATCCTCTCCGAGAGCTACGCGCCCACGCCACGCATTTGCATCTTTGAGTTGTTCGCGAGCGATCCTTCCACGAGCTTGTTTTGCTTGTAAGTAGCACAAACAGTGTTTGTTTTCAACAATCAAGTACTTTATGGAATGAGGGAGAGATTAGCTACGCATAGATACTCATAGACTTAGGTTTCTCACACTTTTAGATTATGACCTGTGAGTCTATCGCGACTGTATTCGAGATAACTAGGGTTAAAATCTGGTGATATTAGACTTATAGATAAGTATATCCTAGTGAGAGGATGGTGCCTAGCAAGTTTGAAGCGATTCCGAGTTCATTTGATGTGTAAATGGTGTTATGAGCGTTTAGGGATATAGTGGGTTGGAGTTAACAAGGGTTATTGATTGATGCATCATAGAAGTGCGTATGTGTAGGTTGGTCTTAGCCTGACAAGCTAACGAGATTGCCTCTGTGCACCTACGGGTTAGTCGTGTCATCGGATGATAAGTATGTTGTCTGTGTCCTGCTTGTGAGCATGAACAGGGGAGTAGTTTTCCCTAAAACATTGGCGCTGCTGCCGGGGACACAAGACCTTAAGTAGGGAGATCTACATCACTCATGTGATGGTTAGCTTACTTTAGTTTCAACTAGAGAGAGCTTAAACTTTTAGAATAAGATCCAGGAGAGGGTATTCTGAGCTCTAGTGGATAGCCAGGAAGCCCGTGTCTTGCCGAGGGTCTGTGACTAGTTAGATTTAGTTAGGTAGGATAATGTGGAGTTATGGTTTTATGGTTTTGAGTGCTTGTTATGGTTGTGTAGAAATAGTGTAGAAAAACGTTGTAAAAATGCAAAACAAACAAAAAGAGAACCAAGGAGGCTGTTTTCTTGCCTTGAAAGCAAAACCCACACCATATATTCTTTAACACTAGGTTGGTAACCTAACAGGACATAAAAGTGTCCTTTCAGGGTTTTGAAAAAAACCTCCAAAACCATAGTAGATCCACTCATTTTGTAAAATCCTTTCATGAGGTTATAGTTCAAGGCCTACTACATATGGAAAAAATAAGAAACTTGTAAAATTTCTCATCTTTTGGTCACACCAAGCCTCCAAAGTTGATGGACCAGTGCATTTTCATCAAAACAGTAATTTCTTACGTTTTGTTGCATAAAAATAAGATTAGGGATTTTTGTAGGACTTGAGATAAATTCCCTAGTTAACTTCAATGGGTTGGTGATCAGAACATATGATTGCTTCTCACTTACTATTTTTTGTTTTGCCAAAATAAATAGGTACAAAAAATTTGAATTTTTACCATTCTGCAAACCTATCATCAAAGTTTCTATAGCCACACTCAATACAAATAATATATGCATGTTTTCTTAGTTCCCTATTGTCCTTTATGTTCATAAGGAGCCATGGAGCATGTCAAAATAATAATACATATCTTACCAAGGGGAATCTTGGGGAAAAAGATGAAGTGCTAAATACAACAAACATGAAAAAACGGGGTTCAACATTATGAGTTGTAGAATCCCATAGAAACTATTCAATATCTAGCCAAATTTGATCCTTATGACTAGATATGGTTACTACCTACAAAATGCATGTAGTTGTCACAAGAAACTAACAATATTGAAAAAGCTATACTTGATATACTAGAATGTTTCGTTTTCTTCTATAATTGAAAAAATCAACCATCGTTGTATACTATACAAAATAGGGTATTAGGTGCCCCAAAACTCAAGGAATATTAGCTTTATGTTACAATATGCGAAGTAGAAAATAAAAAATGCATTTGGATATCATGAAATCCACCAAAAAAATCATAGAAGGGTTAAAATTGGCTAAAAAACAGGATTTGATAATTTTTGTAATTTGGTCATAACTTACAACTTCAATTATTATTTCTCCCTAGAAGCATCAGGACATGTTGAGGACTACTAAAGATAGTTCTCTAGCATTATAGACCTCACAAAAATGAATTCTAGAGTGATATACTTGCAAAAAGTTGAAAAAAGCCAAAAACAGGACCCGTTTTTTCACACAGTTTAGGTTGTGAAATGTTGTGCAAGGACAAGGTTAAAGATGGAATTGATATTCCAAAAAAATATCGAGTTTTTTTCAGCTCATGAGACAACTTTTTAGATAGATAGCACCTCAAAATCTATTTTGAAACTCTTGACATAATTCAAGGAAAATGGTGACTTAATAGGACATAAAAGTGTCCCAGGACATAAAAGTGTCCCATTACCAACCTAGTGTTAAGGGTGTGAATAGAGTAGACATTTGGATTTATGATTCAGCGCTTGAGAAAACATTAAAATTGCGACCAAAACCAACAAAAAGAAACAAGTGATTGCCATAAGAAAACACTAAGTGACCCTAGAGAGCCCAAGAAGAGATATAACCACTAGCCTGGGTAAACTGATTGTGTCATGAGGTACAACTGATATTCACAAGCTTAAGATGAAGTGTCATCAAATTTGTATCACTTTAAGTGCATTTGAGCTGTGAATTTCCATAGAAAAGTGAAATTTGTCAAGTGTTTGAGTCCAAGGTCAAAATAAGTCCAAATTCAGTGAAACTCAGGGGATAGACTTATATGGGCACAGGGAACACAACTGTCCAAAAACAATAAAAAAAATCATATCCCAATTGCTCTCTGGCGAGTCTACCGCGATAGACTAGTGATTTGGAGATAGACTAACAATCTGGAAAAAAAACCTTTATACCATAGGTTAAACACATCCATACAAGGGTACTGGTGCTCACAAAAATTGAGTGAATTTGAACACCATCTTGACCACCAAACCTCAAGACTAGTGTTAGAGTCTGAATTCGGAGACAGTGTGGCAAGAAGGCTTTGACCAAATGTCCCAACGCACAAACTTGTCAATGCACTATACAGGGAGTGGGGAAACCAGCAGTGGGGAGAACTTGTGAAAAAAGCCAACATTGGAGAAATTTCTGAGTCTATCGGGATAGACTTGGGAAGTAGGGTCTAGGGACCTTAATTTTCAAATTTCTCTTAGGTAGAGCTTAAGCAGAGCCTAAATAGCATACACACCAAATTTCAAGGTGTTTAGATCACTGAAAGTGAATCTAAGGCCCAGATAGAGAATCAGGCTCTGACAAAAACACTAAAATTGGCTCAAAACCCAAACCAAGTGTCCAAACTTCATAAAACTTGAGGGATAGACTCTAGAGAGTAAGGGAAACTCAAAGGTAAAGTCACAATTTTAAATTGACTTATGCTGAGTAATCTGTCAGTCTATCACGATAGACTCAGAAAGGGGTGATTCAGACAATTTTTTGCAAATTGTGACTATACTGCTAGGACATACTCTTCACATAGATCCCAGCCATCATTTCACATTTGAAATTGGACCACGAGAAGACTGACTAGTTGTCATAAAAAAACCGGTTGTTGTACATAACTGAAAGATTTTTCATGGTTCAAGGAAAACCCTTGTGAACAGACTAACCATAGTTGTGTAGATCCCAGAAGGAGATCATCACAGAGCCGTGTAGGAAGAAGGAGTCCAGGTAAGCTTTAAGTTTTCAATACAGCTTTGATTCTTATGTATTTAATGTCAGGAGCCTTTTTTAAGTCAGGAGCTAAAAGTGTCAAAAGTCAAGTAAGCACCACGTCCACTGAAGAGAGGGTAACTCAGGCAAGGCTAGATCCACTAGCACCGATTATTGAGGAGGGTAGTGATACTGACACTTCGTCAGACAAATCCTTTTTCATGATGGGTAGTCAACAGCTAGGAGGTCTCCTATGAAGGACCAATGCCAGGGGGAAGCACCTCCCTTAGATCCTTTGAACGATTTGAGGTTCACTGTAATCTTCTTAGAGGGAACAAACTCGAGGGGAGCCTTAGTTTATTCTGACTATCGAGGACGCAAGTGTATTTGTATTGAAGAAAGACCGGCTCAGAGACTGGAGATAATTTGAGTCTATGATGATGGAGATAGATTCCAAGACGAAAAGGGGAACCACTATCTGATAGTTAGTAACCCTCAGGATTACAACAGATATGGAGATAACGTGGCGAAAGGGAAAATGGTTTCAGAAACCCAAGAACTGCCTCCAACATTGATCGACCCGGAGCGCTTTTTATGTATGATAAGAAAAAAACCAGAGTCTCAACTTATAATGAGAACGTGGGGATTTACAAGCATGAGAGCGAGGGAATAGTTTCCTACTTTCATTGCAAAGAACCATACCCGGAATGAGTTAAGCAAAGACAAGGATCTTTACTTATTCTCTTATGAAATTGCTATGGGGAAGGATATCGTTTTTGTGGATAGGTACGGGCGAGAAACCAACGTATTCTCCCAGAGGAGGTAGAAAAGGCAATGGTTCCAGGAGCATCAACATATGCCCCCGAAGAAATACCAAGAGCCACATACACCCCTAGCAAATCGACAAATCCATTTTCAAAGGAGTATAACGCGACCTCACATTCTACCCGACAACTGACGTTCAACTACCAGGACCAACCAGCGATCCACTCCATCATTGCAAGCATGGCTTCGACAAAGTGCAACATTAGAACAAGACCGAAATCGAGATGGTTATCAAGACGCCCGAGGGGTAAGGGATTTACAAGAACCACCACTCTATTCACGGTATCAAGGAGAGAGTAAGCTAAAGACTCATGGGTCAACAGAGCCTGGAGGACCACCCATAGAACGAGTGAGAAGAGATGAACCATCTCTTGCGAGAACTGTTAGAAATTATGGCTTAGGAGCACCACTGGGAGAGGAACCTGGCCACTACAGAAGACCAGAACAGGTATATCGACTAGGACGTGGAGATCCAATGATGAGATTTGTAGGCCATCGTAGAATTAGACCTTCTCAAGTGCAAAAATGGGTAAACAAGAAATACACGGGAAACAGGGATCCGAGGGATCATGTAGCAGCCTTTGTGCGTGTAATTAGAGATGAAGAGGTGATAGACTTCCCTACCCAATTTGCAGGGTTTGGACTAACGCTAGAGGATGATGCAGCTACGTGGTTTGACTATGTGGAGAGAAGAGACTTTGAGTCTATGGAGGAGGTGTTTGACGATTTTATTGAGGAATTGTCACAAAGGGGAATAGCTCATAATACTGTCTCACAAATCCACAAATTCAAACAAAAAGAAGGAGAATCTGTGAGAAAGGCAGCCCTAAGACTAAAAAGATATGTTAAGTTCTGCCCTGTGGAAGAACTGCCAACTCAATCCAGACTTATGCTTATATTTATTCAAGGACTAAGGAATGCAGATCTCTAGAAGGACTTATGTTAGAAGGTGGATACACCCCACGGCATCTAACTATTCGGAAGATTATTCTTTTTGTAATTATTCATTCATTGAGGAAAACCTGATTTTTCACTTTGTAATTATTGGGACTTACAGAAGTTTCCAGATTGTATCCCAGTTTTAATAGTTAGATTGAGTAGATGGTTGATTTTGGAACTTTAGGGTTGGAGAAATTGTAAGGTATATATACCACTTTTTGACCTTAATGAAAAACCTTTTGTCATTTTAAAACAAGTTTTTGAAGTCTGTGAGTGAGTGTACTGTGTACGAGAGAGAGAGTGTGAGTTTCATTTTGACGCTACGTGTGCTCCGGTGGTTGGAATCGAGTGCGAAGAAGTGCAGCGTGTTGCCCTTGACGAGAGCTACGCGTCGATACCTACATTGCACACGTACGGTCTAGTTTTGCGAGCTCCTTCTACGAGCTTCATCGGGTGTTTGGGGGAGCATACGTTGTCCAATTTTGCATTGCAACATATCCACGCGTTCACATTGAGTAGAACTACACATTAGGCACTTTAGATTTTGAAAACGAAGACCTGCAGATTTTGGCCAGACATCCTACATGTTTCTGCACCAGGTGTTTTGGGTCGTGATTTTGGTTCATAGATCTTAGGGAGAGCGATCTATTGGTATTAGTAGGGTCTCCTTCAAGTTCTATGGTCTTTCAAGATTGTTTGATGGGTGTTCGGCTCTAGAAAGCATTATAGAAAGTTTCCTCTTATGCACTCTTGAAGGCTGTGACTTAGACAATTGGTAGAGACCTCTGTAGGAATTAGTTAGGAGTCGATCGAGTGTAGGTTGACACCTTATGCTTGCCTCCATGCGCCTGCGGGTCGAGCTTCGTCCTTAGCTGACATTACATGTTAGGTGAGTTCTCGCTGTGATGACGTCCGTCGCGGTGTATCCGTCCAACATTGGCACCGCCGCCGGGGACGAAAACCTTAGGTAGGTGACCGAGACTAATCCTTGAGGATTGGGATTTTTGGCTGGCCAAGAGTCTTGCTTTACATTTAGATAGGATCAGAGGGTGAAGGACTCTCTAGGTCTTAGAGGGAGTCTAGGAAGCGTGTGTCTGGCCTAGATCTTTCGACTTAGGTAGATGAGGTAGACTTAGGTAGTTTTAGGTGGTAGTCGAGTTCTAGAGTAGGAGTTGGAGTGGTAGAAGCGGTGACAGGAGAGCTTGAGAGTCCGGACAGGCCAAAAACACCATTATCACCATTTCACATGATAGGTAGGAGTAGAGTAAGTAGGACATCATGATTCTGGATCTAGAGCATTTCATGCATGTACACTTGCTTGGTAAAGTCATTACAAGTTTGTAAAAGACGCAAAAATACGCAAAAGTGTGTTTGAAGGCCTAATTGATATCCAAAAGTTACTGTGAGTGTTTCTGATAGATCTACAGAGCATAAGGAGCATTCCTGTCAGAAAAAAATTTAATTTTAAGCCAGGGGACATTCTACGCGTAGGATGTCTACAGGCTAATCTGGGAGGAATTTTGGGATTTTGAGTTGACTAGTGTGTTCAGAAGGTAGGGTTTACCCTAATTTCAACTGGAAAGTGGAAATTTGGCCATATCTTGACAGGATAAGGCCAGATAGACTGAAATTGCCAGACATCCTACCCAAATAGTGCCAAAACATTATTTTGAGACCAAAACCATAAGATGGCTGCATGAGCATGTCTTGTATGATATATTGAGTGACTGAAAGGGGTTTCACCTCATTTGGGTAAGAAAATTGGGTTCAAAGAGGACTTTAGCACTTTTGACTGAAAAAGGCAAGAACATCTGAAATTTGGGATTTTTGACATCCAAACCAAAATCTAAGCATACCACTGGGTTACTGACATCAAGAGGAAGCTGTGGGACAAGTCTGGGGTCAAACAGGCCAAAAAGACATTCTACGCGTAGGATGTCTTCTGAGTGATTTTGGACTCCAAACTAAATTTTGAGTATACCAAAGTGATCAGCAACTCAAGTGGAGCCTGGGCTTTGAGTTTGAAGCCATTCTGATGAAAAAGACATTCTACGCGTAGATGTCTAAAGTTAGAAATTGAAGCCAGACTTTGACTTTGAGCATAGTAAGGTGTTATATAGCCTAAGGCAAGCCTCCTAGTCAATTTTGGTCCAATTTGGAGTTGATTAGACTGATTAATATCAGCAACAGGCTGTCAGAACAGATTTTTGACTCATTGACCAGCTAATAGGTGTCCAAATCAAAAAGTAAAATCAGTTGTAGGCTCAGCACAACAAGGGGAAACAACAGTGCAAAAATCCAGGCAAAACACAGCAGGAGACATCCTACGCCTATTGGGGCATACTGCAAAGAAAATTTGACCTGGCATAGACAGTGAGATTCTATTGGGCTTAGGGATTCCAGAACTTCTTTCAAAAGTGAATTTGGACCTTGTTTGCCCATTTGAGGAAGCAAAGACTGAATTCCGACTTTTTCGCGTAAATTGACCAACATCTGAGGGTAATATTGTTTCAGATTAGCAGACCTTATCCAGAACATCAACAGTGTATAAAATACAGTAGTGGTTGACATTAACTCTCCAGTTATACCAATCATTACTAAGATAACCTCTAGCTGATAAATGCTCTGATTTGATTGCCAAAATTAAAACGCTTATGTACAGGTATATTCTGCAACAAAGCAAGAAGTTGTGCAGAAATTGACCCTTTGCCAGGTGAGTGGTTGGATTTGTTATGCATTGCATTGATAAGTTTGATGAATTTAAGATCAGGAAGATACATTGTTAGAGACTAGAAGGTGGCAGGTGACCAAGGTAGCTTAGTGTCCACCGAAGAGAGTGTGACTCAGGCAAGGCTAGATCCGCTAGCACCGATTATTGAGGAAGGTAGTGATACTAACACTTCGTCAGAAAAATCTTCCTTCATGATGGGTAGTCAATAGCCAGGAGGTTTCACCTATGACGGACCTATGGGAGGAGGAAGCACCTCCCAAGATCCTTTGAATGATTCCAAGCTCACGGTGATCTTCTTAGAGGGAACAAACTCGAGAGGAGCCCTAGTCTATTCTGTCTATCGAGGTCGCAAGTTCATTTGTATCGAAGAGAGGCCAGCTCAAAGATTGGAGATAATCGGAGTCTATGATGATGGAGATAGATTCCGAGACGAAAAGGGGAACCACTATTTAATAGTTAGTAACCCTGAAGATTACAACAGATATGGAGATAACGTGGTGAAAGGGAAAATGGTTTCAGAAGCTCAAGAACCGCCACCAAACATTGATCGGCCCGGAGCTATTTTTATGTATGATAAGAAAACAACCAAGGTTCCAACTTATAACGAGAACGTGGGAATCTACAAGCATGAGAGTGAGGGTATAGTCTCTTACTTTCGCAGCAAAGAACCATACATAAACGAATTAAGAAAAGACAAGGTTCTTTACTTATTCTCTTATGAAACTGCTACGGGGAAGGGCATAGTTTTTGTTGATAGATACGTGCGAGAATACCAACGTATTCTCCCAGAGGAGGTAGAGAGGGCAACAGGTCCAGGAGCATCAGCATATGCCTCTGAGGAAGTGCCAAGAGCCACCTACACCCCAAGCAAGTCAACGAATCCTTTTTCAGATGAGTATGATGCAACCTCACATTCCACCCGACCGCAAGCATTCAACAACCAAGACTAACCAGCAAACCAGCCATCATTGCAGGCATGGCTTCGAAAGAGTGCAACAATGGAATCAAACCGAAACCGAAATGGTTATCAAGCCACAGAAGGGCTCAGGGATTTGCAAGAACCACCACTCTATTCAAGGTATCAGGCAGAGAGTAAGCCAAAAACACAAGGGTCAACAGATCCTGGAGAACCACCCATAGAACGAGTTCGAAGAGAAGAACCACCTCCAGCGAGAACCGTTAGAAATTATGGCTTAGGAGCACCATTGGGAGAGGAACCAGCCTATTACAGAAGGCTTGAGGAGGTATATCGATTAGGACAGGGTGATCCACTGATGAGGTTCGTAGACCATCGAAGAATTAGACCCTCTCAAGTGCAAAAATGGGTAAACAAGAAATACACAGGAAGCAGAGACCCAAGAGATCATGTAGCAACCTTTGTGCGTGTAATTAGAGTCGAAGAGGTGTTAGATTTTCCTACCCAATTTGCAGGGTTTGGACTAACCCTAGAGGATGATGCCGCCACTTGGTTTGACTCTGTAGAGCGTAGAGACTTCGAGTCGATGGAGGAAGTGTTTGACGAGTTTATTGAGGAATTCTCTCAAAGGGGAATAGCTCATAATACCGTCTCACAGATCCATAAATTCAAACAGAAAGATGGAGAAACTGTACGAAAGGCAGCCCTAAGACTAAAAAGATATGTTAAGTTCTGTCCTGTTGAAGAACTGTCAACTCAGTCCAGACTTATGGTGATATTCATCCAAGGACTAAGGAATGCAGATCTCTAGAAAGACTTACATATGAAGAGGAGCACGATGTTGAATGAGTTGACCAAGGAGGCTTTGTACCTTCTGGAAAATTGTGCGGTCTACAAAGAAGGGGAGTTCAAGGACCTTGATGACGATTCGTCTTCACAGCAAAGTGAAAGCAAGTCTTCTAAGACAGCACAGAAAGGAGAAGTAGCTGTAAACCAGGAGCAACTCGTAGATGAAGTGCTAAAAAGATCAACTTGTACGCCAAACCCCAAGCTAAACAGCCCAAGTGGTGTGCTATTGAACAAAAATGGACAAACCATGGGACCGATGAATGTTATTATAACAAGGGATATGTGAGAGAGAGACCTTACGATCCCCAAGCTCCAGTAGCTTCCCCTCAAGTTCCACCGATGCCTAGATATCAAGCAGGAAACTTTCCAGGACCTGTAGGTGTAGAGAGACCACAACCGGTGTTGGGGCAACAACCACCCCTACCAGGATTACGACCAGTTGGTATAAGATACACACCAACAGTAACTGAATTAGAGGATAAGGCTTTGGTTCCTATGCATGCATATTATGAAGATCCCAATGGATATGCGGCAAACCCTGTCTATTATCCACCGGAAGAACCCTCGACACAAGAACCATGGAGCATGATAGGAAATACAGGACCACCAACTGCTGCACAGACAGCAGGAGAAGGAAGATATAGCTTAGATGAACGAACAGTGATGTTCATAGCCAATGGAGGCATGGGCGGACAGAGACATGCTTACCAACAAAGAGGAGCTCAAGGAGCATCTCAACAACCCAAGAGACCCTGCTACAAGTGTGATGGAGACCATTGGCTGAGAGACTGTCCTCATAATGAAATCATTAGAGTCAATGCGTATTGCCCAGAATGTGGAATTACTCATTTAATTCCCGATTGCCCTAAAAACCCGAGCAAAGGAGCAAAAACCACCTTGAACATGTTAGAAACAGTACCTTCCAGTGGAGGATCGGAAAATGAAACAATCCTACCTATTCAGGCAGTAACACGAGCCCAAGTTCAAAGAAGGACGAATGAACCCATAGTTGAAGAACCAAAAACCGATGCCCAAAGTTCAAAAAAGAAAAATCAGAGAAGCACTTGGAAAGCTAGAAAGGTGTGTAGGAAAGCCAGGAAAGAACGAGAGCAAACAGCCCTATCTGAGGAATTGGAACATACAAAGGATAGATTGGAACGGTTTGAGGATCTAGCTAGCTTAAGCTCACACACCACAACAACCATAGCACCCAAGGAAATAGCAGAGCCCAAAAGTGCAGGATCATGAGGATCTGTACTGGCAGACAAGGTAAATGAGCAGCTGGATGCGCTTCTAAAAGCTTATGAAGCTCGACTTAAAAAGAACCAAACCCAGGAGCAAAGGTGGATGACTTATCCATATGCAGAAATAGAAAAACAGAGGTTGGATATGTGTAAAAAGATGATCAAAACGGCTCAATCTCATTGATGGAAGACCCGCTGGGTAAACCTGCAAATTGTCATGAGACACCAGCTCCAACCCCTATCCAACCAACTTTAGAGAAACATGTAGAAATGAAGGAAAGACTCACTAATTCCTATGAGTCCAGAGGAGAGCCTATCATAGTGCCAAATACCACAGATGGGACAAGTGACGGGTCCTAGCCTTAAATATTGGCAGAAATGGGTAAGGACTGTAACGGTCTAGACGATCTGTGGAAGCAAATCCGTGAGGCCAACGAGGCTAATAGGATGAGTAACCACATGAATAGCACGAGAAAATAAAATAATGTAACCTTACCTCCTATTGAAGAATTTGAGGCAAGGTCGCAAATGAACTTTGAGATACATTCACAAGGGGGAGACCAAGAATCAATTAGTTCGAGGCACAGCCATCCAGACTCGTTGAGACATTTACCCTCTTACCTAGGAGAGTATGAAGCTAAGTCGGAAGTGAGAGCAATCCCATCTCAAAGACTTTCTTCTAACAAGGTGATGGATTCGCAAGGATTGATTGAGTTTTTGTCCACTCCGGTGGCACGCACAATCACATTAGCAGAACTCCTAAGGTTAAGGCCAAACATGTGGACCACAGTAGGAAAATGCCTAAAAAAATTTGGAGTGAAAGACCCCACCTTGAAGCTACAAGAAGGGATCAGAGAGTTGGTATGCGCGTGTGTTGCACCTGTCAATGCAAGGAACTTGCCGATACACCGTGTACGAGCCACAAATGGCTCCAAGCACACAACAAGCCTAAACTAGTAAGCTCAAAGAAAGCTATGGTGTATCACTCACCGCTCTACGCTTGCTTCGTGGAGGATTCCTCGCCACGAAGAAGAAGGAGACGCCGCTACGCCGCGCTCAACTGCTTCACCGCCGTCGTGCCTTCGTAATGCTCGATCGCCCACTCTCTCTCTCTCTCTCTCTCACACACACACACACACACACACACACACATACACACACAAGGAGGTGAAGAAGAAGAAGATGGAGATGGAGATGGAGCAAGAGCACTCTTCTATTGCACAAATGAGATAATGAGTGAATTTTAGGTTTAGTTGACTTTTATATGAGCTCGCCCCATTCACACTTGGGCGCCCATGCTTAGCCAACTAATCCCTTGAATGTTCCAGTTAGAGTGCGCCTCTCATCGGCGATCACTCTTACCCTTTTCCTAATGGACCGACAAGCCCGGTACCTGACTCTACCAAATAAATAATACAATGTCCTCCGTAGGTTACAACGTCCGTCGTAGGGTTAACATGTCCGTGAGCCGTGAGGGTTAACATGCCCCCCTTCTTGATGTAAATTCCGTCCTTGAAAGCTATTGAGTTGAAGCTCGTTCGTCGAGGTGGAAGAGCATTTGAGATGAATGTCCTTAGCCTTCTTCAGTCATTGCAAAATCAAACAACATTGGCACAGTAATTGCATTCTCATAAGCGATTAAAAAGCATATGCAGTTTTAGGCAGACAAATTGATTGGTAACAGAATTTTAAACAATTTGTCGGCAATAAACATTAAATTGCAATATAATCAAATGCATAAACAAATGTAAAGGTAAAAAATTAAACAAGTCTGGGGTCACTAATTTAACGATCGAAAGGCACTAGAGATCGACTATTAATACCATGGGTAGCTTCTTAATTTTCTCTGGTCAATTAAGTTGTTTAATCGCGAGAGCCAAGTATTTCATGTTCGAGGTCTGACTAGAGGCTATACCTAGAAGACCTTGTAGTTAAGCTACGATAAAAGGAATTTCTCATGAAATCATCGCCTGACTGATTACCTTTTCTTTGACCCCCCAAAGTCTTTTCACAGTGATTCAATTTTGATGCGTGTGCTTATTTTGTATGCCTTGGGTTTTTTGCTTTTCAAGGAAAAGCGCCCATACTGGGAACCTCTAGGGCTCTAGCACCATAGGCGATACATGTGAGTGAAGTACCCAATTTAGCTGAGATTTCTCTTCCAGCTTAAGATTTTACAATGTGGCACTTTGATTTTTTGTTTGTTCATTTTCAGCATTTTAATTTTGTAACATTGGGGGGTCGTATAACACTGATACACCTCCCCAGGCTCATCACACTAGTAAACTCCCTTTATAATACTTAAGCTAAAGGTCAATAGGGTCAAGCCCACTAGAAAGCCCTAGTACATTTCACACAATGCTGCCTAAATCAGATTAAGAACCTAAGTAACCATTGATTATTAGGAAGGCATTCCCCATGGTATTAAGAGAAGATCTCTAACACCCAACTTGGTCAAACTAGCTTAGTCGGACTGCTTGATTTTTAAACCTAGACAAGTGATTATGAAAAAAAATTACATTGAACTTAATGTTTGTTACTAAGAAAATGTGTTGGATATTATGCTACCAATCACAATCAAAGCAGACAATCATAGATGCAAAAAAGATAAGGGGCAATGCTAATGGACAAGAAACACCTGTTTGTGTCGATGGTCGTGCTTGATTTGAAGAGTGAGTCGAGATAAAGATTCCATGAAGGTTAAAATCCTAACAACAGCAACACGCTCCTGTACACACTAGGAAACACAAGGAATACCTCTAGGAGGCACATCAGTGGGAAAAAAGAACTTTGCTAATCACTCAACTCTAAAACAGAAACACTCCTGTTGTATTAATCCTACCTACCCTCCATCACTCGAGTGATGGAGATCAAAGGTATTTTATAACATAGGTCTCTGTTTCAATATACCGGATGTGAATGTGTAGGTCTGAGTCAATGTTTTGACTTTTATTGTGCATACTCGTTTGCTAATTGCTCTTGCTCTTTATTATTAAATTTTTTTTTTGTGAGTATAAGGCTTTATATATATACATTCCCTAAGATTGGTGATTGAGAGGTCAGGGAAACAAGGTTGAGAGGGGAGTGAGTGAATGATGACTGCCAGCAAACATTCCCCCCTTCCTTGGGTAGATCATATCGTTTGAAATGTGCTCGTCACCCTTTGAAACCAATTGTTCCAGTCGATAATAGGTGAGGATTTTTGTCAGTAGTTTTCTATTACCTTAGGTGCCTCATCGAGTTGCAAGGGTGGTAAGGTACTTGTAACCGGCCCGTAGGGCGGTAGGCGTTGGCTTTCACCCCTAATTCTTTACTTTATACACACACACAGAGCACTTTGCAAAAAGAACCTACGACGAGAGTTAACACTTGAATACACACACGGCTTGGAAGCTAGAATGCTCCGAGCAGACGCCGACAACCGGTAGGCCCCGAAATTGGCGCCCCTTTCGGTATTTCTTTATTCTTTAGGAGGGTAAATTACAAGGTAAGGTCCTGAGAATCCTTCACGTGTATCCACCTAGATACCATTTGATTTGGCCAAATTTCGGCAGCATAACAGCCCCAAAACTTGCGCGAAACCAATTCCCCTGCTGGAACTCGCTTGCACTGTCGTATACCCTCTAATTCCTGTCCAAAAACAGTAAATTCAGCACACTGTATTTACTGGTTTTTGCCCTGTTTTCAGCCCCAAACAGTCCCCTAACTGTCCTTTGCCAGTGGGGCACGATTCCCAATGATCCTGACGTCCGTATGGCTGAAAAACAGTGAATTTACAGCGCATACACAACGCTGATTTTGCACCTGTACGGTGAGGTTATGACCCTCACCAGTGCCTGCTTTGGAGCAGCAGTTAGCTACCCCTGTTCCTGCTCAAGGAGGCTCTTGCCTCAGCACAAAAGCATGAACCCACACAACTGTACATCAGTCAAATGAGTAGCCCTCTTGTGGGGCATCACATAACTGCACGTAGGGGAGAGAGAGAGCAGTGTGTAGTGTGCAGGGCATCACTCCTAGCACCACACTGTACATGAGAGGGAAAGAAAGCACTCCATAGCTCTTAACCTGTGACAAAAGCTGAAATGAGGCCTCTCCCAGCATAAAAATCAGGGCCCATTTTTCTGCAAGAGGAAAGTTCACCAAAATGTGACACTTGGCGCATTTTCAAGCATTTTCCCGTTTCGGGTTCGCCGCTTAAAAATATCCCAACCGACGCGTCAGTTGACTTCGCGGCAGAGTTATAAAGTGTTCCCCTAGTCATACCGAAGGTAATGACGCGAACACATTTCACGGCCCAAAATAGCAGTTCCCTAAATTTTAAGAGATGCTTCCGTTGGGCTCCCACTAGTCTTCTGACCATCTATCCTCATTGGAGCCGCATCCAAAAGTGCAATGTGGCCCAACTGTCGGATACTTTTTGTTGGTAGTCCCACCTTGACTTTACGCCTTAATTGAGTTCACTTCCTAGTATCCACCAACTTGCTAAGTGCGACGGAGGGGACCTACATGATCTTGCTCTGAGCCTAGAGATCCTCTTACCATACGAATTCCAGTGCCGACCACTTCCCTTCTGCGGGTGAATCTACCGTTCACATTGGCCATACAATGTCCGACCGTTTGCTACTTCAAAAAGAGGGTCTCAAAACAAATAAAATAAACCCCATTGGAAGGAAACTAACGACCAAGGTTAGCAGTTGCCACATCTCTGTGACATGGTTAATAACTGCCACGTCCTCGTGACATACCCCCCTCTTGAAATCGCAAACTTCCTCGATTGCATACCATAAATACACGCCACTGATGATCTTGTGCTATTAACCCTCTTTTATCATCGCATGTATCTGCAAGAAAGGTCATAACATACATAGATACAAATGACTTAATGAGGCCTTCGTACTTTTGCCATTTCCATCTATGGCACTGAATTCATATGTACATTTGATGTACTAGCTCTATCATTACCCCTCCTTTGCACACGTTGGGTTGGGGCATAAGTAGGTTGTAACCCAAAGGCTTCAAGGTAAAGCTGCAGTACATTTGGTGACTCTGACAGTTCATGCTCTTCCATCCACTTTGCATCCATAGGCAGATAGTTCTTGAACTTCACCAAATAGCGTCTTGCAACTTGTCCTTTAACTTTTCTGTCCTTATGTGCCAAAACTTGCTCAGGTACCAGGATCTCATCAAGTTCCTCAACTTCTGGCTGATCCTCAACTGGCATATCTTCTGGCACATCACCCACGAAGGGTCTTAGAAGACTCACGTGAAACGCATTATGAATCTTCCACGCATCAGGCAATTTCAGCCTGCAAGCCACATCGTTGATCTTGTCAAGCACTTGAAAAGGCCCATAGTAACGCATGCTGAGCTTAGGAAACAGCCGTTCCTTGCCCTTCATCTTCTTTAACCTTGCCTTTTCGAACCTTAAGAGAACCCAATCACCAGGTGATAGTAGTAATTCACGACGGTGACGATCAGCAGCCTTTTTCTGTTTTTCCATAGTCTTCTCCAAGGCAACTTTAATCTTCTTATACATCTCATCCATGTTCTCAACATATCGATCTGCCTCAAAGATCTTGTCCTTTGTGTGCAAAATGGGAGGAACCTTTTTGCCGCCTTCAACAATTTCAAAAGGTGCTTTGCCAGTAGACGAATGCACCGTATTGTTGTACGCATACTCAAGCATAAGCAAATACTGTTCCCACTTGCCCTTATTATCTGACACATAGCATTTCAGCAGATCTAAGACAGTAGAATTGGCCTCTTCTGACTGTCCATCAGTTTGTGGATGAAACGAAGACGAGAACTTGAGCGTAGTACCCATGTTCTCAAACAATCCTCTCCAGAACAAACTGGTCATGCGAGGATCACGATCACTGATAATCGATTGTGGCATACCATGGTACTTAAACACATTGTACATGAACAAGCATGCCATCTGATCAGATTTTATCTTCTTCCTGACAGGGATAAAATGGGCCTGCTTGCTGAACCTGCAGATAATGGTCCATATACCATCATTCCCTGTTGGCGTTCTTGGAAGATCAAAGATAAAGTCCATAGCAATGCTTTCCCATGGCTTATCCGGAATCGGCAGTGGTTGTAACAAACCTGGTGCCTTTTGCCTGTCAAACTTGACCTTTTGGCAAACTATGCATGCTCACACAAAGGCATCCACATCTCTCCTCAAGGTAGGCCAATAGAAGAACGTCTCTACCGCTTTAACTGTTGCATCAATGCCATGATGCCCTGCATACGGTGGGACATGACTCTCTTCCATGACCTTATGTCGCAGTGGCCTAGTGACACAAAGTCTGCCATGCATCATCATAAAACCATCTCTGAGGAGGTAGTGCTCGTGATGTTGCCCCTCTTGTAATTGTTCAAAGATCCTTGCAAAATCTTCATCAGCAGTATACTGTTCCTTCATGTCATCTAACTCATGATGATAAGGAATTGACACAGCTGAAATTTGTGGCTTTCTTGATAACGCATCAGCCACAACATTCTTCTTGCCTTCCACATGCATAATGTGGAAGTGGAACATGGAAAGAATGTTTGCCCATCGCATATGCTTTTCGGATAACTTTGACTGTGTCAAGAAGTATCGCAAGGTCTGATGATCTGTTTGGACAACAAAATCAACACCTAAGAGGTAGTGCTTCCAGCTAGAAAGCGCATGAATCACGGCCAAGAGCTCTTTCTCATAGACTTGCATAGTCCTCTCTGGCCCTTGCAAAATTCGGCTTTCATAAGCTACTACCCGTCCATCTTGCATTAGCACTTCTCCGATGCTACTGCCACACGCGTCACACTGGACCACAAATGACTTCCTGAGATCTGGCAAAACAATAACTGGATCTGAAGTCAACTTTTCCTTTAAGAGACTAAAAGCTGAAATCTCTTTTTGGGTCCATCTGAAAGTGACCTCTTTCTTTTGCAATGCGTGAAGAGGCGATGCTATCTCTGCAAAATTTTTGATAAACCTTCTATAGTAGGAACACAATCCCAAGAAGCTTCTGACATCGTGCACAGTCTTCAAGTTTGGCCATGTCTTGATAGCTTCAACCTTTGCGGGATCCATTCTAACACCATCCTTTGAGACTATGTGGCCCAGAAAGTGGATCTCTTCGAGAAGGAATTCACTTTTCTTAGGATTGACAAGTAACCTGTGACTGCGCAGCTCTTCGAACACAATGGTCAAGTGACACCTATGCTCCTCTTCATTCTTCGAATACACAATCATGTCATCAAAGAATGTTCCAACAAACTGTTGATGCGAGCGGAAAATCCGGTCCATCATTCTGTTGAACGTAGCAAGAGCATTTGTTAGCCCAAACGGCATCACTAGAAACTCATAAAGACCAAATGTCGTTCTAAACGCAGTCTTGTGCACATCCTCTGGCCTTATACGAATCTGATGGTACCCACTCTTCAGGTCTATCCTGCTGAAAATTGCAGCACCCTCTAAACGATCGAGAATATCATCAATGGGAGGAATAGGGAACCTATTCTTGATGGTATTCTTATTCAACGCACGGTAATCAATACACATGCGCCATGAGCCATCCTTCTTCTGCACTAGGAGCACTGGGGAGCAAAAGGGTGAAGAACTAGGCTGAATCAGCCCCTTCTCTAATAGCTCCTCAACCTGGCCCATAATCTCTTTCTGCTGTGCCGCACTAACCCTGTAGGGAGGTCTATTTGGTGGGCCACACCCTGGCACCAAATCTATCCGATGGTCCTCAGGTCTCTCTGGCGGCAATTGCGACGGTAATGAATCAGAAAAACAGTCACTAAACTTTTGTAAAAATGCTGACCTTTCTTTATCTAATACAGATAAATTTGACTGATCCCTATCTGAGACATCACGTGAAAAAATCAAGTACACAGAAAGATGATTCTTTATTACAGAAGTGATAGCAGAAGCAGATACAATAGGGACTGACTCTCCTTTAAGCTTTACATCCAAGATGTGAGTTTTGCCCCTATGCTGTACAGTGATCTTTTTGTTGTAGGCATCCAAGACTCCATGCACTCGGAACATCCACGGGATCCCCAAGAAGGCGTCACAACCTTCCAGCGGCATGATGTAAAACTCTTCAGTGTCCACATACGACTGAATATGCAGACGCAGTTTTCCAATGATAGGAGTAACACACTCTGAGTGGCCAGGACATGCCAACCCTGCCTCTGCTGTGTACCCCATTTCTTCAGCTTTGATGCCGAGCTTCATAGCTAACTCTGGTGAGATAAAGTTGGCTTTGGCACCTGGATCAAAGAAGGTGAGTGTCGTCTGATCCCTAACTTTACCCCATGCCCTGCATAACTCACTGGCATCTGTGCTGGGCCTGTCACCCACCATGTCTGGCACTAAACCTGCCGTGGGTTTAGGCTTCTTGCCTTTTTGGTCTTCTTTATCCTCTGAGTCAGCTGGCCTTTTCCTTTGTGGAAAATTTATAGAAATATGACCAGGCTGCTCGCATATAAAGCATTTGTTCTCAGCCATTAGGACCTTCTTTTCCTCGAGCGATTTGCGCACAAAAGGCTTCCTTTTCTGTTTCTTTGCCTGCGCTCCAGAAGTCCCAACTGAATCCTTGTCCTTGGTGGCTTGTTCTGACCCCTGTGACGCATCAGGAGCCGTTTTCACAAAGGGCTTCTTCACTGAATTTTTATTTTGCTGCCCTCCTTTATCACTGCTCGGAAATCCACTGTCCTCTCCTTTCAACAGGGCAAGACCAGTGTTCGCAACTTCCATAAGCTGAGTAAGGGTAGCCACTCTGTTCTTTGTACAGTAATCGCGAAGCCCTTTAGGCAGCCCACAACAATACTTCTCTATCTGCTCTGTCAATGGCACAAATCTGTAGGAGGTCACTGAGAGTAATGCTTTACAAAACCTCCTATTGTACTCCAGCAAGCTCTTACACGAAGCTGCCGTAAGCTGGTGCCAATCTGTCAGGACATCGGCTTCAAATTCATTTGATAGCCAAGCAGATGCAAACATTTGCTTGAAGTAAACCCAAGTGGCGGGTGCCTTTCCATGCATTAACAATGTCGTCCACCATGTAAGCGCATTGTCCTTTAAGAAAGTGGCAGCTTTCCTGACCTTCGAGGCCTCTGTAGAATTCCCTCCCGCATAAGCTGTATCAAACTGGTGGAGGAAAGTAAGTGCCTTGGTCTTGTCCTCGAAACCACTGAAGGTACTGAACTTTACCGCTGCACCACCTTCTTTGTAAGCCTTCGGCTTCTCAAGTGCCCCCAAGTTGTCATACGGGATGGTCTGCAACATGGGCACTGTACTAGGCATGATCGGCACGCCTTGGCCATTCACATTTTGCGTAAGAGGTGCGATATCTGGCTGCTGTCCAGAAAAACCAGCCATGCCAAAATGACCCTGTGGCACCCCAAACTGGCCGTGGTTGCCGTGGAAACCTTGTTGCATGCCGATAGTACCATACATGGGGTTTGGCATGATGCCTTGCATACCCCCGAACACTGTTCCTGGCATGTACGGCTGACTTCCAGGCGCATAACCAGCCATACTTTGGAACACTGATCCACCCCCGAAATACCGAGGATGTACCGTGGGTGGTGGAAAAACTGAGTGCATAGCCTGGTATCCAGCTCCCTATCCATTCAAGGCAGCATGCTGGTTCTGAAAGGTGGCGGGCTGAACTGGCATAACCTGTGGAATAGGCGTTCTAGCCACCTGTTCAAGCACGGGAGGAACCTGCTTTGGAGCCCCCGACTCCGCAACATGCGAGTGTTCCCTTTCCTCCTGCGCCTCATGAAGTACCTGGGCTTGAGCTTCAACAAGCTCCGTACGCGGCGTAGGTTGCCTATTTTGCTATTGCACTGGTGGCGCTTGCAAGAATTCCATAAACCTCGGATTCTGCACCAGTTGCGAAAAGACATTCACCGCGGCAACTAACTGAGTCTTAAACGCATCATCCTCAAGTTGCCTTGTCATAAAGCCCTGTACTACTGGAGGGACATTCACGTTGACAGGAGGTACAGACTGACGTGGCCGTGGGCTCTCGCCAATCTCAAAAAACATAGGAATCTCCTGCCTGTCCTTTGGATATCTGGCTTTTACCCAGACGACCCGGGTTCAAATCCCGGCAATGGAACCATGTAACCGGCCCGTAGGGCGGTAGGCGTTGGCTTTCACCCGTAATTATTTACTTTATACACACACACATAGAGCACTTTGCAAAAGGAACCTGCGACATGAGTTAACACTTGAATACACACACGGCTCGGAAGCTAGAATGCTCCGAGCAGACGCCGACAACCGGTAGGCCCCAAAATTGGCGCCCCTTTCGGTATTTCTTTATTCTTTAGGAGGGTAAATTACAAGGTAAGGTCCTGGGAATCCTTCACGTGTATCCACCTAGATACCATTTGATTTGGCCAAATTTCGGCAGCATAACAGCCCCAAAACTTGCGTGAAACCAATTCCCCTGCTGGAACTCGCTTGCACTGTCGTATACCCTCTAATTCCTATCCAAAAACAGTAAATTCAGCACGCTGTATTTACTGGTTTTTGCCCTGTTTTCAGCCCAAGGAGTCCCCTAACTGTCCTTTGCCAGTGGGGCACGATTCCCAATGATCCTGGCGTTCGTATGGCTGAAAAACAGTGAATTTATAGCGCATACACAACGCTGATTTTGCACCTGTACGGTGAGGTTATGACCCTCACCAGTGCCTGCTTTGGAGCAGCAGTTAGCTACCCCTATTCCTGCTCAAGGAGGCTCTTGCCTCAGCACAAAAGCATGAACCCACACAACTGTACATCAGTCAAATGAGTAGCCCTCTTGTGGGGCATCACATAACTGCACGTAGGGGAGAGAGAGAGAGCAGTGTGTAGTGTGCAGGGCATCACTCCTAGCACCACACTGTACATGAGAGGGAAAGAAAGCACTCCATAGCTCTTAACCTGTGACAAAAGCTGAAATGAGGCCTCTCTAAGCATAAAAATCAGCGCCCATTTTTCTGCAAGAGGAAAGTTCACCAAAATGTGACACTTGGCGCATTTTCAAGCATTTTCCCGTTTCGGGTTCGCCGCTTAGAAATATCCCAACCGACACGTCAGTTGACTTCGCGGCAGAGTTATAAAGTGTTCCCCTAGTCATACCGAAGGTAATGACGCGAACACATTTCACGGCCCAAAATAGGCAGTTACCTAAATTTTACGAGATGCTTCCGTTGGGCTCCCACTGGTCTTCTGACCATCTATCCTCATTGGAGCCGCATCCAAAAGTGCAATGTGGCCCAACTGTCGGATAATTTTTGTTGGTAGTCCCACCTTGACTTTACGCCTTAATTGAGTTCACTTCCTAGTATCCACCAACTTGCTAAGTGCGACGGGGGGGACCTACATGATCTTGCTCTGAGCCTAGACATCCTCTTACCATACGAATTCCAGTGCCGACCACTTTCCGTCTGCGGGTGAATCTACCGTTCACATTGGCCATACAATGTCCGATCGTTTGCTACTTCAAAAAGAGGGTCTCAAAACAAATAAAATAAACCCCATTGGAAAGAAACCAACGACCAAGGTTAGCAGTTGCCACATCTCTGTGACATGGTTAATAACTGCCACGTCCTCGTGACAGTACTCTCCCAAGATTGAACTTGAAGTGGTTCATCAGGTGATTCTTGAACACTGGGGAGTGTGGATTCCTTTGTAGCTTTATGGAGGTACACTATTGTAGGTGGAGACTATGGAGAAACTTTTACCTCTATGGATGCATTATATGAGGAGCTAGAAGCTTCATGGGACTCCCCCCTTCCTGAGCTAGGTGGAACAAATCGTTCTTTCTTCGGTACCCAAACTAGCTCTGGAGCGGGTGTGTAGCATTCTGTGATTTTTTTGTTTCCGCAATTATCAATTTGTTTTGGAGCTATGGGATTGGACTCGCATGGGTCAGGTTGATAGGTAAGAACACAATCTACGTTTTGGCACCCAAATTTTATCATTTCCTTGATAGTAGCCTTGGGCTTCCAATAGGTGTTTAGGAATCCAATGCCACGTTTTCTTACTTTTCTTAGAGCGAGTGGTACGTTTCCTACAAGGCTTTTGTTTTTTAGCATCCACCATGGTCGCTAAAGAAGCTTTAGGGACCCACTTGTATGTTTTCTTCGTTATATGAGGATGAGTCTTGTCAGAAGCTATATGCATTGCTTATAGCATATTTAAGGACACGGGCATTTCATCCCCCTCAGGTGTTACCCAGGTCGTTCCCCTATTTCTCCAAGTGTCTATGGTTGCTGCTAGGTGGACCCAATCCACATTGTCCGACTCAGTCATCCCAGGTAGTACATCCATATAAGGAGAATCTTCCCCAACATTAGTGTCCGCTTTACACGTGTAACAATACTACAATGGGGCCGAGTGAACTGTGGTGTCAGATCTATGATCGATTATAAACCTGTTTCCTAGAGGATGTGCTTGACCCGTCACAAGATCCACTCGAATGACAGAATCTTGGAACTGCAATTAGACATGGTTTTTGGACCAATCATGCACCATTTTTGCTTCCCTCATGAAAGGACGTCCTAAGATCATCTCTGATGCCATAGTGTGCTTGGAGAAATCCATAACAATGAAGGTAACTTTTATTTTATGTCCAAACACCTTGATGTTGAGATCTTCTAGCATCCCAATAGGTTTAACAATAGACCCATTCGCCATCTTCACTACTATGGTTGTGGTCGCAAGGTGAGGTCTTCCCATAGTTTCCCAGCAATTTTTAGTCACAATGCTAACCCCAGCGCCACTATCAAGGATTCCCTTCACAGTTAATCCCTTAGTAGTGATTGGTATAGTCGCATTAGATTCATCACCCTCAAAGTATTGTCCCAACTTGTTAACATGTATTTCTATAACAAGGTTCTTATCTAGGTTCGGTTGTGGATCTATGTATTCCTCCTCTATTGGCATCTCCCCGGCTCCATCCATCTGTGCAAATTGTGGTAGCCCAAACTTCAATTCTCTATTGAGGAAGGCTCGAAGGGCTGAGACTAGCTCGGGGTCTTTATATAGTTTGGACATGATGGTGGTTCTAACTTCTGAAGACATGAAATCCATCAATTTGGAAATGTTTAACGGCACCTTTTGGCCTTGAGTCCCTTGATGTGGGGAAGATGGGATCTCCATTTCTTCAATAGGATCAGGTAGTCCCTCTGTAAACATTCTTTCCATCAAGAAGTGAGTACGCCCACTTTCCCATGACTTTAATTCACTTTCTTCTTGGATCACACTTGGTGAGGTTGTTGTTGCGTAGGGAACACGGTGTCTATAATCTAGATCTTCCTAGGTGCTGGTTCTAGATCCCTTTGGGTATCTTCTACCAAACTCCTTAATTTCTTGACTTGCTCAATCTCCTCTGTAGGGTTTGGGTAAGTTCCTATCTTCTTTTTGGATCTTGGCCATTGTGGCTCATGAAGATCTTCCTTGTTGGTTTCTATGTTAGTGGTCGTTTTGGTCTCCATGGTTTCACCTGAATCAGAATCTTCTTCAGCGTCGTTCATATATACGCGGTCGTCACCAGTCCCTATGTTGGTCTTTGAACTCGGGTCTGACTTCGCTGCTTTTTGCGATCTCTTTCTTCGTGTTTTCTTCTTTTTCTGAGATTGGGCAATTGATGCCGTGTCTCTTTTCTCAAGAATATAATTTTGTTTTTGAAGCATCGATCGTGTAAGTACGTTTACTGGTACCACGGGTGCACTTGGTGATGGCTCCTCAGTAACTTCAATCAAGTTTAATGGCGTGATCTTCGGTGCATTTGGATTATCTGGACATTAGGCAATCAAATGATCTATGCCACATCGATTACACATGAGTATCGGCATTGTAGACGTGCTCGCTTGATTGGTTTGCATTAGTGTGGCGTTCTTTTGTAGCCTAATAGGACACTCGGCTACACGATGTGGACCTCTACACTCATAGAATTGAAGAGGTGGTCTCTTAGCAGTGTAATTGATATTTTGGCCTCTTGCCGCAAGACCAGCTACTCGATATACAGGTTTGACTTGTCCCCAATAGTCCTGCATGTAGTATTGTGGACTTTATTCAAGCACATCCATCCCATAGGTGATATTAGGATCTATATCTTCCTCATAGCCTTCCAAACAAGAAATTGATGACTCACAACCCACTTGATTCACAGAAGTGATTCTTGGATGTGGTGGTTGCGGTCCTAGCACTGGAGGTGGTAAGGGTGTTGTTTGAACAACATTTTGGGCCCTAGGGACCATATGTTGTGATGTTTGTTCAAGAGGTGGGGCCGGTATCAATGCAGGCACTCGACGTGTGTCTGTCCATGCTAAGGTTCGTCTATTGGCCATCGCGTGCTTAAATACTATGCAATCCTTAGCTTGATGACCATACCTCCCACAGGCATTGTAGTTCCCATCGAATTTTACTCTAAAAGTACGGCATTCACTGGTACTATGCGGTCCATAGCATACTGAGCACCATTGTTGATCCCTTCTTGGATACATATGATTGTTTTGCGGAGCACGATTGTCTCTAAGACTCTCTTGAATAGCCTTGGTGAGATCTGCTAAAGTCATCTCATATATATGTGGCTCCTTAGAAATAGGCTTTAGGGTCATTGGCTGATGCCCTGATTCTTGTGAGCTAATAGATTTAGACTCAACAGACACTCTTTCTCCTTGAATCATTAAATTATCCTCCAATTGGATCGCATTGGTGGTGACTGCTTCCCAAGTGGTGATACCTCTAATGACTAGGCCATTGTAGATATCCTCATGTCGTAATCCCCTAAAAAATCTATCAAGCAATTGGTTATTGTTGAAGCGCTCATTTGGATTACAACGAGAATTCAAATGCTTCAAGCGACTTATAAAGTCTCTCACCGACTCTCCTTCCTCTCGTTGGGCTTTCTGGAGCTGAGAGGCTACACCCCAAAGCACTCCCTCTCGTATGTATTCTTTTAAGAACAGTCTCCTAAGAGTAGGGTAAATCGTTTTTTCTTTCACCCTTAGGGTTCTGTACCAATCCCCAGCCTTTCCACTTAAGGTTAGGCTTAAAGCATTGCTCTTATGTAGGTCATTGTGTTCTCCTAGAGAATCGCATATTTGTTCAAACACTTCGATATGATTCCTCACATCCCCGTCTCCGCTAAATTTTTGTGTGAGCTTGGCTATTTGTACAGCCTTACTTCTAGGATCTCTATCAGGCATGTTACGCATATTCTCAGCAATAGATTGACCGATAGCTTGAGAAAATGTTGCCAAGTCACCTAAATGAGCAGGCACCGTGGGTGGAGGCGCCCCAGAGACTACATGTGGAGTAGGTATTGGCATTGGGCTTGGCGCATAGGAAGACCTTGGGTTCCATGTTGGGTATGATGTTGTGCCATGTGGTGGTCCATAGTTCATATGAGTGGCCCTAGGCATAGCAGACGTCGGATGTGACATGGTAATGCTAGCCGGTATAGTCCCATGGAAATAAGGACTTGTGTATTGTGGTTGTGGAGCATAGGTAGTTGAAACAATGGGAGGGGTAGGGACTACATGAGTACGTGGACCCATAGGTGCATACGATTGGTTCACACTTGTAGGTACTGTTGCAGGCATTGAGCTACCATGTAGTGGTGCTTTACTAACAAACGAGGTCCATGTTGTGTTTCTTGGCATGCCCATCATTGGGGTAGGCATGGTATCCGTGGTGTCATCCAGGGAAAGATGAGCTAGACTTGGAAAGGTGAAGCTATCACTTGTGGGCTCAGATTGCATTGAGACCCCTGGTGAAACAACATATGGGGGATCGATGGGACTCACTGGGGGAGTCTCCATTTGTGATAGAGTGGGTTGTTTCCCTTTGCCCGTGTCTAAAAATCGCATAGGACCCTCCGAAGGTATTTTTATTCCTCGATTTTGCCTCTCGGACTGGATAATCCTATGGATGACATTGCAGATCATGTGTTGTTGTTCCTCTAGACTAGTGGCACTAGATGTGGATTGTACAACTTCTAACCAACCCACATGGTATGTGTAGCCCATGTATAGGTCGGTCAAAGTCTCCGTGTGTAGGTCATATTCCCAATTTTCATTGAGAAATACCCCGTCCAAACTTGGTGTACTAGAGGGTTGCCGTGAGGTGGATGCAATGTTCCTTCCCGTGTTTTGACTTTTAGTCACCGCTACCTTAGAGGCGACTTTGGAAGGTGGTAGCTCGGTAAGGCCCTCATTAAATGAGGTAGATAGAATGTCCACGTGGACACTCTGAGGGAGTGTGGGGTCTACAGGAGATGTGAATGGTGATTCTACTTCCCCACCCCCTTTGTTTACTTCACTAGCCGTAGGTTCAGAGCGCGTAGCTCTACTAAAAGTTTCCATCAAACGACTAAAAACACTAGTTCCAGGTTGTTGGGACCAGCTAGGTACGGTTTCATTTTTTCCCCTAGGGCTTTGTGTAAGATTCTCTTCCATAATATCGTAGTCAGAGGAAGAGTCGCTAGCCGCTATATTTGGGTCTTGGGTTGCACTACCTTGGGTCCCCGCCGAGGGCGTAGACCCTAGTGTGGAAGGATAGTGAGTACCCCCGTAAATCGAAGCACTAGCTAGTTGTTCGGACTATAGCACACGACCAGAGCGTAGATACATGTGCTTTGGGTGCCCTACAAGTGTCGGCAAGTACCCTCAAAGGCTACTTGCTTTGTTTTGTGGGTGTTTTGCACCCCGTTTTCTACTTGATTTTTTCTTGTTTTTGATGTTTTTTGAATATTTTTTAATGTTTGATTTTTTTGATTAAAGTGTGTGATAGCTCGAAACGAGCGTATCACTTAGAGGGTCGGTTGAGAAGGTCAAATTTGCCTTTTGAAGCATGTCATTCCGAGCTACAGGTAAAAAGTTATGGTCAAAATAGTGTAAATCTGTCAGATTCGTAGCAAAAGGAAACTGTAAATCAAGTAAATCAAGAGGGTGAGATCTTATTTTTCCCCTACTCATCTTCTAGAACAGCAATGAGTGTTCAAGGTCACTTGCATGTGATGGGACCAACCTAAAGATGCTTTCTAAATGCCAAGACAGACAAGTTGAGATACCCCGCAGGAGCCACCCGTAGGGCCTCATGGTGGGGCCCACCTACATTATGCACCCCTATGGGCCTTCACGGTCTAAAATGATATTTTTGGTGAATAAATAGTCCCTTTTATTTCCAATATTCAATGAGTGGTCAAAGGACACTTAATTAGGGCTAATCAGCTACCCTAATTAAGTGTAGCATAATCCCACTCCTACACAACTCTAAATAGCCCCCCTTGGAGAGACTCAAGGACACACACCTATATTTTCAACTTCATGTTCTTTCTTGATCAATAGTAGAGAAAACCGCAACTCTCCCTCTTTCACATCCTCCCTCCGAATCCTCCTCTTTGGAGGAAGTGCAACTCTATTCTCCACTCTTTCCATTCTACAATCTCTTACTCCATCAACCCAATAAATCATTTGTAGCACCTCAATAACTTGTAAATACATCATGATCTCTCTCATGGTTATGCTAATGATCATGAAATCATCTTCAAAACTTTCAAGTGTCGCAATTCGTGATGGTTAGCCAACGTCTGTCCTCCCCTTAAAAGGTGTGCGAGAAATCAAGTGTTCTATTCTCAATTTACCATTGGTTTGTTTCTCCACACTTATTCAATTGGTCTAAAGAAATTTTTCACTCCAACTCTCTTTTGCTTCATTACATATGCATGTGGCTACCTCTCATGGTGATTTTATTTGTGTCACGGCATTGCATAGATGGAGATGAGCTCTCTATGCAAAGTGTGTTAGTTTGATGTAAGTGATTCTCTTGTGTGTTTGAGAGGCAAGTCACAAGCGCATGATTTTTTGATGAGTGCTTGAGAGAGGAAGAGTTTGGATGTATTATGGGTATTCTTATGGGGAGAAGGTGAATGCTATTCCACAAATTGCATATTTCATTTTGATGCACGGCATTGGGTTGCATAATTGTTGATGGTGTTCAAGTGTCCAAAGTGTATATAGAGTAAGGGGGTTTTCAAAGTGTGTTGCTTGAGTGGGTGAGTGCAAGTGTTATTTTGATTGGTTTCCTTCTCCACTCCCAAAAGAAGGTGGTGCCCCAAGTAGTGTGCGTACCTCTTTACGAAGATTTTGTGAGGGTAGGCCTATTGGTTTGGGTTTAGCGGCCCCATTTCAAAAAACTCGCCCTCATAAAGTGGTGCCCCCACGGAGGAACATATTTCCAAGTTACCTTCAAATTTTTTAGTGATGAACAATGGAGTTCCCATCTATCCATTTCATTTTGCATAACACATTAGAGTAAATGTTCACATAGATAGAAAAGTATTTTTCCATCAACGCATTGTTTTTATGTTTGGTGCAGAAAGACTTAGAGAAATACTGGCATCACCCAATCCAATTATACTTCCAATCATCAATTATGAAACTTCTTTTGATGTTCACGTTTTCAATTTGTTTTAAAGGCAGGAAAAAAGAGTGGTGAAGGGGTGCTCAAGGGCCATATGAAGGAAGGTCTTCAAACCAACAACGAGGAGTAGCACATGAATCACAATCAAAACAATGAACCTTTTAGGCCTATTGCTCGGCAATCCATTCATATAATCATTGCAACTAAGTTTAGGTTTCAATCTATCATAAGAAGGATATTTGGATCCACTCGCCTCAATGAAATCAATGCTTCAATTAATCCATTTATTCTACCTATGATAAAGTACGAATTAACAATGGATGTGTACATCTTCATTTTAATGTAATCAGATTTATAGTGTCAATAATCTTGTGCGGCCCGTAAGAGAAAAGTTTCTTTAAAAAAAAAGAGATTTCAAAAAGTCTAAACAAAATGTCAAGTTCTTTTCCCATGTTCTATGCAAGAAGTGGGGAAGATGCGCAAGAGTTTCTTGACAACTTGGAGATGGCACATCTCATATCCGGGAGAGATGAAGAGGAAGTAAAGCTACGAGCCTTCCCGTTGGTTCTAAAAACAGAAGCTAAAGCATGGTATGAGACCTTGCAACCCCAAATCAAGTCCAATTGGGAGAGACTGCGAGCAAGCTTCCTCTCCAAGTTCGGGCAAGGTGATACTTCTGAAGGACTATGGAAATGTCTTATTGGACATAAGCAGGTATCACTTGAAGACTATCCCTCTTATGAAGCAACCTTTGTCAATCTATGGGGTAGGTGGGAGGCTACATTAGAAAATCATGGTGGTACACCTAACTTTCTAAAAAAAGAGAGATTCATGGTTGACTTGTATCCACTTTTAAAGGCTAAAGTAGAGCTAAAATTCCCATCCACCTTCGAAGAAGCACGTGAGGTAGCCATCATCAAGTTTAGGAGACTAAACTTCCAAGCACATAGAGCAAGGGGTTTGAATGAAGTGAGTGAGAGGGAGTCTTCACAAACCATGGAAGCACCAATTAGGGCCGCTCTTGCACAATCTTCACAAATAGGAGATAACTCTCAACAAGAGTTTTTACAAAGACTAACTCAACAGCTTGAGAACCTCACTCTGAATCTAGTACAAGGCCTACCTCAACAACGACAACCAAGAGAAGGGAATCGCAATCAACGAAGACAAGCTCAAGAGTTGCGATGTTGGAATTGCAATGAAATGGGCCATGGCATGTACAATTGTCCACATCCAAGGCGACTTCCGGGAGACATATATCCCCCCAGATCGCCTCCTCTCACTGTGCAGCAAGAACAAGCTCAAGGCCCACAAATCCTTCGTCGACCACCACCACCAGCAAATATACCTCCCGTCCCACATGAGGAGGAAGAAAGAGGAGTCAACATCATCAAGCTAGAAGAGGTAATAGATGAGCATACTCTAAACTTTGATGTTATGCCGACAGAAAAACGCACAAGAGCACATGATAAGGATGAAGACATGAGAAGTGAAGGAACAAATTCAGCCAGAAGGGACAAGAAGAAGAAGTCAAAGATGGAAGAAGTTGAAAGTAGTAGGAAGAAAAGATCAAGGTGAAGGGAAATTGGTATCAACGACTTCCCATTGGGAAAGGAGCTAGAGCCCTACAACATCCTGGAGGATTTACAAACCCAAAAGCCAAACATTTCATGGCCTCAAATTCTACACCTATCAGCCAAAGTAAGAAGGCAATGGCCAAAGTTGGTAAGTACAAGAATTCCAAAAAATAAAGCAAATCTTTCCATTAAAGTTGTGGCCTCAAAGCTACAAAAAGATGTGGAACCCATTGTGGATGCTTACATAAGGGGTAAAAAGGTGTCTTATGTATATGTTGATGGTGGAGCTCAAATGTGTGTGATCACGGAAAAATCAATGAACAGGTTAGGGCTTGAAATTACAAAGTCCTCTAATTGTCAAGCTAGGCTAGCCAACAACTCAAGTGTGAAGTGTTTGGGGATCATTGAAAATGTAAAAGTCTCTGTATGTAACATAGATGCACAAGTGGATATGTATGTCATGCCAGCTAAGGGGGAGGGCTATCCCATCATCCTAGGGAGGCCTTGGCTCATTGCTGTGAATGCAGATCAAAAATGGAGAAGTGGTCGTTTGATTCTTAAGAAGGGTCAACCGGTGGTGTATGATTGGCGAGAAGGAAAGCAACTAGATATCAACTATGAAACCACGACAGATGAAGAGAGCGAGGAGGAGAGTCCTTACTCAAGTGATGAGGAAGCATCAACCAGTGCATCAACCAGTGAAGAGGAGTCTTCTTTGGAGGTAATGGGAATTGTATTCAACGCCAACACCCAAGATGTTTCTGTAGAAGAAAAGCCAACAGACAATCACACACGAGGGGATGAAAGATGCCACCACCTTGAAGAACGATTTGAGAAGATTCTTGCAAAAGATCTTACTTGTGAGGAGAAGAGGTCCTACATCAATATGTTAAGGAGGTATCTCAATTTGTTTATCACTGACTACTCACAAATAAGAGGTGTAGATGTAATAGAGCATCGAACTGAATTGAAACCAGGGACCAAACCCGTGGCTCAAAAGTTAAGGCGACTAGGATCTGTGCAACAAAAGGCTCTCCTACAAGAAGTGAATCGACTCTTGAAGGCTGGCTTCATCTATCCAGTATCCAACTCCGAATGGGTATCACCTATTGTAGTCACTCCCAAGAAGAATGGTAAGTGGAGGGTCTGCGTGGATTACAAACCCCTCAACGCTGCGACAAAGAGGGACCACTTCCCTCTCCCTTTCCAAGATGAAATTTTGAATGAAGTAACAGGTCACGAATGCTACATTGTGTGTGATGGGTATTCACGATATTTTCAAATTAGAATAGCAGAAGAGGACCAACCAAAAACCACCTTCATCACACCTTGGGGATGTTTTGCATTCAGAGTAATGCCTTTTGGGCTCACCAATGCTCCTAGCACCTTCATGAGATTCACAATATTTGTATTTCAGCCATTCTTTGGAAAATCCATAAGAGTCTTTATGGATGATTTCTGTATTTATAGTTGTAGATCACTTCATTGCCAAAAGGTTGAAGAGGGGCTTAAGAGGCTCCATCAATTTGGGGGACAACTCAACCCAGAGAAGTGTCATATCGGTGAATCTCAAGTGGTTTTGCTAGGCCATGTGGTTTCTTCACAAGGAATTCAAGTGGATCCCTCTAAAGTAGAGGCCCTTTTGTCATTATCTCCACCAACAACAACTAAGGAGCTAATGACCTTCAACCACAAAGTGAGGTACATGTCTCGCTTCATCCATCTCCTAGCAGAAGCCATCGCCCCTTTGCATAGGTTGGCAAGCCAATCTACATTTGAATGGGGGAGGGAACATGCAAAATGTTTTGAGGAAGTGAAGGGCATTCTTAGCTCTCTCCCAATTCTAATGCCACCAGATCCAAAGGAGACCTACTATGTCACTCCAAGTGTAGGTTTCGAAGCAATTGGTGTTGTTTTGATGCAAAAAGATCCTAAAACATCATACATGAGGCCGATCTATTTTGCAAGCAAGGTGATGACTCCGGCCGAGAAGGGATACACTGAAATGGAGAAAGTGGTCTTTGCAATCTTGTTTGCAGTAAGGAAGTTTCGATCGTATCTTCTCCCTGTGCCATTTGTTTTTCTCACCTTAGAGCACAATCTACCATATGTAGTACAACACATGAGCCTCTCATCTAGAATAGCAAAGTGGGTGCTTGAACTCCAAGAATTTGAATACACTTTCCTTGTAGAAGATAGCACAAGAGCAGGACTTGCAGACATTCTCACCTACAAAGTGAGAGAAAGGGAAGGATCACGACTACAAAGAGAGGAAGGCTCAAAACAGTTCAAAGTGAAGGAGATTGATAATGCCCATACTTTATGCTTTGACGGAGCTTATCAACGCCAACAAGAAAAAGCAGCAGGGGGGATCATCATTTTAAACCCACAAAAGGAGGTGATGGTTAGAAAAGGTATCACTCTACCCAATGTTCACTCTAACAAGGAGGCTGAGTATGCTACTCTAACCCTTGGGTTAGAAGAATGCAAAGAATTAGGCATACAAAGACTTATTATAAAAGGTGATTCTTTGCTAGTGGTCAGGCAAATCCAAGGGACTTGGAGGTGCAAGAATCGTACATTGTTTGAGTGGCTTAGTAGTGTAAGAGCTTTGATGAAGGGTTTTAAAGCAACACAGGTACAACACATTGTGAGAACTCATAACAAGGAAGCAGACTTACTCGCAAATGAAAAGCTTAAAATGGAGGTAGGAGGTGTGAAACTATATGAACACAAATATCAAGGTCAAGAGGAGCTAAAAGACATTATCTTCTTTCTACAAGCAGGTGAGTGTTCCAAACACTTAGACAAGGTGCAAAGACATAGACTAGTTAAGAAGGCCACACCTTACCAGTTGATCGGGGATGATTTATATCACAAAGGGAAAGATTTGGTCTTGAGGAAAGTACCAGGTGTGCAAGAGATAGAGAAAATTCTTCTTTCATGTCATGATGATGTCTATGGTGGTCACTTTTCTCAAGATATTACAAGTAGGAAGATTTTACAAGCAGGGTTTATTTGGCCGAGCTTACATCGTGATGTCTAATATTGGTGTAAGGCATGTAAGCCATGTCAAATTGCTGGGGATAGACGACTAACATATGAGCCTCGAGTCCCAATAATATCTTATGGCCCTTTTGAAAAGTGGGGTGTGGATGCAATAGGTCCCCTACCTCGTACTTCTACAGGGAAGGTTTTCATCATCATGGGTGTTGACTACATGACACGATGGGCGGAAGCAACAAGCACAACCCGAATCACAGTTGAAGAGGTATCAAAGTTTATTTTTGACCATATTTGTAGTAGGTTTGGAACACCCCTAGAAATCTTATCAGATCGAGGCCCAGGTTTTAGGGCTGACCTTCTAAATGATCTCTTGAGGAGGTTAAAAGTGAAACACCTGCATTCCACACCCTACTATCCTCAATGCAATGGATTGGTGGAAAAAGTGAATGGAATGATATGTAAGATCATTTCTAAGCAGGTTATGGACCGGCCTAATGATTGGGATCGCCATTTGACGGCTGCTCTTTGGGCGTATAGGACATCTTTCAAGGTATCTACCAAATTCACCCCTTTTCATTTAGTTTATGGATAGGAGGCACTTCTCCCCATTGAGGTAGAGCTCTCAAGCTTGCGCGTTCTTGCAAGAGTGGCAAAAAAACCAAAAGAGGTTCTACATGAAAGGATCTTAGATCTCCAACGACTTGAGCTAGATAGAGAAGAGTCCATTGATCACTACATCACCAAAGCGACAAGCCAAAGGGACAAAATCAACAAGAAGCTCAAGGGGAAAGGATTGAAGGAAGGTATGTTGGTTCTTCGCTATGATAACCGACTTGATACTCGACTTGACAAATTTTTTTTGCAAAGATGGGAGGGACTTTTCATGATAAAAACAAAGTTTGGGAATGGTAGTTACAGATTAGCAGATTTATCAGGAAAACTCCACAAGACCAGAGTCAATGGATGGAGATTAAAGCCCTACTTTCAACGTATCAATCCGTTGATAGGCAGTCATCTGCCTACATCGTCTAAGCTCCAAATTGGCATGGCTCCCTTCGGCTTGGCAAATGCTCCACCTATTTTTAAAGCTTTGATGTGCAAAGAAGAACCAGCCTTGGAATCTGAATATACCCAAGGCAACCCTCCCATCTCCGATTTATGGGATTGAGGTAATGAAAAGCAGGTCTAATGGAGTAAAAGAGTGCATGACACTCTTCCTATTGAAAAAAAAAAAAGTAGAAAAGGAAAAATGACAAAAAAAAAGAAAGAAAAAGAAGCAACACCGTCCTCCTAAAGATATGAATATCTTTAGGCTTGGGGGAGGGATAATATGAGTGGCATAAAATGGTAACCATCTTTTTGCAACATTTTTCAGCCTACTCAACGTCCTCTTCCTCATATGTGTATATATTTTTCTACGCTATTAAGTTATCTAGAGTAAATTCCCTCTCTTCGTTTAACCTTTGTGGCGACACATACATTGTACTCTTCCCAAAAATGTCACCTTAGTCATATATTTATATTACCACCCTTTTCTTTTTTGCTTTGTAAATAAAAGTAAGCATACAATAACCAACTATCTACCCCCAAACTTTCTTACCTCTTGTGATTTAGTAGTAGAAAAATAACACTACAAGAGGTTGTGTGCTCTTGTGACGCTCTTAGCGACGGAAATACATTGGGTTTTTATAACCCAATGCCCCGGCGTCGCTAAAACCGTCGCTACGAGCGTCGCTATATGCGTCGCTATACACGTCGCTATAAGCGTCGCTATATAGAGATGCTCATAGCGACGCTCATAGCGACGGTTATAGCGACGTTTACACTGAAGACTATAGCGACGCTCATAGCGACGCTACAGAGCCATAAATAGCGACGGTTATAGCGATGCCCGAGAGAATTTGTTTTTGGTGGCAGGGCATTGAATGCCATGCCACCCATCAACCATATTGTACTTGATTCACTTTTAAAAAAAAGTGCAAGGGTAGATAATAGACCCAAAATAGTCACACACAAGACGCATTGTTTGCAAAATTGACAATTGTACACATCATAGGCAAAATGAATTGATTGGCAAATGTAATAATGACAATTGTACAACATCATAGGCATAAAGAATTGATTGGCAAAAGGAACTGCGGTGACAAATGTAATAATATACATGGTTCAAAAAGACGTAAGCTATGAGAAACCCTAAACTAATGCTATCTAGCTACGGCTAAACTGACGTTGTCTAGTCAGACGTCTCATCGCGTCCAAGCGGCGTATCTGTCGGATTCTGCAAAAAAAGACAATAAGACAGCTTTCAGTAAGTATAAACATATAAAGACATTTATAAAACAATACAAAAAATAAAAAAGAGTAAACCCTAATACTAACCATGCCGCCGCGAGAACTGAGAATGTCCATCAGGGCGTTTAAGCCCTTCCTGCCTGCGTACTCGCGCTCGTACGATGTGGGATCACGTCCTGTCATCGACCACTGTCAAAACATACAAAGATTTCATTATGTTAGAATTAAAAAACTCATAAACCCTAAACTATAGAACGTAAAGAGCAATGTGAAAACACTTACAAAATCGGCCTCAAATGATGCCCATCCACCGCTCCCCAAGTGGTGCGAGCTCCCTGCCTCTACTCGCGCTCTGGCTGCATTCTTTTGTTGCTTCCACTTGTCGGGATTCTCGCGCACTGCTTTCTTCGCATTCTTCCAATCTTCTTTGGCCAGCCAATCTGGCCTGTTCCACCCATTCTTGATTGCTTTTTGTACTTCGGAACGCTTGTGTTTGCAGTATTCGCGCATTCGAATCTTCATCAGGTCTTCATTGGAGCGCTGATCCCGTGTTGGAACGGGAAACTCATCATGAAGTATGCTGATGACTCTGTTTTTTAAATCACTTGGTACTTCACTCCATTTGTTTAGTATGTAGTGTCTAAACAGCTGAGAGCAAAGACCACGCATGCGCAAGATCACCTTCTTGCCGTCATCATCCATGATGATGCCGCCGCTGAAGTCGATGGAGTAAGACAAGCCCTCTGGCCGGTGAAGCGTGAACCTGGGTGTCCCGGCAGGGGTCTCTAGCGGCGTGTCGATGGGGGTACGGACATCAGGTGTCTCCACCGGCGTCTGGGCCCCGAAGCGAGGAGTGTCGAGAGGGGTGGCTCCTGGCGGAGTAGGTAGAGGTGTGTAGCTTCTAGGAACAGTCAGCCGTGCAAAACCTGGCGTAGATGGCGATGCTGTGGCTGGTGTGGGGGCGGGCAAAGAAGGGGAGGGTAAAGAGCCTCGTCGAACACGAGGCGGTGTGGAGGCATCGGTGGCGGAATCCCCACAACAACCGCCACCGCCACCACTAGAGCGCCGGTGTCTGGACGAGTGTGAAGCTCGTCTCGTCGATGCCGAAGCTTCGGAGTGCGCCGAATGCTCCGAAAGAGAGGGAGATGCGGATGGAGTAGGAACGCGCGATGATGTGCCAAAGCGATGACGCTCCACGTACCACTGTCTCTGCTGCGGTGACAAAGAAGAAAGAAACTCCTCATCATCCATACCTGCATTAAACACACGAATATTTAAACTTAATATTGAATGAATAGAGTAGACAATGACGCAAAGACCATTAAATACAATGACGTAATGACTCGTATAAATACAATGACGCAATGAATCGAGTGATAGAAGAGGCAAGTCGAAAACTCAGAATTTTCAATCAAAAGATGTGAGCGCGAGTAGAAAAGAGCGTTATACACCATGGAAGGTACTTAGAGAGCCAGAGCTTTTACAACACGGAGCAAAATTGTTCAAATACAATATTTGTGGCTTTAAGAGATCTCTCTCTCATCCTCGCATAACTCAGCATAACTTCCTATATCTATATAGAGCTCTCCGTTTAAACACATATCCTCTGTTTCATTTTGTAGCTCCTCTGCATGCACCCCATATAGAGTAGTAGCATCTTGATGCTCGTCTGGCACCACCGCAGCGGCTTCTGATTGAGCATCTTCTCTGATCTCCTCCATTGATGCCGTTGTGATTGGCACATGGTAGCCTTCATACGTCCTTGCACTACGAGGGGCTACCTCTATGACGTACCACCAGTTTGATGTGGACTTTGTAGGATGAAATATTACCTGCCAGAGCCACATAACTTACATGAGAGCTTTCAAGCACATAACTTGTAAAAGGGGGATGTTAACTATTTACATACTTACTTGTTCACAATGCTCGGGTAGTACGAAAGTGTCTCTTAGGTCAGTCCATTTCTTAGTAGAATCCACCTCAAGAAAACCAGACTCTCCTCTACGCACAGTAGCGTTGCGACCCTCCATGATTATCTTGAACCATTGCACGTCGAACAAGTCGACAAAAAATCCTCTGTAATCGATCCTCAAAATCTCTTGCAGCGTGCCGAAGTAAGTGAGTTCCGCCACCACAGGATCTGCATCAGAGGAACGTCGTCGACTAGACTGTTCAAATTTTGCCATGATTCCACAATCTTGAGTAAAACGCTTTTTGTCGATTCGTTCCACCCTAAAATGTCGACCTTTACACCATGCTGCTGTGTATGACTTATACTACAACGAACAAAGATTATGAGTGGCCGTTCAAACGTTTAGAAATAAAGTCACTAGCTAGTCGTACATTGCAAACTTACCTTGGTCGCGCAACCCCGAGAGTACTCCCACTCTTCCTCAGTCACTTCGTCACCGCATTGTTGTGCGCTTTTCAATTGGTTGTGCAACCATCTTAAGCTCATGAAGGTTGGTAGGCTCTCCAGAACCGCTGGATAGTGCATCGGTGGTCGTCTTCCCCGTCTCCACTCGATTCGTGCCCTTTGTCGCTCTTGCTTTGCATCCTCATATTGTGAAATCCACTTTTGCATCAACTATGGGAAAAAACAAGATTTACAGTGTCTGAGTGAGGAGTGTCAATAGATCACCTGAGCATTCTGTTAGCCCGGGATAGTCATGCATGGTCCACATTAGAATGCCTCTGATCAAAGCATTCCGTCGTCCTATGTGTCGGCTCGTATCCACCACCTCTATGCCAATCCACAATTGTTGTAGCTCTTCCAATAGTGGACGAAGATACACATCCATATTCCCCACTTTATATCGCCCTGGCACAATCAAGCTTAGCCATAGGTGCCCCTTCTTCGTAGTTAACCACGGGGGAATGTTGTAGTTGACGATGACAACGGGCCATACACTGTAAGATGTTGATCTTTGACCAAATGGATTTACGCCATCCATAGCCAGGCCTAAGCGCAAATTTCGAGCTTCCCTGGCAAAATCCGACCATGTTTCATCTATATGTTTCCACGCTACGCAATCTGTAGGAATTCGTAGCACACCATCCGAAGATTTATTCTCCTCATGCCATGATGCTAGGGCGGCCATGGACTTACATTCAAAGAAATGCTTGATGCGAGGAAGCAGAGGGAAATGTCGCAAAACCTTTTGTGGAATTTTTGTCCCGTGGAGATCTACTCGATATCTTTCGGAATCACATTTCGGACACTTCTCCATGTCTATGTATTCCCCTCTGAAAAGAATGCAGTCATTAGGACAAGCGTGGATAGAATTGTAATCCATCCCCAAGTTTCGCAAAATCTTTCTTGCTTCATCTCGGGAATCTGGCATCACATTGTCAGCTGGTAGTATGTGCTCTTTCAGCAATCTACACAACATAAAAATATGATACAGTCGTGTAAAAATCTATCAGATCATTATACATTTAGAGTTTTATTAAAGTAAACTAATTGTAATAGATCACCTGAAAAGCGTTGTGACGCTAGTGTCACTCCATCCAAACTTTGCCTGCATGTTGAGAAGAACCAGAAGTGCTTTCAATCTAGACATACGTGCTCCATTATACAATGGCGTATCGGCTTCACTTTTCATATCATCATAGATAAGCCTTTCTGAATCCATGATCGTCTCGATCATTTCATCAATCTCGGGCTCAAACATTGCCTCGTTGGGAATGTGCTCTGCATGATCATCCCCCGAGCTGTCAGAGGCTACATCTTGTGGCCTCACATATGCTGCTTGACCAAAGCGCCTGCGAACACGTCTATTGGGTTGCAAGATTGTTGCTTGGGCCAGCGTCAGAGTCCGACGAGTTATAATTGGCAACAACTCGATCTATAATAGATGGATCGAACTCGCCAAATTCGCGAACGTGCTGCAAAGAAACACTTCTTGTCCGTCGCATAACATGCTTGCATTGATTACAAGGACATAGACCCTCGTTGAGAGATAGGTGTTTCGGTTGGACGGTCCCACATCCTCGTCACTACTCATAATGAGGATAAAAAACTTATAACCTGGAAAACAAATTTAATATTATATTGGCATTCTTCGTCTTATCTCTCTCTCTCTCTCTCTCTCTCTCTCTCTCTCTCTCTCTCTCTCTCTCTCTCTCTCTCTCTCTCTTTACCTCACATTCTCTAGTCATGTCCAATCCCCGCACACCTCGGTCTAGAGGTGCACGGAGATCAGAACCACCGGGTTATAATCTCGTCTTTATTGGTCAATACCTATATTTGTGGGTACAAGAAATCTACACACCCACGTCTACATGATACTGCATGTAGTGGACAAAACCCCTTTGCCTCTTCTCTAGCTGTAGCACTTCACAGCATCTTAACATCTTTTCACAGTAGATCTTTTCATTGTTCGTCTAACCCTAAACCCTAAACCGTAAGTAATTCTTGTGTGGACTCGATCTAACGTAAATAAGCGTAAATCTAAATAAACGTAAATCTAACTAAAAATAAACCTAAATCTAATTTAACGTAAGTCTACATCTAACCTAATCTTTAACGTCTTTTGGGATAGTTTCCTATGACGTTAAAACTCTCTTCTTCTTGTGTGTGTGTGTGTGTGTGTGTGTGTGTGTGTGTGGGTAAACCTAAATAAACCTAAGTCTAATCTAATATAACATAAATCTAAATCTAACGTAAATTATGTTATATTAAAAACAAAGAACTAAACTAATAGGGATTATAAGAACCTTAAAACTGATTTAACACATAATTTTTCACATAACTCGGCAAGAGTTGGCATTCTCATCACTAAAGATGTGAGAGTTAACTTCCGGCGGTGACGCTGCCTCATCTCCATCCACATCTGACGACAGCAATTGGCCCTTTAGACCGTTCTTGCTCTTGTTACTAACTTTGAAGTTGCTGTTGAATGACTAGAGGTTGTCTAGATGGTCATTGTGTCGGGGATGTAGTGACTCTTGCCGCCCTGAAGATCCACCTTCTTCCCTATCTTCTGAAGACATTTCACCAGTACTTTTGGATCGACGGAGCCCACCATGAGTGAAGGCAGCAATACCCTATATTCCATTGAGGGCTTTCTTCACCCGCTTCATGTAGGCATCGCAGTCTATGGAGACCTAAATCTAATCTAATATAACGTAAATCTAAATCTAGCGTAAATAAACGTAAATCTAATTAAAAATAAAGCTAAATCTAATTTAATGTAAGTCTACATATAACCTAATCTTTAACGTCTTTTAAGATAGTTTCCTACGACGTTATAACTCTCTTCTTCTTGTGTGTGTGCGCGTGTGTGGATGTGTGTGCCAATAAAAAGAGATAAATGGTATAACCTTTCTATCACCCATGCCAAGTATGATAGATTGATTATGCCATTTCCCTCTTGAATAATAGGTCTTGAGTTCAACTCCTCGTCAGCTAGATCTTTAGGTCTTTTAATTTTAATTAGTTTCCTACGACGTTAAATTAGTTTCTCTCTCTTTCTCTCTCAATGTGTGTGTGTTTTTCTGGATCGTATGCATGTTTTCTCTCTCTTTTCCTCTCTCAATGTGTGCGTTTTTTGTTTATGCATGTTCTCTCTCTCTTTTCCTCTCTCAATGCGTGCGTTTTTTGTTTATGCATGCTCTCTCTCTCTCTTTTCCTCTCTCAATGTGTGTGTGCATTCTTTGTTTATGTATGTGTGTGTGCGTTTTTGTTTATGTTTGTACTCTCTCTCTCTCTCTCTCTCTCTCTCTCTCTCTCTCTCTCTCTCTCTTTCAAAAACACTATGTGTGTGTGTGTATGTGTGTGTGTGTGTGAGAGAGAGAGAGAGGGAGAGAGAAAGAGGGGAAGGGAACATGAGAATGAGGAGAGGGAAGGAGCATACCTGGCTCTCCTTCCTCTCCTCGTGTGTGTGTGTGTGTGTGTGGAGAAGAAAAAGAGAGAGAGAGAGAGAGAGAGAGAGAGAGAGAGAGAGAGAGAGAGAGAGAGGGAGAGCGTTACCTGCTCTTTGCTTGAGGGCGCCGAAAAACTTAGATCTGAGATCTGAGTTTTTGGGCGCGCTCGGTTATTTTTTTAGCCCAACCGGCGTCGCTATGAGCGTCGCAAATTAACAAAGAAATTTGCGACGCTCATAGCGACGCCGGGATTTTTTTTTTTGAGCGTCGCTAATATGAATAGCCTCTTGTAGTGTAATATATCCATCTTCCATCCCATATAGTTAAATTACCATGAAATCAGATCTCCACTTGTCTTTACCAAAGATTATGGTCCATCTCTACAAGTCTTCGATGCCCCCTACATAGGTGGCCCAATATCTCTTAAGAATATACATATAGTTTTTCTCCTTTCAAGAAAGACTCCAATTGTATGTTCTTTTCACAAGAAAATAATATTGGGCCCTCCTCTATTTGTTTAAGCATCATAGCCTTTTGAAAAAGCATGATTCCCCTTGGATGCATACAAGCAAAGGGCCCATACAAGAAGACTTGGAAGCAAAAGGTTCCCTAGCCTAGTGTGGACCTTCCAAACCGAATTCCTTGGTGCATGGGCGTGAAGAATAGTCCAAATTCATATCAAACATGTTGAGAAGGTCAAATTTGCCTTTTGAAGCATGTCATTCCGAGCTACAGGTAAAAAGTTATGGTCAAAATAGTGTAAATCTGTCAGATTCGCAGCAAAAGGAAACTGTAAATCAAGTAAATCAAGAGGGTGAGATCTTATTTTTTCCCTACTCATATTCTAGAAGAGCAATGAGTGTTCAAGGTCACTTGCATGTGATGGGACCAACCTAAAGATGCTTTCTAAATGCCAAGACAGACAAGTTGAGATACCCTGCAGGAGCCACCCGTAGGGCCTCATGGTGGGGCCCACCTACATTATGCACCCCTATGGAGCCTTTACGGTCTAAAATGATATTTTTGGTGAATAAATAGTCCCTTTTATGTCCAATATTCAATGAGTGGTCAAAGGACACTTAATTACGGCTAATCACCTACCCTAATTAAGTGTAGCATAATCCCACTCCTACACAACTATAAATAGCCCCACTTGGAGAGACTCCAGGACACACACCTATATTTTCAACTTCATGTTGTTTCTTGATCAATAGTAGAGAAAACCCCAACTCTCCCTCTTTCACATCCTCCCTCCTAACCCTCCTCTTTGGAGGAAGTGCAACTCTATTCTCCACTCTTTCCATTCTACAATCTCTTACTCCATCCACCCAATAAATCATTTGTCGCACCTCAATAACTTGTAAATACATCATGATCTCTCTCATGGTTATGTTAATGATCATGAAATCATCTTCAAAACTTTCAAGTGTCGCAATTCGTGATGGTTAGCCACCGTCTGTTCTCCCCTTAAAAAGTGTGCGAGAAATCAAGTAAGTGTTCTATTCTCAATTTACCATTGGTTTGTTTCTCCACACTTATTCAATTGGTCTAAAGAAATTTCTCACTCCAACTCTCTTTTGCTTCATTACATATGCATGTGGCTACCTCTCATGGTGATTTTATTTGTGTCACGGCATTGCATAGATGGAGATGAGCTCTCTATGCAAAGTGTGTTAGTTTGATGTAAGTGATTCTCTTGTGTGTTTGAGAGGCAAGTCACAAGCGCATGATTTTTTGATGAGTGCTTGAGAGAGGAAGAGTTTGGATGTATTATGGGTATTCTTATGGGGAGAAGGTGAACGCTATTCCACAAATTGCATATTTCATTTTGATGCACGGCATTGGGTTGCATAATCGTTGATGGTGTTCAAGTGTCCAAAGTGTATATAGAGTAAGGGGGTTTTCAAAGTGTGTTGCTTGAGTGGGTGAGTGCAAGTGTTATTTTGATTGGTTTCCTTCTCCACTCCCAAAAGAAGGTGGTGCCCCAAGTAGTGTGCGTACCTCTTTATGAAGATTTTGTGAGGGTAGGCCCATTGGTTTGGGTTTAGAGGCCCCATTTCAAAAATCTCGCCCTCACTATGTTTGTTCGACCTTCGCGAAAACCCTATCAAACCTGACGACAATCTACATCATCACAATCTTATCACAAATCATCACGATTTAAGTCCAGATCTAAATATCCTTCTACATCTGGCTTCCGTCTCGTCAAACCACATTCCAAAATTTGTGGAAAAAGTGGTCATTTAACTATTGATTGCTGACATAAAAATAAAAGGAGAACATCTGGCAACCAGGCTCATTATGCCTGAGATTTAGGCTCCTCTTCCTCCTCACGAAGCCACTCAGAGTGTCACACTCCTAGCTCAGGAATTCAATCAGATGGTAGTGCTCACATAGCATTTATGGCTCTTTATGAACTTGAAATTAACTCAGACACCACCTGGATCCTTGATACTGGAGCTACATGTCATCGTAACTGGCTTCACAACTATGAGCCACTCATCACCAATTTTTAAATTCTCTTTGGCAACAATAGTGTTCAATATGCAGAAGGCACTGGTACAGCCAACGTAGAGCTCTCCGATGGAAATGCCGTTGTTGTCGACCATGTGCTATATGTCCCAAATTTAGCCAAAAACCCAATCTCTTTGAGTCGCCTCACTAGCGGTGGCACGGCCATAGAGTTTCTTCATGACTAATGCCTCGTAAAGCATATGCCTCCAACCGGCCGTACCTATGTTGTCGCTTGCCCCAAAATCGGTCGGCATTCAGCCATCACAGACGATACTACATCTTATACCACTTCACTATCGCTCTGGGCATCTCAATGTACCTACAATGCAACATATGGTGCGAAAAAAATTAGTTCAAAATCTGCTCTTTGACCCAAAAGGAGCCATTTCTCTGTGTGAAGGATGCATTTTTGGAAAAACTCTCGCATCAAAAGTTTCCTAGACGGGCTGAGCGTACATCGCAGCCGCTAGAATTGGTCCATATTGACTTGTGCAGTCCAATCCAAAAGTCGCTGACATCTAATACCTACTTCATCACCTTTATTGATGACTATACGCGTTTTACTACCATAAACGTTTTGAAAGATAAAACTAAAGAAACCATTAATGATGCCTTTAAGGCATACCACACCTTAGTAGAGTCACAATTAGAACTCAGACTAAAAACATTACAATTTGACAATGGATCTGAGTTCACTAATCATCTCTTTAAGGGCTATTGTACTGCTCATGGGATACTTCAAAGGTTTACTGTGCCATCTACATCTCAGCAGAATGGTCTGGCTGAGTGGGAAAAAAATAGAACCTTGCTGGATTCAGCTGACGCTATGCTTCATGTTGCTAGCTTGCCCCCCCCCCCCCCCAAGTTTTTGGCAAGAAGCTATTACTACTGCATGTAAAGACATTGATAACTTTTTCCCAACACCTATGGGAGAAGGCTCCAAAGACATATGTCGGTTTAAAGACATTGATAACTTTTTATCTTGTTTACTTTCTTTTCAAATTCCAATTGTCAAGTCATTGTGCCAGCAATGTACATCTTAAAGTATAATCACACACTAATATTAAATTGAATTCTAGATAGACTGGATATTTTTTTCTTTCATTGCAAAATACTAACACAAAATTACCAGTTGCAGTACTCGTACCTCTCCCCATATGCCACTAATGGTATAAATACAGGATACCCTCATGGAAATTTTATAGAGATGCTTTGTCAATAAGCTATGTAGCTACTCCGATGAGCTAAGGTGCTTTAGGATACTGCACAACAATTCGTGAGTGCTTTGATATACTGCATTGTGATGTCAACAACATAGTAAATATTTTTTTTCCTTTATGTCTTGCCTAGTCCATTGGTCACAGACACACAGATTTGCCGATTTAGGCAGTGTGTAGATACTCATCTTGGTGCAGATTCGCCGATTTAGGCAGAACATTGATAAATTGTAGATTCGTGATTTTTAAACTTATACCAAATGCAGATTCTCCGATTTAGGCAGCATTAGTGCAGATTCGCCGATTTAGGCAACACGTCTTATTGGTGTAGATTCGCCAGTTGACGCAACACCAATCACAAAATCATGCTGCAGTGGCTGGCCACCACTGTAACTGGTATGATTTTGTTACCCGGGTACATAATAAACAGTGATTTGTATTTGGACTTATATTGTGGAATTGAAATTGGATTGGGATTTGGTATCTGGTGATTATTATGGCAATGTTTCTGTGACGAGACTTGACATTATGATATTAATGATGAGTGTGACCAATGATATCCTGATTCACCAGGGTATGACATATACTGCTTATTCTAGTGGTATGGGACACTAGAATAGGTAGTATGTGGATGACGGCAGGCATAAGCTAATGTTTTTTAGTTTCATAAATTTTTATTTTATTATGTGATGTTTTTGACACAACATACTAATCACTGTTTTTGAAAAGTATTGCTTGCAAATTTTTATCTTCGCAACTGAGGACAATTGCTTTCCAACGGAGAGGTATGTTATAGAATTGACATTTTACTATTTATTGCAGCTGACAGGTGGAAAAGACTAGACCCAGCTTGTCCTATGCAAATGTATTTGTATATCATGTATATTTTATTATTCAAGTGCTCTTTTATGAGCTTTGGCCATTTATGACCGGCCGGCCAGTTTGTACTCACTTTGACCATTCAAGAATCTATAAATTAAATACGTGCAAGAGGGAAATGGTCACTCTTGCACGGGGGGAGATTGCACCCAGTGTCTGCGTTGCTCTTCTCTCCTCTCCTCTCTCCCCTCTCGACGTGCTGGCGTAGCACTCTACTCTAGGAGATGCGCCTGCACGTGCTCTCTCAATCTCTCTCGCTCTCTGTCTCTCTCTGTTCGTATTGAGCTCGATTATGGATTTGTGCGAGTCGACAGGTACGTAGATTTATTCGTTTATGTCTTGCTATGCACTATTTTGAGTAGTTTGCAGGGCGCTCTATGCTTCCAGCTGTAGCAGCTACAGGTATATGGGGCCAAACGCCGAATCAAGCCCCTAGGTGTGTGTATATAAGTAGAAATAGTCATTTTTCAGGCAAAATATTGGTAAAACGGAGAAATTCGGCCATAAAAATTGCATGTGAGTGTATATAATGTGTTGCGGTGATGTTTGTGATTTATTATGATTTTTGGAGATTTTTTGGGTTCGATTTGCTATTTTTTTTTAATTTTGCTAATTTTCGGCAGAAAAAACTTCAAAAATACAAAAAGCAGGTAAAAAACAGTCGTAAAGAAAACAAAAAATATGGGGATGATCAGTGACTATAGGAAAACCTATGGTACAGTGAGGGTGCAATTATGAGACTGGAGCGAAAAGCGTGTTTTGGCCAGGTTTTGACCGAAATGCCAAATTTCTAGTAAACAGAGCAAATGGAGTCCAAATCAAGAAATTTTTGGGCCTAAACCGCATCTCGCAAGAAGATAGGAGCACATGTCAAATTTCATGAAAAGTGGTTCGGGGACCTCCATTATCAGAAATTTTCACCTCATTTTTAGCTCATTCTCACTACTATTGACTTTGTCGAGAGAGCTTCTGTCACCTAGAGCGGATCGACCTTCCAGCAGCTTCTACGACGCGCACGACTACTTGACGATCTCCAGACATGAGAGGTAGGCTCACCACCTTGAGCTTTTCGCGCATGTTTGTCATTATGTCGCGAAAACTAGCGTAGGGGTCACACACAAAGCGAGTGGTAGAGACCTACAGGGAGAGACGGTGGCCTAACAGCTAACCCGAAAGAAACAATACTTCATCGGCAGCTTACCCTAGTCTAGGAGACCAGTCTTGGATAGCCAAAGGAAGTAGGAAACCATCGGAAAAAACCCTAATTCCCAGAAACCCGCAAGAGGCCACCAAATGGAAAATCGGCGAAACGGCGACCAAATGCTACCAAAATTCATGGGTAGGAGCATCTCAACATGCTCGACAAGTATATATGACCCGCATGACCAAAAAGTGACCCGAAGCGGCACTAAACTTCAGAAACGGCATCAGACACACAAAGCGTCAAATTGCTCTTGCGGCCAAACAAACCGCGAGCCCGTTTGCCACCAAACTTCATGAGCGGCTATCCTAGACCATCAACAACCAAGTCCTATGGTGGTAGACCACCACAAATCATCAAAGGTATGTAAACGCAACCACGGGTGCTTCTAGAGCGACAAATTGCCAAATGAATCTCCGGTGAAGCCAAAGTCGACAAAAACCATACGGCAAGGATCCCCAAGGGATCGGGAAGCTATGGAGACCAACATCAAGAAATTTCATCGCCAAAGAGCACTCCAAAAGTCAAAAAACGGCTCGGAGGCTCTGAAGTCCAGACAGTGAGTTATTCTCTATCTATTTGACTTTTTTGTTGAAAGTAGAGTCAAAAGGGACTTAGGGGGGCCAAGGGCAAGCACTGGGAGCACCAGCAATGAAAAAATCACCAGGAGACATCCTACGTGTAGGATGTCTCAAGGGCACTTTTTGGCACAAACTCCAACAATTCTCATCATGCACATGTTCTGAATGACATTTACAAGCTATCCACCAAGTTTCATCACATTTGGACCAAATTTGACCTCATATGCATGGAAAAACGCAAAGTTAGGGCATAGAGGCAATAATGGGTCATAGACCTACCAAATCTTGTCCAAATCCAATGAAACTTGCACAGCACATTCACCAACACAGCAACAAACAATCTGTGTGGTCAGAAGAAAAAAATGATGAAATAGACATCCTACGCGTAGGATGTCTATTTGACCTTTTTGGCATGCAAGGGATGATTTATCATTCCAGATCCAATCACCTCATCATCAGGAGCCCATATATCAAGTTTGAAGCCATTCTAATCACTTTTGACCCCCAACACCTTCAAGATACACTTTTTGAGCCCAAAAACACCACATAGAGCCTTACAAGCATCAAATCTTATCCAAATTCAAATCCAAGAACATGGCCATGTTCCATAGGCCAAGGACAACCCATAGAACAAGTTTCATGTAATTTTGATGAAAAATACATCCTACGCGTAGGATGTCTCCAGCATAAATTTAACCTTCTATGCAAAGAATGAAATCATGAGAGCCAATACCATGGTGCAATGAGCCCATATACCAATTTCCAACCCATTTGGACATCAATTGCTACCTATGATGGACATTCTACCCAAATTGTGACCTAAAGCCTGAATCAGCCCAAAATTCCACTTTTTGATATACAAATTCAAATCCAAGCATATAGCCATGTTCAATGAGCCTTACACTACCTACATGTCAAGTATGAACAAATTCTGATGAAAAAGACATCCTACGTGTAGGATGTCTAGATATAAATTTTTGGCCAAATTTGCACTGTGAGCACATGCACAGCTTTATAAGTTCCTTTTAAGCTTTATTTTCAATTTTCAAGTCATTTGGATAAGTAAAACTCAGTTTCGCAGCTAATATGGAAAAAACGCTAACTTCGGACTACTGAGTGCAACAAGATCTATGGCAGCCTCGAAGTCACCGGCAAAGAGGAAAGAATGACCATCAAGGATTATCTGGAAGAGGTGGAACCCTTTGTCATTCCAGACGGAACACTAAAGCCCACCAGCACATGGATACAAGAGGATCTGTTATAATCCAACGACCTAAAGATCTACCAGGGAGTGTTCAAAGACATTGAAGGCAATGTTATAGAGCTACCAATGCTGCTGAGAGAACTCAATGAGTTTGTACGAAGCAAAATGGCCGGCTACTTGGAGAAGATTGATCTCCATAACTACTTCGAAGCAATACCGACAGGGGTGGACATCAAAAGAGTCTGGGAGTTTGTAACAAGCATCAAAGAGGATGGAGTGGCCAAGGTAACAGATTTACAAGGCAGACCAGAAACAGAGATAATAATCACTCAGTGGGTTGTAGCCAATGCACTAGACCTCTCCAACGAAGGGGACAGTGTAACAAAAAGAAGGGATGAGGTCAAGGTGTACAAAGAGAAAAAGGCGAATTACACCTTTGAAGACATTGCCAACCCAAAGGTGGCAATCATGAGCCAGTTATACAACCAGTACTTCCACATGTGCACGAAGAGGCCACAGAAGTACAGGATACTGCCAGGTGCAATTGCCACAAGGTTTACTTGGGCAATGACAAAAGGCACCCCAAAGATAATCAACTATGTGGCATATATACATGACAGCCTGGTGAATATGGGCAACAAGAAGCCAACCTATATAGTTCCAGGAGAACTGATCACCAAGGTGGTTTATGGGGCACTACACGCAAAAGGAAGGTGGCCTAACCCCCCATCTCAGAATGATTGGCTGAGAGTAAAAGAAGACAAGGAAGATGAGCCGCAAAGGGCACCAAAGGTGGCAACAAGATTGAAAAGACGGCTAGAGCCAGTCCAAGAGGAGCAACCCGAGCAGAAGAAAGGGAAGAAGGAGTTTGCTCAAGTGCCGGCCAAAGAAACAAGGTCACAGAAAGCGGCAAGACTCGAGAGGCTGATGGAGAGTTTTTGAGCGGAGAGAGCCCTCAAGGGTGATTTAAGCGAACTCTGGAAGCCATCTCTAGAGTCTATGTTCAGATCGTCCAGAAGAGTGCAAAGGGACCGATTTGAAGATTATATCAAACATTTTGAGATTCTTGATGCTGCAGTAGAAAACATTCCTCATGTCCCTTTCACAGAGGAGGAAGTACAGCAAATAAGGCAGAAATTGCTAGATGAACAAGAGAGCCAAGAAAGAGAAAGAAAAAAAAAAGCAGACAGGGACTTAAAGGGCAAACCTGCCTCTTTACCAAATAGCCCTAAACCTAGTCCACAGCCATCACCACCGCCCTCACCACCTTCTAGCAGCCCTCCACAGGAAGATAAGGAGGTTGAGGACAGACAAGAAGAAAGGCAAGCAGAAGATCAAGAGCAAAGACAAGAACCTGAGCCAAAAGAAGAGGCCAAGCCTGAAACTAAGCAAAAAGGATTAGATGATGCTTAGTATGCATTTTTGGACCTGCTAGTTGCAGGCTATACTAAGGAAGAAGCCGCCACAGTCGCATTCGACTTGGCGAGGGCAGGGCCTAAAGAACAGATGCAAGGCATCAGGCTAGTGGAGCTAAAAGAAATTGCTACTGACACGGTAGACCTGCACCCGCCCTCTAATGACTGGGACGTGGTGATGACAAAGCTAGTCGGCTTGAGGGCACAATCCATGGCTTCAGAGAAAGAAGTGACAACTCTCAAAGCCACTGAAGAAAAGATCAAAATGGAAGTACATTCTCTGCAGGCACAAAGCCAAGGGCAAAAGGAGAGAGAAGCCGACCTCCAGGCCAGCTTGGCAAGGGCTCTGCAAAACTGCCAAGCAATGGAAGAAGAAAATCAAGAAGCAGCAAAAAGAATACAAGCAGCTGAAGAAGAGTGTTAGTAGTTCAACAAGTCATTGCGAGATGCCGAAAAAGAAAGAGATAATTTCACACTACAACTGACACAAGAATCGAAAGAAGTTGAGGCCATGAGGAACGCCAAGGAAAGAGCAGAGATAGATCAAGAAGCAGGCCTGGATGATGTAAGGTCTTTGATCCCGATCAAAAGAGCACGATTGTACCATGAAATGAACATAATGGAAAAAGTTACTATTTTTAGCAGTTTTCCAAATTCTGTCAGTGCCATGATGTTTAGAATGTTTTAAAGCTTCGAAATGTGAATTAAAAATTTTTTTGTAAAAAAATTCCAAAAATAGTAAGTTTTTGCTCACCCGACCCGTCTAGTTTTGATCGTCTCAAAAAACTGCACCCGTACCCCGAATTTCAAAAAAATGCATTTTCGGACCTCGGGAGCTGCTAAATATGACAGGTACTCGGGCCAGTTAGAGCTTGCTATAGCAATTTTCGGCATCAAAATCCGACTCGTATGGGCCGTTTTAGCCTAAATTCAATTTTTCCAAAAATTGAGCGGGGAGGCACCGGAGCTCGGGACTATGTGGGAACAGGTTCCAGGCCACTCCAGACCAGCTTTAGCAGCTAGGGGGCGCCCTCTTGCCTTGTGGGAGTCTTCGAAGAGTTTCTAAGCCAGTAACTAAGTCTTAGAGCTACTTAACCAAGCCAACTTCACACTTGGTGGGTAGGGGAACTGGACTTGCCAATGCAGAGACTGAGTGCTCGTGCAGTTGCATTTAGCAAGGCTGGTCGATTTTCAGCCTGTAGGAGCCTATTTAAAGGCCTGCACACACACACACACACACACACATATGCTCACACACACACACACACACCTACACACACTCTGGGAAGGTGCTGCCGGAACACACACCTTTTGAAGGAGAAGCAAGGAGGGAGGTGCTGTCGAATTCTCGCCTCAGGAAGCTCGATTAGATCAGAGAATCAAGAGGATTATCAGCCCTTAATCACGGTAACCACGGTTTAATTAATGCTTTCTGAAAATCCTTTTCATTACCACCTAAATTTCTCGTCTATTATGCTTATTCCTAGTCGTAATTCTCTATAATTACTCCCTAAATTCTCTTTAACCATATTCTATTAAGTAATCATCATTCCAAAGCTGAATTATCAGCCATTCATCATCCTCGATTAATGATTAGTGCATGATTAACAGAATTTTCTCTCTCTAGGTAGCATAGTGATTAATCGATAAGACGGTAACTGTGTAGATTGATGAAAATCACTTTTTTATTAACAATGTAGCTAAATTAGATCCATTCTCTTATGCATTAAGATGTAGTTAAGGAATAATTAATCTGTCATTAAGTTTCTACGAGTCGACTTTCCTCACACATACGCATAAGATAAATCTGCATCATCTAGTTGCTAGGAAAGAGATTAATCATACTTAATTCATCTCTCTGGTAATTCCATTAGTGAAACCCTATTATTCTTAATCATGTAAGCCGAGTAATTATCTTTAGATCCGGTTCCCATAGGATTATGTGTCATCCATAATGATTGCTATATGGAAAAATCTAGACCTCTCATATAGGAGGGATTAATTGATGCTACTAATCTATCTATTGGGTTGTTATGACGCTTGCGGACATTAGTTCTTTTCTCCAAGTTAATTATTTAAAGTAGTGAGTTTAAAATGGCCCCGGTTAAGAGGAGTCTCTTTGGTGGAGACCACGACCACGAGGCAGGAACGAGCAAGGTGAACGGAAAGGGAAAAGCTCCCATGGAGGAACAAATACCGGCCATCTCACGGGCCATCGACGAAGAAATGGAAGAGGTAGGTCATAATTTCATTCAAGCTGTTTAATTTAACATTGAACACGTCTAGTTAGGAATGAAAATATCCCCGAACATGTTGGAGAAATCCGACGGAAACCTCGGCATTGAATTCATTGTACATTAAGTTCTAAAGTAGGAAGGAAATGATTGATGGGTATGCTGGTTGCAATAGGAAAGAATGTCTACTAGGGAAAATTTAGCTCGACATGTTCATTTTATTTCCAATGTTGAATCAGTCCTGACCCCCCTACCGATCACAGGGGACAGAGTTCCTCATTAAAGGGCTCTTGAATCCACGACTTGCTTTTTATGCGGTGGATACCCACGACTTTCTTTCTATGCGGTGGGAACCCACGTCTTGCTTTCTATGCGGTGGGAGTGTCCATGACGTGCTTTCTATGCGGTGGACATACCTAGTTGTATGTGCAGCTAGGCAACAACAGGAGGAGGGAACTCTCGCTAGAGGGGGGATGTTGTACCTCCAAAACATTGGAATTTTAATGAATAAGTTTGAGTAGGATTTTTACTAGAATACTGTCTTGGTGTTGTTTGCAATACTGGTTGAAGGTCTGTCTTAACGAACAATGTGCTTCGGAATTAAAACAAGGAATGTTTATGTTGAACAACCTTTGTGGTAGTAATTAGGTCACACAAGGAAGTGTGAGTGTGGGGGTGGAAAGTGGGGGCTTGGCTCAGGTTGCCAATGCCTACGAGATGGGTGGTCCCGATTGGTCGGGAACTTTGTGTCCCCATAGTGCTTACTTGATATTAGTAATATTCATTTTCCCTAGAGCGTGGAATTATCGAGAGTATGTGCCTCTGAAACATGGGAAAAAAGGCACTCGAGGCTTCTCTCCTCTTGGAAGGTGGGTATTAGGATCGCTAGATAGCTCAAGTACGCTTCCCCTGCGAGGTGGAGCTAGATCTCCGTACTAGTACGCTCGAACTCGACTCACTTTGTGATGCTCTAGAGATCATCCGCTACTCGAACCCAGCACCATTTTGTTTGCTTCCGCAATAGATCTAGTGGCCACCAGGTTCACCATCAGATCCGTCGTTGATACGGTGGGGTGGGGACCTCACACCTGGTATTAGAGCCTAGGTTAGGCTAGGAAATAAAGTCGTACTGTTTGAATATTTAAATAAGGAACTGAAAGTATATAGGTAGTTGATCCAAATGCCTTGCATTGGTGTTGCAGGAAGACCCCGTGCTCGAATATCGGAAGTTCCAAGTGTTTGAGCTTATTTATGAGCAAGCTCGAAGATCCCCAGTTTACCAGTTCAGGCGAGATGTCATGGAGATACTGTTGAAGGCTTATACGCCACACTCCACTCGCATTGATAAAGGATGGGAACTTGATTGGACATTTCCAGGAGGGGTTTACTACATGAACGCTCGGAAGCTAGGATGCCTGGCTACCGATTTGAAGAAGATACGTTGGGGAGAAGAGTTGAGGGTCATAGAGATATTCTACTTGGTGCCTACACGATTGGACTAGACTGTTTCAGACAACTCCAATAAAACCATCAATGACTGGCTCTTGGAGAAGGTCACCAACGTGATCCTAGCGAACCGAGTCAAAACCTTTGGATTACTGAAAGCAGAACTCCGGCTTGATATCTTAGTTTATTATCCACTCAAGAATGAGTATAGAAACTATTACAAGAATGAAATAGTGCATCATGTGAATACCATCTCCTAAGCGTATTTTATACGCAATCCATAAAGCCATGTAATAAGCTGATCATCAGTTATCCTAAACCTTGAGGGGTTTCAATTGTAATAAATTTTTATCAATAAAGTGCTTTTTGTCTCTGAATCTTGTCTCTTGATAAGGTGGAATTTTGAAATTTTATTAAAGTCTCGTGTCTATTTTGAAATCCAAGTAATGGTATCAAGAATTTCGTATAACCCATGTAGGCACCGCCTGTTGCTCTGTACTCGGCAGCGCAAGAGAAGAAGCTCCTCCTTAAGCAAGCCCAACCTCCGATCTTTAAGGACGAGGGGGCAAATGTGGAGGGAGAGAGATGCGGAAGTATGGATGGAAGCCATGGACGATTACTTTGAAGCTGGAGGGACCCAACCCGTAAATCAGACCATGCTTGCAATGTTCTGTCTGACTGGCGATGCCAAGATATGGTGGAAGCAACATTGAAGGGACATGGATATTAAGGGATCTTCCTAATCCTGGGAAGACATTAAAGCTACAATAATGGGGCGATATTTACCGCCAGCTTATAGAACCTTGAGGATGAATGAATTCTTTTCACTTCGGTAGCTGTATTCATATGTCGAAGAATACTATGTAAATTTTGTCACTCTTTGGAGATATGCTCCTAAGATGACCTTGGAACAACAGGTGGCAAGGTTCTGCCAAGGACTAATTGACCCCCTGAATACTTAGTTGGAAGCTCTCAGGCCGACGACGCTACAGGATGCCTTGTTGAGGGCCAAACCTCTAGCTCTCGACGTACAAAAGGCTAATCAGAACAGGAGGAATCATTGGGCAAAGAGGTCAAGGACGACTTCTTGCGATAACAGACTAACCAACCAAGCGTATAACCAGTGCCCTATTGTGGCTACCACCACAACCATGGAGTTCCTTGATGTTCGATGCTATGGTTGCGGCGAGCATGGACATTACAGATCCAATTGCCCCAGGAACATTCAGGCGACCAACGCCAATGCCATCCCCTTGAATACCCGTGGGCGTGGCCAAGCTAATGGAAGAGGAGGACGAGGAAGGATGAATAGAGGGCGAGGGCGTGGAGCTACCGCCAGAGTGAATGCCGCAGTGGTACAACCAAATGTGGGTGATGAAGCAGTGGAGAGAGCAACCCTACATGCTGCAATTGACAATCCCAATGGTTGCGAGAAATACGCAGTCATTCATACGCCAGGATCTCTCAGAGGTGAACAAGTTAACTTCCTTATAGATTGTGGTAGTACTCTTTCATTTCTTTCACCCCGATGCATGAGAAAGCTAAAGCTAGATAAGTATCCAACAAGCAAGCTAGTTGTAGAGTTAGCAAACGGCAAGGAAGTAGTATCTCAACACTCTGCAGGAAAAATCGATTTTGATTTAAGGGGACACCCAACTTCTGCCCAATTTCAAACCCTACCCTTAGGATTCTTTGATGGGATACTAGGGATGGGCTGGCTAAAGCAAAATAAGGCCCACATACATTGTGCACAAGGGAATTTTACCTTCACAGATAACTTGGGTAATGAAGCCTTAATCCAGGGGAAAAATGGGAGACCTAAGGCTACTCTAGTTAAGGCCAGTAGACTTTTGAAGGGACTAAGGAAGGGTCAACAAATTTATGCGGTTAAACTCAACAAGGTGGACCAATCAGATAACTCACTTCGGCCAAACTAGTTGAGGGAGTATGATGATGTATTCCCTGAAGACCTTACGAATCTTCCACCTCACAGAGAGGTAGATCATGAGATTGAGACTATCCCTGGATGTGAACCTATCTCAAAAAGACCTTATAAAATGTCACTTCCAGAGGCCATCAACTCAAGGAACAACTTAGGCAACTCATTGAGCAAGGATTCATTCGACCAGTACTTCTCCTTGGGGTGCTCCAGTTCTTTTTCAGAAGAAGAAGGATGGAACCTTAAGGCTATGCATAGATTACCGGGGGCTGAACCAGGTAACTGTCAAGAACAAGTATCCAATTCCAAGGATTGACGAACTCTTGGACAGACTCCACGGCGCCAAAATATTTACAAAGATAGATCTAAGGTCAGGATATTACCAAATCAGGATCAAAGAATCGGATATTCCAAAGACGACTTTCAACACTAAGTATGGGCACTACGAGTTCACAGTAATGTCTTTTGGTCTAACAAATGCTCCTGCAACCTTCAATCGACTTATGCAGGATATTTTCAGACCTTACCTGGATGATATTGTCTTGGTTTTCTTTGATGACATTCTGGTCTACTCTAAGAACGAAGCAGATCACAAAGATCATGTTCGCAAGGTACTTGATCTCCTTCGAGAACATCAGCTTTATGCTAAAGAGAGCAAGTGCACTTTTTTCTCACCAAAAGTCAACTATCTTGGATTTGTCATATCGGATGAGGGGATTTCAGTGGACCCAGACAAGGTCAAGGACATCGTTGATTGGCCTCAACCATCCGCCATCAGCGAAGTAAGAGGATTTCTTGGAATAACGGGATGGTACAAGATTTTTGTCAAAGACTATGCACGTATTGCTGCACCTTTGATGGAACTCCTGAAGAAAGGAATGAGGATTGAATGGAAGACCAAGCACGAGTCTAGCTTTGCTAATCTAAAAGAGTTCTTGGTCTCAGCTCCTATTTTAAAGCTTCCAGATTTCAGTAAGGGTTCTTACTCAAGAAGGAAGACCAATGGCTTATACTTCGCGAAAGCTGAGGGATCACGAGAAGAATTATCCTACTAATGATTTGCAGCTTTTAGCGGTTATTCACGCGCTGAAGTTATGGAGACATTATCTTCTCGGATGCAAGTTTCAGCTCGTTATAGACCACAAGAGCTTAAAATGGATTTTTACTCAACTTATTCTCAATATGCGACAACGACTATGGATAGAGCTATTACAGGAATATGACCTTGACATAAAGTATAGACCAGGGAAGGATAATGCAGTTGCAGATGGTCTTAGCCGAAAATCCTTTCTCGGAGCTATCTCTATTCCAAATAACCCTATCTGGGATAGAATCAAAGAAGCATCTTTAGTAGATCCAGAATACCAGCATATAGTATCTCTAGTCCAACAGAATAAGATGCCTGAAGCTAAAGATTACTCTCTTATGGGAGGATGTCTTTACTACAGACATAGACTTTGTGTACCCAGAGATCCAGCCTTAAAGAAGGCCATTTTGTATGAAGCACACGATAGCCCTACATCCGGACATCCAGGCTATGCTAAGACTCTTCATGCTGTCATGAGGAGTTATTTTCGGTATGGAATGAAAGGAGACATATTTCGCTATGTGAGGCAATGTCTTTCTTGTCAAAAGATAAAGGCCGAAAGAAGAACTTACGTATACCTAGTTTGTATCTTGCAAATGGTGATGGTTCATTACAACGCTATCATAGAGCTTGTACAAAAAACCTAACCCAATGGGTACTGAATTGTAAACATTGCCAACACACACGTACACACACACACACACACACACACACACACACACACACACACACACACACAGTCTTAGGATGTGGGAGCCCTCTCACCACAATACCCTCTTACAATGGATACAAATTTGGCAATGAAACACGATAAGAACTTTCTCAAACAATCACAAATAATAGTACTTAGAAGACATAGGTCACCTTGCATTTGCAAACGAGATTTACACAAGTGGAAGGACAAAGATCCTATAGCCAAGCATGTCTTTGAAGCACCAAACCTCAATTGTTGATAGAGAAAGAACATGTACATTAGTGGTTTGAGATAGGGAACTCACACTCTCTCACTTTGTGATGTCTAGCATAAAAGCTTCTCTCACACAAACTGTGAAGCTCACAAAGTGGTTGCTACACCTAAGTCTATCCTCATACGTATAGTATTGGGCTGCCATGTGAGAGCTTGGAGATCATTTACAAGAAGAAGAGGGGCCTATTTATAGATTGGAGACCCCTTATTAAGGTTATTGATAACCTTATTTACACGCCAATCAAATCAAAATTAGGATTTCTATTGAATATCAAAACATTGTGGGTCTTTTTGTCTGCTTGAGTCATGGATGTGGGTTCAAAAGAGAGCATTATTGATGGTAGATAAGGTGAAAGTAGAGCTTTAAGGAAGGACGGAAGGAAGGAGAGAGAGAGAGAGAGAGAGAGAGAGAGAGAGAGAGTGAGATTTTTTACTATGCACATGTCTTGAGAGGAGGTGCCTTTTATGGTTAGGTCAATGACTATTCTGTGCTAGTATGTTAGTGGTTAATGTTAGTAATCACTAAAAAGTTAATGATAATTTACAATGGGTAGAATGAAGTGGATGGTTTAAGTAAGATGGTTGGATGAAGTGAGGGAATCCTTGTGATGGTGAAGCTTTGAAGAAGTTTTGAAGTTACTAGTGTAGGTTCTCAAAAATGACTGTTGATCCTCCTCTTCTTGTTCTCTTCTTACCTGGTCACCGCAAAGGTTGAACACCATGATGAAAGTGACAATGTTGATTGATGATAATCCCTTTTTTCATATATTAATCAAGGTTTTACATGATAAAGTTTATGTATATAGAGAAGAGGTAAAAGGAATTGTGATTTAGAGGTAATAGAGAGAGGCATAGAGATGGTGTAGGTACGTGTACAATTCATATGAGAGCTATGAAAGTGACAGCGGAGGTTAATGGTGAAGAGGGTGAGAGAAACCATGAAAGGTGCAGATTTGAGTGAGCAATGGAGAGGAATGAGGGTGTGTGTGTAGAAGTGTGAAGGAAGGTAAGAGAAGACTAGGGTGACTTGTGAGAAAAAGTGGGCAGACTGGGATCCACCATGAAATTCATATCTAGTCCATCGTAGCTCTAAACATTATACAACAAATTGAGGTGATTATTCAGGTTGTGGACAACGTTTTGTCCTTTTATGACTTCAAAACTTGGAGTGGAAGTGGGCGCAACAATTTTCACAAAAATGCATGTTTTTCTCACTGCAAAAGTCTTCAGTGGCCCCCTGTTTGTTGAATTTTCATAATCCTCCAAGAGTGAGGCCCTCCTTGGATGAGAGCATGACCTAATAGATTCTTGAGGGTTTGAAAATATGCATGGATTATGATTATTCAAAAATATAATATATGGATATGATATTAAGAAATAAATTAGTATATAAACAATTCATGAAATCTAGAATAATGTTAGCTGTATGATGGAAAAAAATAGATTACCATATAAACAATTCATGGAATCTAAAATAATGTTAGTTGTATATAAATATAAAATAAAAGAAATAAATATATGAAAATATAGGAAATCAAATGATGGGGCCGTCATTTGTTTTATTGATTTAGGAGTATTTACAAGAAGTAAGAAAAATTGCTTGTAGTAGGAAATAATAATATAATAAAAAGGAATGATTGGGTGCAAGGTATTTTTGTGATTTTTTCTTGGAGCGGGTTCACACCAAGATTTCGAAATGCTTGAATGAAAATATTTGTTTATATAATAAACAATATGTATAATGTAAGAGAATCATGGTAATGATAAGTCAATGCACATACCATACTTAGGTAAATAACCTATACCTAGGTAAAAATATTTAAATAAATACCAAAATAATTATGAAAAATCCCTTCTTTTAGGTCCTATATACCATGAAATATTTACACACAAATGGGTCATAATATATTTTTATTTAATTATTTGGTCAACTACCCAATGACTAGCTAGCGGAGGGTTTTAAGGAGATATGGAAAAAGTCCCCTAGCTCACGCACGCCTATGTACGGTGAAAGTATAAGGATATCCATAGTTTTTGAAAGATTTTGATAGGGTGAGGTAGATCACTTGGCAATTTCGGATAGCCAAAAAATGGCTATCAACGTATACAGATGTCCAAGGAGTGCAAGTCTTGATGGTAGATAAAAATGGACGAGAGTACAAATTCGTTGCTCCAATTCACTTAGAAAGATATGCATACAAGGGTACTCTAATATTTACCTACCTTCAACCAATTGTGAGTGCACCAAGAATCTTTGAAACCTTTGGATATAGATATTGAAAAATGAGATTTGAGCATATATCAGACAAGATTCCACCAAGATTTTCTCCAAGATGAGAAGAGAGAGCAAGAGATGTCTTTGAAGGAGACCCCAAACTGGTGAGAGAGGTGACTAAACCATGGAAAATGAGACCATCATGAGTAGTCAGATTTTCCAAAACAAATTACAATGGGTTAGAAGATCCATATGCTCATGTCTTACACTTCAAACAAGTTTTGAGAGATGAGAAGGTGGTGGATTTCCACCTCAAGTAGTACAAAGGATTTGGGTTGTCATTGCAAGGAACGTCCTTGAAGTGGTTCCAATCGGTAAACAAGTATAATTTTTCAAACATAGAACAACTCTTGTGCAAATTTTTAGAGAAGTTCTCTAGAAGGGGAGGGAAGTATAATACTTTTTCCCAAATCTATGCTTTCAAGGAAAGAGAAAACAAAAAGGTGAAGGAAGCATTGCTTTGCTTCAAAAAATACATAGAGAGATGTCCAATGCAAGAGTTACCACATTATGAGAGGTTATCAATTCTCTTTATAGAGGGCTTGAGAAAAGAGACTCTTGAGAAGGACCTACACTTAAATTCTTGCACGACGTTTGAGAAAGTCACTAGAGAAGTTCTATATCTAGTTGACAATTGCAAGGCCTACATAGAGGTGATGAAAAATTCATACAATGCAACCAAAAGTGCCTCTTCTCAAACCAATGAATCCAAAAAAAAGTGAGATGTTCAAACTAATACGATGTCGAGCATTGATCAATTGGTCAAAGAAGTGGTGAGGAGAATGAACCAAGCCTATAGACAAAACCCGAATGTACGACAACCTCAACTGAGGAGATGTGAGACTTGTGGAGAGGATTGTACCACCCCATGGTTTACCATTCAAATGAGACTACAGCATATGCTAGGGAAACAATCACCTCTTCCAAACAATAATAGAGTGGTAGTCAGCTACCCTCAACTGACTGAGTATGTGCCACAAGTGAGGAGATGTGAGACTTGTGGAGAGATCTTGTTTGACCCTTGCCCTACGCACAACTTTATATCAACGGAGCTGGCCACCAAGTTGGGCATTCAAGATTTCGAGATGAGAAATATTGTAGCGGCTACCACATCTCTCAAGAGAGAGCAAGCCTTTGTTACTCCCTTGATTGGGAAGTTGAGGCTTCATGTCCAAAGCTATATCGACAAAGAAGAATTTTTAAACTCTCATCTCCAACAAGAGGATGCTATCCTAGGGGCACCATGGTTCAACCGCATGGCTAAACATGAAGTTCAGGGAAAATAACGTGTATATAGATGTTCTTAGGGGTCTATCTCAACACGAGTCTACTTCACCTATAGGGAATAGAGCATGTATATAGATGCTAGTGAGTATGGTTGTACTATACCACTTGTCAATCCTCTTGCTTTTGATAAATCAATGAAAAGCTCAATTTTTGCGTACATGTTTTTTGTCAAAGAGTCCTTAAAAAGTCCTAATATTTCATCAAATGTAAATGATAGGAATCAAGAAGAGTTAGACTTGTATAATTTTTTAAAAGGATTCCAAGATGTGTTCATTGATGATATCCTTATGGACTTACCTACAAAACAAGGGGATGATGACCATCGAATTGAGCTCCTTCCAAAAACTCAATGCCTAACAAGCCTCCTTATCGAGTTTCTCAAGCTCAACAAGAGGAGGTCCTGAGGCAAGTAAAATAATTGGTAAACAAAGGGCTGGTGAGGCCTAGCTCCTCTCCCTTTAGTTCTCTAGTCCTTTTAGTGCAAAAGCAAGATGGTACATATTGCATGTGTGTGAACTATCGAGCCCTAAACCATATCACTATCAAAAATAGATTTCCTATGCCTTGGGTAGGAGATCTGTTTGATAAGCTACAAGGCTCAGGACAGTGGATAAAGATATCCTAAAGACCGCGTTTCATACAACATTTGGTCTTTATGAATATCTAGTAATGCCTTTGGATTGACTAATGCACCAACCACGTTCAATCGTCTAATGGACAAAATCTTTAAACCCTATTGCAAATACACTATTAATATATCATCATCTACCCAAGTCTTTGGAGGAACACAAGAAAAATCTCCAAGTGATTTTTCAAGCATTGAGGGAGAACAAACTTTTTCTCAAAAGAAAAGCAAATGTTTCCTTCAAGAGATTCAATACTTAGGTCATATTATCTCTCAAGATGGTATCCAAATGGATCCATCAAAGTTGGAGTGATGGGGGCTTTTCACAAGCCAAGCTCCCATACCCCTCTTCTCTCGTCCCCACCCCATGAAAACCCCCTCGTAGGGAGGGAGTGATAAAAGACATTGGAAAAAGTAAGAAAAAAATAAAGTATGATTATGTAAATATATGAGAAAGGTAAAATAGGCCACCTCATGCCTGCGAGGCAGCCCATCCCCACCTTGCCTCCTTTTTCTTCACTGTTGCCCCGCCGTGTGTCCCTTTTCCTCTCCTCCACTCAAAAGGTCAACCCCCTCTCTCTTCCCCTTGTCCTTTCTCCTTTCTCTCTCCCCTCAAGCTACCCCACCTCTCACCAATAATGCATTATAACTCACCAATAATGCACCCTAACTCACATGCAACTTACCCTATCTTCCAAAATAGTATACCCCACCCCCTCTTTCTCTCTCCTATCATATCCCATGACCCAAATACCCCCCTCTCTCTCTAAAGGGAGCCATGTCTCTTGTCTTGTAGCTAAATAACCCCCCCCACACTCACACACACTCAGTTTCACTAAAAAAGGTGCCCACAGACCCATCCCCACCCGGTGGTTACCTGATTTTTCTTGTGTTCACACACATCTGCACACAGATTCACCTCTGAACACACTCCTCTCTCTCCCCTCTTGTAATTACTTTATTCTCCATGTCACCTCTCACTTTTTTTCATCAACCCATCTCTCTCTCTTAGTCTCTCTCTCATGAGACTGCTGTTCTGGCACATATACACACAGCCAGACAAGTGGGGCCCACAGTCACATGGCCTATGTAGATAATGATTTCTTCATTTCTAAATTCTAGAATTTCTCCCCCCCCTCCTCCCCTATATAAAGAGGGGTCACCATCACACTAAAGACACACCATCACCAAAGAGTACACTATGCACTGTGTGTGCCTAGTGCACACACACACACCCACACCATCACCATCACCGCAATCACCATGCTCGTCTTGAGCATGACCTCTACACCCTTGGGCTATGGAAGATGAAGGGAAACTAAATGAAGGATGATGGCCATAACCCTCATGCGAGTCTTCGCCATCAACTCCCACCTATCCGCCATGTGCTCTACCACGCTCTCCCTTCTCATTCCCCTACCCTATGCTCCCCATTTCATCGCCTTATTCTCTAAATAAAGCTTGAGGTTTTGTGAGTATGTTTTCTTGCAATGTTTTGCCCATGTGAGGTGTGCGGAATCGCCACCTAGTCTTGCGTTTGGAGTGAGCTTGTGTATGTGTGAAGGGTGTGCGGATTCGCTATCCTTTTGTGGTGCCTAAGTACTAAGCCGCTATACCCCCTCCCTCACCCTCTCTCTCTATCACTTGATCTCATTCCCTTTCCTCTTCATCATTACTCCCAAGCATCCATCTCTCTTGGATGAAAACTTTGTTATGGTGGTGTGTTGTTTGTGTCCTAGCCGTTGAAGCTAGGTGGTGCCCCCTGTTTGCTTTACCATGACAGGCTCGAGGCGCGCCATTCGGTCCCCGGTGTTTTAGAGGCCGTCGGGGTTCGGGGTTCGCTTTGCTCCCGTCAGGTAACTCAAGTCACCGAGGTAATTATCACAGTCAGTTTTCAAGTCGCACCTGATGCTGCAGCACAGATAACGGAAGCATTGGCTCACACTCTCACTAGAGAAACTAGGGATCTACTGAGTTTGTTTCAGGAAAGAACACCACCCTCTCCCACAAGCTTGGACAGTGACTAAGCACCTCTAAGCTTCACATGAATCAGTACAACCTACCTCAAGACAGATCACACATACCAACACGTGTACGCTCAATCAAGGTAATACTGGATTTGAAGGCTCACTACCAGCACGTCATTGACACCATGCCGGGTGGGGAGCGGTTTTTGGAGGTTCTGACATCAGATCAACCATTTGTCTTAACTTTGGTACAAGGCAATGTACCGTTTGAAGTTTTAATCTTTGTCCTAGTATAAGAGGGTATACACGCTTCCTTGTAAAGAAGAAAAAAACTTTTGCAAGTTAAGCAGTGTGTCTTTCTAGCTCTCTCTCAGTAATCATGGCAAGTGTAGCATTTCCAACATTTAAAGGAAAGAAGGGGGAGGATTTGGTAACAGACTTCCTAGATGACTTTGAAGTAGCATGTGTAGTGAGCAACAAAGATACGGATGAATCCCGGGTTAGAATCTTTAAGCATCTCATGAAGCTAGAAGCTAGATCATGGTACAATGCACTTCCACAAGCAACCAAGGATGACTGGGAACCCTTAAAAACCGCTTTTAAGAGGCGCTTTGGGGGAGGTACCACTTCAGAAAAGTTGTGGGACAAGTTGAGAGACTTGAAGCAGGAGGGTCTTTTAGAATATGCCACCTATGAGTCCAAATTTGTGGATTTGTGGGAACGGTGGGTTGAGTCACTGGCTAGGGGGGAAGCTGCACCCAATTTCCTAAAAAAAGATCGGTTCACGCATGGCTTATGGCCGCTTCTCAAGGAGAAGGTGAAAGGCAGATTCCCGGCTACGTACGAGTTAGCCGTTGAGATTGCTCGCCTTAAAGACAAGAAGCTGCGAATGAAAGCCAAAGAAATCGAGTCAACAGAATCAAGAACATCGCGTCGACCAACAACTACGACAACCACCATTCCACCACCACCACCGGCTCTTGGGGTAAGAGATGACCAACAAGATATGTTGGCCCATATTACTGACCAACTGCAGAATTTGTCTGTCCACTTAATACAACAAGGGAGGAGTCAAGAAAGAGATCAAGACCCTGGAAGAGCACGACGACAAAACAGGGAGTATCATTGCTACAACTGCGGAGAAGACGGTCACGGTATGTACTACTGTCCCAAACCACGACAAAACTATAATAGAGGAGGTAGGAGGAACCAATTGTCACCCCCTAGAGAAATAACACCCCCACCCCGAGCACCACCCCCACCAACACAAATTCTGCGTCTACCCCAGACACCACTACAAGCATCCATCCCACCTCTTCCACCAGCCCCACCACCTGATCGCCCTGTAAACATCATAAGGCTAGAAGAGAAAGGAAAAGCCGTAGTAGTGGATCCACCCAGAGTAAAGGAGAGGGACAAGGGTAAGGAGAAGGTAACCTTTTTAGAACCACTTGAGGCCATGACTGTGAAAAGATCTAGGAGGGAGAAGGCTACACAATCAGATGATGAGAGAAGCATAAGAGCAGAAACTAGCAAGAGGCCATCCAGGCCACGACGGAAATTGGGCATCACCGACTTCCAGCTAGGGGAAAGTTCTAAGCCCTATGATGTAACATTGGATGTGGCAGAGCAAGGACCGAAGATTACATGGCCACAACTGCTACATCTTGTACCTAAAGTAAGGCGACAATGGTCTAAAATGGTAAGTACAAGACGCTCCAAAACAAAGGTAGCCGGAGCAATTTCGGGATGCAACATGGATGACATCCTTCCAATTGTCGACGTAAACATAAAAGGAAAGAGTGTTGGAAACACCTACATTGATGGAGGTGCACAAATCTGTGTAATGAGCGAAGCTATGATGCTTCAATTAGGGCTCGAGGTTGACATGCCTTCTCCATGCAAGGCAAAGATGGAAAACAATGCAAAAGTAAATTGTGTGGGTGTGGTAAGTGCCGTGAAAATCAAAGCTTTCAACACTGAGGTAGAGGTAGATGTTTTTGTAATGCCTACTAAGGGGGAGGGCTATCCACTAATTTTGGGAAGGCCATGGTTGATGGCCATGAAAGCAAAACAGGACTGGGGTACTGGCCTTCTACGCATGACCGGTAAGAAAGGGGAGACAATCTACTACGACATGAGGATTGGCAAGCAGAAGCAAATGAATCTGGAAACATCGGCAGATGAAACCACTAGCGAATCTTCCAGTTCTGAGGAGGAGACCACATCCACCGACGAAAGTGACAGTTCCATTGATGTGATGGGTATCATTATGAAGGATCCACAAAGGGTAAGCAAAACTGGTGATCCATCACCAAAAGGGCAACCCAATGAAGAGGAGAGAAAATCACCTGGCCTAGGAGGAAGTAGGTTGAAGGGTATGTTGTCTACGGAATTAACACTTGAGGAGAAAGATAGTTTTTTGCAAATGTTGATGAGATTTCCTAACCTGTTCATTGACAACTATGAAAGAATCACAGGCATTACACTGGTGGAACATCATATTAAGCTGAAGGAAGGGGTAAAAACAGTTGTGCAAAAGCTACGACGACTGGGGGTCATACAAGAAAAGGCACTCTTGGCCGAGGTAAGGAAATTGCTGGAGGCGGGATTCATCTATCCTGTAGAAAACTCAGAATGGGTGTCACCCGTAGTGGTGACGCCTAAAAAGAATGGTAAGTGGAGGGTCTGTGTTGACTACAAACCACTAAATGCAGCTACAAAGAGAGACCACTTTCCTCTCCCTTTCTTGGATGAAATTCTGAATGAAGTAGCGGGTTTTGAATGCTATACCGTCTGTGATGGTTATTCTGGATACTTTCAAATACGCATAGCCTTGGAAGATCATCTAAAAACCACTTTTATCACGCCATGGGGTTGTTTTGCATACAGGGTTATGCCATTTGGTCTCATAAATGCACCTGCCACATTCCAAAGATATGTCACATATGTTTTTCAACCGTTCTTTGGAACATCCATAAGAGTGTTCATTGATGATTTTTGTATATATAGCTCCCGTATTTCACATTTAGAAAAGGTAACTGAAGGTTTGGCCAAGTTGCAGAGCCTAGGTGGGCAATTAAATGTGGATAAATGCCACATTGGGGAGAGTAAAGTCATTCTACTAGGCCATGAAATTTCAGCAAAAGGTATCAACGCCGACCCAAGTAAGGTGTCCGCACTCATAGCCCTACCTTCACCAACGACCGCACGTCAACTGGTCTCTTTTCTACAGAAGGTGAGGTACTTCAGTAGATTCATACATCTACTATCACAACTTGTTCTACCACTGCAACAACTCACTCAAAGATCAACTTTCACTTGGGACGAGGAAAGCGAACATCACTACAACAAGGTAAAGGAGGTCTTAGCCACTCTGCCAACTATCTCACCACCTAAGTGGGATGAAAAATTCTATGTCACCTCAAGTGTTGGTGATGACTCATTGGGGGCTGTGCTACTCCAAAAGGATACGACGACATCTTTCATGAGGCCAATCTACTTCTCTAGTCGAATGATGACAGCAGGAGAGAAAGGTTTCACCCATGTGGAACACTTAGTCCTAGCTCTTAGATTTGTAACTACAAAGTTTAGGTCATATTTGCTGCCTAAGCAATTTGTGATTCTAACCATGGATGAAATATTTCCCTATGTTGTACAACACATGGATGTGTCTGCTAGAATTACTAAATGGCTAGTTCGTCTGCAAGAGTTTGACTACACGGTACAGGTAGAAAGCACGACAAGGGCAAGTTTGGGGGGACTCATGACCTACCAAGTCTTTGAAAGGAAGGAGAAGCAATCTAAGGAAGGAGAAGTCCGATTACCTCCAGTACCACCGATGGTAGAAGGAGAATACTCTCTCTACTTTGATGGAGCCTACAAGCGAGCGTCCGACAAAGCAGCTGCAGGCATAGTGGTCTTTGATGACAAAGGGACAAAGGTATTTTCGTTGGGCCAATTGTTAGATTCACATTCTAACAATGAAGCTGAGTATGCAGCACTAACCAAGGGTCTACAATGGTGCATCTCGCAAGGTGTATAACGCCTTAATGTATTTGGGGATGCTCTACTTCTGGTAAGGCAAGTAAATGGAGCATGGACATGCAAGAATCCTAGTTTAAGGACTCACTTAAGTGGTGTAAAAACCTTGTTGGGTAAGTTCGAAGAAGTTCAAATACACCATATCCCAAGGGCTCAAAACCAAGAAGCAGATGCCCTAGCAAGTGAAAGACTACAAGAAGTGGTGGTTGGAGCAATAAAACTAAAGCTCCCTCTATTTCAAGGCAGTGATGCCTTTCCTGACATCATGCATTTTTTGGAAACAGGGGAATGCCCATTAGATTTAACAAAGGGACAGAAGCAATGGTTGACGCGGAAGGCCACAAGGTATCGACTCATCAATGATGGTTTTTACTGTAAGGGTAAGGACCAAATACTCAGGAAGGTCCCTCTCTCTCACAAAATCATGGGAGTAATTGCTAGCTGTCACGACGGGGTTTGTGGTGGTCACTTTGCCCTAGACAAAACAAGTAGGAAAATCTTGCAGGCAGGCTTCATATGGCCTAGCCTCAACCGTGATGTACACCATTGGTGCAAAACGTGTAAGTTGTGTCAAAAGGCCGGCACTAGGTCACTTATGCCTGAACCACAGACACCTATTCTCTCATATGGCCCATTTGAAAAACGGGGTATCGATGCCATTGGGCCATTACCTAGGGCCAACTCAGGAAAATTCTACATTATCATGCGGGTCGACTACATGACTAGATGGGCAGAGGCTACAGCCACCACTAGAATCACAACGGTAGAGGTAGCTAAATTTATCTACGAGCACATATGCTGTAGGTTTGGCACACCTTTAGAGATCATCTCTGATAGAGGGCCAGGTTTCAGAGCAGACTTGGTAGGAGAATTAATGCAGAGACTGGGCATTACAAGGAGGCACTCTTCACCATATTAGCCTCAATGTAATGGCTTAGTTGAAAAGGTAAATGGAATGGTTTCTAAAATTATTACCAATCAGGTAAACAATCATCTTGGAGACTGGGATAAGTATCTACTACCAGCTTTATGGGCCTACAGAACTTCATTTCGTACATCCTTGGGATTCACACCGTATCATCTAGTATTTGGTGACGAAGCAATCTTGCCCATTGAAGTGCAACTACAAAGTCTCAGAGTAATGGCAAGCCAGCTTCAACAGCCCAACATGCATTTGAGAGATCACATCATCAACTTGGAAAGACTGCAGCTGGACAGAGAAGAAGCAATAAATTATTATGCAGCACAAGCAGAGCATAGACGGCTTAGCTTTAACGAGCATCTCCGGCAAAAGAATTGAAGAAAGGAATGTTGGTGCTCCGCTACGACAATCGCTTCGACACGCGCAAGGATAAGAAACTCCTACTCCGATGGGAAGGTCCTTTCATCATCAGGAAAAAGTATGCCAATGGAAGCTACCAGCTTATGGAGGCTGATGAAAAACTTCATAAAACCAGGGTAAATGGTTGGTGACTTAAACCTTATTTTCTTCGATTTGACCAGGCTCCACCTATTGACATTCCAGATGAGGACACACCATCAGCCGCCACCTCCGACGATAATGATCAAACAAATGAGCTAGAGACATGAATGCCTCTAGCCAAAAGGGGAGGGCTAATGATGGGGGCTTTTCACAAGCCAAGCTACCATACCCCTCTTCTCTCATCCCCACCCCATGAAAACCCCCTCTTAGGGAGGGAGTGATAAAAGACATTGGAAAAAGTAAGAAAAAAATAAAGTATGATTATGTAAATATATGAAAGGTAAAATAGGCCACCTCATGCCTGCGGGGCAACCCATCCTCACCTTGCCTCATTTTTCTTCACTGTTGCCCCGCCGTGTGTCCCTTTTCCTCTCCTCCACTCAAAAGGTCAACCCCCTCTCTCTTCCCCTTGTCCTTTCTCCTTTCTCTCTCCCCTCAAGCTACCCCACCTCTCACCAATAATGCATTATAACTCACCAATAATGCACCCTAACTCACATGCAACTTACCCTATCTTCCAAAATAGTATACCCCACCCCCTCTTTCTCTCTCCTATCATATCCCATGACCCAAATACCCCCCTCTCTCTCTAAAGGGAGCCATGTCTCTTGTCTTGTAGCTAAATAACCCCCCCCACACTCACACACACTCAGTTTCACTAAAAAAGGTGCCCACAGACCCATCCCCACCCGGTGGTTACCTGATTTTTCTTGTGTTCACACACATCTGCACACAGATTCACCTCTGAACACACTCCTCTCTCTCCCCTCTTGTAATTACTTTATTCTCCATGTCACCTCTCACTTTTTTTCATCAACCCATCTCTCTCTCTTAGTCTCTCTCTCATGAGACTGCTGTTCTGGCACATATACACACAGCCAGACAAGTGGGGCCCACAGTCACATGGCCTATGTAGATAATGATTTCTTCATTTCTAAATTCTAGAATTTCTCCCCCCCCTCCTCCCCTATATAAAGAGGGGTCACCATCACACTAAAGACACACCATCACCAAAGAGTACACTATGCACTGTGTGTGCCTAGTGCACACACACACACCCACACCATCACCATCACCGCAATCACCATGCTCGTCTTGAGCATGACCTCTACACCCTTGGGCTATGGAAGATGAAGGGAAACTAAATGAAGGATGATGGCCATAACCCTCATGCGAGTCTTCGCCATCAACTCCCACCTATCCGCCATGTGCTCTACCACGCTCTCCCTTCTCATTCCCCTACCTTATGCTCCCCATTTCATCGCCTTATTCTCTAAATAAAGCTTGAGGTTTTGTGAGTATGTTTTCTTGCAATGTTTTGCCCATGTGAGGTGTGTGGAATCGCCACCTAGTCTTGCGTTTGGAGTGAGCTTGTGTATGTGTGAAGGGTGTGCGGATTCGCTATCCTTTTGTGGTGCCTAAGTACTAAGCCGCTATACCCCCTCCCTCACCCTCTCTCTCTCTCACTTGATCTCATTCCCTTTCCTCTTCATCATTACTCCCAAGCATCCATCTCTCTTGGATGAAAACTTTGTTATGGTGGTGTGTTGTTTGTGTCCTAGCCGCTGAAGCTAGGTGGTGCCCCCTGTTTGCTTTACCATGACAGGCTCGAGGCGCGCCATTCGGTCCCCGGTGTTTTAGAGGCCGTCGGGGTTCGGGGTTCGCTTTGCTCCCGTCAGGAGGTAATAAAAGCATGGCCTAATCCAAGGAATCTACATGAGCTAAGAATATGTTTTGGTATGTGTTCATACTATAGACGCTCATAGCAGAATTCTCTCAAATAGGAGGACCATTACATGACTTAACAAAGAAGAGCGTTGTGAGCAGGATGGAAACACACACAATGCCTCTATAATCACCCGACACACACTCTTGGGATGATACACACACATACTATGGGGCACCACTCAGCATACACAATCCACCTGGTCGAGACAGGGAACACACCGATGGAGTGAGAGGAGAGAGACTATCCATTTTCCCACTCCACACACACACACACACACACACCCAAAAAACTCAGCTCAAAAGAGGAGAATTTCTGATGTTTAGATACAATTGAGCTTGGGCCAACACCAATGGGGCAAATAGCTCACACAATATAAGTAAAATATGACAGATACAATAACAAATTGGAGCAGAGGCTTTGCTCATAGTAGAAACTTACGTAGCCAAACAATAGAAAAACAGTGAAAAATTTGGTAAAATGAACAGCACCATCGCATCCGAAACAGCAAAAACTCAGTGTTTGCAGATGTTCCTCCTCTTCTCTCCACGTTTTTTCTGGTCTTCTCTCAGTTTTTTCAGTTCCCACACTTAGCTTTATTACTTGTGCACCTTTGGCCGTTTAGTTGACCTCAAACGGACCCCGAACATGCCAAATTAAAGTGGCCTCGTAGTGCATAGTTGTTACCCTGCTGCATCCTTCCGCACACCTAGTACTCAACTTTTTCCAATAATGTATCCCGCAACCACGTGAAGTGGCCCATAGATAAAGTTCTCATGATGACCTTTCTGCATAATTATCACAAGAAAACACCCACGTTGTGTCTGTACTTATCCACGTGCAAGTATTGACCCCATTCGACCTCCTGACGCCACTGGATGCCATCTGACGCACCTGCTTACCTCATGTCATTGACCCGCGGATAGCTTCCTTGAGAAGTTTTACGCGCTACCAACTCCTCATTATTATAGAAAAAACACATTGATACTGGTGACGACGATGAAAATCGATGCACTATGTACATGTTGTCCTACTTGTACACATGTGGACCCCACATAACCACCTGGCTTTGAAAAATGGGCAATTCTTTATTCGATGCACCATGCATGGGTATGTACATATGCAATCACTTCTTCCAAAAACTGCTAACATAATTATCCCATCCCCTAGCCTGCTAGATCATTCATGATCAGCAGCAGCAAAAGGAGATATGAGACTCGCCGCGTCACAAGTCTCCGCATCCCTCACCAACATTACTTGCTCCACAGAGAGCTCATCTTTCTCCACCATCATTAACTTGGCATGATATGATTTAAGACGCAATCCATTTATCCTTGACTTATGTAGAATCCCATCCAAGTTAGCTAGCCGATATGTACCATTCGGAAAACACTCCACTACCTTGAAAGGGCCTTCCCACTTAATTTCAAACTTCTTATGGAATGTCTTGTCCAACTTACTGTTATAGCGCAAAACCAAGTAATGTTTCTTGATGATTTATCTTTGCTAAATCTTTATCTTTGCATCTGCCCATAATGTTCCAATGCGCTCATCCTATCTAGCTAAACCTCTTGTAATTGTAAGAGCCTCTCTTTGAATGCATCACTAGGCGGCCCAAGTAACTTCTCTAGCATCTTGACCACTGGTAACTCTACTTCCATAGGCAATAGTGCTTCCTTTCCATATACCAAATGAAATGGAGTAAACCCTGTGCCTGTCTTCACCGAAGTATGGTAAGCCCATAATGCACTAGGAAATTCCAAATCCCAATTCTTTCCTTGGTGCTCTGTCACTTTCAAAAGAATTTGTACCAGACCATTGAATCTTTCATTTAAGCCATTACACTGTGGATAATAAGGAGTGGTATGCTGGTGCCTAATCTTCATCTTTGCGCATAAAAAGTCCAATAGTTTAGCTCTAAAGCTTGGCCCCTTGTCCAAAAGTAGCTCCAGTGGCACCCCAAACTTGCAACATATTTCATCGTACACAAATTTTTCCACATCCTTTGCAGTGATTTGTTTTACTGCTATAGCCTTTGCCCATCTAGAGAGATAGTCCACTACAATCAAAATATAGCTTTTGCCCCTACTTGTGATAGGTAACAGGCCGATTACATCAATCCCCCACTTTTCAACACATCAAATGCCATAACGGTTTTTTGTAGCTCTGGCTTCAACACTCTCTTACCAAATGCTTGACACCTACTGCAAGACCTACACCAATGGTGAACATCCTTGTAAAAACTAGGCCATACATATCCCTCTTGCTTCAACACTCTCTTACCAAATGCTTGACACCTACTGCAAGACCTACACCAATGGTGAACATCCTTGTAAAAACTAGGCCATACATATCCCTCTTGCAAGATCTTATGCAAGGTGATCTTTAGAGCAAAATGTCTGCCACATGTGCCTTCATGATTCTCTTCCAACACTCTATAAAGCTCCACCCGCCAAGGTACACGTCTCAACACGAGATCAGCCCATTTCATGTAGAAGACATCCCCAATCAATTTGTACCTAGATGCTCTATGCACAAAACCATACTTCTTAGACTTGTGAATGTCCTTCAGAATGATTCCTGTTAGCAAAAACTCCTCTTCTTGAGACAAAATTTCCCGTCCATGATAAACAGGTAAATTGGTCCTCAACACAAATAGCTCCCCAATCATGCTTTGAGCTGCTTCATGTGCCTCTCCATTTAGAGCACGTTCAATGTGTCTGATGCTCCATGCTTTGAACTTTTTTAACAGGCCTTTAATTCTAAAACACATTTCCTTCAATGAGGTGTTCTTGCTCTTCCACACACCCAACACTTGCTTCACAACTAACAAGGCATCACATTTTATGCTCAACCTTCTTATCCCATGCTTCAAACAAATGTGTAATCAGGCTTCCAATGTAGCATATTCAGCCTCATTGTTACTATGTGCATCCAATTTGAACCCTCTCTTGCACACTAGCTTCCCCTCTGGATCGTAGAGTGATATGCCTCCTGAAGCCGCATCATGGCTTTTCCTGTATGAGCCATCAAAGAACAAAACATGTGCATTGCTGATCTGTGGAACTCATCAACTACCTTTCTCACCACCACTTCCTTAACAAGAAGGGGATTCTCCTTATAAATCAGCAAATCAGCTAGGGTAGCCCTTGTACTGTCTTCCACTAGAAAAGAGAACTCAAACTCTTGTAGCTCAATTACCCATTTCTTGATCACAGTTGACATGTTAGTTCCATTAATTAATTGTGGAAAAAAGGCATAACTCGTCAAGAAAACAAAAGGTTGTGGTACTATCACTGTCCTTGTCAGACACTGTGGAATAGTCTTCATCACCAGACTCGTCCTCATCTTCATAAAGCTCCTCCAATACTTTCCTTGTGTCCATATTATATAGCTTCTTGGCACCTGTCTTTCCATAGAGGCTAATCGTACCGCATCTCCAATCTTGAACAGCTCCCACTGCACGTAACCATGGTCTGCCCAGTATAATAGGATATATATGCTCCCAACCCCGCTGGCATCAAATAAAAATCAACCACTACCTTTGCATCATACACCTCCACTTCTAAGCTCTTTACAACACCCAAAAATTTTACTTTCTGATTGTTTGCCAATCCGATTCAAAGGCCTGACACTCCAGTCACTGTAAGACCCATCTTCTCAATGCATGAGTGAGTTATGACGATATTTGGGCTCCAAAATCCACATAACCTTGTCCCAAATTTCTTCTTTTGTGCCACACATCTACTATTGGGAAAATGTCTGGTAGCTCGTCCATTGCCAACACTTTAATGAACCTCTCTCTGTCTCTTACTCCATTGGGTTAACCATCCTCTTCCACTGTCTCTTTAGCTTAGGCACAATCTCTATAAGCTTCCCAAAAGTAACATCTACTTTCTTGCTTGTCAGATCCTCCTTCAAGTCATAGCTTAATTGCCCATCCCCTAGTGGAAAATCTAAAACATGAAACTTGCGATGAGCCCTCCTTTTGCTCTTGGCTTTCACATCCTCCCTGGTGCAACCAAAGTGTGTCGACTCTAGAAAGTGGCATGGGCAGATATATGCAGGCAAGCAGAAGCATGGCAAAGGGCTAGAGCAACTAGGAAAATCATGGGATGATAGGTAGCAGCGAAATTGTATGCCTGATGCGGCTTATAGGCCAAGGAAGGCTCCATGAGGGGCTAAGTTGGGTAGCAGGTGAGAGATGCAAAGTCAAAATTCTAGGTCCAGGAATGAATAGCTTGAACTGCTGAAGGAGCAGGTCCAGACGGCTCATCAAACCAAGCTACGGAGCCCAAGTTATTGAAGGTTGAAGTTTCAGTTGTTTGCAGATTCTTGCCGAACAGGGAAGCTGCAGACAGGTGGTCCAAGTGGAAGTCAAGATACAGGTGTGTAGAGCTCAATTCATGGAGCCTACCCGTCTTTTCAGATTGTAGAACAGAGCTATGTTTTGCATTTTATGGCCAATTGTATTTTTTCGGGGGCAGAGTCTGAGCCACTGGCTGCATTGAAGGGCGTGCCATCTAGCATGTTGTGAGCCCCGAAGAAGTTCTGCAACAGGATATGCATCATACAAAGCTAGCAGGAAGTGACTGCATGTCAAATGGAGCCCGGAGCGGAAAGTTACGGCCGTCGGAAGATTGGGTGCCTTTGTCCAAAGTTGGTTGTGCAGATGCTTTGATCGATTTTTGCGCCCTCAGTATGGGGTCTTGGGAAATCCCGACATGCGGCTGGAGCTGGGCATTTTCAAGTCGGCACCGTGAGCTTGCGACCGGGCTTTTTGGCTCAGCAATCGGATCCCTTGGTGACAATTAGCAAGCCCTCAAAGGGGGGGGGGGGATTTTGTACAGCCACCAAAAGGTTTTTTTTTAATTCCAAGGGCCTTGGAGTCTATCCCAAGGGGGGATCACCCACGGGCTGCCATGTGTCTTGGCAGTTAGCCCACATGCGCAGTCGCGAAAAGCAGGGTCACGATATATATTCAGGACTGTGAGGTCTCTATTGACAGAAGAGGGAGAGAGAGGGGAGCTCCCTCCAGTTGGCTATGGCGTGCGTGGGGCAGCCCTACCGGGCGCTGCGCGTGGTGCCTTGGGGCGGATGGCAGCGGTTTTGGCTGATTTGGCTAGCTGGGCGGCACCAGAGGCGCTCGTGCCCGCGTGGAGGTGATGATAACATGGCATTCGCACTAGCGATCGATCCTGCGGCCGTTAAGGCCCCAAATATTTAAAGGTTACAAGGGAGGGCAATAGCGACCTCGCTATTGCCTCCCCCCTTGTGGAAGGAAGTGGTCACAGAAGCAGAGAAAGTGGGCCAGAAAGGGTTCAAGAAGTCCGCCCAAGGATCCAATCCCGCCAAAGGGTCAAGGAAGAGCAAAGTGGGAGAGAGAGAATTCAAAGGTCCAAGAAGGGAAAGCTGGGCGGCCAAATGGAATGGAGAAGGAGTCAAGAAGTGTAGCATGCAAAAGTTTCCAAAAATCAAATGTGCCAAGTGGTGGCAATGCAAGTAAATTCTAAATGGAGCTCCAAGTGAAGTGCACGACATTGAAGCTCACCCCATTTTTCTTTTTTGGGTCTCCTAGACACATCCTTATAAAAAGGTTCATTTTTTGGGGTTTTTTGACCAAGTCTAGCTTTTTTGCCATGAGGTTTTTTTGCCAAGGCTTTTGAGCCATTGTTTTGGGTTGCCGAGGTTCATGCCGGTAGTGTGTTGGTTGTATATGGTATTGCATATGCTAGAAGACTATTCTCTACTATTTCTGGGCATCATTCCCCCTTCTCCCTTCTCTTTTGTGCTTGTGTGCGTGTGTTTCCGGGCGTGTGTGTCCCCCCAAGGTCTGTCGTGCAAAGAGAGAAAGAGAGAGGTGGTGTGAGTAGGAAGGATGTGAATTGAGCAGAGCGGAGTGATTGAGTCTGTCTGATGCATTGCAAGGCATATGCGTGTATGGTTGTGTGAAAGTGGTGGTTTGCTTACGGGTAGTGTTGAGTTTTGAAGGTGAACTCTAGTGGATTGGGGCGTTGTGTATACCCTGGGCTATAGTGAGTCATTGTGTTGTGTGTTGGGTGTGTTCCCCTTTCCCCCACTCCATCTTCTGGTGCCCCCACTGAGGAGCTCTCTGATGGTCCAATTTGAGGTTGGAAGCGGTGTTTGTTAGCTAACAAAGCGGTTGGCTGACGGTCGAGATGTTTGATGGTCGACGTCGAAGCTGACGGAGATGGTGGAGCCAGATCTTGGCCCCATATTTACGGACGTCGAAGATCCCGAGGATTGGTTAGCAGATTTCGAGTTATGGCTGCTGTCGATGCGTATGTCAATGGATGCAAAAAGGTTATAGATGATGTCGCTTTTGATACGAGGACGAGCCAAGGTGTGGTTAGATGGTTTAAAGAGCAGTGATTGAGAATCATGGCAAAGGTTGCAGAGTCAGTTTCTGGAGCGGTTTCGAGAGGTGATTACGGTGGAAAAAGCTGGTGCAAGGCTGAAGGCGGTACACTAAGATGTAAGTAAATATTTCTCTATTTTCATTGAGCAATTTGAATTCTGTTGGAAGCAGTTAGAGATTGCTTTTGGGGTCAAGATCAATCAATCTTTGAAGCTGTCAAAGTTGTTAGAGTGCTTGCATCCGAGGATTAGAGAAAAGGTCGAAGACGGTGCAGATACTTATGAAGACATGGTCTATCTAGCAAAGATAAAGAGCAGAAAGGTGAAGCGAAAGTTGGAGCTGGGTATGTTAAAGCCAGCCGATTATATGCCTGTTGTGGAGGTAGCAAAGTGCCCTTTCGTCCAACCCAAGGAGATTCCAATTGTTCAAAATGCAGAGTCTGTTGAGGTAAGACCTACTATTGGTTATGTTCTTGGAGGTTTCTAGTTTGTGATGTGCATATGCCGAGGATGGAAGAGATTGTCAACGAGGAGAAGCTCCATGTCGAGGTGAACCAAGATGCAAAAGCGGTAGCAGATTTGGAGGTGCGGATTGAAGAGGTAAAGCATGTTCTTGTGGAGAGTTTGCATGAAAAGGTAGCAGAATACAATTGAGATGCAGATACCGAGGATTCAAAGGCTGATGAAGAAAGTTTGGAAAGCGGTGACGATGGTCAAGCTTTTGTGGAGCAGCAAGTGGATGCAGATGCTGATACGGAGTCGGTATATGATGCCAATGTCGATGATGATACAAGCTCGATTAGCTAGGAGACAAGCGAGGAGGATAGAGAGGATGAGTCCACATCTTATGGCAGAGAGACGGAGTCTGAAGAACCTTAACTGGTAAAGGTAAAGCTGTCCTCTTATATGTTTGATGATATGGTAATAGCCCATGTGCAAGAAGAGCAGGGAACAGAGCAAGCTGGGATGCTCGATGAAAGCCAAGCGGTGCGATCCAAACCTACGGATGATGAAATGCAGGTAAAGGTAGTGTGTGGTTCCATGCTAATGGCTGTGCCGATGAAAGTAGTGGTGGAAGGTGCCATGGTGGCGCAACATGTGCACCATTTTGCCAAGAGAGATAAAGCAGCCGTGTCTATGGAGAAAGACAAAGATGGTGCAATAGAGACCGAGTTGCTTTCTTCCCAAGAAGAGCATGATGCAGCGGTAGAAGAGGTGATTAAGAACACATAATTGAAGCTGAAAAGCGAGAGGTGCTGATCAACCTTGAAGGGCCGGTTGACAAGTAAGGGCTCGATGATGCTGGAATGGAGTGTGTGGCCAAAGAGGAGGGTGTGATGCCAAAGAGAGGAGATTCCAATGCAACAGACATGTCCGATCGTGGAGAAAGGAGAATCTCAAGCAGTGGTTTTTCTTCTCTCAAGGGTATGTCAGTTATGGTTGATGCATATGGTGGTAGATACAGCTCTATGGAGGCTGGTTCAGTAGGTACAAGGGTCTATGCCCAAGGCCTTCACTTTATTTGGTTGGGAGGGAGGGTCAGACATGTGTTGGAGCTTAGTGTCAGGTACATGTTTTTTTTATGATGATATGCTTAGTGTTGTTTGGTATGGAGTAGAGAGGTTGTAGAGGAATGCAAGGAGTGTAGAAGGTAGGCTATGGGCAGCCTACACACATGGTGGTCTAGATGATGGGGTACGGCACTCTGTTGAGAAGTTACAAATGGGTGGAAAGTATCAATGACAGGTGTTCAATCCATGTCGAAGCTATGTGATGTAGGGGGTGGGGCAACCCACTTGAAGGTTTGGCAGTAGGGTGCAATAAAACTGTGTACATATGGTTTTGGTTTTCTCATAGGGTGTGCTAGGTTTTGCAGTTAGTAGTGGAATAAAAGCTCTTTTGTGGTTGAACATTAATACGCAACAGGGGGTGGGTAATGATGGTGCACCCAAAGTGTGTCAACTCTAGAAAGTGGCATGGGCAGATATATGCAGGCAAGCAGAAGCATGGCAAAGAGTTGAAGCAGCTAGGAAAATCATGGGATGACAGGTAGCAGTGGAATTGTATGCTTGATGCGGCTTATAGGCCAAAGAAGGCTCCATGAGGGGCTAATTTGGGTAGCAAGTGAAGGAGATGCAAAGTGCACCTTCTGGGTCTAGGAATGAATAGCTTGAAGTGCTGAAGCAGCAGGTCCAGATGGCTCATCAAACCAAGCTACGGAGCCCAAGTTATTGAAGATTGAAGTTTCAGTGGTTTGGAGATTCTTTCCGAACAGGGCACCTGGAGACAGGTGGTCCAAGGGGAAGTTGAGATACAGGTGTGCAAAGCTCAATTCATGGAGCCTACCCGTTGTCGTGCTGTGACACGTACATAGTGGGACGCATGCTACAAGATCTATCTTGTAACTTTTTAGATACATAATTATCTTTCCTATAATGTACATATGCATATTTAAGTATAATAATAAGCCTTCTATCTCATCCTATTATTTTTCTCAAGAGTAACCTATCCTTACTTTACCATCAGAAAATACTATGGGAAAAGCTCAATAGCTCCGCCTCTTTAACTTGGGGCAAAAAGCATTGATTCTTTATTTCTACTATCTCATTATCATCTCACACCCTAGCTAGATCCTATATCTAGGATAAACTCCAATATATATATATTCTATGTATTTTTTATACTTTTCTTATATTTCTTTTTAAATAGCTACTAGGGGGGAATCAAATCCTAGTGGGACACTATGTGGCATGATTTCAAAGATACACTTATTTAAATGCATTACTGCAAGCATGATTACAAAACTTTGTCAAGGAGCAATGTCATGCTTTCATATGGCATGAGGTGTCCTTTGGAATTAAATGAAAGTATAGGCTAAGGGGACCACGAGAAGACTTTTGCTGCCAGAAATGGACCCTATTTTGATGATTTTTTTACACAAGGTTCCAATCTGAATTGGAAAATGATTTTAAAATGAAAATCGTAGCTAATGAGCTGAAGTTATTGCCCATATTTTTACTTTTTTATTTGGAGACACGGTTGAGGAGATATGATCAAAATACTAGACCCCAGTCTGTCCACATCATGCAGGGACAGCTCATTTCCAACTTTTCCAATTCCTATTCACACTGGCTCCTCTCTTCTTGTGTAAACCCTTGGGGATTACCTTCACCTATAAAAGGAGACCTCTTCTTCCTTGAAAAAGAACTCAAGCATTCAAGCCATTGATGAGAGGAATTCTTGAGGGAGTGAGTAGTAATGCATAATTGTACTTAGCCCCATTAACATAAGCCCAAGCCTACACTTTCTCCTAGAGGAAGACTAGCCATTCTTGTACACTATCCTTGGAAGATCAACTCTAATCAAATAAGGTCTTGGACTTGGCATATCAATCAACGTTGAATTCTCCCCTCTTCTTCTCTCTCCATCAATAATGGTGCCGAAGGGTTTGTCAAGTAAGATGTGTTCTACATTGATGTTTTCTTGATTTCTTGTTGTTTTCTTTTTCATATATATGTATCTAATCTCATCTCCTTAACCAAAATTATCTCTCTCATTCTTAGTAATTCATCCTCTCTACAAATTTTAGGTTCTCCTTGCTACAGGTACATCTCTCCCCGCAGTATCCTTATTGCCTACGGGCAAGAATAGGGCTTGGGAGGGAAACTTCTCATCTCTTCACTTCTCTCATATCTACATTTCTCACATACTATCCTAGATGAATAACCCACATGATGATCATTTCTATCGCTTTCACTCTGTACGATCTATTAGAATTAACGTATGGATTAGCCGTAAAATACACTTCCAACAACGTATAGTATTTCTCTTTGGCCCAGAAAGGCTTAATGAAATACTTCTATCACCGCATCCCATCATACTACCTCTCATAGACTATAACTTTTCTTTTGACGTAAGCGTAGTTATCTTGCTATGAACCAAGAGGATTTGTACACACAATTAATCCCAATCACTAGACAAAATATATATATTATGGTAAGCACAAAACTACAATTCCAAAGAACAATTCGTAGCCTATTTGGTCAGCCAAGATTGAATTCCATTAACTCATCCATTAACCCTTTCATATTACCCATGATACGATATGACCATAGCCTTTATGTTTTCATCTTCGTATTGTTTTGATATTCTCTCTTTGTGTGTGTGAGTGCAAGAGAGGAAGAGTCTGTCTTCTTTGATTGCACTTCTTTCCAAACCCTAGTCTTCATGGCATCTATGGTTTAACTCCTTCATATAGTTTTTGTTGAGTTCTCTTACAAACTCTCATAGCCATAAGCCTGGTGCTTTCCTGGCAAGACTGCTAATTTCTCGACATATTTTTGGTGAACCCGACGCGAAACTGCCAGGGTGAGATTTTGTGGATAACCATGGGTGATCATGTTGAGCAATAGGGTATGCATTTTGACCCAGCAACAATGCAAATGTTTCAAGCATTTGCAATGTTCATGCAACAACAACATGCCATTGAAAGAAGGGAGATTTCAGCAACGAAGGCCATACAAGCAGTCGTCAATAGAATGGATCAGTTCAATGGCAAAGATGTAACCAAGTACTTACGCGAGTATGTGAAGGAGATGGAGTTGCATCGTGTGTCAGAAGGTGAGATGATTCAAAGCTTTGAGCTAGTTGTTGCTCCAGAAATTAGAGAGCATGTTAGGGTAATTAAAGATGGGCATGGGAGAAATTGGGAAGAACTCAAAGTAGCTTTAAAGGAGGAATATTTCATGGAGGACTCTGAGAGAGTGACCAAAAGGACATTCTTAGAATGGGTAGTCAAGCCAAAGCAAGGACTATCAATAATAGAGCTACTTAGGGAATTTGAGCGGCGCTATGCACAACTCACCAGGACAAAAAGGGCCACACTAGATACAGAGAAGACAGATCTTTTCTTATAAGCTGCAGGTAAAGAGTTTCAAGAAAATTTGGAGCTTCTTCTTGAAGATAAAGATGTTGAGCAAGGACTAAAGACCGACTGGAATGAGGTTGAAGGTGTTGTCTCACTGCTTGCCAAACGACAAAGAAGAAGGGAGAAGATGGTAGTAAACACTACAAGTCCTTCGACCTCAACTTCTGACAAAATGGTAAAGCCTACTTGTATCGCTCCTAAGTTTGATGAGTCCATGCTAGATGAGCTTGTGAAGGGAATGCGTGACTTGAAGGTGAAGTTTGCAAAGCTTGAAGAAAAAGGCCAACCATCAGGGCCACTTCCTAGGCAAAGACAACAGCCCAAACAAGGGTTTGTTAATAGATGTATTTGGTGTGATAGTACAGACCATGTAAGAAGGGATTGTGATGATTTTAGTGATGCTTTGTCAAAAGATTTTTTCTTTTTTAAGGATGGTAAAATCCACTTAAGAGAGACAGGTCTACCCTTGAGAACTAACTTTGGGAAGGGGGGAATGCAAACCTTAGTTGAAGATATGGCAACCAAGCATGCCACCTCTTCAGTTGAGGCAGCTACTTATGGAGTAAAAATTGAACATTTTTGTGATGAAGAGGTGAGTGACCATCATGGTCAAATTTGGCCAAATGTCATGCAATTAGCTAAAAAGGGAAAGCTTATAAAAGAGATTCTACATGAAGCAGGTGATTGCATACGTCTAGAAACAGGATGGAATGATCCAGTGGACTCATTGTCAGTGCATGCCTACATTACAAAATGCCAACAAAATGAGGCAATTGTAGAAGAGAAGCGGAGACGTGAGAATGCTGATGAAGGACCATCAAAAAGAGCTTCTAGAAGTGTGGGAAGAAGCGACTCAATGCCTTCTCAAACAGCCTCAACACAAGGAGCATCTCTACCTGAAGTACTCATGGAGGAGTCTACAACAGGAAAGAAGAAAGAGCCAACGAAAGGTAAGACAAAAGGCCCAACTTATAAACTACAATCTAATATTGAGGTTGCTACAGATTTAAAGAAAGTCTTGGAGGAAAGGATCTTGAATAGCAAGATTGAGTTTACTGTGGGAGAAGTTCTTGGCATTGCAAAGCGTGAATTCCATGAGGAGATCATTGACATCATCAAGAGGAAGAGGCAAACCCGTGCTGAAGTTTCTCGTTAACAGGTTGAAGGGGAAACCTCAAAGACACAAGGGATGCAACTGCAAAATAAGGAGAATGATGGAGCTGTGGTAGGATGCTACCAATCTAGTGGGAGAGTGAAGCAAGTGCATTTCTCAAATGATGATGAAGAAGTTGAAGATATTCCTAAGAGTTACTATTCACGAAGTCATTGGGCAAGGGCTACTACAGAAAATTTGGTCAAGGTAGGTGATCTTGAAGAGCCATTTGTTGCCTTGATTGACCATGGTTCAGAAATAAACATAATGTCAAAGAGTCTCTACAACAAGTGCAAATGGCCGATGGACACAGATCATGGCTGGATGGTAAAAGTGGCAAACAATTCATCCGGTGAATTGTATGCAGCATGTCCAGGTGTGAAGGTAACAATAGGTGATGTAAAGATTGACCAAAACTTCTTTGTACAGGATACATCTTCATATCATCTCATCCTTGGACAGCCCTACATTGTGGGAGTTCGAATGGAAACAAAGGTAATGGATGATGGTTCAGCATATGCTAGGATACGTAGCAAAGATGGTAAACGAGCTGTCCAATTTCTCACAGTTTGTGTGAACCATGAAAGAAATCGTGACAACCTCAGAGAACATCCTCTACCAAAGGTGAGCAAAGAGTTTCATGATCATAGAGAAATGATGGGGTTTGGCCAAGTACCATTGTAAAGCGGGATTGCAGTGGTACAGAAAGAAAAAGGGTCTCGCAGGATCCAAAAATAGGTGAAGCGTTTTCAACGAGCTCCTTGGTAACAAAGAATGGATCAGTATGTTTTACAAAACTTGAAGATTTGAAGAGATGTGAGAGGCAATATGTGCATCATGTACAAATAGGCATGAAAAAGAGCGGGTTGCTAGAGCCTACTGAAAATGTTTTGGGTTTGTGTGAACAAGTTTCTTTTGTAGATACTATGGGTGAGCTTGATTCTATAATGGGGTCTAATTTGCATCTTGAAAATGAAGTTGTGGAAGTTTGCTCTATGGAAATGTATCAAGTAATAGAAGCCTTTAAAGAAAGCCAAACAATTGGCCCACAAGTCCATGTTGAAACTAAATACAAGAGTGTAGCAAAGAAGGTGAAACCAGTAGCTTCACCCTTACCACCCAACAGCAGGGAAAAGATTGAGCAGGCTTCTTTACAACCAAGTTTGAGGAATCCTAAAAAGATCGGGCATACCTTCACAAAGGAGTCCTTTCAAGAGTTGCAGATTGGTTGCGAGGAGTTTCTAACACAAGAGGAGACAAAGTGCTTCAAAGAAATGCTTTCAAAGCATGGTAAGGCTTTTGCATTTGAGCCACATGAGATAGGATGTGTTGATCCTTATATTGTAGCTCCTATGGTAATTTTCACAATACCTCATGTGCCTTGGAATCTGCGGCCTATTCCGGTTCCAAAGGCTCATTTGCCAAAGTTAGTAGAGCTACTGAATGAGAAAATCAAAATGGGAATCTTGGAGCCTTCTTGTGCTCCATACTCAAACAAGTGGTTCACAGTTCCGAAGAAGCATGGTTCTCTACGCTTCATCCAAGATATGCAACCAGTGAACAAGGTGACAATTAGAAATGTAGGTACAGGTCCAATTGTGGATGAGTTTGCAGAGGCATTTGCAAGGAGGGCAATCTACTCAATGGGGGATCTCTACTCAGGGTATGATCAATTTCAGCTTGCAATTGAAAGCAAAGACTTGACAACCATGAGGACACCTTTGGGTTTGGTAAGGATGTGTACCTTGCCACAGGGAGCAACCAACTTGGTTGCACATATGATGAATGGGATGAATAAGGTCTTACGTGACTTTATTCCTCAAATCACAATGCCTTTCATTGATGATTTGCCTATCAAAGGATGTGAAGAAAGTGACAAAGATGAAGCTTTGGATCTCAAGGGATGTCACAGGTTTGTGGTAAATCACATAAATGATTGTGATAAAATTTTGTCTAGGTTGGAAGAAGTGAATATTACATTGTCAGGGAGAAAGTCTATGTTTGGTGTCAATGAAGTGCTTATTGTGGGGCACATGTGCGGGCCATATGGTAGGAAACCTTGTCCAACAAAGGTAGATGCCATCCAAAGAATGAAAGAAACGTGCACTAGCATCACTGAGGTTAGAAGGTTTCTGGGAGCATGTGTCTTCTATGTTATTTGGATTCCACATTATGCACATGTAGCTGATCCTCTTTATCAGCTGCTTAGAAAGAATCAGAAGTTTAAATGGACAGAAGCACATGTAAAATCCATGAAAAAGCTAAAGGGGTTGCTCCAGTCAGCAACAACTTTGAGAAAGGTAGACTACGAGTGTCAAAGGCCAGTAATTGTGACAGTAGACACCAGTCCTACAGGGATTGGATGGGCAATAGGGCAAGATGACAAAGAAGGACACAGGTATGTGGTAAGATTTGGAGCAAAGGTGCTAAGTGCTTGCCAAAGAAACTATCCACAGATAAAGAGAGAGTTATGGGATATGGTTACAGCCTTGAAAAGTGGGAAAGAGTACCTAATTGGTGCATGTGTGGTTGTAGAAACAGATTGTCTACCACTTCTTGGGATGATTACAAGCTGCTCAACTCCAGACATTGCTATGTTGCGGTGGATTGCCTACATTAAGTCCTTAAATCCTGAGTTTAAGCACATTGCAGGTAAAGACAATACAGTGGCAGATATGCTATCAAGGGCAAGGTATGAAGATGAGTCACAAATGATTGACGAGGGAGATGATGTAGGCACAAAGTTCTATTCTATCTCTCATGTCAAAGGTAACAATGTCTGCATGACTAATCTACTTGAATCATTCTTGAAAGAGCTCTATGAAGGTGATTGGCTTCTTATTGGAAGCTACTTGAGTACTCTAACAAAACAGGATGATTGGTCTGAACAAGAATTCAAGAGGATACGCAGAAAAGCATATGGGTACTTTTTGAGGGATGGTTACTTGTGGAAGCATCCTAAACAAAAGGGTGCTACACCACAAAGGGTTATATGTAAAAAAGAGACTCAAGTAAAGCTCATGTAAGAGTTTCATGAGAGTCTATGGGCTGGACACAGGGGTGTATGGGCAACCTTCTCCAAGTTGAAAAACAAATACTGGTAGAAGGGTATGTATAAAGATGTATCTCAGTTTGTAGAGACATGTGTAACTTGTCAAGTGTATTCAAATGTTTGACATCGTGATGGATTGCACCCTACATATCCACTAGCCATGCACTATAAATGGGTTGTGGATCTAGTCACAATGCCTCTACGACTCTGGCAGATGAGATACTTGGTTCTTGCACGAGAGGACCTAACTAATCAGGTTGAAGGAAGAGCATTAAGAGCTAAAACCACAGAAGCTGTGTGCAGATTCCTTCTTAATGAGGTGATTTGCCGTTATGGTTGTGTGGGAAAGATCACTGCAGATAGAGGTGAGTTGGATGCCAAAGAAGCAAGGGAGTTCTTTTCTAGACTAGGAATCAAGCTTTCTCTTACCACAGCTTACAACCCTGAAGGCAATGGAAAGAGTGAAAGAGGGCATCCTCCTATCATCAAAGCTTTGGCCAAGGCTTGCGAAGGAAGAGTTGGTGAGTGGCCAAAACTGTTACCATATGCTTTACGGGCTGATCGTACAACACATAGCTCAGTAACTGGCTACATGCCTGCGGAGCTAATGTATGGTCAAAAGCTAGTGATGCCGATTGAAGATACAAATCCCACATGGAATGTACTACCTTGGCAAGAGGGGCTTAGCAGGGAAGATCTCCTTGCACTGCGTATAAGGCAGCTAGAGAGAAGACCTGTAGACATTGAAGCTGCAAAAGAACGACTCAAAAATGCAAGGTTGAAAAACAAGGAATACTTTGATAAGCGACATCGACTCAGGAGCAAAGCAATTGACAAAGGTGACTGGGTTTTGGTGTATGATAGTAGCCTTGATAACCAGCACACAGTCATGCGTAAGCTTTCAAAAAGATGGTTTGGACCGTATGTTGTAAAGCATGTGCAAGAAAATGCTACTTATAGCTTGTTTGAACTAGATGGTACAGAAGTAAAGATTTCCATTGCAGGAAAAAGGATCAAAATGTTTAAGAGAAGAGGAGACAATGATCCAGAAGATGTTGATGAGGAGGAAGAGCAAACCACAGGTAAAGATCAAAGTGAAGATGAAGATTTGGAATCATCCAATGAAGAAGAAAGCAAGGAAGATGTACAAGAGTGCTGATCTTACAAAGAAATAATGTGGCACATACCGGAGGATGTGCAGGTTTAGAGGGGGTGGATGTCGTGCTGTGACACGTACATAGTGGGAACGCATGCTACAAGATCTATCTTGTAACTTTTTAGATACATAATTATCTTTCCTATAATGTACATATGCATATTTAAGTATAATAATAAGCCTTCTATCTCATCCTATTATTTTTCTCAAGAGTAACCTATCCTTACTTTACCATCAGAAAATACTATGGGAAAAGCTCAATAGCTCCGCCTCTTTAACTTGGGGCAAAAAGCATTGATTCTTTATTTCTACTATCTCATTATCATCTCACACCCTAGCTAGATCCTATATCTAGGGTAAACTCCAATATATATATATATTCTATGTATTTTTTATACTTTTCTTATATTTCTTTTTAAATAGCTACTAGGGGGGAATCAAATCCTAGTGGGACACTATGTGGCATGATTTCAAAGATACACTTATTTTAATGCATTATTGCAAGCATGATTACAAAACTTTGTCAAGGAGCAATGTCATGCTTTCATATGGCATGAGGTGTCCTTTGGAATTAAATGAAAGTCTAGGCTAAGGGGACCACGGGAAGACTTTTGCTGCCAGAAATGGACCCTATTTTGATGAATTTTTTACACAAGGTTCCAATCTGAATTGGAAAATGATTTTAAAATGAAAATCGTAGCTAATGAGCTGAAGTTTATGCCCATATTTTTACTTTTTTATTTGGAGCCACGGTTGAGGAGATATGATCAAAATACTAGACCCTAGTCTGCCCACATCATGCAGGGACAGTTCATTTCCAACTTTTCCAATTCCTATTCACACTGGCTCCTCTCTTCTTGTGTAAACCCTTGGGGGTTCCCTTTACCTATAAAAGGAGACCTTTTCTTCCTTGAAAAAGAACTCAAGCATTCAAGCCATTGATGAGAGGAATTCTTGAGGGAGTGAGTAGTAATGCCTAATTGTACTTAGCCCCATTAACATAAGCCCAAGCCTACACTTTCTCCTAGAGGAAGACTAGCCATTCTTGTATGCTATCCTTGGAAGATCAACTTTAATCAAAGAAGATCTTGGACTTGGCGTATCAATCAACGTTGAATTCTCCCCTCTTCTTCTCTCTCCATCAATAATGGTGCCAAAGGGTTTGTCAAGTAAGATGTGTTCTACATTGATGTTTTCTTGATTTCTTGTTGTTTTCTTTTTCATATATATGTATCTAATCTCATCTCCTTAACCAAACCTATCTCTCTCATTCTTAGTAATTCATCCTCTCTACAAATTTTAGGTTCTCCTTGCTACAGGTACATCTCTCCCCGCAGTATCCTTATTGCCTACGGGCAAGAATAGGGCTTCGGAGGGAAACTTCTCATCTCTTCACTTCTCTCATATCTACATTTCTCACATACTATCCTAGATGAATAACCCACATGATGATCATTTCTATCGCTTTCACTCTGTACGATCTATTAGAATTAACTTATGGATTAGCCGTAAAATACACTTCCAACAACGTATAGTGTTTCTCTTTGGCCCAGAAAGGCTTAATGAAATACTTCTATCACCGGATCCCATCATACTACCTCTCATAGACTATAACTTTTCTTTTGATGTAAGCGTAGTTATCTTGCTATGAACCAAGAGGATTTGTACACACAAATAATTCCAATCACTAGACAAAATATATATATTATGGTAAGCACAAAACTACAATTCCAAAGAACAATTCGTAGCCTATTTGGTCAGCCAAGAGTGAATGCCATTAACTCATCCATTAACCCTTTCATATTACTCATGATACGATATGACCATAGCCTTGATGTTTTCATCTTCGTATTGTTTTGATATTCTCTCTTTATGTGTGTGAGTGCAAGATAGAAAGAGTGAGTCTTCTTTGATTGCACTTCTTTCCAAACCCTAGTCTTCATGGCATCTATGGTTTAACTCCTTCATATAGTTTTTGTTGAGTTCTCTTACAAACTCTCACAGCCATAATCCCGGTGCTTTCCTGGCAAGACTGCAAATTTCTCGACACCGTCTTTTCAGATTGTGGATCAGAGCTTTGGTTTGCATTTTATGGCTAATTGAATTTTTTCCGGGGGCCGTGTCTGAGCCACTTGGTTGCATTGAAGGGCGTGTCATCTGGCATCTTGTGAGCACTAAGGAAGTTCTACAACATGGTATGCATCATACAGAGCTAGTAGGCAGTGACTACATGTCAAACGAAGCCCGGAGCGGAAAGTTACAGCCGTCGGAAGATTGGGTGCCTTTGTCCAAAGTTGGTTGCAGATGCTTTGATCGATTTTTGCGGCTTTTCGGCTCAGCAATCGGATCCCTTGCTGACAATTAGAAATCCCTCAAAGGCGGGGGGGGAATTTGTACAACCAAAAGGTTTTTTCTGAATTCCAAGGGCCTTGGAATTCTATCCCAAGGGGGGATCACCCACGGGCTACCACGTGTCCTGGCAATTAGCCCACGTGCACAGTCGCGGGCAACAGGGTCGCGATATATATATTCATGACCGTGAGGTCTATATTGACAAAAGAGGGGAGCTCCCTCCCGTTCGCTATGGCATGCGTGTGGCGGCCCTACCGGGCGCTGTGCGTGGCGCCTTGGGGTGGATGGTGGCAGTTTTGGTTGACTTTGCTAGCTAGGCGGCGCGAGGGGCGCTCACGCCCGCGTGGAGGTGATGATGACATGGCATTCACACTAGCGGTTGATCCTGCGGCCGTTAAGGCCGCAAATTTTTGAAGGTAACGAGGGAGGGCAATACGGACCTCGCTATTGCCTCCCCCCTTGTGGAAGGAAGTGGTCACACAAGCAGAGAAAGTGGGCCAGAAAGGGTTCAAGAAGTCCGCCCAAGGATCCAATCCCGCCAAAGGGTCAAGGAAGAGCAAAGTGGGAGAGAGAGAATTCAAAGGTCCAAGAAGGGAAATCCGGGCGGCCAAATGGAATGGAGAAGGAGTCAAGAAGTGTAGCATGCAAAAGTTTCCAAAAATCAAATGTGCCAAGTGGTGGCGATGCAAGTAAATTCTAAATGGAGCTCCAAGTGAAGTGCACAACATGGAAGCTCACCCCATTTTTCTTTTTTGGGTCTCCTAGACACACCCTTATAAAAGGAGAAAACGTTCATTTTTTGAGGTTTTTTGACCAAGGATAGTTTTTTTGCCAAGGCTTTTGAGCCATTGTTTTGGGTTGCCGAGGTTCATGCCGGCAGTGTGTTGGTTGTATATGGTATTGCATATGCTAGAAGACTATTCTCTACTATTTCTGGGCATCATTCCCCCTTCTCCCTTCTCTTTTCTGCTTGTGTGCGTGTGTTTCCGTGCATGTGTAGGCGTGTGTCCCCCCTCGAGGTTTGTCGTGCAAAGAAAGAAAGAGAGAGATGGTGTGAGTATGGAAGGATGTGAATTGAGCGGAGCGGAGTGATTGAGTCTATCTGATGAATTGCAAGGCGTATGTGCGTATGGTTGTGTGAAAGTGGTGGTTTGCTTGCGGGTAGTGTTGAGTTTTGAAGGTGACCTCTAGTGGATTGGGGCGCTGTGTATACCCTGGGCTATAGTGAGGCATTGTGTTGTGTGCTGGTTGTGTTCCCCTTTCCCCCTCTCCTTATCTTTCCCTTCTTCTTGCTAGGACCTGGGGCACTTCTTCCTTCCTTATCCTGTGTGGTCCTCTTACCAATAAGCATCACTAATGTATCCTCTAGCTTCGATGCCTTCTCCAAGGTGACCACACTTATCACTTTTGTCTTTCCCTTTTCCTCTTGGGTTAATCCACTGGTTCCTTCTTCTCCCTTAATTTCAATGCCATAATCGTTTGACCTAGTTAGCACCTGTCTTGGCAATGGATACATGTCTGCCCCCATCCTTGGTGTCTTATGACATTGTGGGCTGATGTGGCCCAACTCTCCACAATTATAACACGTAGGCGTCTGCCTCCCCAGCCCACCATTGCTTTGTCCAACACCATTCCTGGGTTTTTCTTCACCTCTTGGATGATTTGAAAACCTCCCCCAACCTTGATTATTTCCCACATTACCTAGCACGTTTAGGTTGAGATTCTTCATTAAATCTACCACTTGCCTCATGTCTTGCCTTAGCCCATCATCTTGCACTGCTATAGTGACCACTACTGGCATAAATTTAGGAGGAATAGAAACCACTGGATCATGATGAACCCCTGGCATGCGACCTTGTAAAGAGTCCATAGGTTGAAACTCAGACCTCTTGGGCGAAGACTCCACCCCTAGCTAGCTCATTTTCCTTAGCTTCCACTCTTAGTTCCTTGCCACCTCCAATGCATCTTCATATGTTCTAGGATTCTTTAGTTCCACTCTCCAACATATATTCGCACAAAGACCAGCCAAAAACCTGTCGTTCTTCATCATGTCAGGTGGAGGTACCTGTGGTGCTAAGGCCTTGCACATCCGCTCCCATGCCATTGAAAACTTACGTATGTACGCATCTACTGGCTCACCTTACCTTTGCACCAAACCCTGTACTTCTTGCCACACTTTGTCAGGATCTTCTGTCTTTACAAACTCCACTTCCAATCCATGCCGTAGATTATCCCAACTTAATCTCACAAGTGGATTTCGGCCACACGCAACTCCTCTTCAAATGCTTTGGACCAAACTCATGCATCACTCTTCAAACAAATCTGGAGAAGACGTAACATTTGTGCCGGATCATGAATTTGATTTCTAATGCAGGCAACCTCCATTTTTTCCAAAAATTCTTCCACATCTTCATCACTTCTTCTAGAAATTCCGAATAAGAGAAAGCCATGGCTACCCAATTTTCAATGCTTTGAGAACCCCTTCTAACACACGTGCAAGAACCGAAAAATGTTGACTGACTCAATCCCCAGAAACTTCAATGGAGCTCAACTAGATAAGGACAAATACATGCACATCAAATGAGTTTTCATAGTTAATCATCGGAATTACAACAGGCAAAAGGCATTCCAGTATCTCTCTTAATCTTCTTGGCCCAAACATAAAGACTATGTGCTACTGGAAAAAAATCTTCCTGGACACATGAACATTTATCTGGAGTCTTTGTGTTAAATGAAAAGGAGTGAATTGAGGTCCATTTTGATCATCCGTTAAAGCCAACCATGCATCTCCCAAGAAGGCACATATGACTTATCCTCTGATTTTGCCATAATTTCAACAGCATAACAACATAAATGGCTCAAAAGACCAAAAAACCAAACATCACAACTTGGAAAAATTTTGGTAGAGTTTCCCCAGAAGTAGAGCAGTAAGAACCCAAAATATAGACTATATATGTATGCATAACTTGCCAACAATAGAACCCGAGCATCAAGTAGGAATTACTAGTACATAGCCTATGGTCTCGGGGGTTGCACTATGTAATCATGTTAATGTATAACGTGAGTTCGAAAGGAGGGGTTTTAAAATACAAAAATTTTAGGCAATTTAACAGAGATACATTAAAATAAGGGGTTTTATATTCAATTTTGAAAAAATTTCCTAAAATAAGGGGTCATTTTATTCATTCTGACATGTTAAAAGAGGGGTTTTTCAAATACCCCGTGAACGCACGTCATATAGAGAGGTGCTAAATGGTGAACCCCCAGAGCCTATGGCGAGGTCACGAAAAGGGTGCTCCAGCCACCTGTATCACCGAAAGGATCTCACATTTGAGAATCTCCTAGCTCAATAAAACCTCACGCTATCGACCCTCTCACAAAAGCTTATGCAAAACTCATATAATCAAGTCTCAGAAATGACTATCTTCCAGACCAAGTCTCAGAAATGGCTAGGACTGCCAAATAAAACCAAGTATGGATCCACAAAGGCGTACAATGGTAGTATCCACAAGTAACATACAATACAAGACAATGCGCTCAAACACACGCCAATTGATGCATACCCACGACAGCTGCAAGTGACACCCACTTGCCAGTGTATCACTCTACTCCAGCTACTTGTACCTGTGTGAATCACCTGTACCTGTACCTGTCCCTGTAACCTGTAATCTGCAATCTGTACTCCCAAAGCTGAAGGTGCTCGAAGAAGATCCACCGTGGGGACGCCAAAAGAATGTGAGCAAGATGGAAAAACACAACGCCTCTATAATCACTCGAAATACACTCTTGGGATGATACACACATACACTATGGGCCACCACTCGGCTTACACAACCCACCTGGCCGAGACAGGGAACACAACGATGGAGTGAGAGGAGAGAGACTATTCATTTGCCCACTCCACACAGAGATACACACACACACAACCCCCCCTCCCCCCCCCCCAAAAAAAAATGCAGCTCAAAAGAGGAGAATTTATGATATTTAGATACAATTTAGCTTGGGCCAACACCAATGGGGCAAATAGGTCACACAATATAAGTAAAATATGCAAGCTACAATCACAAATTGGAGCAGAGGCTTCGCTCATAGGATAAACTTACACAGACAAAATAGTAGAAAAAAGTGAGGAATTTGGTAAAATGAATAGTTCCATCGAGTCCTGAATGGCCCAAAACCCCAATCTACAATGTCAAAGTGCTGAAATCCGACCTTGGATGAGCAGTTTATGGCCAAAACAGGCTTCAAAAATAGCAAAAACTCAATTGCAGTTGTTCCTCCTCTTCTCTCCAAGTCTTTTCTGGTCTTCTGTTAGTTTTTTCATTTCCACACTTAGCTTCATTAATTGTGTACCTTTGGTCTTTTAGTTGACCTCAAACGGACCCTGAACAGGCCAAAAAGTGGCCTCACAGTGCATAGTTGGTTACCCTGCTGCATCCATCCGCACACCTGGTACTCAACTTTTTCCAATAGTGCATCCTACAACCACGTGAAGTGGCCCCCCAGATACAGTTCTCATGATGACCTTTCTGCATAATTATCATAAGAAAGCACCCATGTTGTGTCCGTACTTATCCACGTGCAAGTATTGACCCCATTCGACCTCCTGATGGCACTGGATGCCATCTGACGCACCTGCTTACCTCATGTCGTTGACTCGTGGATAGCTTCCTTGAGAAGTTTTACGTGCTACAAACTCCTCATTATTATAGAAAAAACACATTGATACTAGTGACGATGAAAATCGATGCACTATGTACGTTGTCCTACTTGTACACATGTGGGTCCCACGTAACCACCTGGCTCTGGAAAATGGGCAATTCTTTATTTGATGCACCATGCATGGGTATGACAAATGCGCAATCACTTCTTCCAAAAAACTCCTAACAACATTAAGTATTCATGGACTGCTAAGGAACAAAGTTCTTTTGACAATCTCAAAGAGAAGCTTACCTCCCAACCAGTCCTCATGCTTCCAAATCTCTCAAAGACATTTGAGATCTAATGTGATGCTTGTGGTGATTTCCTTGGAGCAGTCTTGCTTCAAGAAGGGTATGCCATAGCATATGAGAGCCCAAGGCTCAATACGAATGAATGGGTCTTAGGCATTTAGGAGAAATAATTTTTTGTTGTTATACATGCCCTAGACACATGGAAGCACTATCTATTGGGGACTCCAATTATTCTACGAACTAACCACCAAAGTCTCAAGTACTTCATGATGCAAACCAAGCTTTTTGACAAACAGATGAGGTTGCCAAATTTTCTTTGGCAATTTTATTTTCATATTTTCTCACATTTTTGGTAAGCACAATCAAGTGGCCAATGCACTTTCACGAGATGACCAAAAGCTAATGTGGTGTCTATAGCAACTCACAATGATCTATCTTCTATGATAGATGAGTATGCTACTAACCTTGACTTTGTAGACATAATGTCGCCCCTTGCTTTGGGGAAGAAAGAGGAACCATTCACCTTGCAGGATGGTTATCTTCTCCATGGAAATAGTCTATGTGTTACCCACTCCCTTCATTATAAAGTTATGTATAAATATCATGCTCCTCCCTATGTAGGGCATAGAGGCATTTACCCTACTATTCGAGGAGTAGAGACATACTTCTATTGGCCTCCCATGAAAGTGGACATATAGGAGTATGTTTCAAAATGTGTAGTATGCCAAAAGACTAAGTATGATAGAGGGAAGCAACCTGGATTACTCCAGTCATTGCCTATCCCAAATTCACCATAGGAGAGTATATCCATGTATTTCATCTTTGGATTACCCAAGTCTATCCATGAGAATATGGACAATAGTCGACAGGTTTAGCAAGCAAGCACAATTTATTCCTCTCAAAGAGACTATTAATGAAAGGCCAAAGGGTGGACTCGCATCTGGTTCTTCTCCCAACCTCCCTACTTATAGCCCTTGGCCCTTGCAAGTAGGACCCCTTAACTTATGCATGGCCCTGGGCTCCTAGTTGCACTAAGACATTCAGTCCTTGGCCTTTGGCCTGCTGCTCGATCCTACCATTGTCCGGACATTAATGTCCCCCTAGAGAAGAATTTTTGTTCTACAAAACAAGAGTGGTGATACACTACTGTTTTCTATAGTGGAATCCATCATAGGTCTAGTTGTTCACTTGACTAGAAAATGGTTCAGTAGAAGGCTCAATGAAACCAAGAGTAACATCTCGATTTTTGACATTGTTGTCCATTTGCAACCATCTTGTGTTGCCGGCTCATATACAACATAACATCTAGACTCCATTTAGAACGCATACCAGCATGTTGAATGAGTTATCACAACAAAGATGTACCCAAAAGAGTACCTCTTTTCACTTTCCATGAAAGTAACTAGCTAACGTAACTTATCAACCAAGTTTAAGTCATTGACTTGTTATATTCTCATATCAGTAAACAACCCCACCTATAACTAGGGCAATAAATGCTTACTGATTGGATTGCTTGGTGCTAACGTACGCACTTTCCATATCCTTTATTACAATATTACACTTTACAATCTGCCTGATTTTCTTATCCCCTTGGATACTGACAGTATTCAATAATGTTATAAATAACCATCTTGGTTAACTTGAAAGATCCACAAGCATCCAAACCAAGCCATAACCTCTATTGGTGATTGGTAGGTCCAAAAGGAATCTCAAAGAAACTGTAACATTTAATGGCCTAATAACTTGTCTGTAGTAGAAAATAGCATGAACATAGTGAGCATTTCATTAGAATAGATTCCTAATGAGAATAATAAGAGTGCTTGGGTGGAGAGAGAAACAAAAAGTATAACACCTAGTTAGATAGCATGAACAATACTTCAAAAGAGAGAGAAATTAAGCTATTGACAACAGTTGAGGATTGGATTTATGATGGAGCCGGTCCCCCCTCCAAAAGGCTTTGTATTATGGTTTCTCCCATCAAGAGAGACATTTTACAATACAATTCTTTGTGTTCCTTCAATACTAGCTACTGAAATGAAGATGGAAGCTTCAAGCACTAAGCAAAACACTTATCAAACACAACATCAATTCCCTCACGGTCTCAGACCCAAGACCTCACACACCTTCAAAGATGGGGAGAGCTAGTGGGGTATGAGAGTAGATTGAGAGAAAGAAGGATTAGTCTTACGAGAAAGATGTACATCTCCTCACATAATCACTCATACTAGCATATCTTAGCTTAGTAATTAGCATGGTAGAGGAGATGAGCATGCATTTAAGGTTGTCTCTTGGTTGGATTTTCATCAAAAAGCCAAGAATTGTTGGTGTAGGCCTCCCTTCTCACAAGCTTGGAGTAGGTGATAAGCTTTCCGTTAAAGGTTGAGAAGGAGAGAGAGAGAGAGAGAGAGAGAGAGAGAGAGAGTCTTCTTACTCCACACATGGACTAGCGTGAGTGTGTATGCAATAATGCCTTGAGAAAATCAGCCCCCTCTCTCTCTCGATCGACCCCTCTTGCTATTTTCTCATGCTCACACCCTATTGGACCTCTCTAGGGTTAGCCAATGGAATTTCAAGAGCATAAGTGATAGCCTTCTAACATGTGTCTCCCTTTCCCCTTTTGTGAGAGATTTAGGTAATTAATTAATGAAACTAAACTCTCATTGGACCCCTTTGTCTCCTGGCCAATAGGAATCAGGCAAGCCTTTGGGCTGTTGAATGCTCATTGGACCCCTTGGGAGACTGTCCAATAGTCTTCTAGAGAGCTTGATTCCTATTGGTTCTTTTATTGAGTGCTTTTAAATTAATTAAACTAGATTTACTCTAGCCTAATTCTTATTGGTCCACCTCAATGGCCATCCAATAGGATTTGAGTACACCTTGTGGGCATTTGGGTTAGGGAGCTGACATGTGTCCCTCTTTTCCCTTGTGTAAAGGAATCTTGTGAGTGTGTGTGTGTGTGTGTGTTTCTCCCTCATCCCCTACTTCTAGGGATCTCCCCCTCCTAACTAGGACTATTTGAAGACTTTTTGGCACACACACACTAAGCATCCAGCTTTCCTAGTGATTGTCCTTTGGACGCAACCTTTGAATTTTGGAACCTTAGCATTTTGGAAGTCTTAATGGGCTGAACCTTAGGGTCTTTTAAGCCCATTGTTACACATCTCTCTTTTGCAGATGTGTTTTAAGGCAAACTACTCCCCTGTTCATGCTCAAGCACGACACAAACAACATACTTATCATCCGATGACACGACTAACCCATAGGTGCACAGAGGAAATCTCGTTAGCTTGTCAGGCTGAGACCAACCTACACATACGCACTTCTATGATGCATCAATCAATAACCCTTGTTAACTCCAATCCACTATATCCCTAAACTCTCATAACACCGTTTACACATCAAATGAACTCAGAATCGCTTCAAACTTGCTAGGCATCATCCTTTCACTAGGATATACTTACCTATAAGTCTAATCTCACCAGATTTTAACCCTAGTTATCTCAAATACAGTGGCGATAGACTCACAGGTCATAATCTAAAAGTGTGCGAAACCTAAGTCTATGAGTATCTATGCGTAGCTAATCTCTCCCTCATTCCATAAAGTACTTGATTGTTGAAAACAAACACTGTTTGTGCTACTTACAAGCAAAACAAGCTCCTGGAAGGATCGCTCGACGAACAGCTTGAAGATGCGAATGCGTGACGTGGGCGCGTAGCTCTAGGAGAGGCTACCGTGATGGTGTGGTCGCTTCATGAATCCGGTGAGGGAGATGCGCGTAGCGAAGAGGATAAGATCACTTTCTCTCTCTCTCTCTCTCAGACTCATACGAGACAGGATTAATCATTCAAATGTTGTGTTAAAAAATGGTTCTAAGGTGAGCTTTATACTTTAGTCACCTTAGCTAAAAATGTACATGGGGTTTAATTGAGTTCTAGTCATCATAATTACAAAGTGGAAACGCATTTTGGTCCCCGCCGACTAATTAATCTTTACATAATCCATACAAGTGGTTCAAAATGATAAAACGTCTTTGACATAAAAATAATGGATATTTGATAGGCTTTACAAGGTGGGCTAATTACAAAAGTTGGATAAGTTGGGCTCCAACACTCCCCCCCTCCTAGTTCATGTCTACCACGACATGATTGGCTTTGTCTTCAATGTCTTTGTCTTTCTTCCTAGTTTATTTGATGTAGAAACGCATTGTATCGCATAGATTTGCTCGCCATTAATGGCCCAAATTTTTTTGACTTGTACATGAAGAAGCCAGTGTAAAATGCTTCTTCGAATGTTTGGAGATGGTAGGTGGGCAAAAACATGAGCAGTCTGAAGTATGCGTGCAAGACTAGCTCTGTAGGTGGCCCACTTAAATCATATGATAGCTCTGATATGTTTCTTTCCGTATTCATGAACTCTGAACTCCAAATCTCTGAAAACGCTGTGAGACAGGCCAAAAACGTCTGAGCTATTTTACATAGCATTTTGCAGGACAGGTCGGGAGAGCCTCCGAATTCCGCAATGGCACCTTGAAGGGTTTTCACCATGTAAGAACCGGATATTCTCTCTCCTTCGGCTGGTCCTGCCAAAACTAGATAGTTCAGCCATGTGGGATTTCTACTTTGTAAGGCTTTATGTTGGTTGTAAGTATAAGTTCTGGGTGTTGGGCAAAAAGTTCTATCATGTTTGAGCTCAGGTGGTGCATTGACTGAGTGGATTAGGTTGTTAGGATGATCCAAAAGCCAGTGAGGCCTCCACTTTGGCTGGCTATCTACGATTTGCTTTGTTGTTCCCGAACCTGTACTTCTCCTCCAAATAGTGGCACTTGTTCTTCCTTTGCTAGTTGCCATTGATGTGTCAGTGTTTCATATTTCAGCAGAGCATAGGGTAACATCGGGGCATTCCACTCTTCCCGTAGCTCTGTTGCTGTCTTGCCTGATCTGGAGAGTCCTTGTAGCATCTCTTTTTGTAGTTTCATGGCCGTGCACCACATCATCTATGATTGCTTTTCCATTTCTTCGGCCAGCTTCTGCTCTTCAAGTTTTGTGATTGAATCTTCGTCTTCTTCTTGGTTGTTGGAGCCAGCTTCATCATTCTGTGTATCTGGGGCCCCATGGTCCTCTGATCCTTCCTCATAGTCATCATCACCCCCATATAGTTCTGCCAGGCCAACCAAATCCGTGGCCGCTTGCACCAGGTGCACCCATACCTGCCCTTGGGGTTGCTTTGCAGTTTGGAGACTTGAAATTTGTGCAGCCATTGTTCGATTATTGATTTGGAGTGTTTGAAATTCTATCTCCTTTTGGGCTTCAACCTCTTCTAACTCTTTTATTCTGTTTTGCAGATTCTCATTTTCTTTCTTGATGGACTTGAAAACGAGGCTTTTTATTTCACTGTCATGAGTTGGTCCTTGTTGTTGTTCACTTTGTAAGTCTGAGATTTGCATTTTGCAATTAATCCTCAGCTCTAAGCGCACTTTCGGCTATCATTAATCTCTGTTTTCTTTCCAATTCCAGCTCTCTCTTTAGTGCTTCCACTTCTTCTTGCGGTTGGACCACCAGTGTTCCTGGTAGCAACGTTTTTTGTTTCTTTGCTCTTACTATCTCCCTTGCATGTATGTCCGTTACTGCTCTCAAATCCTTCACTTCGATTTGTAAGTCATCAATTATGACTTGTAAATTTTTTATTGTCTCCAGGGCATCCTGCTTTTCCGCCACCAACCTTTGGATTTGTTCATCTCTGTCATTGACATCTTCAAGAAACACATTGATTGTATCTTCACAAATGGCATTGAAACTTTCTGACTCCTGTAAATTTCTTTGAGGAGGTTTACTCTACTTTTGAGACCCAAGATCTCAGTATCTTTAATGCTGATCAGTTTAAGGTTGTCATCTCTTTGCTCCTGCAACTTCAAAACCTCTTGATGGGTTGTTTCCAATTTCGTTTTGTTTTCCCTGTTCTGATCGGCTAACAACTGACTGTGCAGTCTTGTTTGGTTTAGTAGAGTCTCCATTGATTGTAAATCCAGGTCTATAGTAGCTTCCAACTCAATTTCTTGAGAGGAGGAATCTTTTTCTCTTGTCAGATCTACCTCTATGTGCTTGCCTTTATCAATGTTTGATACTGTTCCAGTGTTTAAATGGCTATCTCTCCTTTCTTCTTCTTCTCCATTGGGTGGTGTAGGAACTCTCTCATCACGATGTGAGCTCTCTGAATGCGGAGGAGAGTCAACATGTGGAGTTGATTTCCTTTCACTTGCCTCTGGACTTGGAGATGGAGATGGTGTTTCCTCATCTCGTGTAGTTGGCCTCAAGTGCTCTCAAGGTTTGGAGATCCTCCTCTTCAAGTGGCAGTTCTGGCTCATCCGTAGTATTCCTCTCTTGGATGTATCTCTCAAACCAGTCCAAATCAAAAGCTGGATTGTGTTTATTCTTTGTTCTTAATGTGTAAGTGCTACTAGAGGGTCTCCAAGTGGCGCCTACATCGTCTCATAGAGATCTTTCTAGTACAAAGCCTTCTAGCATTCTTTCCATCTTTGCTACCTTCTGCAATCTGGTGTTGCTCTTAATTTTCGCTTTCCGCTTCTTTAATCTCAAGTTCTATTCTTCAACTTTTCTTTCTTCTTCCATCTTTTCCTGTGTACTTCTGGTGACTCTTTCCAGCCTGCGTCCTCCAATGGTGTTAGTAGAGGGAGGTACTCGCCTTTGTTGTCTATCTTCAATATTCTCTCTTAGCACCAGCCAGTCGTTCTGTTGAGGAGCAGGTGGTAGCTGATATGCCGCTCCTATGGAACGGTATATCATTCTGGTGGTTACTTCTCCTCCTGCAATGTAATTTGTCTTGTCCTGATGTATCTTTGTGACTTCCTCAAATAGATATGATGCATGATCTATATAGAAATCATGTGTCATTCCCATAGCCTAGGTCATTGTTGTTGAGATGACCCCGTGTGGTGTAGTGTATCTAGGCGGTCTCTTGATGCAGCTCAATAAACATTGACTGTATACCTGTGTCAATTCCCTTACTTCTGGGTTTGATATGAGTTCAAAAGACGGTAGTTTGGATCTCTGCAGGTAGACTGTGAAGATTATTCCTTCTTTCTCTCATGTTAGCTCCCTCATCAGACAATTTTAACGCTTCCTTGATGATTTCCTTGGTGATCTGAATCTCCATCATATCATTATCCATGCCTACAACCCTGCAAGTTCCGTCTTCTTGGATAGTCTCAATTAGTTTTTGTACCCTCTTGAAATCTATCCCCACTGGTGGTCCATGGATCCTGTATTCACAAGTAACAGTTAATGTACAAACATAGTACTTATTTTCTAAATTGATTATCACTTAAGCATGCATCTAGGTGAGCCTTCTTAGTCCCAAGATGATTTAAGGAAAAATGTTAGTAGATAGGCAAGCTCTTTCAGTGTCCGACTCTGACGGCTTCGAATTAACGTTGTTGATGAAGGAGAACATGCCCAAATGCCTTGAAATTTTGTGTGGTGTATTTGCATAGGGCATGTTAGGTCACCCTATAGTCACAAATTGAAAATCAGCTCATTTGCAAATTCTGCCCGGTCTATCGCGATAGACAGGCTATCTTTTGACAGGAGATATATTTTCCACATGTGACTCCACCATTTGGTTCCTCGTGTCTTGTACATGATCTGATCCCATTTCCATCTCAAGTGGATGTCAAGTGACCCCCTTTTGGATCAACTTTCATTTTTTCAGATTCCCTCCAAGGAGATGTTGGTCTATCTCCCTTGCCTGTGTTGTTTTGGGCTCAAACTTAGTGGGTAGCCCTCTTGCATCATGTTGAAGCCAACTGCTGATTCCAATTTTTTATCAGATGGCCCTGTATCGTTTTGCTTAGTCTATCGTGATAGACTAGGACTTAGTGTCATTTTGTTATATTTTGGCTCTGTAGTCATCTGTCTGCCTTCTCCTAGTTGATGTAAGGTCCCTTGACCCCTCACCTGTGAATTTTAACTATCTGCCCTTGAGGTGTCCTGTTCTGACTCTGAGCTACTGTCAAGTCTATCTCTTCTTGTCATATGAGTCCATCTTGTCTCAAAATTTGGTGTACAGCCTCTATATGCGTCCCCAAGTCTATCCTTGTGATAATTTTTGAAAAGCCCCCCCCCCCAAAGATGAGTAGTTGGTCTATCGCGATAGACTCAGTTTCTTGGTCAAAATAGAGCAAATTTGCACTTTGATTTAATATATGGGGTCATTAGGCCTTGTTAGTACCCTTTATGAAGTCACAATCAAAATTTTACGTGTCTACGTGTATGAGCAAGCCTATTGCGGTAGACTCAGCATCTAGTCATTTTTACAAGTTTTTTTTTTATGTTAGTTAACCACAAAATGGTGTTAGTAGGCTCTCCTAGACACACACATTAAGTTTTAACCAATTTGGAAAAGTGTACTCCCTGTTGGCAGCACTTCGCTGTTTCTGGAGTCGGAGTAGACCACTTAGGTCATGGTCGCCGTACTTTCTGATCATTGTATGACTCAGGCTAACTTTCCTTTCCTTTTGACCTTCCGTCGAAGCAGTTGGTTGTCCTTTTGGTGCTTACATCACCAAGGACGACCATTTGGACGTCTTTCTGGCCTGTTGCTGGCGTTTGCCCTCGTGGAAGTGCTTCTTCTTGAGTGGAAACATTCCAACTCGTAGTTGACCTCTTTTGGATGTACCCTATCAAATCTAGTGTCATTTGGTCACTTGGTCGGCCTGTTAGAGTTTTGTGACGCTTTGCACAGTTTTCATCAAATAGGAACTTTAGGCTCAGTTTTGATTGACTTATTCATGGTCTAACTATTCAGTTGGTTTGTCGAGGTTATTGGCTTGCTGACTATGAATTTTGGCTCATTTCCGATCACTTTGGGTCAGTTGCCCTTCTGCATGCCCTGTGAAATTAGGGTTTTTTGGGAGGCTTCCTTCACGCTTTTCGAGGTCATAGGCTTGATCCCTAAGCTATAGGCATTGTGCCTTTCAATTTTGGTTCCATTTGGTGATCTCTAGGTCTTCCTAACAACCGGTCTACAGTATGTGTGCACAGGTTGTGATGGTGGTGTTGGCGAGGTTTTGCGACTAACTGAAGTAAAAAACACTTAGAGTCAGTGTTGACGAGCATACCTCTCATATCTAATGTCGATCTGGTGACCGTGCGTGATGGATGAGCTCCTGGAAGTCTCAGATGCTGTAGGGAGCTCTATCTCTCTCTCTCACAATGGAAAATGACTCAAATGAGAGATTTCTAGTCTAGCCCCCCTATATGTAATCGAGGCTCCGACATGAAATTTTCCCATCTTTTACCTGTGGCTCGCAAATTTCCTGATTTGGACCTCGTTTGCTCCAGTTCTACAATTTTTGCAGATTTCTCCTTTTGGAGGTCCCGTCATGATGGTGGTCATTTTTGCCCTATCAAATTCGCACTCCATATTTTTTCTGTGTCTTCTTTAGTTTTCTCTGATCAGGCGTCTCTTCTGTTGTGTTTTTATCTGGATTATGGATTTTTTTCTAAATTTTTTTTGCTAGAAAATGGCTAAAATAAAGCAAATAAATCCCAAAATAACCCGAAAATAGCAATTCTAACCTATAAAAATATCAATAAATAGCAAAACACTTTTTAGCTCACTTTTCTCTCGTCTATGTATATTCTCGCTCTCAATCGTCAACCCTGGTCTTTTTTTTTTGCTGTTTTTCGACGGTTTTTGGCCAATTTTGACTTGCTTTACAGTATATACACATCCCTAGGGGCCCATATATGATTATTTGGTCCCCACTCTTGATTAATAACGAGGGCATATTCTTTTTCCAAAAATCACACAATAAACGCAAAAATGGTTGAAAAATTAATCACAAACATTGCCCTCTAATATATGATGTGAGTCCGCATTTGGAATGCCTCCCCCCCTCCTAGTCGGAGTCCTCCCGGATGACAGGGTATCGTCAAGGGTATGTGCTGTGCATGGGCATTAACTCGTGCTAATGCAAGCCTTGTAGAGTAGCCCTATATGCATGCACAATCAATGCATTTAGAAAAAATTTATGCGGTGTAAGAGGAAGGTATAAGCGATAGTCTTATTGGCATTCGTCGTTGAGGTTTCCTGTGGTAACCTGAGTTGGCTGGCAGATTTTCTTGGCGATAAGAAAATGTAATTCTGTCGCTCTTTGTTTGATGGTCTTCCAAGTTGTATGAGCTTTTGGTTGTGCCTCCGCTGAAGTCAATATGGTTGTATTCTTTGTAGCATGTTCTGGTTGAACTGTCTTTCATTTCCATATCTTTCTGATGACTTTGGTTGTACAGATCCGCGTGTTTATTGTTGTGGATGCTACGTGTTTGAGCGTGATGGCTGTATGGTCTAGCTTGTCATTGACAGTTGTAGACAACTGTTCGTTGGTCTTCTTCGGCATCCAAACCTGTGTTGTTGGATCGCTCTGAATTGGTAATTTTGGACGCCATACCAATATAGTCCGTTGCGGATTCTGCTTGTTAATAATTGTTCTTTGAAGCTTTGCTGGCTTTGGGTGTTTTGTCTTTTCTTCTGTCAACTCCTTTACAGAAATTAAGTTGTCTTGCTTGAGCCAAACTTGATATTTCCGCCCTTGATGAAGTTGTGCCTCGGCTAGATCTGTACATCGTACCCAAACTTTCCTAGTTCCCTGCATGATTGTTGGTTTTTGATAATACATTTCTTGCCATCCAAACTTTGATTGTTGTTGATTAATGCTTTGCAGATGTATTGACTCCTGTCTCCACATTGACATATATCTATCATATGATAAGAAGGGTTCTGAAAAGTTTTCATTTCTGAACAGTGCTTCATTAGTATCCAAATCAATGAATACCCTGTTAGCTTTCATCCACGACACTGCTAAGATACACGGCGTTGATGATCTAATTGGTGGCAGCACATGGAACTTATGAGTGTACCTGTGCCCCTGCACTGTGATTGGTAACATAATAGACCACAACGTGGTCACCTCGTCACCCGATGCTACTTTCAACCTATGTGTATCTGATAATTTTGTCATTGGTCCAAATTTTTGAAAGAGCTCAAAGCTGATGACATTCAATTTCGCTCCAGTATCAAGCAATGCATAGATTTCTACTTGTTCTGTGCCTGCATATGCTTTTATGAAAGGACTATACCACATATTTTCTAAAGCGTCAATGGTGCTATCATCCTGAGCCATAAAGTTTGTGATTGTCTTTGCTAATTCTTCGCTTTGTATATCCGCTTCGATTGTTTGGAATGTTGGAAGAGGATATTCTTCAGTCATCATTGGTGTGACCATGTTTATTGTCCTTAGAAACTGCTTTCGCTTAGCAATGCGTTTCTTGGCTTCTTGTTGTGCTTGGTCATGAACTCGTTGTTGTTCCTGTCTATAGGCTTTGCCATAATGCACTTGAAACAACATCCCAAGAGTTAGAGGTAGATGATACTTTTTCAAACGACACCCACTAATCCAATTCGGCATTTCTTTTCCATCTAGTGTCGACAGTTTTACTGCTTCGCTAGACGAGATTTCTTGTATCAAATAAGGCCCCATTCCTCTTTTATTTAGCTTCTTGGCATGTTGTTTAAGGGTGTATACCAAGACATAGTCCCCCGTTTTAAAGTCCTTGTTTTTGACATGTTTGTCAAAAAACTATTTTTGTTGCCCTTTTTTTGCAAAAATGGCTGCTACCGCATTGAGTCGTAACTCATCTAGTTTTTCTAGGTCATCTAACCTTTCTGAAAGCTCATGGCCCGTCCAGTCCAACCGTTAAGCTATCCTTAGCATTGGAATAAAAAATTCAATAGGCAATATTTTATTTAACCCATACACCATATTAAATGGTGTAGCATTGAGTGTTGTTTTCTATGCAACTCGATAAGCCCACAATGCTGAATATAGCATTTGATCCCAGTCCGTTCTTGTTTCACTAACCAGTTTTGAAAGAACTGTGCACAATATTTTGTTGGTCGCTTCTGCTTGGCCATTGGCTTGTGGATGGTAGGGTGCAGATTTGCGATGAATTACCATAAACTCGGTCAAGAGATGTTCGATAACTTCATTTACAAAGTGCGTCCCTCTATCACTCACCAGATCAATTGGAAGACCATATCGTGTAAACACATATTCATATAAGAATCGTGCCGTGGTTCTAGCATCTGCTTTCGTTGTGGCTTTTGCTTCCACCCATTTGGTCATATAATCAGTGGCCACTATGATGTATTGTGCTTGTGAACGATAAGCTGGTGGAGTAATAGGACCAACAAAGTCCAATCCCCATTTAGCGAATGCTCGAGCACTCATCATTGGTCTTAAAGGCATGTCGTCTCTTTTAACTGGCACCTTAGTGCGTTGACATTCATCACACCTTTTCACGAATTCTGCTGCATCTTGAATCATGGTCGACCACCATATGCCTGCAACCATAATGATTTTTACGTTTCTCTCCGCCGTTGAAAAATGACCTCCTGCTATGCCTGCATGAGCTTGCTCCAATGATGGAAAGTAGTCATTTTCATGAGGGACTAACCTCAACTGGTCATCAGTTCCTCTTTTATACAATTGGTCATTAATCATGATATACCTATTCGCTTTGATTTGTAAAGCCTTTTGTCTGGCTTTAGACCAATCTCCTGGTAACTCCTTATTAGTCAAATATTCCACAATAGCATGACTCCATGCGGGTGCTATCATCACTTGGTATAATGTGGCATAATCCACAGTGGTATTGGTTGTGCAAAAGTTGCATTTCTTGATGTAATTAGCTACATCACCTACCATTCCAGGCCAATACACTCCAAGTCTTCTTAATCGTTCATAGGTTATTTGATTTCCTTGATGGAATCCCCCTGTCTGTGTATGTGCCTCCTCTAGATACGCGTCGTACTCCTCTGGGCCTATACACAACCTTAGAATCCCATAGTTACCATGATGATACATTCTTCCCACAAGCATAGTGTAATTTTGTGCTTGTCTAACGTCTTCCATCGTGTATCTTTCGTCAAGATTCATTCCATATGTCAACAATGGAATAATCTATTCTGACCATTTCGGTACCATCTCTATATTAAACAGGTATGCGTCTGGGAGATCATCATCTACACCAGTAGCCTTTTCGCCATGTAGTAATCGGGAAAGGTGGTCTGCCCTTTGATGAGTTTTTCCTTTCTTTACTACTACCATAAAATCAAAATCCAGCAACACAATGAACCATCTTACAATTCGTCCCGTGTTACAAGGTTTGTTTACTAAGTACAAAAGTGCCTGATGATCCACAAAAAATGTGAATTTGTTCGCAAGCAAATAATGACGCAATTTCTTCATCGCGTATATCATACCCAATCCTTCTCTTTCAGTGGTGGTATAATTCTTCTCTGCATTGTTGCGTTGTCTACTAGCATAAATCATGGGAAAATCTGTATTACCCTCCCCTAGTTGTGCTAATATACAGCCTATTGCAAATGCCGAAGCATCTACATGTACATGGAAAATCTTTGACCAATCTGGTGCTTTTAGAATTGGTGCAGATACCAGTGCTTCTTTTAATTTCTAGAATGACTCCTCACATTCGTCGGTCCATATGAAAATCGTGATCAGACTATACAAGGGTTTTGCTATTACAGCATACATGTAGATAAAACGTCGATAGTATCCACAATGTCCCATAAATGATTGTACCTCTCGTACAGTGTTTGGTCTTGGCAATTCTATGATCACCTTACCTTGTCTTCATCAGTGGTAATTCCATTAGCCGATACTATGTGGCCTAGGATCTTACCTTGCCGTACCATGAATACACATTTTTCTGGGTTGAGGCAAATCCTATACGTTCTGCATTTTTTGAATACCTTTCTAAGATGATCTATATGGTCTTCTCTCAATAGAGAATAGACACACAAGTCATCCATGTAAATATCCAAAAATATCCTCAAGTATTCTTTAAAAGCATGTGTCATTAATCTCTGAAATGTGGCTGGAGCATTGGTCAAGCCAAATGGCATTATCCTAAATGCATATATGCCCCATTCTGTTGCAAACACTGTTTTGTACTGATCCTTTAGTTTGACCCCCAATTGGTTATAACCAGAGAATCCATCCATAAAGCTATAGGACTGACTGCTTGCCTGCTAATCGTTCTAGGACGTATTCCGTGATAGGGAGAGGATAATTGTCCCTTATTGTTGCTGCATTTACCTTCTTGAGATTCACACACACTCGTAATTTTCCGTTTTTCTTAGGTACCACCACGATCGGCGACACCTAGTCAATGTGCTCTATCTCATAAATAAATTCAGCACCTATAAGTTTGTCTATCTCGTCCTTGATCCTTTTGGCGAATGTCTCATTGTACGTGTACGGACATTTTTTACTTGGCTTTGCATCCGACTTTAGAGGGATCAAATGTTCACAAATGTTAGGATCTACCCCCTTCAAATCTTTGTTTGACCAGGCAAATACATCACAAAATTCTTTAAGCGCTTTGATCAGTAAGTCTTCTTCTTCTTGGCTTAGATCTGTGGCAATGTAAGCTGGTCGAGGACTTTCTCCTGGCTCTGCTAGGTCTATTTTCTTGGCGTTCTCTGGCCCATCATAGGACTCGTTGGATTTAGGCTCTCTCATCGGTTGCTGGACCACCAATTTTCTCTCTTGAATGGTGTACTTACAATAGTGAGGAGGGACATCTATCTTTTTACTCCCATCACTAGCGTTCGATCCATCGCTACTTTCCATTTTCGTTGTCCATACATTTTTCAGTTTTTGTTTCAAATCATTGTATTTCTTTTTTCGCTCAACTTTCGTTATAATTGGATCTCCAAAGACATCCAATATTTCCCTTGCAACTCGTTTTTTTGCCTTTCTGGTTTTCTTAAGTTTTAACAGTCTTGCCTTAAAACCTGGATCTTCAGCAACCTTAAGAAATCTTCCTAACACTTTATCCTTAGCACAATCAACAACATGAATGTTCATAAGGAAATGTGTTTTGCTCCTGAACTCAGGCATAGGTCTAACCTAGTTGGTCGATTATTATGGTGTCGCCTACTCTTGTATCTTTTTTGGCGTCTCACACTTTGGTTCGAGAAGTTGTAAAAGACGTCATTTTCTTGATCTTGATGGTCGTCTTCCTCCGTATTTTCCGACTTCTCGTCATCCGCATTATCTTCGTTTTCACATTGATCAAAAGAATCATAAAATTCTTCTCCATCCTGCTTGATGCTTTTAGTGGGGATGTCCACATAACCCACTATCTTAATATCAAGTTTCGTTTCTGTTTGATTGACCCTTGTATTTTCGGTGTCTCCTTCATTCTCGTCTTCCTCCACAATTTGCTCAACATATAGTATGGTACGATATCGTAGCCCTTCTCGTCACAAAATTTTGTGGGAGTGACTTCATTGACGCATATATACAATGTAGCCAAAATTTGAGACCATTCTAAGGGTTTGAGCTTCTCTTCAGGAAAGGGTTCTCGTATATAGGCATCGTCTTCCAATACTCTCTCTAGTGTCCTTTCATTGTGGTTGAATTCACGACATTGAGATGCTCCTCACATCCATATCTCCTTTTTCTTATAGAACCACGCTGGGACTTCTGATCCACTAATGGTGGCTGAGTCGAATTCTTCCACAGGTGTTCTCGTGACATCATGGTAGCTATGATTCCTCATATTTACACGTGTAGTGGTTTCAGCATGTCTTTGATACAAATAATCATACCCCGAGTCCTGCACCATCTTGAGTTGCCTCATGAACGGCCTACCAAGGATAATTTCATAATTGTTTTTCTTGCCGAAATCTAATATGGCAAATGTATGTTCGTACTCTATGCCACATGAAGATACCACAATTGCCTCAAGCAATCCTATAGGCCTTTATATGTGCCCATCCGCTAGTTGCAATTTCATTCTAGTTGTTCGTATTGCCGGTTTTCCCCATTTTTCCCATAGTAATTTGGTAGCAATGGCAATGTCAGCTCCACTATCAAGTATGGCGTTAGTCTCTATGCCTTTATACTCGACTGGTAGAGTAGTGTTTCCGTCTTCACCCTCACAATACTCTCCGACCCTGTTGAGAGGCACTGCTCTAGTGTTGACTCTCTTCGGTTCTTTGTCGTTAAGCTCAGTTTCGAAGAACTTAAGAGGCGTCCTTATACCAAATTTTTCAAGACATTTTCCCACTTCCGTCCACATGCTTGGCCTAATTTTTAACAATTCCGCCAATGTGATTGTACACTTGACCGGAGTAGACAACAAGTCTGTCAAAAATTTTAGTGTCCAATTGATTTGACCCTCCTATTCTTTGAGAAGGTATCCTTCGAATTTTTGACCTTGCCTCGTAGTCTCCCATGTATGGCGGCAAAGTTCTGAGTGATGCTGGTCTGCTATCTTTGGATGCAACTGAACCATTATCCCCTTGAAATGATTTAGCGTCTAAATCCCATGGAGGCTTATTCAAGTTCAACTCTGAGAAAGGCGTTGACTCGACTATTTTTGTCTCATATTTTTCTTGAGCTTTTCTCACCGTTTCCCATATCTCTTCAGGCCAATTTTCTTCCACAATGGGTGTATATGGTGGAAAATCTTTCAGTGATTCATCAGTGCTATTAGGCACGATTCTTGCATCCTCTACCTCAGGCAAGGAGTTAACGTTTTCTATCTTGTCAGGTATCCTTTATTCAGTTTTGATAGGTGTTTCATTTTATGGTGGTTTGATTATTCTATCCCTCACTACCATAGGTGGAGGCTCTAGTAAGGCTTGTGTAGTTTCAATCAGCTGCTTGTACATCTCTAGTCTCTGTTTTTCTATCTCTGGATATGGATATGTCATCCACCTTTGCTCTAGAGTCTGTATGTTCTTCAATCTTGCTTCATATGCTTGCAAGATTGCATCTAAGGGTTCATTGACCTTATCTACCAATACAGACCCTCCTGAGCTTGCGCTCCTTGGTCCCTCCGTTGATTTTAGAGAGTCAGACTCTCTTTGTTGTTTAAGCTGCTCTCGAGCCATTGTTAGCTCAGTTTCTACAGCTTTCTGTTTTCGCTCACGTCTAGCTTTCATTTTCACTCTTCGTTCTTTCCAAGGATTATCACGATTGACGCTAGACTTGTCAGTCTTGATTTCCTCTTGATTTTCATCGTTACTATTGGGCTGATTGTCATTTTTCCTTGTTTGGGCTCTTATCAAAACCTTAACAGGAATCGTAGTTTCGTGTTTTGATCCTCCACTGGAAGGCAGTGCTCCCAGCATATTCAAAGTAGTCTTTGCTCCTTTGCTTAGGTTCTTAGGGCAATTAGGAATCAAGTGAGTAATTCCACACTCGGTGCAATATGCGTTTACCCTAATGATTTCATCATGAGGACAGTCTCTCAGTCAATGGTCTCCACCACACTTGTAGCATGGTCTCTTAGGCTATTGAGGTTCTCCTTGAGCTCCTCTTTGTTGGTGTGTATGTCTCTGCCCGCTCATGCCTCCGTTGGCTATGAACAAAAATGTTCGTTCATCCAAGCTATATCTCCCTTCTCCTGTTGCTTGTGTAGCAGTTGGTGGTCCTGTATTTCCTATCATGCTCCATGGTTCTGATGTGGAGGGTTCTTCTGGTGGATAATAGACACGATTTGCAGTATATCCATTGGGATCTTCGTAATATGCATGCATAGGCACCAAAGCCTTTTCTTCCGATTCAGTTAACGTTGGTGTGTATCTTATGCCGATTGGTCGTAATCCTGGTAGGGATGGTTGTTGCCCCAACACTGGTTGTGGTCTTTCTACACCTAAAGGTCCTGGTAGGTTGCCTGTTTGATACCTAGGCATCGGTTGAATTTGAGGAGATGCTACCTGAGCTTGGGGGGCATATGGTCGTTCTCTCACATATCCCTTGTTATAATAACATTCCTCCGTCCCATGGTTTGTCCATTTTTATTTAATCGCACACCATTTTGGTTGTTTAGTGTGAGGTTTAGCATACAAGTTAATCTTCTTTAGCACTTCCTCTACAAAATGCTCCTGGCTTACAACTATTTCTCCTTTCGGTGTTGTCTTAATGGACTTCCACTTTGTTGTGAGGCTGAATCATCGTCAAGATCCTTGAATTCACCCTCTTTGTAGACCGTGCAATTGTATACAAGGTAAAGAGCCTCCTTAGTTAACTCATTTAATGTCGTGCTCCTCTTCATATGTAAGTTGTTGGACGGATATTCCGCGACGGACGTCAGCACAGCGAGAACTCACCTAACATGTAATGTCAGCTAAGAACGAAGCTCGACCAGCAGGCGCGTGGAAGCAAGCATAAGGTGTCAACCTACACTCGACCGACTCCAAACTAATTCCTAAAGAGGTCTCTACCAATTGTGTAAGTCACAACCTTCAAGAGTGCATAAGAGGAAACTTCCTACAATGCTTTCTAGAGCCGCAAAAAATCTCGAAACACCATAGACTTGAAGGAGACCCTACTAATACCAATAGATCGCTCTCCCTAAGGTCTATGAACCTAAACCACGACCCAAAACACCTGGTGCAAAAACACGTAGGATGTCTGGCCGAAATCTGCAGGTCTTCGTTTCCAAAATCTAAAGTGCCTAATGTGTAGTTTTACTCAATGTGAACGCGTGGATATGCTGCAATGCAAAATCGGACAACGTATGCTCACCCAAACACCCGATAAAGCTCGTAGAAGGAGCTCGCAAAACAGGACCGTACGTGCACAATGTAGGGATCGGCTTGTAGCTTTCGTCGGGGGAAACACACTGCACTTCTTCGCACTCGATTCTGACCACCGGAGCACACGTTGCGTCAAGATGAAACTCACACTCTCTCTCTCGTACACAGTACGCTCACTCACAGACTTCAAAAACTTGTTTTAAAATGACAAAAGGTTTTTCATTAAGGTCAAAAAGTGGTATATATACCTTACAATTTCTCCAACCCTAAAGTTCCAAAATCAACCATCTACTCAATCTAACTATCAAAACTGGGATACAATCTGGAAACTTCTGTAAGTCCCAATAATTACAAGGTGAAAAATCAGGTTTTCCTCAATGAATGAATAATTACAAAAAGAATAATCTTCCGAATAGTTAGATGTCGTGGGGTGTGTCCAGCTTCTAACACTTCCCCCCTCCTTGCTCATGTCATCCCCGACATGGCCTTGATCTGCTGCTTCATCGTATTGTTTCTCGCATCTTTAGCAGTGATTCGTACCTGGCATGTAGGTTCAGCATTGTTGGGCCAAAAATGTCCGTATTTATGGTGAAGAACCCTGTATAGAATGCTTCTTCAAAAGCCTGGAGGTGATAGGATGGTAGAAACGTGATCCTTTGATACAACGCATGTATCACCTCCTTGGAAGGCTGACCTAACAGATCATAGGCGCATCTGTATGTATCTTGGAAGAAGAAGATATTGTCGGTCACCTGGCCTGGCTTGAAGGTCTCGAACACCAGATTTTCTTCATCATAATGCATGTAAGGTCAGGTGAGCCAGTGAAAAACTTTATGGCGCCCGTTAGGATTTTCACCATGTATTGGACACTTATTCTCTCACCTGCCTTCAATCCCGACAGCTTTGGGTAGTTCAGCCAAGTGGGTTGGCTTCTTTGCAAAATTTCCTGTGCCTTCCACGTCCTAATCCTTGGTAGAGGACAGAAGCTGAGGTTGCCTCTGATATTTTTAGGTGTCTCTACCAAGTGGATTAGGTATTGTGGGTACTTTGTTAGCCACGCCTTCCTCCACTTTGGCTGAGAATCCACAATAAGCTTGACCCCTTCTGGTTTTGAGGTATCTGCATTGTAGAGAGGTACAACTGGCTCTTCTCTGATCCGCTTGTTTATTGTAGCTGCCTCATATTTCAGCAATGGATATGGGAGAGAGGGTTGAAGCCATTCGCGCCTGAGATTGCTGGCGTCGATCTTATAAATGGTCATAGATTTGAAGACCCTCTGCTCCCACTCCAAGGCTTCCTTCGTGGTTTCTCTGAGCTCTACCTCTATTGCTTTACGCAGTTTTTCCTCCTCTTCTTGTGTTAGATCCTGTGGCTCTTGAGAGGATCCTGCTATGATTTCCTCTTGCATAGGACTTCATCTGTGAGGTCCCCACCCCACCGTATCAACGGCGGATCTGATGGTGAACCTGGTGGCCACTAGATCTATTGCGGAAGCAAACAAAATGGTTCGGGGTTCGACTAGCGGACGATCTCTCATCACAAAGTGAGTCGAGTTCGAGCCTACTAGTAGGGAGATCCAGCTCCACCTCGCAGGGGAAGCGTACTTGAGCTATCTAGCGATCCTAATACCCACCTTCCAAGAGGAGAGAAGCCTCGAGTGCCTTTTTTCCCATGTTTCAGAGGCACGTACTCTCGAGAATTCCCGGCTCTAGGGGCAATGAGTATTACTAATATCGAGTAAGCACTATGCAGACAGAGAGTTCCCTACCAATCGGGACCACCCATCTCGTAGGCATTGGCAACCTGAGCCAAGCCCCCACTTTCCACCCCCACACTCACACTTCCTTGTGTGACCTAATTACTACCACAAAGGTTGTTCAACATAAACATTCCTTGTTTTAATTCCGAAGCACATTGTTCGTTAAGACAGCCCTTCAACCAGTATTGCAAACAATACCAAGACAGTATTCTAGTAAAAATCCTACTCAAACTTATTCATTAAAATTCCAATGTTCCGGAGGTACAACATCCCCCCTCCAGCGAGAGTTCACTCCTCCCGTTGTCGCCTAGCTGCCCATACAACTAGGTATGTCCACCGCATAGAAAGCACGTCATGGACACTCCCACCGCATAGAAAGCAAGACGTGGGTTCCCACCGCATAGAAAGAAAGTCGTTGGTATCCACCGCATAAAAAGCAAGTCGTGGATTCAAGAGCCCTTTAACGAGGAACTCTGCCCCCTGTGATCAGTAGGGGGGTCAGGACTGATTCAACATTGGAAATAAAATGAACATGTCGAGCTAAATTTTCCCTAGCAGACATTCTTTCCTATTGCAACCAGCATACCCATCAATCATTTCCTTCCTACTTTAGAACTTAATGTACAATGAATTCAATGCCGAGGTTTCCGTCGGATTTCTCCAACATGTTTGGGGATATTTTCATTCCTAACTAGACGTGTTCAATGTTAAATTAAACAGCTTGAATGAAATTATGACCTACCTCTTCCATTTCTTCGTCGATGGCCCGTGAGATGGCCGGTATTTGTTCCTCCATGGGAGCTTTTCCCTTTCCGTTCACCTTGCTCATTCCTGCCTCGTGGTCGTGGTCTCCACCAAAGTGACTCCTCTTAACCGGGGCCATTTTAAACTCACTACTTTAAATAATTAACTTGGAGAAAAGAGCTAATGTCCGCAAGCGTCATAACAACCCAATAGATAGATTAGTAACATCAATTAATCCCTCCTATATGAGAGGTCTAGATTTTTTCATATAGCAATCATTATGGATGACACATAATCCTATGGGAACTGGATCTAAAGATAATTACTCGGCTTACATGATTAATAATAATAGGGTTTCACTAATGGAATTACCAGAGAGATGAATTAAGTATGATTAATCTCTTTCATAGCAACTAGATGATGCAGATTTATCTTATGCGTATGTGTGAGGAAAGTCGACTCGTAGAGACTTAATGACAGATTAATTATTCCTTAATTACATCTTAATGCATAAGAGAATGGATCTAATTTATCTACATTGTTAATAAAAAAGTGATTTTCATCAATCTACACAGTTACCGGCTTATCGATTAATCACTATGCTACCTAGAGAGAGAAAATTCTGTTAATCATGCACTAATCATTAATCGAGGATGATGAATGGCTGATAATTCAGCTTTGGAATGATGATTACTTAATAGAATATGGTTAAAGAGAATTTAGGGAGTAATTATAGAGAATTACGACTAGGAATAAGCATAATAGACGAGAAATTTATGTGGTAATGAAAAGGATTTGCAGAAAGCATTAATTAAACCGTGGTTACCGTGATTAAGGGATGATAATCCTCTCGATTCTCTGATCTAATCGAGCTTCTTGAGGCGAGAATTCGACAACACCTCCCTCCTTGCTTCTCCTTCAAAAGGTGTGTGTTCCGGCAGCACCTTCCCAGAGTGTGTGTGTGCATTGTGTGTGTGCGAGCATATGTGTGTGTGTGTGTGTGTGTGTGTGTGTGTGTGTGTGTGTGTGTGTGTGTGTGTGTGTGTGTGTGTGTGTGTGTGTGTGTGTGTGTGTGTGTGTGCAAGCCTTTGAATAGGTTCCTACAGGCTGAAAATCAATCAGCCTTGCTAAATACAACTGCACGAGCACTCAGTCTCTGCATTGGCAAGTCCAGTTCCCCTGCCCACCAAGTGTGAGGTTGGCTTGGTTAAGTGGCTCTAAGACTTAGTTATTGGCTTAGAAACTCTCCCAAGACTCCCACAAGGCAAGAGGGCGCACCCTAGTTGCTAAAGCTAGTCTGGAGTGGCCTGGAACCTATTCCCACATAGTCCCGGGCTCCAGTGCCTCCCCGCTCAATTTTTGGAAAAATTGATTTTAGGCTAAAACGGCCCATACGAGTCGGATTTTGATGCCGAAAATTGCTATAGCAAGCTCTAAATGGCCCGAGTACCTGCCATATTTAGCAGCCCTCGGGGTCTGAAAATGCTCTTTTTTTTAAATTCGGGGTACGGGTGCAGTTCTTCGAGACGATCAAAACTGGACGGGTTGGGTGACCAAAAACTTACTATTTTTGGAATTTTTTTACAAAAATTATTTTAATTCACATTTCGAAGCTTTAAAACATTCTCAATATCATGGAACTGACAGAATTTGGAAAACTGCTAAAAATAGTAACTTTTTCCATTATGTTTATTTTATGGTACAATGGTGCTCTTTTGATCGGGGTTAGAGACCTTACAACCTCCCCAACGTAAAAAATTTGAGATGTCCTCATCTCAAGAATGTGTTTGGGTAATCTTTTATGAGCATTGGTTCGTCCTCCCAAGTTGCATCTTCTTCAGGGTAATCCTTCCACTTTACCAGATGCTTCGTGATAGTTCTGTTGCGTAACTTCCTTTCCCTTGTTTCCAGTACATAGTCAGGTTGGAGCTCGAGAACTCCTTGTGCTGGCATGACTATCTGATCTGAGTCCAAGAATTGATCAGGGTTAGGAATGTAGGGTTTGAGTAAGATGACGTGGAACACATCATGAATCTTCAAGTTTGCAAGTAACTTTAGCTTGTAGGCTTGGTCACTCACACCCTTAACGATCTCGAATGGTCCACAATACCTTGGGCTTAGCTTCTTATATCTGCCTAGTGATAAGTTGCTTTTCTTTGGTCGGACTCGCAGAAAAACCTTATCCCCTTCTTTGAAAGTTCTTTCTGAACGGTTCTTCTCTGCATAGTGCTTCTGTCTATCCTGAGCGGCCTGAATGTCCTGGCGAATAGCTCTAGTCTGTGCTTCCATATCTTCTAACATCTTTCTAGAGGCTTCTACCCTGATGGTTGGATCTCAGAATTTCAGTGGTGCTAAGCAGTCCTGTCCATAAAGAGCTTTGAAAGGTGACATTCCAATGCTTCTATGTTCGACAGAATTATAAGCATACTCCACCAAAGGTAGATATTGTAACCACTTCTTTGGATTTTGTGAACAACAGGCTCTGAGAATGTTCTCGATGACTTGATTAACTCTCTCAATTTGCCCATCTGTCTGCGGATGATACACTGTACTGAAGGCTAATTGTGACCGAATAGATTGGAAAAGAGAAGTCCAAAATTTTGATGTAAACTTGGCATCTCTATCACTGACGATAAGCTTGGGCAGCCCATGTAACCTAAAAATCTCCTTGATGAATACCCGACTAACATCTGAAGCAGTAAAGGTTGTCTTTACGGGTATTAGATGAGCCACTTTTGTGAGCATATCAACAACCACAAAAACAGAATTATAACCTCCTGTAGAAGGTAATCTTGTAACAAAATCCATACTGATGCATTCCCATTTCATCTGGGATATGTCAAGAGGTTGAAGTTGCCCTGGTAATTCCATTTCTCTCTCTCTTTCCTTGATCTAGCTCTCTCTTGCTCCATTTACTGTGTGTCTTGGTATGAGATTCCTTGTGTGTGTTTTGTTTGCACCTCTTTTTGGTTGTGAAAAAATCTCTCTTGCATCCTAGTTTGCATCCCATAACTAGGTGGTGCCCCTTCACTTATTTGGTTGTGGATGTGCTGTTGCTTTTTCTTGCTTGTGGTTGTCCCTGTCCCAATTGAGCAACCCGGAAGCCTTGAGGGGTGATTAGAGGTTTTCTTTCTTGTTTCTCGCCTCGGACTGCCTCAATTTTGGTGCCCTTACTAAGGAGGGCTTGGTTTCTATTGTTGTTGCATATTGCATGAATGCTTATCTTTTAGCATAATCAAGTAGGTTGCATAAATCACAAAAACTTATACGACCCATTTTCCCATTGCAAGGTAGAAGGTGCATATCATTGTAAGCACTAAATCATAATTTCAACAAGTAATTTGATGAGTTTTGGGCCCTCTTAGGTTGGCCAATATAAATGCTTCAGTAAATTCTTTTATTTTGCCTCTCATTAGATACGAAATTAGTTTGAATGTCTATATTTTTGTTTTGTTTTAAGCATTAGGACATGCATAGACCATTGATAAAGGCCCAAGAATAGAGAATTTTTCCTTCCATTTCACTCCGCATATTAGAATAAACGTTGCAAGTAGTAGAAAGATCCATTTTCAACAATGTATGGTGTTCATGTGTGGTACCCAAAGAGTAGAAGAAATTCTTGCATCACCAAACCCTGTCATCTTGCCTCATGTTGACTATCACAAATCATTTGATGGTCATATTTTTATTTTGTTGTAGAATAGATTGCAATTTAGAAAATATTATTGTGTAAATCTTTTTAAGAAAGTAGAAGAAACGTGTTGTCACTTTGAAATTGATTCAATGGAGGCCCAACGCCAAATGTCAGGATATCCTCTCTTTTTTGGAGAGCATGGCAAGGATGCCAAGCTATTTCTATCAAATTTCAAAATGGCTTGTCACATAAAATGAGTGATAGGAGATGAGAAATGCTTAGAAATGTTTGAGGTAGTTTTGAGGAAGGATGCTAGCACCTGGCTTGATTCTCTATCTCAGGATGTTAAGGGAAACTATAAGGAAGTTGTTAATCATTTCAAGTGATACTTCTTTGAACCCCAAAACACTCAAAAGCTATGGCAAGTCATTGTTTCTCACAAGCAAAAAGACTTAGATGATTACTACATGAACAAACAAGAGTTTCTACGTCTTTGGTATGTATGGGTGAGAAAGGTTACCAACCCTACTCTGGTGATGGTGCAGAGTTCCTAAATAAGGAGAGGTTCATAGCCAGTCTCTTTCCCACACTCAAGATAAAAGTTGAGGTGGGTGTACCTTCTACCTTTGATGCAACTGAAACTAGGACTATTGAGAAGTCTATAAAACTCACCAACCCTACTCTGGTGATGGTGCAGAGTTCCTAAATAAGGAGAGGTTCATAGCCAGTCTCTTTCCCACACTCAAGATAAAAGTTGAGGTGGGTGAACCTTCTACCTTTGATGCAACTGAAACTAAGACTATTGAGAAGTATAGAAAACTCCAGTGCCTAAGGGGAGAGGTTCCAAAACAGGGTCCTAGACCTAGGGAAAAAGTGCAAGCATCAACATCTAGAGAGATTCCTGAGGTAATAGTTAAGGTGATTGAGAAGCTATATGAGTCCTTGAGCAACTTATCATTTCACCTTGCACAAGATGTAGGTTGCAAGGGACAAACAAAGAAAGCTGAGGAACGAGAGACACAACCCAGGTGAGTACTATAATGCTAGAATTGTGGGGAATTTGGGCATGGGATGTATAATTGTCCTTGGCCCCATGGGGAGCCAGGGAGATCTAACTTGAATTACCCAGTGATGAATGCAGGTGAAGGAACTAGTCAACAACGTAGGCTTCTACAATGGTTAAATGGAGCAAGACCATGTCCACAAGGGGTAGAATAAGTTCCACTTTTTCCAGATCCAAATGTGCATGTGGTAGAGGTGATGAATTCAAATGAGGTTGACATGGAAGAAAATGGTATTAAGCATGGTTGGGGAAAAGGCAAGGATAACAAAGGAGTCACATCACAGAGTGACCATGGAAAAGGCAAGAAGAAAAAGGAGACCAAGGAAGCCAAGAGGACTCAATGTCGTATCAACCTCCAAGACTTCCCCCTTGGACATGGTATGGCTCCATACAACTTGTTGGAATACATGAGAGGTAAGGATTCTGATATCTCGTGGCCTCAGTTTCTTGCATTATGTCCACAAGCTAGGAGGGATTTAACGAAGGTAGTTAGCACTAGGAGAAAGGTAAAAGAGAGTGTGTCTATTGTAAAAATTGCACAAGCTAAAATGAATGAGGATATTACACATGTGTTGGTTAGAAAAGTTCTAGTGGATTGGGGTGCACAAATTTGCATCATGACAGAAGTACTCATGCAAAGACTAGGCATGCACATCCATGAGACACCTGAAATCAAAGTAAAAATGGCAAACAATAGCAAGGCTAAGTGCATAAACATTTATAAAAATGTTTTTTTGGAGGACTTTGGCATTAAGAAGACATTAGATTTTCTTGTTATGTTGACCAAGGGAAGTGGCTATCCATTTATCTTGGGAAGACCATGGCTAATGAAAATGAGAGCTTTGTAGGATTGGAAAAGTGGAAAGTTGATTTGTAGGAATGACAATCATAAAAGGGTTGTCTTCGACATGAAGGGGCAACGTCAAGAGGATCTCCATGAGGAATCATCACAAAGTGAAATGCAGAGTGGGCTGATAGCACTTCAAAAGAAGAAGGTAGCGGTAGCACTACAAAAGAGGAGTCTTCCATTGAAGTCATGGGGGTGATGTTTCAGCCAAACAACCAAGAGACCTCTTGTCAAGGTTTGTAGGAGGTAGGTTTTCAAGAGAACCAAAATGTGCAAGATGAAGGGATGATAGATTGTATGCTATCAACAACACTTAGAAAGGAAGAAAGAGAGGAGTTCAAATGTGCGCTAAGGACGTTTCCTAAGATTTTTGCTAAAGACTACACAAATGTGTGTGCAGTAGATTTTGTTCAATACAAGATCGAGTTAAAGCCAAAGGCCACACATAAGGCTCAGAAGCTACAAAGGCTAGGAGTCATCAAGGACCGGCTCTACTCAAGAAGATAAGGAAGCTTCTAGTAGCAAGTTTCATTTATCTACTGGAGAATTCAAAGTGGGTCTCTCCCGTTGTTATCACTCCCAAGAAGAACTGCAAGTGAAAGGTGTGTGTGGATTACCGTCCACTCAATGAGGTGACAAAATGAGATCACTTTCCCCTCCCATTACAAGATGAGATACTAAATCAGGTAGTCAATCATGAGAAGTATATTGTGTGTGATGGCAACTCACTATACTTTAAAATAGATATTGCATTGGAAGATCAATTGAAAACAACCTTCATCACTCCTTAGGATTGTTATGCTTTTACAGTCATGCCATTTCGCCTGAAAAATTCTCCTACAACTTTCCAACCCTTCATGAACATGGTGTTTCAAGCATTCTTTGCAAAGTCCATTAGAGTGTTTATAGATGATTTTTGCATATATAGCTCTAAATCATTGCATCTACAAAAGGTAGAAGAAGATTTGAAGAAACTCTATGACATGGGAGGTCAACTAAATCCCAACAAATGTCACATAGGTGAGGATGAAGTGATTTTGCTCGGTCACAAAGCTTCCTATGAAGGCATTGAGGTGGGTCCTTCAAAGGCAAAGTCTCTTATTCAGCTACCATCACCTAAGAATCTCAAGGAGGCCATCTTATTTATTCAAAAAGTGAAGTATATGTCACGTTTCATTTGCTTGGCCTCAGAGTTACTTCACACTGTGCAAAAATTGACATAGCAAGTTGAGTTTGTTTGGTCTGATGAGCTTGAAGAATTTTCTGTAACATTAAAATCATTCTGTTAGAACTAACAACACTCATGCCTCTTTGTTGGGATTACACATTCTTTGTTAGCTTTAGCATTGGGAAAGAAATAATTGAGGCTATTTTTTTATAGCAAGATCCCCATATACCAGGATGCCACCCATCTACTTTGCTAGCAGGGTCATGAATGCTTTGGAGAGAGGCTACACAGAAGCAGAACTCATGATGCTTTCTCTCATGTTTGCGGTGAAAAAGATTAGATCTTACTTGCTACCAAAACCTTTTGTAATTCTCACTACAGAAAATTTGTTTCCTTGGGTCTCATCTATAATGAATCTGAGTACTAGGATCTCAAAGTGGATTATGGAATTGCAAGATTTCAAATACTCTTCAAGATAGAAGATAGCGTACATTCACAATTGGCAGGGATTCTCACTTAGAGGGTGCATGAGAAGGAGATTAAAGTGTTTGAAGTAAAAATCCTACCATTGCCACCATCTAAAAGTATCCCTAATGCATTTACCTTCTTCTTTGATGGAGCTTTCGATGAGTCCCCATAGGTAAAGCAGGGGGACGGCTCATTAGGAAATTTCGGAGGTCATTTGGAGGGCCTTCTAAGAAAATGTATTTTTCGCACTCTCTCTCTAGAAAATATGGCGAATAATAGAGGCGGGTATGTCATTGAATGAACCTCGTCAACGTGGAGGGAACGAGGCTAACATGGAGGGATGAAGCCACAGCAACTATTCACTTTTCATTAAACCTACACCTTTGGCTAATGGTTCACTCCTCAAATGGCACAAATGTAACACAGAAACGAGCCAAATATCACCTTCACATTGATTTGGACAACGAGTACCAGCCATTGATTAAGCGGAGTAAAACAAACACACATATACCTCCCGCATCCATAGACACGCTCAGAGCTCAGGGAGCTAAACACATAGATATCCGGATGAGAGGCTCTCTCTATTCTAAGAATCCAATGACTAATGCGTCTCCAGCATTTGTCAATCCTACAAGCTTATTGACCTTTGCTGGTGATGGAGAAAACCGCCTTCTGGGTTATTGTAAATCTCTTACAAAGCAAGCTGAAACTTATAAGGGCATTCTCCAAGCTCAACAATGTGAGATTGTTCTTCTTTCACATTTGCATTCTACAGATCAGGTTACCATTTTGTAGCACAAAACAGAGGTACAGGAACTGAAAGGAAAGGTACGAAGTTGTCAAATGAAGGACACCATCTTGGGTGGTCGTATCTGAAAGAAAAAATTGCGCAATCTTGAAACATTGCAGGTTGCATCCGGAGGTCTCAAGAAAAGAATCCAAGCATTAAGGTGATGCTTCTTGGTTGACTAAATAGTCTTAGTTAAGTAAATTTTTTGTTTTTCTAGTTATGCATTGTTTTCATGTGGCTAAATAGTGTTAGTTAAGTAAATTTTCTGTTATTTACTTATGCATTGTCTTCATGTAGAGATTCAATCTATCCTGACAAGGAAAACATTGACCCCAAAGCCAATATAGGAAAGAGATTGAATCCACTTACAAGTAGAAGCCTTCCAGCAAATATAGTACATGACAAGAAGTTTAAGGTCCTACATCGAAATGTAGTGGACCTCTTTATTTCAGAGAACTCAGTGCCTGCAAAAGATATACAAGGCACACTTGATTCACTTGGTGTAAGCAAAAGAGGATATTCGGCTACACAGAAATCTGTCTCATCCATCTTTGTTAAGAAGGGAATAAAGTCCAAACTTTTACCATCAGCCTCAAGTGTTTGGAAAGAGAGGCTTCATCTTAACGACGCACAGGGAGAATATCTTGGGCAGCCGTTTCATATTAAAGCAACTTACAGTGGCCGTGGAGAAAACATAGCATATGATGAGTTCAATAATATTTTTATGGACCTGCAGATGTTGCAGAAGATAATGGTGGAGTTTTACAACATCACATTTGAAGAGTCACGAGGGGTATCACATTTTTTGTTGAAACTGGATGAGTGTGATCTTGTTAAAGACAAGAAGCTAGAGCGTGTTACTATTACTTTAATGAATAGAGCCCTCTCAAAGTGTTCCACTAATGATCCTTTGTATTTTAGTGTTCAATCAGAATCTAACATATGGTGGCTTGGTGCTTTTGAGGTAAGCGAGATTCTCAGCTGAGCTCAAATGTTCACATCTACTTAAGTCTCATTTATTTTTTGTTGCAGGTAAAGAAAGAAGATCATGACATTCTATATTGGGTGTTCCATCAAACTAATGTTCCAGAGGTGATTGATCGATAGACTAACCAGGGAGAGGTACTACATTTAGATGGAAGGGGAGACTTTCAAGTTCAGTGGCATCTTGCAGGTGACCTCAAAACATTAAAGTGCATGTATAATTGTGGAATGGGTGCAATGGAAAAGTCACCGTGTTTGTTCTGCATGGAGCCTACAAAGCTCATGGACCCAAAGTGGTGGAGAAAATCTCCAACACGTCACATTGAGGACCCTGCTTTTTGATCGGTTTTGAAAATACCACTTGTGAATGTCCACATATGTACAATGCATTCCCTTTGTAGAATTGTGGAAAAATTGGTCTACTTATATACCGGGTTTGATTGGAAATCAAGAACTCAGGAGAGCAACAGATGGCCCTGCAGTGCTTAAAATTGGTACTGTTGGATATGGGGCTTCATGGTGGCAATGTGAAAATCAGCGGGATGAAAAGAGATCAACTGTTGAGAAGGATGTCCCATGCAAACCATCCATCGATGGGGTGAAGGCACGAAGGTTTTTATCTAAACCCCAAGGAATACGAGATCCAAAGCTAACAAAGCATGGAAAAATATATAACACAAATTATGTTAGCAAGGTACAGTATCAAAGCTGGAAAAAGCTACATATTGCAGTCAAAGATCAAGAACCAACTACTCGTAATGTGAAGGATGAGGTTTGGCGATCGATAGACATGGTATTTTTGATGTGCAACAAAGATGACTGGTCACAAGGTGATATGAACAAGTTCAAGGATAATCTCAACCTTCTCAAGAAATCATTCAAGACAGCATGGACAGACACCCAGATTACTCACTACCTGGTATTATTGTGTATTTGATTCTCTTTTATGTGTAACTATGTGAGTGTAAAACATTCTAAGTAATCTGTTTTCATATCCAACACATCATTTTCAATCATTTACCATATTTTATACAAAAGTTTGGGAACCCGGCCATATGGAATACTTAAGGGATGGAAAAGTCTCATTACATGGCCAGAAATGCCTATTTCAGGCACACACGACATGGCGGCTCTCGAATCAAGGCTAACAGTTTGAGAGAACTATTTGAATGGTTCTATCATAGAATCATTCATCGAATGCAGGTAAAAGAATTCTTGGCCTCTTCAGCCAACAACACAAGCCATCAGACATTTACAACAAAATAAAATTAAAAGATGAATGGCATACAACAACTCCAGTGCTCGTGAAGGTCAACAAAGGTGGAGAGAGACAATGGTGTATGTGAACCACGAGTGGAGAAAGATACTTTGAGTGGATGACATTGTACAAAATTTCAATATTTTTGTAATACATGCTCTTAATACAATTTCTACTTGAAGTGTATCAAGATTTTGAAGGTTCAATTTTGTTTTTTGGCACATCACCCTTGTAACGAATCATGAGATGTTTGCCATACTCTAACAGTTCATCCAGGTTTTGTCTACCAAGATCTAGTACCATTGTTGTGTAAGTGTAGTAATACGCCGCCCGACCACCTGTATAGCCTGGGGAATAACCAAAACAATCTCTGCCAAACACTTTGTCCACAAGAATGACTTTATCTGCACTTTTGGGCAGCATGGGTCCACCCAAGAAGCGTGATAGTGTCTTTAATGTGTAAGTTGTTGTTGTACCCTCTTGTGACATTCCATTGTGAAAAACTATTATCGGCATCTCGCAAGGCTTGGAAAGGTAATGTGCTAGGGCCGCATCCCTTCCATGATACTCTCGAGTCTGCCGTCGAAGGAAGTCATCCTTGTCAGCAATCCAAGACTGCACATATCATGTCTGAGTAAGTGACACACACACACACACACACACACACACACACACACAGAGAGAGAGAGAGAGAGAGAGACTCAGAGAGAGAGAGAGAGAGAGAGAGAGAGTTACCATGAAGCTCTCATCCTGCAAAAAGAGGTTTTCCTGCCACAGGTCCACAGACGTAGTTGACTTTGACTTGAATGATTAAACCAATCCTCCACTTCTTTGTGACTTGTTGATGTTCTTAGGCTTTGTCTTATTGCTTGGAAGGTGGCTTCATATGGTAGTGTCTCCTTGTATTTTTCAGCTTTCTCAAAGCAACTTCGAAGGCATTCCATTGGATTGCTGGATGTTTCCATTGCCTCATCGTCGCTACTATCCTCTGAAACAAATCCACTCCTCTCCTCTTGGATTCTGGAAATGATAGCCAGGGAGAAGTCCTCCCTTAAATAAAAGATGCTTTGCACATCATGTAAAAAGATATAGGTCCTGTCTCCAATCCTGAACTCAGGCACAGCAGGCAACATCATCTGAGCATGCTTCTCAGTGAAGTTACTGACATCCAAGGGTAGTTTGATTTCTGTTGTTTTCACAGAGAGCATCTTACTTCTTTGAACTTCAATTTCCTCAACCTCAAGGTCGATTGTATCTTCAACCTCCTCGACTTCTTGTATGTCTGTTGTCTCCTCGTATTCTTTGTCAGGTGCTGCATCCTGTTCCTCTATCACCTCATCAGGATTTTGCATGAGGAATCTAAACAGGCTGTTCAGGTAAATCATAAAGCCAAAGGATTCCTGAATAAGTTTGCACTCTTTTTGGTGCAAAGGGCAAGCTGAATGTCAGCAAGCATGTGGTAATTCCCTACACTTCTTCAGTCTCTGTCCTTTGCCACCGCAGTCATTTAAATGAACCACAGCCATACTAGGCAGAACAACCCTCTCTACCTGCACCATAAGTTCAAATTGATCTCTGTAGCACTACAAGAATTCACTGTGCTGAGCTAAAAGGTCTTCAATATCAAATTTTGGGGTAAACATAGAATGAACTAGATCATATTTGTCCCCACCACCACACGATGCTGCAAAATCGAACAGCCTCTCATCAGTTACAGACGGTGTCAGGACAAGGGTCCTGTAACCTAAGAAATAGGATGGTCATGGACTACGGCCAAGGGTCGGGCTAGACAGTGTGGAGAGGGGATCCGTCTAGGGCAAGCGGCTAGGAGCCCGCCTATATAATGGGAGGTTGGGAGGAGGATCTTCAATCTAGTTTTCCCTAGTTCTTACACTGGTATCAGAGCTTAGGTTAGCTAGGAAGTCTCTCTTCCACTCTCTCTCTAGGCATGGTCACTTTTTGCTCCTAAAAATAGGGCCTTTAGGTGAGAACCGTGGCCTTTGTAAGGCTTTTACCAAATTTAGTAAGGGGATTGCCTAAATCGGGTACGTTTTCTCGTTTTGGAAGGAGAGCTATGGTGCACGAAATTCTGCCATCTTCGGCTTGACAGGAGCGCAGGAGCGCCCTGGGGAAGAAGGGGGGAGTCCAAGATCTCGTGGCCAACTTATGCTACCCCAAGCCACACACAAGCTTCTCTCTCTCCTCACGTTTCTGCTCTTGCTCCCAGCGTTTGTTCCTTCAAAAACATCGCTTGTTTTCATATGGCTGGCCAATTGAAACACAATTTTGAGCCTTGGCCATTCTTGGTGGCCCTTCCCACAAGCAAGGCAGCACAAGCAAGAGCCTTCGAGTGCGGGGCAAGCAACAAGCCGTGTCGGCTTCCCATCGAGTCTCACGACATACGGTGTCAGGAGTTTTTTGGAGCAAGGGATTGCGCATATGTACATACACATGCATGGTGCATCAAATAAAGAATTGCCCATTTTCCAGAGCCAGGTGGTTACGTGGGGCCCACATGTGTACAGGTAGGACAACATGTACATAGTGCATCGATTTTCACTATCACCAGTACCAGTATGTTTTTTCTATAATAATGAGGAGTTTATAGCGCATAAAACTTCTCGAGGAAGCCATCCGCGGGCCAACGACATGAGGTAAGCAGGTGCGTCAGATGGAATCTAGTGGCATCAGGAGGGCGAACGGGGTCAATATTTGCACGTGGATGAATGCGGACACAAAGTGGTGTTTTCTTGTGAGAGTTATGCAGAAAGGTCATCATTAGGACCACTTTTTGGGGCCACTTCACGTGGTTGCGAGACGCATTATTGAAAAGAAATGAGTGCCAGGTGTGCACATGGATGCAGCAGGGTGACAACTATGTACTGCGAGGTCAGTTTTTGGCCTGTTCGGGGTCCGTTTAAGGTCATCTAAAAGGCCAAGGGTGCCCAAATAATAAAGCTAAGTGTGGGAACTGAAAAAACAGAGAGAAGACCAGAAAAAACGTGGAGAAGAGAGGAGGAACAGCCGCAGGTGTGTTTTTGCTCATTTTGGAGCTTGTTTTGGCCCTAAACTGCTCATCCGAGGTCGGATTTGAGCACTTTAACATTGTAGACTAGGGTTTTGGGACGTTCCAGACGCGATGGTGCTGTCCATTTTTCCAAATTCCTCACTCTTTTTTTGCTGTTTTTCTGTGTAAGTTTCTCCTATGAGCGAAGTTTCTGCTCTAGTTTGTGATTGTATCTGGCTTACTTTACCCATATTGTGTGAGCTATTTGCCCCATTGGTGTTGGCCCGAGCTCAATTGTATCTAAACATCAGAAATTATCCTCTTTTGGCTGAGTTTTTTGGGTGTGTGTGTGTGTGTGTCCGTGTGGAGTGGGCAAGTGGATAGTCTCTCTCCTCTCACTCCAGAGGTGTGTTCGCTGTCTTGGCCAGGTGTGTTGTCTAAGCCGAGTGGTGCCCCATAGTGTGTGTGTGTATCTTCCCAAGAGTGTGTGTCGGGTCGTTATAGAGGCGCTGTGTGTGTTTTCATCCCGCTCACAACGGCTACACTCAGTTATTGCAGAGAATTCCAAAAACCTGCATATTTTTACAATTGTGATAATTTCAATTGGCATTCACGCAACATAATCGTCGAAGCTTTCAATAATTAAGCTTCTTCACAACGGTGACGCGTCAACCATCTACACTACACGATTTCAGTCATCTTGTGAGCCACGGGCGAGTTTGCGAAGTTTGTTTTTATGGCGCTTATGCAAATTCTTCTTTTTTCGATAGTCGGGTGCTACGATGCACAAGTGGAGTTAGCTATACTTGGCAAGTGCTACCAAAATCAGGTATTTTTTCTGAGTACTTCTTTCACTGCACTGTGTCGCCATGGATTCGGATATCAACATGACATTCGATTTTGAGCAAAGTACTCCTGATCCTACCAATGACGGCTCGTGGCCGGATCCTCTCAAGGAGAGTACCCGCAACGCTACAGCAGGAGAAGCTACTTATGAATTGCTCGATATTCAAGAATTTCGTGCACTTCAGACACGCATGATAGTCATGGATGAAAATTTTAAGGCTTTAAATGAAAATGTTACTAAACTTCCCACATTAGCCATTCAATTAATGCAACAGCAAACTAAGAGTCCTGTTTTTGATACCCACATGCATGAGCACGTTGGAACACAAGGGCAAGGCCCAATTAATGAAACATTGCATACTCTCACTGCCAAAGAGGTAGATGATTTGTTGAAGAATTTTAAACCACCAGTTTTCAAGGGCGAAGATCGAGACCGCAATAAGGATGCAATGAACATCTTTCTCGGTAAATGGGATGGAATTCACGCCTTACAGCGTACTCCAGATGCAGTCAGAGATCTGCAATCGAGCTTAACTCTGGAAGGCAAGGCCTACAAATGGTGGATGTCTCTCAAGGAGAAGAACATGATACCACAGAGTTGGGCAGCCTTTGAATCGATGTTTAGCAATGAATTTTTGCCTACAAATGAGGCCGATCGGAATCGGACCGATTGGGACACATGTTCCATGCGCCAATATCCATCACTCCTTGAATATATCTCTCACTATCGAGGCGTCATCCTCAACTTGGAAGGCTTGGATACCTTTCAACAAGTATGAGGGTTCATAATGAGGTCTGACTCCAGAACTTAAGGAGTATGTCAAGGCCCAAGACCCCAAAACACTTGAGGAATCCATAGTGAAAGCACATATGATGACCCTGATGATAAGAAAACACTGTAATAGTAGCGTGCTTGCTAGTATACATGGTAATACACGCACTCAGTACGGGCACAATAAGAGAAAATTTCTAGTTGCTAATTCATATGCATCTAAAAAACCCAAGGGGTCCAGGGGTCCTCTCTCTCCTGAGGATTTTGATAAAGCTGCTCAGGGGAAGGAGCCTAAGCAGTGCACACGGTGCAACTACTACCTCTTGAGTCTTCCTTAAAATTCTCCACAGTGGAAGTAACACACACTGAGGTGGTGCATGAATGTTGTCTCACAGCTTCCACTGTGGCAACAAACCTTTGGACCACATGAGTTAGTAAGGATATCTGCAAGGGCACAAGGTGCACATCTTGGTAGATGACGGTGCTACTCATAATTTCATCAATTATGGATTGGTGAAAAAGCTCAAACTACGTCAAACTCCGAGTACCCACCGCTACAAGGTAGCAATGATGAATGGACATGATCCTGAAATATGGGATACTCAATGCTGAGTTGTTCCATTGGAAGTACAAGGGTACTCTACTTGTTTGGATTTTCAAGTTATGAACATGGAAAGGGTTGATGTGGTTCTTGATAGGGAGTGGTTTCATAGCCTAGGACCATCACTGAAGCGTAGCTATGAGCACAATAGCTTGATGTTTGATTCCCATGGCACACATGTGTTGTTGTTAGGAGAAAAGGATATACCTTCATCACCATTGATTTGTACTGTTGAGCTTATGCAGCTCATTTCTGATAATGAAATAGAACAGGTTTTCTTGTGTTACTCACTGTCTCATTTTCTTTCTAACATTGAGTATGTTGAACATTCCTCAACGCAGCATGCTTCTCTCTCCTCTATTCCACCAATTGCTAATTCTACACAAGCAAACGTTGCTAATCAATTACAAAAATTATTAAAGGAATTTCAAGATGTCTTTCCTAATGATTTGCCATCAGGTTTACCGCCGACACGCTCAGTACAACATGGCATAGACGTGACTGCAGGCTGTAAACCTGTTAGTAAACCACCTTACCGTATGAGTTACTTAGAGGCTATTGATGTGGAACGTCAACTTGCTTACTACCTTAGCATAGGGTTTATACAACCCAGTTCTTCACCATGGGCTTTGCCTATTCTTTTAGTGAAGAAAAAGGACGACCATATGCGCATGTGCGTAGACTACCGGGGCTTAAATGCGATTACAGTTAAGAACAAATACCCATTGCCAAGGGTAGATGAGTTATTTGATAAGCTAACTTATGCACGAATTTTTACGAAAATCGACTTGCGGTCAGGATATCACCAAGTCTGTATTCGGCTTGCCGATATACCTCAGACTGCATTCCGAACACAGTTTGGACACTATGAGTTTTTGGTGATGCCCTTTGGGTTAACCAATGCGTCCGCAACATTCATGACACTTATGGATAGTGTCTTGAAGCCATATTTGGGCAAATTTGTCATTGTGTTCCTTGATGACATTCTAGTTTATAGAGCTTCTGAAGAAGAACACTTACAACATCTCAGGTAGGTGTTTGAGTTGTTACGCACAAACAAGTTATATGCCAAGGAATCTAAATGTGATTTTCTCAAGGAGGAAATTCATTATTTAGGGCATGTTATTTCAGCTAATGTCCTATACATGGATCAATCCAAAGTGGATACCATCCAGAAATGGCCACCTCCTAAAAATCTGGAAGAATTACAGATCTTTTTAGGCTTTGCTGGTTTTTACCAAAGGCTCATTAAGAACTATGCTCACATTGCTATCCCTATGAAGAAAAAACTAAAAGGCAAAGGTAATGCTTTTGAGTGGGGTTTCGCTCAAGAGCACAGTTTTGAAACACTCAAAGACGCATTAGCTACAGCTCCTATACTGGCTATTGTAGATCCTTTGAAATCATCGTTTTGGAAATGGATGCCAATGATCGTGCTATTGGAGCAGTCCTGTTACAAGACGGACGGCCGATTGCATTTGAAAGTAAGAAGCTGGATGCAACTCAGCAGAATTATTCTACTTATGAACGCAAACTCTATGCAATAGTTTCTGCCTTAAAGACATGGCGGCACTATCTGTATGCTGCTCAGTTCAAGATTGTGTTTGACAATGAAAGCATTAAATGGTTTACACAACAAACAGACTTAAAGTGTCAAAAAGCCAGGTGGGCCGAGATCCTTCAAGAATATGACGCCAAATTAAGGTATCACAAAGGCCGATACAATATAGTGGTAGACGCTCTCAGCCAAATGCCAGAGATCAATTCGCTCTTGTTCATGGAACTTCGTAGTGAATTTCTAGATTCTCTCAAGGGCAAATATGAGCATGATGAAACATATTCCAAAGTGTGGAGCCATGTTCAAAAGAGGGATCCTTCTCACTCCAATGCAGGTAGTGTACAGTTAACCTCCACACCCAGTTCTCCTTTATCAAGTGATGAACTACAGTGATGGAAGCATTTTACCATTGACAATAGGTACCTACTCCACAAGGGGAGAGTTTGTGTACCGACGTACACAGACATTCGGCGCCAAATTCTTTATGAATGTCATGATAGTCTAAGTGCAGGGCACCCGGGGATTAGAAAAACTTATTGTACGACGACAGTTTTACTGGCCAGGTCTACATGGCTTTGTTCAAGTTTATGTCTTCCATTGCCAAAAATGTCAAGTTAACAAAGCAGAGCACCTGAAAGCAGGAGGACTCTTACATCCTTTGAAAATTCCCAATGGAAAATGGGAAAGTATCTCTATGGATTTCATTGTAGGTTTACCAACCACTATACAAGGTCATGACTCAGTATGGGTGGTCGTAGACAGGTTGACTAAACTGTGCAAGTTTATTTCAACCAAATCAACGGTTAAGACACCGGAACTAGCAAAGTATTTGTGGACAATCTATAAAAATTGTATGGGTTGGCAAGTAACATTGTTAGTGACCGTGATCCCAAGTTTAACAACCATTTTTGGAGAGTTGTATTTAAACGATTGGGTACACAACTCAACCTTAGTACAGTTGATCATCCAGAAACGAATGGTCAAACGGAACGAGTTAACCAGGTGGTAGAGGATATGCTAAGAGCATATGTCAGCAAAAACAGTCAGACTAGGAAGAATACTTACCTATTCTTTAGTTTGCCTACAACAGTTCTAAAGCATGTCACAACAGGTTTTAGTCCTTTCATGCTCATGTACACGTTTCAACCTAGGTCACTAGTTACGGTGGGGTTGGCAACCGAAAAACTCCAACAGGTTAGCCTTTTCTCCAAGACCACATGGATATGCTGAAACTCACTCGTCAGAATGTCCGGCAAGCACAGGATCGGTACAAGAAATATGCTGATGAGAAACGTTGGAAAGAGGGAAATGGAAAGAAACACCAGTAAAGAGCCCAGTGATCTCACATCACCCTGATCCCCTAGTAAACACACACCTATATACCCGATCTATAAACAATCACTACCCGAGCCCATACCCAACCAACCCAGAGTGTATCTACCCAAGTGTAAAGTAAATCATGATAACTTTCGTCTATCACCATGGCACTCATGCTCACCACAAATTGACCGACACATAGATCCTTGCCTGAATCTTTGACATTCACTATACAAAAAGATGTTTCAAGATTTGCGGCACATACCACATTTAGGTAGAGAGCACCATCACACTTGCATAAAAATACCTCCGATATACGACATGTATAGACATGAGAGCAAGAGAGATATGTGTCCACTCAAACACCATAAACATAGAGATCAAGATAATTTTGATGCAGTTGGCTTTTGTAAAGAGACTTTCTTATGGTCCTCTCACCCCTTGGATCTGGCAAACTCCTCTAGACACTTGCAGTAGACAAACCTTCGTTTTACGTTAGGCAGCTTCTGACATTCTCTATCAAATACCCTCTCTGAACTTTGCTTTATTTGCTGATCTTGTCCTCGAGAGTTGGTATGGCGAAACTGTGGACCTCCCTCCAGTGGCCCTTTACACCTGCTCTACCGATCCTTGGCAACCTTCCAGATTCCCTGCATGGTCACACCACCTTTGGCAGCTCCCTCAAAGCTCGTCGGTACTAAAAGCAGCGCCACCTGGCCTCCTTATAGTGCCATCACTTCCAGCCGACCCTCTTACAGCACTTGACACCTCCGGCGGCCTCCACTCTCAGCTTTCTATTCCTCTCCACTTGCCCGAGTTTCAACTCCCCCTCTGACAATCCTTGGCCGCGCTTTTTATTGCATACAGCATCATCAACTTCCCCCCGGCATGCATTGCCTTCTTCGCTACCCTTTTATGGTGGCCCTCCCTTTGTAACGCTGCCGTGAGCCCCCTTCTTCATGCCATGCAAAAAACTGTCGCCCTCTTCACCTCTCCAATTCAGTCGTATGGCCTCTCACTCCCCAGGCGGCTTTCCTTCTTCTCGGCTCCTGGCCTTCCTTTTCAACTGCATGGCTCTCCCGGGCTCCCGACCGACAACCAGTTGGCCTCGAGGTTGCCATCTCCCTCTCCTCATGCATGGCCCAAGTGGCCCTTCTCCTCGTCATACAGCACTGCTCCACCCCTGTGTAACTGCTCGTCGACTGCAGCATGACAGCAATACGTTTCTTTTTTATATTAATAGCTTTAAAAAAAGCTTCGAGCTTCGCCCCCTTGCACACGCCATAAAATTCCGACCTTCGAATACCTCCTTCAAACTCGAGCATTGATCTCCTTGATTCCTAGTCTCTGAGATGGTCACATAGTAGGCCCCTTGGCAATAGCTCTCGATCGTCGAGATGTAGTAAACTTGACTTCAAGCACCCAAAAGGATTTGAGCTCGCCGAACTTGAGCAACCATTCTTCACACATGACAGCACGATCTAATGGGAAAACCCATCAAACTATATCATCCTTAAGTTCCATTTAACAAAGCTTGAAGACACCCTTGGCCTGTTAAGTACCTCATCCGACATACATATCACTGCGAAACCTGCTCAAAAATGCATTTGATACCTGCCAAAGTCTGATACCATCATCCTGCTTAATATCGGGCACCTGCTGCTGGTTTCTCTCTGTGTCGACCAAAACTGGCTGTACCATCATTGCCCACCCCCTCGTTGAGCATTCATGCTCAACCATAGTATTATTTAGGTAAAATAGTACTGCATAGAGAAAATGATATAAAATAGATCTATAGACTGCATAAGAAAACGATAGCTGGCTGTATATAAAGGATAGATATAGAGCGAAAAGCACGTGCTATTGCATCACCCTCCTGGGTCAAATGGAAAGCTCGAAGCTTCTCCAAGGATGGCATAGAGTCCACTTGGATCAAAAACAAAACCATGGTCGTGGCCATCCACCTGTAAAGCATGTATCTTCAAGTCTTCCTTTGTACCTGTAGGCCAATAGACAGGCCATCCTAACAGCTCTTTACAGCATCGAGATTTGTCACCCTGCATCCATAAGTCTTGCTGCCAACCATAAGCACACTTTCGAACACTTGAAGCATTGGTACCATAAGCATCCATCCTGCCACCTGTTAGAGAATCCTCCATAGTGTACTCTTCTGCAAAAAAGCCTTGCCACTGACACAAAAACACCTGTAAAGTAACCTGCAACAGCATAGCTATCAATAGCATACCATGAAGCAACAATACCCTTCCAATTGCCTCCACTTGTTGCATAGCCAAGCAAACCTGATCCCATTGCAAACCAATATCCCAACCCTTTGTAAATGGCACCAAGGCCCCCTTCTCATACTCAAGAACATGACCTGCTAGAACGACGACATGTTCTACCAACACCTCATCACCTGCAAGGTTGGAGATACCTTCCTCGTACCATGGAGCCTCACGCTCATAGGCTGCACCTATATCAGCTTCCATAGAGTCACTTGCCGGAGCTAATTCTCCACGGCCATCCACAAACTCTGAAACCTCAAAGCACACCTCGACATGCTCACAAAGGCAAGGTTGCCCCACCCCCTGCATATACAAATCACTTCGACATACCTCTATTTCTGCTTCTAGCTCTTGCAAGTCATTCTCAAACACCTGCTCTTCAATTAAGTCTGATACACAATCAAACCATACCTCTTCCTTCAATAGGGAGTCACCATCACAAGACATTTGACAGGGCTGCTCGACTGAAAAATTCACACAAGGCATCTCCACACCCGCACTATGCGTCTCCTCGACTTCCAAATGGCTCACAGGCAACTCGCATACATTGTTCTCCACTTCATTCACATAAAAAACATCATAGGTCTCATACCTGGAAGATCGGGAATCTGTCTCCCACATGCTATCTGTGTCCAAACTGCTGCTAGATCTTTGAGAGCTGTCAAACTCCTCTTCTGCACTTGTCAATTCTTGCACCTTGGCGGTCAGCCTCGTTTCTGGCTCTAGAACTGGCACCTCTTCTTGAAAAACTTTTACGACCTCGCTCTCTTGAGGAATCAAACTAGGTGGCACCCTGAATATGCCTCGCTGCACCTGTTGAGCCCTGGTTGGCACTTCGTCTAGCTCTTCTAGCCTGGCATCAGCCTTACGTGCTTTGATCACATTCATATCAACAAAAAAAGGATCTTTTACCTCTTGATGCTCATCAATCTTCTTGGGCTTAGGTCCTCTGGCTATTGTGATTGCCAACTGTAGCAAACCTGCCTCCATCTTCTTCTTCATCTTTCGACTCTTTGCTTTGGCAATTCTGATGGCTTCATCATAAGTGCTTGGATCTTCATAATCCACTCTCTCACGAACATAGGGATGCAAGCATGATAGAAACCTTTCGAGCTTCAAATATCCCGCATTGGTTGCTTGGGTAGCAGCCACCAAATCCCCCCAATAAGCTTCAAATTTATCAACAAAAGCATCAAAATTTGCACTTACGTCCTGTTGCAAACCTTTGATCTTCGCACCTGCTTCCGAAGCCGACACCACCTTTCGATACCTTTGTAAGAATTGCTCTCGAAACCCGATCCATGTCTGCTTGTGCACATCTTCTAAGCCATCGAACCAAACCTTTGCTTTACCTTGCAGCACCAAAGGTAGAGTTTGGAGCTTTGCTTCGTCGGCAGGCATCCGTAGTACTGTCAACATGAACAGCTCAAAATCGGCAAGCCAATCATCAGCATCTTCATCTCCTTTGGACACTGGACCAAACTCCTGCTTCATCTTGACTCAAGAACACCTTCTTAGGAAGAAATCAGTGGGTCCTCCGTGGGGGCACCACAAGATGGAAAGGGGGAAATGGAAAGAAACAATAGCACACTCAGTGAATGCCTCTCTATAGCCCAGTGATCTCACAACACCCCGATCCCCTAGTAAACACACACCTATATACCCGATCTGTAAACAATCACTACCCGAGCCCATACCCAACCAACCTAGAGTGTATCTACCCAAGTGTAAAGTAAATCATGATAACTTTCGTCTGTCACCATGGCACTCATGCTCACCACAAATTGTCTGACACATAGATCCTTGCCTGAATCTTTGACATTCACTATACAAAAAGATGTTTCAAGATTTGCGGCACATACCACATTTAGGTAGAGAGCACCATCACACTTGCATAAAAATACCTCCGATATACGACATGTATAGACATGAGAGCAAGAGAGATATGTGTCCACTCAAACACCATAAACATAGAGATCAAGATAATTTTGATGCAGTTGGCTTTTGTAAAGAGACTTTCTTATGGTCCTCTCACCCCTTGGATCTGGCAAACTCCTCTCGACACTTGTAGTAGACAAACCTTCGTTTTACGTTATGGGAGCTTCTGAAATTCTCTATCAAATACCCTCTCTGAACTTTGCTTTATTTGTTGATCTTGTCCTCGAGAGTTGGTATGGCAAAACTGTGGACATCCCTCCAGTGGCACTTTACACCTGCTCTACCGATCCTTGGCAACCTTCCAGATTCCCTGCATGGCCACACCACCTTTGGCAGCTCCCTCAAAGCTCGTCGGTACTAAAAGCAGCGCCACCTGGCCTCCTTATAGTGTCATCACTTCCAGCCGACCCTCTTACAGCACCTGACACCTCCGGCGGCCTCCACTCTCAGCTTTCTATTCCTCTCCACTTGCCCGAGTTTCAACTCCCCCTCTGACAATCCTTGGCCGCGCTTTTTATTGCATACAGCATCATCAACTTCCCCCCGGCATGCATTGCCTTCTTCGCTACCCTTTTATGGTGGCCCTCCCTTTGTAACACTGCCGTGAGCCCCCTTCATCATGCCATGCAAAAAACTGTCGCCCTCTTCACCTCTCCAATTTAGTCGTATGGCCCTGCCCCTTGGCGGCCTCTCACTCCCCAGGCGGCTTTCCTTCTTCTCGGCTCCTGGCCTTCCTTTTCAACTGCATGGCTCTCCCGGGCTCCCGACCGACAACCAGTTGGCCTCGAGGTTGCCATCTCCCGCTCCTCATGCATGGCCCAAGTGTCCCTTCTCCTCATCATGCAGCGCTGCTCCACCCCTGTGTAATTGCTCGTCGATTGCAGCATGACAGCAATACGTTTCTTTTTTATATTAATAGCTTTAAAAAAATCTTCGGGCTTCGCCCCCTTGCACACGCCATAAAATTCCGACCTTCGAATACCTCCTTCAAACTCGAGCATTGATCTCCTTGATTCCTAGTCTCTGAGATGGTCGGCAATAGCTCTCGATCATCGAGATGTAGTAAACTTGACTTCAAGCACCCAAAAAGATTTGAGCTCGAGCACCTGTTGCTGGTTTCTCCCTGTGTCGACCAAAACTGGTTGTACCAACATCGGTAAGTTATCTTCGAAGAAGGGGAGAAAGTATTTTTACGTGTGCCAGAACATTCAGAAAGTGTGAAAACTGGACCGACACCTAAATTATCTCCCCGATATTGTGGGTCTTTCAAAATACTCAAGTGAGTCGGTGAACGTGCCTACAAACTATTACTACAATCACATTCTCGCATTCATCCGGTGTTTCATGTAAGACGTCTACGAAAGCGGTTACATGGGGACTACAACGTCATTCACCAACAAGTTTTGGTTGATTACATTGAACCTCCTACCTTAACGCATGAACCTAAACGTGTTATGGATTATCATGAGTTGCGTACACGACACGACATCACGTAAGACAACAAGCCTTCATCAAGTGGAAAGACCGACCTGAAGAAGGTGCCACTTGGGAAAACATTAGTGTTCTTAAGAAGAAGTTTCCCACTTTTGTTTTCGAGGACAAAAACTCTTCTTAAGGAGGAAGTAATGTCAGGACAAGGGTCCTGTAACCTAAGAACTAGGATGGTCATGGACTACGGCCAAGGGTCGGGCTAAACAGTGTGGATAGGGGATCCGTTTAGGGCAAGGGGCTAGGAGCCCGCCTATATAATGGGAGGTTGGGAGGAGGATCTTCAGTCTAGTTTCCCCTAGTTCTTACAGCTGGCCGCTCTTCCAGAGAAGGCACATCCTCTTTGGCTTTACCTTTACTTGCACAAGGACTGCTTGTTGCTGGAAGATGTGCATCATTTGTAAAGTCTATATTCCTCTTTCTTGTATTTTTCTTGACAAGTACTGTGGAGGGTGAGGGAACCTTGTAGGGTGAGGGATCCTCTTGGCTAGCCGACCCCTCTGACTCATCTTCACAGATTGACTCTTCTTGATCAAAGTCCTGACAAAAGTCAACAGTTCTTTTGGCAGAAATGTTAAACAACTGAGCGTGTAAAGGTTGGAATCCTGGCACAAGCTCTGGGTCCAGTTTTAGTCTCTTCTGCCTACTAGACCTTAATCCTATTCATCAATAATCAATGTCAAGTCTTTGTTCTCTCTCTCTCTCTCTCTCTCTCTCTCTCTCTCTCTCTCTCTCTCTCTCTACTAAAGGCGCATGGAAACAACCAAGTACACTTTGGAAGTCTCTACGCGCGCCTTTAGTATCTCCACAGTACTAAAGGTGCACGTAGAGACTTCCAAAGTGTACTTGGTTCTCTCCGCGCACCTTTAGTACAGAGAGAGAGAGAGAGAGAGAGAGAGAGAGAGAGAGTGTGTGTGTGTGTGTGTGTGTGTGTGTGCGCCCCTGTGTCTGTGTGTGTGTCTGTGTGTTCAACAGAGAGTGTGTCTGTGTGCGCCCCTGTGTTTGTGTGTTCAACAATATAGATTTGTTTGTTTCCACACACACACACACACACACACACACACACACACACTGCTAGCTATTGTTAGAAAGAGAGAGAGAGAGAGAGAGAGAGTGAAAGAGATGACCTTTTGTGGGGGGAGTTTTCAAAAACTCCTTGGGAGGCGTCTGCTCCATTGCTCTCTCTCTCTCTCTCTCTCTCTCTCTCTCTCTCTCTCTCTCTCTCTCTGTGTGTGTGTGTGTGTGTGTGTGTGTGTGTGTGTGTGTGTGTACTAAAGGCGCGCGGAGACAGCCAACTACTCTTTGGATGTCTCTACGTTGGAGAGGGGGAATGGGGAGCACGCCCAGCGCGCCAGCACGGAATGCCTCCTATAGCCCAGAGCACACACTGCACCCCAATCCACTTTGCGAGCACCTTCGACTCGCTCTTTTCACCAAACCACGTGCACACACGCGCTCACATAGACACACCCTAACTCACACAACCCGCGCACCTCAATGCAATAGCTTTTACGCTCTCCCACATGCTCAAAACGCCACACGCACTCTCTCTCTCTCTCTGCAACACTTCGTCAGGGCGGCGCACACTTGTCTACACGCCCACACGCACACACACGAAAGCAGAAGACAAGGGGGGAAAGGGGGGACAAGACTACGCAAGAGACTCAATGCAATGGGGTAAACTCTTCTTTACAAATACAGGATCACCGCCACAACCGGCGCGCATCAAAAAGTACACAAGGGCGAGCCCCGCTCAAGCCCGACTTCAAGGACTCCATAGCTTGTGCTCCTCGTGAACTCCCCTGTGGCTCCAAACGAGCGAGCAACCCAAGATCCAAACAGACCCGTCGAGGAAGTTCTCTCCTCCCTTCTTTCTTTTTTTTTCCCTCTTCCCCTTCCTTGCTAAAAGAAAACCCTTTTCTGTTTCTTCGAAAACGGCTGATCCCTCTCTCTCCTTTTCCTTTTAGCTTTTTCAAGCCAAAGAAAGCAAAAAAAATCTTTTTTGGGCAGTGGCGCCAGGGAGCTTCCCTTCTTTTTATTTTTAGTCTTTACTCACCCTTCTTTTTCCCTTTAAGCCTTGAGGTTAACTTTCCACTTTTTACCTTATAGCCAAGGACCGCAATTTTTAAACCTCCCTTTCGCATGCTGATGGTGCTCTCGGGCTTTCTGAACCCCTCTCTTGCCAAGCCGCCCCGGCCAACCCCAAACCTTGAAAACTTTTCCGCTTTAGGTCAGTTCACCCCCTCAAACACCAAGCTGCAAGTGGTAAAAAAATTGAGTTGTACTCCTGTCGCAATATCCTACTGCCAAGCCGCAAAGCCCAGATGGAAGTTTGTATCGCCGACTTGCTTCAACACAATCACCATCGCTTCTCGACTCTTCCAGGCTCGCAATCCGAGGCATTACCCAAAACGGAAAAAAACATATGTGGCCTTTCACTGCCCACGGCTCCCAACTTCATCTCGCTGTATTTGACTGACCGAGTATCCGATTGATGTGCAGTCGACTCGTGCTCACTCCACATAGCGCACACTATTACCGAGAACCTTGGCGAGGCCCAAAATATACAAGACGGCACATCCTCCAATGCGGCCAAGTAAGCTCAGACCCGGCCTCCGAAAAATCTTCAAACAGCCATAACTTTCTATCCATAGCTCCGATTCGCAATCCGAGAAGACATGCATGCTCCGTAACTCGAGCTTTACATATGTATCCACTGACATCAGTCCGGGCCACCTGTCCCCAGTTGCCCTGTCCGTCGGGAATCCGCTACACACTCCAGCTTTAAACTGCAATATCTTCCACACCGGGGCTCCGTTTGATGAGCCGTCTGGACCAGCTTCTAGAGCACGTCAAGCATCACATTTTGGCACACAAAACCATCACTAAGGACACATGAGGCCACCGTCCAATTTAGCGCCTGGCAGCACACCCTTGGCTAAAAAATCCATCATGTGCATACATTTCTCGATCCACCTAACCACAGTGGCACTTCACAGTTGTATTATCACCTGGGCCCGGATCCGCTCGACCACATAGCCCCGCTTGTGTCCATTTCTATCGTCGACAGCATTTGGTTGCACCATCATTGCCCACCCCCTTGTTGAACATTTATGTTCAACCACAAACAGGCTTATTGTACTAAAAAACTGCCACACCAAAACAAACTCTCTGCACACCACAGAATCACATAACATATGTACAAAACCTGGCATCTGCTACCTGCTTCCTTTGTTCATGCGGGTTGCCCAACCCCCTACTTTACCTGTCATCAACCGCCTAGGTCAAACACCTGGCACTGGCCATCACCATCCACAAGCAGCAGCTCCTCGTAGAACTGCTCCCAAACACCAACCCAATAGTGCATATAGAATGCACCCAACATCTCTTCATTGTTCCACGCAGTCACTGGCATCCAAGCATCCAAAAGAGTACCACCATGCTCATCACTTGGCCCAACAGTCAAACCAACATACATACCTGCATCGATGGACATACCTGCATCGATGGACACACCTACATTGACGGACAAACCTGACCCTTCCACCCAACCATGTAAAGTAGAGGACTCCTGTAACTGGCAACATGGCCACTGCAATGCTGCACTCATAAGCATGGCTTTCACGACCCAATGGCACATCTCCCTTGACAGCTTCACAGCACCCATAGCCTGCTCTTCCTCTTTACCCATGGCCAAATGCACCTGCTCATCACCCAAAGGCCTCTCTAACGGCATCATACCATTGCAGTCCATGCCTATGGCATCCTCAAACACCGTATCCTCATGCTCATCTGAGCCAAGAGAGCCACATGGATCCATCAATGCCTCTTGCAGACCATCATTGATGGAGCCACATGGCTCCATCAATGCCTCTTGCAGACCATCCTTTTCAACCTGTTCACTCTCCACCTCCATGGCAGCTTCCTCTTTGGCCAAGCTCCGTACCTGCCTCACTATCAAAGCACACTGCACGGCCACTTTAACCAACATCACCATAAGCATGGTTCCGCAAAAAACCTTTGCATGCATATCCTCAGCCCCAAGCTTGGGCACTTCCACCTGCTCTTCAGCCACATTGGCAACCATCACATCTTTATATACCAAACCAGGCAGCTCTACCTGTACCATCTCAGGCTCACTAGAGTCCGTCTCTTCGCCATAGGACGTGCACCCGTCCTCTTCACCTGTATCCCACAAACTCGAGCTTAAACTCCCATCACCATCACTGCCATAGGCCGACTCGGCACCTGTATTCACATCCTTTAGCAGCTCCAAAAAATCTTGGCTACTACCAACTTGGCTCTGCACACTCTCATCTTCCAAATCCAAGCTCTTGGTACCTACAACCTGGTCATAACCTGCCATCTTCTCGAGCAAAGACTCCGCAAGAACAGGCTCTATTGCGTCTTCAAGCTTCACTTGGCACTTGGCATCTGCCATCTTTGCTGCACACAGACTCTCTTGAACACATGGCTTACCCTCGTTGGCAAGCACATCAACCATTGGCACTAGCATCCTGCAAACAGGCACCTCCGAACAAGCAAAATTCACCATTGGCCTCACCTCAACAGGCTGCATACTTCGCATCATTGGCACCATCCTCGGCGGGCCCAAAGAACACCCTGCTGCTACAATAGGCGCATACTCTGCCGGCTTAAGCAAGCCGAGCTCCATCTTTCTTTTCATTTTCTTGCTCTTGACCTTGGCCACTTGGACCGCTTCACCATAACTTCGCGGCTCTTCATCATCAACCTTCTCACGAACCACAAGATGCAGACACGCAAGAAACTTTTCCATCTTGAAGCAGTCACCATTAACCACATGCGTAACAACCACCAACTGCCTCCAGCAAGCTTCAAACTCAGCCACAAAAACCTCAAAATTGGCACTTATACCTTGCCGCAGGCCTTTAATCTGCGCTTCCACTTCATTCACCGACACGACCTTGCGAAACTGCAGCAGAAACCGCTCTTTAAAACCTGTCCAAATCTGTTTGTCTGCTGCCTGCAGACCATCAAACCAAGCCTTCGCTTTTCCTCGCAGTACCAAGGGCACCATACGCACCTTGTCATCATCACCTGTCATCTGCAATGACAACAGGAACAACTCGAAATCTGCTAGCCAGTCGTCCGCATCCTCACTTCCACTGAAGATCGGGCCACTGCTTTGCCACATCCTTGCTTCCAATCACATCACCGAGGAGCTATCAGTGCCCTCCTCAGTGGGGGCACCAGAAGATGGAGAGGGGGAATGGGGAGCACGCCCAGCACGCCAGCACGGAATGCCTCCTATAGCCCAGGGCACACACTGCACCCCAATCCACTTTGCGAGCACCTTTGACTAGCTCTTTTCACCAGCCACGTGCGCACACGCACTCACATAGACACACCCTAACTCACACAACCCGCATACCTCAATGCAGTAGCTTTTACGCTCTCCCACACGCTCAAAATGCCACATGCACTCTCTCTCTCTCTCTCTCTCTCTCTCTCTCTCTCTCTCTCTCTCTCTCTCTCTCTCTCTCTCTGTGTGTGCAACACTTCGTCGAGGCGGCGCACACTTGCCGACATGCCCGCACGCACACACACGACAGCAAAAGAGAAGGGGGAAAAGGGGGGGGACGAGACTATGCAAGAGACTCAATGCAATGGGGTAAACTCTTCTTTACAAATACACGATCACCGCCGCAACCGGCGCGCATCAGAAAGTACACAAGGACGAGCCCCGCTCAAGCTCGGCTTCAAGGACTCCATGGCTTGTGCTCTTCGTGAGCTCCCTGTGACTCCAAACGAGCGAGCAACCCAAGATCCAAAAAGTCCCATCGAGAAAGTTCTCTCCTCTGTTCTTTTTTTTTTTTTTCCTCTTCCCCTTCCTTGCCAAAAGAAAAAGCCCTCCCTCTTTCTTCGAAAACGGCTGATCCCTCTCTCTCCTTTTCCTTTCAGCTTTTTCAAGCCAAAGAAAGCAAAAAAATTCTTTTCTGGCAGTGGCGCCTGGGAGCTTCCCTTCTTTTTAATTTTAGTCTTTACTCACCCTTCTTTTTCCCTTTAAGCCTTGAGGTTAACTTTCCACTTTTTACCTTATATCCAAGGACCTCAATTTTTAAACCTCCCTTTTGCATGCTGACGGTGCTCCGTGTGCTCGAGCTTTCTGAACCCCTCTCTTGCCAAGCCGCCCCGGCCAACCCCAAACCTTGAAAACTTTTCCGCTTTAGGTCAGTTCACCCCCTCGAACACCAAGCTGCAAGTGGTAAAAAAATTGAGTTGTACTCCTGTCGCAATATCCTATGGCCAAGCCGCAAAGCCCAGATGGAAGTTTGTATCGCCGACTTGCTTCAACACAATCACCATCGCTTCTCGACTCTTCCAGGCTCGCAATCCGAGGCATTACCCAAAACGGAAAAAAACATATGTGGCCTTTCACTACCCACGGCTCCCAACTTCATCTCGTTGTATTTGACTGACCGAGTATTCGATTGATGTGCAGTCGACTCGTGCTCACTCCACATAGCGCACACTATTACCGAGAACCTTGGCGAGGCCCAAAATATACAAGACGGCACATCCTCCAATGCGGCCAAGTGGGCTCAGACCCGGCCTCCGAAAAATCTTCAAACAGCCATAACTTTCTATCCATAGCTCCGATTCGCAATCCGAGAAGACATGCATGCTCCGTAACTCGAGCTTTACATATGTATCCACTGACATCAGTATGGGCCACTTGTCCCCAGTTGCCCTGTCCGTCGGGGATCTGCTACACACTCTAGCTTTAAACCGCAATATCTTGCACACCGGGGCTCTGTTTGACGAGCCATCTGGACCAGCTTCTAGAGCACATCAAGCATCACATTTGAGCACATAAAACCATCACTTCGAACACATGAGGCCACCGTCCAATTTAGCACCTGGCAGCACACCCTTGGCTAAAAAATCCATCATGTGCATACATTTCTCGATCCACCCAACCATCACTTCGAACACATGAGGCCACCGTCCAATTTAGCACCTGGCAGCACACCCTTGGCTAAAAAATCCATCATGTGCATACATTTCTCGATCCACCTAACCACAGTGGCACTTCACAGATGTATTATCACCTGGGCCCGCATCTGCTCGACCACATAGCCCCGCTTGTGTCCATTTCTATCGTCGACAGCATTTGGTTGCACCAACGTGCACCTTTAGTACTGTGGAGAGGCAAAGAGAATGAGTGAGAGAGAGGGAGAGTGTTTGTGTGTGTGTGTGTGTGTGTGTGTGTGTGTGTGTGTGTTTTGTTTTGCTTTGGAGAGAGAGAGAGAGATAGAGAGAGAGAGAGAGAGAGAGAGTTTGTGTGTGTGTGCGCGTTATAGAGAGAGGGAGAAATAGGTGGAGACAGGGGGGAAGGAGAGAGAGAGAGAGAGAGAGAGAGAGAGAGAGTTTGTGTGTGTGTGCATTATAGAGAGAGGGAGAAATAGGTGGAGACAAGGGGGAAGGAGAGAGAGAGAGAGAGAGTTCTCTCTCTCTCTCTCTCTCTCTCTCTCTCTCTCTCTCTCTCTCTCTCTCTCTCTCTCTCTCTCTCTCTCCACCTTTCCTTTTCACTAACAGCGCGCGGAGGCGTATTTTATCGTCATAAAATGTTTTCACGCGCGCCGTTAGTGATGATGAGATAAGGACCACCAAAACTTATCTCATCATCACTAACGGCGCGCGTGAAATAATTTTATGACGATAAAATACGCCTCCACGCGCAGTTAGTGAAAAGGAAAGGTGGAGAGAGAGAGAGAGAGAGAGAGAGAGAGAGAGAGAGAGAGAGAGAGAGAGAGAGAGAGAGAGAGAGGGTGTGTGTGAGAGACAGAGTGTTTGAGAGAGAGAGAGAGAGAGAGAGAGAGAGAGAGAGAGAGAATGTGTTTGAGAGACAAAGTGTTTGTGAGAGAGAGAGAGAGAGAGAGAGAGAGAGAGAGAGAGAGAGTGTTTGAGAGACAAAGTGTTTGAGAGAGAGAGAGAGAGAGAGAGAGAGAGAGAGAGAGAGAGAGAGAGAGAGAGAGAGAGAGACTCTTCTATTTATATATAGTGGGATGTTTAGAACAAAGTCCACTGCAAGAAAGGGGGGCAAGGGACCAGGGTTAGCAGCTAAGGCAAGTAGCAGATCTGCAACCCCAAAGAAGAGACCTGGAAAACCAAGTAAGATTTTGAAAGGTCCAAGGATGAAGAAGTTACAGAGCTACATGGGACTTTTTAGAGAAATCAGGAAGGCGCAGAAATGTGTTGATTTGTGCATATCAAAGCTACCGTTCCAGAGGATGGTGAGGTCCATTTGTGAGGAAGCGACTTGGGGCACTAAAAGGTGGAAAGTGGTTGCACTGATGGCTCTACAGGAAGCAGCAGAGGACTTCCTGCTTGAATACTTCAGTGACATGACCATTGTAGCAGCCCATGCCCACAAGGTGACTGTAATGGACAAAGATAGCGAGACACTCAAAAGGGTAAGGTGGAGGTATGAAAAACTTCCGGTACCCAATGACTGCAGGGATAAGAAAATGAGGGAATTTTTTCTATACCCCCTTGCACTATTTCCACAAGTCACAGTTGTAGATGTCACACATGATGTTAATACAAGGGCAAGGGCAGAGACGGTTGCTCGCCAAACAGAAGACATAAGGGAAGCAGAACTTAAGGAGATACCTTTGTCTTAAGTAAGTTTTAATATTTTTCTTACTTTGAAAACTCAAATGATAGGTGTACTAAATCAGGTACACTCCTTGCAGTTGGATCAAAAGCCAACTTCCACTGCACACCCACACGGAGGTGTTTCTTCTTGATCCACAAATGTCTATGATTATTAGACAGAAGAACAATCCATCTGGCACATTCAAAAGTTGGTTTCTCCACTGTGCTATGTTGGAGTAACCATCATCATCTTTCCTTATGAGAACAACCATCACTAGAGTCTCATATGCCTTGATGTTGACCAGCCAGCAGTGTGGGTGTTCAATTCAATAAAAGGAACCCACCCTAAAATTAGGTTGTAAGTGTTATGTATCAGAAAGAATTTCTTATGGATATCCATGTAAATTTGAAAGCCTCAAGCTAACATCCTGATACTCCTTTATGAAGTTGTGTAAAGAGATTATTGCTTCTTATGGCAAGCTTTGTGGAAGGTACGAACTATACAAGGGCCCAATCAAAGATGTGCCTGTACCAAATCAAACCGATGCAACTTCTTGCGGCTGGAGATGTCTTCTCCATGCAGAATATGTCTTGCAAAGCTACTTTGCATTACAATCTTTCATGACTAAGGTAACCATTTAGCAATGCATTCAGTCATTTGGTTTTCTTTATACAAGACTTCTCACTATGTGTTCTTTCAATTTTGTAAAGTGCTGTGGAGAACTACACATATGATTATTTGCAAAGATATCGGGCAAGTCTAATACAACACCTGCTCACTATGTCGAACCCCAGAGAAGTTGAAGATAGCTGCTTGGACGATCGCACAATCAATATGACAATACGTGACGAGCCACCACCACAAGCCCCTACATCAGACACAGTGGAACCACAACGGGCCGAGAGGGTCATACCAGCCAAAGATGAAAGGCCTGAGGATGCAGAAAGGCCAAACGAGGATATGCAAGGTGCTAGTGTACAAGCAGAGGGTCTTATGGAGGAGACAATGAAAGAGGCAAGTAGTCCAGTGGAGGAGCCAAAAAAGCCCATGGAGGAAACCCTGGATGAGGCAAGCCAGTCTCAGGAGGAGCCCCAAAAGCAAGCAAGCATGGATGAGGAAAGCAGGCCTATGGATGAGGCAATCCAGCCAATGGAGGAGCCCCAAAAGGATATGGATGAGGCAAGCCGGCCAATGGAGGGTGAGGAAAAGACCTTGGAGAAAACCATGAAAGACAAGCAAACCGATGAGGCACAAAGATCCATGGGGGAGACCCTTGATGAAGATGAGAACAATGACTACGACAACGAAGCAAAAGCAAAGGATAGTAACAACGACAACAACACTATAGAGACCCAATATGGACCCTTGCTACCTGTAGATACGGTTGTTCCGGTAATGTCTATTCAAGTATGAAAAAATATGTTCAGCTTCTAACTACTTATATGTACTTGTCAACTTTTGTAGAGGTTGATTATCTTGGACATCAATGGATTGGTGTTGATGCACCTACCTAATCCACCAGGAACAACTATCTCACCACCCTCTTTTGAAGGGCATACCTTTGATTTTTACCTTGAAGACATTTTGATTCCATACTTACAGAAATTGTATCTCAGTCCATTGTTCACGGACAAGTTTGTACTTTCTAATGAATTAAGATGACTCTTCTATCATGTCTTTGTGTTGCCTTACATTGAGAGAGAGAGAGAGAGAGAGAGAGAGAGAGAGAGATGTGGCAATGGCTAAAGAAATGTATTTCAAGAACACTTATATTCACATACCATAATTGACAAATGAGCTAAAAAAAACTTCATGTATTGAAAGTCACTCGTATACACTTGGGTTCACAAGAATCTCTATTTCAGCCTGACCATCCAACTATTTGCACAAAATATCTTTCTCCCTAAGCCGCATCAGCTTATGGCCAGCTAGGAAAAAGGAAAAATCTGAAAGGTCCCTGTCCATTGACTCTTCAATTATGTCGTGCCGCAACTGCAGAAGACTGCATAGCTCCCTTATTGTAACCACCAACATTAGGCCATGCTCTTTATCAAACACTTCCACATCCACAGCAGGATTATCTTCCAAACTTGCAAAAACCTGGTCCATAGGAATGTACTTACCTCTGAGCATTTGTGATCGCATATAACAAAAGGAGACTAACAGTGATTGGCTTGCAATCATGTACTTGACAACTAGAGTATCAAGCGCGACCTCACTCCGTATGCCAATCTCTTCCTTTACATACCATCCTCTATCAAGAAGTTTGTCACAAGATGACTGCTGAAATGACTTGCACATGAACATAGTTTTCATAACACGTATATTGTAATTATGAAACAACTCTATGAACAGTGCAGCAGGACAAAATTTTGCAATTCTAACCAGTTTGGTGGGAATAGAGCTACGCAGAGACCTCTGTATATCCTTGTAGAGCTAACTTTGCATTGCCTCCACCATTGTTCCCTCAGGAACTGGCCAGTCCACAGTGTTGTTCCACTCAGTTGTTGGTAGAGGCACTTTCACCCACTACAAGAGGCTATTCATATTAGCGACGCTCACACAGGGACGCTCAAAAAAAAAATCCCGGCGTCGCTATGAGCGTCGCAAATTTCCAAAGCTCATAGCCACGCTCATAGCGACGCTGACTGGGCTAAAAAAATAACAGAGCACGCCCAAAAACTCAGATCTGAGATCTGAGTTTTTCGGCGCCCTCAAGCAAGGAGTAGGTAACGCTCTCCCTCTCTCTCTCTCTCTCTCTCTCTCTCTCTCTCTCTCTCTCTCTTTTTCTTCTCCACACACACACACACACACACACACAAACACACACACACACAAACACGAGGAGAGGAAGGAGAGCCAGGTATGCTCCTTCCCTCTCCTCACTCTCATGTTCCCTTCCCCTCTTTCTCTCTCCCTCTCTCTCTCTCACACACACACACATACACACACACACATAGTGTTTTTGAGAGAGAGAGAGAGAGTACAAACATAAACAAAAACGCACACACACATACATAAACAAAGAATGCACACACACATTGAGAGAGGAAAAGAGAGAGAGAGCATGCATAAACAAAAAATGCACGCATTGAGAGAGGAAAAGAGAGAGAGAACATGCATAAACAAAAAACACACACATTGAGAGAGGAAAAGAGAGAGAAAACATGCATACGATCCAAAAAAACGCACACACATTGAGAGAGAAAGAGAGAGAAACTAATTTAACGTCGTAGGAAACTAATTAAAATTAAAAGACCTAAAGATCTAGCTGACGAGGAGTTGAACTCAAGACCTATTATTCAAGAGGGAAATGGCATAACCAATCTGTCATACTTGGCATGGGTGATAGAAAGGTTATACCATTTATCTCTTTTTATTGGCACACACATCCACACACGCGCACACACACAAGAAGAAGAGAGTTATAACGTCGTAGGAAACTATCCTAAAAGACGTTAAAGATTAGGTTAGATGTAGACTTACGTTAAATTAGATTTAGGTTTATTTAAGTTAAATTAGATTAGATTTAGGTTTATTTTTAATTAGATTTACGTTTATTTACGCTAGATTTAGATTTATGTTATATTAGATTAGATTTAGGTCTCCATAGACTGCGATGCCTGCATGAAGTGGGTGAAGAAAGCCCTCAATGGAATATAGGGTATTGCTGCCTTCACTCATGGTGGGCTCCGCCGGAAGTTAACTCTCACATCTTTAGTGATGAGAATGCCAACTCTTGCCGAGTTATGTGAAAAATTATGTGTTAAATCAGTTTTAAGGTTCTTATAATCCCTGTTAGTTTAGTTCTTTGTTTTTAATATAACATAATTTACGTTAGATTTAGATTTATGTTATATTAGATTAGACTTAGGTTTATTTAGGTTTACCCCCACACACACACACACACACACACACACACACACACACACACACACACACAAGAAGAAGAGAGTTTTAACGTCGTAGGAAACTATCCCAAAAGACGTTAAAGATTAGGTTAGATTGTTGAGAGGCACATGTTAGAAACTGACTCTGAATAGCTAAGTCGGATTTTGACTTATCGGATATTTACTGAGCTGTATTTTGCTAAGTCGGATGTAACTGTCTTTCAGTTGCAGTCTGCTGAATGTCTTGTGACTGGGTAGTTAAGTCGGATTTATCTATATAAGTGGGGAATGTATCTGCGCACGAGGTATCTGTTCTTTGATATGAATGTGATGATGATGGTGCAGTGCAGCAACTATTCAGTGTATTCTCTACTTACTCTGATATTTTTGAGTAGTCATGTTTACTGTGTCTGAATTGTTGTTAATGAAGTATGGTGGAGTAGATGGTTATTCTTGCTGTGTATGATGTTCATGTGTTGACCTAACCCACAACACATTTGGCGATCCGCTGGGTTAATGTTTATTTTCAAGTAATGATGCATGTCAGAGGGAGACAGGAGAGTAGGAAGAGTGTACTACACAAGGGCTCAAGCACAGGCTGGAAACATTGATCCATTTAACTATGATCATGACAATCAGCAATCACCCGATGCTCAGGGGCAGCAACCTGTAGACCAAGGAGGGGTAGGATCAGGAGCAGCAGGAGAAGAGAGAGTGAGGCAATTTATTGGAGCTTTATTCCTGGCAAGAAGAACCACCAGGAGAAGGATCGAGTTTGACCCACTTCAGGGGGCTACCAGGCAAAGACCTAGGAGACCACCACAACCCATTCCAATGGCTCAACCACCACCCAACCCAAAGGTCAAGGCAGCCAAGTTTAGAGCAGGGAGTAAGGAAGATGCTGACTGTCATGTGGCACAGTTTGAAACTAAGTGGCAGGCAAGTGGCTATCAGGTGATGTATGCTGATGGAGTAAAGATGGAACAGTTTGCTGCCACATTGGAAGGAAAGGCCATGAGTTGGTTCAGCCAATATGGCATTGCACATTTTGCTACTTATAATGCTTTGAAGCAGGCATTTCTGCAGAGATTTAGAAAGGAGAAGACTCCGACTGATGTCCTGAGAAAACTCAGAGACATTAAGCAAAATAAGATGCTGGTTGAAGACTATGCACAGAAGTTCAGAATTTTAGTAGAAAGATTGCAGGGGAATGAAAGACCCACTAATGAAATGTTAGCAGGTTATTTTTTGAAAGGATTGAGAAGCAGCTTAAAGGGAGCAGTAGCTAGCATTGATATAGCTGGAGGTCTGGATGACCTTGTTACTGCTGCTGCAAGGGTGGAGAAGAGACTTGGCATGACCAAAGCAAAAGGAAAAGAAGACAGTGACTCAGATTCAGAAGAAGCATCTGAAGACACAGATTCCAGTGGGAACTCAGATTCAGACTCACCATCAGACAGTGATGAGGAAACAGAAAAAAGAAAGAAGAAACAGAGCAGTAAGAAGAAGAAAGTCAAGCAAAAGCAGAGTATTGAGCAAGATTTGGTAGGCAAACTTAAAAAGTTTGGTTATTCTGTTGTAGCACCTAAAGAAAAAGTGTATTGTCACATTTGTGAAAGGGATGGACATAGTACTACTAGCTGTTGGTATAATCCAAAGAATAGAGGGCAGACAGCACCTAACATAGGAAGAGGAAGACTAGAAATTGGAGCAAATCAAGCAGTACCATTTAGGGGAAGACCACCATTTCAGAGGACAAGACCTCCTAGACCTCCTTGGAGAGAGTAGGAGAACAATAATAATAGGAGACCCTGTGTGTACTGTGGTGCACCAGATCACTGGGTAGGTCCCAATTGTGCTTTATGGGTGAAGCATAGGGAAGAAAGGGGAATGCCCATTGTGAGATATAATCAGCCCAATCAACTTGAAAATCAGCAACAGCAGCAGCAGCAAAATCAGCCAGCAGCTCAGGCAAATGTAATCTTGTTTGATGTGTTTTCTCAGGATAAGCAGATGCAAGATACTGACCAAGAACAGGAGCAGCAAGGGAATGAAGAGGAACATCAATGGGCTTGTGACTGCAACCAATGTGTGCAGGAGGATCATGTTGAAGTTCTAGCAGTGACTAGGTCGAAGGATAAAGCACCTTTGGATTGGAAGGAGCAAAAAGGGGTAAGAGACCAGGTTACAAAAAGGATTGCCAAACACCAGGCAAAGCAGGTGGATATTGAGGATGACTCAAAAGAAAAGGAAGAGCAGAATAATGGGAGCAAGGAGGTGGAAAATAAATAGGATAAGGATTGGTTTGAAATACTTATTAGCTCACCTCTTCAATTATCTTTGGATCAGTTGTTGCAATTGGTTCCAGCTTTCAAAGACAGATTGTTTAGAAAGCTGCAGAACCTGAATGGACTTGGCACAATGGACAGGCAGTTTTCTCCAACAGCAGCAAATAGAATTGATCCAGCAGATGTGGACTTTGTGGTACCAGTTATTAAAGTACACTTTCTTGGAGAAAATTTTGATGATGTGTTATTGGATGGAGGCTCTGGGGTGAATATTTTACCAGAGGCAGTGTACAAAAGAATGGAGTTGGGAGCTATGGCTCCAGCACCTTTTCAGGTGAAAATGGCAGACCAATCTAGGGTACAACCTTTGGGAATTCTCAAAGCACAGGAAATTCAGGTGTCAAGATTATCCTTTTTTGTTAATTTTGTGGTACTCAGAATGTCAGACTCAGCAGCTGCATATGAAATGCTATTAGGAAGGCCTTGGTTCAGATTGGCTAAAGTAAGACAGGACTGGGGAGAAAATGTTGTCATATTGAAAAAAGGGAAAAAGAAAGTAACCATACCTATGAGGGGAAGGAAGATGGTTCCATTAAGTGAGAAACCACTGTTTGCTCAGACTATTAATTTTGCTGATGAGGTCACAGATGATCAAGAGGAAGAGTTCTTGAAGGCCAATCCAACTGTTGTACCTGTGTTTGAAGTAGATGTGGAAAGCATGTTACAGCAAGGTAAGAAACAGGATGAGCCAGATACAGGTTTAGCACCAGGACAGACAGTGCAGGGTAAGGAACTGTTACAGTTGGTGGACCAGAAATATGCTATGTCTGATAAGGAACAGATTCAGCAGGAAGAAAAGGAGGCCAGGGATATGGCTGAGAAAATTTATGAAAAGAAGTTTGGGGCATCAAGCAGGGTAGAAAAGGAGGAGCTTCAAGAGCTAAATTTCGAAACAGAGGCAGAACCAAGAATGGTCAGAGTGAGTGCACACATTCAAGGGGAATTTTTGGCACAGCTATTGCAATTATTGGTTGATTATAAGGATGTGTTTGCTTGGGATTATTCTCAGGTGAGAGGCATTGACCCAGCACTACATCAGCATAGGATTAATTTGAAAGAGGGTGCAAAACCAATTGTGCAGCAAAGATATAGAATGAATCCTAACTTTGCCAAACAGGTGAAGGAGGAGCTTGATAAGCTCCTGGCAGTAGGGTTCATTAAACCTGTACATGAAGTATCATGGTTGTCTCCTATACTGGTTGTGCCAAAGAAAAATGGAGCTTTAAGAGTATGTGTGGATTATAGAAGATTGAATGCAGCAACCATTACTGATCCCTTTCCTATGCCATTTTGTGATGTTGTGTTGGATGCAGTAGCTGGTCATGAAATGTACAGCTTTTTGGATGGTTTTTCTGGTTATAATCAGATTAGTGTTGCTGAGTCGGATCAGCATAAAACAACTTTTATAACTGAATGGGGAGCCTTTGCATACACAGTGATGAGTTTTGGGTTAACCAATGGACCACCTTCATTTAATTTTGTTGCTCATAAGGTGTTTGAACCTTACTTACAGGACTTTATGAGAGTCTTTGTGGATGATTTCTCAGTGTTTGGAAAGAAGGATAAACATCTGCTACATCTGAAGCTCTGTTTTGAAAGATGCAGACAATTCAGGATGGCTCTGAATCCTTATAAAAGTGTAATTGCTGTGAGGAGTGGAATAATTTTAGGACATGTGGTGTCAGAAGCAGGAATGGCTATAGATGTCAAGAAAATAGAAGCCATTCAAGCAGCACCAGTTCCTACCAATGTTAAAGAGTTAATGAGGTTTGTTGGACAGACAAAGTGGCACTCCAGATATTTGAGGTATTTGTCTAATGTATGCTTGCCATTAACTCAATTAACAAAGAAGGATGTGGCATTTGTATGGGATGAACCTCAGCAGAAATCATTTCAGATGTTGAAGAAAATGATATCAGTAGCACCAATTTTGCAGCCACCTGATTGGTCATTGCCTTTTCATGTGTTTGTTGATGCGTCGGATATAGCAATAGGAGCTGTACTGATGCAGGAGAAGGAGAAGGGATGGTTCAGACCTGTGTACTATGCAAGCAGGTTCAGCAGATGGAAGAGAATAAGAGACAGCAGCTTGCAGAGGCAGAAAAGAAAGAGGAGAATTTTACTAATAGTTTTTTGATGCAGGATGTAGCTGAGGAGAAAGTGGCAGAAGAGCAGATTGATACTGTGATTGCAGATAGAGCACAAGAGGTGGAAATGGGAAAAGCTGATGCAGCAGAGTCAGATGCAGTAAAGGAAGCAGAGCTGGTGGATCATAAAGTGAATGCTGAGGACCAGAGTAAGGAAGAAGCTGTGCAGCAGAGGGTGGATTTCTGATCAAGGGATATGTGGATCCGGGTCAGATTTCTGCGAAATCTACCACCGGGGCGTGCCATGTGTTGAGAGGCACATGTTAGAAACTGACTCTGAATAGCTAAGTCGGATTTTGACTTATCGGATATTTACTGAGCTGTATTTTGCTAAGTCGGATATAACTGTCTTTCAGTTGCAGTCTGCTGAATGTCTTGTGACTGGGTAGTTAAGTCGGATTTATCTATATAAGTGGGGAATGTATCTGCGCACGAGGTATCTGTTCTCTGATATGAATGTGATGATGATGGTGCAGTGCAGCAACTATTCAGTGTATTCTCTGCTTACTCTGATATTTTTTAGTAGTCATGTTTACTATGTCTGAATTGTTGTTAATGAAGTATGGTGGAGTAGATGGTTATTCTTGCTGTGTATGATGTTCATGTGTTGACCTAACCCACAACACAGATGTAGACTTACGTTAAATTAGATTTAGGTTTATTTTTAGTTAGATTTACGTTTATTTAGATTTACGCTTATTTACGTTAGATCGAGTCCACGCAAGAATTACTTACGGTTTAGGGTTTAGAGTTAGACGAACAGTGAAAAGATGTTAAGATGCTGTGAAGTGCTACAGCTAGAGAAGAGGCAAAGGGGTTTTGTCCACTACATGCAGTATCATGTAGACGTGGGTCTGTAGATTTCTTGTACCCACAAATATAGGTATTGACCAATAAAGACGAGATTATAAACCGGTGGTTCTGATCTCCGTGCACCTCTAGACCGAGGTGTGCGGGGATTGGACATGACTAGAGAATGTGAGGTAAAGAGAGAGAGAGAGAGAGAGAGAGAGAGAGAGAGAGAGAGAGAGAGAGAGATAAGACGAAGAATGCCAATAGAATATTAAATTTGTTGTCCAGGTTATAATATTTTTATCCTCATTATGAGTAGCGACGAGGATGTGGGACCGTCCAACCGAAACACCTATCTCTCAACGATGGTCTTATGTCCTTGTAATCAATGCAAGCATGCTGTGCAACGGACAAGACGTGTTTCTTTGCAGCACGTTCGCGAATTTGGTGAGTTCGATCCATCTATTCTAGATCGAGTTGTTGCCAATTATAACTCGTCCGACTCTGACGCTGGCCAACAAGCAGCAATCTTGCAACCCAATAGACGTGTTCGCAGGCGCTTTGGTCAAGCAGCATATGTGAGGCCACAAGATGTAGCCTCTGACAGCTGGGGGGATGATCATGCAGAGCACATTCCAAACGAGGCAATGTTTGAGCCTGAGATTGATGAAATGAACGAGACGATCATGGATTCAGAAAGGCTTATCTATGATGATATGAAAAGTGAAGCCGATACGCCATTGTATAATGGAGCACGTATGTCTAGATTGAAAGCACTCCTGGTTCTTCTCAACATGCAGGCAAAGTTTGGATGGAGTGACACTAGCGTCACAACGCTTTTCAGGTGATCTATTACAATTAGTTTACTTTAATAAAACTCTAAATGTATAATGATCTGATAGATTTTTACACGACTGTATCGTATTTTTATGTTGTGTAGATTGCTTAAAGAGCACATACTACCAGCTGACAATGTGATGCCAGATTCCCGAGATGAAGCAAGAAAGATTTTGCGAAACTTGGGGATGGATTACAATTCTATCCACGCTTGTCCTAATGACTGCATTCTTTTCAGAGGGGAATACATAGTCATGGAGAAGTGTCCGAAATGTGATTCCGAAAGATATCGAGTAGATCTCCACGGGACAAAAATTCCACAAAAGGTTTTGCGATATTTTCCTCTGCCTCCTCGCATCAAGCATTTCTTTGAATGTAAGTCCATGGCCGCCCTAGCATCATGGCATGAGGAGAATAAATCTTCGGATGGTGTGCTACGAATTCCTGCAGATTGCGCAGCCTGGAAACATATAGATGGAACATGGTCGGATTTTGCCAGGGAAGCTCGAAATTTGCGCTTAGGCCTGGCTATGGATGGCGTAAATCCATTTGGTCAAAGATCAACATCTTATAGTGTATGGCCCATTGTCATCGTCAACTACAACATTCCCCCGTGGTTGACTACGAAGAAGGGGCACCTATGGCTAAGCTTGATTGTGCTAGGGCGATATAAAGTGGAGAATATGGATGTGTATCTTCGTCCACTATTGGAAGAGCTACAACAATTGTGGATTGGCATAGAGGTGGTGGATATGAGCCGACACACAGGACGACGGAATGCTTTGATCAGAGGCATTCTAATGTGGACCATGCATGACTATCCCGGGCTAACAGAATGCTCAGGTGATCTATTGACACTCCTCACTCAGACACTGTAAATCTTGTTTTTTCCCATAGTTGATCTATTATCATGTGTATACATGCAGGGCTTCAAACAAGCGGATACAGAGCATGTGTCACATGTGGACCTAGACTGAATGCACGTAGGGCGCACTTACTGAAGAAGCAAATCTACGAAGGTCATCAAGCGTATCTTCCAGAGAATCATGTGTTACGCGACGGCTTTTTGGGAAGAGAGCCACCAAGGATGTCTGCACAAGCATGGTTAGAGCAGAAGGAGATGTGCGATGAAGGATTGCCTCCAGGGATGAAGAGACTATCTCTATGGTACGAGTTACCATACTGGCCCCGACTCATGATCAATCACTTGCTCGATCCAATGCACATATTCAAGAATGTGGGTAATCTACTATGGGACCATCTGACCGGCAAGAAAGATACTTTGGGAGCCAGAGTTGACCTTAGAAATGTGGATTGTATGGAGCAATATTGGCCGCAAACAGCGTCTGATGGATCGATAAAACATCCCCCTTTTACAAGTTATGTGCTTGAAAGCTCTCATGTAAGTTATGTGGCTCTGGCAGGTAATATTTCATCCTACAAAGTCTACATCAAACTGGTGGTACGTCATAGAGGTAGCCCCTCGTAGTGCAAGGACGTATGAAGGCTACCATGTGCCAATCACAACGGCATCAATGGAGGAGATCAGAGAAGATGCTCAATCAGAAGCCGCTGCGGTGGTGCCAGACGGGCATCAAGATGCTACTACTCTATATGGGGTGCATGCAGAGGAGCTACAAAATGAAACAGAGGATATGTGTTTAAACGGAGAGCTCTATATAGATATAGGAAGTTATGCTGAGTTATACGAGGATGAGAGAGAGAGATCTCTTAAAGCCACAAATATTGTATTTGAACAATTTTGCTCCGTGTTGTAAAAGCTCTGGCTCTCTAAGTACCTTCCATGGTGTATAACGCTCTTTTCTACTCGCGCTCACATCTTTTGATTGAAAATTCTAAGTTTTCGACTTGCCTCTTCTATCACTCAATTCATTGCGTCATTGTATTTATATGCGTCATTACGTCATTGTATTTAATGGTCTTTGCGTCATTGTCTACTCTATTCATTCAATATTAAGTTTAAATATTCGTGTGTTTAATGCAGGTATGGATGATGAGGAGTTTCTTTCTTCTTTGTCACCGTAGCAGAGACAGTGGTACGTGGAGCGTCATCGCTCTGGCGCATCATCGCGCGTTCCTACTCCATCCGCATCTCCCTCTCTTTCGGAGCATTCGGCGCGCTCCGAAGCTTCGGCGTCGACGAGACGAGCTTCACACTCGTCTAGACACCGGCGCTCTAGTGGTGGCGGTGGCGGTTGTTGTGGGGATTCCGCCGCCGATGCCTCCACACCGCCTCGTGTTCGACGAGGCTCTTTACCCTCCCCTTCTTTGCCCGCCCCCACACTAGCCACAGCATCGCCATCTACGCCAGGTTTTGCACGGTTGACTGTTCCTAGCAGCTACACACCTCTACCTACTCCGCCAGGAGCCACCCCACTCGACACTCCTCGCTTCGGGGCCCAGACGCCGGTGGAGACATCTGACGTCCGTACCCCCATCGACACGCCACTAGAGACCCCTGCCGGGACACCTAGGTTCACGCGTCACCGGCCAGAGGGCTTGCCTTACTCCGTCGACTTCAGCGACGACATCATCATGGATGATGACGGCAAGAAGGTGATCTCGCGCATGCGTGGTCTTTGCTCTCAGCTGTTTAGACACTACATACTAAACAAATGGAGTGAAGTACCAAGTGATTTAAAAAACAGAGTCATCAGCATACTTCATGATGAGTTTCCCGTTCCAACACAGGATGAGCGCTTCAATGAAGACCTGATGAAGATTCGAATGCGCGAATACTGCAAACACAAGCATTCCGAAGTGCAAAAAGCAATCAAGAATGGGTGGAACAGGCCAGATTGGCTGGCCAAAGAAGATTGGAAGAATGCGAAGAAAGCAGCGCGCGAGAATCCCGACAAGTGGAAGCAACAAAAGGATGCAGCCAGAGTGCGAGTAGAGGCAGGGAGCTCGCACCACTTGGGGAGCGGTGGATAGGCATCATTTGAGGCCGATTTTGTAAGTGTTTTCGCATTGCTCTTTATGTTCGATAGTTTAGGGTTTATGAGTTTTTTAATTCTAACATAATGAAATCTTTGTATGTTTTGACAGTGGTCGATGACAGGACGTGATCCCACACCGTACGAGCGCGAGTACGCATGCAGGAAGGGCTTAAACGCCCTGATGGACATTCTCAGTTCTCGCGGCGGCATGGTTAGTATTAGGGTTTACTCTCTTCTATTTTTTGTATTGTTTTATAAATGTCGTTATATGTTTATACTTACTGAAAGCTGTCTTATTGTCTTTTTTTGCAGAATCCGACAGATACGCCGCTTGGACGCGATGAGACGTCTGACTAGACAACGTCAGTTTAGCCGTAGCTAGATAGCATTAGTTTAGGGTTTCTCATAGCTTATGTATCATGAGACGGATTTTATACGTCTTTTTGAACCATGTATATTATTACATTTGTCACCGCAGTTCCTTTTGCCAATCAATTCTTTATGCGTATGATGTTGTACAATTGTCATTATTACATTTGCCAATCAATTCATTTTGCCTATGATGTGTACAATTGTCAATTTTACGCTTGTCAATTTTGCAAACAATGCGTCTTGTGGGTAACTATTTTGGGTCTATTATCTACCCTTGCACTTTTTTAAAAAAGTGAATCAAGTACAATATGGTTGATGGGTGGCAAGGCATTCAATGCCCTGTCACCAAAAAAAAATTCTCTCGGGCGTCGCTATAACCGTCGCTATTTATGGCTCTGTAGCGTCGCTATGAGCGTCGCTATAGTCTTCTCTGTAAACGTCGCTATAACCGTCGCTATGAGCGTCGCTATGAGCGTCTCTATATAGCGACGCTCGTAGCGACGGTTTTAGCGACGTCGGGGGTTATAAAAACCCAGTGTATTTTCGTCTATAACAGCGTCACAAGAGCACACAACCTCTTGTAGTGACCAACATGCCATTCTTATTCCCTGGGTAGAGTTGGTAGAAGTGGTCATAGAAAAATATTCCTTCATCAGCCAGGCTTTTGTTGGTTCTCCCTGAATACTGTAGAGAACCAATGTGGGCATGAACAACAAGGAAGAGGCATATTATGCACTCCACAGGCTCCCATTGATAAGAAGAGGGATAAACATCTACAAAATTTATAACAAGAGTTAAACTAAGAGTATCAATAAGTGAAAATGACAAATCTAATGTAGTTGAGATGTGAAGAATGGAGCCATTGCTCATAAGAAGAGGGATAAATGTTGCAAAATATGTTAAAAAACTTAAACTGAGAGTATCAATAAGTGAAATGACAAATCTAATGCAGTTGAGATGTGAAGAATACTTACAATTGCAATGTGGTTGTTGATGTATATCTGACACATTTTCACCGTTTGCTATCATGTCTGGATGGGTAAATACATGTTGAACAAGAACTTCCTTTACAGATCTTTCGCTGATTTCAACTTTGAAATCCAACACTCTGGCCTTCCATGCTGAGCGGTAAACATTGATAGCACTAGACCTCTTGGCTCTTCTTGGTTGCATTAGGACCCATGAACCTTTGTTTATCCTTTGTCCAAGCCATTGGTTCTCTGCACTTATTGAAGTTGATATTGTAATTGATGATATGCTACTACTTGGCCTTCTAGGCAAAGTGCAGGTGTTGCTAGTTGGTGTGAGAGACCATAAACACCTAGAGCTTCTTGGGCGAGAAGACGTGGAAGCCATAGCTCTAAGAGAAAATCTTTAGTGGATGGAGATTCACTATGAAAGCATCCTAATGGAGGAAACTGTTTTCTAATTCCAATATCTTATTCGCGCTTAATGGCCACCCTCCAGTACGTTAATGACCATAAGAGAATATCAGCAGTGAGACCATAGATGCACCTAACAGCTCGGTAAAAGAAAATAAGTTACGATGCCACAATCCTAGATTCCTGAAAGTTTTTAAATTATTTTCCTATTTCTTGAGTCTTTCCATGTATTTTCCTACGCAACGTAGCCCTCAAGCTCATTGGACGCGCTCTATTTTCTCTCTCTTTCATATGGCCCTCCAAATTACCTCCAAAATTTCCTAATGGGTGTTGATCAACCCAAGTGGAGAGGTGGTCATGAAAGAGAAAGTCAATCTATCGGGTTCAGCAAGAAACAATGAAGCAAAGTTTTACATTTTACTTCATGTCTTGAAGATGTACATTAGTCAGGGTATACAACAACTCATGGTAAAAGGGGATGCACTTCTCATCGTGAAGCAGATCTTACGCATTTGGGCATGCAAAAATTAAAGCCTAAGGACAAAAGTTCATGCCATTAGTAGGTTGTTTAATCAGTTTGAATAAGTGCAACTATATCATATTCCAAGAAACAAAATGAAGACGATGATTTACTTGCACAACAAGAAGTTACGTGTGTTGAGAAAGAAAGTCATCACGGTGACATTAGCTATTAAGCATCCAAGATACCGGGAATGGATTCATTGGATCCCATTATTGGTTACATTTTAGAGGGCAAGTTTCCACAAGGTTTCACAAAGGCTCAGAAGAGGAGGCTCATAAAGAATGCAAGTGTCTATCTCTTCCTAGAAGGCTCCCTCTATCAAAGATGAAAGGATCAAGTGTGCAGAAGAGTACCAACTATCAAGGAAATTCTAGCCATTGTAGAAGGTTTGCATAAGGAAGCATGTGGTGGCCATTTTGCCCAAGAGCTAACTGTGAAAAAAAAAATTGATTGTGAATCTTTGATATAGGTGCAAAAGCTATCACAATTGTTAGGTTAATGGAAACAAAAGGTTGGTTCATTGTCTAAGGCAAGTTGTACTCGCAAATAGACCCTTTGAAAAGTGGGGCATTGATGATATGGATCCTCTTCCTAGAACAAATAAAGGTAAACTCTGCATTCTAGTGGCTGTAGATTACATGAATAGGTGGGTAGAGGCTCAAAGTATGGCAAGGATAAATGGAAAAATAGTGAGCAAGTTTGTCTACACTAATATTTGTTGAAGATTTTTCACCCCTTTGGAGATTTGTTTTGATAATGGTCCAGGGTTTAAGAAGGGATTACTCACGGAAGTTTGTGAAGAGCTTCACATTCTACATCATCATAGCACACCCTACTACCCACAATAGAATGGTTTTGTGGAGAAGGCTAATGGGGTCATTGTAGGTATCATCAAAAATATGGTGATGAACAATACAAATTTGTGGGACGACTTCTTGGATGGGGCATTATGGGCGTATCAAACCACATATAGGGAGGCCATAGAGTTCACACCATTTCACTTGGTGTATGGTCAAGAGGCTTTGCATCCAATTGAGCTAAACATTCCAACAATCTGACTTCATGACAAAGCAGCACATACAAGATAATCAAGAAGCATGAATGGATTGACTTCTTACCTTAGCTAAGCTTGAGTGGAAAAGAGAAGCAACTCAGAGTGCTACAAGATGAAAGCTACACAAGCAAAGGAGAAGCTTGAAAAGAAACTCAGGGACAAAGGCATCAAGAAAGGAGGTCTTGTGCTAAGGTATGCCAATCGACTTGATAGTTGCAAGTTTGAAGCTAGATGGTAAGGATCGTAGAGTGCATCCATGGAGCGAGCCAAGAGCAGTGAGCCTCGAGCAAAAATGAGAAATCAGTTGAGCAGATAGAAGCGAGCACAAAGTAGCTTGAGACAACCCCACTGTAGTAAAATCAAGCCCCATGTATTTAGGGTTTAATACTTCTATGACAAATACTCCAGTGCACATAGAGAAAGACGATCCTAAAATCGCGAGAGAGAGAGAGAGAGAGAGAGAGAGAGAGAGAGGAAAATTTTTATAGACCTTCATGAATGTTAATACTCCCTAAGCAAAAATTGGTAGGGCAATGGAAAAATTGCATGCACCATGATTTCTTTTAAATCATGGGAAAAATTTATAGGGAGGAAAATTTGTAGAGAGCTTTTGTGTGTGTGTGCGTGTGCGTGTGCGTGTGCGTGTGCGTGTGCGTGTGCGTGTGCGTGTGCGTGTGCGTGTGCGTGTGCGTGTGCGTGTGTGTGTGTGTGTGTGTGTGTGTGTGTGTGTGTGTGTGTGTGTGTGTGTGTGTGTGAGAGAGAGAGAGAGAGAGAGAGAGAGAGAGAGAGAGAGCGGATTTGAGATGTACTACCTTTGCAAAAGGCCCAAATGATCTATGAGAGAAAAACATACATTAATCATACCTATGATACAATTATTTGAAACACGAATGAAACAAAAGAAACAACCTGAAAAGATTATGAGTGGTGGGTACAAAATGAGATAGTGACAAGCTAGAGGGGGTTTGAAGTGTGTGTGTGTGTGTGTGTGTGTGTGTGTGTGTGTGTGTGTGTGTGTGTGTGTGTGTGTGTGTGTGTGTGTGTGAGAGAGAGAGAGAGAGAGAGAGAGAGAGAGAGAGTGACAGAGAGCATGCCATTCAAAGTTGACCATTGGAAAGAAATGGAGATTGCAATATAGACAAGAGAGAGTGACATGGTAGAGTTGCAAAGTTTGCAAAACTCTTTGAATATGTTATGGATGAAATCTATCATATTCTTGAAGGAATAACCTAGAAAAAAAAATGCTTTAGTACCTGCCTCTTACAAAAAGTTTATGTTGATTCAGTTCAAAAATTAGGTGTTGAGTGGGTTACAAAATGCACTAAGTAGGAGGAACTAAATAACTGCAGTGATCTATAGACTATAGGTTTTGCTATCTTGTCTACCCTTCCAAAAACAAAATAAGACATCACCCAGGCTATAGCCCTTATAGCTAATTAGGTTGGATTCTGACTGCCTTTGTTAGCATATCCTTAAGAATGGCCTTTGGAATTCGTGCTTGATGGATATGCATGTTGTTGTTGACATCTTGTCCAAGTACAATCAAGTACAGAAAATAAAGATGCTTGCAAGCAAGAAAGGATGCTTTTTTTGCCAACTTGCCTTGAAAATCAATGCACGAACAAGATGGGACATTCTGAATTATAACTTCTATGCATGATGTAGGGGCTCTACTGTGACCTGTCAGTAGTTCTATGGTAAAAATATTTTTCTCTCCTTCCACTTCTACGCGGCTTCCAGTCAATTTTTCTGACATTCTAATGCTGCATTAACTTGAGCATAGGCAGCCTTCGATACCCCTGGTCTATAGGGATAATTTTGATCTTCATTTTTGTTGGCACGGGGCTCTCTCTGATGCACTTCTTTGGGGATCAATGATTCCGTTGACACTCCAATCTCAAATCCTGCCTTCACAAGTGCACAAGCTTCTTGGATGTTGAGTTTGGTGCCCTTTGCAATAGGCCAAACATGCGGAGCGCATTCTGGTGGGTGTATGATGCTTGTGACCATTCTCCATGTATGCCTCACATCTATGTTGCAAAATTAGCAAAACTTTTGCTTCCGCCAAGAAGATAATTGACAGTCACTCCAAAAACATGGAGCTGGGTCTCCCGGTCTCTGCCTCAATCCACACTTCTTACCAGCTATCCAATGGTTACACTCCACTCTACTTAATGTTGGTATCCTGCGAATAGCCCACTTTGTGTCATGGACATTTTGCTCTAGAGCTTGCAACAATTCAATGCATGGTTGCTCATGTGCTGCATTTGACGTCTTATCTTGCGTGAAATAATTCTACTCAGGCCTGTGGCTACAAATGCTTGTATCCATATCCATTAATGGTCGCTTGGCACGCATTGTCCTCTTCTCGCCCTTGAAATTAACTCTGTTATTGAACATTGGAGTACCCATGGAAGCATCATCCACTGCCCTAGAGGTGGCTACTGGTGATGGACTAGTCTGCATCCTTGACATGGCTCTGTCAACTAAAATTTCCAATGTTGGCCCCCCTCCGATATATTTACCATCCAAGAAGGCTAGATGCCGGGCACACTGAAGATAGGCATTAATAAGATCAGTGACACATGCATCATAAAGACTAATTTTTTGCTTGTACCCCTCTCCAGCCAACCAACTTGCATGTTTGCTCTCAGAGAGGTTGGTCCTTGGAATCAATGCATTCATTATGGGCTCCCCATCCTTGACCATCATATGTCCCCAATGGCTAACCCTGAAATGCCACCAACTCAACCAACTATCTAGCTTTGGTATGTTTTTATCTGTTGTCTTGCCTGTTGCCCACCAGCTCCTAATCCTATGAAATTGCTCGAGTGCCGCATCTGTTGTTTCAGAAAATCTCCACTTCTCACACATCTCTTTATGCTTTGATTGGTACTGGGAGTGGATATACCTCTGTGTGTGCACCCTCAAATTATCCTCCCAGTGCCATAGACAAGACCTTTCCCTACCCACCATTTCCTTCTTGTCCCCGAACACATATCTCACTGCATTCCAATTTGCTCCTGCCTCATCTGACATGAATCCTTGAAAATTGGCTGGCCTATCTGTGTGCTCAATCATAACCTGGTTCATAGATTCCCAAAACATTATTTGTGCTTCCTCATCCTCTTCTTTGAGCTCGCATGTGGCAATAGTTAGAAGCTCTCCAATCCTAATAACATTACAAAGCCATGAGCCAAGGTATACAATAGTTTACACAATTAGTATCCACATCCACTTATTTATTTTTTAATACTTATTTGTTACAATAGTTTACACAATTAGTATCCACATCCACTTATTTGTTTTTTAATACTTATTTGTTACTTACGTGTGATCATAAACATGTGCTCCCATTGTGTGCCAGCCTCCTTCTATTCGATGGACATGGTCAAAACAAACCCATGATAATCGGAGGTCTTCATGTCCATCTCTATCCATCCTTCTGACCACATCTACTCCTGAACCTGGGCCAGTAGTAGACATCTTGAATATGAAGGACCGCTCTTGTGATGTTGATGCTTGCAATGGAAATCGAGAGCCATGGAAGAACTGAAAGTGGCACTTTCTCTTTAGTTCAAGAATTGCATCATATCCATCACCCATTGGTCGAGTGGTCCTTCTACACTGCATCACCATTTGCTTTACCCTACAACATACATAATCATGGGTGAACCAATTTTTCAAGAATACAAGTGTTTTGGTGCTTATAAGTTGAAAACTTACTTCTTCATGTTGACAAGGGTAACCAATTCTTGGGACATCTCATGGACCTCCTTCTCACTTAAAAAATCCCCACTTGTAATATTGTCATCTGTGAAGGCCTTGAGCACCATCTCTCTAGCCAATATCATTTGTACCTTCCTAGGGCCTGCTCTATTGTCCATTGTCACTGCCTTAGCTACTAAGGCTTTTATGTTCCGAATTGATGCTCTAGACATTCCCTTAGGGACGATGTGTTTGTGCTTGCCATGGTGCATAAATAGCCTACTATGGCAAGAATCCCTAGGCATAAAGTAGTAAACTGTTGCTGGACAATCTTTCACACACATGGGAACATGCTTGCAAAAAAAGCATTCCAAATTTCCATAGCTCCCCATGGCTAGGCAGCCATTCTTTGGGAGCTTGGACAACTGACCATTCCAATGTTGCTTGTTAGTTTGATTAGTTCTGCTCCTAAATGAGCATCGCTCATTCATGCATTGGAAAACCCCTACATAAAAACTCTTCCTAAGGACAAAAGATTTTTGAGTTCTTGTCTGAGTTTGTGGTTTTGTCCACAAATTTCCCTCATACTTTTGCTCCATACCCTCCATTGCCTTCCCCTCAATCATTTCATAGATGCAGAATTCTTGGTAGGTTTTTGGTAGATCTTTGACCTTGCCCTTGTATTCACACTCTTGCATAATAGTGTGAAGCACATCATTGGGAGGGAGTGTACGGATGATCTGGAATGCAGAAACTGTTGTCTCAAAATTTAGAGTTTCTTCATCTAGCTTATCAAATTCAACATGATCTTCATTTTCCTCATCATCATCAATTTGTCTGCAAGAGAGCAAAAAAAATAGTGAAGAATTGTTCAAATTCAAACCTTCCAAAATGATCTTGGACTTACATGCACTTACATTGGTGCAGGTGATGGACCAATTGGAGATGACTCAGGGGTCTGAAAGATGTCTTCTAGTCTTGCAGTGTAATTTTTAGATAATGATTCCTCCAAGATGAAGTATGCCTCCATATAAACCCCCGCATAGGTGGGAAGAGGTGCCAAAACATTAAACTCTTGTCCCTCCTGAACAAGAGCCTCGACAATGACCCTAGTTGTACCACACAGCTTCTCTTGCACGAGCTTGACGGGAAGGAGGCATTTTCCATGGATGAATGGAATGTTGATGGACTGTCCGGACACAGATTGCAAGAAAATTTTAGCTTCCCTGCATAAAAGAGAACTTTCAATCAGATGATCAACACCATATCCATAGTTAATAATTTTGAGTAAATTGAACACGTGTCAAGTCAATCTTTACCAACAACTCTGTAAAGTTAACAATTTCACATTCATTCAAAAACACTACTGTCTCAATCCGAGTTTTTTTTTTAAATGAAATTCTGACAAATGCTTAAAAAATGTTAATCTTGAGAAATGTTTTAAACAACGTTAATCTAGCGAAATGGTTGTAAAAGTTAATAATTTCACAGACATTCGAAAACACTACTATCAATCCCAGTTTTTTTTTAAAAATGAAATTCTGAGAAATGTTTAAAAAATGTTAATCTTGAGACATGTTTAAGAATACGTTAATCTGGAGAAACGGTTGAAGAAAGTTAGTTTGGTTTTTTAATTATATTCTAACTTTTCAAAACATTTTTATTGCCCTTCAAATGTTCAACTTTTGAAATGCACACTGCTTATTCTTAATCGTTCATATTGTTTGCTTGGTTTCCATCCTTTGCAACGCCATGAGGAAGGCAAGGCTCTTGCAAACGTCGCCACTGGCCAAATACTTCCACCCCTTAAGCCCCAAGAAAACAGCAAAGGTAAGCTTAACCTTTTGATTTAAGGACCATCTCTCTCAAATCTTTAAGCACGCTGAGCGCGCTTAAAGATCTGAGAAAAGAGAAGGTGAATTTGACAGCAAATGAGAGCATTTGAGTTGAGCGTAGGTGTGAGAGGAATGGAAGATTCCTGTTGCTGTGTGTATTGAGCTGTTGCTGTGTGTATTGAGCAGGTGGTAGCACTGTTGAAGCTTGCATCACTACTAGTTCGTGGTAGCAACAGAGCTCACACACACACACACACACACACACACACAGAGAGAGAGAGAGAGAGCTCCTATGAGAGACACTGTGTATAGTAAAGCTCCCTTAACACCTCAAACAACGTGAGATGCAGGGTGTGAGTTGTCGATGGAGAACTGGAGAGCAAAGCCAGGAGGGGTCAGCATGACTGCGAATGGAGAACACACACACACACACACAGAGTCACTTACATGTTTGCAGAAAGAACAGATAGATTCTTCACATAAAGCTCCAGGAGAATGGAGAAGAGCAAAATGATAAGTGGTAGTATAGAGGTGGTGCGAGATTTGTAAAGTGATAAATGTGCCAGCTGTAATGATTTCAACTCGCCATAATGACTCTAACACACCACAACTACCCATAATTTAGTTAATGGCTGGAGCGAGATTCGTGGTGATAAATGTGTCGACCGTAATGATTTTAACTTGCCATAATGACTCTAACGCAACACAACTACCCATAATTTAGTTAATGGCTGATATTGTCCTTTCCAATGTGTCCGATTCAGTCATTCATATGGCTTTTAACTAGCTTTCATATAATTGAGAATTTTCATTCTTTCAAAGTGTTTATGCACTTCACAAGATCGAATTGTGAGGATGGTAAGTGTGAGGCAGATATTATGAGTATGGTAACTATGCCTAAGAGAAGGAAAATTGTGCAGGGTGCAGGGGATTCTGGAGCAACATACAAGAGAAGAGGTAGACCATCAAAGCAGGACAACTTCAATAGGTCAATTGCAAGAGCAGGTAATCAAGAGCATTCTCAAGTAAGTCAAAAGGATGCTGAAGATGTTGAGGAAAATGGTGGTGCTGAGGAGCTGGTTGATAGTATTGTTCATGACTTTGAGCAAGAAAACATTGAGAAGGTAGTGGATCAAGTTGCTATTGAGAGAGAGGAGCAGGGAGCTGATACTCAAAGAACTCAGGAAGATGATCAGAGTGAGGAGGTGGTAGTTGAGAAACATGACCAGGTGACTAAGGGGCAACGTGATGATGAGGTGACTGAGGGGCAACATGATGATGAGGTGAGTGCGGGGCAAGATGATGAGGAGGAGGGGCAACATGATGATGAGGTGACTGAGGGGCAACATGATGATGAGGTGACTGAGGGGCAACAAGATGATGAGGTGACAGAAGGCCAGAATATCTCCAATCTTGTAGGGGGGAGAAGAAAAAAATTAGAGGTGTTTGGTAAGATCCTTGAGATCTCTACACCACAGGCATTCCTTGAAAGAATCAGAGTCACATTTTCTGGACCACCCCCTAGGATCCCATTATGCAGGTTACTGTCTAGTGAAGCCATTAGAAAAGTAAGCCCTTCCACCGAAAGATCACTCACAAGAAGTTTTATTAAGATGGGAGGATATCTTGAGAGCAAGGGAGCCTTTACTGTCTCCATTATTGATCTAGAGGGGGAGGAGACACCAATCACTCAAGAAAGGATAGATTCTTGGGATGACTGCTGGAAAACAATTAATGAAAGATTTGAGAGGTCCCTTGATTTAGAGACAGAGTGGGGACCCTACTTGAAAGGAAAGATGGTCCATGTCCTGGATGGCAACAATCGTCTGCATGCATGGATGGAATGCATTAGACAAGGTATTCTTTAACTTAATCTCCTTTAAGAACTTTTGTTGTGTTGATTGCACTATTTTAATATAATTGTACAATTATGCAATACATGGTTTGAGAACGACCTGTCTAGACATTGCTCTGTGGTCTGCCACTTTTTGCAGTTTGCAAAGACTAATGTGGGGGAATTAATGTTTTCCTTGGCAAGATTGAACAAGTAAGATGATGTTGGGCATCTACTATTCTCCTTGAAAATTTTAATTGTTGTCTTGGAGTTATTGATATTCTTTTTTGTTTTAATGCTACAGGATGAACGATTATGCATATGTGCCAACCACATTTGGAGATCGGTTGTTCCAATTGAGAAGGCTAGGAGAGGCAGACAAGACTACTCTCTTGGATGGTTTGTCTATTGAAGACAGAGCATGGGTGGAGAAAGAAATGCAGGTTGTTTCATCTCGGGGAAAAAGGAGTTGGTTTACACTCCCTGTGCAAATAATGACATGGTTGCTCTTTAAGGATGAGATGGAACAGAAGATTGAAGAGTTGGCTAAGGGAATGGATGAAACTGGTAGGGCCAAGGTGATAAAGAAGATGGAGATTACCTATAGGGGAAAGACCTCCAAGTATGCAAGGATTGCAGATCCTGCAAATGGAGAGAAGTTTTGGTGTGCTACTCTGTCCTTGCCTTGGCATGAACCGAGTGCGCATATTGCGACTGAAGAGAAACTCAACATGATTGGAAATGCTTGCATAACAGATGTGGATAAGGCACACATTGTGAAATTGTTAGATAGCTCACAAGTATCAATTCGATCCTTGGAGTGCCTTCCCAATGACAAAGCTAAAGTTAGGGACTGGCTCCACATGTATTGCTTTTGGTTGCAAGTCAATCAATATGGTCTAGGTCTATTACTAGACATTCAAAATGCTGATCGAGTAAAGCTGCCATTGGAACATCGATTCAGCAACTTTGTCATGCTTTGCCAAAGAAAGTACTTCAATAGAGCATTTCGTGTTGTGGAAGGTGGCATTAAGTCGACCAATGCCATGAATGAGCAACCCGGATTACACAATGCAACCCGTCGAGTTGTTTATAGGTTTGTTAATTTGTATGGTTCAATTTTTTAGTCCTCATTAAACTAGTACTCAATAGTTGGTGTGTGTTTAGATGGCTACTCAAGGAGAGTGCACAACACATGCTTGATGAGATGTCCCCCTTGGCAAGTGTATGGACATATGCAGATAACCCTACGTTCATGTATTCCGATGTGAAGCTTGGAAGGGTAAGCGATGCATTACATTGCATTTTTTATGTTAACTCTTAACGCATAGGGAGATTATGCTAAATAATAGTTGTTGATTGTGCAGTCCTTGTCCACCATAGAGAAAGCCAAGTGTCCGTGGTGGCTAGACATGGTTAAGAACCATGTTCCGGATGAGGAGTTGGAATTATTTCAGCAACATAAAGCAGCCCTTCAACTTACAACTACTACGAATAGTGTTCTGGAAGAGGAGACGATGGAAACTTCTCAAGTAGTAGCATCCACTGCATCAGCATCATTTCGTAAGACACTTCCTATAAATCTTGGTAGGGAAGTCATACATAGGGCATTACAAGCAAACAAGGCTATAGAGGATGGCAAGATGCAAGGGCAACATCAAAGCGCAAGTAGCAGTGGAGGGCTAAGAGAAAATGATGACATAATCAATGAAACATTGGAACCTACAGGTAGTGTTGATGCCTTTGCTTTGTCTATCTAATATGATCCATGGAGTGTTGTGATTGTTGATACATTTTCTTAAATCTAAAAGCTTTGATTTGTAGGCACTATTTGCGTTTTCAACATTTCTGTTGAAGAGCTTGTTCATATTATTGAATATCCCCAACAAGCAGAGCAAATGGGGCTTGAGGTGTTAGAGGCCTTCAATGTAGTTTGTAGCCAAGGCACTGTGAAGGGCACTCAGCTAGACTTGTGCATAGACCTCATATTTGCAGATTTTCCATCTAACATGGCTGTCGAGGGATGCTTTTGCAATAAAGTTCCGTTTTGGAACAAGATAGTGGATAACCTGTATGACACCACATTTCAGCTTGCAGACTCATGCTTGAGTGATAGGGGGTTTTTTGTTTGTTTGTACACCATGGAGGAAGGGGTGAAAGTCGAGCAAGATGGCAAGCAAAAAGGGTTTAAGATATATCATCGTCAGGTTGTGAGATGCACACCACCTATTGGAAAGAGGTTGGGACCCATTGTCACACAGGTACAAGTAATTGATTCTTGATTTAATGTGCAATAGAATTTAGTGTGGCATCCTATTCTTTAATGACATGTATGATATAAAGCTTTCTATTTGAATAGGTGAATTGCTTGATCTTGTCTGCTTTTGTTCGTTGTTCGACAACTTGTGTGTATCGTATACATCATGATCAGTTGCCAGAATTGAAACTTGGTGGTGACCTTCAATTTGGACAGGACCTTATCTTTGATATGTGAGTTGACTCTATCATTTACTTGTTTATATGTCTAATCCATCATTTATATATATATATATATATATATATATGCCATTAAAGTAAGTAAAATGTGTATTCAATGTCAGAGTACCTGAAGCAGATTTAGTAAAGAGGAAAGGAAAGCCATGGAGGGGTGGTTGTCAAAGAGGTCAAAAGCTTGTGAAGTACATAATCGCACTTTTTAGCCGTCCACAGGATGTAGTCCTTGACATATTTGCTGGCACGGGTACACTTGGCTTGGCAGTTGGTTTCATGGATACACATGTCATTATGTTTGAGAGGGATGAGCGCATATATGATCGCTTGTTGAAGCCATTTGGAGTCAAGGTATGTTAGGAGTAGGTTCGTTGAAAATTATAAGTTGATTGACAAGAGGGTATGTATTAAGCAATTGTGTATTTTTTTGCAGATGGATTGATTTTAAAGGGTCGCAATGTAGTTGAAGATTGGATCCAGCCAAGCTTCACATTTTCTTTTTGCTATTCTCTTAGATGATTGTGCTCAAACTTAGACTCACTGGCAGTGTTGTAGATTTCTTCAAAACTACCTTTCTTTTATGGTTGTATAAGAACGGTCGAATATGGTACTCGTGTGTTTGATGGTTGTATAAGAACAGTCGAATATGGTACTCGTGTGTTTGAAGGGGCTGTTTTTTTGGGATAAAAACGCTAATTCTTTAGGCTGATTTGGGGCTAATCTGGGGCTGTTTTTTTGGGCTAAAATCGCTAATTTTGTAGGCTGATTTGGTGGCGGATTTGGGGCTGATCTGGGGCTGTTTTTTGGGGCTAAAAACGCTAATTCTTTAGGTTGATTTGGTGGCGGATTTGGGGCTGTTTTTTGGGCTAAAAACGCTAATTCTTTAGGCTGATTTGGTGGTTGATTTGGGGCTGATCTTGTCTGGGATGTCGTCTCATGGAGTGCATTGACTACGGATATGTCCAACATAAGCGAAAAAGGCGAGGAAGCTTAGGGCTGTTTTGAGCATATGCAATGCAAGGACGCCTCTCCAAATGCGATCACCTAATCTTGTATCTTCACGGCCGCTATGCCATTACGCAAGACACTAATATGGGCAAAATAGTTCAGATGATATTGTTAGTCAAGGGCTATTGAAAAACGATGTCTTTCTTGGAATTGCCTTGGTCGACGTGTATGCCAAATGTGCTCTATCTCAGCAAGCACAAAAGGTGATCGAGGAGTTGCTTGTCAGGGATGTCGTCTCATGGAGTGCACTGATTGCGGGATATGCCCAACACGAAAAAGGCCAAAAAGCTTTAGGGCTGTTTTTAGCATATGCAATGCGAGGACTTCTCATGGAATGCACTGATTGCGTGATATTCTCAACACAGGAAAGGCCAAGAATACGAGCTAAAAACGCTGATTTTCTGGGCTGATTTGATGGATCATTTAGAGGCTAAAAATGCTAAGTTTTAGGGCTGATTTGGTGGTTGATTAGGGACTGATCTTGTCTGGATGTCGTCTCATGGAGTGCATTGACTGTGGGATATGCCCAACACGAGAGGGAAAGGCGAGGAAGCTTAGGACTGTTTTCAGCATATGCAATGCAAGGACGTCTCTCCAAATGCGATCGTCTACGCTTGCATCTTCAAGACATGTGGCATTATGCAAGAGGCTAATATGGGTGAAAGAATTTCGATCATATTGTTAGGCAAACATTTCTGGAAAAAGATGTCATGCTTGGCATTGCCTTGGTCAACATGTAAGCGAAACGTGCTCCACCTCAGCAAGTACCAAAGGTGGTCAAGGAGTTGCTTGTCAGGTATGTCATCTCATATAGTGCACTAATTGCGAGATATGCCCAACACGGGAAAGTCCAAAACAGGGAGCTAAAAATTGCTGTAATTTTGGGCTGTTTTGATGGCGGATTTGGGGCTAATCTGGGGCTGTTTTTTTGGGCTAAAAACGCTAATTTTTTAGGTTGATTTGGTAGCTGATTTGGGGCTGATCTGGGGCTGTTTTCTTGGTCTAAAAACGCTAATTTTCTAGGCTGATTTGGTGGCGGATTTGGGGCTGTTTTTTGGGCTAAAAACGCTAATTCTTTAGGCTGATTTGGTGGCTGATCTTGTCTGGGATGTCGTCTCATGGAGTGCATTGACTACGGATATGCCCAACATAAGCGAAAAAGGCGAGGAAGCTTAGGGCTGTTTTGAGCATATGCAATGCAAGGACGCCTCTCCAAATGCGATCACCTAATCTTGCATCTTCACGGCCGCTATGCCATTACGCAAGACACTAATATGGGCAAAATAGTTCAGATATTGTTAGTCAAGGGCTATTGAAAAACGATGTCTTTCTTGGAATTTCCTTGGTCGACGTGTATGCCAAATGTGCTCTACCTCAGCAAGCACAAAAGGTGGTCAAGGAGTTGCTTGTCAAGGATGTCCTCTCATGGAGTGCACTAATTGCGGGATATGCCCAACACGAAAAAGGCCAAAAAGCTTAGGGTTGTTTTTAGCATATGCAATGCGAGGACTTCTCATGGAATGCACTGATTGCGTGATATTCTCAACACAGGAAAGGCCAAGAATAGGAGCTAAAAACGCTGATTTTCTGGGCTGATTTGATGGATCATTTAGAGGCTAAAAACGTTGAGTTTTAGGGCTGATTTGGTGATTAGGGACCGATCTTGTCTGGATGTCGTCTCATGGAGTGCATTGACTGCGGGATATGCCCAGCACGAGAGGGGAAGGCGAGGAAGCTTAGGACTGTTTTCAGCATATGCAATGCAGGGACATCTCTCCAAATGCGATCGTCTACGCTTGCATCTTCAAGACATGTGGCATTATGCAAGAGGCTAATATGGGTGAAAGAATTTCGATCATATTGTTAGTCAAACATTTCTGGAAAAAGATGTCGTGCTTTGCATTGTCTTGGTCAACATGTAAGCGAAACGTGCTCCACCTCAGCAAGCACCAAAGGTGGTCGAGGAGTTGCTTGTCAGGTATGTCATCTCATGTAGTGCACTAATTGCGAGATATGCCCAACACGGGAAAGTCCAAAACTAGGAGCTAAAAATGCTGTAATTTTGGGCTGATTTGATGGCGGATTGGGGCTGATCTGGGGCTGTTTTTTTGGGCTAAAAACGCTAATTTTTTAGGTTGATTTGGTAGCTGATTTGGGGCTGATGTGGGGCTGTTTTCTTGGTCTAAAAACGCTAATTTTTTAGGCTGATTTGGTGGCGGATTTGGGGCTGATCTGGGGCTGTTTTTTTGGGCTAAAAATGCTAATTCTTTAGGCTGATTTGGGGCTGATCTTGTCTGGGATGTCGTCTCATGGAGTGCATTGACTACGGATATGCCCAACATAAGCGAAAAAGGCGAGGAAGCTTAGGGCTGTTTTGAGCATATGCAATGCAAGGACGCCTCTCCAAATGCGATCACCTAATCTTGCATCTTCACGGCCGCTATGCCATTACGCAAGACACTAATATGGGCAAAATAGTTCAGATGATATTGTTAGTCAAGGGCTATTGAAAAACGATGTCTTTCTTGGAATTTCCTTGGTCGACGTGTATGCCAAATGTGCTCTACCTCAGCAAGCACAAAAGGTGGTCGAGGAGTTGCTTGTCAAGGATGTCCTCTCATGGAGTGCACTGACTACAACATATGCCCAACACAGGAAAGGCCAAAAAGCTTAGGGTTGTTTTTAGCATATGCACTACGAGGACATCTCTCCAAATGCGGTCACCTATGCTTGCATTTGAAGGACATGTGGCATTATGCAAGAGGCTATTATGGGTGAAAGAATTCCAATGATATAGTTAGTCATGCATTACTGAAAAACGATGTCATGCTTGGCATTGCCTTGCTCAACTAATATGGGCGAAATAATTCAGATGATATTGTTAGTCAAATGCTATTGACAAACGATTTAGTACTTGGCATTGCCTTGGTTGACATGTATGCCAAATACGCTCTATGAAAATGTTATATAATGGACTTGGGAGTTGGTTGACTCTCTTACAGTGTTTTATGGCTCTCTAGCTTTTATAGACATGTAGAATGTCTTACTCTATTTAACTCATGAGCAATATATAGGTTTCTCACCAAACTTGCCATCTCCCTCCAACTAGGATTTTTTGTGCATGCCGCTCGCTCCTATTGCACTTAGATTCTTGATGGTAATAGTTGCTCGCTCTCATGGCCTCGCTCAACGGCCACCCCCAGGATCGTACATTCCGAAGAAAGCCTTCAACTCAAGCTACTATCAGCTCATGGATTTGGATGGAAAGGAACACTCTAAGAAGGTGAATAGGTATCTATTAAAACCCTAATAGAGTCTCATTCTACCATCGGGTCTACAAAAGCAGGATCAAAGATCTACACCTTCATGTAAGTATTGTCAATCAATGCATGTGTGCAACTCAAGAAAAGATGATGATAGGATACAGAACAAAGATTGCAATGAGCCAACAAAGATCATCGAGATATTGGAACCATTTTCATTGGAAAAGATGCCTTTTAATTGTACATGAACTTACCATCATCTTGGGGGAGGGTTAATGATAGCCATTTTTTGGCTATCCGGGATTGCCATAGTGATCTACCTCAACCTATCAAAATTACTCAAAAACTGTGGATATCCTCACACTTTCACTGTACATAGGCGTGTGAGCTAGGGGACTTTCCCCATATCTCCTTAAAACCCTCAGCTAGCTAGTCATTGGGCTAGTTGAGCCAAATGAATAAATAAAAATAAAAATAAAAGTATATTTTGGCCTATTTGTGTGTAAATATTTCATGGTATATAGGGCCTAGGTGTGCGTTATTTACCTAAGTATGTTATGTGCATTGACTTATTGTTACCATGATTCTCTTACATTGTACATACTCTTTATTATATGGATAAATATTTTCATGCAAGCCTCTCCAAATCTTGGTGTGAACCCACTTCGAGAAAAAACCACAAAAATACCTTTCAACCAATCATTTCTTTTTACTAAATTATCATTTTTCCACAAGCATTTTTCCTTACTTTTTGTAAATATTCCTAAATCAATAAAACAAATTAGGGCCTCGTAATTTAATTCCCTATATTTTCAAAAAAAAATTCATTTTATATTTATATACAACTAACACTATTCTAGATTACATGAATTGTTTATATACTAATCCTTTTTTTCCCATCATATTCATATATCATATTTGTGAAAATTCATAATCCATGCATATTTTCAAAACCTCAAGAATCTATTAGCTCATGCGCTCATGCAAGGAGGGGTTCACTCTTGGAGAATTATGAAAATTTAACAAATAGGGGGCCACTGAAGACTTTTGCAGTGAGAAAAAACAGACATTTTATTGGGATTTTTATTGCCCACCTCCACTCTGAATTTGATAGAGTCATCAAAAGACAAAATGTAGTCCACAAGCTTAATAATCACCTCATGTTTTTGCATAATTTTGGGATCTTCCATCGATGAGATATGAGTTTTATGGTGGACCCCAATCTGTCCATTTTTTTCTCACAAGTTACCCTAGTCTTCTCTTACCTCCATTCACACTTCTACACACACACACGCTCATTACTCTCCATCTCTCACTCAAATGTGCATCTTCCACGGTTTCTTTCATCCTCTTCACCATTAACCTCCCCTCTCACATCCATAGCTCTTATATGAATTCTACATATACATACACCATCTCTATGCCTCTCTCTATTACCTCTAAATCACAATTCCTTTTACCTCTTCTCTATATACATAAAGTTTGGCATGTAAACCTTGATTAATCTCTGCGAACTAAGGGATTCTCATCTACCAACATTGTCACTTTCATCATGGTGTTCAACCTTTGCAGCGACAACGTAAGAAGAGAAGAAGAAGAAGAGGATCAGCAACCATTTTTGAGAACCTACACTAATAACTTCAAAACTTCTTCAAAGCTTCACCATCACAAGGATTCCCTCACTTCATCCAGCCATCTTACTTCAACCATCAACCTCATTCTACACATTATAAATATATCATTAACTTTCTAGTGATTACTAACACTAACCACTAACATACTAACACAAAATAGCCATTGATCTAACCATAAAAGGCACCTCCTCTCAAGACATGTGTATGGTAAAAACTCTCCTTCTCTCTCTCCCTCTCTCTCTCTCTCTCTCTCTCTCTCAAAGCTCTACTTTCACCTTATCTACCATCAATAATTCTCTCTTTTGAGCCCACATCCATGACTCAAGCACACAAACAAGGCCTGCAATGTTTTGATATTCAAAAGGAATCACTTTGTGTGAAACAAAATTTGATGCTACACATTGCAAAGTGAGAGAGTGTAAGTGCTCTATCCCAAACCACTATTGAACATGTTCTTTCTCTATCAATAATTGAGTTTTGGTACTTCAGAGGCGTGCTTGGCTACGGGATCTTTGTCCTTCCACTTGGGTAAAGCTCTTTGGAAAATGTAAGGTGACGTGTGTCTTTTAAGCTCTATCATTTGAGCTTGTTTGAGAAAGTGCTTAGTGTGTCTCATTGCCAAATTTGTACCCATTTTAAGAGGGCATTGTGGTGAGAGGGATCCCATACCCTAAGACAATGTGTGTGTGTGCTGGAAATTTTTAGCATTCACTACGCATTGGGTTAGTTTTTTGTACAAGCTCGATGGTAGCATTGTAACAAACCATCTCCATTCACAACATACATACTAGGTATTATGAAAGTTCCATTTCTCTCTCTCTTTCCTTGCTCTAGATCTCTCTTGATCTATTGGTGTATGTCTTAACGAAATCAGAGGCTGAAGGCAAAAACAAAATCCAAAATAATGGAAACAGAATCGAAATTAGAAGAACCAAAATTGACAAAACTTGAACGTAAGAAAAGGTACCAAGAGCTCAAGAAGACTCTGAGGGAAGTATGGACAACCAAAATGGACAATAGAGAGGATGAGAAAAACAATAGCAAAAACAATAGGAGTGTACCATCCCATTACATAAAGTTCACCATTCAAGATCGAAAGATAATGCTGACACAGCCCAAAAGAGAAGACAAGAGAAAGAGTCTTATGATGGGCCAAAAGATGCAAAGAAAGTAGACCTAGCACAACCTCGAGAGACCCTGCAACCTGTATACATAGCAACAAACCTAAGCAGAGATAAGGAAGAGGAGCTTCTCAACCTTCTTCAAGAATATAAGGATGTGTTTTCATGGTCTTACAAGGACTTAAAGGGAGTGGATCCGACAATATGTCAGCATACTCTCCCATTAAAACCTGATGCAAAACCAAGCAGACAAAGGCCTTACACGTACAATGATACCTTTGCTAAGCGTATCAAGGAAGAGATTGATAAACTAAAAGACACAGAATTTATCTATGAGATAGAACACACTAATTGGGTATCCCCAATTGTTGTTGTACCCAAAAAGAATGGCAAACTTCGAGTGTGTGTCAACCTCAAAAAAGTCAATGCAGCCACAATAAGGGATAACTATCCCTTGCCAATTACGGACCACATCCTTGAACGAGTGGCAAGAAAGCGTGCATATTTCTTCTTGTATGGGTTCTCTGGTTACAATCAACTTGCAATTGCACCCAAAGACCAATATAAAACAAGATTTGCCACAGAATGGGGTATATTTGCATATCGAGTCATGCCCTTTAGGTTAACAAATGCACCTGCCACATTTCAAATATTGACGGCACATGCCTTCAACGAGTATTTGAGGAATTTCTATGAAATCTATATGGATGACCTATGTGTACACTCTTTGCAAAGAGAGGAGCATGTGGAACACCTCAAAAAGGTATTCGAGAAATGTAGGACATATAGGATTTGACTTAATCCAAAAAATGTGTTTTTATGGTAAGAAAAGGACGAATCTTAGGGCATATTGTCCAAGAACATGGAATTTCCATAGATTTGGATAAGATTAAGGTGATTATCAAAATGCCTAAGCCGATCAATGCAAAGCAAGTACAGTGCTTCATGGGACATTGTGGTTATTACAGGAGGTTCATACACATGCATGCAATTATTGTACAACCACTATATAGACTTATCTTTAATCTTTAAATGGACAGATAAGTGTGAGGAATCCTTTAATAAATTAAAAGATGCCCTTGTATCCGCTCAAGTGCTATTAGTACCTGATTGGGAAAAAATCTTTCACGTCCATATAGATGCATCTGCATTTGCTATCGGATGTATTATTCTGGCTCAACCAGGAGAGGGAACCATGGATTTCTTAGTTAGCTATTCTAGTCGACAACTAAATAATTCCAAAAGGAATTACACAACTACTGAGAGAGAGGGGCTTGGAATGATTTATGTCGTTAAGAAATTTTGGCATTACCTCCTCACAAATAAGTTTGTGTTTTTCACAGACCATCAAGTCCTTTTATACCTTGTCAACAAACCAAGCAATACTAGACGAATCGTAAGATGGTTCATCATATTGTTGGAGTTTGAATTTATCGTAGTGGTTAAGAAGGGGAAGACACGTCTTCAAGCAGACCACCTCTCTCGATTACCGGTGACAATCCACAGGGAGTGGATCATGATCTACCAGATGCATATCTCTTCAATACAGAAATGGTACCTAAGTGGTCCCAAGAGATCATCAAGCTACTATCACAGGGTGGGGAATTGGATAAGATGAACCCAGACCTTAAATGAAGAATAATTCACCAAGATAAGAACTTTCAGTTGGTTGGAGGATGTTTATATAATTTAGGCTCCAGTGGCATTCTAAGCGTGTGCATAAACCTTGAGGAATATGAAACATATATGTTGGAAGCACATATTCAGGTGTTAACATTTCATTGTTCAGCCATAAAAACTTTCCAGCGCGATTGCAACAATTGGGAGTGTATGGGCTGACTATGCGCATTGATGTTCATGAATATGTCACTAGTTGCATCAAATGTAGATCAAGCCCACACATTGAACATGCCACATTGTTTTAGATAACACTTACAGCAGAATGGAGTCAATACATTGTTGACTACTTGGAAAGACAGATGTTTCTAGAAAATATCACCAAAGCACGACAGAGAATGATAGAATTAGAAGCTCGTGATTTCACTCTTATTGAAAATTATCTTTATAAAAGGGGAAACGATAACCAGCTTAGGCTGTGCGCAACAGAGAACATGTACGTTCCAATCCTGCAACAAGCACATGGAGGGATTAGTGGGGGCCATTTCTCAGGTTTAAAAAACAACAAAAATTGTATTAACATTGGGAATATGGTGGCCAGCATAACATATGGACGCAAACAAGTATACAAATGATTTTAAGAGAGCGGTAATTTCATAATAACTAATATCTAATTCTCCTAAATGATTTTCTCATGTTAAACTGATCATTTAATATAGGGAAATACCAAGGGAGAAAAAACTAGAATATTGGTTAGGTTGGTAGACCGGTCACAGTAGGGATCCAAAGGAGGGAAAATAGGGATCCAAAGGGGGGCCATCTGCAAAAGAGCAATGTGCATCAATGGGCTTCAAATACCCTAAGGTTCAGCCCATTAAGACTTCCAAAATGCTAAGTTTCCAAAATTCAAAGGTATTGTCCAATGGCCAAAGTGTGGGGGAATTGGATGGTCGTGGGAAAGACCAAAAAGTCTTCCCACATCCCTAGATAGGAGGGGGCGAGCCTTTCTTGTAGGAGATGTCAGAGAAACACACACACACACACACTCTTCCAAGCTCCCTTTACACAAAGGGAATAGTAGACACATGGCAGCTTCCTACCCCAGTTGCCCCCAAGGTGCATTCAAATCCTATTGGATGGCCATAGAGGTGGACCAATGAGAATTAGGCTAGAATACATTTAGTTTAATTCATTCAAAAACACTTGATAAAAGAACTGATACAAATTAAGCTCTCTACAGTCTCCCAAGGGGTCCAATGAGCATTCAACAGCCCAATGGCTTGCCTGATTCCTATTGGCCACAAGATTAAGGGGTCCAATGAGAGTTTAATTCCATTATCTAAATACATAAAGCCCTCACAAAAGGGGAAAGGGGGACACATGTCACAAGGCTATCACTTATGCTTCTTAATTCTCATTGGCTAAGCTTTGCAGGGGCCAATAGGATGCCAGCATGAGTAATTAGCAAGAGGGGTCGACCAAGAGAGGGAGGGGGCTGATTTTCACAAGGCATTATCACACACACACACACTCACACAAGCTCATGTGTGAAGTAAAGATGAATATCTCCTTCTCAAGCTTTAATGGAAATCTCATCATCTACTTCAAGATTGTGAGAAGGGAGGCCTACACCAACAACTATTGGCTTTGTGATGCAAATTTAACTAAGAGCCAACCAAGCTCCAATGCATGCTCATCTCCTCTACCATGCTAATTACTAAGCTATGTTAAGCTATTAAGAGTTATTATGTGAGGAGACATACTTCTTTCTCGTAAGAATACTCCTTCTTCCTCTTGATCTACTCTCATACCCCGCTAGCTCTCACCATCTTCGAAGGTGTGTGAGGTCTTGGGTCTGAGACTGTGAGGGAATTGATGTTGTTTTTTCATGTGTAAGCTTGGTGCTTGAAGCCTCCATCTTCATTGCACTATCAAGTTATTGAAGCAACACAAAGTATTGTTTTGTAAAATGTCTCCCTTAATGGGGCAACCTATAATACAAAGCCTTTTGGAGGGGGGACCGGCTCCATGAAAATTCGGTCCTCAACTATTGTCAATAGCTTAATTTCTCTCTCTTTTTGAAGTATTTTTCATGCCTATCTAACTAGGTGTTATGCTTTTGTTGCTCTCTCCATCCAAGCACTCTTTCTATGCTCATTAGGAATCTATTCTTCCTGAAATGCTCACTATGTCTATGTTATTTTCCGCTACACACAACTCACTAGACCATTAAATGTTACAGAATGGATGCAATTCAAGGGCCCAACCATTAGGGTAACACCACGTTGTGTGCAAAATACATTTTACCAAAAAAAAAAAAACCTAACTGCTTTTGTCGTTGCGAGGGCTATGTTGCAGCCGCCTGCAAAGAAGGCAAACGGCACTCCTCTAGTGCACCGACTAAAATCTTCTTGTTAAGCCACAGTAGTGCAACCATGGAGTAATGTCAATGCATGTCTCCAAATGGCCGTGTTGAATCCCATGATACTACAAAGTGGTTGCCGAGTTTTCTTTTTGCGAAGGCAAAAGTTGTTTACATTGCTCGCAGACCAAAGGAGGTAATTCAATTCTACCACTATTTAGAATTTTGCACTCTTCCCTACTAGTGGTGTGTGTTCAAGTCTATCGTGCTGCTATTTTTTACGAGATGCCTCACAAGCCAAAACCAATTTTCTTCAACTCGTGACAAGAAAAGCTTAAACATGTGCAGCGGCAGAGCCTATCAAAGGCACATCCGCTCTGGTAACACCAGCTCAGGTTGCATAAAACTCATTTAATGGTTTATTGCTTATATGTTTTAAGTGAGTGTTGCATAATGGAAGTGAAATACAAGGAAGTATTTGGTTGCAGTGTATCATGTGCACACAAAAAAAAGCATATTTTGATGTTGTGAAAGCACAACCAGTGTAAAGTTTTGGTGGTTACGGTGTCATTGTATGTCCGTGAAGAGCAGATTTTGATGACCTGTTTTGTGAAGGCAAATGTTGAAACCATTTTTTTCTACTTGCACATTGGGAGGACTTGAAACTATGGAATGGCACAAATTACAAAGGAGCCAACCTATCTAATAACAAGACTGTGTGTCCACACCTTGCAATTAGGCACATATATTGTGTGTAACAAAAAACTTTGACTGCATCTTTTTGTGCACCTGCACTACTCCATTGTTTGCATGCCAAGATTTAAGGCTTCAAGATCTTTTTCATGAATTAAATGTTAACATAGAGTGCATTCACATTAGATGCAAAGATATGATTTTTTTTTGCATTCAAAATAAATATCGTTAATAGTGCACATTTGAAAAAACTTATGCCCGGGAAATTTCCAGTGCAAAGTCACTTTTAATACGATTTTTGGAAATTTGAAGGAGCATGCTACGTAATTTAAAGTACATCATTGATGTAAAATGACTGCATGAGAAAAAAATGTAAGAAGCCTTGTATTTTTTGCGGGGAAAATGAACATAGATCGAAAAAATGTCACAATAAGCCAACCTCACAATGTGATCATGGTAACCATAAAGCCCAGCATTGCTCATTGATCTTGTTGGAGCAAAATTATGCTCTCGAACATGATATTGTACACAATAATTTTTATAAACCCAAGGCATCGGTAGACAACTCTGTCGATGCATTGGAAAGAGCATACACATGGTCTTACAAGCATGGAGGGAACACACACAATGCATATCTGCATTTAAATCTCATTAAGGAGTTGCAAGAGAACACTCAAAACTTGTACAAATTGCTTTATAAATGGAGATTTCTTTAAAAATTGTTGAGAGCATGGAATATTGTAGTTGAAGAGGGAGTAGATGATTACTCAAGTAATGATAATGATCATGATGAACATGAGAATGCTAGGAATGGGATGGAGATTGGATCCTATGAGCCAAGAGAGCCAAGGAGAGTCCCCATGTAGCCCAGTACTCACATCTTGCACCATTAACCAAATCATTGTGGGTCAAATTCCATCGGTTTGTGATGGAGAATTGCATAGTTTTGATGTCTAAAATGATGATAATAACATAGATTTTTTCTGAGTATCATGAGCTAGATCAAGAAATCAATTTTTGCAACTCTAAAGTTAATGAATCCTTTCATGATCTTTGTGATGAAACATTGAAGCAAACTTATGATGAAAATAAACCCTCACTTCTTAATGATGAAGTAGATGATGTCATCCATGATTTTCTTAATTCTCTTGCACTAGGAGAAGATTTTTGGGTTGCTCATGATGTTGAAATGGCAACTAACCAAAATGAATTTCTTCTTGATAAAATGTCCAAACATGAGAAACAAATTGTGATGTGTGTGAAGCAGCCTATTTCAGAAATTGAGGGTATGATAAACGATTGTTTGCTTGAGGCAATTTTGTGTGATGGGATATGTATATTTATCCACACAATTGGTGCCTATGTAAATCATGATGGGGATTGTATGCTTATCCATGCTAGGTAAGGTGACTTGCATGTGATGGGACCAACCTAAAGATGCTTTCTAAATGCCAAGACAGACAAGTTGAGATACCCCGCAAGAGCCACCCGTAGGGCCTCATGGTGGGGCCCACCTACATTATGCACCCCTATGGAGCCTTCACGGTCTAAAATGATATTTTTGGTGAATAAATAGTCCCTTTTATGTCCAATATTCAATGAGTGGTCAAAGGACACTTAATTAGGTCTAATCACTTACTCTAATTAAGTGTAGCATAATCCCACTCCTACACAACTATAAATAGCCCCCCTTGGAGAGACTCAAGGACACACACCTATATTTTCAACTTCATGTTGTTTCTTGATCAATAGTAGAGAAAACCCCAACTCTCCCTCTTTCACATCCTCCCTCCTAACCCTCCTCTTTGGAGGAAGTGCAACTCTATTCTCCACTCTTTCCATTCTACAATCTCTTACTCCATCAACCCAATAAATCATTTGTAGCACCTCAATAACTTGTAAATACATCATGATCTCTCTCATGGTTATGTTAATGATCATGAAATCATCTTCAAAACTTTCAAGTGTCGCAATTCGTGATGGTTAGCCAGCATCTGTCCTCCCCTTAAAAAGTGTGCGAGAAATCAAGTAAGTGTTCTATTCTCAATTTACCATTGGTTTGTTTCTCCACACTTATTCAATTGGTCTAAAGAAATTTCTCACTCCAAATCTCTTTTGCTTCATTACATATGCATGTGGCTACCTCTCATGGTGATTTTATTTGTGTCACGGCATTGCATAGATGGAGATGAGCTCTCTATGCAAAGTGTGTTAGTTTGATGTAAGTGATTCTCTTGTGTGTTTGAGAGGCAAGTCTTGTGCGCATGATTTTTTGATGAGTGCTTGAGAGAGGAAGAGTTTGGATGTATTATGGGTATTCTTATGGGGAGAAGGTGAATGCTATTCCACAAATTGCATATTTCATTTTGATGCACGGCATTGGGTTGCATAATCGTTGATGGTGTTCAAGTGTCCAAAGTGTATATAGAGTAAGGGGGTTTTCAAAGTGTGTTGCTTGAGTGGGTGAGTGCAAGTGTTATTTTGATTGATTTCCTTCTCCACTCCCAAAAGAAGGTGGTGCCCCAAGTGGTGTGCGTACCTCTTTACGAATATTTTGTGAGGGTAGGCCCATTGGTTTGGGTTTAGAGGCCCCATTTCAAAAAGCTCGCCCTCATAAAGTGGTGCCCCCACTGAGGAACATATTTCCAAGTTACCTTCAAATTTTTTAGTGATGAACAATGGAGTTCCCATCTATCCATTTCATTTTTCACAACACATTAGAGTAAATGTTCACATAGATAGAAAAGTCTTTTTCCAGCAACGCATTGTTTTTATTTTTGGTGCAGAAAGACCTAGAGAAATACTGGCATCACCCAATCCAATTATACTTCCAATCATCAATTATGAAACTTGTTTTGATGTTCACGTTTTCATTTTGTTTTAAAGGCAGGAACAAGGAGTGGTGAAGGGGTGCTCAAGGGCCATATGAAGGAACGAGGTCTTCAAACCAACAACGAGGAGTAGCACATGAATTACGATCAAAACAATGAACCTTTTAGGCCTATTGCTCGGCAATCCATTCATATAATCATTGCAACTAAGTTTAGGTTTCAATCTATCATAAGGAGGATATTTGGATCCACTCGCCTCAATGAAATCAATGCTTCAATTAATCCATTTATTCTACCTATGATAAAGTATGAATTAACAATGGATGTGTACATCTTCATTTTAATGTAATCAGATTTATAGTGTCAATAATCTTGTGCGGCCCGTAAGAGAAAAGTTTCTTTTAAAAAAAAGAGATTTCAAAAAGTCTAAACAAAATGTCAAGTTCTTTTCCCACGTTCTATGCAAGAAGTGGGGAAGATGCGCAAGAGTTTCTTGACAACTTGGAGATGGCACATCTCATATCCGGGAGAGATGAAGAGGAAGTAAAGCTACGAGCCTTCCCATTGGTTCTAAAAGCAGAAGCTAAAGCATGGTATGAGACCTTGCAACCCCAAATCAAGTCCAATTGGGAGAGATTGTGAGCAAACTTCCTCTCCAAGTTCGGGCAAGGTGATACTTCTGAAGGACTATGGAAATGTCTTATTGTACATAAGCAGGTATCACTTGAAGACTATCCCTCTTATGAAGCAACCTTTGTCAATCTATGGGGTAGGTGGGAGGCTACATTAGAAAATCATGGTGGTGCACCTAACTTTCTAAAAAAAGAGAGATTCATGGTTGGCTTGTATCCACTTTTAAAGGCTAAAGTAGAGCTAAAATTCCCATCCACCTTCGAAGAAGCACGTGAGGTAGCCATCATCAAGTTTAGAAAACTACACTTCCAAGCACATAGAGTAAGGGGTTTGAATGAAGTGAGTGAGAGGGAGTCTTCACAAACCATGGAAGCACCAATTAGGGCCCCTCTTGCACAATCTTCACAAATAGGAGATAACTCTCAACAAGAGGTTTTACAAAGGCTAACGCAACAGCTTGAAAACCTCACTCTGAATCTAGTACAAGGCCTACCTCAACAACGACAACCAAGAGAAGGGAATCGCAATCAACGAAGACAAGCTCAAGAGTTGCGATGTTGGAATTGCAATGAAATGGGCCATGGCATGTACAATTGTCCACATCCAAGGCGACTTCCGGGAGACATACATCCCCCCAGACCGCCTCCTCTCACTGTGCAGCAAGAACAAGCTCAAGGCCCACAAATCCTTCGTCGACCACCACCACCAGTAAATATACCTCCCATCCCACATGAGGAGGAAGAAAGAGGAGTCAACATCATCAAGCTAGAAGAGGTAATAGATGAGCATACTCTAAACTTTGATGTTATGCCGGCAGAAAAACGCACAAGAGCACATGATAAGGATGAAGACATGAGAAGTGAAGGAACAAATTCAGCCAGAAGGGACAAGAAGAAGAAGTCAAAGATGGAAGAAGCTGAAAGTAGCAGGAAGAAAAGATCAAGGTGAAGAGAAATTGGTATCAACGACTTCCCATTGGGAAAGGAGCTAGAGCCCTACAACATCCTGGAGGATTTACAAACCCAAAAGCCAAACATTTCATGGCCTCAACTTCTACACCTATCATCCAAAGTAAGAAGGCAATGGCCAAAGTTGGTAAGTACAAGAATTCCAAAAAAGAAAGCAAATCTTTCCATTAAGGTTGTGGCCTCAAAGCTACAAAAAGATGTGGAACCCATTGTGGATGCTTACATAAGGGGTAAAAAGGTGTCTAATGTATATGTTGATGGTGGAGCTCAAATGTGTGTGATCACGGAAAAATCAATGAACAGGTTAGGTCTTGAAATTACAAAGTCCTCTAATTGTCAAGCTAGGCTAGCCAACAACTCAAGTGTGAAGTGTTTGGGGATCATTGAAAATGTAAAAGTCTCCGTATGTAACATAGATGCACGAGTGGATATGTATGTCATGCCAGCTAAGGGGGAGGGCTATCCCATCATCCTAGGGAGGCCTTGGCTCATTGTTGTGAATGCAGATCAAAAATGGGGAAGTGGTCGTTTGATTCTTAAGAAGGGTCAACCGGTGGTGTATGATTGGCGAGAAGGAAAGCAACTAGATATCAACTATGAAACCACGGCAGATGAAGAGAGCGAGGAGGAGATTCCTTACTCAAGTGATGAGGAAGCATCAACCAGTGAAGAGGAGTCTTCTTTGGAGGTAATGGGAATTGTATTCAACGCCAACACTCAAGATGTTCCAGTAGAAGAAAAGCCAACAGACAATCACACACGAGGGGATGAAAGATGCCACCACCTTGAAGAAGGATTTGAGAAGATGCTTGCAAAAGATCTTACTTGTGAGGAGAAGAGGTCCTGCATCAATATGTTAAGGAGGTATCCCAATTTGTTTATCACTGACTACTCACAAATAAGAGGTGTAGATGTAATAGAGCATCGAATTGAATTGAAACGAGGGACCAAACCCGTGGCTCAAAATTTAAGGCGACTAGGATCTGTGCAACAAAAGGCTCTCCTACAAGAAGTGAATCAACTCTTGAAGGCTGGCTTCATCTATCAAGTATCCAACTCCGAATGGGTATCACCTATTGTAGTCACTCCCAAGAAGAATGGTAAGTGGAGGGTCTGCGTGGATTACAAACCCCTCAACGATGCGACAAAGAGGGACCACTTCCATCTCCCTTTCCAAGATAAAATTTTGAATGAAGTAGCAGGTCATGAATGCTACACTGTATGTGATGGGTATTCATGATATTTTCAAATTAGAATAGCAGAAGAGGACCAACCAAAAACCACCTTCATCACACCTTGGGGATGTTTTAATTCGGAGTAATGCCTTTTGGGCTCACCAATGCTCCTAGCACCTTCATGAGATTCACAATATTTGTATTTCATCCATTCTTTGGAAAATCTATAAGAGTCTTTATGGATGATTTCTGTATTTATAGTTGTAGATCACTTCATTGCCAAAAGGTTGAAGAGGGGCTTAAGAGGCTCCATCAATTTGGGGGACAACTCAACCCAGAGAAGTGTCATATCGGTGAATCTCAGGTGGTTTTGCTAGGCCATGTGGTTTCTTCACAAGGAATTCAAGTGGATCCCTCTAAAGTAGAGGCCCTTTTGTCATTATCTCCACCAACAACAACTAAGGAGCTAATGACCTTCAACCACAAAGTGAGGTACATGTCTCGCTTCATCCATCTCCTAGCAGAAGCCATCGCCCCTTTGCATAGGTTGGCAAGCCAATCTACATTTGAATGGGGGAGGGAACATGAAAAATGTTTTGAGGAAGTGAAGGGCATTCTTAGCTCTCTCCCAATCCTAATGCCACCAGATCCAAAGGAGACCTACTATGTCACTCCAAGTGTAGGTTTCGAAGCAATTGGTGTTGTTTTGATGCAAAAAGATCCTAAAACATCATACATGAGACCGATCTATTTTGCAAGCAAGGTGATGACTCCGACCGAGAAGGGATACACTAAAATGGAGAAAGTGGTCTTTGCAATCTTGTTTGCGGTAAGGAAGTTTCGATCGTATCTTCTCCCTGTGCCATTTGTTTTTCTTACCTTAGAGCACAATCTACCATATGTAGTACAACACATGAGCCTCTCATCTAGAATAGCAAAGTGGGTGCTTGAACTCCAAGAATTTGAATACACTTTCCTTGTAGAAGATAGCACAAGAGCAGGACTTGCAGACATTCTCCCTACAAAGTGAGAGAAAGGGAAGGATCACGACTACAAAGAGAGGAAGGCTCAAAACAGTTCAAAGTAAAGGAGATTGATAATGCCCATACTTTATGCTTTGACGGAGCTTATCAACGCCAACAAGACAAAGCAGCACGGGGAATCATCATTTTGAACCCACAAAAGGAGGTAATGGTTAGAAAAGGTATCACTCTACCCAGTGTTCACTCTAACAATGAGGCTGAGTATGCTGCTCTAACCCTTGGGTTAGAAGAATGCAAAGAATTAGGCATACAAAGACTTATTATAAAAGGTGATTCTTTGCTAGTGGTCAGGCAAATCCAAGGGACTTGGAGGTGCAAGAATCGTACATTGTTTGAGTGGCTTAGTAGTGTAAGAGCTTTGATGAAGGGTTTTAAAGCAACACAGGTACAACACATTGTGAGAACTCATAACAAGGAAGCAGACTTACTCGCAAATGAAAAGCTTCAAATGGCGGTAGGAGGTGTGAAACTATATGAACCCAAATATCAAGGTCAAGAGGAGATAAAAGACATTATCTTCTTTCTACAAGCAGGTGAGTGTCCCAAACACTTAGACAAGGTGCAAAGACATAGACTAGTTAAGAAGGCCACACCTTACCAGTTGATCGGGGATGATTTATATCATCCCTTTGTGATTTATATCACAAAGGGAAAGATTTGGTCTTGAGGAGAGTACCAGGTGTGCAAGAGATAGAGAAAATTCTTCTTTCATGTCATGATGATGTCTGTGGTGGTCACTCTTCTCAAGATATTACAAGTAGGAAGATTTTACAAGCAGGGTTTATTTGGCCGAGCTTACATCGTGATGTCCAATATTGGTGTAAGGCATGTAAGCCATGCCAAATTGTTGGGGATAGACGACTAACATATGAGCCTCAAGTCCCAATAATATCTTATGGCCCTTTTGAAAAGTGGGGTGTGGATGCAATAGGTCCCCTACCTCGTACTTCTACAGGGAAGGTTTTCATCATCATGGGTGTTGACTACATGACACGATGGGCGGAAGCAACAAGCACAACCCGAATCACAGCTGAAGAGGTATCAAAGTTTATTTTTTATCATATCTAGCTGAAGCTAGTGGTGACACCTATCATTTGACTAGAAATCTGACATCAAGGCCACTGTGGCCTCCGCCACGTGCGCCATGCCGATCTCCTATGTCAAATCTTTACTATCGTAATCTCGCTCCAACTTGCCTTCCTATGAGTTTCCACTTTTGCCTTTGGCTTCAAACTCTCAAGCCAATCAAAGCATCGAGTCACATTCATAACAATTGTGATCGTACCTCGTGGGTACCAAGGCAGCTAACCGAGTACCGGTATTGTCATCCTTGTCCAACTGACCCTTGCTGTTGTCCTCTAGCGAACTCCTCCATTTTCTTTTGACTTCACAAATTCAAGACAAACAATCTGTCGGGTTCCTTAAGAAATGTGCCGGTGCATAGGCTGCTAAATGGATGGATGAACCGTTATCCATACCTTTTGATTGGTTTTGGTTGATGTCGTCTGGCCTCGAGAAAAGTATGGACATATTGAAGTTGCAAGATCTAGTAATTGGGTACTTTCTTGCACTCCAAAAAATGGTCGTACAAACCAAGCCATAAAAAAGATCCCAATCGATTCAATTCCACCGCACAGGGAACTCCACACACAATGGGCTCCGCACAATCTGCTATCCCTCTCTGAAATCTAAAACTATGTCATCAATAGCCGCTTCGCACGTTTGCCTTGTGGTAACAAATCCAAAGCTCCACAATAAACTGTGCATAACAAGGGCTAAGAATTCCATCCAAGCCAATGTCAATCCGCTCCACAACTTATGCCAAACTACTCCAAAGATTGGGTACAAAACCCTCTCTTAAGTTCCAATTTCTTTGCACCTCCCAAGCCTCTCTAAACCTCGGCTCCAAAACCCTCTCTTGAGCTCCAGGTCGCTCACCTTCTTGTCCAAGCTTCTCCTTTACTCCCTTGTACAAGCCATTGAGGCAATACCAAACCTCTCCCTCTTTGCACCTTGGTTATCACCTCGCCACGCCATGGAAGCAATCGTTGGCAAATGCACCTTCCGTCCAAGGAGAACTGCCCCTAACCTCAAGTCCTCGCCAAGGAAGGGCCACCTAGGCGTAGAGTGGGATTCAGAACCGATGGGCAGGGGAGGGAGTAGGGCACAGAATTTCAAAACATCGTCGTGGGATTTTTCTTGGGCTGTCACTGTTTACAACATTTTGAAATGCTCGCAGCACGCTAGGTTTCAACAAGCACCGCAAGGGGGAGACGACAGCAGCATCGCCATGGCCACCTTTTGGGTGCAGCGTTTTAAAATGCTATCCAAGTGAACAGCGTTGACAACAAAGCGCATCAGGTAGGGAGCAAAAATGCCTGCATTTTTAAATGCCACCAGGAAGAAAGGGATAGTCGCGAGCAGTTTCCTCTCCGTCACGTGTTCTCTTCTCCGAAAGCTGCTCCTCCATGCCAAGGGCTTCAAAGCATGAGCTACACCAAGCTCTGATACCATGTCAAAGTCGACGATGCGGAAGCGTAGAGACCAAGGGGAGTGAGCATGTGTGTGTGTGTGTGTGTGTGTGTGTGTGTGTGTGTGTGTGTGTGTGTGTGTGTGTGTGTGTGTGTGTGTGTGTGTGTGTGTGAGAGAGAGAGAGAGAGAGAGAGAGAGAGTCTCCTGAACCAATCAACCTTGGCAATGAATAACTGAATGTGTATACAATGGAGGCAAGGGGTTTCTTATATAGAAACCTCAGTAAATTACCCTACCCAAGACTTTGACAAATAAGTAAAAAATAATGGGATCACATTGGGCAATTCACTTGAGATGCCAAAACTTTAACAAAGCCATGCTCCAAAGTAAATGCTTGCCATCTCCTTCATCTCCATTACTATGTTATTATGCTATGCTAAGCAACAAGAGTAATAGCAAGTGAGGAGTCTATTTATTCTCATATGTTACTTCTTCTACCTCTTCCCTACCCTCATTCCTTGCTAGATCTCTCCACCTTTGAAGGTGTCTGAGGTCTTGGGACTAAGGCTGTGAAAGGCCAAAGGTGAGACTGGCATATGGTTCTCCTCCCAACCTCCCTACGTATAGCCCTTGGACCTTGCAAGTAGGTCCCCTTAACTCATGACTGGCCCTCGGCTCCTAACCCTATTGAGCCTTTCAATCCCTGGCCCTTGGCCTGCTACCCAATCCTACCATTGGCCTGACATTACTCCCCCCTTGGAGAAGCGTTTTCATCCTCAAAAACACAAGTCATGGTATCTTCATAATAACACTAATGTTTTCCACCGTGGCATCCCTCATGGATCCAACAGTTTGTTAGAGTGGAACCCAATTCAGTAGGAGGTTCAATGAAATCAAGAATAACATTTTGATTTTCCACATTGTTGTCCCTATGCAACCGTCTTGGTTAACCGACTCATAACCAACACAGCATGAAGACTCCATGTAGAACTCACTTGAGAATGCTAAATGAGTTATCAAAACTAAGAGGTGTCTAAATACAAACCCAGGTTTCAGATTTTTTGAAGATACTGGAACGTGCAATAAAACCTCTGCTCAACTTTTCATGAAAGTAATATGCTGACATACTCATCAGCGGGGCAACCAAGTCCTTGACTTGCTATTGTTTCTTGCCAGTAGCCAACCTCATCAAAATTGATAATGAAGGTTGAGAACTTGAGAATAATAGGTAGAGACTAAAACTAGTAGCAACATTCCTTTCATCATATGAAGCAAACTCCAAACCATAAAGATAACCAATTCAGTTGTGTCGCTTCGTGCTAATGTATGCACTTAACATATCCTTTAGCGTGGTTTACTAACGTATGCCCTTAGCATATCCTTTAGTACTAAATAGAATGCTTGTAAAATGTCCATCCAACATGGAATGAATAGCAGAGAATAAGAGTGAGGTGCTTTCCCCAATCAATTAAAGACAGTCCTCTGTGGCTGAGGATAACCTACGACTAACCAAGTGAGGTTCCAATCACAAACAGTCATACTAAACCATTATCGTATATGGCCGAATGTGAACTCATAGTAAATGTGCTAGAGAGGTTGCACTTGAAGTGCAAACACTTTCAGAAACAATAAAGTCCATGAATTTGCATGCCGCTCCAAACAAATCTGTGCTAAACACTAGGGCCCATAACACCTAGTGTACATGCATTTAACACAAACAAATTCGAACCGCAATTTCATGACGATACTTTCCACGGTACTGACGTGAAAGCTGTGCAACATAAGTTGGCCATAATAGAATGTGAAAACACAGTCACACCTAGGTACCAACCATGAGACATTCCCATTAACATAGCATACTTGGATATACGGAGAAACAACCATCCGTTACTTGGTTTTTTCATAGCACTTGTAATGTCAACTAGTTTGTACTTAGTACCGACAAGTTTTGGCCACTAAAATACTTCCTAATATTGTGTGCTCCAAATGGTCTAACAAACGGATTTGGCCAGCACCTAGGGACGTTTTCGCAACACATCATTAGGAATCAGGCGCCAATGTAAGTCCCAAAGACTCATATTCTCCACATGTGGAATGTGTCTCAATTAAGGATGTTAGGAAAAGTGACATCCATCAAGTACGAGATGTACTTTTGTGTGGAGGTAACTATAAACACTCTGCAATGTGAGTGAGAGGGACCCTCATAGACTTGCTCCACACTGGCTAAACCAAACTCCATGAGTTTCTAGACCATGTTGTATCCCATGTGACAACATGTGTCAGACAGAACCCTACCATGTAGGTCTGTAAACTGTTTCAACAAGAATCAAACCTAGCATGGTATCCTGATGAACAATGAAAGGAGAAAGTGACAACACTTGCTCAGGATGCTAGTCTCTTACATGACCTTGTCACATGGCTAAAGAGCAAGCTGGATGAAAGCGTTCTAGCTGAAATATCCCTTTGTTAGAATCTACGTAGTCAAACCCCTTGGCCTGGCCCTTTATAGAAATTGCTATACTAGCAAGTAACGATAACCAACATAGTCAACCGTGTACAAAAATGATTGAAATCAACTGGAGAAGTTGAATTTGTCCACTGGCCCGTGGTAGATTGCGGACTTCTTTCCTTGAAAGTACAAATATGATAGATCAAGTTGGGATCCTCATTGCCTATGGAGTGATTTAGTAATCACCCACTGGGTCTTACCCCAAAACTGTGCTTCCATAGACACTCGTAGTGCTATAGAGAGAGCAAGAGATCAACGCAGAGCGGGAATGGACAGCCATGCTATTTGAAATGTTTGTTGCATCCATACTCCAAGGTATAGATCAACTAGTGTGAGTTTAAGAGGAGCAGACACTCAACTCGAGCGTCGCACCCAAAACGGTATTAATGGCAAGACTCTGGCTTGTCCATTAACATCAACTTCAGTACTCCCCTGGGTACTCAACTTGAGCATCACACCCAAAACAGTATTAATGGCAAGACTCTGGCTTGTCCATTAACATCAACTTCAGTACTCCCCTGGGTACTCAACTTGAGCATCACACCCAAAACAGTATTAATGGCAAGACTCTGGCTTGTCCATTAACATCGATGGGTACTCCCCTGGGTAAATCTGTTCAACCTGGAGAACAATCACCCAAGGAATGCAAACAGTTGGGTCTTACCCCGCTAAAAAAACAGATGGCTCTTAGCCATTGTGCCTCATAGCCCTTATGCCACTCAGTGTTCAATGTATGAACCTTTGGTGGCGTCTTTGCTACTTTCTGGTTAAAAGTTAGAGCATCTTGGCTCAGAATGACTCATAGCCAAAACATATATCAAAATCTTATTTAGTAGGTTTGCATTATTCCCATAAAGAATTTAGGAAAGATAGAAATAAAGAGAGATCATGCTAGGCTGAGGAAGTTTCCTTAAACTACTAGGACGTGTATAGTCTATTCCCATGCCTAGCATGCAACTTATCCTATAAGCATGCAACAATCTGCTTGTGTAACGCTCTGATCGAGAGATGTCATCTTGACCCACCTACCATGTATAAGATCGTGACTGTACCAAAATGACTTAAATATGGCACTTTGCCGATGAATTAAGTCTAGATTTAGGTTTCTTTTAGTGGTGTTGTGCATTAACAACAAGTGAAGAAACATAAATGAAAATCATGTGAAACAATCCATAATGTATCTTGTCCATGACAGAGTTGCGAGTGCGATAGCGGAAGTGTAATTCATGAGGCGGTAGAATTGAATCCTCCTAGCTAGCATGCCTTGCATGCAGAATTGTAAGCCATTGGCTACAGTGATGGCCTCAAATGGAACAGCCAAAACCATAAGTGCCTTGCACAGTCTAGATTGGTAGGGATTATGTGAGGTGCTATCTCTATTTTGCCAGTTCCCCATACTTGTGTGCCAATGCCCTTGATTCCAAGTCAATGGGCAGTATCACGGCACAAGGGAGAAGCCTTGCTTCGTGTAAAACTGCCAAAGCACTTTGCTTTGCACAACAACAATAGTTGCCGAGTAAAGTGTAAACATGGAAAAATAAGAAAAACATAGAATTGTCTAACCTGGGCGTTCGTCTGCAACCAGTTGTCTTGAAATATTCAAGGACAACTCGCTAGAAGATGGCCCATAGCCATAGTTGCTGCACAAGAGAGAGTTATTGTGTTTATCATAAACACCCTCTTTGCATGTAATCAAATAACATGCAGACAAACTGACAAATTCCTCCAAGTTTGTATGCTCATAGCATAAGCCAGACGGGAAAATCTCCATACAAGATGCCGAACTAGAAGCCTTGCTTCCCGTAACAGCTTATGGAGTTCCTGAGAGCTCATAGCTAAAGGATATTTATGCTAACAAATAGATGTCATAAAAAAAGAAAGTCGACCATGTCGATCATTCACAAAAAATAGACCTTGTCTACTTGTAGATCTGCTGGAGAAACAGAATTATATGTGCAAAGTATGTGCATCTTGTACATACTTGAGACTATGAATGATATCTGTGATCAACCGTAGATGCCCATTGCGTACCATATTGATCGAGCACATGTGCAATAAACAAATAGCAATTGTGTACCTCATTAAGTACACTTGCCGATGAATCTTGCTAACCCAAAAATCAAATGAGTTGCAAGCAAAAAGAAAACCAAGAAATGATTTTCCAGACACTGTTGCTTGGTGCAATAGATGATCTACTTCCTGCTGACAAGGGCCTTGTCCAATTCGCAAGCAAATTGGAAACTTTGTGATCAATTCAATGCTCGAGTTGGGTTACACAAACCGTGGCCATGAGCGTCTCTGAACAATCCAATCGGCCTTGCCAATTCCCTCTATTGTATACAGTACAGGCCATGCCTGAGTTAATTGTATTGCGAGGCAAAGTTGCCTCGTGGGAGCCATTAAAACCCTTGTATGGGTTATCTTTGGTGGAACTTTGCTCCTTAGTCCAAATGGTGGTAATGACCAGCTGCAGTGGACATAATGTATTGACCATGATCATACTTGACCCATAGGTCATCTCTCAAGGAAACATAACCAAGGTTAACATAACTACATGTCTTTGCAATACAATTGCACACATAAAGCTATGAAAACTGCAAGAACGTGAAGGCGCAAAACTGATAATCCAACCTTGTTGGAGTACTTGACGAAAAGCCTTGCATGTCGTCCTAGGGTGATTCCCTTGCTGACAGCACTTTGCATGGTTGCCTACGTGCGTTCGATCGCTTGAAAGTCGAATGGCATGAAGCCTCACCTGGCGTGAATCCAAAACTGTGCCGAAGCCCTACACCTTGGACGCCTTGCATAGCCTGTGCATGGCAATGCATGCAACCTTGGGTGCTGATTTTGAAGAGATTACTGTCGGTTGATGATTTCGATGAGCTCTTACTACTACTGCAAATCGATTGGGGGGAACCCCTCCTTGTAATGTCTAAGGGGTTGGCCAAATGTGAAGGCCAACCATAAAAAATAAGTAATTTTTTCTCTATCGCAATGATGGTTGTGATGCACGATGCCGAAACAAGGGAGACAAAGGACTATGGGGCTTGCCATGCTTCAGGTCAGCAGATCCATGCAATCCTTGAGAGGCTAACCTGGTGCTATTTGACTTTGCTCGAAATTCGCCCTTACCCGCTCCAAGGGCGCCTGCCCACGGTCGGCTGCTAGGCAAGATTCTTGACATGGATTCATCCCATTCCTTGCATGTTCCTTCCTCTTCTTCGAGTGGCATGCAATTTCTTGCATGCCCATGAAATCGAAGCGTCTTTCTCCACGACCTTCCAGCACCTCTCTTGGATTTCCTCCATCAAGAAAGAGAGAGAGAGAGAGAGAGAGAGAGAGAGAGAGAGAGAGAGAGAGAGAGAGAGAGAGAGAGAGAGAGAGAGAGAGAGAGAGATCCATGCCTTCTCCTCCACCATGGCTCCACCCTTTTTCTTCCTCTCCACCTTGCTCTGACACCAATGAAAGGCCAAAGGTGAGACTGGAATGTGGTTCTCCTCCCAACCTCCCTACTTATAGCCCTTGGTCCTTGCAAGTAGGTCCCCTTAACTCATGCCTAGCCCTTGCTCCTAGCCGTACTAAGCCATTCAATCCCTGGCCCTTGGCCTGCTACCCTACCATTGGCCTGACAGGCTGGGGAAAATTTAATACTTTGGTAAGATAGTTAAGGGCATAATCTTGGTGCATGAAGCTTTCCATCTTCATTGCACCAACTAGGTCTCAAGAAACACAAATCTTGTATTGTACCAAGTCTCTCTGTATGGGAGAATCCATAATACAAAACCTTTTGGAGGGGGGACCGGCTCCAAGTAAATCCGATCCTCAACTATTGTCAAATTTCTCTATCCTCGCTATCTTTTACAAGTATTGTTCATGCCAAGCTAATTAGGTGTAATGTTCGTTTTTCTTCTTTTAATCAAGTACTCTTCTTATGCTCCTTAAAAGAACCCTCTTCTTAAGCTAATTAGGTGTAATGTTCATTTTTCTACTTTTAATCAAGTACTCTTCTTATGCTCCTTAAAGAACTCTCTTAAAGGAAATGCTCACTATGGTTATTTAAATTCCACTACCATCCATGTCATAGTCATATTCCACTACAAGGCATGTCGTGAGAACTATGTCAGGCTTCTCTATTGTCCATCCCACCACTTGATCTCTATTGACAACCCTAGAGTATGTTCAAGAAGATATGATCAACACAAAGATAGATCCCAAGAAGATATAATCAAAACAAAGATCATGCCAAGTAATTAGCTATGGCTGCAGGGAGAAAGACTCTAGGTTGTTTGCATGGAATTCAAGGCAAGGGTTTCTCTTTAAATTTAGCATTCTCCTAGACCAAACTTATAGGAGGAAAACTGAACAAGGTTTTGCTAAGAAGGCATACGATGTTTTGAATGAATGCAGTAATAGGGCATATCCCCAAATTCCATTACTCTTGTTAGGTTTCTTTATAGATGTAGTCATTGACGTTTTGTGTCTAAGAGCCAAATATATTTGATTAGGTATGAAAACATATGGCATTGCACCAAACAAGGAAAACTACAATTACATTGTGCATTTTTTTGAACATATGAGGATTTTCATAAACCTATAGGAGTAGCCATGGTTATGCCATTGTTTGAAGTCCTCATCCTCATGATTTTATGCAAGCATAAATGTTTAGGTTTTTTTCTTTATGGGACCATAACTCTACACAGCAGGATGATACATGCAAAACTATAATATTTATTGCATCTCAAAGGTCTCAACAATTTGGATAGTCCCCAATCACTGTTTTTAAATAGTTCCATTCCTTTGATGTGGACCTTTCAAGAAGAGGAAGTACTGGAAATTGTCCAAAAACAAACGGAAGACGCAACTATGGAAACAAGTTGGCGAGGCTATATGTGCTCGCCTTATATCTTTGCTTGGGGGGAGTAAGAAAACATGGTTTGCAATGTTTTTTGCTAAATTGTGAGATGCTTAATATTTCTTTTTATAGCTTGTAAATTACAGGCATCATTTCCTTCATTGCATAAACCAAATTGTAAACAGTATATATACACAAATTACATGTGTTAAATAGCTTCAATGTATTCACACCAGATTCAACTTTAACAAGTAATTTCACTTTCAAGCACAAAATTATAAAAGCTCTAAATTTTATTAAAAAAAACTCTAAATGAAAAGCTCACAATAGTATTATCCGCGAAAAAGATGACCTTGCCTTGTGGGTCCTGTATCACCACGCCTCCTGCCTTTTGCACCACTCTTTGATATGCACTATTGAACCACATCACAAAAGCCCCTTCCAAGTATGGCCCTTCCAACAAGCTGACTTTCATATTAACTAGAATATCAGCAAGATGTGATTTGCTCGTGTGATTGATCTTAAACTCAAACTCAAATTCCTATAGCTCTAGCATGCGCTTCGTAATACGCTTCGCTGGCTTTAAATGTAGCACCACTTCACGTAGTATATTATTAGATATTGGAGAGGGGAAATGCAAACAGGCTAGAAACACTTACAGGTTGCCTCTCTATCACCAATCCGCTCAATAACACCTCTAAAACGACACGATTTTCAGAACACATAATGACAACACCCCAATCCACTCAATAACACCTCTAAAACAACACGATTTTCAAAACACACACCTTATGTTGCACACAAATGAGCATATACACACCTTGAGAGATCCACGCTTGCACGATACCCAAAATACTTTAATCAACACACCATCATCACACAACACACTTCTCTCCCTCTCTGCACCACCACACATGGTCCGAAAACCACACACACGCACCGGCACCGACACAAAGCATAGAAATGATGAAGAAGAGAAAGGGGGCCAAATAGATTGACATTTGGGGGCAATCAGCTCTTGATTCCTCAACCAAAACGATGTGTACAATGCTTCTTCTCTCCTCTCTTGCGCTTACCCAGTTGCTCTCCAAAGCGAAAAAAGGGGAGTCCCTTATAGGAGGTGAAACTTTCCTTTTTAGCACTTCACTTCTCAACTTCATCTCTTGCATGCCCTTTACCAATCAATCTAGTGTGGATTCTTCTATTTTTGGAGTTGAATTAATTGGCTTTGATGGCATTTTTGGTGTGACGAAGAGAGTACCATTAGACACCACCATTTTGTCTCACGGACGTTGTCTCTTGGCAAGTAGTGAGATTGTATCCTTGACTTCTTTCCATTTTGTCTTCAATGCTTGTTATTTACTCTTGTCCTCAAAGAGTACTTCAAGATTCTCTTGAACCTCTGAACCTACAGCTTGCAAGAAAAATTCTGTCTTTTTTGTATCTAAAATATGTCTTTCTGTCGTGATAATTGGGCATAGCGATGCTTAAACTCTCTTAGCAATTAAGTGATGGAAGTTCCTTCCTTTGACTTTGCGACCCACTCTAGAATGTACTTTTTGTATGTTGGTGCGACCAAAGATGGTCGATGCTAGAAGATGTGTTGTGTAGTGCTAGAGATGCTGACAAGTGTGGGGCAAAGAGCTAAAGCGGGTATAAAGACCGTGGGCATGTAAGTGGTAGCAGAAATGTATGTATGATGTGGTTTCTTAGGCCAAAAAAACTCCAAAAAGGGCCAATTGGGGTAATGGGTCCAGGTTTTCAAAGTGATGGGTTAATGCTCTGGGATGTATTGTTCGAGGTGCTCTAGAAGCCGGTTCACACGGCTCCTCAAATGGAGCTACTATAGGGTGAAAGTTATGGCTGTCTAAAAGTGGAATGCTTTGCAAATTCTCAATGGTTGGGACAGATGAGCACAAGTGGCCAAAGTGGTTTCAATAGGTAAGTGTGAATTACTTGAGTTGTGGAATTAAGAATCGGATCCCAAATGTGCAAGATATGGTAAGTTGAAAGATTATCGTGGGCCAGTTATGGGCCAACTTGACTGCATTGAAAGGCATGCCAACTAGAATATTTTGAGCCTCGCCAAGGTTTGCAAGGCTAGTATCCATCATATGGGGTTAATCAAAAGTGACGGCACATCAATCAGAGCCCAGAGCATAGAGATAGAGCCAGTTGAAGTTGAATGTTCATGATGACCATGGGAGAATCTGGCAGTTTTTTCTATTTTGGAGTGCTCAATTTGAGGCCCTCAAGGAGGCAAAATGTGGGGCCAGCTGGAGGAGACGAAGCTCAATATGCAAGCTATTGATGATAAGATTTTATAGGACATTGATCAGGCAATTGAGGAGGCAATGGAAGGTGTTCAAACAAGGCAAAAAAAATCAAAGGTTTTTTGGGGTTTTAGTGAACAGATCTTTGAACTTTGAGGGCCAATGCTCTTGGGCATGCCACATGGCAGAGCAGTAATCCCACATGCAGAAATTTTGGACACCCTTATGGGGTATTTATAGTGCATTCTCCATTGGGCAACACAAGGAGGTGTGTAGGCCTCTTGAGATCTTTGTGTGTGGTGAGCCTTGGCGATGCGTGCGCCCGCAAGCCGGATGGCAGTGGTGTTTGGTGGCACCTGTGGATGGTTTGGCAAAGCACTGACGGCGTTGCCTGTGATGATGTGGCATTGTTTTGGTGCCATGACATCCCCCTAGGGTTCAAGAGAAGGGCCTTGAGGAGTCTGTTGATTTGAGATTAATGTGAGAGGGAGTGAATAGAGGAAAGTTGATGAGGTGTCGAGCCCACAAAAAAAACGTGCTACATATGGATTTCCAAAGGGGTGTACTGCATAAAAATGCTAAGAATAAAAGCTCTCTGGAGCTATACAAGAAAAAGGAACCCCACTTTTTTTGTTTCTTTTGAGGGGCTCCCTAAAAAAGGCATTTTTGTCAAAGTTGTTAGGGCTTTTGCCATTTGGAGTGTTGAACGTGGTGAAGAAGAGGAGTAAGAAGAAGATTTCTCTGCACAGTTTGTGGAGGCTTTGTAATTAGGTTTTGAAGTGAAGGCTCAACATTGCCCCTCCTTTTGTGTCAATTCCCCGTCCCCCTTTCTTTTTTGCTCGTGTGCTTTGCTTGGTGTTTCCAGTGTAGGTGTGGTTCGGTGCAACCCCGAACCGAGGTCTTTGTGTGGAGAGAGAGAGAGAGAGAGAGATTGGTATGCGTTTGAGTGTGGAACAAGGGTTTCTTGTGAGTGGTATGTGCTGAAGATTCCTGAGAAGCGTGTGTTTGCATATGGTTGTGTGCAAACAGTGGTTTGCATGTGGATTGTGTTGAGTTTTGAAGGTTAACTCTAATGGATTGGGGTGTTGTGTATATCATGGGCTATAGAGAGGCATTTGTTTGTGTTTTAGGTGTGTTCCCTTTTTCAATGCCTATCAAGTATTCATCCTTTAGAGATACCTTGAAAGCTTCCCAATTTTTGTCATGCTCAGCCCTTATAGTTTTCACATGATCTCAAATCTCTAGGACCACAACAAGCTTAAAACTCCTCATCATCTTGATCCTTAGCACCTTGTTTAACTCCATCTCTTTTTCATAGTGATGGAGATACTTTTTGATATTATTTCCATCAAACTCATCAATCTTGTCGACAATAGAGTGTAGCACTTTTGTGATTGAGACTTCTCTCCTTTTTGCAACTTGTTGTTGTTGCGTGAGCATAGCAAAATCTTGAAACATTTTCATTTTCCTTACATCAAATTGAATTCCTTGATACCTTGTTTCTCTGCCATGGTTGAAGCGTTGAAATGCATTCTCAAACCCTCACCTTCACTTTTTCACATCATGTTCACTAAAAGAATGTCAAAAAATGGGCGTTCTTGCCAGGAAAGCATGGGCCCTCTAGTTGTGTGAGCTTGCAAGGAATTGCAAGATACTTTGATACATTGAGACTTAGTATTTAAAGGAAAAAACTTTGAGTGCAGCCACACGGGAGCTTAGCTCTCACACAGTGGCCCAAACATGCTACGAATTGTCCTTTGGAATTGTAGTTTAGTGCTCACAATGATATATATATATATGATATTGCCTAGAAATTGGGACAAGCTGTGTATATAAATCTTCTTGGTTCAAACCGAAACCAAGTAGAGGCTCAACTCTTAGAGAAAGAAGAATTTCCCACAGTTGTTCGGGCTCAACAAGAAACAATAATAATTGTCAGAAGTGAGTTATCAAAGGTAAGTAGGATGAGAGACTTCTAAGTACTAGGTGCAAAGAAAAATAAATATTCGAAGAGAAAATAAGAAAATCACACTATACAATTCTCGGACAAAATTGAACGTGATGAATAGTGTGATACACCTTTTATTACTCAAATGCCACAAGCTTGATCTCAATTTGATGAAGGAGAAGAAGAGATTCCCTTGAACACGTCTCTTTCACCACCAGCAGTAAGGCTTTATTGATAAGAGAAGATTGTATTGAGACATGTGAGTTTTAATGCTAATTGTAGGGGGTCACTACCACAAGAAAATACTTGTCACGTGGGTTCAATAGTAGGGATTATTTTATTCTATATTTTCTCACATTTTCACATATTAAAGGATGTTGAAAGAATGATCTTAAAAAAGAAATAAAGATTGAATAAGAAAAGGGTCCCATTTATTGGCGAGAAATTCATAGCTAATGGGGTTTTATAGATAGTTCTTAAATGCACGTGATATATAGGGTTTACCTTTAGTGATCCCCCTGAGAGTATATGATGATAGTAGTATGAGCTTGGCTTGATATTAGTGAAAGAGTTTGGCTTGAGAGAGCTTGTCTTGATAGAGTGGAGATGTTTGGCTCAACAGAGCTTGGTGTGATAGTGTTTGGCTTGACAGAGCGGAGGTGCTTGGCTCAAGAGAGCTTGGCTTGATTATGTGGAGGTGCTTGGCTCAAGACATCTTGGCTTGGTTTGTCGAAAGTGGGGATTTTATATTTAAGAGCTCTCATTTCGAGCTTCGGAAATACATACATACATACTGGTACAACTGAAATTAAAGGCATTAGATTGCTAAATTCCCTTTATACCCCTCACCTCCCTCTACCCTCCTACCTCTACCACCCTCTATGCCTCCTTCCCTCTTTCTGCATCAACCCTCTAAACATCCCTTCCTACCTCCGCTACCCTCGATGCCTCTGCCCTCTTTCTACAGCAGTCCATCTCCTCGTGGATCTTCCCCTCCTCCAACAACCCTCGACTAAGCAGCCAAAAATAGCACAAAGGAGAAAATTGTCGAAAAAATGAGGCCTGTTGTTTGCAACTACAAAAAACAACAGATCGCATGCAAGGGTGAAGTACACTGGCGAGAGAGAGAGAGAGAGAGAGAGAGAGAGAGAGAGAGAGAGAGAGAGAGAGACCTTCTATTTCCAGTAAGAGAGAGAGTGGGCACTTCTATTTTTGGCGAGAATCTCTCCAGATTCTAGCTAATTTTTATTTTCTCGAACTCATAGGGACATACTCAAGCTTTTGGAATTGGAACATTATTTTGAGCTTTTTACCGCTCTTATTACACTAACAATATCTGCGAATATTAGTGTGGCATGAGAAAAGTCTTCATTAAACTATGCATTCCTTCAATCACCAAACAATCAAATGTAACATGCATGCATGCCTTTGCTTTTGGGAATGTATGCCCATGCACATCTCTTATTGGCATCTAGAGGGACACCTTGTGCTCACTTGGTGTTCGGGCTCTTGCCCTTGGACACTCGAGTGCATCCTCCTCCTGGGGTAGGTCACCCAAGGAGGAACTTCCTAGATGGTTGCTACGAGTTGTCTCCGTCGTTTCTAGCACATGGTTCATATCAAGTGGCCATGGTGATGCCTACGCATGGCTCTTGCCCGATGGTAAACGGCCCTTGTCCGACCATGTTTCATGGCTAATATTTGGAGAGATAAGCACTTCCCTCTGTGGGCCCTCTGTTCAAATATCTTGAATTAGAAGCCTTGTAAATCAGATTCTTTATCTAGTTTTACGGGATTACGTCAATGCGAAGCTTCGAACGGCTTTACAAATCAGATTATTTATAACGTGAAACCATAAGTTTGGAGGTAGACCTGAAGAATTTTCAGTGAATTCGGTGAGGTAGCCACCTAGGTGATTCAAAATGTGAGTCGAGAACAAGGTAGAGTGGATGTGAAAAGGGGGCATTACGCTTGGTAAGAGGAGCAAACTACATCCAGAAGACATAATGGAGCAGGTGATCGTAAAGGCGTCAAGCGAGGAGGGTGCAGCTGTTGATGGGCGGGAGCAGGAGAGTATAGCAAGACGGGAGGAGAGCTCATGCAAGTGGAGGAGTTGGCGGGCGATGAGGGCGTGGTGGGGAAGTGTGGTTAGCCGGTGGGTGGAAGAAGCGGCGGCCAAGGCCAGCAGAAGGCAGGCCCTGGGCCTGCCACCTTCACCCTACAATGCATGCTCTTTCCTATTGGTAGACCCCTCCCATCCTCACCTGGCAAGAACATCCCGCGGCTTATGCGACTACTAGTTGACGAGTTAAAAACTGGCATTCATATTTCTCTTTATTACCCAAGTGTGGTAGATTGGTTATGCCATTTTCCTCTTGCATAATAGGTCTTGAGTTCAACTCTCCTAGTCGGACAGATCTCTTGGGATAGTTTCTTGCGACTTTAAAATAATCTTCCTCTCTCTCTCTCTCTCTCTCTCTCTCTCTCCCCACCCACCGGGTCATGCATCATGGCCTATGTTGGCATGCCATTGGCCTGCATGCAGTGGTTCCATCCCACCTTTGCAAAAAATTATTGAGGATATGGTGTGTTGTGAAAACGCTTCACTACTCCAAGTAGCCTAATCGTATATATTGAGTATCTTATTTACATCTTCAGTAGTAGTCTTTGAGATCAAGCCTTCTCAAATAGATTTATGAGGGCTCTTGGGATTATGTCTACAATGTTAAAAATTTTCCCAATTTTGCTTCTTCTAGCCCTCCTCCTTTCCAGGATTTAAACCTGCTCCTGCGTCTCCTGCGTCTTCTTTGTGTCTTTTGAACATTATTCACCCTACCTTCTTCTTCTACTGCTCTTGGGATTGTTCTCTTGGGACATAAGGTTGGACTAAGACCCCCCCTTTGATTTAAACAATCTCTTCTTCTACTATACACATCCTTCATCTAATGAAGTATTCTTTTTAATCATATTTAACCTCACGTGCATCCTATTATTGTATTAACAAGTTATATTGATATTTACCAAGTGCGAGCCGAGATATTAGCAATGTCTAGGATTTTCTCAATATACAAAATAGTATGATTTTCTATATATCTTTTGCTTATCTTAAGCAAGAAAATCCTTGAAGGAATCTAAAACTAAAAGATCTTCCACACCCACCAAAGAGCCTCGTCATTGCACATTTTGTGGAAAGAATAGTCATCTTTTGAAGAGAAATGTTTTGTCGAAGGAGATCTCTCCAAGGATTTGATTGCTAAAAATAAGGCCAATTTCAAGAAAACCTAGAACAACAATACCAAAAACAAATAAAAGAATAAGGAATTTCGTAGGTTTCTTACCTTGGTTCTCGTTCTCTCTCTCTCTCTCTCTCTCTCTCTCTCTCTCTCTCTCGTTCATGGTGACTAGACTATCCACTCAACAAGAGCTTGAGGTAGTGTCCAAGAGTAAAGTGGATTGGAAACAATGGGGCATCCTCTCATATGTTTCACACCTCACAACATGGAGAACTATCTTACTATCACCATTGGTTCACATTGGTGATGAATCTACCTTACCCATGTTTGAAGTTGGAAAAATATATCTTGGAAATGTTGTTTGTATGATGTGCTACATGTACCTAGCTTTCAACTAATCCATCTCTAAAGAAAATGTTAAAGGTCTTGGATGATGAAGTGATTGATAGAAGGAATCTCTATTGTGGCTTGTGGTTATTGAAAGATATCCGTAAAGCCTATGGTGGATAGACCAACGAGGATTTCATTATAATAAGAGATTCATAACAGTTAGCAATAAGTATTAAAGAGAATGTACTCAATGTAAAAGGAAATAGAAATTTGCTTAATTGATTAGGATGCTGGAGAGAAAAGATATAAGCTAAGCATGGTGGCCTTATATAGGTTCAAAATAAAAGGTGGTAATAAATCCTAGAAAGTGACATGCATCACATGTGAGAAAGATCAAGTAGCATGTGGGCTACACCAAGTAGCATGTGACTATAATTGTGTAGCATGTGTGCATAGTAAAAGCGTGGTATGAGGCTTATAGATTCCGTAGAAAAAATGTGACTATGCACATAAATGGTCCATGCTTTGCTTAAGAGTTTCTTCTCACCGTGAGTGTAAGCTACAGACTTACCTTAACAAATGCCCACATAAACTGAAGTTTACAGGATAAGCCATGGATTATGATCAAGGAGTCTAACATGGGTTACCAAATAACTACATAGGGCTCTTAAAGATTGACTCTGATGCAAGAAAATAGTGTCGGTCTTACCTCCAAACTATATGGTTTAGGTCAGTGTCTAAACACTTACATATACATGCCATCACTTTCTTTAGAGAACTACGGGCCTTATCTCCTATGCATTAATTTCCTTGCTTTTTAGAACCTAGAGGATTTTGATAGTGGTGCACATATGGATGCACATGGTTTTAGAACCGGGTTTGGTGCATATCTTCTTCTCGTTGTAGTGAGGGCACACCTTGCTGGACATAGTGCTTGTATGTATGCAAAGATGAATGCAATAGGTTTGTACAAAATGTGGAAATAAACGTATGAATCCATGTCTTGGGTCTACTTGGAGTCTTTGTGGAGACTCTGCCGTGGAAGGAGCAAACTTTCTTCAGGGTTCTTGAGGCTAGTGTATTGGAGTCGTTGATGGTGTGGGAGCATGGCCTTCAATAACTTTGACTTTTAAAATGAAAGCCAAAATGTGCTAAAAGGTTTCAATGGGAAGGCTTCTCTGAATGAGATTGACTTCAAAGTAAAAAACCTCCAAGCTTTGGGCTTTGGCAAAAGAATATTAGAAAAGAAAAAGTTCATTTGGCTTCTAAGCCATACATCCACACACTTTCAAAAGTATTCAAAAAAAAACAAACAAACAAAAACACACACACACACACACACATACAAAGCAAAGATTTATGAGTGAGGTTTAGCAAAGAAATCAAGTAGAAACGTATGAGAAAAGAATCAAGATGTCATTGGTCCAAATGCGACATAACTTTGTGCATTTGAAAAGTTTGCAAAAAATGCTATGCACAGCATTTTGATAGTTCAATTAAGTGAGGTAACTCAGCTTGGAGAAAGCAAAAAGAGCAAGAACAAAACATAATCAAACAAGTATTAATAAAAAAACAAAATTGTACACATTTTAATGCTCAATCTAATTATCCCTAAACATTGGCTAGGGTAGTGGCCATATAGACTTGCCCAAATTCAAGGAGAGATACCTAAAGTCAATTTGGGAATCACCAATGTCTTAAAGATTTGGTCATCTAAAAAAATCTCAAACTGATTTTTAAGACCAGAGCCTTCCACGATGTAGTACTTGAAAAGATCTTCCAAGCCATGCTCTCAAAACTTTGGTTAATATTTGACCATGTGGTCAAATCTTAAGTTCTTGTTAAAAGTGGGAATTGAAAAAATCCCAAATTCACTTATATGGTGTTTTAAAGAGATATACTCAATGTAAAAGAAAATAAGTTTGTTTGATTGATTAGGGGTTTGGAGAGGAGAGATGCAAGTTAAGCATGGTGGTCATATATAGGCTAAGAATGGAAGCTTGAAGGTGGAAATAAATGCTAGAAAGTGATATCCATCACATGTGGAAAAAGGTCACGTAGCATGTGGGTTACACCAAATAGCATGTGACTGTAATTGTGTACCATGTGTGCATAGTAAAAAATAATGTGATTGTAATTGTGTAGCGTGTGAGAGGCTTTATAGGTTCAATAGGAAGAATGTGATTATGCACATAAATGGTGCATGCTTTGCTTAATGGTTCTCACCGTGAGTATAAGCTACAAGATTAGCTCAACAATATCAAGAAGTCGTCTTATATCTTAGATAATGTTTCTCTTTCTGTTTGCAACAGCAAAAGTCACATTTGCATCAACTATTATCTCCCAAATCCAAAGCACTTCTCACAAATGATGAGTATTCGTTGGCACTCTTGCTTTGGTCATGTCCCAATTTCTACTTTGTAAAATCTTGTTTCCATACATATGGTTATCATCTTACCCAAGCTTCACATTTCATCATATTTGCTCTTTATGTATGAAAGGTAAACAACACAAGAATTAATTATGAAACGTCACTTTTTGAACCTCTTTGTATTTCATGCTAATTTTGCAAGTTCTATAAAGGTTGATTCACTTGGTGTTTGAAAATATTACTTAAGACTCATGGATGTCTTCGAAAGAAAGGTTTGGGTATTTTATCTTGCTAAGAAGTCCGATTGTCTCCCTATTTTTCAAAAGTGGATAAGTCAAATTGAAAATCATTCTAACTTTAAATCTCCACCTCAAGAACTGACAATGGAAGTGAATTTATAAATTTTGATTCATTTCTCCTTTCCAAGAGCATTCAAAGGAAAATATCTCTCCCTTACACCCCTCAACATAACAGGGGGTGGAGAGGAAGAACGTGATAGTAAAGGAGATGTGGCACACACTCTCTTGCATCATGTCTCTCTTCCTCTCTCTCATTTTTTAGTTAAGTTGTGGCTACATTAGTATATCTTCTAAACAGTGTTTTCAATCCAAAGGAGGGTTTACGTGTGGTAAACCTACCATGTCACATCTTCATGTTTTTAGTTTTGTTGTTCATCTCTATGGTCCATCAAAGAAGAGAATTTTGAATGCCAAATTCAAAGAGATTATCCTTTTTGGTCAAATATTTTGGTTTTGGGATTCATCTTTGGAGGATGTTTTTCTCTCCCATGATGTTGGGTTTGAATTATCTTAACATTGGTCAATACCACCGCGAGATAAAGAAGCCCCAATAGACTCAATATAGAATTGTCTCATTAACCTCTCTGACCACCTCCACCCCCTTTCACTACCATGGCCCCTGCCACCCCTACTATTCATTCCTCTTCACCCTCTCCATCATTGATATCCTCTTTCTCTACTTCAACTATTCCCACATCCTTTGTGCTAGTTGATATTGATGGCACTTGTACTCCTATATCTTCTGCTACACATGTGAGACCTCAGGATCCCCCTAGATGGATTCACTCTACTTCAAGTCTTTGGTCGTTTATGTTCTATAATTATTGAGCAGTTTTCTACAAGTGACAGAAATCACTTGTAGTTCCCCAGAGGAATTCCATACAGCGAGCGAAAAAACACCGAGCATGTCATTTTTCAGAGCGAAAGTAACTTAGTATTGTAACAAAAATTTCTTTTTTTAATTAAGCTTTCCATATTGTCAAGTGAAAGCAGTGGAACAAAATGATCAATCTGTAGAGGATTGAGTGCTCTAGCGCATGAAGTTGATTATTGCTACAATAAAAATTCGTATATGATTTAGTTACACAAGCTACCAAAACTTCAGGCACCCCTCTTGCAATGGAAATTGCAAGGAATTCAAAAAAATGGCTAATCCATAGAGGATCATAAACCTTAGCTCAAGACACTGATGCTATGTTGAAACTCGAGCCCCACCCAATCCTTGGAACAACTCCACATTTGTTGGTGCAGCATGATATAGAAACTCATGTGCTGTTGAGTGCATCCCAAGGACACAAAAATACACAAATTACATGTTAGCAAGACACGCATGTGAGACGTTGGTTGTCTCTTTTTTGGAAACCCTCACAAGTACAATGAGGGAAGTCTGCAATGGTCACAACATATGTCACCCCCTTTTGAATGGATCCGGGAGTGCTAACATGAAAAACATGTGATGCATTAGGCACCAATATATCCTCTCTCACTAGTTGTGCTTGCATTCTTCGGCCAAATGCTATCCTGACATTGAAGTCTTTGGTTAATTTTGACCTCCATCTAACGCGTTTTCCATCTCTGAATTTAGCACGGAAAGAACTAGGTGGTGGTCCACATTGCCAAGCAGGGCAGTAGTTTGACTTTGCGATCCATTTTTCTGCATCATCTCAACCTCCCATGAAAGCAAGCATGTTCCCTCTTCCACAACCCACGTCCCTGGGGTTGGCCCAAGGGGTCCAATAATCATCTCATCAATATTACAAGCACGAGTGTCACTCTCATTGCAAAACCATACGAACCGCTCCACAATTCCTCGTGGTTTGGCCCCCACAATGGGATATTTTGTCCTTCCCCAAAATCAAGGTGCAGGGAAACCATTTTGTACATTATCTGTATTGTTGGTTATGAACCTTCCACAACGTACATTTTCTCTAGGTAGCATACCAAAACACGTCATTTTTACGCTAGGCTCTGTGAGTCTAATTGCCCAAATTGTTTGAGGCACTTTCTTCTTTGGCCAAAGACTCATAGAGGAGGAAGCATTTTGCTTGACATATGATACACTCTAAACTAGTGTAGTGATAGTAACAAACTCTCGTCTATGGCAATCATCTTCAAGAGTTTCATCAGGTTCAATAAAGATTGGCCGTGATTTTCACACAGTCTTTTCGCGTATCATATCCCTATTCATCTTTGGACTTGGTATTTGCATTTCTAGAACTGCTGATTGAGTGGCATCACAAAGTTTTCTATTTGACGCACACACTAATTACTTGTTTATAAATCTAGCTGCCAAATATGCCATCATTGGTCTTGTGGACGATTGGATGCCCTTCAAGTAGGCATTGTAGCATACACTTCTGCAGTTTTTCTCTCAAGTTTCTTGGAAGTTGTTAGAGTATCAAGGGTGGCTCTATGCATAAGGGCATCCGATTTTGACTTGTCTGCACTTTTGCTCTTCCCCTCTGCAAAACAGGGTGTTTATGAGAACTTAAATGCAATACGCAAAGACTACTTTTGGCAGAGAAGACAATCTCTTGGGAAAAGACATTGGCAGTCTTTTTTATTTGTGCCTTGCTCTTTATGATGTGAAGTGTGAAAACGACGACACTTTGGGCAAAAAAAGTGATGAGTATAATTTTTGCCCTTTGCTCATCTTTCTAAACATACTAAACCCCTACTCAACTTTGAACACGACCAAAAAAGAAAAATATTTTAAATAATTCATGCAATTATAGATAAACACAACATACATCTTATTTCTTAATTATATTATTGCTTTAGGGTTTCACAGTCGTTTGCGTATTTTTGGAAAGGGAAATATTTTCTAAGGTTTTGTTTATCCCCAAGGTTAGTGGGAGGTGTCTGTGTAAACGAGGCATGATCATCGCCAACCTGCACACAACTCAATGACTCCCAATTTCACCTTCCGAAGGTGGAAATTCTTACCTCAACTAATTTGTCACCCATTACTATGCCATGTAAAGATGCCCAGGCAAGTGCTTCTGGCAAAATGTACTCAACTAGCTCTTGAGGCACAATTCCAACAGTTTCAATTGACAAATCTGAAGAGAAAACCTCCATGGATGCCTAAGTATGGACAAGCAGTTCTGCAACCTTATGTGACAAGTGGAATTGGCACCTCACTACCATTCTCAATGCAAAATTCTAAGCTTGTTTTTTGTGTAAAGTTCGTGTAGCATTTAAAAAATCCTTTCTTGTGATTTAGAATATCTTGAAGAAACAAAAACAACTAAATATAATGAATTTTAAAGGAAAGAAGAGGCAGGGAACGCAAAAGAAAAATGTAGGATGTGATGTGTACTCTACTCTTAGGTAACAAAGAAATCAAGAATCATGCTACCCTTAAAGCGGAGATCGCCGCCGACAAGATACGAGCCCTACCAATTTACCAAACCTTCTTATTAGTAGCTTACAAAAAAGTATAGCCAAAAGTATCTGACTGTCAGGATGGCATAAAGAATGCAAGCCCGTTCGCTAGTATAACTTGTCCCGTGTCGGCACGGAACTGTTTAGAGCAGAAAACGGGCAGCTTTGAATCTTAAGCTTATTGAGGCCCTACCTACTTAATCACTGAGAGAAATACAAATCCAAAAGTGGCATTGCTCTTATCAAAACCACTTTGGTGCACGTGGTAGTTGAGCGTTGAGGCCCGGACGTGTGTGTGTGTGCGCTGCATATTTGACTCTGAAGCTGCAATGTCCGTGGGCTGGTGGAGCTGGTCGCTTGGTTGTTGTGGTCTAGGAGGTAACCACGACTGTATTTTTCTCTAGCGAAAAACCTCAACAGACACAGCCAAAAGCGATGTCGGGAGTGCGCCTGAGGGGTCTTGAGCCGAAACATCTGGGGCAGATACAATTTGCTACCAACTGGCTTGAGCTAATTCGCTACAGAAGCAACAACTTTTAAAGTATTTTTTGAAAGTTTTCACCTAGGGAAAGGCCGTTCATAGGTCTATCTTGTCCCGCATCGGCGCGGTACTGCTTAGAGCAAAAAACGAAAAGCTTTGAATATTAAGGTTATTAAGGTAAGAGGCCTTGCTTAATCACTATCAGCAACACAAAGCCAAAAGTGGTGTCACAATTATCAAAATTACGGGCTGTATCCAAATATCAACAAGGTAAACAGTGCAGGTCTATCTTGCATCAGCAGGCCGTTTGCAGGTCTATCTTGTCCCGTGTCAGCGCGGTACTACTTAGAGCAAAAGACAGGTATCTTTGATACCTTTGATTTAAATAAATCTCGTAATTAAGGTAAGAGGCCCATGTATTCAGTGTCGTAAATAAAGAGATTTATCTTCAAAATAAAATAATTTTTTGCCATTGCTCTTTGCGGTACCGTGCTGGCACATTAGCATAAATGGTAGGAAACAGGGACTGGATGTTTTTTATGCAGGCACTGAATGACCAAATGCAAATGTATTTCTAATAGGGACATTGTCCTTTGTGGTACCGCGTCGGCACGGAAGCATTACAGGCAAGAAACTGAGAGTTTCAATAGAGTGGTTTTAATTAAGCACACACATTTCCAAAATAGGATGTTTTTTGCCTTGCCTAGGTGCTGAAGGTCGTCACTGGAAGATAAAATGAAAAAAATATCGTGTCCATGGAGCTCACGATGCAAACTAGAAGTCAAATGGGGCATTGCCCTACTCAGTGTCGCGCTGGCGTGGAAGGGTTTAGGGTAAGAAATGCATGGTCATTAGAGCTTGCAAGTTATAAAATCCACTCACCGAGGCATGAACCTTTCAAGCACCTAGACACCTATCACCTAGCCTCGATGTTCCAATTTAATGATTGGAACACTCTAAATGGTTCTGCGTGGACGTGGGATGCCTAAAGACAATGTGTAGGTGCCATCATGTAATAGCATCGAAGACTTTAGCCTTCATGATAGATATAAAAATCATGTTATGATTCATCTTTTATGAGTATTATCATTATTTTTTGCTATACAGTAATTAATTGTTGGAAAAATTACCAAGATACCCCTCTAACTACCAAAATACCCTTCAAATTTCAAAAATTCCCCCAATTCCCTTGTATCTATTTTGGTCGAATTGTTCAATATTTTCTAATCTTTATTCCTTTTTGGCAATTGAGATTCATTTTTTAGTTCTTAGTATGTAATTTTCCATAGATAACCTCGTCAAAAAGGCGATTATGTCTAAAAATAATGAGGCGATTCATCTCCAAAGCCTACATAACCAACTCAAATTCTAGTTTTAACATCTTGTATTGATAGACAATCACTCTTCTTATGAAAAGCTACAATTTTTTTATCTTTAGGGAAATTTAATCTCGCGACGAGGGGTATTTTGGGAATTTTGGAAAATTTGAAGGGCATTTTGAAAATTCATGATGACAAAATATTGGGGGTATTTTGGGAATTTTCCCTTATTTGTTTCTATTGCAAAGCTTTTCGAGGCACTACCCTTATCCTCCCACATCGGCACGGGATACTAAAGGGCAATGTATGGGTGGATAGTATGACTGAGTTAAACGCTTGCAATAGACATGTACATTGCCATTTTAAACACAAGTCTATACATAAGTGAAACATTTGTTGAATGAAACATATATTTTGTTGTTTGAATGTAGTCCTTCTTCTTCTAGGAGATGTCCTAGAAGACGTGGAAGGAGTGCATCCACTCCAAAAACTCTTTGTAGTGACCAGGTTAGCTCGGTTTCAGAAACAGAGATGCCGGAAGATAGTGATAATCTTGACGTTGGTTTAGGCTCTTTGCATGATTATATCAAGAGAAGCTAAAGCTGCTATGCAGATTGTACCATTTTAAATGAGACCTAAAATACGTCAAAGTGTTGCAAATGAAGATGATAGCACATTGCACATGGACAAGGGACAAGACATCCTTGGTAAAACAAGAGTTTTTAGTTGCTTTTAATGTCATGTTGTTCCACTTTCTAGGCTTATACCACATGCCAGAGTACGTGGTTTGAGGGCAGACGTCGGTGGATTAAAGTCTGCATTTTCTAGAGAAGGATATATCAAAGAGAAGGGTGCATTTATTGTGTCCTTGACTACATGTCAAAAGGAGGAAACTTTGGTCACAGGTATATCTAATTATTGCTTTTAATTATTTGTCTTAATATTAGTATTAAAAGTATGTTTAATGTTCATAAAGATGAAATTATTGATCATGGACGGGATCCAATTTGAAAACAAGTTAATTCGGAGGTTGAGGAAGAGGTTGTTGCACATCCTAAGTTTGAATCCCTTGCACACAAAAAAAATATATATGTATGGGAAGGAAATCACGAAACCGTCACTTAGCAAGCATTCATTGAAGAAATGTACTTTACAAACAAAGATAAGCATTCTAGAGTTTTATGTACGATCATTGATGCGACAAAGGTATCAAAGATTGCTTTGCTGACAAGTCTTCAAAGAATGAACTTGTGAGTGATGCTAAACCAATAGTCTTGAATTATATCATTTTTTCCACATATTGAATATTTTTTGGTATGTTTCTATAGCATGAACACACATGCTTTGGTTACTTCTCAATTGAGGGATGAGCTTGTCAATTGCTCAAATATTTTTTATGTTGACCATGAAGATTATCTATGGGCGCTACAAGAGACTGAACAAAAACTCATTGATTATCTTCAAAAAAGGGGAACATAAGGAGAAAAGCCATGGCATCCTCTTACTTGGAGATATCTTGCTCGACTAAATATTTGATGTAAGTGCTCTAGACTCTTGGATTTGCATGTGTATGATTTGTAGTTTTGTTGTTTGATCTAAGTGCTCCAAATTCTTGGATTTTCATGTAGATAGTTTTTGTTATATTGTTTATGGAATATTTATTGGAAGGTTCAAATGTCATAGGAGCTTTCAAGCAAGATAGATAGAAACAAAGATACTCTCTCCTCTCCCCATGGGATCTGAAAAAAGAAGAGAAACAAATGATTGTCTAATAAATGTGGTGATCGTGTTGGAAAGTTTTGATTCGTTTGGTTTTGTTGTTTCTAGCAAATATTTTTTGTGCTTATATTGCAATTTTGAACATGGACATATGTGGCAAATATTTTCTGTGCTTTTTGTTATGTGAGCTATGTGGCAATCCATTTCTTTTGGTCATGGACATATTACTTTTTGAGAATCTTCCCTTGCATTTTTCTTCTGTAAGCTATGTATGTTCATTGCAATGTTTAAAACCCCAAATCGACAATGATTTGGGAAACACTTTGTTTGCACTACTTGAGGTTGGTTAATTTATTTTCATGTGTTAATTTTTGCTTCATTGAAGTTTATTGCCGATGTACTTTGAGGGGGACGCAAAAAGGATGATGCGGGATCTACAGTGTTGTTAAAGTGATGACGAGTGTGATTCATGCTAAAGTATCATGTTTTGTACTTTATGAAACAAAATATGAGAATTTCTTTGCTGTAAGAGATGATGTTAGATAGTGTTCACTAAAGTGTTACTCTTGGTTTGGATATGGAAACAATAATTTATTCTCCCATGGTCTCTCTCCCTCCCTCCCTGTTTTGCACATTAAAGGAACGTCTTCTCATCAATGATGATTGTGATTCATGGTAAAGTATCATGCTTTGTACTTGATGGAACCAAATGTGAGGATTACTTCGTTGTTAAGAAATTATGCTCTCTCTCTCTCTCTCTCTCTCTCTCTCTCTCTCTCTCTCTCTCTCTCTCTCACCTAAATTCGCTTAATTTTTGTGTTCGCTCGGTGCTTGGTAAGACTCGTTCCCCATAGGTGTATTATGCTTTGATGTCATAGGTAAATAAACGAGATTCTGTAGATGAGACTATGTCCCTCTCTCATTCAAGAGGCTACAATAGCTAAGATGTCTTCTATTGCGGATGATCATATTGTGAAGCATTTATCACTTGGATGTTCAAAGTAGGATCTTCATGAGGACGAACCCCCTATTTGATAATTGATCATCTTGCCATTGCACCTTCATCTCTTGTCACTTTATATTCAAACTTCCAAAGTATTATTGCTTTAACACATAATCTTATTGTTTGTGGATGAGCTAGATTGATTGAAACTCAGGACCACTTTTTTTGTGAGAATGGGTGTATCATCTTGGAGTATTTTCCCACCATGGACAATCTTATAGATCTTCTCACCAAGCATTTAACTAGACCTTGATTAGATTACCATATGGGATCAGACCACCAATCCTAGGTGTTAGAGATAAGACATCACCAGGAGTTAACCAAATGGTGACATCCTACTCTGTATGGGATGGTTGTATGGCCACATTGGCCTTGCATATGCATTTTAGTCCATTTTTAGTCTATTGGTCCTATTTTGATTCAATTTGCCCATTTTTGGGCCTTTCCCTTTTCTCTTTTGGGTCTTTAGGCTCTTTACTAGTATAAAGTTGTCACTTGCCCCTCATTTTCATTCTTCCATTTGTATACGCATTCTCTTCAGTTAATACCCGAGCAAACAATAATTATTAGTGTGTTCAATCTCAAGAAGGCGAATGCAACCATGATAGAGTATAAATGTTTTCTTTCTATACTTGAAAGTATCTTAAAATGAGACATGAATAAAGAAAATTACAACTTCTTGGCCAACTTTTTTGGATATAACCAACCTATTGCGAAATGCATATCAAGACAATCAGTCATAACAACACATGTTTCCCAAATGAGATGATTGATCACTTATTATTAAAGAAGTTCAAGATGATTGAATTCCTAGGATATTGGACAAGTGAAACATACTAATAAAGCGCCGTGTAGTATTTGATAAGATTTTCAACCATGGAAAAACTAATTGGGAGGGTGCAAGTGAATACAACATTGAGGCCGTATAATGCAACATGTAGCTACTTTGAAAACCATGCCATTGAATTTGGTTTATGAGTTAGATGCAATATTGGCATTGGAATTCTTGCTAGAACAGCAATACAATTGCAGATAGATACCTCATGACATGTTTGTGGTAAATCTTGGGGAGAAAAAACTCTTCGACACAACTAGTGTTAGGTATCTAAGCCTCTAAATGAGCAAAGCATCAATCCCAACTAGTACGGTCGACGGGCTTCGCCCTGCTCTCTTTCTCTCTCTGTTCGTTGAGTGCCAGAGGGCTGCAAGGAACACTGCCGTACGAAGGAGCTAGTGACATGTGTCGAAGGGGGGGGGGGGGGGGGGGGGGGGGGGGGGGGGGGGAATCCCTCCCCCTTTTATAATTGTAAAGATTGTATAAATAGATATAGAGATGTTTCAAGCCTTTATAATCTCTATGGTAAGGGGGACAAATGATAGGCATGTGTTCCAAGTTAAAAGTGTTAACGATAGATATGTTGTCAATCAAAATGGTAAAGAGAAGTATAACAGTTAGACTATTAACATTAGATTTGGTAGCATCGTGTAGAATCCACCATTCATGCACAATGCATAGTGAGATCGACTCCACAAAAATCCCAACATAGAGTCTTTCCGAGGGCATGTCAGCTTGTGAAACCATGCCATATGCTTTCATAATTAACTTATGGCTTTCATAATTAACTTAAGTCTCTCTTGCATTCATTGAAGTCTCTCCTGCATGAATGTAGGATGCCCGATCATTGGACGTGTACACAAGGTGGGCATTTAAGCTTTTCTACCCATACACCTTTGGTCGACTACAACTATACCATCCACATTCTCTCTTTTGTATGCTACTTGGATGTTACTTGATATTTCCCATTCTCAGAGGCACTTTTCTTCTCCTTGATTTTTTCTTCCATCTAGACATTATATTACTACACCAAATTGCTCTTCTACAGCCATCGATAGAGTGCAGACAAACAAGCACTTGTTGCTTCTTCAGTTCATAGTCACTCTTGGATCGAATCATCTAGAATGAGACTGCTTTGGTAGGCCAAGGTAGAGCATTTTACCATCTAACCAACTTTCACAGAGCAAAAATGGCAATTGTTTTCAGCCCCAATCAATTCCCTAGCACAAATGTATGGATAAAGAGGTCCAAATTATGCTATCCATCCACCTAAATGAAAAAAGGCTCACAAGAATAGGCCATAATTATGCCAATGCAATGCAAATTCAAGTTTTTAATAAAGAAAAAGATGAATAACAAAGCACTATGTTTGTAGAAGCAGGAACTCTTATTATGAGAAGAGATTGTGAGACCTCTGATGGGTTGGCCTTGCAAGCAAGGGCTAGATTGCATACAGCCTTTGCAGTAAGGAGCTAGGTCTAAAAATGCAAGTGTGAGCGAAACGAGTTTTTTCACTCACAGAAATCTTTTGTGCATGGCTTGGGATAGCTATAAAAGATATTTAGAAGAATGCTTGGGAAAAACTGCATCACTGAAATAGTGGAAGCTCAAGGATGCTGGCCAACTGCTTTCCCACAAAGGAGCACATTGCCAGGGATGGAAGCCTCATTGCGGAATGAACCATCGGGGTTTGGCACCTTGAAGTAGAGCTGCTCCCCTAGGTATTGTCTCTCCCAAATCTGTGATCTTACATTCCACATTCCCACATTGTCCAATGATAGCATTACTGCTGTCCATGATTGAGGATATACCTAAACCCACAAAAACCTTACAATCATAAGAATACATTCTCAAGAGAAACGCCTTGGATGCCCACCAAAACCTCCAAAATTAAAAGAGCACATTCTCAAGAGAACCCGTGGATGACGCACAAAAACCTTAAAATCAAAAGAGCACATTCTCAAGACTTATGTTCCCTTGAATGACTTATGTTGCTTTCCCAAGCAATGCACCACCCTTAAATGACTTATATTCCAGCAATGCACAGCAGCCACAAATGCCCCCAAACTTTGAGGTACCTGAACCGTAGAACGTGCGACCGCATCAACAAGATTGTATTCACCTCTACTGGCAGAGCTCCATCGGCCACCATCAAAGCTGCAAACAAACAGAAACTGCCATGTGAGAAAGGACCATAGCTACTGAGTCTGCATTGAAAACTTCACCATATGACAAAGGGCTAATGGGCTAGTGCAAGATACCCAACGACAAAGGCAACATAGCCATCAATATGCCAGCTCTGCACAATGTTCTCATCATTCTGGAAAACAAGCTCAAGGAAGCCCCGGTAGTTAGTGGGTAGCACAGCAGTGGCCAGGAAAGGCGAGCCGCCACCGGGAGTGCGGGGAAAGTTGGTTGAAAAGACCCCACCCAAGTTGAAGTAGTCAGCAAGCTTCAAGGGAGTGGGAGGATTCACATATGAAATGCTGTTTGCAGAATATCGGAGCTTGCCATTCACCGTACCAGATGACCCCTCTATCACTGCAGTCTCTGTAACATTTATCATCCCATAGTGGAAAGACCCTTGAGGGTTTGGTCGTGCAGCATTGGCAGTGAGATTCCAGCTGCAACAAGAGAAAATCTCTCTCTCTCTCTCTCTCTCTCTCTCTCTCTCTCTCTCTCTCTCTCTCTCTCTCTCTGGCGAGAAAAGGGGCTGCATTCTGTGTACAAAAGAGACCTCTGAAGATCCTCAATGGCCTATCACCCAAAGGAAGTATATATGAATGTATGTGTGTATGTATGTGTACGTCTACATGTATGTGTGTATGTAATTACATTGATAATATGTAAATGTGTATGTATGTTTGTATTTACATTGATATGTATGCATACATATTAAGTATGTATGTATAAACATACATACATACATTATATGTAAATGCGTACATAGATATGTATATGTATGCATGCACATACATACATACATATAAACATATAACCTTTTTTTCCTATTGCACAGTAGGCAAAGCACTAACTGCATATTTTAGATATATGTGTATTTGATACATATGCATACATAATAAGTATGTATGTATAAACATACATACATACATTATATGTATATGTGTATGTAGATACGTATATGCACATACAAACATAACCTTTTTCTCTCATTGCACAGTAGGCAAAGCACTAACTGAATGTATGTATATACTTACATATACATGTGTGTGAGTGTGTGTGTGTGTGTGTGTGTGTGTAATGTATGTATGTTATGTATGTATGTATGTGTGTGTATGTATGCATGTGTGCATGTATACATACATTCAAGTATATATACACACATACATACATACAAAACATACACACACATACATGTAAATATATAACATTTTTTTCCCGTTGCAAAGCACTAACTGCATGTGTTGGATAGGTTCAGTCATATACTACTACAATATAGCAAACAAAGAAGAGACATGACACTGACTACATGTATACACGAGGAGATAAGACACATAGATCTTACTTAATAGTCCTGGCTTGTCTGAGAGAGTAGTCAATCTGAATGGTTGGGCCTGGCGGAAGCGGACCTGAAACCTTTGAATTAGAGTTTGAGTATTGGACGACCGCGATGCCATTCAGAACAGGGGTGGTAAATCTAGAGCTAGCCACCATGTAGTAGGCACCGGGAGACTGATTGAGTGTAACCAGTACAGAATAGGACTGGCCAACATGAATGTCAAGGTTCTCATAGCTTAGTTGCTTGGTATGCGATCCTTCGGTCTCCACCACTGTCAAATTATGGCCTGCAATTCTGAAGTTGATAGAGGTCGCAATTCCGACATTGGAGATCCTCAGCCTGTATGTCTTACCTGCACAACAAGGTGAAAAGTCACAATGGCCTACGTAAGACGACGAGAAAGATAGAGTGCGCCCCACTATACAATGTCCCTCTTTATAGCTATAGGAAAACACATCCCCACAACGGTAGTATCGAGCTCCATTGATCATAGGAGTGACTAAATAAAATACAACAGAAACCCACTAACAATATCTGAGATGGTATTATAGGCCCTATGTTAGCATCTAATTCCTTTCCATTGAACTAGGAAACTTGCTTGTTTTAATTGATTATTAACACAGTAATTTGCACCATAGAAAATTGCTTGCAAAGCTGATCTCCATGCCATAAGTGCAATTGAGACCACACCATAATATACGCCTAGATGAATCCAGGATAAGCCCCAATTCACCCTTAAATGATCATAGCTTGCCAATAGAAATGGGCTTGGATGTTTCTCCTTTTACTTTGGACTAAAACAACAAGCAGACCATCAACATACCACGATCAAGCGTAACAGTGGTCCCAAAAGGTCCCCTGCCATTGATAAGTATTCCATCAGGAGGACCTAAGGAGCCACCACTGTCAAGTTGGGCTTGCAAGTCCTGCAGTAACATAGCAAATCGTTATCGTCACCGCGGAGAGATTAGACAAAGACATGTGTTCTAAACATGACTATTGATGCTAAAACTTACAGTGTGATTGGCATTGTACCAATCTCCAATAAGCACAGGAATCTCTCCGTCTGGAGATGGATAGGGCAAAGGTATGATAATTCTGTTGTCTATCTTCAAGCTACCATAGCCTCCAGCAGCCTTGAGAAACCCAGTTGAGGGGAAATAAAAATAGCTTCCAATCTGATCTTTAACTTGGAAGAAGTAAGTATAGTTTTGGCCAGGCAATATCGGACAATTTGTCCCTAAAACTCCATCTTGCCAAGATGATCTTCTTTGGTAAACCCCATTCCTATATCACAATGCGAGACAGACAAATTGCTTAAGAATATCAAATACCTAAGATGCGAGTGCATAGTCTAAGAAATCAACAACAGTCCCCTATGTGAGGATCGGTCAATTAAAGTGGTCATGTTCATCCAAAGGAAATGACATCCAATACACAGATCCACACTCAATTGCAGAAGAAAGTACCTTCTATTCAATGGAGAAAAGGGTCACTTTCAATTAATACAAGCATGAATATATTTGAATGAAACTTATTCTAGTGCATGAAACGCATACATGTACATCCATCCTCATTTGTGGTGGAGGCCACTCTTAAAACAGATTAAACATCAGACACAGAACCCAAAATCGGATGGCCTTCCACATCCCCATCCTCATTCATGTAAATCCACATATATCTTCACTCCATACATACACCCACACACACACGCCAAATCGATACCTAGTACACCCATACATTGAAACAGAGAGCAAAATGTTCGATCATGAAAGCGGAGACAGCTGCCAGAACTCAAGTCCGGACACAGGTGTTCAATGCTTACCAAGTGAACAATAGGGGCTCATCAATGCTATTGAATACATTGATTTCTAGATTTATATTGGTTTCAGAATTGATTTGAGGGCCAGGGAATTGGCCATTTATTAGCAGGACCTGGTTAAGAACAACAGTATGAGTGAGTGAGAGAGTCAAACAACAGAAGCCAAAATGAAAGATGAATGCATACCCGCTTCGGCTTTCCAAGCGGAGAGGCCGTTCCATAGGTTACATTCCAGGTAATGGGCTGGATGGCATCAGCAAGATTAGCACTCCAAATTAAGCCACGGTCCTCGTCCGCATTCACGAGCAGCAAATTGCCTGCAATAGAGGAGGCTATGGAAACCGCTGCTATGAAGGTGAGGAGCAGCAGCTGGCAACCAGCTGTTGCCATTGCCAGCTTTAGAAAAGGGTCCCTTGTGACTAGTTGTGCCACTACGTTCCCCCTAAGAGCAAAAGGGAAAGCTGCACTGTCAAGTACTGCCCATAAATGGTAAAAGGCAGAAAAGCTTTGTACACACAGAGAAAGAGCTTGCGCTTAAGAAAATATATGAACAAAGCAATGCAGGAAGAGCTAACCTTAATCAACGAGCAGAGAGAGCTTCCCTTGCAAAGTCCTGACTGAATTGAACAGCTTCCTTACATTGTCTATGGAGGTCTACAACAATGCAGTTCGGTCCAGAGCTCGGAGGACTTATGGAGTTTGAGAGGCGGGTGCAGCAGAAGTTAGAACAGGAGGAAAGAAAACTGAGGGTAACGGTAGAAGAGGCGACACAAGAAATGGGCTATGGCGACTCGAAGCTAACGAGCTAGAAAGAGATACGATTGCGAAGTGATGGGTGAGTGTACTATAAGAGAGATGATATGATGACGGTCAGAGGCGAGAATGAAGAGAGCGCAGCTGCGCAAACTTGAAAAGTTCACGAGAAAGCAAACAGCGCGCAGAGAAAGAGAGAGAGAGAGAGGTGTAGGGGGCGCGAAATCGATGAGAGAGGATTTGAAAGAGAGAGAATTGAAGGTAGCTGGCCGCTTGATGGCGAAGAGGGGCTGTTATAAATTCAACGCGAGACAGAAAACCAGGAGCCTCTCTTCTTTAACTGTCAGCTGGAAGGGGGGGATCGCTGGACTCCATTTTTGACTTTAAAAAGTGTGTGTGTGTGTGTATCCAGATTCCACCTTCATAGTCATGTGCAATGGTAGGTAAGGGCTTCCAACTTCTCCTTTGAATATTTTAGATTTCTCTCTCTCTCTCTCTTATCCATTTTGCTCAAGACTCAAAGCCCATACATGTACATTCCCTCTTCTGGGCCTTGCCTCTTGAAACACTCTAGTGATCCTCTCCGGTGTGCCCCACCCTCGTCCCCCTCATATGCTACTCTCCCCCACTTCGACAGCTTCGATTTGCGGATTGTGTGACGTGGAAAGGGCATATGCTCAGCGCTTTGAGTGTGTGTGCACACACACTCACATGTCAAAGTATGGAGTTATAGGTGCACCTAGAAGAGGGAGAGGAGGAGAGAAGAGAGAGAGAGTGGAGCCAAGCCTTCATTGAGCAGTCTCCATACAAAAATGAGCAGATACACGAACACACACTCACATGTCAACTGGAAGGGGGGGATCGATGGACTCCATTTTTTACTTTAAAAAGTGTGTGTGTGTGTGTGTATCCAGATTCCACCTTCATAGTCATGTGCAATGGTAGGTAGGCCTCGTCACTAAATGACACCTCCCCAGGGAGGTGGGATCAATGGCCCACAGTAGGCGTCGCGAGGCGAGTGCAATCCGGGCCGTCCGATCGACATTTAAACTAGGTGTGAACTAAGCGTGAACTCAGAGTGAACTCGACGTGAACTAGGGAGGGCCTGCACACCACACCAAATTTGGTGTGAACTCAGTGTGAACTCGGTGTGAACTAGGTGTAAACCTGTCCGCGATACCGTGATCTATAAGCTTATCCCACACACACCTTTCAACGAATGCGTGATAGCTTAGTGGTTAGAGTCAATCCCGTGGGGGAGAGGGTAGTGGGTTTAAGTCTCGGATCCGAGAAAGTGGGAATCTTTTGCATTCCGTAGGAAATCCAACGGTCACGATCAACTAGTGATTGTGAGCCATTAATCCCACCTCCAAATGGAGGTGTCAATTAGTGACGAGGGTAGGTAAGGGCTTCCAACTTCTCCTTTGAATATTTTAGATTTCTCTCTCTCTCTCTCTCTCTCTCTCTCATCCATTTTGCTCGATCTCATATTTTCAAGACTCAAAGCCCATACATGTACATTCCCTCTTGTGGGCCTTGCCTCTTGAAACACTCGAGTGATCCTCTCTGTTGTGCCCCACCCTCGTCCCCCTCATATGCCACTCTCCCCCACTTCGACAGCTTCGATTTGCGGATTGTGTGACGTGGAAAGGGCATATGCTCGGCGCTTTGAGTGTGTGTGTGCACACACTCACATGTCAAAGTATGGAGTTATAGGTGCACCTAGAAGAGGGAGAGGAGGAGAGAAGAGAGAGAGAGAGTGGAGCCAAGCCTTCCTTGGGCAGTCTCCATACAAAAATGAGCAGATACACGAACACACACTCACATGTCAAAGTATGGAATTGTAAGTGCACCTAGAAGAGGGAGAGGAGGAGAGAACAGAGAGAGTGGAGCCAAGCCTTCCTTGGGCAGTCTCTATACAAAAATGAGCAGATACACGAACTCTTTGCAGAGGGGACCATTCCTCTATAAAGAAAGTGCGAGCCTATCCGACTCTCCCAAATATCCCCATGACTTAATGGATGGGGAATGTAAAAAGTTGCCACCTTAAAAGGGGCATCCAATTGATATGGACCAAAAGAGGTCCGTGGATTGGAGCAAATATGGGGCATCCCCTAAGACCTTTCCAGAAAGCTCTCTCTCTCTCTCTCTCTCTCTCTCTCTCTCTCTCTCTCTCTCTCTCTCTCATTATCTCTCTTATTAAGTACACCACTCTAATCTCTATTTAGCTACTCATAATTCCTAACAAGTTCCCAATTTCCAATAACTTGCTCAAAGAAAATACTATTAGACATCAAGTAAAACCTAGCGTATTTGCAAGATGACAAGCAATGCAAAGTCGGTGAAAATGTACAAAATCCTTTGCAAGCTTCACTTCAACCCAAGACGTTGAATGAATAATGGGGAAATCGCCTTATTGTCAATGGGAGAGAGAGAGAGAGAGAGAGATAACTCCCATCCATCTTCTTCTTCTTCTTCCTTCTTCAATCGCACACTCAAAAAGAAAAAAAAAATGTTTTGCTTTTAGCCATATCATGCCTATCAGGCCTAGGGTAAGACCGAACGACCAAGGACCCAGACGGACATGCGGTCAAGGGGCCCCTATTATTAGCAAGGCAGGGCCTATATAGGGCATGGTCGAGTGGAGAGTTGCATGCTCATTTCTCCACGTTAACCCTCACAGACACCCTATTACCTTCGACGGACACCTTATTACTTATTTGAGTCCTGGACCGGGCTTGTCAGTCCAATAGGTGTGTAGGTGATCGCTAGTGAGAGGCACAACACTTATACAATATTTTTGCAACGATCGGCCACTGTGGGCGCCCATGTGTGAATAGGTCAAACTCTTATAAAAGGTCTATTTTGACCTAAAATCCTCATTTTGGGAGGTGCATGCTAAGAAGTGCTCTTGCTCTACCTCTATCTCCTTCTCCTTCGTGTGCTCACAGGTGTGTGTGTGTGTGTGTGTGTGTGTGTGTGTGTGTGTGTGTGTGTGTGTGTGCGCGCGCGCGCTTGAGAGAGAGAGAGAGAGAGAGAGAGAGATCGAGCATTGCGGCGGCATCGGCGGTTGAGCACGGCAACAGCGACGGCTCCTTCTTCTTTGCGGCACGGGATCCTTCATGACGGAAGCATTGAGCGATGAGTGACACATCATGCCCCTTTGAGCTTGCTAGGACTCTCTAGTTGTGTGCTTGCAGCCATTCATGGCTTACACATGGTGTTTTGGCAAGTTCCCATCCTTCGATACGTGCGACCAAAGTGCACATTTTTGGCACCGCTATCAGGGACTACCTTGCACTAAGCTTGAGGAGCACTCAATGCTACCTCTTGAAGCCATTCTTTCAATTGTTTTTAGCTTTTGTCTGAGGTTGTGTTTGATCTGTTAAGTTCGGTAATGTGTATACAGGTTTTAGTAGGATTTTTTAGCTATGTTAAGTGTTGTAGTGTAAGTGTTTTGCTAGATCTGCTAAGTGTTGCAATGTGCAAGTGTTAGCAGATTTGTTAGTTAGTGTAGATCTGTAATGTGCAGTAGACTATGAGCTACAACCAGTGGGTTGGTTGAGTAAGTTTGTGAGTGTGCAGTTGGCTGTGTTAGACAGTGTGTGTACCAGTATCGATACCGGTACCAATATAGTACAGTATAGCATAGTACAGTACTAGTACCAGTATTAGTATAGTATAGTATAGTATAGTACAATACCAGTAGACTAGAGTAGAGTAGAGTACAAGTACCACTACCACTATAGTACCGGTACCATTATGCTACCATTACCAACAAAATCTGAGACCAAAAAGAAAATTTTTTAAAAAAATTGAGGGTAAATTTGGGTTGCAAACATCCCAAAAACTAGGTATGTGGCCTTCACGGGCACTCATCAACACTTATAGAGTGTTGAGGTCACATGCACCTACGCTCTGGTCGTGTACTAGAGGACGATCACATAGAGAGTGAAGGAGTACGAGCGGAAGTGCGACGCGAGAGAGAGTGCGAGAAGAAGAGCACGACGATATGGTGAACTCGCTCTACTGTAATGTGTAGAGCATAGTGAGTTCTTATTAGGTTTTTACAAAAGAATATGTGTACATACCTGGCGGCCCGCCCACTTACCTAGGCGACCACATTGGGCTTTATACCCCAACAACCTCCCACTTAAAGTCCAATGTGGTACTTTAAGTGTGAGAGAAGCTACTATACAAGCTAATATACAAGAGATGGAGAGAAGTGATGTACTACCCTACACCTAACTGCTTGCGAAAATGCGCAAAGCTCGCTGAGGGAAGTCCTTTTGTAAGTAGATCAGCAGGATTTTCTATGGTGTGAACTTTGACAAGCTGAAGTTGCTTATCCTCGAGCATTTCCCTGATGAAATGATACTTCACATCCACATGCTTTGTCTTTGAGTGATAAACTGGATTGCGAGCCAATTGAATAGCACTTTGACTATCACAATATAACACAGGCATCTCTTCTTTGATTCCCAAATCTGTTACTAGTCGATTAAGCCAAATTGATTCTTTGCATGCCTCTGATGCTACAACATATTCAGCCTCTGTAGTAGATTGAGTAACACAATCTTGTAATCTAGAACGCCATGATACTGCTCCACCAGCCAATGTAAAGACATACCCTGACGTAGACCTTCGGTTGTCTAACTCATCTGCATAATCTGAGTCTGTAAAACCCTTTACACTTAGCTCCTGACTCCCATAGCATATACGCATACTCTTTGTAGCTTTCAGGTATCTCAATATTCCTTTCACTGCCTCCTAATGTTTCTTGCCTGGGTTTGACATGTATCGACTTACTACTCCCACTGCAAATGCAATGTCTGGGCGAGTAGCAATCATTGCATACATTAAACTACCCACTGTAGACGCAAATGGAATCTTATCCATTTCAGCCTGTTCTTCCTCAGACACAGGACAATCTTGTTTGCTAAGTTTCACATATGGTGGCAATGGAACACTCAATGCCTTTCCCTTCTCCATATTGAAACGTTGCGAAACCTTGTCAATATACTCTGTTTGAGATAACCAAATCAACTTCTTTGATCTGTCTCTCTCAATGTGCATACCAAGTATATGACTTGCCTCACCCATGTCTTTCATGTCAAACGATTTTGCCATCTTTGACTTCAAAGCTGAAATTTCTTCCAAGTGCTTGCCAGCAATCAACATGTCATCCACATACAAAATAAGGATCAGTCAACTGCCATCCTTAGCCTTCTTTGTATATAGACAGTGATCGAACTCACTACGTTTGTAGCCTTGAGAAAGCATAAACTTGTGGAACTTATGGTACCATGCCCTCGGTGATTGTTTTAAGCCATAAAGACTCTTTAACAACTGGCATACCAAATCTTCCTTGCCTTTCTCAACAAACCCTTCTGGCTGCTGCATGTAAATTTCCACATCTAAATCACCATGCAAGAACGTTGTCTTGACATCCATTTGGTGCAACACCAAATCTAATATGGCAACCAATGCAAGAAAGCATCTCAATGTAGTCATCTTGACCACCGAAGAGAAGACTTCATCAAAGTCAATGCCTTGTTCCTTCTTAAAGCCCTTGGCAACAAGCCTTGCTTTGTACTTTGGCTGACTATCATGAGTGGTGATCTTATACCTGTAAACCCATTTACAAGGTAGAGCCTTTTTACCTTGTGGTAATTTAACTAGCTTCCATGTCTTGTTTTTATGCAGAGCTGTCATCTCTGACTGCATGGCCAATTGCCAATTCCCAGAGTCCTTCATTTGCACTGCTTCCTTGTAACATGAAGGCTCATTGCAATCAGTCAACATGACATAGTTCATAGATGGAACAAACCTATCAGGAGGTCGCGTGATACGTCCAGATCTACGCACAATAGGTGGCTCAGGCTCAGCCACAACCTGTGGTTCCACTCTATCCTGTCCTTGCTCCTCTTGAGCCTTGAGATTTTGTCTTGCACGTGCAGGTCCATCTTCTTGGAAGACAACTCTTCTAATCTCCTCAACCCTCTCTGGTTTAGAATGATATTTGGCTTCATTAAAGTGAACATCATTGCTGCGGATAACCTTTCTAGATTCGGGATCCCAAAGTCTGTACCCCATTTCACCAGAATTACCATAGCCTAGAAAGATGCACTTTCTACTCTTTGGCTCAAGTTTGTTCCTAAATTCCTTTGGAACGTGAGTATATGCCTCACAGCCAAAGACTCTGAGATGCTTGTATGAGGGCATTTTGCCTTACCATACCATCTCTGGCACTGAATCCTTCTGCAAAACCTTGCTAGGAGATCTATTTACAAGATGAACAGTTGTTGATACAGCTTCAGCCTAAAACCCATTTGGCAGCTGTGCATTAGACAACATACTTCTGACCTTCTCTTGTATGGTCCTATTCATCCTCTCAGCAACACCATTTTGAGGAGGATTGTAAGGAGCAGTAAGTTCACGTTTTATACCTTTTGACTCACAAAAGTCCTGAAAGGCCTTTGAAACATACTCTCCACCATTGTTAGTGCGTAAGCATTTAAGCTTCTTGCCACTCTGATTCTCCACAAGTGTCACAAACGTTTTGAAAACACTAAACTCTTCATCCTTGTGCTTGAGAAAGTAAACCCATACTTTCCTCGAGTAATCATCTATAAATGTCATAAAGTAAGAAGCTCCCCCTAGAGATAGGTTAGGCATAGGTCCACACAAATCACTATGAACAAGTGCCAACTGTGTATCTCTTCTACTGCTTCTATGCTTATGTGGCTGCTGTGTTTGCTTACCATACAGACAATGTTCACAGAATTCAAAATCATTAAATGAAAAGCCAAGCAAATAACCAGAACGAGACAAGATTTCCATTCCCTTCTTGGACATATGTCCTAACCGGCTATGCCACAAAGAAACATTCGGCTGCTCGGTTACATTGATTACATTTTTAGAGACATTTGATACATAAATCATGTAACGTCCTCGAGACTTTACTCCATGTGCTACTGTCATAGAACCCTTGGATATCTTCCACATGTTCTGTCCAAAAGTGGTGACGTAGCCAGCATCATCAAGTAAACCTGTGTTGATCAAGCTCTTTGTAATTGCGGGAACATGTCTCACATTCTTTAGCGTGAAAGAAGAGCCATTCTGAAACTTCAATTGAACATCTCCAACACCTAAGATCTCACATGTCTGCCCATTGCCTAGCCGAACATGATCTTTAGTGGTCACATAAGAGGTAAACCACTCCTTGTTTGGAGACATATGAAGTGATGCCCCTGAGTCTATAATCCAGTCACTCAGTGCATTTCCATCAGATGTTGTAAGAAGAGCTGAGTCCATTGTATTCTTCAAAAAGTAGATGTCTTCTGACACTAGACTGTCATCCTCTGCAACAGTGTTTGTCACATTTATTTCTTGAATCTTCACTGAGGAGTTGTTCTTCTCACCATGGTCTTCAGCTTTCTCTTTGACTTTTTCTGCTTTCCATTCTCTGCAGTCTCTTTTCATGTGACCCTTCTTGCCACAATGGTAGCATTCTATGTCACTCTTGCCTTTAGCACTGCGGGACTTGCTACGAGACTGATTCCTCTTTCCACCTTTGTACTTTTCTTTGGTCCTTCCCCTGACAACTAAGGCTGTTCCTTTGCCTTTGTCCATTGTCTTTCTATTGGTTTCTTCAGTAAGCAGACTTCCTTCTACACCTGCTATGTTCAAACCATCTGGAGGTGCAGAATTACTCAAAGCTATGCGAAAAGTGTCCCAACTTTCCGGCAATGTGATCAACAGGAACATAGCTCTAACAGGTTCATCAAACTTGACACCTTGAGCTGACAATTGACTGTAGATTGTGTTGAATTCATTCAGATGATTGGACATAGGTGTCCCTTCTTTCATCTTCAAATCAACAAGCTTCTTAAGCCAGTATACCTGTGAAGCTGCACTCTGCTTCTCATAAAGATCACTTAGCTTTAACCATGCTTGATAAGCCGACATCTTGTCTGCTACATTGAAGTAAACGCTTTCTGCCAAAGTCAGCATAATGGTAGAAAGTGCCAATTCATCCATTTCGCTCCATTCATCTTCGTCCATATCTTCTGGTTTTATCCCCTTGAGCTTTATAGGTTTTATCTGCTTCTTTTGTACCAACACGTGCCAAATCTGCTTCTTCCACAATGGGAAATTGGTTCCATCCAGCTTCTTGATATTGTAAAGAGCAGTGTCCTGTGATCCAGCCATAGCTACGCTTCACAGTAGTTTACTTTCCTGGGAAAAATTCGGCAGAGTTTTCCCTGTAAATTGACCTTTGAACCAATATCAACCTGTCAAATGAACCAAGAAAGCTTCAGATTCTGCATAAATTTCAACAGAGTCTCCTTTGTAAAATGGCTCTAGTGTACTCAAAAAACAGACCAAAAAACAGCTCAAAAAACCATTATCTCTCTAACACTGTAAGCTGTGTAAACCTGTCCTGCACCTGTACTGTCTCTCACTGTCCTGTCACTGTCCTGTAAGCATAGACTGCGACAATGCCTCAACGGCAGTAAAGCAAAGATGCAATCCCAACTGTCTAACTCACAGTCAATACATCCTAGCTGCCTATCTAAGGGTGCTCGAGGGATCGCTCCAAGACCTGTATCACTGAAAGGATCTCAACATTCGAGAATCCCCCAGCTCAATAAAACCTCACTCGACCCTCAACAAAGGCTGCAGTAAATCTGACAATTCATAGACTTCCCACAAAGTCATACATCCACAAATTTCCCACTGTATGTTGTAACCACTGCGGCGGTTGTTTGCTGCGTGACTCACAGCCAGCAAACCCTCAACAGACATACATCATCTGACAATTCATAGACTTCCCACAAAGTCATACATCCACAAATTTCCCACTGTATGTTGTAACCGCTGCGGTGGTTGTTTGCTGCGTGACTCACAGCCAGCAAACCCTCAACAGACATACATCATCTCTGACAATACATCCCATGTGGAAGTACCTGCAATGTCAGGATGAAATCTGGAATATCAAGCAGCAAACACAAGCTACTTGATGAACTAGTGGATGTCGCCTACAGTCTGTGTGTAGATGCGCCCGTGTCGTATGTGACACGCCTCCAAGAACTGTGAGCCGTCCTTCGATGTGTAGACAGCCACAAATCAACACTCTGGGAGTGCCGATATCCTTAGCGCCTGCAGTCGTAGGCCGAAAACCCCAAATTTGTAGACTCGGATCTGCACCCACCAAGACCACGCAGTCGAAAATGGCATGCGTAGAACTTTGTCGAAGCCGAACGGTGGCCGAGATGATCTCAGAATGAAATTCTGAGAACACCAAGCCCTTTGGGCTTACCCACAGGAAATTGGGTCGTGTCTTCGACTGTCGAATCTCACTCCAATCTGAGCAGGTGACTCTGGCTACCTGCAACTGCTGCCCTGAGCCTCGATCTGAGCTCTGATACCAGTTGAAGGAGTACGAGCGGAAGTGCGACGCGAGAGAGAGAGTGCGAGAAGAAGAGCACGACGATATGGTGAACTCGCTCTACTGTAATGTGTAGAGCATAGTGAGTTCTTATTAGGTTTTTACAAAAGAATATGTGTACATACCTGGCGGCCCGCCCACTTACCTGGGCGACCACATTGGGCTTTATACCCCAACAGAGAGTGCTTCCGTTTACGCAGGCACCCATTATTCCTCCACATTAGGCTCTAGGCCCTCAGCGGGAACCCAAGGTAGTACCACTCAGGACCCACATATTGCATCTATTTACTCTTCTTCTGACTACGACGTCATGGAGGGTTACTCAATGCCCAATCCCGATAGTTCAAGCCAAGACATGCATGCCATGGGCCCACGGTCCGGGCCGAGTGTGTTTAGCCGCTTGAAAGAGACTTTGAATAGAGCCACTTGCTCCGAACATGGAGCTAATGATGTGAATGAAGGTAAATTCACCATTCATGACCAATGTATACCCCATACTCCTGGAGAGTGTGCATGTGAATACTCCATTCACTGCACCCCCTGACTCTTCAGAGCCATTCCCCTCCGAGGTTATATTATCTGATGGTAGAAGCCTTGCCAAAGTGCAAGAGGTTGAGTGATATATCATTGCCGCTCTAGGGAAAAGGAGATTGAGAGCCTACACAAGGCAGATCAATAGAGAGAGCTAAAAGAAAAGGCCCCTATGTCAACATCCATGCTAGTTGAGCAATCGAGTGCTCCTGACTTAGCAACCACTAAGGGTCAACCCATAATAGCCACATTGCATCTAGTTCAAAGGACACCCCTAGCACCTCAATCCTAGATGGAGTGTTTCTAAATGAAAACTGGGAGGATGAACTACAAACGGAGACTTTAACCAACCTATACACAAGTCACACCTATCACGTTTGTTGGTTAGATGTCCTACAATCCACATCGGGTGCTACTAGCGTAGAGGAGCAACAACAAAGAATTGTGATGTCATCCATAGGGTTATTGAGCTGGAGACGCAGAACAAAGGGATCCACATGCCTTCAACAACGGGTCTCATGAGATTCTTGGATACAGGGAAGGCTAAGCAACCAACTTTATTACAAATGGAGACTCCCTCGATAAGCCCGATGGATCCTCCATATGTTGTTTCGCCAGGGGTCTCGGTACAAATCTAAGCCCACAAGTGATAGCTTTACCTTTCCAAGTTTAGCTCATCTTTCTCTTGATGACATCACAACTACCATGCCTACCCCAACAATGGGCATGACAAAAAACACGTTGTGGACCTCATTTATTAGTAAAGCACCACTACATGGTGTCCCAATGCCTACAACGGTACCTACAAGTGTGTATCAATCACATGCACCTTTGGGCCGTCATGCTCATGTAGCTCCTACCCCTCCCATTGTTTCAACAACTTATGCTTCACAACCACAACATCCAAGCCCTTATTTCAATGAGACCATACCAACTAGCATTAGCATGTCACATCTGACGTCTGCTATGCCTAGGACCCCACATATGAACTTTGGGGCACCACATGGCACAACATCGTATCCAACTTGGACCCCAAGGCTTCCTATACGCCAAGCCCAATGCCAATCCCTACTCCACATGTAGACCCGAGAGCGCATGTCCCCACTATACCTATTCACTTAGGTGACTTGGCAACATTTGCTCAAGCTATTGGTCCATCCATTGCTAAAAATATGTGTAACACGCCTGATAGAGAGCCTAGAAGTAAGGCAGTACAAATAGCCAAGCTCACACAAAAATTTAGTGGAGACGGGGATGGGAGAAAGCATATTGAAGTGTTTGAACAAATATGTGATTCCCTAGGAGAACACAATGACATGCATAAAGTAATTCTTTAAGCCTGACCTTGAGTCGGAAGGTTGGGGATTGGTATAGAACCCTAAGGATGGAAGAGAAAACAATTTACCCTACTCTTAGGAGACTGTTTGAAAGAGTACATACGAGAGGGAGTACTTTGGGGTGTAGCATCTTAGCTCCAGAAAGCCCAACGAGAGGAAGGAGAGTCTGTGAGAGACTTTATTAGTTGCTTGAATCATTTGAATTCTCGTTCTAATCCAAATGAGCACTTCAATAATAACCAATTGCTCAATAGATTCATTAGGGAACTACAACATGAGGATATCTACAATGGCTTAGTCATTAGAGGTATCACCACTTGGGAAGCAGTCACCACCAATGCGATCTAATTGGAGGATAATTTAATGATTCAAGGAGAAAGAGTGTCTGTTGAGCCTAAATCTACTAGCTCGCAAGCATCAGGGCATGAGTCAATGACCATAAAGCCTGTTGTTGCTAAAGAGCCAAAGATATCTGAGATGACTTTAGCAGATCTCACCAAGGCCATTCAAGAAAGTCTTAGAGACAATCGTGCTCCACAAAACAATCATATGTATCCAAGAAGGGAGAAACAATGGTGCTCAGTTTGCTATGGTCCACATAGTATTAGTGAATGCCCTACGTTTAGAGTAAATTTTAATGGCAGTTGCAATGCATGTGGGAGGTATGGTCATCAAGCCAAGGATTTCATAGTCTTTAGACGCGTGATGGCCAATAGACCAACCTTAGCATGGACGGACACACCTTGAGTGCCTACATTGATGCCGACCCACCTCTTGAACAACCGTCACAACACATGGTCCCTAGGTCCCAAAATGTTGTTCAAACAACACCCTTACCACCTTCAGTGCTAGGACCGCAACCACCACATCTGAGAATCACTTCTATGAATCAAGTGGATTGTGAGTCATCTATTGCTTGTTTGGAAGGCTGTGAGGAAGATATAGACCCTAATATTACCTATGGGATTGATGCACTTGAAGAAAATCCACAATACTACATGGAGGACTATTGGGGACAAGTCAAACATGTCTATCAAGTAGCTGCTCTTGCGGCAAGAGGCCAAAATATCAATTTCCCTACCAAGAGACCACCTTTTCAATGCTATGAGTGTGGAGGTCCACATTGTGTAGCCGAATGTCCCATTAGACTACAAAAGAATGCCACACTAATGCAAACCAATCAAGCGAGCACATCTACAATGCCGATACTCATTTGTAATCAATGTGGCATAGATCATTTGATTGCTTAATGTCCTAATAATCCAAATGCACCAAAGATCACGCCGTTGAATTTAATTGAGGTTATCGAGGAGCCCTCGCAAAGTACACATGTGGTACCAGTAAATGTAATTACACGATCGATGCTTCAAAACCAAAATTATATTCTTGAAGAAAGAGACACAACATCAATTGCCCAATCTTAGAAGAAGAAGAAAACACGAAGGAAGAGATCGCAAAAAGCATCAAAGTCAGACCCCAATTCAAAGACCAACATAGGGACTGGTGACGACCCCGTATATATGAATGACGTTGAAGAGGATTCTTATTTAGGTGAAACCATGGAGACTAAAACAACCACTAGGAAAGAAACAAACAAGGAAGATCATCATGAGCCACAATGGTCGAGACCCAAGAAGAAGATAGGAACTTACCCAAACCCTACAGAGGAGATCGAGCGAGTCAAGCAATTAATGGGTTTGGTAGAAGAGACCCAAAGGGATCTAGAGCCAGTACCTAGGCAAAGCCAGATTACAGACACAGTGTTCCCTACACAAAATCAACCCCACAAAGTGTTATGGAATTGATATTTTACTATTTATTGCAGCTTACAAGTGGAAAAGACTGGACTGAGCTAGGCCTATGCGAATGGAAATATATATATTGTACATTTTATTATTCAAGTGCTCTTTTATGAGCTTTGTCCATTTATGACCGGCCGACCAGTTTGTACTCAATTTGACCATTCAAGAATCTATAAATGAAATACGTGCAAGAGGGTAATGGTCACTCTTGCACGGGAGGAGATTGCGCCGAGCGTCGTCTTATTCTTCTCTCCTCTCCTCTCTTCTCTCTCGACGTTGTCGTGCCGCGCCGCTCCCATGACAAGAAAATGAGAAAAGGAAAGCCAATCAGGTTTATTTGAATCCTACATGATTAATCAGCAGTTATAAGGGCTTGCTAACAAGCCAATTTATGAGCTGAAAGTGTGCCAGATGTGTCTCTAAAGGTCAAAAGATGTCTTGGTAATGCTAAACAATAAATATTCTTGAAGTGGTCATGGCTGGAATTTTATTAATCCAAGTTGAAGTACTCAAAAAGCTCTACATGCCTGTCTTTACGGCTCGTCAATCGGAGCTACGGGTAAGAAGTTATGACAATTTTAAGTTGAGTCAGTAGCAGATCTGTACCGGATTGGACAACTGCAGCTGAGGGGGTAAAAATGAAATGAATGCATCAGGCTGAAGTGCTCAATTTCTGGAACGAGTCGGTCTTTTCAGATCGGTGATCGGGATTTCGGTTGGCAAGATATGGCCAAATTAAGTATCGCCGGGGGCCGGGTTCGAACCGCCGTGGTCGCCGTGATCAGTCAAATTCATCTGGCTTAAAGCAGTGCGGTGCCCGATGTGTATGCCAAATGTGGGCCGATGCGGAAGCATTTTTTATAATATGCCTAGCCTTGACATGTCAACTCTCCAAAGGCAATCACTTACACTTGTTTCTTGCAGGCATGTGGCACTATTGAAGAATTTTTATGACATCAAAATTCATGATGATATTACTAATCGATGGCGACTGAAGAAGATGTTGTGCTTGACGACGCTTGCCTGATATTTATGCACCCAAGGGCTATGGGGTCGGCATGTCATCTCTTACAGTGCCCCAAGGCCGGCAATGGAAAAGCTTAGCATTGCTTTAAACTCAGCTAAAGGTTGATTATCAGCTTATTGACATTTCCGAGGATGGATTTGTGATGCCTTCTACTTGTAGGCGTCTTGACCGGCATGTGTACCAAATATGGTGACCTAGCAAGCCCATTAAGGCCAGATGCCCAAGGGCCACAACTTAATGGCCGCTCGCCCACTTAAGATAATGGGCACCCTAATTATATAGGGTGTGAAGCCAAGTAAAAGAAAAAAAAGAAAGGGAAAAACCCATGGCGTAACACAGAGGAAGCGGCGTGTGGAGTTACTCTCTCAAGAAGAGGAAGCCAAGGCTCATCATCATCGGGGGGGGAGGACGCTCTTTGGAGGCCAAGCTCCTTAAGCTCTCGGGCCTTCTCCTCATCCTCATAAGCTCAAAGCTCTTAAATCCTTCACCGTATATAATCTCCTAAGGCTTAAGCTCTCGATAATCCCAAGCTCTTAATGCGGATTCGGAAGCTCCTCATATCTTCAAGCTCAGGAATTCTTAAGCTCCGGATAATCTCAAGCTCCTCATGCCTTAAAAGTCAAGCTACTCATAAGCGGGTAATCTTCAAGTTCATAATCCTGTTAATCCTAAGTTCTTAAGCTCGCTTGATTAAATTCTTAAGCTCCTGATAACCTCAAGCCTAAGCTCATAACGCCTTCCTTAGCCGATTAAGCCAAAGCTACTAAGCCCCATTATCATAAGCTTAACCTGATAATTAATCTCTCTCTCTCTCTCTCTCCAGAGTTAACATAACCCAAAACCCAAATCTCCTAAGCCTCATTAAAAAGCCTTAAGCCATTCTTAAGCTCTCAATATCAAGCTTGATTTGTAATCTCTTGAGATGGTTTTCGACAAGGCATGCAAGCAAGGAAGTTGGAGGTCGAAGCTTGAGCAAAAGCTTGTTAAGGATTAAAGCAAGTAAGGAATCGAAGCCTACAGGATCATGGAACTGAGCCGATGCCGAATCTCAATTCATTAGCCAAGCCTAATCTCTAAGCCTAATCCTAAACCATTAGCCGAGCCTAAACCCGAACCTAAACCCAACAAATCAGATGGCCAGTGGAAGAGGAAGTTCCTAAGCCATAACGAGAAGAAGCAGAAGGCAGTATTAAGCAGGTCATTATCACTTTTCTTGATTACCACCTGGTTTAAGCCAGGATTCATCTTGTAAGAAGCATCAAGCCTCCATTAACAGTTGATTAATGATGACTACTATGGATTAACTGGAATTAAGAGTACCGTTTGTTTTGAGACCTGTCTTGTTAATTGTGCATGCTGCATCTCTTTTCCCCGCACCTCTCACAGCCAGGGGCCCGGTGCCTTACCGGCTCACCACTCGCACATTTATCCCCCGACAACGTGCCAGAGTGTGCTATGCGAGGCGTCTTGTATGCTGATTCGTTCATTTATGATTAGTAGTATATTGTTTTGGGTATTTTGCAGGGCAGCCACGCATTCGTCTGTAGCAGTGGTATCAGATCAAGGAGAGACCTGATGGAAGAAGATAGAAGAAACAAAAGAATTATCGACATTAGAACGGAGGGTAGAATATGGAGCAAGCAAAGAAAAAGGGAAACGCATTGGGAGAAATACTTGTAAATTTTCAAACAGGAAGGTACATGCGAAGATGAAGAAGAAAGATTTGTGTCTGAAGTACATGTGTTGTAGAACTCGATAGCTATCCGATAAGGTCTCACTCCAAGGAGATGCTCGAGAGTGGTTTGACGTGCACTTAGTTCAAAGATGACCTCTCAGCTTAGAGTCATCATGAGAACCTACCCCATATTGATCTTATTTCAAAATAAAATTTAAATAATAATAATATATTTAAAAAACCGGAGCTCTCTGCACAGATTGATGCGACTACCCCATGGCACAACAATCTTTGCTTTCGATCCTAGAAATCCCTCCTCCCTCTGTGGCATGGAATAGACAGGCCACTCGCTTACCTCCTTGCCTCCCCACCCAAGCCAACAACCTCCATGCATGCTGCCAGTTTGGCAGTTGATGCCGCCAGTTCGGCACTCATGCAATGTGCCGTAGCAAATGGCAGGGGGTGGATGAGTGATCCACACATCATTAAACTCTCTCTCTCTCTCTCTCTCTCTCTCTCTCTCTCTCTCTCTCTCTCTCTCTCTCTCTCTCTCTCTCTCTCTCTCTCTCTCTCTCGTCAGCTGGCGGTCACCTTTACCTTGAGACTCTCTTCCCATGCATCAATCGTTCACACGTCTCCACCAGTGGCGTCGCAATCAACCAGAGCCGCCAACTACTTACTACAAATGGTGGGCTACCCATCACCTCTGTATGCCTATCCTGCACCCCACGACGGCCACCCAGCTCACCTACGAAACTCTCTCTCGTTTGCTATTGACATTCACACACATTTGCAGCTTTGCCAACTCACAACACACACACACACACACACACACACACACACACACACACACACACACACACACACACACACACACACACACACACACACACCCATGTCATGCCGCGGACTCTCACCCACCCACTTCAGTTAGCTTGAGCGGCCAACACCTTACCGGTCGATTTCTCTGTCGTTTCTCTTTCTCTTTTGAGCAGTTCTCCGCGCACTTTTTCTCTACCCCACGTTAGGTGCATGCAACTCTCTCCCTCTACCCCTCATTTACTACACAAGGTGCACACACACCCAGTTTGGACTCCATACTCATGCTTAATAAAGTAAGGCATGCAACTGCTATGGCACAGTGGTTACTATTTGGTTCCAATCGGCCAAGCTTCGGGGGGCAAGAGGTGAGAACCGTTTGCGCTATCACTGTTGCATTGTCACTCATTTACCCCCCTGCAAGAGGCCATAACAGTTGATGAAAACCCCATCCACTTTGTATTGGCCATAGCACCCCACTCTGCAATCCTCTCCTCGGCTTGCCTTGTGCCGACTCCGCCCCCAACCTTATCACTATCAACCTCAGCACCCATTGCCAAGTAACAGAAGGAGTGGTGGCATATCCATTGTTGACTGACTGAGCCTACGGTAGTAATAAGAGGAGGTATGGATGCCTCTCAATAAGGTCACGACAGTGGAAGGCAACAGATAGGAGCAGACTCATAAAACGGGATGTCAGCATATGTAGTGACAACATCTGTCGTACAATACTGATGATGAATTTTGTATTTTTTACTTTGCTTCATTTTGATTTATACCCAGGCATTGGATCCGATTCTCACGGATTGTATCAATTTGGCTTCATATGGAATTTTAGCGTTTTGTAAACTGTTAATATAGCATTTCATTTCATTTATCCATCTCCTTGTGCGACTACCTACAGAGGCGGCCATTGACGAAGCTCTACCGCGACAGCTACAATACTTTTACGCACAACACTGAGCATCCACGGGCATTGACAATGATGATGATGAATTCAGTGTGACAATTTAAGCTTTTAGTTTTAGTCTTTTAATTTAATCTTTCACTTTACTTCCTTTTATTTTGTACCCAAACATTGTATTCAATCCATAAGGATTGTATGAGTTTGGTCCCATACGCATTTTATAGACGGTTAATATAACATTTCATTCATTTCGCTATCTCTCTTCCCCCTCCCACTACGACTCCCTTCAACGCCAGATATCGAGGACGCTCTTCGGTGACCCTTGCAATACTCTCTCCGATAGCCTCTGTAGCATTTTGGCAGGCTCTTATTGATCCTGTTCCATTCTCATTATCATTATGATTCTTATCCCATACTTTTCATGATGTTTTTTTTTCACTAAGCATGCAGTTGCGTGTGACCTCCCGGTGTGTACACAAGATACATTTTGTACAGTTCACTTGTAAAGTGTAGCTTTACTTGACTTTAGACAAGTAAAGTCTTTATTTTTAAACTTCTCATGTACACTGGTCTTTGCGAACTCATCTCATATCTTTATCCCATGCATAGGAGATTCCATGAGAATGTGCTTCCATAGACAAAAGTTATTTCTCGTTTGCTTGAACCCTACTCTAAGTCAAGTATAAGAATATGTACCGCTCTAGACACATTAATTAGAATAACTTTCTAAGTAGTTTTTCAACTAACATACTTAGCTTACGTTTATGTTGACCCTTCGACGTAACTACGTTTGGAAGCATATTTTAAATGACCTTGGCATTGTTGTTCCACATGTATTTGCATTTTATTTCCATGTTCATCATTGTTAGCATTTTTAATAATCACCAAGGTACATAAGGGTCATACTCCGTATTCATCGCTAGCAACCTATTGTCATTTACCCTCTAGAATCTATGTACGACTCCTTAATAAATTAATGTTCGTTCATCAATTGCTGTTGATGGCCATTTTTCGGCTTTCCATAATTGCCATAGTAAGCTACCTCACCCTATCAAATCACTCAAGCATTTTGGTTATCCCTACCATTTCACTGTACATAGGCGTGTGTGAGTTAGGGGACTTTCCCTATATTTTCTTAAAAACCCTTAGCTAGCTAGTCACTGGGCTAGTTGAGCCAATAAAAATAAAAATATATAAAACATATAAGTATATTATGGCCCATTTGTGTGTAAATATTTCATTGTATATAGGGCTTAAATAAAAGGATTTTTCCTAATTATTTTGGTATTTATTTAAATATTTCTACCTATGGTGTGTTATTTATGCTATGTACATTGACTCACCATTACCATATTTTTTCTTACCATTTTGCATACTCTTTATTCCATATAAAAATAATTTCATGCAAGCTTCTCTTATTTTTGGTGTAACTCCATCCCAACAAAAATCCAAAAAAACTAGTTTTATTTATGTGTATATTTTTTCACTATTGTGATTTTTCCTTCCTACATCTATTCTCTTTTACTCTCATAAATTAGAACACCAAAAATATTCATCTTTTTATGGTAGACTTATAATGAGAGAGATTTATTTTGACCCCTTTATATTTTTTCCACCTATATTATTTATATTTGACATGCACATATTTTTTTAGACCCCTCAATATTTGATTTTCTTATTTATACTATTCACTTATATCGTGATCTCAAGAATATCTTCAATTATATACCTACCAAATAAGGTCAAGGGTATGTGGCATGCATGCATGCACCATGGGGAGCTCACTCTTGGAGGTATTCAAAAGAATCATCCAAAGAAGGACCTCACAAGGACCTTGTGCAGTGGAAAAAACAGTCGGTTTTGCTGAATTTTTAAAGATCACATGCTCCCGGAATTTGAAAAGGTGATACAAACAAAAGTTGTAGCTCGTGAGCTGAACTTTCACCTCAAATGTTTTCATATTTTTTTGAGCTACGAGCTGTGAGCTATGATTTTATTGGTGGACCCCAGTTTGCCCATGCTATGCAGCCACACTCCCTCTTCCACTTTATCATTTTCCTCTTTCACACACACTCCTCCCTCTCCTTCCCACTCCCAAACCTGCAACTCCCATGTCTTAATTCACCCTTTTCACCATTGCCACATCTCTCACACCTCCATAGCCTTCATCCTCCATTTCTACATCTTATGTGTCCCCCTTTCTCTCTACATATATGTCCATATTACCATACTCTCTTTAGCTTTGTAAAGAACTTCAAAAAATCAGCAAAAATCCAAGGATAACCTCTGCAAATGAAGGCTTTTATCATGAATTTTCCAAGGTTTGAAGATAACATAGCTTCATCGACATGCGTTACTTCGCCATGCTGTCTGCTTCTTCTTCCTGTGCTGTAAAGAGGTGAATGTCAACTTCTCCAAAGCTTCAACCTCTCCTTACAAGCTCATCCCTTCTCTAACTTTTCTCATCATATATCTCACCATTTGGTGAATGATTTTGTAAATATTTTTTAGTAATAATTACTAACTACTAACCACTAACCTTATTGTAAAATGCACCCTCTACTAGAGTAGGCACTCCCAAATTATTCACTCAATCCTCTATTCATCCTCAATAATTCTCTTCCCTTGAGCCCACGTCCATGTGACTCAAAGGACAAGAGAGACCCATCCTCATTAAATAAAAATAAAAATATGCATAATCTTTTATTCCTTCAAATAAACTTGATTAGGCCTAATCCTAATCGTGGCTTCTAAAACCTATAAATAGAGCCCTTCTCTCCCTTGTAAATCATCATATGATCACACTACACCACACCATTCTCAACACATAACACACCACTCTTCAAGCCTAGTTGTGTAGAGTGTGTGCATTATGAGTGCTCTATTCCATCACTACACATAGGTGCATGGAAGAGCTTGAAGTTAGTTATGCCATCTAGAGGAGTAGAGTGATACTATACTCTTCACCACACTTGTAGCCTACTCTTGTGCATAAATAAGATTTATAGTTTTGGGTGCAATTGTATGTTGCAACTACGACTCTTCTCTCCAAATTGATTTGATAAGTTGGCTCATCAGGTGGTTGAAGGTATATTGTCCTTGAAGTTTGTTGTGCCATTTCATGCTTGGTGGTTTGAGGGCTTGTTAAATTGTTTGCCTAAAAGGTCAATTGTAAGAGGGTGCTCGGTGAGAGGGCTCCCGTGACCCTAAGACAATTTGTGTATTGGCAACAAGGTCAAGTTTTGTGTTGTCTCTCTATTTCTCATCAAGCTTTGTGTGCATCTAGTCTGTAAGGCTAAGACTGAGTTGCTCAAGTTGATTTGTGCTCTTTACCTCTCTCTGGCGTGGTGAATGTTTGTGTCTGGTGTGTGTGGCTATCTTGCATTCCCCTCTCTTTGTGCGTTTGAGTACAAGGAGATATCATGTGCGTCCTAGTTCACATCTACAACTAGGTGGTGCCCCTTTTCTTGTTTGGTTTCTGACTGTGGATTGTTGTTGTCTCTTATTGTGCTTGCCCCAGTCCCAATTGAGCAGCACGAGAGCCTCGAAGGGTCTTTAGAGGCTGCTCTTCTTGTTGCCCGCCCCGGACCGCCTCAAATTGGTGCCCCCACTGAGGATTGACTTTGTGCTTATTGTTGTTGTATTGCATGAATGCTTGAATTTAGCATAATCAAGAAGATTATATGAATCATGAAAACTTGTATGATTGAGTTTAATTTCAATGCAACAAAAATTGATCTAGAATATGGTTTGGATTAGCATAACATAAGAAAGGAAAAAAACATTTTCACATAAGAATCTAGAATTCATGAGACCTTTCAAAACTTTGTGTAGTTAGTTGATTTCATGAGAGAAAATGATTGTTTGGAACTAATCTTTGTGTGGTTCTAGCATTGAGAGACTATGACACACTATACCTTTGATGATATCCCAATCTTCTTCGGAAATCTAGAAGAAGATGTTCATGATTTTCTTGCTGATTTTAGAATGGTTTGTCGTATCCTTGGTAAAAGGGACGACATTGAAAAAGGGGATTTTCTATTGCTATGCCTTAGAGGCAACGCTGAGCAATGGTTTTGGAGTATGTCTTCTCAGATTGAAGATGGGTATACCCAAATTTCCAAAGCTTTCTTTGAAGACCAGATTCTCTAAATTTCCAACAACGGAGAAAGCATGGGCTTCATTAGGGAGACTTCAATAACATGGTGAAGACTACTACGCTTATGAGGATATTTTTTCTCGTCAATGGGGAGGATATGGGTTTAGTTCTACATTTCCAGATTATGTAAAAATGGAGCAATTTATTTCGGGTTTGTCTCCTTTCCTAAAGACTAAGGTTACTTGTAGTGGACCCTCTACCTTTGAAGAAGCGGTCACTATCGCCCGAAGGAAGTTTCACAAGTACTTCTACATCAAAAATGGTTTCCATCATGCTGGAAGAACCAACCATCATGTAAGTGTTTCTATCAAGGAGTCATCTCCTTTGCCATACTTGTCTCCTTCTACTCCGACAAGTGTTGAAGAAGTTACTTACATGCCAACTGATTATTCAAGTGCTAAAGTGTGTGGCCAAGATTCAAATGTGGAATCTCTTTCTTCTACCTTTATCACAAGCATGCAAAAATCGACACAATATATCTCAAATGGCATTGATGATTCAATAATGGATACATCCAACCTTTTGGCAGAGAATCAATTTCTAGTCCGAGCAGACGAAGCTTTTGTGCAACATGACTCTTTGGAGAATGAAGACCTTGAAGGTAACCTTGATCTTATGGAATGTTCTGAGAGTGTATCTTGTCTAAAAGAAGAGAGTGAAGAAGAAGATGAAATCATAGGTGGGGAGATCATGGACCACATTGATCATAAAGAGATGATTGTGTACATGGAATGCCAACTCCAAAACAAAGTAGAAGAGTGTGAGTTGAATCCATGTGAGGATAATCTTCAAGAAGTGTTTGAGGATGTTGAAAAGCATTGGTATGACCCATGTATATTAAGCATGGAGGAACCTATCATGCAAGAAGCCAAAGTTTTCACAAAATCAAATAGTAATCCATCAACCTTTGAGGTGGTACAATGTGAGAAGTTACAACCTTGCCAAAGGGGGGGCTTAGAAGGGGATGAAGAACATGGGAGAGTAGTAAAAAATAAAATCATAAAAGGAAACTGTCAGAAGGGTATCATTCTCTCCAATGGTGTTTTAGTGGGTGTCTCTTCATTCATGGGACAATCTCTTAGCAAGAAAATCCAAACTTTTAAAGCCCCAATCATCTTCACATTGGGTTTCACCTCTTCAAAGTCAACTTCTCCTCTCTTCACATACACCTTTCATCAGGGGCACCATACCTTCTTAAGTGGAAGAGGACATGAATACTTGGTGATGAAGAGATGTTTCCAAACCTTCTACATTTGGTTCTTTGGTGTATGGAGGTCGCACATTGTGATGCTTCTGGTCTTCATCATAGATGAAAAACTTGTTGATTGCTACATGTGGATATTTCATCAATCAGTTCTCTTCCAATGTGTTGGAAGCAATAGAAACCTTCATCTATTATCTACTTATGTGGTAAACTATTTGCAATATCTTCCAATAGAAGTTGGAAGCATGGATCAAGATTTCCTAAATCATGAAAGTCATAGAATTTTTGACTTGATGAGCCTACCCAGGTTGAATGAATTTTATGAGCTACAGTTTAGGAATTTGCTCATACAAGCTCTTGAAGATCGTAGCAGATACATCAACTTTACATAGGAGGAAGAGCAACCAATCTTTTATATCACATTCATAGTGATAGATGCAATGATGGACAACAATAAAATCTACAAGTTTCTTTGACCAAAATCAGTAAGTGATTCCATACCATACATCTCTCTTTGGGAAAGATATTTCAAGATCTTTGATCCTGGGGGGTGCTTATGGAAACTTTCTCAATGGACGAGGTTTACTCAGTCACTTCATTACATCCTACTATTGGCTCTGAGAACCTTTCATATCACACAAGGTTTCTTAATCATACAACATAGGTTCTTCAAAGATGAGAGCAGACAAAGACAGACGTTACACAATCTACATGTTGTATGGTCGGATAAATGGTACATGAATGTACCATTATCTAAGGGGGGGGCTAATGATAGCCATTTTTCGGCTTTTCATAATTGCCATAGTAAGCTACCTCACCCTATCAAATCACTCAAACATTTTGGTTATCCCTACCATTTCACTGTACATAGGCGTGTGTGAGTTAGGGGACTTTCCCTATATTTTCTTAAAAACCCTTAGCTAGCTAGTCACTAGGCTAGTTGAGCCAAAATATATATATATATATATAAAATATAAGTATATTATGTCCCATTTGTGTGTAAATATTTCATTGTATATAGGACCTAAATAAAAGGATTTTTCATAATTATTTTGGTATTTATTTAAATATTTCTACCTATGGTGTGTTATTTATGCTATGTACATTGACTCACCATTACCATATTTTTTCTTACCATTTTGCATACTCTTTATTCCATATAAAAATAATTTCATGCAAGCTTCTCTTATTTTTGGTGTAACTCCATCCCAACAAAAATCCAAAAAAACTAGTTTTATTTATGTGTATATTTTTTCACTATTGTGATTTTTCCTTCCTACATCTATTCTCTTTTACTCTCATAAATTAGAACACCAAAAATATTCATCTTTTTATGGTAGACTTATAATGAGAGAGGTTTATTTTGACCCCTTTATATTTTTTCCACCTATATTATTTAGATTTGACATGTACATATTTTTTTAGACCCCTCAATATTTGATTTTCTTAGTTGTACTATTCACTTATATCATGATCTCAAGAATATCTTCAATTATAGACCTACCAAATAAGGTCAAGGGTATGTGGCATGCATGCATGCACCATGGGGAGCTCACTCTTGGAGGTATTCAAAAGAATCATCCAAAGAAGGACCTCACAAGGACTTTGTGCAGTGGAAAAAACAGTCGGTTTTGTTGAATTTTTAAAGATCACATGCTCCCCGAATTTGAAAAGGTGATACAAACAAAAGTTGTAGCTCGTGAGCTGAACTTTCACCTCAAATGTTTTCATATTTTTTTGAGCTACGAGCTGTGAGCTATGATTTTATTGGTGGACCCCAGTTTGCCCATGCTATGCAGCCACACTCCCTCTTCCACTTTATCATTTTCCTCTTTCACACACACTCCTCCCTCTCCTTCCCACTCCCAAACCTGCAACTCCCATGTCTTAATTCACCATTTTCACCATTGCCACATCTCTCACACCTCCATAGCCTTCATCCTCCATTTCTACACCTTATGTGTCCCCCTTTCTCTCTACATATATGTCCATATTACCATACTCTCTTTAGCTTTGTAAAGAACTTCAAAAAATCAGCAAAATTCCAAGGATAACCTCTGCAAATGAAGGCTTTTATCATGAATTTTCCAAGGTTTGAAGATAACATAGCTTCATCGACACGCGTTACTTCGCCATGCTGTCTGCTTCTTCTTCCGGTGCTGTAAAGAGGTGAATGTCAACTTCTCCAAAGCTTCAACCTCTCCTTACAAGCTCATCCCTTCTCTAACTTTTCTCATCATATATCTCACCATTTGGTGAATGATTTTGTAAATATTTTTTAGTGATAATTACTAACTACTAACCACTAACCTTATTGTAAAATGCACCCTCTACTAGAGTAGGCACTCCCAAATTATTCACTCAATCCTCTATTCATCCTCAATAATTCTCTTCCCTTGAGCCCACGTCCATGTGACTCAAAGGACAAGAGAGACCCACCCTCATTAAAAAAATTTAAAAATATGCATAATCTTTTATTTCTTCAAATAAACTTGATTAGGCCTAATCCTAATCGGGGCTTCTAAAACCTATAAATAGAGCCCTTCTCTCCCTTGTAAATCATCATATGATGACACTACACCACACCATTTTCAACACATAACACACCACTCTTTAAGCCTAGTTGTGTAGAGTGTGTGCATTGTGAGTGCTCTATTCCATCACTACACATAGGTGCATGGAAGAGCTTGAAGTTAGTTATGCCATCTAGAGGAGTGGAGTGATACTATACTCTTCACCACACTTGTAGCCTACTCTTGTGCATAAATAAGATTTATAGTTTTGGGTGCAATTGTATGTTGCAACTACGACTCTTCTCTCCAAATTGATTTGATAAGTTGGCTCATCAGGTGGTTGAAGGTATATTGTCCTTGAAGTTTGTTGTGCCATTTCATGCTTGATGGTTTGAGGGCTTGTTGAATTGTTTGCCTAAAAGGTTAATTGTAAGAGGGTGCTCGGTGAGAGGGCTCCCGTGACCCTAAGACAATTTGTGTATTGGCAACAAGGTCAAGTTTTGTGTTGTCTCTCTATTTCTCATCAAGCTTTGTGTGCATCTAGTCTGTAAGGCTAAGACTGAGTTGCTCAAGTTGATTTGTGCTCTTTACCTCTCTCTGGCGTGGTGAATGTTTGTGTCTGGTGTGTGTGGCTATCTTGCATTCCCCTCTCTTTGTGCATTTGAGTACAAGGAGATATCACGTGCGTCCTAGTTCGCATCTACAACTAGGTGGTGCCCCTTTTCTTGTTTGGTTTCTGGCTGTGGGTTGTTGTTGTCTCTGATTGTGCTTGTCCGAGCCCCAATTGAGCAGCACGGGAGCCTCGAAGGGTCTTTAGAGGCCTCTCTTCTTGTTGCCCGCCCCGGACCGCCTCACTGTTATACACACATATACATAGTTGAAAACTGCATAACTTACAATTTTTTGGGGATTTTTATTCAAGTTGTCCTTTTTAAATGGCTCATTGTTATATTCTGCACCTACTACTTGCATTGGTCAACCCTGTTAACCTTATGTTCTTGTTCACAATTTTACGGCTCCATACCATCATCTGGACTACATTTTCAAATTTATTGTAATTAGCATTAAGGACGCAAGTGTTTTCAATATACCATTTACATGAATCCTCTCTTTGTTTTTATTTTGCAAAATTATTTTAACTCTTTTGCTCAGTACTTATTTGGTTCAGTATACTAATTCTCTCGTACAATATGCCATTCATGGAAAACAATGCAGTTTCCATTCCAGGCATTCATTTCAATTTTCAGTAGAAAATACACTGCTACGGTGAGGGCTTACTACTTGCACGGTATGAAATTTTTCTTGACATGATGATTCATTAGCTATGCAGCTCCTCATTTGAGCTAGGGTTCTCTGGTATATTGAGCCACAATTTGTTAGTGCTTTGCTACTGGAACATACTCTAATTTGGTGTCAATTATGTGGAAAATGTTTTCTTTTTATGCCTTGCTTGGTCCATTGGTCTCAAGCACACAGATTCACCAATTTAGGCAGTGTGTAAACATTCATCTTGTACCGATTCGCCAATTTAGGCAGCACACAACACACAATAAATTCAAAAATTTACATAATATCAGTGCAGATTCGCTGGTTTAGGCAGCACAAATCCCGATTTTCCGATTTAGGTAGCACGTTGGGTGTAGATTGGTTGGTTTAGACAACACCGATCACAAAATCATGCTGCAGTGGCTGGCCACCACTGTGACTGGTATGATTTTGTTACTCGGGTATACAAAATGAAGGATATTTGGATTTGGATTTGAAATGGGTGCATGTTGGCAGATGTTTGGATTTGGAATTGGAATTGATATATGTTGATTTTCTATCGCAATAGTATTGAACATGAGAATGATGAGAATGGATTATTGAATGATGAATGTGACCAATGATATCCTGATTCATCAGGGTATGACATATACTGCTTATTCTAGTGATATGGGACACTAGAATAGGTAGTATGTGGATGATGGCAGGCATAAGCAATGTTGTTTAGTTTCATTATTTTTACTATATGCTATTTTTTGACACAGATTTCTAATGACTATTTTTGACAAGTATCGTTTGCAAATTTCTTATCTTTGCAACTGAGGATAGTTGCTTTCCAACAGAGAGGTATGTTATGGAATTGATATTTTTTTTATTTATTATAGGTGGCAAGTGGAAAAGACTGGACCGAGCTAGGCCTATGCGAATGGAAATATATATATTGTACATTTTATTATTCAAGTGCTCTTTTATGAGCTTTGGCCATTTATGACCGGTCGGCCAGTTTGTACTCAATTTGACCATTCAAGAAATCTATAAATGAAATACGTGCAAGAGAGAAATGGTCACTCTTGCACGGGGGGAGATTGCACCCAGCTTCGTCTTATTATTCTCTCCTCTCCTCTCTTCTCTCTCATCGTGTCAGGCATAGCACTCCGCTCTAGGAGTTGCACCTGCGCATGTTCTCTTCCTCTCTCTCGCTCGCTGTCTCTCTCTATGCTTGTACATCGATGATTATGTGCTATGCGAGGCGTCAGTTATGCTGATTCATTCATTTATGATTAGCAGTATGTTGTTTTGGGTATTTTGTAGGGCAGCCACGCATTCGTCTGTAGCACAAAGACCATATACCACTAGCCATACCTAGTGTCATCAAGAAGAAAGTGACTTTAAGTCATCCCTTCTTGTTGGAGAGAATGTTTACAGAGGGATTACCTGACCCTATTAAAGAAATGGAAATCCCATCTTCCGTGTGTCAAGGGATTGAAGCCCAAAAAGTGCCGTTAAATATTGCCAAATTGATGGATTTCATGGCTTCAGAAGTTAGAACCACCATCATGTCCAAACTATATGGAGACCCCGAGTTATTCTTAGCTCTTCGATCCTTCCTCAATGAAGAACTGAAAGTCGGGCTACCACAATTTGCACAAATGGATGGATCTAGGGAGGTGCCAATAGAGGAGGAACACTTAGATCCTCAACCCAACCTACAGTAACTCTATTGTTGAAATATCTGCTAACAAGTTGGGACAATACTTTGAAGGCAATGAATCCAATGTGACCATACCAATCACTACCAAGGGATTAACTGTGAAGGGAATCCTTGATGGTGGCACTGGGTTAGCATTGTAACTAAAAATTGATGGGAAACTATGGGAAGACCTCACCTTGGGACTACAAGCATAGTGGTAAAGATGGCCAATGGGACTATTGCTGAACCAATTGGGATGCTAGAAGATCTCGAGATCAAGGTCTTTGGACACAAAATAAGGCATACCTTCATTGTTATGGATTTTTCCAAGAACATTATGTCATCTGAGATGATATTAGGACCTTTCATGAGGGAAGCAAAAATGGTCTAAAAACCATGTCTACTTGCAGTTCCAAGATTCTACCATTCGAGTTGATCTTGTAACTATTTGGGCACATCTTCCAGGAAATAGATTTGTAATTGATCAAAGATCTGACACCAGAATTCACTCGGCCCCATTGCAGTATTGTTACACGTGTAAAATGGACACTGATGTTGGGGAAGATTCTCCTTATATGGATGTTCTACCTGGGATGACTGAGTCTGACAATGTGGATTGGGTCCACCTAGGAGCAACCATAGACACTTGGAAAAATAGGGAGACAACCTGGGTAACACTTGAGGGGCATGAAATGCCACCACTTGTACCTTTAAATATGATAGGAGCAATGCATATAGCTTCTGTGATGACTTACAAGATGAAGGCTTGACTGACATTGGAACCAGTAGCGTCTCAAAAGACTATAGCCCACATGATTTGGAGTCAAAATCGTCAATTGAAATCGACTCTAAGGACAAAGAATCTAAGTTAATTTTTGGTACAAATGTGGGGGCAAACCATTCAGGGCCCAGTGGTACTCAAGATGACAATCTATCCCTGGGAGAGGAGGAGACACGAGTAGTGATTCATCTAGTGACTCTTCATTGGAGATTGGCCATAATAAAAGATTAGGCAAGAAGAGTAAGAGATATAAGAGGGAACGCTATCGAGCAAATGTGCATGCTAGAATAAATGAAAACAAATATACCGCAGAATGGCTTAATTATGTGGGGGCATGTGATGCTCATTGGAAGTTGGTAGATAAATGTGGTGAGTACCTTCAAAGCATCATGTGGTACAATCCACAACCCATTGGCATCTCATAGCTAGAGGCTACAAAGAAGCCAACGTTGAGGCGCACTGTAAGGAGATGACAAAATCTAGAGCTAGCTCAACAACAAAAGGAAGCCAAGGTACAAGTTGAATTGAAGAAGATACAAGCTCAAGCCGAGGCTAAGGAGTGACAACAACGTATCAGACACCAACGTATAAGACACCAACGAGAGGTCAACACTAGAGTTACACATGCATTTCATGTTGAAATAGAGGATGATTGTTTGGACTTTGACACACCTCTACGATACCCTATTGAGTTAAATAGCACCTATGGAAAAGTGCTATATAACACCTTACTCGACACGGGTGCTAAATATGATATGTTGTCATCTGGAGTATGGTGTCAGTTAGGAAATCCATCTCTTACTGAGAGTACTATCCAAATGAAGGGTATCAACAAGAAAAAAAAATACGGTTTTGAATCTGGCACACTTGTATCAGTTATGACAACGGGGTTGTAACTCAAGACTTTTTGTGAGTTGTTGATTTACGTCTATTAACACAACCTACATAATCACTGTCTACAAATTTTGAATGGATCCCGGGGGATTCACTAGTAATACTAGGAAGACGTCACCTGCGTGCACCAAAACTGCCATTTTACGCCATATATACGGTACCTCCTTTGTAAACTCTACCTTTTTGGCCTCATAAACCCCCCTATTGTACACTCACATGACACCATATGGTAATCCTTAGTGAAGACTCGGAGGAATGGATGACTCTCCACGACCATAGCATAATTGTCTATTTGCAATGCCACTTAAGTATATGAGAATCAACTTGACAGCATCCCAATGCTTTTTACTAGGGTTAGACATAAATCTGCTGACAACTCCCATTGCATGTGAAATGTCAGGTCTCATAGCCACCATGGCAAACAGGAGACTACCACAAACTAAAGCATAAGGAACCTTAGCCATTGCAGCTTTTTCCTCAACAGATTTGGGATAGTTGTTCTTGCTAAGTTTCAAATATGTAGGCAATGGAGTACTCAAAGCCTTCCCTTTCTGCATGTTGAAATGATCAAGAACCTTGTACACCTACTCCTTTTGAGAAAGGTACAACAACCTCTTCTTACGATCACAAGTAATGTGCATACCCAAAATGTGCTTGGCTTCACCCAAATCTTTCATGTCAAATTGACTTTTTAGCTTGGTTTTCAAGTCAGCAATGTCCTTCTTGGAATGACCAACAATAAGCATGTCATCTACATAAAGGATAAGCATAATAACTTGTCCATTGGGTTGTCTTCTTACGTAAAGACATGGATCCTCAGTATTGGGCTTATAGCCTAGCGAACACATAAATGCTCAAACTTTTGATAACATTGTTTACATGGTTGCTTCAAGCCGTAGAGACTTTTTAGAAGCTTACATACCAAATGTTCCTTGTCCTTTAGCACAAACCCTTCAGGTTGTTGCATATAAATCTTTTCCTCAAGATCACCATGTAAGAAAGCTTTAACGACATCCATTTGATCAAGCTCCATATCTTCAGTGGCAACCAAAGCAAGCAACATTCTCAGTGTGGTCATCTTGACCACTGGAGAAAAGATTTCCTAGAAATCGACACCATATTCTTGCGTTATCGGGGGATATGTGTGCGCTACGTGAGCCGGGTAGGAATTGGGCCTCTGGCTGTGGGAGGTGTGAAAGAGAGAGAACAAGAGACAATGACAGCTCTGCCAATCACCGCAATCATCAATTAATCGATTAATACATCTGAGTACAACTTAATCTTTAGCCAAGGCGGGCTATTAACAACACCGTCATCGTTGCAAGCTCTGGTAACCTCTTGAATCTGCTCTTTCACATTTGAACTCACTAATTGCTCAAAAGATTTGATCATCAACTCTTCTAGTATCCCTCTTACCTTGGTTTCCAGCTCGTAGCACTCTAGATAGCCCTCTGGATTGTATCCATCAAAGAGTCGTCTCTCGTCATATACTGCATCTAATGCTGCATCCAAAGCTTCATCCATTTGATTTCTCTTCTTTACGGTCTCTATTTCAAGCACAGATCCTTGAACCAATTGAAGCATCTTTGAAAAATTGGGAACTGTTGACTTATCATCAAACCTGTTCGCACTTAATTCTACAATCATCTTCATCATCTGCTCTAAATTCTCCATCTTTACCTCCCACCCCGGCTCGTTACACGTCGGGTTCACCAAAGATGTCGGGGGATATGTGTGCGCTACGTGAGCCGGGCAGGTGCTGGGCCTCTGGCTGTGGGAGGTGTGAAAGAGAGAGAACAAGAGACAATGACAACTCTGCCAATCACCGTAATCATCACTTAATCGATTAATACATCTGAGTACAACTTAATCTTTAGCCAAGGAGGGCTGTTAACCGCACCGTCACTTGGATGATCTGCTAACTAGGAGTTTAAGCTCGCGTTTACAAGATTAACCGGGCCGTTAACGACACCGGACTTAACAAAATGCTTAATCAACTTCGGACTGATGTTGGTGATAAAAATTCTCTTTTGTTACTTCCACTGCTTCAATTGCCCCGTGGATTCTGCAAGCTTTGCTTTGGACTGGCGTAACTGCCATTCTCTTCAATTGCTATATGATGCTTTAACCCTTGCTTTGCCTGCCTCGTCAAGTTTACTCCCTTGTCCCTTGCTTGCTTCGACCAAGCTCGCTTCTTCTCCTTGCTTGCTTGTCTCGACAAGCTTCTCTTTGATTGCTTGCCTCGACAAGCTTACCCTTATCAAGCTCCGCTTGCTTGTTTTAACCTCGACAATACCCTCTCAAGCTTCGTTTCCTTGTTTTCTTTAACCTCGACAATACCCTCTCAAGCTTCGACCTTGGTTCGCGACTAAGATTTCCTCAAGTTCCTTCGACCAAGCTTTCCTGTGAATCCCCTTCTCGCCTTTGCTTGCTCAAGCCTCGACAAGCTTGCTTGACTGCCTTGACACTCTCCTTCTCAATCTAGCTTCCTTCCTTCAACAAGCAAAAGAAGCTTGTAATCTCCGCTTTCCGTTAGCCGAGGAGGAGAGAGAGGAGAGAGAGCCTATCTTTGCTTGGGTTGGAGATCGAGAGAGAGCCCGTTATGCTTCTCAAGCTCGAGGACGAGAGCGAGAGAAAGGTAGCTCTTCCCCGCCTTGCCCTTCGACTCCCTCCTCTCCCTGCTTCCCTTGCTTCTTGTTCTTCCCCTTCGTAACCTCTTCGTTGAAAATCCCCTCGTTCTTTTCTCTCCATGCAATACTACTCTATTTTAAGCCCCTTCCTCCCTTAGCAACGACGGCGCCGTCGTTGCTAGGGAGGCCAAGAAAAACGCCCCTATGATGTGGCAGGCTCGAAATCCGACAGCACCGATTTTGACGGAATTGGCCCCGAATCTGAGCGCTTTGACGAACTGAGCAGGTTTCGTCTCTTGGACGCCACTGTCTGAGCCTCTCAACGGCCTGCGCGAGCTCCTTACCCTCGTCCCTCGTCAGCATTCCCTGCCTGCTGCGCCATGCCTCTTTCCCTTTGTTCACACTTCGTTAACACTTAAGGTGGCCCCTTCTAATTTACCCAGTGGGCGGCCTTAGCTTGGCGGGCGGCCATTGGGGCTCATAGTGGGCAGCCGACTATTGATGGGCCTTTGTGCACCTTTGGGCGGCCATTATAGTTTTCAGGGCAGTGGGCGGCCCTTAAAGGGTACCCCATTTGGCATGCATAGCTTCACTTTATTTGGCATGCGGCATTGATCAAAGCTTTGATCCGCAAAATTAAGGCATTATATTTGGCATACACATCATGCTTTCGTAAAGGCGCCATAGTTGGTATACATATCGGCACATCAAGACTCTCAAGAAAGCAGAAGGTCATCACCCAGAAGAGGCATGGTAGCTTCTTGTGAATTCTAATACTCATAACAACATTGCAAATAACGCCAAAAGTTGCCCAGTTCAGTCGCGTCGGCAACTGACACCGACCTTAATCCATATTATCCGATCAACCCGGATTGTATCTGACGAGCCATAAATTCGTCTTGAACTGCATAGAACGCATACAAACCCTGTTGGGCTGTAAAATTCCCAGATGGCACACCGATTGAGCGAACCGGATTGGTACGGAGCCAGTCCCCGGTTAATCTTTAACGGCCCATATCTTGGCGACCGGGACTCCGATTGCTGATCTGAAAAGACCGACGCGCTCCACAAAGTGAGCACTTTAGGCCCGTGCATTCATTTCATTTCTGTCACCTCAGTTGCAATTGCCCAATCCAGTACGGATCTGCAATCGACTTAAACTTCGAACTGCCATAACTTCTTCACCGTAGCTTCAATCGATGAGCCGTAAAGACAGGCCAGTAGAGCAATTCAAGCACTGCAGTTCTAGATCATAATCTCTCATCTATGGTCACTGCAAGCATACTCATTTTTGGCATCATTGAGGCATATGTTGGCCCTTCTAAGACGCATCTGGCATACATTAATCATTAGACTTGGCCTGTTAACAAGCCCTCGTCACTGACCATTAATCAAGTAGGCTTCAAAGAAGCTTAGCTTGCATTTCTCTGCTCTTTTTCTCATCATGGCAGTGGAGCTGCATGACATTCACCCTCTCTGAACCTGCACAGCCTCCGGTCTGTGCCAATAGCACTTCAATCTGCATCTGCTACAGGTACCTTAAGTTCTTTCCAGCATCATACTCACATTACTGGTAAACCTATGAAAAACAAAATAAGGCTTATACCCTATCATCAATGTTTTAGCTTAATCATTAGGTAGCTGTCCATCAAAAATCTTTGAACTGTATGTTGGAATTAGGGTTGCAGAGAAACACACACAGCTTTGAGAAGACGAAGGAAGCTCAAGGCACACAATAGAGAGTATGTTACTTAGTGTGCAATGGAAAGATAGTTAGCCCTAGAGTGATGGGCGTATATACAATGCACGGGGGGAAAAAACCTCCTAAAGAGGGAAAAAATGCCCCGGCGGTCCTAGTGTGTTCACACACATCACTACCACATGTATATGGTAACAAATCCCCCCTGGAGTGATGCGGTGAATGAGAGCTGGCACATGAGTAAAGGGAAGTGCCATGCCCTGAGGACAGGATCAGTCCACAAAGGGGAGTAAGCCCAAAGCTTTGCGGAAAGCTTCAAGCTTCTCACGAGACAATGCCTTTGTGAAAAGATTTGCAAGGTTGTCCTGTGTTGGCACATAAGCCAAGCTGATCTCTCCTACTGAGAGCCTCTCCCTGACATAGTGGTAATGCACCTCAATGTGCTTTGTGCGAGCATGAAAAACTGGGTTCCTCGCAACTGCCAATGCGCTCTGACTGTCAGTGTAGATAGTGTTGGCAGTGTCCTGTCCAACACCCAAGTCAGCCATAAGGCGTCTGAGCCATACACACTCAACCGTAGCTGTGAAGACTGTCCTGTACTCAGCCTCACAACTCGAAGTGGCCACAGTAGGTTGCTTCTTGCTCAACCATGATATACATGAACTGCCAAGCATGAAACAAAAACCACTTGTGGACACTCGCGTGTCAAAACAACCAGCCCAATCTGAGTCCGAAAAAGCATGTAAGTCTGGCGGCAATGATCCCCCCTTGGGATAAAACAAGCCAAGATGTAAAGTGCCACTAAGGTAGCGGAAAATCCTCTTGACAGCCTGCCAATGCTTAGACCCTGGGCTATGCATAAATCTGCTGACCTGCGAGACTGCAAACTGAATATCTGGCCTCGTGTTGCATACATAAATGAGGCAGCCAACAGCAGTTTGGTAAAGAGTGACATCAGCAGGATCGCCAGCATCATGTAGACTCAACTTCAAACCTGTTTCCATGGGAGTGGCAATAGGTTTGCAATCCTCAAGTCCAAACTTACATAGCAATGTCTCTATGTAACTTTTCTGACACAAGGCAATACCACCATCACACTGCTTAAACTGTATACCCAAGTAATGATGCAACAGCCCCAAATCTTTCATCTTGAAAGTAGCATTCAAATCAGCCTTAAATTCAGCAATATGTCTCTCATGTGGTCCAGTGATCAGCAAATCATCAACATAAAGAACCACAATGAGAAATACATCATCCTCACGCTTTACATACAATGTGCTTTCTGTTGGACTGTTACGAAAGCCTTGTTTAACCAAATGAGTGTCAGCTTTCTCATACCAAGCACGAGGAGATTGCTTCAACCCACACAAAGCCTTCTTACATTTGCACACTTTGTCCTCTTGTCCTTTTATGACAAAACCGCGAGGCTGCGTTACATAAACTTCCTCAAATATGTCACCATTCAAGAAAGCAGTAACAATGTCTGATTGATGTACATCCCAACCAAAATGAGCTGCCAATGCACATAGAAAACGCACAGTAGTCATACGACAAGTGGGAGCAAAAGTCTCTTCATAATCTATGCCTTTTTGTTGTGCATAACCCTTTGCAACAAGTCGAGCCTTATGGCGATCGATCTCACCATCCGGCTTGCGTTTCAACTTGTAAACCCACTTCGTACCAATTTGCCTCCTGGCCTTTTTGCCAGGAGGCAAATCACATAAAGTCCATGTGTCATTCTCTATAAGTGCATCATATTCTGATTTCATGGCAGCAATCCAATTTTCTGAATTCTGTGCTTCATCAAAAGACAGAGGCTCCTCAACATCATGTAAACTAGACACAGCCAAAGCATAACAATCTGATGCATAAGATGCATGGCGAGAGCCTGAACGAGTACGACTAGATAAAGGTGCATCCAATTTACTGTCACGCAAAGTGTGCACCATCCATTTTGGCATACCTCTAGCCTGCTCATTTTCAGCCCTTTCCTCATCAAGTACATCATGTACATCTGCATCAGTAATAGGCTGTTCTAAAACATTTTCAGAAACCCCCATAGGCTGTACATTTGCCTTATTGGAACTTACATTCGTATTTCCACCACTGAAAAGAGGCAACAAAGTGTCATAAATGTCCTGTGAGCTTACATTACTGTCTCTAGTAGATGATAGCAAGGGCTGAACAGGGTCTTCCACAAACACTACATCCCGTGAAACCAGAATACGTTTTGTTTGCGGATGATACAACCTGTAACCTTTGCTTTCAGCACTATAACCAACAAAAATACATTTGACATCCTTATCATCCAATTTTCTGCGCTGCACTTGTGGCACCAAAGCATATGCCAAACAGCCAAAAACACGCATGTGCTCAATAGAAGGCTTTCTATCATGCCATGCTTCATATGGAGTAATAGACTGCAAAGCTTTCGTAGGACACCTGTTAAGTACATAAGTGGCACACATGATGGCCTCAAGCCAAAAAGAATGCGGCAAAGCTTGACTTTTGACCATACATCGTGCCATTTCCGTTAGTGACCTGTTTTTCCTCTCAGCAACACCATTTTGCTGAGGTGTATAAGGCACTGTACATTGGTGTTTTATCCCACGACTAGCCAGAAATGCATTAAGTTCATGAGACATATACTCCCCCCCTCGATCGGAACGGAGGGTGCCCATAGTACATTTTGAGACATTTTCAGCCATAGCCAAAAATTGTTTGAAGCACATAAAAACTTCGGACTTCGCTTTAAGCGGAAATACCCACGCATGCCTGGAGTAATCATCAATGAAAGTCACGAAGTACAGGTAATTTCCCAAGGACGGAGTTTGCATGGGCCCACAAACATCACTATGCACAAGCTGCAACCTGCATGTGGCCCTAACTGAACCATCCTTTGGAAACTTAGAACGCTGCATTTTACCCAGAATACAGCCTTCACAAACATGTTTGATAGGTGCTTCAAGAGGCGGCAAAGAAGCAACCATATCAGATTTCTGCAAACGCAGCAAACTGGCAAAATTCAGATGACCAAAACGTGCATGCCAAAGTTTTGCATCTGAAATAGCCCTTGATTCTGCAACAGCATTTGCAAAATTTTGTCCACACTTGTCATACAAAGTGAGCTTATACAGCCCACGGCACAAAAGCCCAGATGCAACAATTTCATCACCAAAACTGAGATCATGAACTGTACATCTGTCATCCACAAATTTGACTACAAGTCCAAGTCTAGCAAGTGCGGATACAGACAAGAGATTCTTCTTGATCCCAGGTACATAAAGTGCATCAACAAGTGTGAAGGAACTGCCATTAGCAGCAGTGAGCACAATCTTTCCAACTCCCTGAACTGGATAAGAGGCATTGGTGGCACAAGTGACTGAATTCGCATGAGGGACAGACTCGAGAGAGGTAAACAATTCACGATGTGAGGTAATGTGCTTTGTAGCACCACTATCGAAATACCACACATGTGAATCTGCAGCAACTGACAAGCATGCATCATGGACAGCAGGATTGTAAGTGCACTCTGCGCTAAAAGCCCATTCTGCATCAACATCAGCATCACAGTCTCCTTTCACAGAAGACTCAACAATGGATGCATTTGTAGTGGAACCAGCATTTGCAGTGGAACCACCCTCTTTCTTCTTAGCCTCTTTGGCCTTCAACTTAGGACACGACTTGATCAAGTGATCATTGGCTTTACAATAATGGCAACGCATCTTCTTTTTGCCCTTATCACCAGAATTTCCAGACGAAGTGCTGCCACCAGAAGCATTAGGAACAGAATTTTTGCCACTCGCAGCAGAACCATAAGAAGTGGCTGCATTACTATTACCACCCTTTCTTTGAGAAGCAATAAAAGCCTGTTCAACTGCACGGCGCTGCCTAGTCCTGTTTTTTCTAGAAAGTGACTCTTGCAACAGCAATGTGCATAATGCATCAAACTTGACAACTTCAGGATTTCCTTGGGTCATGAGTCTCCAAGTACTAGCAAAAGTCTGGTAGGAATCTGGCAAGGCATCAAGAACAGTCTGCACAAGGGAACTGTCCGAAATGACTTCACCTGCAGAAATGAGTTGCTCATTAATATCCTTGATACTAGCAAGGAAAGTGTCCATATCATCTTCCTCATGCATAATCTTCGACTCTAGCTCTTTACGCAGCAAAGCAATTTTAGCCTCATTGCGGCTTGCATAAAGACCTGCTAGAATATCCCAAGCCTGTTTTGCAGATTTTGCTGAACGGATGTGAGGAATAATGGTGCGCTTCACAGACAACGCAATCAATGCATGAGCCTGCGCATCCTTAACATCCCAACGAGCTTGTTCTGCCGTAGGCAAAACAACTCTAACAGCTACAATCCTTGCAGCAAGACCTGCAACATCCTCAACATCGCCTACATCTTCAGAACCAGGACGTACATCAATGCCCTGCACAATGTTCCAGACACGTTTTGACACAAGAACATGTTGCATCATATAAGCCCACATAGGGTAGTTGTCCCCATCCAACCTGTTCTCAGCAGCAAACATCTTGAACACATCTGTGTTGTTGTTGTCAGCCATGGTAAATGCTGCACCTGATGTGAAAACTGCCCAAAAATAGGAGAAATGGAGCGAGAACAACTTGTGCTATATAGCACAAACCGTAGAAGACCATAAGACACCTGTTATGCAGAAAACGGCACTGACAGAAAATCTGCACAAAATGACGAAATAGCCTGTGCAGTATTGCCCGTAGTGGAAACGGAGGCCGAAATGTGCCCAAATCAAAATTCTGAGCAGACCCAGCTCTTCGAGCTGTCCCAAAATATTTGTCGACCTGCGAACGCTCGCCAAAGCTCACTGAAATCGGAGAAAGTGAGCAGGCGTGTGCTGGAGCAGCTGGCGACTAAGCCCAGGAGGACGTGACCTGCTCTGATACCAATTGTTGGAATTAGGGTTGCAGAGAAACACACACAGCTTGGAGAAGACGAAGGAAGCTCAAGGCACACAATAGAGAGTATGTTACTTAGTGTGCAATGGAAAGATAGTTAGCCCTAGAGTGATGGGCATATATACAATGCACGGGGGAAAAAAACCTCCTAAAGAGGGAAAAAATGCCCCGGCGGTCCTAGTGTGTTCACACACATCACTACCACATGTATATGGTAACACTGTATCTGCCATATCTTCAAAGCATTCAATCATGGATAACTTTCTTAGTGAACCCCGCTAGACTCAAGTGCTCCAGTTAATGATGCACACGGCTTGACCATTAAGTTCTCTCTTAAGGAACCCTGTCAAGCTCAAGTATGCCTTACTCTGTCTGCACACGGAATGGCTGTCAAGTCCTTTACTTCAAGTTCTGTTAGCAGAACCAACTCAAAAGATGTGAAGATACTTCATTAATTGTCCAAAGAAGTTAGTTGGAAGCCAGCCATGTTATCTTATTGACTGCATAACCAAAAACTCTTCTGACTTAGCATAATCTAGAAAACAAAACTTTGTACCATGCAACCTGCTGCAACAGATAACTGGTACTCTTCAAATCTGTATCTGGCACTTTAGTAGCCCCCGGGATCAAACGGGAAACCAATCAATTGCCCCACTGTGAGCATTCCTTTAAAAATTTTGCACCATCCTCCAGCATCATAGGGAAAATACAAGAATTTTCAATCATTACAACATAAACATACATTAACCCACAAATCTTCATACAAACTGCTTGGGTAATATGGCATATAAGGCAATTGCCCAGGACCATGCATATATCTGTCACCTCCTGGGTCAAAAGCTAGCTCAAAATCCCCTACATCATAGGGTAACATCAAATCCCATATAGCATCAGGTAGCATCAGATACTGGCATCTCCCCTGTGCAATTGGCTCATCCAATTGTTGTTCATCAATCACAGGTAAAATCATTGGCAGTGCACCTTCACTCTCACTAGTATCAGAATGCCAATCATACATATCTGAATACATCAAATCTCTGCTAAAACTCTCTTCATTAGGCTCAAAAGATGCATCTGAAAACAATTCTCTATCTTGTAGAGGCTCAAAATCAAGTAGAGCATCATCCAAAAGCTGCATAAGTTCATCATTTGCTGAATCTGAACAAACTGGCTCATGCATGATTCTGGATTGATTGGTATTCTTAGCATCTGCATTTGAGAACCCTTCCAAAGCTTCGTCCAGTAAGAACATAAGGTCTAGGTCCACCGCTTGAGAAGGTTCTTCAATCCTGTACATCTCAGTTTGCTGCAATAAACGAGGATTTTCACATATGACATGCATACTAAATGCATCTGCTATAAACTGCTCTTTATGTCTTACACCCTCATCCAGATATCTTTGCACTTCTGTAGCACAAAGTTCAACATGCACATTGAAAATTTCATCTACTGCCCTGTCTGTATCATCGGCACAATGAAACCAATCATATTCATCAACAAGAGATTGCACTTCACTATGCACCCCCTCTGAATCAACAACATCAAGTTCATGATCATTCTGCCATCGTGTGAGCTCTGTGTCGCAAATTGTCAATAGAGAAGAAGTTTGCTCCCTCTCTAAATCACCATCATCAAATTTAGGGTCAGTCTGCCAGATTGGTAGCTCTAGGTCACAGAAGCATGTCAAAGGAGGAGTCTACATCCCCTCTGATTCATCATCATCACATTCAGATTCTGTTGTCCAATTTGATACATGTGCTTCACTAAAACTTGTCAATGAAGGAGTGTGCACCCCCTCTGAATCAAGCACATACTCTTGCTTAGCCAACTCCTCAAAATATGGTACATCCAAATTCGATAAATCTGGCATACCAAAATCCATGGTCTTACTGCTCTCAACAGCAGCTCTGCTTTGATCTATAACATTTGTATCATTAACCAACTGTTTAGAAAAACTTGCACCAATATCTTCAATCACCTCTATGGTAGAATCTGTACCAGAAAAATTTTGCTATGGTTCTGGTTCAGTAGCAAAAGTATCAGCTATAAATGAATCTTCCTGCATGTCTACCTAAATATGGCTGCACTCATTCACCTGCACATCTTCCTGAGCTTTAGCCAATTCACGGTTTTGATCCCATGATTTCTTTTCTTCCTGTACTACAGGTACATGTTCTTTGAAAAATTTACCCTGTGTAGTTTGATTCTGTAGAGACTCACCCTCAATGACAGCTACTTCATGCAAGGCATCTGCAAATCCCAACTTTGCATACACAACTTCAACTATGTCTTCATCATTAGCCTGTAAGAAGGTAGCATCCTGCAGAATAAACTCATCAATCACAGCTTCTAACTTTGATCGTACTTGTCCTCGGATATCTGCGTAGTCCGGTAGACTTAAACTCTGTTCTTGATAGATTTCATACTCCTCATAACGTGCTTGCACAATAGCTTCTTTGAAATACTCCCAGTCATCGTTGCAAGCTCTGGTAACCTCTTGAATCTGCTCTTTCACATTTGAACTCACTAACTGCTCAAAAGATTTGATCATCAACTCTTCTAGTATCCCTCTTACCTTGGTTTCCAGCTCGTAGCACTCTAGATAGCCCTCTGGATTGTATCCATCAAAGAGTCGTCTCTCGTCATATACTGCATCTAATGCTGCATCCAAAGCTTCATCCATTTGATTTCTCTTCTTTACGGTCTCTATTTCAAGCACAGATCCTTGAACCAATTGAAGCATCTTTGAAAAATCGGGAACTGTTGACTTATCATCAAACCTGTTCGCACTTAATTCTACAATCATCTTCATCATCTGCTCTAAATTCTCCATCTTTACCTCCCACCCCGGCTCGTTACACGTCGGGTTCACCAAAGATGTCGGGGGATATGTGTGCGCTACGTGAGCCGGGCAGGTGCTGGGCCTCTGGCTGTGGGAGGTGTGAAAGAGAGAGAACAAGAGACAATGACAACTCTGCCAATCACCGTAATCATCACTTAATCGATTAATACATCTGAGTACAACTTAATCTTTAGCCAAGGAGGGCTGTTAACCGCACCGTCACTTGGATGATCTGCTAACTAGGAGTTTAAGCTCGCGTTTACAAGATTAACCGGGCCGTTAACGACACCGGACTTAACAAAATGCTTAATCAACTTCGGACTGATGTTGGTGATAAAAATTCTCTTTTGTTACTTCCACTGCTTCAATTGCCCCGTGGATTCTGCAAGCTTTGCTTTGGACTGGCGTAACTGCCATTCTCTTCAATTGCTATATGATGCTTTAACCCTTGCTTTGCCTGCCTCGTCAAGTTTACTCCCTTGTCCCTTGCTTGCTTCGACCAAGCTCGCTTCTTCTCCTTGCTTGCTTGTCTCGACAAGCTTCTCTTTGATTGCTTGCCTCGACAAGCTTACCCTTATCAAGCTCCGCTTGCTTGTTTTAACCTCGACAATACCCTCTCAAGCTTCGTTTCCTTGTTTTCTTTAACCTCGACAATACCCTCTCAAGCTTCGACCTTGGTTCGCGACTAAGATTTCCTCAAGTTCCTTCGACCAAGCTTTCCTGTGAATCCCCTTCTCGCCTTTGCTTGCTCAAGCCTCGACAAGCTTGCTTGACTGCCTTGACACTCTCCTTCTCAATCTAGCTTCCTTCCTTCAACAAGCAAAAGAAGCTTGTAATCTCCGCTTTCCGTTAGCCGAGGAGGAGAGAGAGGAGAGAGAGCCTATCTTTGCTTGGGTTGGAGATCGAGAGAGAGCCCGTTATGCTTCTCAAGCTCGAGGACGAGAGCGAGAGAAAGGTAGCTCTTCCCCGCCTTGCCCTTCGACTCCCTCCTCTCCCTGCTTCCCTTGCTTCTTGTTCTTCCCCTTCGTAACCTCTTCGTTGAAAATCCCCTCGTTCTTTTCTCTCCATGCAATACTACTCTATTTTAAGCCCCTTCCTCCCTTAGCAACGACGGCGCCGTCGTTGCTAGGGAGGCCAAGAAAAACGCCCCTATGATGTGGCAGGCTCGAAATCCGACAGCACCGATTTTGACGGAATTGGCCCCGAATCTGAGCGCTTTGACGAACTGAGCAGGTTTCGTCTCTTGGACGCCACTGTCTGAGCCTCTCAGCGGCCTGCGCGAGCTCCTTACCCTCGTCCCTCGTCAGCATTCCCTGCCTGCTGCGCCATGCCTCTTTCCCTTTGTTCACACTTCGTTAACACTTAAGGTGGCCCCTTCTAATTTACCCAGTGGGCGGCCTTAGCTTGGCGGGCGGCCATTGGGGCTCATAGTGGGCAGCCGACTATTGATGGGCCTTTGTGCACCTTTGGGCGGCCATTATAGTTTTCAGGGCAGTGGGCGGCCCTTAAAGGGTACCCCATTTGGCATGCATAGCTTCACTTTATTTGGCATGCGGCATTGATCAAAGCTTTGATCCGCAAAATTAAGGCATTATATTTGGCATACACATCATGCTTTCGTAAAGGCGCCATAGTTGGTATACATATCGGCACATCAAGACTCTCAAGAAAGCAGAAGGTCATCACCCAGAAGAGGCATGGTAGCTTCTTGTGAATTCTAATACTCATAACAACATTGCAAATAACGCCAAAAGTTGCCCAGTTCAGTCGCGTCGGCAACTGACACCGACCTTAATCCATATTATCCGATCAACCCGGATTGTATCTGACGAGCCATAAATTCGTCTTGAACTGCATAGAACGCATACAAACCCTGTTGGGCTGTAAAATTCCCAGATGGCACACCGATTGAGCGAACCGGATTGGTACGGAGCCAGTCCCCGGTTAATCTTTAACGGCCCATATCTTGGCGACCGGGACTCCGATTGCTGATCTGAAAAGACCGACGCGCTCCACAAAGTGAGCACTTTAGGCCCGTGCATTCATTTCATTTCTGTCACCTCAGTTGCAGTTGCCCAATTCAGTACGGATCTGCAATCGACTTAAACTTCGAACTGCCATAACTTCTTCACCGTAGCTTCAATCGATGAGCCGTAAAGACAGGCCAGTAGAGCAATTCAAGCACTGCAGTTCTAGATCATAATCTCTGATCTATGGTCACTGCAAGCATACTCATTTTTGGAATCATTGAGGCATCTGTTGGCCCTTCTAAGACGCATCTGGCATACATTAATCATTAGACTTGGCCTGTTAACAAGCCCTTGTCATTGACCATTAATCAAGTAGGCTTCAAAGAAGCTTAGCTTGCATTTCTCTGCTCTTTTTCTCATCATGTCAGCGGAGCTGCACGACAGCGTGAAACCTTTGGCCACTAAACGAGCTTTGTAATTTTCAATCTTCTTCTTGTAAACCCATTTACAAGGCAATTCTTTTCTACCTTTTGGCAATGGAACAAATGTCCATGTTTTGTTCTTTGCAATACTGGACAACTCCCTCTTCATAGCATGTTCCCATTGAATCTTATCATTGGCTAGCATAGCCTCTTTGTAGCAAGAAGGCTCACCACTATCTATCAACAAGGCAAAATCCACGCTTGGAACAAAACGTTCTGGCGGACGTTTTGGCGGCACTAGCCTGTGTAGTAAGTGGCTCGAGAGCTGTCTGGACAAGAGGTGATACATCGAAAAATGCCACTTTTTGAAATTCAACCTCTTTCACTGGCTATCTATGCGTCTTAGTCTCATTAAAGACAATATCACTGCTATGAATCACTGATCGACTTTCCAGATCTCATAAACAATAGCCAAATTGACCATCTACACCATAGCCAATGAAGATGCATTTCTTGGACTTAGGATCTAGCTTAGCACGCAACTCCTTGGGTACATGTGCATAAGCTTCACAACCAAATGTGCAAAGTTTTGTATAAGATAATTTATGTCTTGACCATAACTCCAAAGGTACACAAAACTGTAATGAAGCATGTGGTGATCTATTGATCAAGTACATGGTTGTGCATATAGCTTCAGCCCAAAATGCTTGCGATAAACTAGTCTGTGATAGCATAGACATAATTTTCTCTTGGATGGTCCTATTCATTCGTTCCGCAACACCATTTTGTGCAGGAGTATAAGGAGCTGTAAACTCACACATAATTCCTCTACTTGAACAGTAGTTTTAAACTCTTTGGAGACTTATTCTCCACCATTGTCTAAGCGCAAAGCTTTCAACTTATGTTCAAACTAAGTTTCAACAATAGATAAGAACTTCTTGAAGCAAGAAAAGGTCTCATCTTTAGACTTCATGGCGTAGACCCAAACATGCCGTGTTGCATCGTCAATCAATGTAGCATAATAGGACGCACCACCATGGGATTTAGAAGGCATATGCCCACATAAATCACTGTGCACAAGCTCTAAGGGTTTTCTTTCTTTGTCAAAAGAATGTGTACGATGTGTCTGTGTTTGCTTTCCACATTAACAGTGCTCACAAAAGGGAAAATTAGAAAAATGACAGACGGTGTGAGCGGGATGAAAACACACACAGCGCCTCTATAACGACCCGACACACACTCTTGGGAAGATACACACACACACACACACACTAGGGGGCACCACTCGGCTTACACAACACACCTGGCCGAGACAGGAAACACACCTATGGAGTGAGAGGAGAGAGACTATCCACTTGCCCACTCCACACAGAGACACACACACACACACACACCCAAAAAACTCAGCTGAAAAGAGGAGAATTTCTGATGTTTAGATACAATTGAGCTTGGGACAACACCAATGGGGCAAATAGCTCACACAATATGGGTAAAATAAGCCAGATACAATCACAAACTAGAGCAGAAACTTTTGCTCATAGGAGAAACTTACACAGCAAAGACAGCAAAAAAATAGTGAAGAATTTGGCAAAATGGATAGCGCCATCGCGTCCAGAACGGCCCAAAACCCCAATCTTCAATGTCAAAGTACTCAAATCCGACATCGGATGAGCAGTTTACGACCAAAACAGGCTCCAAAAACCCCAAAAACACACCTGCGGTTGTTCCTCCTCTCTTCTCCACATTTTTTCTGGTATTTTCTATGTTTTTTCAGTTCCCACACTTAGCTTTATTAGTTGGGCACCATTGGCCTTTTAGATGACCTTAAACGGACCCCGAACAGGCCAAAAATTGACCTCGCAGTGCATAGTTGTCACCTTTTTGCATCATCCGCACACCTGACACTCAGCTTTTTTCAATAATGCATCCCGCCACCACATGAAGTGGACCCAAATTATGGTCCTCATGATGACCTTTCTGCATAATTATCACAAGAAAAGATCCACGTTGTGTCCGTACTCATCCACGTGCAAGTATTGACCCCGTTCGGCCTCTTGACGCCACTAGATGCCATCTGACGCACCTGCTTACCTCATGTCGTCGGCCCGCGTATAGCTTCCTCGAGAAGTTTTATGTGCTACCAACTCCTCATTATTGTAGAAAAAACACATTGGTACTGGTAATAGTGAAAATCGATGCACTATGTACATGTTGTCCTACCTGTACACATGTGGGCCCCACGTAACCACCTGACTCTGAAAAATGGGCAATTCTTTATTTGATGCACCATGCATGTATATGTACATATGCGCAATCCCTTGCTCCAAAAAACTCCTGACATAATTTGCCCACCCCCTAGCCTGCTAGAGCATTCATGCTCAGCAGCAGCACTAGTAGATGCTCATTCCACCTGGATCAAAAGGCCAAAGGCATATCGCCTGATTCACAAGAAGCATCATAACACCACACCTACATTTGTCAAAAATCAACCAAAATACACCATAGGCATATTCAACTAACACATCCGCCCTGTCTGGAGTTCCAAAAGCATAAATATTGCATGCCACATTCAACCCAACCGATAGAGACAACTCAAGTGACTCATCACCTGGCATCTTGGCTTCACCAGCCATAGAAACAACCTGCAAATCATGCACCCAAGTAGCTAAAAGCATTGTGTGAAGGTAAAGTTGTTGACATCCAAAGCACAAAAGTATCCCCGCAGCGCACATATCCCTAGCATAGGCATCCACATAGCTGAGATTGGACTCATATATGCCAAACCCCTTCTCATCATCATAAGCATACTCATCATCACACATAACTTCATCCACATCATAATCATGGCTATCACCACTATCCATAGCTTCTAGCATGGGTTCATCAGTCTCCAAGAATACAGATCCCTGCTCTAAACCACAATCATGCTCACAAATTGGTTCAATCACTGCACATACATCAAAATATGGCTTCAAAACAGACTCCACATCCAACAAATCCACAAAATGGCTCTCAACCTTGCCCTCTTCCCTAATTTCCAAGGAACTAGTATCCCAAGATACATGCTCATCATCAATAACCTCAACCTCACACTCACACCCAGAATCACAAGGTACACAAGTAGCCAATGCATCCTCTTCAAGACTTTTCAATCCTGTATCCAAAGCATTACTCACCTCTTTAGGCTCTTCCAGAAGCCTGTCAACCTGCAAGACCTCTTTACGCTTCACAATAGACCTTGGGAAGAAACGAGAAACATCATAGGATAGGCTACTTTTCACCCGCTAAGGCTTAACTTCATCTTCCATGTCAAATCCATCTTGCACATGCATACCTGTACTAATACCATGTTCCTCAAGACGCTTAAACTTCCATTCCTTGTGCTTTGCAATGCATACCGCATCTTCAAAAGACTCGGGCCTCTTCAACTCAACCTCGAACCGCAACCAAGGTGACAAACCATCAACAAAAAAACTTTTCTTCAATGAACAAGGGGGGGTCTCATCCTTAAGAGCAACACACCAACGAGTCCATAAATCTATAAAACTGTGTACATAGGCATCAACACCTTGACAAGAACCTTGCTTAAGAGCATTGAGCTCATTCCATACTGCATTTGCATCTTCAAAAACTTGGAAACGCTCTAAAAAAGCTTCTATAAACTTGTCAAGACTCAAACCATAAGAAGAAGCCACTGCCTCTTGAGCTTCCAAATCCATGAACCAAACACGGGCCTCATCTTTCAAAAGCAATCCAAATAGCCTCAAAATCTTCTCCTCATCACACATATTGTTGCTTATGCATGCCACCTCGACTTGCTCCAGAAAGTCTTCCACATCTTCACCACTTCTTCCATGAAATTCCGGATAAGAGAAAGCCATGGCTACCCAAGTTTAATGCTTTAAGAACCCCTTCGAACACATGTGCAAGAACCCAAGACTTTTGACTACCCAATCCCCAGAAACTTCAATGGAGCTCAGCTTTAGATTCAGCTTTAGATAAGGACAAACACATACACATCAAATGAGTTTTCATAGTTGATCATCGGAATTACAACAGGCAAAGGACATTCCAGTATCTCCCTTAATCTTCTTGGCTCGAACATAAAGACTATGCGCTGCTGGAAAAAAATCTTCCTGGACACTTGAACATTTATCTAGATTCTCTGAGTTAAATGAAAAGGAGTGAATTGAGGGCCATTTTGATTATCCATTAAAGCCAACCATGAAGCTCCCAAGAAAGCACACCTAACTAATCCTCTGATTTTGCCAGAATTTCAGCAGCATAACAACATAAATGGTTTAAAAGACCAAAAAACCAGCCATCATAACTTGGAAAAATTTTGACAGAGTTTCCCCAGAAGTAGAGCAGTGACAACCCAAAATATAGACTGTATATGTACGCATAAACTGTCAACAATAGAACCCGAGCATCAATTAGGAATCACTAGTACATAGCCTATGGCGAGGTCACGAAAAGGGTGCTCCAGCTACCTATATCACCGAAAGGATCTCCACATTTGAGAATCCCCCAGCTCAATAAAACCTCATGCTATCGACCCTCACACGAAGGCTAATGCAAATCGCGTATAGTCAAGTCAAAGAAATGACTATCTTCCAGACCAAGTCTCAGAAATGGTTGGGACTGCCAAATAAAACCAAATATGGCTCCACAAAGGTGTACAATGGCAGTTTCCACAAGTAACATACAATACCAACAAACAATGCGCTCAAGCAAGCGCCCAATGATGCATACCCACGCCAACTGCAAGTGACTTCACTGCTAGTATACCACTGTACTCCAGCTACCTGTACCTGTGTGAATCACCTGTACCTGTACCTGTCCCTGTAACCTGTAACCTGTAGTCTGCAACCTGTAATCCTGAATCTCGACTCTTGAAGCTCGAAGCAGAAGGTACTCGAAGAAGATCCTCCGTGGGGGCGTCAAAAGAATGTGAGCGGGATGAAAACACACACAGCGCCTCTATAACGATCCGACACACACTCTTGGGAAGATACACACACACACACTAGGGGGCACCACTCGGCTTACACAACACACCTGGCCGAGACAGGAAACACACCTAAGGAGTGAGAGGAGAGAGACTATCCACTTGCCCACTCCACACAGAGACACACACACACACACACCCAAAAAACTCAGCTGAAAAGAGGAGAATTTTTGATGTTTAGATACAATTGAGCTTGGGACAACACTAATGGGGCAAATAGCTCACACAATATGGGTAAAATAAGCCAGATACAATCACAAACTAGAGCAGAAACTTTTGCTCATAGGAGAAACTTACACAGCAAAGACAGCAGAAAAAGAGTGAAGAATTTGGCAAAATGGACAGCGCCATCGCGTCTGGAACGGTCCAAAACCCCAATCTACAATGTCAAAGTACTCAAATCCGACATCGGATGAGCAGTTTACGACCAAAACAGGCTCCAAAAACCCCAAAAACACACCTGCGGTTGTTCCTTCTCTCTTCTCCACGTTTTTTCTAGTCTTTTCTCTGTTTTTTCAGTTCCCACACTTAGATTTATTAGTTGGGCACCATTGGCCTTTTAGATGACCTCAAACGAACCTCGAACAGGCCAAAAACTGACCTCGCAGTGCATAGTTGTCACCTTTTTGCATCATCCGCACACCTGACACTCAGCTTTTTTCAATAATGCATCCCGCCACCACGTGAAGTGGCCCCAAAGTATGGTCCTCATGATGACCTTTCTGCATAATTATCACAAGAAAACATCCACGTTGTGTCCGTACTCATCCACGTGCAAGTATTGACCCCGTTCGGCCTCCTGACGCCACTAGATGCCATCTGACGCACCTGCTTAACTCATGTCGTCGGCCCGCGGATAGCTTCCTCGAGAAGTTTTATGCGCTACCAACTCCTCATTATTGTAGAAAAAACACATTGGTACTGGTAATAGTGAAAATCGATGCACTATGTACATGCTATCCTACCTGTACACATGTGGGTCCCACGTAACCACCTGGCTCTGAAAAATGGGCAATTCTTTATTTGATGCACCATGCATGTATATGTACATATGCGCAATCCCTTGCTCCAAAAAACTCTTGACAACGGCAAGTAGCCCAAATGAGAGAGTGTCTCCATTTCCTTCTTTGATATATGTCCTAACCGGCTATGCCACAAAGCAACGGTTGTCAGCTCGGTTACAAAAAGAACATTGTTTTTATCAGATACATAAAGAGGATAAATTGAACCAACTTTAGAACCATGGGCTATTGTAAGATGACTCTTCGCAACACGCCAAGACTGCTGATAAAAAGTGACTTTGTAACCCAAGTCATCAAGATGTCCAACCAAAATCAAATTGTGTGTCAAGGCTGGAACATGACACACATTATGGATGATAAACTTCATTATGAACATGACGCACATTATGGATGATAAACTTCACCCCATTTTCCATAACCATGGCAATATCACCTACGCCAACAATGTCACAAGAGTAATTGTGTAACAGAGCCAATGGTTTCCTCGTATGTAGTAAACCAATGCCTATGAGGTGTGACATCCAATGAAGCACCCGAATCAAGAATCCATGTATGGGATACTTCACCACTAACAAGGAGTTTAACTAGCATAGAACTCTAAAAGATAGAGTTTCCTGTGCATCATAAAAGACATCGTAAAGTCTTCTCCCGAGTCTCCTTTGTATTTGGGACTATGTCAATCAAAATATGAGACAAAATGACCAAGTATGTCACTCACAAAGCATAAAAGAGGTCAATGTCTCTCAAAAGCACATTGTATAGAGACCAATTGAGACACATAAACTATCAAACTGACCATAGACCGAAACTCGGCATCAAAAGCACCTATACCACTCTATACATGTCCTATGGCGAGGCCTCGTAAGGGATGTTCCAGCTACCTGTATCACCGAAGGTATCTCCACATTTGAGAATACCCCATCTCAATGAAAACCTCACTCTATTGACCCTCAACAACGTAGGTCATGCAGCAAAACGTATAGCCAAGTCTTAGAAATGGCTATCATACGGACCAAGTCTCAGAAATGGCCAAGACTGTCGTACTAGCCAAAAGATGGCTCCACAAAATCGCACAATGAAAGTATCCACAAAAGACGTACAAGTTTGTCACAATGCTCAAATAGGCACCAAAATCATGTGCATGCAAAGAAATATCCCTACGGAAGTCAAACTGCTCTCAAAAGAGCTCAAACACTGTCAAAAGTGCCAACATATGCATGTGTGCATAAAAAATTGCTCCGACTGGAAGAAAAATATTGCAAGCATTGAAACTTGTAGCCTGTGAGTTGATGCTGATGCGATAGCCAAAGCCGAGATCAAGGCCGAGAAGCACAGAGAAAGCTAACCAAGTCGCACTATGTACTTGTACCTATACCTGTAGTCAAAGAAGACAATGCCATCAAACTCCCACTCTGTGTGTGTATATGAGGCCACTCCAAAAGAGGCTACACACTCCCAAATGAGCTGTGTGCTCTTGTAGATGGAAGAGACTGCGACACTGGTACTTGTAATGGCTATGGAATCTCTACATCACAAACTACCAAAAGAGGGCTGAAAAATGCAGCTCCTGAACTATAGCTCAAATGAGGTTTTTGATGGCATGAATGACTCCGAAAGGGGGGTAAAGCCCCAACACACCTGATGAAAACGCTCTCGAATGCTGAATTTGCCGATGCCAAAATCGGAACCTTGTTTGCACTCTTGAAAGTGTGCATGCACGTGGAAGCGATTTTGGGAATGAAACCACTCTGATACCAGATGAAGGAGAGGAGTCGGGAGCACAACAAAAGTAAAAGATGAATACGCATATACACTTACACATACAACACCATAGCCACACACACAAGTTGGAGGGGGAGAGCCGACACACACTGTGTGCCCCCTTTCTGTCTTCTCTATCTTATGCACTAGGACACAATACACACTGTAATTAGTGTTAGTGGATCACACAAGTGTATAAGCTGTATACTTAGGGTTAGTAGCAGTTAGTGATGGGCAGTGGACCACATGGCCATTAAACCTAACATCCATAATAACTTGGAACAATTGGTTTCAAAAGATGACGACATTATTCCAAAAGGTATGATCCCCAAGGAAGGGGGGAGTGTTTGTTGGCATCCATCATTTACTTGCTCCCCTCTTAGCCTTCCACCTTGACCTCTCAATTTTCCAATCTTAGGGAATATATCTAGATAGCCCTATATTCAAGAAAACAAAAATTTAAAAAGTAAAGAGCAAGGGCCACCAAAAAAAGCTAGAAACCTAGCTTAGTCAGACTGCTTGATTCATAAACCTAAACAAGGGACGATGTAATTGAAAATTATATTGAATCTAATGTTTAATACTAAGAAAATGTGCGAAATATTGGGCTACCAATCACAGTTAAAGCAGATAAACATTGATGCTAAAAAAAAGGCAAGAGGCAATGCTAATGGACAAGAAACACTAGTTTGACCAAGTTAGGTGTTGGAGATCTTCTCTTAATACCATGGGAAATGCCTTCCTAATTGTCAATGGTTACTTTAGGTTCTTAATCCGATTTAGACAACATTATGTGCAACGTACTAGTGCTTTCTAGTGGGCTTAATCCCTCTTGACCTTTAGTTTAACTATTATAAAGAGAGTTTACTATTGTGATGAGCCTGGGGAGGATAACAATGCAATAGGACCCCCCAAAATTACAAAATTGAAAGCAATGAAAAACAAACACAGAAAAGTTCCAAGAATGTAAAATCTTAATTTGGTACTTCACTCACATGTATTGCCTATGGTACTAGAGCCCTAGAGGTTCCCAGTGTGGGCACTTTTCCTTGAAACAAAAAAGCCCAAGGCATACAAAATAAACACACATTAAAAATTGAATCAGTGTGAAAAACTTTGGGGGGTCAAACAAAGGGAATAATTCAAGCGATGATTTCTCATAAGAAATTCCTTTTATCGTAGCTTAACTAGACGGTCTTTTAGGTATAGCCTCTAGTCAGCCCTCGAACATGAAATACTTTGCTCTCATGATTAAACAACTTAATTAACCACAGAAAATTGAGAAACTTGTCCATGGTATTAATAGTTGACCTCTAGTGCCTCTCGATCGTTAAATTAGCGACCCCATACTTGTTTATTTTTTGGCCTTTACAATTGCTTATGCGCTTGATTATATTACAGTTTAATGTTTACTACTAACAAATTGTCTAGTATTTTGTTACCAATCAATCTGTGTGCATATTCACTGCATATGCTTTTTAATTGTATATGAGAATGTAATTATTGTGCCAATTTTGGTTGATTTTGTAGCGTTTGAAGAAGGCTAAGGACATTCAATCTCAAATGCTCTTCCACCTTGACGAACAAGATTTATCTCAATAGCTTTTGAGGACGGAATCTACATCAGGAAGGGGGGCATGTTAACCCTCACGGACACCCTATCACCTTCGACAAAAGCCTTAGTACTTATTTGAGTCATGGACATGATTTGTTGGTCCAATAGGTATATGGGTGATCGCTGATGAGAGGCGCACCACTTATCTTATTTTTACAGTATTTTTTGCAACGACCAGCCACTATGGGCGCCCATGTGTGAATAGGTCAAACTCTTATAAAACATCTACTTTGACCTAAAATCCTCATTCTGGGAGGTGCATGCTAAGAAGTGCTCTTGCTCTACCTCTAGCGCCTTCTTCTTTGTGTGCTCACGGGTGTGTGTGTGTGTGTGTGTGTGTGTGTGTGTGTGTGTGTGTGTGTATGATTGAGAGAGAGAGAGAGAGAGAGAGAGAGAGAGAGAGAGAGAGAGAGAGAGCATTGCAGCGGCTCCTTCTTCTTTGCAGCATAGAATCCTTCACGACGGAAGCATTGAGCAGTGAGAGTGACCCACCATTGCCCCTTTGAGCTTGCTAGGATTGTCTAGTTGTGTGCTTGCAGCCATTCATGGCTCACACACGGTGTTTTGGCAAGTTCCCAGTCTTCAGCACGTGAGATAAAGCGCACACTCCAGTCTTTACATTGGTATTAGAGCTCAGGGGAGGGAGGAGCTATGGAGAAGGGGAAAGCTGCCTTGCATGGATCCATGTACTCCCTCTCTCTCTCTCTCGGTAGGCTTTGGCCATGGAGGAGCTCGTGAAGACTCGACAGAGAAAGGTCGTGGGCATGAAGGCTTAGCAAGACAAAGATGAAGAATACTAAGCAGTTTTTTGGTAGCACGGTGTGGGCAAGGACTTTAATACATAGAGGGAAGGATTTTCCACCATAGCCAAATCCTCCCTAGCATGGCTTGTTGTCTTTGCACTGCCAAGAGGGAGGTTTTTTGTCACTTGGCCACCTGCAAAGGAGCATCACAAGGCAAAGTGTGAGCATCATTCCCACTACACCACAGAGGCCGCCATCGTTGTACATGCAAACAAAAAAATTTCTTTTTATGTTGGTTTCTCACCCTGGCCACCCTCAGTGGCCTCAAGGCCCTTAAATAACAAGACTGAGAGGTGCCCATAGTCGCCCCCCCCCCCCCCCCCCCCCCCCCAAATCATCTTCTCCGGTGATTCGAGGAGGTTGTCAAGGCACATTGTTACAAATTTTTGCAACCTCAGCAAACTCAAAACACATATGCAGAGATTGATGCTTCTGCAATTGTGCAAGATGAACAAGGTTAAATGTGAAGCAAGTCTTTTTAGACATTGATGATCGATCAGAATCTTAATCGACCACGGCTATGTGACAACGTGTCATACGAATATGTTAAGTTCGATCACAAGGCTACAAGATGCAAAAATGGCTGAGGGTCGATTCCTTATGAATTTGGCAATGAAAATTACATGCGGTAGGGCCGAGCAAAGTGGATCCAAGTGCCCCCATCAAATTTATACAAGCACGATGTAATGGAAAAGGTCTATGAACATTGAGGATAGCAGAATTAAGAGAACTATAGTGAGCATTTTTATGAAACTACTTTGAGAACATAGAGGGTAAACTTAATTAGCGATAGCAACATAACCATTATACTTAATTAACTTGGCATGAACAAATAATTTTGCAAGAGAGAGAATTAGAAAACTTGACAACAATTGAGGACCGAATTTATGTGGAGCCGGTCCCCCTCTAATAGGCTTTTGTATTATAGATTCTCCCATAAAGAAAAACTTGATACAATACAATCTTTGGGTTCCTTGAGACCTAGGTGATGCAATGAATATGGAAAACTTAATACATCACAAGCATAACATAACCTTTATAAAAGCATTAACCATCCCCGGCCTCAGTCCCAAGACCTCAAACACCTTCAAAGGTGGAGAGAGATAGCGGGGAATGAGGGTAGGGAAGAGGAAGAAGAAGTAACATACGAGAAAAAGATAGTTCCTTACTTATCATCACTCTTGTTGCATAGCATAGCATAATAGCATAATAATTATGATCAAGAAGATGGCAAGATTAAGCATTGACGCATCGCTCTTGGTTGGATTTGCATTCCATAGCCAAGAGTGTTGGTGTAGGCTCTCAACTTCTCAACAAGCTTGGAGAAGGAGATGGAGTTCTTTCACTTTCACCAGGTGAGAATCATGTGAGTGTGTGTGAGAGAGAGTATACCCATCAAGAACACCCCAAACTTGCTTTGGTCGACCCCTCGTTGTAGCTAATGTTTGCATTTGATTGGACCCCTGCAATCCAATCACATGTATAGTGCATATCAAGCAACCATGGTAGCATTTGGACAAGTGTCCTCCTTTCCCCTTTGAGAGAGAGGGCTTGGAAAATGCTTTAAACAATTAATTAAATAACTAAATGCTTATTGGATCCCTCTTTAGCGTAGCCAATAGGATTCAAGCACCCCATGTGGCTAAGCATAGGGAGAACCTGACATGTGTCCTTGTGCCCCTTGAGGAAGGAATGCCCTTTGGGTGAGTGAGAGGTTAAGTCAAACATACTCCTAGCTTTTGGGCTCGCCCCCTCCTTTGTAGGCACTTCTTTGACTCAAGCCCCTCAAGCACCATACCCTCCAAGCATGGGAAACTTCTCAAGCACCTTAGTCAGTAGGTACAGGATTAGCATGAGCATGGGTTCTCTCTTCCTCATGCCCCTAGCTTGTAGGCTTGTCCCCTCCTTTGTAGGGATCATCTTTGACTTGGACTTGGACACGTCAAGCACATGGCCAGCTTGGCCAAGGACCTTAGCTATCAAGCATGTAAGTACCTTAATTATTAATACTTAAAACATGAACCTAGCTTAACCTAAGGTCTAATGACTTTTACAGTAACCCTTGGAGGTCTTTAATGAAGCTAACCCTAAGGTCTAATGACTTTTACACTAACCCTCGGAGGTCTTTAATGAAGCTAACCCTAAGGTCTTTTAAGCTCCATTAACTAGCATTGCTCTTTGACAAACCATCTCCCATTTGGACCTATTGACTTTGGTCATGTGCTGAGATAGATCCATAAGCACATGTCTATATTCTAAGTCTTGTTCCCGTTATTCTCCACCATTAAATGATCAGTTTAATATCAAACAATTATTTGGGTTAGTTAGATATTAGATTTTATGACACACGACGTGTTTTTTGATGGCAAGGCAAGTCGGCATAAGGAATTCATAAGGTACACAATCAATTTTTCATTTTTCGTTGAAAATATGGCATGCAACAAAAATGTGTGCACTCTACGCACTCAAAGCACATAGGCACAACTTGTGACATTTATCATAAGCATCAAATCTTGTTACAAACATTGCTAGTAAAGGCTGATTTGGAGCAGCATGCACATTAATAACATAGATCTAACAGTCACTAATAGAATTCATGGCTCGATTTGGGTACTTGTGGATATTTCAAGGTAACCAAGATGGTTATTCATAACATTGTTGCTTCCTCAACAATGTTGTAAGAGACTGTGATCCTTGTTTACCAGTCATTTTGAAAAATTGTATGTAAACGGCGAGGAAACACACCTCAGTATTTTCATTTATCCAAAGAGGATAGGCAAATTACAAGAGTACTCTTGTGCTAAAGGATATGTGAAGCACTTACCTTAGCACCAAGCAATCCAATTAGAAAGCATGTATCACTCTTGTTGGAGTTTTCTTACCATTAGGTAAAGCATGTTTGCAACAAGGTTTAGTCTCTTCATGTTTAAGTCAAGTTCTCAACCTTGAATACTAGTTATGGTGGTCTTGTTTATTGATGTGATAACAAGTCAAGGACTTATACTTTGTTGAGGAGTTACGTCACCCAGTTACTTTCATGGAAAGTGAAAAGAGGTACTCTTTTGGGTACATCATAGTTGTGACAACTCGCTTAGCATACTCAAGTGAGTTCTAAATAGAGTTTCTACGCTATGTGGGACAATAATGTGAAAAATCAAGATGTTATTCTTCATTTCATTGGACCTCCATCTGAACCATGTTTCGATCAAATAGACAGTTGGATCCCTGAAGGATGCCACTATGGAAAACATTAGTGTTCTTATAAAGATGCAATCACTTTTGTTTTTTAGGATGAACACATTTTTACAAGGGGGGGATAATGTCAGGCCTAGGATAAGACTAGGTGACAAACCAAGGGTCAGGACGAACATGCGGTCAAGGGGGCCCTATTATTAGCAAGGTAGGGCCTATACGGGGCATGGTCGGGTGGAGAGTTGCATGCTCTGGTCTCCAGTCTTTACACGGCCCAAATGGTGCCAGGATTAACAACAAGATCGTAGGAAAGACCTCCTACAGGGAGCATCAACTTTAAAGTGTCCGACCATGGTCACCCAAGTGTGAACACCCCCATTACAAAACAATATCTAATGACAATTACCAATGGTAGCAGGTCATTGATGGCATTGATGCAAGGCTATCATAGCACAAAATTGTGCATGCATGAGTGCCCCCACAGAGAGGATGATCCACAACACAAGTCCACCTTGGCAAAAGGAGGGGAGCTCCCTCAAGGGGTCTCTCCCTCTTGTGATGCTTATGAGGGGCTCCACATTTTGAATATATACCATAACCTCCTTCCCACAACCATTTCATATAGGTTTCAATGGGTGCAATGTGGTACTCCCACATGCCCCCCCCCCCCCCCCCCCCCCCCCCCTTTCAAATCTCTAAAGCCACCAAGAAAAATATTAAAATTTGATGAAAATTGCCACAAATCCCTTAAAAAGGGTCAATTTTGAACTCGATCAAAGCCCAAAGCTCACAACCTTGGCCTTGGCTCAAAAAATACCAACCATAATTTGCAATTTGACTTGCATCATACCATCTAATGCACACATGTCAATCAATGCATCAATATTCCCAAATTTGACCTATTCCAAACATTGTTCCACATTCACAGGTTTACTTGTGATAACTCAATCAAATTCCCATCAAACATGCTATTTGGCATACATTTTGTACCAAACCCATTCACCTTTGATCACCAATACTAAGCCACAATCTGAGCAACAAACAAAATGGTACCTTTATTCTGATTTTTGGCCCATGCACACAAAGTGGCATGATAGTGGTGTACAAAGGTGAAGATCAAGAATGAAATAAAGATGCAATTAAAATGTTCCTACATAAGTGGATAGACGTTCACCATCTATGTGCAACACCATATGCTTCACGTCCTCTAAAGACCAACCTAGCTTTGCAAGGCAAGGCCTACAAGTTGTGGATGTCCATTCCACCTACACAAAAACCCAAGGCATGGGTGCATCTTTAGCATGTATTTCACAAATAATTTTTACCTTGTAATGAAGAGAGGAGGATTGGAAGGCACATGATAATTGTTACATGCACAAGTCTTCTCTAACCATTCATCTCTCCAAGTATAGACAACTTATTCTTAAGTTGGATGAGTTGGATGAGCTTCACAAAGTTTGATCTTTTCTTTATGGATTGCATCCTGAAATCAAGGCTACTTTTACTCATTTACATATAAAGATATTGGAAAAGGCAACTGCAACAGCTTTGGTATGTGATGTAGTAGAGAAAGAGTTGCATCAAGAACTTTTGCTTGCAGATACCAACCTATTACGGGCTCTAGACATTTTTGCCTTCTGAGAAGTTTTTTTCCATTGCTTGGGAGCTTCATTTACAAAATGACAGCCCTTTGCTCTAGGGTAGCCAAGGCAATCACCACAAGCATCACATTGGACCTCAAATGGCTTTGAGAGATCCCGTAGTGTAAGCACAGGTTGAGAGATAAGCTTTTCGAAAGCATTGTTCTCCTTGGCAGACCATGTATAGCTAACGTTTTTCTTTGTTAGGTCATGTAATGGTCCTGCAATTTGTGAGAACTTTTCTATGAAGCGTCTATAGTATGCACACATACCTATAAAGCTTGTTAGTTCATGAAGATTCCTTGGTTTAGGCCATCCTTTTATTAGCTCTAACTTTGATGGATACATTTGGATGCCATCTTGAGAGATATAGTGTGACCTAAATACTGAATCTCTTGCAAGAAAATTTACTTTTCTTTCGATTAACAAAAAGTTTATTCTCTCTTAGAACTTGAAATATTACCTGGAGGTTTTGCTTGTGTTCATCTAGTGAATTAGAATAGATGATAATATCATCTATTCATCTAGTGAATTAGAATAGATGATAATATCATCAAAGAACACTCCAATAAGGTTCGGTGAGGCCTGAATAGCTTCTCCACCAAGCGGTTGAATGTGGCTGGTGCATTGGTCAAGCCAAAAGGCATGACAATGTATTTGTAAAGACCAAACGTAGTGCGAAATGCCGTCTTTACAATGTCTTGATCAACTATCCTTATTTGATGGTAGCCACTTTTTAGGTCAATCCATGTAGCTTATCAAATAGGTCTGCTACCCGTGGAACGGGAAACCTATTCTTGATAGTGATCCTATTTAGTGCTCTATTGTCATTAAATATCTAATATCTAACCAACCCAAATGATTTTCTCATATTAAATTGATCATTTAATGTGGGATAATAAACAGAACAAGGGTTAGAATAAAGACATGTGCTTACGGATCTATCATAGAAAACGGGGCCAATGGTAAAGGGGCCTAAATGAGCGATGGTCTGTCAAAGAGCAAGGCTAACTAATGGAGCTCAAAATACCTTAGGGTTGACTTCATTAAAGACCTCCAATGGTTAGTGTTAAAAGTCCTTTGACCTTAAGCAAGCTAGGACTGAGCTTGAGGTGGGAACCTGACCTAAACTTGTCTTTGACCTTAAGCAAGCTAGGGTTGTGCTTGAGGTGGAAACACGACCTAAACTTGCCTTTGACCTTAGGCAAGCTAGTACTGAGCTTGAGGTGGGAACTCCACCTAAGGTGCTTGTCATGCTTGATGACTAAGGTACTTGAGGTACTTGTCATAGTTAATGAGAAAGTTTCTTGAGAAGCTTCCTATGCATGGGGGGTAAGATGCTTGAGTCAAAAAGAGACCCTGGACACTTAATGAGGAAAGTGCTTGAGAAGCTTCCTATACATGGGGGGTAAGATGCTTGAGTCAAAAAGAGACCTACACACTTAATGAGGAAGTTGCTTGAGAAGCTTCCTATGCATGGGGAGTAAGATACTTGAGTCAAAAAGAGACCCTACACACTTCATGAGGAAGTTGCTTGAGAAGCTTCCTATGCATAAAATTCCCAAAGTTAGGGGAATCTTTGACCTAACCTTCCACTCACCTAAGGGGCACCCCTTTTCTAAAAGGGCACATGGGACACATGTCAAACTCTCACTAAGCTTAACCACATGGTATGCTTGAATGCTATTGGTTGGGCTAAAGAGGGGTCCAATGAGCTTCTACTTCCATCCAAAAAATATCTAGATATTTTCAAGCTCTCTCTCTACACTTGTCAAAAGACTACCCATGTACTTGACTGCATGCTGCATGTGATTGGCTAGGGGGAGAGGGGTCCAATGAGCTTGCAACAAGTAGAAAAGTCACCACTCACCCAAAGCAAGGAAGGGGGGTGCTAGGGGGATATAATCCACACACACACACACACACACACACTCATTTGCAAGGTCATTCTTACTTGGTGAAAGTTGAGGAACACCACCTCCTTCTCCAAGCTTGTGAGAAGTGAGAGCCTACATCAACACTCTTGGCTATGGAATGCAAATCGAACCAAGAGCCATGCTTCAATGCTTAATCTTTCCATCTTCTCCATCTCCATTACTATGCTATTATGTATGCTAGCAAGAAGAGTGATGATAAGTGAGGAACTTTTTCTTTCTCCTATGGAATGTTTCTTCTTCCTCTTCCCTACCTCATTACCCGCTAGCTCTCTCCACCTTTGAAGGTATTTGAGGACTTGGGACTGAGGCTTGTGATAGTTAATGCTTTCTACAAGTTTATGTTATGCTTGTGATGCATGAAGCTTTCCATCTTCATTGCATCACGTAGGTCACAAGGAACACAAAGATTGTATTGTACCAAGTCTCTCTTGATGGGAGAAACTATAATACAAATGCCTATTGGAGGGAGGACCGGCTCCATATGAATCCGGTCCTCAACTATTGTCATGTTCTCTAACTCTTTCTCTTGCAAAAGTATTGTTCATGACAAGTTAACTAAGTACCATGTTTATGTTGCTACCATCAATTAAGTTCACCCCCTTTGCTCACAAAGTAATCTCTCAAAAGTGCTTCACCTAATTTCCTAATTCCGCTACTCTCAAAGTTCATAGGCCATTTCCATTACATCTATAGTCGACACACATTCAATATGTGCCATCTTTCTTTTGCACTAGTAACACGATTGACCAAAATGGATATGAGCTAGGCCTAAACATGCCCTTCTCAACTAGCTCATGCACTTGCCGCATAATCTCCTCTTGTTTAGCTTGAGAAACTCTATAAGGAGGTTTATTAGGCAGTGAACTTCCTGGAAGAAGTTCAATTGCATGGTCATCATTGCATCGTTTAGGAGGTAGTTCACAAGAGATGTCATAAAGACATCTTGAAACCCCTTGAGAAAATTGGATAACTCTAATTCCTTGGGAGTTTGTATATTTTCTTTTGCTAAAATATTAGGTTCATTTTGAAAATCTTTAACAAAAATCATGTATACGAAAATAGAGTTCTTTATTGACTTACTGAAAGCTTGCTCAAAATTCCTTTGACCTTAGGCAAGCTAGGGCTGACCTTGAGGTGGGAATCCTACCCAAGCATGAGGTGCTTGTTGGCTTGCTAAGTGTTAGTGGAAACTTTACCCAAAAGCTTGAGGTGTTTCTCACATGATTTAAAGACTAAAGTTCTTGAAGTATTCAATTCAAAAATAACTCTCAAGAGACATGAAGGTGCCATGCTTGATTGACTAAGTCTTTGAAGTATTCAATTCAACCAAATGACTTAATAAGCATAAAAGACACATGTTCAAATAATCCTCCACATGTGGCCCTCATGATGTGTTTGAATTCTATTGGAGTCCAATGAGAATTTAGATACATAAAAATAAATAATTAAGTTCTTTCTCTCAAAGAGGAAAAATAGGACACATGTCCAATGGAAATAATAAAATAATACGAGAGAGACAGAGAGAGAGAGAGAGAGGGAGAGAGGTGGACCAAGCACGAGAAGGGGGGTATACTGTCCCACACACACACACACACACACACACACACACACATTCTCTCATTGTGTGGAGTGCAAAATGCAAGAGCTCCATCTCCTTCTCCAAGTTTGTTGAGAAGTGGAGAGCCTACACCAACACTCTTGGCTATGGAATGCAAATCCAACCAAGAGTCATGCTTCATTGCTTAAGCTTACCATCTTCTTCATCTTCATTACTATGTTAAGCAAAAGGAGTGATGATAAGTGAGGAACTATTTCTTTCTCCTATGGAATGTTTCTTCTTCCTCTTCCCTGCCCTCATTCCCCACTATCTCTCTCCACCTTCGAAGGTGTTTGAGGCCTTGGGACTGAGGCTTGGGATAGTTAATTCTTTTTGCAAAGTTTATGTTAAGCTCGTGATGCATGAAGCTTTCCATGTTCATAGCATCACCAAGGTCACCAGGAACACAAAGATTGTATTGTAACAAAGTCTCTCTTGATGGGAGAATCTATAATACAACGCCTTTTGAAGGGAGGACCGGCTCCAAGTAAATCCGGTCCTCATCTATTGGCATGTTCTCTAATACTCTTTCTCTTGCAAAAGTATTTTTCATGCCAAGTTAATTAAGTACTATGTTTATGTTGCTACCATCAATAAAGTTAACCCTCCAAGTTCTCAAAGTAATCTCACAAAAATGCTCACTCTAATTCTCTTAATTCGGCTATTCTCAAAGTTCATAGGCCATTTACATTACATTTTTCTTCATCACAGACATACATGTTTGCATGGTACAAAACTCTTGTATATCACGTAGCTCGTAGCCATCATCCGGCCTTGGTGCCGCGCGGGTACCCTCCATGCGAGCATCCGACCGCAAGGGAACATCAAGTGGATTTGGTACAAAATGCTCAAAATAAAATGCAGATCCATATTAACATCTGAATCCATGGTGGTGTGTGCTTTTCCAACAAGATAATAGAAGATACCTTATCTTCAATGTTGTCGGATGATAGCAATTTGTAACTCCCTCGATTGGCCATGCCAATTATAAATCACCAGTAGACATTGCCGAGGCCGAACAACAAGCCCTAATCTTTGTCCAAGCTCCTTGATGCTTTATAAACTCAATAATTTTGTTGGAAAATCCCGTTGTTGCGTGCTCAATCCACAATCCAAGCCGTAAAATTTCACTGCTTTGGCGCTTGCAATGTTGAAAATCGACCACCTGTTGACAATTATGTAGAAAATTGATAAGTATATGATCTTTGCATGTGTGGAAATTGATGCAAAATTTCTAGAACTTTTGCAATTTCTTTGAAATTTGGTTCATCTTCAGCCCGCTCAGTTGGTGGTCTTGAATTCCTAGGCTCGGTGTGCCCGATTTTGCTTCTCTACGGCAAGAGATAGGAGGATGGAAAAAGGGGGAGGGGCGTGGGCACCCTCCCTTAGTTTCTTTTTTAAAACCATTACTTTTGAAAAGATGCCCAAAGAAGGGGTGATGGCCGCCTGCTGCGCGATGCCATGAGGAGAAGATGAGAGAGAGAGGGCGTGGGCACCCTCCCTTAGTTTTTTTTTAAAAACCATTACTTTTGAAAATATGCCCAAAGAAGGGGTGATGGCCGCCTGCTGCGCGATGCCATGAGGAGAAGATGAGAGAGAGAGGGCGTGGTGTTGCTCTGCACTCTCCAGCCCTTAAATGGGTTTCGTCCCCCTTGGCCTTGCACTCTCAACAAGCCCGCCTACATGCCAAATGATGAAGGCTGAGCGTCGCTTCCTCCCTACCCTAAGCAGCCCTACATATGCAAAAAATGGTTCACATTTCCTTCCCCTCCCTCCTAGCAAGAGTTCCTGGAAATGGCCATCATCCCCCCCCCCCCTCCCCAAAGTTGCATGAGCATGGAAAGCTCTTCAGTAAAGTGAAATGAACTCGCCCTCCTTCTCAAGATTAGCCCTACTCTTGATACCAATGTAAGAACCCAAGAGACTATTTGGGAGATCCTCATCCCTAACACCCTATAAATAAACCATAAGACTCTTAGTCTTTGTCCGTTAATATCCCTAGTCTGCATTCCAAGCTGTCTAGACCCTTGGCCTAGGTCCGTCGTGATCCCCTGGGTTGCCCTTGGCCTTATAAGATAGTTGTTCCATTGCATGGTTGCTTACAAAACGCGCTTTGATATCATTGAATTCATGCCCAAATAGTGTAGTGCTCAATGTGAAAAACCCAGTGTAGAAGGCTTCTTCAAAAGTGCTCATGAAATAAGATGGCATGAATATTAAGCGAGCAAAAAAGCCATGCAAAAATTGTTCATCTGGCTGTTGGTTGAGATCATAAACCAACCCCTTATTTCCATCGGGGAAAGACATCCAAGGTGTTTCTGATATCCAGGGTTTATGATACATAGTTATGTAGGTAGCCATCATTCTTCAAATCTTTCGTAGCATTTGGGAGGATAAATTTGGAAGTCCTTCATACTTTTTGATGGTTGCCTGTAGAGTGCTAAGCATATGTTTTTCATCCATTCTTTGCTTGTCTTTGGGTCCCGGAAAAATTAGGTAGTTTAGCAAGTTGCGATGCTCTTTTTGGATGGCTTTGTGTCGGATCCATGTCCACACTCTGGGTATTGGACAAAATGTGACAACATCTTTTTCAATGGTTGTTGGCACTCTCACCATATGAATCATATACTTGAGATGTTTCTCAAGCCATGCCAGCCTCCATTTGGGTTGTTTTTCTTGCGGTTGAGCTTCAAGCATCTCTTTTTATATGGTAGACTTCCTAACTAAAAATGCACTCATACTTTATTAATGGGAATGGAAGAGAGTGGGTATACGAGCCTTCATTGATTTTAGAGGGTTGGAGGAGCTATAGTTTGACTGAATGGAGGAGACGGATCTCCCATTCCGTGGCTTTTTTCGACCGCTCTTCTTATGTCCCTGCTATCCTCTCCTTCATCTCTGTTATGGCCTCTTCTGTCATCTGATATGCTCCCTCGTTCACTGTCTCAGGCTTCGTTCTCTCCTCTCTTCTATTTGGTGTTGCTACTTTCTAGAACATCTTGTGTTGCTTGTTGCTTCCATTTATCTTGGTCCTTTCTAGTTGTGGGGCAAGTGGCTTGAGATGATGACCCTTGTTGTTGAGTCTATAGTGGTCCCTGTCAAGCATCTTGCTCTTTTTACGTGTCATCCTGTTGTCCCAGGTCATCATGTCCATGCTCATTTGTGTCACAAAAGTCTTGTTGCTCGCAATCCAACTTCGCCACCATTAATGCAGCCACTTGTGCTTTCATATCTTCATTCTCCCTTCTAAGGGTAGAATTTTCTACTTGAAGTACTTCCTCTATAGCTAGCGCTATGGTGATGGCATCTTGATGCATTCTCTCTTGCACTTTAACTGCCCGCTCTAGCTTTGAGATTCTTGAGCTTGCATCTGAGGGTGCTTTACTTGTCTTTGTCAGCCTTGTCAATCGAGGATTGGCCTTGATTTTTTTGACAATGCGGCATTGAGTCGTGAGCTCTTCCTCGGCACTAATTGGCTATATCTCCGCCATGGCTAGCTAGTTTTCTAGTGTATCTACTTGGTTGTAAACAACTCTAAACACTAATTTCAGATCACTAATCACTTCTTGGTGGACTACAATGACTCTGTTGGCAGTTGCTATTTCTTCATGAGCTTCAACTAATTTTTCTTTTGCAGGAGCAACTGATTTTGTGATTCTTGCGCTTCTTTCCGGGCTATCTGAGCCTTCATTACTAGTTCCTCTTGGTCATTCTTGAGCATACAAAGCTTAGCATAGAGTTCGATTAGCTCACTTTGTAGTGTTGCGACAACATTTTGTTCTTGCATGTGTTCTTGTACAACCATATTGTACAAATCTACAGCCACGCGGTGCAAGGCCTGGTAGTAGGGGTTAACAATGCTCCATTGACGTACTGATGCACTGGGTGTAGATATTGGTTGCCGTATTTCTTCTATTACTGTAGGGGGATCTTATGGCTTGGGACAACTCTTTTGATATTTGGTTTTGTCCTTGTGAGGTTTTGGGTTGAGATTCTTGAGTGTGTGTAGTTTTAAACCCAAAATCTCCCTAAGATTTGTTTTCAGAGTCAGAGTGGGAACTTTTGGTGGAGTTGTTCGACTATGGCCTCTTCTTTGTTCTCTTTGCATCCTCTACAGTCCTTTAAGTTTTTCCTCAGCTAGCTTTTCTCGCGCCATTTGTGCCCACATTTTTTCTAACTACTCTATAGTGACAGGGGTTGCCGATAGGTTTTTGGTGCGAACCTTGCGTGGCACCCACTTTTCTGCAAAATCCCCTTCATCTACTCGTTTCTTTTTAAACTCTTTTGCTAGCATTTCCTCTCGGGCTTGCTTTTGAGCTTTCTCTTCTTTTCTTTGTTTTGGCATCGGCATGGGTTTTTTTCCCTTTCTTGTCTTCTTGCTCTTCTCCATAGAACCTATAGTAAATAGTTTAGTACAAATTACATATTACATAAAAAAAGACTATATACTATAAGATACTACTTAAATAACATACTATTATATACTTATATACTATATCTGCAACATATAGCTATTTATGTTATATTGTTATACATAGTTATGTTATATATTTATGTAGTCTACTATAATATGTAGTATGTATTATATAAACTTATATTATATACTATATAATATATTCTATATTTTATACTATACTACATATATTGATTTTATACCCTATATGTTGTATATTGTAAAACTCATATAAAATTTGATAAAAATATAATATATCATTGCATCCATTTTCAACCATAGAAACTTCTATTACGATGTGAAAAATGCAAAAAAAAAAGGAGAGGCAGAGCTCCCCCATCATCTGCATGTGTGGATGATCAGGGAGCTCTGCCTTCCCCATTTTTCCGCGTTTTTCGCATGGTATCTTAGAGGAAAAAAACATTTTTATTGAAAAATAATATGCATCCCGTTCATGATGTTGTTTCAATGTAAAAATTGCAAAATAATTCGCATCCTATTAACGGTAAGCTGCTGATTGTTGAAAAAAGAGGGGGGCAGAGCCCTCCCATCATCCATGCGTGAGTGGATGATTGGGGGGCTCTGCCCGCCTCGTTTTTTTTAATGATTTTTGCATTGCGATGCATCATTAACAAGATTTGATGAAAAAAATACATGAAATTTTACAAATTAAGAAAAATGTTTCCTCTGTTGTTGTTGACGATAGTCTTCCGAATGTGAAAAAGGACGGGGGGGATAGAGCCCCCCCCATCATCCGCGTGCGGGGAACAGCCCCCCCCCCCCCCCCCCCACCCCACCCCTTTTTTTTTCGGCAGACTTTCATTTGTTGGAATTAGGGTTGCAGAGAAACACACACAGCTTGGAGAAGACGAAGGAAGCTCAAGGCACACAATAGAGAGTGTGTTACTTAGTGTGCAATGGAAAGATAGATAGCCCTAGAGTGATGGGCGTATATACAATGCACGGGGGAAAAAACCTCCTAAAGAGGGAAAAAATGCCCCGGCGGTCCTAGTGTGTTCACACACATCACTACCACATGTATATGGTAACAAATCCCCCCTGGAGTGATGCGGTGAACGAGAGCTGGCACATGAGTAAAGGGAAGTGCCATGCCCTGAGGACAGGATCAGTCCACAAAGGGGAGTAAGCCCAAAGCTTTGCGGAAAGCTTCAAGCTTCTCACGAGACAATGCCTTTGTGAAAAGATTTGCAAGGTTGTCCTGTGTTGGCACATAAGCCAAGCTGATCTCTCCTACTGAGAGCCTCTCCCTGACATAGTGGTAATTCACCTCAATGTGCTTTGTGCGAGCATGAAAAACTGGGTTCCTCGCAACTGCCAATGCGCTCTGACTGTCAGTGTAGATAGTGTTGGCAGTGTCCTGTCCAACACCCAAGTCAGCCATAAGGCGTCTGAGCCATACACACTCAACCGTAGCTGTGAAGACTGCCCTGTACTCAGCCTCACAACTCGAAGTGGCCACAGTAGGTTGCTTCTTGCTCAACCATGATATACATGAACTGCCAAGCATGAAACAAAAACCACTTGTGGACACTCGCGTGTCAAAACAACCAGCCCAATCTGAGTCCGAAAAAGCATGTAAGTCTGGCGGCAATGATCCCCCCTTGGGATAAAACAAGCCAAGATGTAAAGTGCCACTAAGGTAGCGGAAAATCCTCTTGACAGCCTGCCAATGCTTAGACCCTGGGCTATGCATAAATCTGCTGACCTGCGAGACTGCAAACTGAATATCTGGCCTCGTGTTGCATACATAAATGAGGCAGCCAATAGCAGTTTGGTAAAGAGTGACATCAACAGGATCGCCAGCATCATGTAGACTCAACTTCAAACCTGTTTCCATGGGAGTGGCAATAGGTTTGCAATCCTCAAGTCGAAACTTACATAGCAATGTCTCTATGTAACTTTTCTAACACAAGGCAATACCACCATCACACTGCTTAAACTGTATACCCAAGTAATGATGCAACAGCCCCAAATCTTTCATCTTGAAAGTAGCATTCAAATCAGCCTTAAATTCAGCAATATGTCTCTCATTTGGTCCAGTGATCAGCAAATCATCAACATAAAGAACCACAATGAGAAATACATCATCCTCATGCTTTACATACAATGTGCTTTCTGTTGGACTGTTACGAAAGCCTCGTTTAACCAAATGAGTGTCAGCTTTCTCAAACCAAGCACGAGGAGATTGCTTCAACCCATACAAAGCCTTCTTACATTTGCACACTTTGTCCTCTTGTCCTTTTATGACAAAACCGCGAGGCTGCGTTACATAAACTTCCTCAAATATGTCACCATTCAAGAAAGCAGTAACAATGTCTGATTGATGTACATCCCAACCAAAATGAGCTGCCAATGCACATAGAAAACGCACAGTAGTCATACGACAAGTGGGAGCAAAAGTCTCTTCATAATCTATGCCTTTTTGTTGTGAATAACCCTTTGCAACAAGTCGAGCCTTATGGCGATCGATCTCACCATCCGGCTTGTGTTTCAACTTGTAAACCCACTTCGTACCAATGGCCTTTTTGCCAGGAGGCAAATCACATAAAGTCCATGTGTCATTCTCTATAAGTGCATCATATTCCGATTTCATGGCAGCAATCCAATTTTTTGAATTTTGTGCTTCATCAAAAGACAAAGGCTCCTCAACATCATGTAAACTAGACACAGCCAAAGCATAACAATCTGATGCATAAGATGCATGGTGAGAGCCTGAACGAGTACGACTAGATAAAGGTGCATCCAATTTACTGTCACGCAAAGTGTGCACCATCCATTTTGGCATACCTCTAGCCTGCTCATTTTCAGCCCTTTCCTCATCAAGTACATCATGTACATCTGCATCAGTAATAGGTTGTTCTAAAACATTTTCAGAAACCCCCATAGGCTGTACATTTTCCTCATTGGAACTTACATTCGTATTTCCACCACTGAAAAGAGGCAACAAAGTGTCATAAATGTCCTGTGAGCTTACATTACTGTCTCTAGTACATGACAGCAAGGGCTGAACAGAATCTTCCACAAACACTACATCCCGTGAAACCAGAATACGTTTTGTTTGCGGATGATACAACCTGTAACCTTTGCTTTCAGCACTATAACCAACAAAAATACATTTGACAGCCTTATCATCCAATTTTCTGCGCTGCACTTGTGGCACCAAAGCATATGCCAAACAGCCAAAAACACGCATGTGCTCAATAGAAGGCTTTCTATCATGCCATGCTTCATATGGAGTAATAGACTGCAAAGCTTTCGTAGGACACCTGTTAAGTACATAAGTGGCACACATGATGGCCTCAAGCCAAAAAGAATGCGGCAAAGCTTGACTTTTGACCATACATCGTGCCATTTCCGTTAGTGACCTGTTTTTCCTCTCAGCAACACCATTTTGCTGAGGTGTATAAGGCACTGTACATTGGTGTTTTATCCCACGACTAGCCAGAAATGCATTAAATTCATGAGACATATACTCCCCCCCTCGATCGGAACGGAGGGTGCCCATAGTACATTTTGAGACATTTTCAGCCATAGCCAAAAATTGTTTGAAGCACATAAAAACTTCGGACTTCGCTTTAAGCGGAAATACCCATGCATGCCTGGAGTAATCATCAATGAAAGTCACGAAGTACAGGTAATTGCCCAAGGACGGAGTTTGCATGGGCCCACAAACATCACTATGCACAAGCTGCAACCTGCATGTGGCCCTAACTGAACCATCCTTTGGAAACTTAGAATGCTGCATTTTACCTAGAATACAGCCTTCACAAACATGTTTGACAGGTGCTTCAAGAGGCGGCAAAGAAGCAACCATATCAGATTTCTGCAAACGAAGCAAATTGGCAAAATTCAGATGACCAAAACGTGCATGCCAAAGTTTTGCATCTGAAATAGCCCTTGATTCTGCAACAGCATTTGCAAAATTTTGTCCACACTTGTCATACAAAGTGAGCTTATACAGCCCACGGCACAAAAGCCCAGATGCAACAATTTCATCACCAAAATTGAGATCATGAACAGTACATCTGTCATCCACAGATTTGACTACAAGTCCAAGTCTAGCAAGTGCGGATACAGACAAGAGATTCTTCTTGATCCCAGGTACATAAAGTGCATCAACAAGTGTGAAGGAACTGCCATTAGCAGCAGTGAGCACAATCTTTCCAACTCCCTGAACTGGATAAGAGGCGTTGTTGGCACAAGTGACTGAATTCCCATGAGGGACAGACTCGAGAGAGGTAAACAATTCACGATGTGAGGTAATGTGCTTTGTAGCACCACTGTCGAAATACCACACATGTGAATCTGCAGCAACTGACAAGCATGCATCATGGACAGCAGGATTTTAAGTGCACTCTGCGCTAAAACCCCATTCTGCATCAACATCAGCATCACAATCTCCTTTCACAGAAGACTCAACAATGGCTGCATTTGTAGTGGAACCAGCATTTGCAGTGGAACCACCCTCTTTCTTCTTAGCCTCTTTGGCCTTCAACTTAGGACACGACTTGATCAAGTGATCATTGGCTTTACAATAATGGCAACGCATCTTCTTTTTGCCCTTATCACCAGAATTGCCAGACGAAGTGCTGCCACCAGAAGCATTAGGAACAGAATTTTTGCCACTCGCAACAGAACCATAAGAAGTGGCTGCATTACTGTTACCACCCTTTCTTTGAGAAGCAATAAAAGCCTGTTCAACTGCACGCTGCCTAGTCCTGTTTTTTCTAGAAAGTGACTCTTGCAACAGCAATGTGCATAATGCATCAAACTTGACAACTTCAGGATTTCTTTGGGTCATCAGTCTCCAAGTACTAGCAAAAGTCTGGTAGGAATCTGGTAAGGCATCAAGAACAGTCTGCACAAGGGAACTGTCCGAAATGACTTCACCTGCAGAAATGAGTTGCTCATTGATATCCTTGACACTAGCAAGGAAAGTGTCCATATCATCTTCCTCATGCATAATCTTCGACTCTAGCTCTTTACGCAGCAAAGCAATTTTAGCCTCATTGCGGCTTGCATAAAGACCTGCTAGAATATCCCAAGCCTGTTTTGTAGATTTTGCTGAACGGATGTGAGGAATAATGGTGCGCTTCACAGACAACGCAATCAATGCATGAGCCTGCGCATCCTTAACATCCCAACGAGCTTGTTCTGCCGTAGGCAAAACAACTCTAACAGCTGCAATCCTTGCAGCAAGACCTGCAACATCCTCAACATCGCCTACATCTTCAGAACCAGGACATACATCAATGCCCTGCACAATGTTCCAGACACCTTTTGACACAAGAACATGTTGCATCATATAAGCCCACATAGGGTAGTTGTCCCCATCCAACCTGTCCTCAGCAGCAAACATCTTGAACACATCTGTGTTGTTGTTGTCAGCCATGGTAAATGCTGCACCTGATGTGAAAACTGCCCGAAAATAGGAGAAATGGAGCGGGAACAACTTGTGCTATATAGCACAAACCGTAGAAGACTATAAGGCACCTGTTATGCAAAAAACGGCACTGACAGAAAATTTGCACAAAATGACGAAATAGCCTGTGCAGTACTGTCCGTAGTGGAAACGGAGGCCGAAATGAGCCCAAGCTCGCCCAAAATATTTGTCGACCTGCGAACGCTCGCCAAAGCTCACTGAAATCGGAGAAAGTGAGCAGGCGTGTGGTGGAGCAGCTGACGACTAAGCCCGGGAGGACGTGACCTGCTCTGATACCAATTGTTGGAATTAGGGTTGTAGAGAAACACACACAGCTTGGAGAAGACGAAGGAAGCTCAAGGCACACAATAGAGAGTGTGTTACTTAGTGTGCAATGGAAAGATAGATAGCCCTAGAGTGATGGGCGTATATACAATGCACGGGGGAAAAAACCTCCTAAAGAGGGAAAAAATGCCCCGGCGGTCCTAGTGTGTTCACACACATCACTACCACATGTATATGGTAACATCATTAACAGCAATAGAGGCAACAGCATCGCAAGGACGGTGCAAGCATGAGAGAGAGAGAGAGAGAGAGAGAGAGAGAGAGAGAGAGAGAGAGAGACCTATGTATTTCGATGTCTGCTCCAAAAAAAGGCTTATTTTCACTCCCACTTGTTATAAACTATAAATCCTAACCGTGATATATTCACATTATAAGCGGCCAAAGAGTAAATAGTCCGGCTTGCTATAATCAAATTATACTAACTATATGAGATTATCTAAATTATATACTACATCAAATGATAAATATTATATATAAGTTATATAATATATGATATGTAATTTATAACATAATATATAAAATATACTAAATACTATATACTATATAAAATATACAAACGATTTATATATTTTATAGGATAAGTATATAATATATAAGTATAATATAACTATATTATAACTATATAGTATATATACGTATAGTATAAATATATATTATAAGTATATAGTATATAGCTATATAATATAAGTTTAATATAAGTATAATATATATAGTATAGAATATAAATATGTGATATATGTATATATATGTGTACATATATTTTATATATATATATATATGTGTGTGTGTGTGTGTGTGTGTGTGTGTGTGTGTGTATGTATATATACACTTACTTGTGTTATATACCATATATTCTATATATACTATGCTTATATAATATACTATAGAGTATATGATCTATATGTACTATGTAGTATATACTATATGTTATATATATTATATGGAGCATACTTTATACTATATATATACTATATGCATATGTTACTATACAATATATATAGTACTATATATACTATTATAGGGTGGATATAGTATATTGTATATGAGTTAGTATACATAAAATATAATATATATCATATGTCATATGCATTATAAATATTATATATAATAAATATATCATATATATCCAATAGAGTTCTACCGTAGCCCGAGCGAGCATGAGCGAGCATACAAGAACCCGAGCAAATATCTATGATGGTGTTGTTGTCAATGCATATGACCTAACAAAAAAACAAAGAAAAACATAATACTAGTTTTTGAGAAAAATTGGACAGAGCTTCCTTTATACATAGGTCAATATTTCAAAACAAACCCATTAGCCATTTAAGGCACCTCACAGGAGGATTTGAAATTCTAACCAAATTGTTGTAAAGAGTGAATACTTCTCATCCATGACTCAAAACATTGGAACATCAACTCAAAAGTTTCCATCAAAACATGATGAGAACCATATGAAAATAGCAAGACATGAATTTCAATTCTAACATCAATGCTACAAATTTCTCAATTCCTATGATTAGTCACATTCATTGTCAATGTAGACTTTCCCCCTCCAACGCATTGTCAATGCATATGACCTAACAAGAAAACAAAGAAAATCATAATACTAGTTTTTGAAAAAAAATGGATAGAGCTTCCTTTGTACATAGGTCAATATTTCAAAACAAACCCATTAGCCATTTAAGGCACCTCACAGGAGGATTTTAAATTCTAACCGAATTGTTGTAAAGAGTGAATACTTCTCATCCACGACTCAAAACATTGGAACATCAACTCAAAAGTTTCCATCAAAACATGATGAGAACCATATGAAAATAACAAGACATGAATTTCAATTCTAACATCAATGCTACAAATTTCTCAATTCTTATGATTAGTCACATTCATTGTCGATGTAGACTTTCCCCCTCCAACGCATTGTCAATGCATATGACCTAACAAGAAAACAAAGAAAAACATAATACTAGTTTTTTTGAAAAATTGGACAGAGCTTCCTTTGTACATAGTTCAATATTTCAAAACAAACCCATTAGCCACTTAAGGCACCTCACGGGAGGATTTGAAATTCTAACCAAATTGTTATAAAGAGTGAATACTTCTCATCCACGACTCAAAACATTGGAACATCAACTCAAAAGTTTCCATAAAAACATGACAAGGACCATATGCTACAAATCCCTCAATTCTCACACTCATCATCGATGTAGACATTCCGTCTCCGACGTGTCTCACAGATTTCAGAATCGTATCGCATGTCCGCTTCCATGCTCCGAGCCATCTCCTCAGTGTAGACCGGCATGGAACTTCCAACCAACAAGAAAATGCATCATCAGGACAAAATACTAAACAAGACATAGAAGCAATATCCATAAACACTAAATACCAATGTTGAAATCAAAAGGATTAAAAAACATAAGCAATGTCAATGGCATAGTAAGACGTGGGCCTCACTAGTCATCAAAGGGATTGACACGCGATGGCATATCACCCTCATCATCAATATCTAAGGAGGTGGAGAGGTCCTCTCTGCTCCACTTTCTACGACGGAGTAATGGTAGCACATATCCTGAAATCAATGGCTCATCAATGTCGAGCGCAACACATGTCCGTCCTGATCCCACACAAGCCGCCAGTGCAGGGGCTATACCACATCCAAGCTCCAAGCAAATACCTCCACGCCGACAAAGGAGCTCCACAAAGCATGCAACAAAATAATGGCTCCGCTGCAATCCACCTCGCAATGGCTCGCCTGATGATGATCTAGCTTGAGAGAGCTTCGGAACATGATGCATCATAAAAGAATCCGATGACTCCATGCCAAGGCGAGAAAATAGAACAGTGCTCTCTGCTACGAAGCACGGTGGACGCATACCTACTCGATGAACCATAAATAGCACAGAGCAAAGACACTGTAACAAAAGAGGCACGGTTAGAGAAAGCAATAACATAAATCATTAGAGTATTAATACAAAGCAAGTGTGTCACCTCAATAGGACCGCCAAAACTCTCAAAATGACCATAGGCTCCATGATGGAGTACTACAATACGTCGATGAACAACCAGCTCTGCAGCACGTCAAAATCTCTCCACCCACCCAATGGCCTCTCCTGTTCAAATCGTTAATTATTACGAACACTTACAATGATTATTACTATCTTATGGCATGATCATAAACAAAAAGATCTCACCCGCCGTAGACACCATGATTAGAAGCCAGACTGAATCTGCTAGCGTCGAGAATGCCAAATGAACTCCATCACACACATGATCCTCACTGCAAATGTCCCAGTGAGGTAGAGTAGAGGAGCCTACTAGAGACCCACCAAAGGGGAGATCCAAGAAAATGAAATTAGCAACCCATGGAACGGCTCTCCCCGCGCGAGTATATAGTGTAGCATCCGAACGTGCCCGTGAATGATGCTCATGTACGGGGATCCATATGGGATTTCGGACTCCCGCTCTGAAGTCTGCAGCAATGGCAATGTAGTCCCCCACTATGGCCATGCACCGTATGTCAACAAAACTGGATATGTTTTGTAGTGGAGACTCCACAAGATAAACAAATGAGATAGTCTTCCTAGCCATGATGGTGCCAAAAGACACTGGAACATCACAACAAGATAATATTAGTCATCTATGAAGCATATTTTTGGAAAGCACTAACAAAATTTTATAAGACATACCAGGCATTGAGCCCACATCCTCCTCTACGATCGTATCCACAAATGTTTCCTTTTCCTTTTGAGAGTTGCATGCATCTTAAACAAAACATTTTAAGTCAAAATACTACTAACTTATGGTTGTTTGGCATGCCAAAGAGTGAAACATACCTGCATGTCACGCCTCTCGTCTATCTGCTGGTGGATTTTGTATCACAACATCCCTCGACATCGTGTCATGCAGCTCTCTTTCACGACCAAGAACATGACCTTTTTCCATATCTATCCACCACGGACAATTCTCAATCTCCCATGCACTCAAGGTGCGCATACTAAAGGGGTACATGCATGTGTCTTGAGTAGCCATCTGAGTCCACTGTCTTGCCAAAAAAGGCATGGCAGGCAACACATTCTTGGATACCAAAAACATAAAGAATCTACAATGAACAGCTAACAAGTTACATGAAGCTCATCACATAAACATAACAAATTAATAAAAACCTGAAAGACAAACATTGTGTTGCCATTCGCAATGTATCTACCTTCTTCAATGCCTGCTTCTCCACTTCCTTCGTCTTTGCTCCAAGAGACACTTCAATTGGAAACAAAAAGGGCATGGCTTCAAATTTTATCTCCTCAAAATAGAATGTGAGGGTAGAGTCATGTGGCAAAGGCACAACGCCAAGCACATCCATAAGACCTGACACAATCTAAAATGCTCTTTCAAAGACTCGTGCCAAAAAACCCTCTCTATGAAGCCACCTACAAGTCCAAAAAGAGTGAGAGAAAAAAAAGATAGTACAACAAATTCAAGATTAATTATCAAGGATCATCTTACATGCGGAAGACGTGATCTCCTTTCGTAAGACCATATGCACCCCTTGTAATCTTGTCTGCCTCAAGCAAAGAAATCCAATGAATCTTGTTTTGAACGGGAGCATCTTGGAGTGCTATTAAGTTCAATTTCTCCAATGTAGCCCAGCTATCATTACCCCATTTCAGAGACAAAACCCTTGCTAACCAATCCGTCCCAAGGTTGGGATCCACAATGTTAACTAACTGCAATATGAGTATAAAAATGACAATTACTCTAATTACATATTGTACCATTCGCCACAAACAAAGAGTAGATACAAACAAATAAAGTACCTTCCCAATACGATCTTGATATTTGTGTGTGATCTCTTGGTGAATTCTCTCCTCTTCCTTTTTGAAGTCTTCGTCAAACAAACCATGCTTCACATTCGACATTCTCTTCTCTTTCTCTTTTGTCATTTGAATCTAAAATCCAAAATAAGCAAGACTATATTAATAATCACTCACACCAATGCCAAAAGAAAGAAATTTATTTGATTCATACATCATAGACCAATCTGCCAAGGTAACGTCGAGTGAGCGGATACCAAGGCTCGGAACCTTTGCCATACTTTTTCCGTACGGCGGCAATAAGATTTTGACCCTTTTCGGGTAAACCATTTAAGTACATCACATGATCCGCCGCACAAATGTGTGTGGTATTAACGATCTCATCACGAAGATGAGTGGCAACCAGAGCATGAGTATTCATGCTGCATTGACATATCATGTAAGCATTCAAATATACGATAACTTAAATACTAGCAAAGTTGAACAAGCAAAACACTTACAAGTTCATTCTTTGCAAACTGCTTAGCAACGCAATCTCAAGCACTTTGGTAGGATCTATGATAGTGCACAAAACACGACAATGCTTCTCCTTAGAAGTGGAAAACCTTTCTTTAATTGCCTCTGTCCATGCCACAGTACGATGATTCCCTTCCCAAACATAGAACATGTGATTGACAAGATCTTGAAACTTTGGTTTCTTTTTCAATTCACATTCGAATTCATCATTGATCTCATTCCATAGAGGTCCCCATGTTGCTTTGATCTCATCTTGAGTACACACAAAAGTCAAACTTTAAACAAAATCCAAAGAATGTGAACAATGGAAAAAAGATAGAAAGTATTGACATACCTGTCACAAGGCTCTCCTCTCTTTTGCATGTCAATAAAGAGACAATGAAAGCTCCTTTTTCTGGCATATAGCCTTCTTTTGCAAAGGCAGACTTCAACCCACTAAGATCATCTCTCAACCCTCTCACCCTTGCATATGGAATCAATCTGCACAAGGGAATAGAGGGACAATCAAAGCAGCTAAATACATGTGTTCTCTCAAGCATATCTACTCCCCTATGCATGAAGATTTTTTGTTCATCCTCCATTTTTGCGGCTGCACTAACCTCGTCCCTTATCTCCCATGGGACTATCTGCAACCCATTCTCCTCAGGGGCTAGTGTCTCATCTATCTCATGTAAAGATCCTTGCCCCATGTCCATAGATAGAATCTCCTCTTCTTGTGTTTCTAGCTCCTCTACCATGATAGTAGCTGAAACCGAAGAGACCTGGTCAGTACTGTCCACATGACCATAAGAGATTTGGCCACTACTCCTCCCTCTCCGGGCACGACCACGGGATCTAGGGCTGATCCAATGTAAATAAACAATTCAATATTTTTAGTAACCTTCAAAAAGAAACCAGTTGTTGACGGAAACACATGATGAAACATAAAGTATTGTTATGGAATAACAAAATGAAACAAAATTTAATTTAGAGCACTATTTCAAATACTATGCATAGCCCATGAGATATATCTCCAACAGATTTTAGAAACCAAGGCTATTTATTTATTCCAACATCATTAAAAATGTAAAAAATTCATAAGAATATTTAATTGCAGATATTTAAAAGTTTAAAACACCTGGCAGGAGGACGCCCTCTTCGATAAGATGTACCATTTTTGCCTGCCATCGATTGCCCTTGTCATGAATTGACCTACACAAGTCACAGCTAAACTTAAATTTGCAGACATGGCATAAGTAGCTCTACGTTTAAAATTAAGTTGTATTAACAAAAAAACAAACAAAATGCACAATCTCTAGTTGATTGGACATAATGATACATCATTCAACACCATTCGGTGGGAAACAATTGGCTAAGCAAGCCAACAACGACAAAATTTCAAGCCTGTTGATAGGGCCGCACGCCGGCGTTCGGTCATTGCGATAGTATTTTCCTCTATTTTAGTCTGCTTTTCCCCTTGCGCTCAACATGAATTTTGAAAATTGAAAATGAAAGAAAATTAAGCTGACACACATTTTTTTCGAACACTTCAGGGTACCTCTCTCTCTCTCTCTCTCTCTCTCTCTCTCTCTCTCTCTCTCTCTCTCTCTCTCTCTCTCTCTCTCTCTCTCTCTCTCTCTCTCTCTCATTTTGAGAATCTTGAAATACTGTTAACTAGTGTTCAGAAAAATTCATTTTCACAATCATACAAAAATCCCTCCAAAACTAGCAATTTTACAATACTAGCCAAAAAACTTTCGCAAGCTGACACACAGTTTTTCCGAACTGTTGAGGGTACCCCTCTCTCTCTCTCTCTCTCTCTCTCTCTCTCTCTCTCTCTCTCTCTCTCTCTCTCTCTCTCTCTCTCTCTCTCTCTCTCTCATTTTTAAAAGCTGGAAATACTGTTAACCAGTGTTTGGAAAAATTCGTTTTCACAAACATACACTATTTTACATGTATTTAAGTATCTAAGTGTTAAAAAAAACATACCCGACTCTGTGTTAGGCAACGCAAGCAGACTCTCAAGCAGCTGTGTTAGGCAGCGCAAGTTGCAAGCAGACTCTCTGGAAGACGACAGCAGGGCTGGAAACTCGGAGCTCGACGACAGTAGGGCTGGAAACTCGGAGCTCGACAATAGCAGGGCTGGAAACTGCAAGCTACCGCAACGAGCGCGCGCCGGCGCGCGCTACTTGCAGCAGAGAAGAGACGAGGCATGTGTCCTGCGCGTCCCCATCAATGGCTCTCTGTGTCGTGCGCCTCTGTCTTGACAAAAAAGTTTTTGTTTAAAAACTTGCCAAACCTACAGATCATAACACTTCAGTTAAATGGTCCATGGAGTTAAATGGTCTCAAGTTTCACACGATAAGTGTCTCAAGTTTTACACGAAACTACCATCGAGAGAATGGTCTCAAGTTTTGGGTTTTACACGAAATTACCATCAAGAGAATTGGCTTTATGAGCTTGTGGGAGTTGGTTCAATAAGGGCTTCTTGCTATTTGTACTAAGGAGGGCTCGAAGGTGCGATTACACTAAACATAAATTTTTTTCAAGCTCTACGAGTCGCTCATAACTATTTTCTGCTTCAATTTTGATTTATATAATTTTTTTAAAAAATAACTCTCAAATATTTAAAGTTCTTTAAAGATCTCCAATATTTTGTTCATAAATGTCGTAAATGTTGTTTGGATTTTCAAAAAATTCCCAGACATCATGGTGATTGTCTATCATGATTCATAAGAAGAGTCCTGAGTTAATTTGAAGTAAAAACGCCCAACTCGAACGTGACGAGAAAAAATGGAATTTTACATGATTGATAGGAGACATTCTTGAATGCTCGACGGCTGCGACATCTCCACCATCACACATTGCAGTTAAATCAATTAACTTTGCTCTTTTTCAATTTCCCCACTTTGGTTAATGTCTGTACTACCCAGCATCGTAACTCAATTAGCCCACAGTTCTTGAGCAGTAATCCTATTGCTCCAGCTTTCATTAAAATAGTTTTATGTAATGGCTAGGCATATCACTATCTATGGACCGCAAGGAGGCCAGAAGCTTGTTCTTATGTTTGAAGGTAGCACATATGCCCTGCCTGTAGCCTCTGTGAGACAACATTTCGAATTAACTACTGCCTTTAATTTGCATCCCTTAACTTTAAGTGGCGACCAGGTAAAGATGGAAGTAATTGAAACTTCTAATGGTGATGAGGTTTTCCTTCTAAATCACGACCAGTGTCAGTTTTTCAAGGTTCGCATTGCTTCAAATCAGACAACTGTACATGGCAGTAGAATCAAGTCTGCACCAACAATAGTCGATTTGGAATCTGATGAGTTTGAGAAGCTTGGTTCTTTTAGCGTGCTTGAAATCATACGTTCAATGCCTTTGAAGAGCAATCTTTATCTGGCACTAAAACAAGCAAAGAATATCATTCAAGTTCAAGAGCTGCCTGTACATTACGATGGCTATGTTGTGTTTGAGTTGCCACCTTCTGGTGCAGCCAGTGGAATGATAGGGATGGAGCAAAGAAATGATACTCACATGTGGATAGAATATGTCACATGTAGTAGTGACACTTTTCCAGGCATTGTTCGGTTCAGTCGATGCTCAGGTCACTTGTGTTGTCATAACACTGACTATCCATATTATCTAAGGACTAGATTATATAATGAGGTTCATTGGCGTGGTCGCCTTTCAAAGTCTTCCCCACAAGGCATGCTTACACCTGACTATGGCACCTTGATATGCAGTCATTGCTCTCAAATGCCTGAATGTGTGGCCACATGTCCTGCAGTTATTTATTATTGTATGCCAAGATATAAGCAAAGATGGACCCGATGCGTGCTACATTTAGGTGAGCATCATCATCCATGTGGAGCAGGAAGGTCCAGATCAAATGAAGAAAAAGTTGCATCGATACTACAAACTCATGCTTTTGCAGATCCATTTACCACTGCGAAGCAGTTGGAGCGTACAATTGCTCAAGATTTTATAATGGAAAAGCTTGTCATGGAGAATGCTGAGAACACCAAATGTATTGAAGACGGTGAGTTTTCTGAATTTCTTGACACAATCACACCTTTGTCAAACAAGCGAATGATTGAGAGAAGCTTGGAATGTGCCAAACGATCAAAAAACATAAGTGCAAAAGGTTTGGAAGCTGTGCTTGATCTAAAGAGCAAGAGTAGGTATCCATACATTCACGATGTTCTTTTTCCTGGCCAACTTGGAGATGGACAATAGCCACATGTATTTAAGATGTCAACCATCGGCCCGGGAAGTGGGGTTGATCTAGTTAATCGAATGCGCCCGGGTGGAAACTTGGAACACATGTGGGTGCACTTTGATCATGTGCATCGTGTGCATGGATGGCCAACAATGTCTGCACATGTTTATGATCCATTTGTTTGTGAACTTCTGACAATTGCAACATGTGAATTTACTGTGGAGAATAAGTTTGCACAAATAGAGTTTTGGAGGATGCTCAATAAGGTGGTTGAAGTCCAAGGGTATGATAAGCCTGAGTTTAGAGGTTTCATGGCTGATGAAGCAAATGAAAATTGGATAGCAGTCAGAACCGTTTATTTTGGAGGTCCCAATATGGCTATGCCTGCTAAGGAACGATCATGTGTGTTCCATTGGGAGCAATCCATGATCCGTCATACTGTGAAGTGCATTAAGCCTTCCTCCCAAGAAGAACACAAGATTAAATGCTGCAATTGGAGAATCGCATCGTCAGAGAATCAAGCTGAAATCTGCAAGGGAGAACTTCGTCGCTATTGGAGAGCTGGGCATGCTATTGATGGAGAGGTTTCATGTCTAGAGACTTGGTTGGCTTGGTGGGATGTTAGAGTTTCACATTGGGGAGGACGCTTTGTTATGCAAGATGAGTCTGGCATTTTTATCCCTAACACTAACTTGTCTGAGAGAAAACATGCTAGCATGCGGGCATGCTTTGGTTTCAAAGAAAAAATTAGTTTGTATGAAGCTGCAGGGGCAGACATGGCAATGGCAGTGCTACAAAGTGTAAAGTATAATGCTTACCTTAAAGGTGCAAAGACATGCAGTGGTCCGGGTATACAGGATCTTGCCCAGAGATTCTTTAATTGATCGTCCACAGCTTCGGGTGCTACAAAATTGGTCAATCTTTCTCACTCTTCGATGAAAGAAATGGGTTTGCAAAGTCCAGAGATGAATAGGTCGTACGGCAGGGAGAAGAGTGTGAAGAAAAAGAGGTCAATCTTTGTGGATGGTGGTGTTGTGCTAGAGGAGGATAGCCACAGACCTGATTTTGTTACAGTTACTGAACACATTAGTGGAAAAAGACATGCAAATGTACAAGGGGATACAAAATATTGGCCAGAGGTGAAAGTTGCAAAGACGGTATGGGCGATTAGGAGAACTGAACCCGGATGTAAGATGACATGTTTTGGGATTTGGCAGGATCAAACAAAGAGATGTGGAAGATTCATTAATGAAGGCTCTAATGACATTAAGAGAGGGGTTGCAACACCTTGTTTTTGGGGTCAGAGAAAATATCCCTCATCTGGGTCAAATCCTGGGGGGATAGTAGAGGGTTATATTTGGTTTTGCAATGCTAGTAATTTGCACACATGGAAAATTCATGACATGGTGGTGGGACCACCCGGATCTGCACCAAGAGTTTGGAGTGTCGTTGAGGGCACTAATCTTGTGCCATATGAGGCAGAACAACTACAAGCTAATGGATTTGTGCTTCATCAGCAACGTGGAGCAAGAGGTGTAGTTCTGAATGGGGGGATTCGAGATGCAAATAGAGTTCCGAGTGCCTTTCGACCAAGATATAGGGATGGCAAGGTTGTCAAGTGGCGATCCAAATTAACAAAGGAATTTCAGACGAGAATTGATTTGGGGACATGCTTGGTGGCAGAATTGATTAAAGAAGTTATTATTGTGTGCAATGAAACACATGTTTTCTATGTTCGCACAAAGGGCTCAAGGATAAAGGGAGTTTCATACTCTGTGACATTATCAGATTTTCCAAGGTGCACTTGTGAAGATTTTCAAAAGAGAGAGTCCAAGAGGCTAACATATGTGCCATACAAGCATATATACTATGTGTTTCTTCATGTTCTGGGTTTGGACTCTCATGCCCATGAGTTCATGCACCAATTGGCTTTGACAAAGGAAGAGCTCTTTCAAGCTCTCGGTGGAGTACGACCGAACATGCAACAGTAGATCAAGTTTTGTGCTCTAAAGTTTTTGTATGTCATTGTGGGTTTTTTGTCAATCTATGATGGCCCCTATAGCCGTGCCTTTGGGTGTGAAGGATTTGCACTTTATGTGTTTTGTGGTCCTATGATGAGCCTTGTTGTGCGAGAGAATATCTAAGGTTTGAGCAAGTTTTTGAGTATGTACCAATGAATTAGATGTGGGTGTATGGTTCTTTTATTTGAAAAAAATTAAGATATGACTGGTTCATTTTACTACTCTATGTTCAACATCTGAACTATTGCAATATTGATATGCTCGTTTCTATTGTATATATTCGCTCGGTTTCCTGTTCGCTCGGAAGTATTTGATGGGGGTTAGGGATCCCTCTATCCAATATATTGATAGATATATAGTGATAATATAAATAGTATATAGTAAATATATCACATGGTATATATGTTAATTATTGTATATAAATATCATATAAGATATACCATATAGTAGAGAATAATAATATAGAGATAGATATATAGTAAATATATTAATAATCATAAAAATAGAATATAACTATATGATACTTTCTATATATCATTATTGTAGTAAAATATAAGTATATAATCAATTTTTATAAATACGCGTATTTGGAGGGATTTTGAAAGTGACGTCTGTTAATAGAAGGATTTGAAGAAATGTTCATTCGAATGTATCTTAATGAATGTGACTGTGCATATCTTAAAGAATGAATATTTCAAATCTATTTATAACATTTTTCGATGAATGCATTAACTTTTTACAGCTATATGCTTTTACACTTTCTTTGTGTCTTCTACACACTCCGTGTCATCTCTTTCTGTGAATTTCTTTCCCTCAAGTATTCCTCCTTCTTGTCTGTCTCAAACATGACAAGAAGGATAGTGTCTCATTACGAAATGGAGATCTTCTACTTAGTGAATATTTTCTTCAAAGCCTATTGCCTCCTTCTATTAAATTTGAAGCGTTGCAAGCAATCGTTCAGACATGGAGCTCTGTGTCTAAGGTCAATGTGTTCCCAAGATGGGATCAAGAAGACCAAAAGCATTACCTCCTTGATCATACTCTGTCCTCAACTTACCACATTTTGCATTCGGATGACTATGTTTATGTGTCTAACAGTTTAGAAACGAGTGAAGATGTTGGTGATGATTCTATGTATGCTACATCATGTAACAAAAGTTCAAATCCATTACATTTAAGTATTGATACTGATGAAGATGCAGATGTAGTTGTTTTGGAAATGGTGGAACTAACCAAGTCACCAAAACCCTTTCTAGACACATATGGGTAGGTTGAGCAAACGACGCAAGAGTATTCAAACTGTAACATTTAATGGCCTAAAAATTTGTGTGTATGGGAAATTAGCATGAACATAGTGGGCATTTCATTAAAATAGATTCCTAATGAGAATTACAAGAGTGCTTGGGTGGAGAGAGCAACAAAAATCATATCACCTAGTTAGATAGGATCAACAATACTTTCAAAAGAGAGAGAAATTAAGCTATTGACAACAGTTGAGGACCCGATTTGCATGGATCCGGTCCCCCCTCCAAAAGGCTTTGTATTATGGTTTCTCCCATCTAGAGAGACATTGTACGATACAATTCTTTGTGTTCCTTCAAGGCTAGTTAGTGCAATGAAGATGAAAGCTTCATGCACTAAGAAAAACACTTAGCAAACACAACATTAATTATCCCCGTTCTCAGACCCAAGACCTCACACACCTTCGAAGATGGTGAGAGCTAGCAGGGTATGAGAGTAGATTGAGAGGAAGAAGGAGTATCTTACGAGAAAGATGTACATCTCCTCACATAATCACTCATATTAGCATAGCTTAGCTTAGTAATTAGCTTGGTAGAGGAGATGAGCATGCATTGAAGCTTGGCTCTCGGTTGGATTTGCATCCACATGCCAAGAGTGTGTTGATGTAGGCTTCTATCTCACAAGCTTGGAGTAGATGATGAGCTCTCCATTAAAGCTTGGGAAGAGATAGTCTTCTTTACTTCACACATAGACTGTGTGTGAGTGTGTTTGTGTGTGATAATGCCTTGCAAAAATCAGCCCCCTCTCTCTCTTGGGCGAGCCCTCTTGCTATTTGCTCTTGCTCAACCCTCATTGGCCCTCCCCAAGTCAAGCCAATGACTATTAAGCAGCATAAGTGATAGACTTCTGACATGTGTCCCCCTTTCCCGTTTTGTGAGAGCTTTAGGTAAATTAATAATTAAACTAAACTCTCATTGGACCCCTTTGCCTCCTGGCCAATAGGAATCAGGCAAGCCATTGGGCTGTTGAATGCTCATTGGACCCCTTGGGAGACTGTCCAATAGTCATCTAGGAGACTTAATTCTCATTGGTTCTTTTATTAAGTGTTTTTAAATTAATTAAACTAGATTTACTCTATCCTAATTCTCATTGGTCCACCTTTAAGCCATCCAATAGGAATTGGGTACACCTTGTGGGCATCTGGCCTAGGGAGCTGACATGTGTCCCTCATTCCCTTTGTGTAAAGGGAGCTTGTGTGTGTGTGTGTGTGTGTGTGGCTTTCTCTCTCATCCCCTAGAAGAAAGGCTCGCCCCCTCCCAAGTAGGGATTGCAAAGACTTTTTGGTCACACACAAAGCATCCAATTTCCCCTAGGGTTGACCTTTGGACACAACCTTTGAATTTTTTTGGAACCTTAGCATTTTGGAAGTCTTAATGGGCTGAACCTTGGGGTCTTTTTAGCCCATTGTTGCACATGGCTCTTTTGCAGATGGCCCCCCCTTTGGATCCCTATTTTCCCTCCTTTGGATCCCTACTATGGCCGGTCTGCTAGCTTAACCAATATTCTAGCTTTTTCTCCCCTGGCACTTCCCCATATTAAATGATCAGTTTAACATGAGAAAATCATTTAGGAGAATTAGATATTGATTATTATGACATTACCTCTCTCTTGAAATCATAGTCGTCCTCGACTATGGTGTAGAGAAGATAAAGCATATTCATGAGTCCTTTTCTTAGCGGGTAGAGGATCCCTATGTTACCCTACAACATCATTCCACAATGGATGACGAGTGCATTTGGCGCTTGAGAGCCTGAGGCTGCCGCAAGCATGTCTGCACATTAGTCCTATCAGTCTTCCATAGTAGAGTGACAAGCTCTACTTGGTGTTTGGGAGACGTCGTCTCCGCAAACTTGATCTAAGCATGCATACTACTTCATTTTTGTGCACAATAAAGAAAAAGAGAGTCTTATAAGACAAAAAAACTTTGTTCTTTTTTAACATTTTGTACATTTGCTTACTCTTGGGAAGCATTGTAAGCATTGACAAGGTTTAGGTTATCCTTTAATTGTATGCCTTGCATCCATCTAGCATCTTCAAAAGGATAATTCTTAAACTTAATAAGATATCGTCGGATAGTCTTACCGCCTCTTAATACCTTATCTTCATGTCGGAGAATGGACTCGGGCTGCAGCACCTCCTCTTGGTCCTCGATCTCCGGTGGGTCTTCAATAGTTGGTTCTTGAGGTGGCTCTCCTTTGTAAGACTTTAATAGGCTCACATGGAAAGCATTGTGTATGAGCCAATGATTGGGCAACTTGAGTTGATAGGCCATCTCATTGATTGGCCTAAGAATCTGGAAGGGACCATAGTACCTCTTTGCTAGTTTAGCATAGTACTTTTGGTGGCCCGTAGGATTCTTGCCCGTCGTGTGCCTTAATCGAGCCTTGGGAAACTTTAATAAGACCCAATCATTTTCTTTAAAGGCTTGGGCTCTTCTGTGCTTGTCAGCAGCAGCCTTTTGCCTTTGCTGTGAGATAGAGATAGCATCCCTAATCTTTTGAAAAGATTCTTGTAGGTCTCAGCTATACTCATTTGCAGCGAAGATCTTCCCATGTACCTTAAGTAGCAAGGGACTTTTTGATCTCCCCTCAATTACCTCGAAAGGTGCTTTTCCCATGGAAGTATGTACAGTGTTATTGTAAGCATACTCCACTAAGGGTAAGTACTTCTCCCATTGGGATCTTTGATCTACTTCCATTACATAGGCTTTTAGTAGATCGAGAATGGTTAGGTTAGCTATTTCACTTTGGCCATCCGTTTGTGGATGATAGGCCGAAGAGAAGTTTAGCCTTGTCACTAAATTCTCAAAGAGACCCTTCCAGAAATTACTGGTCATTCTAGGATCTCTATCCGACACTATGGACATTGGCAAGCCATGGTACTTGAAATTTTGGGAAATGAAGAGGGTTGCCATTTGATGGGCTTTGATAGTCTTTTTGACAGGTATAAAATGAGCCTATTTACTGAACCTGTCTACTGTCATCCATATTCCCGTATTCCCATGGATAGACTTAGGCAATCCAAAGATAAAATTCATGGATATGCTCTCCCATGGTGAATTAGGGATTGGCAAGGGTTGAAGCAATCCAAGTTGCTTCCCTCTATCAAATTTTGTCTTTTGGCATACCACACATTTAGCAACATACTCTTATATGTTCACTTTCATGGTAGGCCAATAGAAATATGTTTCAATTCCCATTAAGGTAGACTGAATCCCTCTATGCCCCGCATAAGGTGGAGCATGAGATTCATACATTACTTTCTCACGTAGTGAGTTAGTAACGCATAGTCTATTGCCATAGAGAAGATAACCATCTTGTAAAGTAAATGGTTCTTCTTTCTTCCCTAATGCAAGGCTTGAAATCACATCTCTAAAATCGGTATCAATAGCGTACTCATCTATCATTGAAGATAGATCATTGTGAGTGGCTATGGAAACCGCATTCACTCTCGGTCGTCTTGAGAGTGCATCAGCTACTTGATTGTGCTTGCCAGCAATGTGAGCAATATGAAAATGAAATTGCGAAAGAAAATTTGCCCACCTCATTTGTTTGTCAAAGAGCTTGGTCTGCGTCATGAAGTACTTAAGACTTTGGTGATCCGTTCACAGAATGAAAGGAGTCCCCAATAAATAGTGCTTCCATGAGTCTAAGGCATGTAGAACTGCAAGGAGTTCCTTTTCATATATGCCTAGAGCTTGCTCAACAGGGTCGAGCCTTCGACTTTCATAGCCTATGGCATGCCCTTCTTGAAGCAAAATAGCTCCAAGGCAATCACCACAAGCATCACATTGGACCTCAAATGGTTTTGAGAGATCCGATAGTGTAAGCACACGTTGAGAGATAAGCTTTTCTTTAAGATTTTCGAAAGCATTGTTCTCTTTAGCAGACCATGTGTACCTAACGCTTTTCTTTGTTAGGTCATGTAATGGTCCCGTAATTTGTGAGAACTTTTCTATGAAGCGTCTATAGTATGCACACATACCTATAAAGCTTCTTAGTTCATGAAGATTCCTTGGTTTAGGCCATCCTTTTATTACCTCCAACTTTGATGGATCCATTTGAATGCCATCTTGAGAGATAATGTGACCTAAATACTGAATCTCTTGCAAGAAAAATTCACTTTTCTTTCGATTAACATAAAGTTTATTCTCTCTTAAAACTTGAAATATTACCTGGAGCAGTGTTGCTTGTGTTTGTCTAATGAATTAGAGTAGATGATAATATCATCAAAGAAAACTCCAATGAAGGTTCGATGAGGCCTGAATAGCTTCTCCATCAAGCGCTTGAATGTGGCTGGTGCATTGGTCAAGCCAAAAGGCATGACAATGTATTCGTAAAGACCAAATGTGGTGCGAAATGCGGTCTTTACAATGTCTTGATCAACTATCCTTATCTGATGATAGCCACTTTTTAGGTCAATCCTACTGAAGTAGGTCGATCCTTGTAGCTTATCAAATAGGTCTTCTACCCGTGGAACGAGAAACCTATTCTTGATAGTGATCCTATTTAGTGCTCCATAGTCGACACACATACGATATGTGCCGTCTTTCTTTTGCACTAATAGTACATGTGAGCAAAATGGAGATGAGCTAGGCCTAACCATGCCCTTCTCAATCAACTCATGCACTTGCCGCATAATCTCCTCTTGTTGAGCTTGAGAAACTCTATAAGGAGGTTTGTTAGGCGGTGAACTTCCTGGAAGAAGTTCAATTGCATGGTCATCATTACCTCGTTTAGGAGGTAGCTCACAAGGGATGTCATCAATAAAAACATCTTGAAACCCCTTGAGAAAATTGGATAACTCTAATTCCTTTTGGTTGCTTTTATTTTCTTTTGCTAAAGCATTAGGTTCATTTTGAGAATCTTTAACAAAAATCATGTACACGCAAATAGAGCTCTTTATTGACTTGTTGAAAGCTGGTGTATGTACAATGGGGATAGTGTTACCCATTTCCTTAGCATCTATATACATGTCTTTTTCCCTGAACTTAAAGGAGATTCTCCTTTTAGGAAATTTAACATTGGCAGCCAGGCGCTCAAACCATGGTGCCCCTAGGATTACATCCTCATGCTTGAGAGGAGAGATAAAGAAGTCCTCTTTGTCCACATAGCCTCAGACATGAAGCCTCAATTTCCCGATTAAGGGAGTGACTGAAGCTTCTTGCCCCTTGAAGGCACTGTCTGCAGGTAGGATATCTCCCATCTCATAAGCTTGCATGCCTAGCTTGGTGGCCAACTATATAGATATAAAATTGTGAGTAGAACCAGGGTCAAAGAGAATAAAAGCATCATGTTCTCTTACCTTTCCCCAAGCATGGCATAGAGGAGATCCTTTGTGGTGAGTTTGGTGAGTCTCCTCCTCTTGGATTTCTACCAAGGAAGCTCTAAGAGGATCTTTGCGGTTGTTATTTTGAGGACAAGTGCGGTACGCATTCCCTTGTTCGCTGCACTTGAAACACCGGTTATCCTTGCGATAACGCTCAAGCTCTTCAAGAGAGAGTTTGTTCTTACCTTTGTAAACTCCCTTCTCTTTAGCTTTGTTGGAGTTGCCCTTAGGAGACTTTTGGACATTGTCCTTCCCCTTAGGCTCGTTGGAACCCTTGTTTTTCGTGGGCTTATTATTTCTTTTAGCCCCCGTTTGGAAATTGATTCGAGAGGCCACCATAGTATGGTGTATTACCGCCGATATGGTACGTGGCCTTTGGGAGTTGACATACTCCGCCATTTCTTCGGTTAAGCCCGCACAAAATTGTTGTTGTTTCTCTCCAAAATCCAACTTCTTGAAGACAGTGGCTTTGAGTTGTAGGTCCCAAAACTTGTCTACATATTTGTGGATGGATTCATAAGGAGAGAGATTTAAGCTTCGCCATTCGGTGAGTACTTTGTCTTTGGCATCGGTGGCCAAAAACTGCTTCATAATGGAAGCTCTTAAATCTTTCCATGTTCGCAGAGCTTCACCGTTGGCTCTTAGGTTAGACCACCATTGTCTGGCGGAATTTTGAAAGTGCATAGCTACATGGCGTAGCTTAGAGGACTCCGTGAAGCCCTCATCTCCAAACGCCGCATCTAATTGTTGGATAAAGGCCAAGACTTTGTCCGTAGCACCAAAGGTACCATCATAGGTAAGGAAAGAGATGCTCTTCCCTCCCTCTTTGAACTTCTTTAGCTTGGATGACCTCTTCCATGCGGCATAGGATTTCCTATGGCCTCTTCTTTTTGATGGTTCAAAGGTTGCACCATCACTTTCTTCAGAAGGTGAAGAATTTGAAGAAGGTGGAGAAGAGGGTGACCTCTTTCTCGCCTTTTTCTTGTCTTGATCTTCGTTGTCTTCACCATCACTTTCATAAGAGGAAGAGGATGAAGAAGATGGAGAAGAGGGTGTCCTCTTTCTCGCCTTTTTCTTCTCTTGCTTTTTATTATCCCTCTTTGAATTATGGCGTGGAGAAGAGTGTGATGGTCTTCTCCGCTTTGGTGGTGATGGAGAGCGTTTAGCCCGCCGTCTTCCTGGAGCCATCTCCGTCGAGGTGGCGGGAGACTCACTTCTTTCTCGTTCCTTCGGTGGAGGCTCTTGAGGTCTCCTTTGGGAAGGAGATGCATCATCAAGAAGTAAATTCTCGAGCCCTTCGTATGGATTCTCTTCTTCTTCCCGAATCGGAGAGAGACCTCTTTTGGGAGTCTCACAAGGAGGCTTCCTAGGTCTTCTCTCGTCATGGTGATGAGCTTGGAGAATCCCGTGAGCACGGAGCTGCCGTTGCACTTCACTTTGGAGAGATGGATTGCCCATGGCTTTTGCCCATGGCTTGTTGAATCCTAGAAACAAGATAGTTAACAAGCATCGGAGCATCATTAGTAGCTTGCTCATTAGCAAAATCAAAGTTATCAACATTAATTTCACTCTCTTTACTATTGTCAGCCATTCTAACAACTTTTAGGTGTAAACTTTTTAGGTGTACTTTGGCACTTCAAGCCCTAGTTGCTACTCCTCTTTACCCCTTTAGAAAAAGCACTCAAGCTACTGTACCCGTGGCTCGAATACCATTAATTGCAAGGAATAGAAGAGAGGGTCTTTCAACACCAAAATAGCACCAGCTCCTGTCAAGCTTCTAATAGCTCAATAGTGGTTAAGTTGTAGGCAAGCCCCGTAGGACTCCACTATTAAGACCATAGCTCTCGACGGTGATGCCCCGTTAACTGCACGAAGGCAGGCGCACTGCAAGGCTGAAAAATCCCTATTCTACTTACTCACAGGCAATTAATAATACCAACCATTTATAGCTAGCTTGAGGACCTCCCTACTTGAGCAAGAAAAGAGAAACCTTGTGCTCTGATACCAATGTAACATTTAATGGCCTAAAAATTTGTGTGTAGCGGAAATTAGCATGAACATAGTGGGCATTTCATTAAAATAGATTCCTAATGAGAATTACAAGAGTGCTTGGGTGGAGAGAGCAACAAAAAGCATAACACCTAGTTAGATAGCATCAACAATACTTTCAAAAGAGAGAAATTAAGCTATTGACAACAGTTGAGGACCGGATTTTCATGGAGCCGGTCCCCCCTCCAAAAGGCTTTGTATTATGGTTTCTCCCATCAAGAGAGACATTGTACGATACAATTCTTTGTGTTCCTTCAAGGCTAGTTAGTGCAATGAAGATGAAAGCTTCATGCACTAAGCAAAACACTTAGCAAACACAACATTAATTATCCCCGTTCTCAGACCCAAGACCTCACACACCTTCGAAGATGGTGAGAGCTAGCAGGGTATGAGAGTAGATTGAGAGGAAGAAGGAGTATCTTACGAGAAAGATGTACATCTCCTCACATAATCACTCATATTAGCATAGCTTAGCTTAGTAATTAGCTTGGTAGAGGAGATGAGCATGCATTGAAGCTTGGCTCTCGGTTGGATTTGCATCCACATGCCAAGAGTGTGTTGATGTAGGCTTCTATCTCACAAGCTTGGAGTAGATGATGAGCTCTCCATTAAAGCTTTGGGGAAGAGATAGTCTTCTTTACTTCACACATAGACTGTGTGTGAGTGTGTTTGTGTGTGATAATGCCTTGCAAAAATCAGTCCCCCTCTCTCTCTTGGGCGAGCCCTCTTGCTATTTGCTCTTGCTCAACCCTCATTGGCCCTCCCCAAGTCAAGCCAATGACTATTAAGCAGCATAAGTGATAGACTTCTGACATGTGTCCCCCTTTCCCGTTTTGTGAGAGCTTTAGGTAAATTAATAATTAAACTAAACTCTCATTGGATCCTTTGCCTCCTGGCCAGTAGGAATCAGGCAAGCCATTGGGCTGTTGAATGCTCATTGGACCCCTTGGGAGACTGTCCAATAGTCATCTAGGAGACTTAATTCTCATTGGTTCTTTTATTAAGTGTTTTTAAATTAATTAAACTAGATTTACTCTAGCCTAATTCTCATTGGTCCACCTTTAAGCCATCCAATAGGAATTGGGTACACCTTGTGGGCATCTGGCCTAGGGAGCTGACATGTGTCCCTCATTCCCTTTGTGTAAAGGGAGCTTGTGTGTGTGTGTGTGTGTGTGTGGCTTTCTCTCTCATCCCCTAGAAGAAAGGCTCGCCCCCTCCCAAGTACGGATTGCAAAGACTTTTTGGTCACACACAAAGCATCCAATTTCCCCTAGGGTTGACCTTTGGACACAACCTTTGAATTTTTTTGGAACCTTAGCATTTTGGAAGTCTTAATGGGCTGAACCTTAGGGTCTTTTTAGCCCATTGTTGCACATGGCTCTTTTGCAGATGGCCCCCCCTTTGGATCCCTATTTTCCCTCCTTTGGATCCCTACTGTGGCCGGTCTGCTAGCTTAACCAATATTCTAGCTTTTTCTCCCCTGGCACTTCCCCATATTAAATGATCAGTTTAACATGAGAAAATCATTTAGGAGAATTAGATATTGATTATTATGACACAAAGGATACATCTATCATTGCATGGATGAAGGATAAAGGTAAATCGTGCAGGTTGTCCAAACTTATAGAGATTTGTGGACCTCCCAAAAAGGTTGATGAGCTCTCAACTGTATATAATGGCAATGTTTGTTTCAAGCTTCCTCCAATACACCACAATAAAAGGATGTTTGGTATGGAGCAGAAGTAGGATGGTCACCTTTGGTCTCGACCAACATCTACCAACATGGCCATAGGTTGCACAATGTGTTTTATTGTTTTGGAAGTCTTCAATGTTGCAGAGTGACATGCCCTTTTTACCTTGGTAAAATAAGATACGATGATGCCTTCTTTCATGGACATCTGCACAGAAAAATCAACAGGGGCTATCCTGTTAGCGAAGGTAAATCTAAAATAACATGCCACTATTGTGAGAAAACAGTCACTTGTTCAAATGTTTGCAAGTGTATGATCTATTATATGATGCAAAGGAAACCACAATAACACATTTGGTGATCCATCTGGGGGTGCATGACGACAATGTTCAGCCAGGTACTAGGAGGGCAGCCCTTGAGTAGGTGCGCTATCTTGTTAAGATAGTTTTAAAGTTTGAGAAGGGGGGTCCTAGAAAAGTACATATGTTAGTTGCTCGTTAAATGCTATTCCATTCTTTGACTAAAGAAAATGATTTAGAAGCCACTGATGTAGGCATTTTCTTGAGGAATGATGCCACTTGTTCAGAATAGGGTATTCAAAAGTATTGTATCAAATGAGAAATCTAAACAGGGTCAAGTCGTTGGTGATGGATATGACAATATACTATTGCTGCAGAAGCGGTGTGTTTTTCCATTCTTTCATGGAAGTCGCTTTCCTCCCAGGGTGGACCTCACGATATATGTTACATCTTCAAAATGTCCACGAAAGGACCTGCTTCAGGAGTTGAAGTAGTCAATCAAATGAGGCAAGGAGGGACAAGAGATTTGAGTAGTGCTTGGGTGCACCTTGATCATACTCATTAGATTGAAGGATGGGCAACTATGTCCAGCTCGGTTTATGATCCTGGGTAAGTGAGTTTATAAAAACATGCTACATAGCATTGCAGGTGATTGCAATATGTGAATGTAAAGAGGAAGACAAAGATACACAAATTTTGTTTTGAAGAAATTTAAACACAATGATGGAGAGATGCGGTCATGAACCAACAGACTTTGCTAGATTTATGTCTGATGAAGTTGGAGCTAATTGGTTGGCAATACATGCCGTATACAATGGAGGAAGGCATAGTGTAATGGAAGGGAGGGAGTGCTCACACCTTTTCCATTGGGAGTAGAGTCTACACAAACACACTAAAAAACATGTCACTTCAGATAGACAAATGCAACACATTGAAATGTGTGAAGCATGATGCCTAGCAGAGACAACAAATGAGGCCTCCCTTCTAGCTTCCACAATATGGTAATGGTGGGTGAAAAAAGTGACAGGGATAATATAAAGGCTTTAGAGCGATGGTTATTGCCCATTGGAGAAGCACTAAACCAATGGTATATCAATCTTTTCTCTTACTCATATAGCATACATGAAAATAGAGATCAATATATATATGTTTTTTATCGTATTTCATTTAAATGTCAGCAAAAGTCCATGGGAGAAAGCTCAAATTCCAACCATAAACCTGTCAGAGAGCATCCATGCAAGTTGGCTGGCAGGTGAAGGTGGAAACAAAAAATATCACTTTCTGATGCATGAGTCAACGACATTTGACTGCATATATTCAATGTGCAAAAAGATTGGGATACACCACAGGTAGATTCATGGGAACTGGCCCTTCCATACAAGCAATGATGGTTGATGTCAAACGTAGAGAATCTCCAAATTCAACTCATATTGCAAGTACATTGAAAGTGGTTGCAGCCTGCAGGCAGCCCTTTGTATGAGGAGCCTGTGATGGAAGGTGACAAAGTGACTGTACAACTGAGGAAGCTAGTGCAGGTGGTACAAATTCACATAAACCTAGAAATGTAAGGGAAACAAGGCAACACAAAACCAGAGGGAGTCCACGGAGTATACAATCTTATAGAGAGGATAATGAAGAGGTATATGTTGTCACTAACAATGAAGCAGGAGAGAGCATTCCAATGAATCAAGGGGAGAATTCAACAAGGTGTATTCAAGAGGTCAGAGTTGCATGCGAAGAGTGGGCTTTATGAAGGATGCCAACCAATTGCGTGAGAAATGTTTTGGAATGGAAGGGAAGAAAAGTTGTGGTAACAAATTACAGAGACGTCAAGTGGAAATGGTTGCATTTTGGTTTGAGGTAAATTTTAAAGACAAGATGATTGCAGAATGTATATGGTTCTACAATAATGAAGTAAGACACACACAAAAAATACAGAGACAAGTTAAATTCTCACCTATTGTTCCTACATTTTGGCAAGTGGATATTGAAACCAACTTATCAAGGGAAGAGAGTGACAGCTTGGTACAAAGTGGATTTCAATTTGCAGATTTAGCAAAACCACTACAAAACATGAACAATACAACTGTTGCTCTTACACAAGGAGGCTCAATAGCAGGAAGAGTAAGTGGAGACATGGTATTTCCAAATAAGTGCAAAAGAGATTGGAGTCAGCTACAAGTATGGTTGCAACGTTCTTGGAAGAGAAACTATAAAGTGAACAACACGTAGTTTTTTGAGTTTTGACAAGAGTTGCTATGATTTACACATTAAGGTAGAACCTAGTTGTACCTGCCCCGATTTCACAAGAGAGAATCCACACATAAATCTTTTTTGGCATGTAAGCACATCTACTATGTGTATGTTCATATACTTGGGCTTCAACCAAAAGAGTACATGGTCACTCATCAGCCTGCAGTAACTCCCATAGACCTTGCATTTGTATTAGGGTAAACTCGCAAGATAAACCCTATGGTGTATTGAACCTAAACCTTAAAGAATTTCATCTAGAGGTATGCATTGAAGGAGACGTCTCTTATGTATGAGCTGTGGAATTGCTTTTCCCCACCTTTTGAAACTTTGTTTGATTTCCTTTTAGTTATAGAAGCAGGCTTTGTGGTATCTATCTTGCAGAATGTACAAGCTCAAAACTAGGCCTTTGGGAAACTTGTACATGTTTTCGGTGTGTATTGTATGAGTAATGTCTCTTTTTGGTGAACATTTTTTTGTATCGTTAAAAAAAGCTCTAAATCTAAAGCCAAGTTGTTGCAAGATCACACATGGTTTTTGGTGTGTATCATATAGTGATGTCTTTGTTTTGGATTAACATTTTTGTGTCGTCATAAAAGGCTTTGAAATTAAAATCAAAAAGCTTCGCAAAATTAGATTTGATTACAAAAGCTTGAAATCAAAATCTGGCAAAAAAAAAAAACACACTCCGACAAACACATAGTCACTCACCCCCCAATGTCGTTGTGCATGACCTTGCCACATGTCGCTCATGTGATGATGCAAATTTCTCAATGACAATGAACGAGGCAATTAATTGTGAGTGCCACCATGAAAATTCCACAAATAGTAATGATGATGATGTCTACCCCCATATATAACGTTCCTATTTACCATAGATTCCACTATTGTTTGACCTCTCTCCTCACGTCTCAGAGTCAACGTACCCAATTTTGCTGCCTGATTTCTTGTTCTTCTTCTTTTCCTACAACCTTTGTTTTCCATGAGAAATTCAAGTTCTCATGGCTCCCACGAAGCAAACAGCTAGGAAGGTATACCTGCAAGGCAGCCAGCCTTCAGCTCCACGTGTTGCAAGGAAAACCTTTCCCAATTTATGGACAAAAATGCGGAGTCAAATGTACGAGAAAAACCAAAGTTTACTGCTTGAGCTTCAAAAGATGAAAAGGCATATATCTCTAGATATACCTAAGCTACATTTTCATAGGGTTGTGCGCGAGATCTGTGAGAGAACGAACTTGAATTTTTGGTGGGCCAAAAGCACGATGGGTTTCCTTCACAAGGCAACTGAAAACTTTTTGATTGAGCTATTCCAAGATAGCTAGATCCTTACAACGCATTCCCACAGAGTGATTGTCATGCCTCGGGATATCAACACCCTTGGATTGTTACGTTTTAGGTATGACACAACACTAGCGCCAGTCCCTCTTTATGACAAGAGAATGGTTACCATTTTGACAATCCTACCAATTAGCAAAGTGAAGGTGATAGATATTAGCTCAATGTTAGCACCACCCATCACACATATAACACACATCTCAATGTGGAACGGGTCCAAGAGTAGGTGGAGAAAGAGGAAGCAGTCTTGGCCGATTCAAACGATTCGCAATGTTGGTGGCTATTGACAAAGCCAACAACAAAGTACTACTTTTTCTGGGTCCTAGATTCAATGTTGCAGTTTTAGTATGGGGATGGATGATGTATTTTTCCTTTGGACCTCATGAGATAACCATATTGCAAGATGGTATGAGGGAGTTGACGGACCAAATTATAAATTTTGGTCTCTGGTACGTGATTTTTTTTGTTTTGCAGAGCTTCTCTTGTGATTATAACATGTTTGGGGTACTCATTGATTTTTACAAATTTGTAGCATGCTTGTCTCTAATCTACCGTGGAATTGCCAATCTGAGATAGCTAGACGCACAGCTTTCAATGGTGCTGACCTCGGAGGCCACTTCCTTAATTGATGTCGTTGATTTCAATCAATCAACGAAATTAATTAAGTAAGTGGATGTCGTTAATTAATCAATCAACATGGATGCAGTTAAGGTTTTACTTCTAGCTTATCATGAAGAGTAAGTCTTGTATATTTTATCATTGTTTCAATATTTTTTCTACTATGAATAGTAACATAATTCCTAATTATTTGCAAATAGTTCACATTGGAGCCTTGTTAGACTGAACATCGAGTGCAAGTGCTGCTATCTTGCAAACATTGCACACGAGTTTCATGCGAATGCCCGAAGATAGTTGTCTGTTGATTGATGTTGCAAATTATAGACAACATGTCACCACTATGCTATGTCCTGCAGGTCTGTTCAAAAACTTGTGGCTACTTGGGAAGTGTTGACCCATTACAATATCGAGAAGACATGTTGATTCTTAGTTGCAAGGTGCCCAAACAAGACGACAGACATTCTTGTGGATGGAGAATTCTCACAAATGAAGAGCTTCTATTAGAGTGCATTTATGCTAAGGAGCATAGAAATTTAAGTGCATTTATGCTAAGGAGCATAGATAATTAAGTGCACTCTTTTGCTTTGCAATCCTTTTACTATTTCTACATACATTTTCTTAAGGTAGGAATTTTGTTTGCAGGAAAGGAGCCTAGCAAATAATTTTGATGTCCACGTCGAGGTATTCACGATGACGATGACCCAAACTATGATCAATCTTATGGAGACGCGTCTTGAAGGAGTCTCCCAATGAATTTGTCCTTCCACAACCAAGGTCATAACCATGGCCTCCACCTTGGAGGTACGATGCGGTGCCTCGAGCATCAAAGCAAGCTCGTGAAGTTGCCACTCCTCGTCTCTATGATCATTCCACCTATAACTTTTTTGTTATACTCGACTTTATAGAGGAGGAGGATCCCGCTGCACAATTTTCTCTTCAACCCCATCCCCTCATCCAACACTGGAATCATCTCTTGAGTATGACCTAGCACCCTCACGCCCTCATGTTGCCAAGGCTGCTCATTCACTTGCTCACTCACCTTCTATCAGTGCTAACTATCAATCTAATTCTTCCCAAAGCGAGTCTTTATATTCTAGTCATGATAATCAAGCATCGGAAGGATCTCCCCCATTATTGTAAATGAGAGTTACAAATCAAATGGATTGAATTGGACAATTTAGTGTACAAATGTAAAGAAAAGTTGAGTCGGACTTGAAAAACATTTGTGCTCAAACTTTTTTTGCAAGAAAATTTGTATGTATTTTGCATTTGAATAACGATTACAATCGTACTCTAATGCTTTGTTATAGAATTGGGGTTCTAAACATCATGATGCTTTGTGTGAGCCGCTTCTTTGATTAGGAATATCACTGCACCAGAAACAGTCGGTCATCATAAACCTTTGCACATATTATCTCCTTCTCCTTCCTTTGAGGGACTTGTACGACGATTGATCCAATATTCAGATTAAGCAAAAAAAAATTGAGAATGACAAACAAGGAAGTAGTACATGCAAAACATACTACCTTTTGCATGTTGCACTCGAAAAGAAATTTTGGAGGCACGTTGAGGTCAACCTCATTCTCCAAGCCCTCGCGCACTTGTCGTAGTCTCACATTGCCTCAAATGCTAAGAACGGTCAGCAAGTCAAGTCCACACTAAACCTCAAGCATCCTCAAAGGTTTAGTAATGTCATCATGCAAATCCTGATCTCACCAACTACCATATGACCATTCACTCGATGCCACCTTATGTAGTGGAAGGAAGCTATGAAGTTCTGAGAAGCTATCATGCATTCACACACAATGATCTTCTTATCTACTTTGCATAAGATGCCTTCAAAATCATAAACATCCCAAAACTCATCTAGAAAATCAAGGCATTTCTTTGACTTATAGATTAGCATAGTTGCAATCTTCCTAAGCTCCTCATCATGGAAGAAGTTGATGAATATATGCATGGGCATGAATATTGAAACACGTACCACCCTACTAGCAATATTTGATCTTAAGCACTTTTGTATTCTTGATGAAGCTTTAGTCTAAAACGTTGTGAGGTTTTGGAGGCAAGTACTAGCCACTGTGGACTCTCTTTTGGAGGAAGCGAGAGATATTGAAGATTACCAAAGCCAAGCACAGAACACGGTGCATTGTAAAAGTGGTCAAAGAAAAATACCTCCTCTTAGCTAGCACTCTTCTAGCGCTAGTGTTATACAGTAGTTCGTCCATCAATATGTGGAATGCATATAAAATGCCTATAATACAATCCATCGGCTGTCTGTCTTCTTTGTTCAAGGGATAGATATCTACAACAGACAAGTTAAACATAAGTTAAACGGTGAACAAAAAATCTTTATTGAGGTTAGTAAACGCATAATTTGGTCGGTGAGCTGGAAACCCTGTCGATGTTGCTCTCAGACACAGCTTTGAATGCATATATGTATGTTCAATGAGCACCTCTTTGATTGTTTTGCCCGTTTGTGACAAGCAATATTCTTTCACCCTACCTTTGTAATTGTTCACAAATTCATTTTCCATGCGCTTTCTCTTTCTCATGTATAGGAGAACCCAGCTCCCAATGCTAATGATGGTGGAAATCCAACCACTATCATCCAAATTGAATTTGCTGAATATTTCCACATACTTAATACTTATGGATGGTCATCGAGGTCTTCTATTCTCCATTAATGCTTCTTCGATAGCGTTAAGATACACAACACAACAGAGAGAGGAAGAGTGTTCAGTAGTGACATTGAGCACAAAGAGCATGAAATAGAATGCGAGTAGAATAGTAAGTTGAGCGCAAGTAGATGGGAATGAGCGGAAATAACACAAAATCTTTCATATCAAAAAAGTACGCACAACTGCATTGAGTGTGAATTATGCCAAATTTCTCATGTATTCGATGTTGACAGCAAAGAGATTTGAGCAAGTCGCATCGTATATTATTGTATTATTATTAAACAACTAAAGATTGTTTCTGGGTGAGCATGAAAAGGTGGTGCACAAAATAGTGTCCTTAACACTTCTTGTGAGGCACTTATGGATAGTACTTTAGTACACTTTTGTAGATGTTCTTGTGAGACTACATTTAGTATTTATTTTTTTGAAATGTTGGCTTCAACCACATTAACAAATTCTTGGTTTTGTCTATCCGTTTGCCTTTTACGTGTACTACTATAGTTGAGCGCCTCTCTCTCTCTCTCTCTCTCTCTATCTACTTGCATAATGTTCAGCAATCTGCCTCCATCTCTCCTTTGCTTAAAGCAAGCAAGGGCTTGTGCAACAAACTGCCTCAATGTCTACTTGTCTTTATGCAAGCTATTTTAAGTAGAGATTATAGCTGACAGGTTGGGCTTGGGCCTTGAGAAACATGGTTGGAGAGTATTTGCAACAAGATATTGGTGTGGCTCAGATGTAGCATAGAAATAAGGAAAAATTGAGCTATCATTACCATAACCCTCTATCCATTGGTCGTGCAACATTCTCTCTCTAGCTCTAAAATGACCAAATTTGAGTTTAAACTTTTCCTAATGATACCTATCACTTTTTTTGTAGGTTGTATAAGCTCAATGCTTACAAAAAATACATGGGAGATTTAGCACGCACAGTTTTTGATTCAAAGATTGTTTTAGATGCAAAATTTTGGTAGCACATTTTGGTCTTCTAATTTTTTGAATTTGATGCTTTTGCAAAGATTTATTGTGATTGTTTCTAGCATGTATACTGAGGAATGACGTTTTTCATTTAATGGAGCACAAAATTTAGAAAATGGGTTGGTTGTAATGTACTTTGAGCATGATGGTATTGTGAAAAATGGGACATTGTCTTTGTGTGATTTCCCGCCTAGCTAAAAGGCCATTGGTACTAAGTGCATTTTGAGGTTCAAAATCTTGATGGTACCATTGACCACTATAAGGCTAGAGTTGTGGCAAAAGGGTATGATCAATTGAAGGGCATTGATTTTGATGGATTTGTTTGTTCCACTTGCCATTTCACTACCATTCGTAGCATTTCTGCAGTGGCAGCTCATAATGATTGGAATGTACATCATTTGGACATAAATAATGTGTTTTTGAATGGTGATTTGCATGATGAAGTGTATGTAGCAAAAGTCTCAAGGTTTTGATGAAAAAGAGTAGAGGTTTTTAGGCTTGAGAAACCTTTGTATAGTTTGAAGCAAGTTCCAGCTGCTTGGTACAAAAAGATTCATGCTTACTAGGCTCCACATGGTTCTTACATTAGTTCGATTGAGCACTTTATAAAGTGTGTGGATGATGCATTTTTATCATTGTGCTTTATGTTGATAACATGTTTCTCACTGTCCAGATGGTGGGACATGTTGCTGATTTCAAGGCTTATTTGAATGTCTCTTTTAAGATGACGGATTAGGGGCTTCTACATCGTTATTTGGTTATACAATTCAAGAAAGTTGATAGAGGCATTGCTTTGCATCAGACGAAGTACATTGAGACATTGTTGCATAGAATATTTTCATGTCAATCTCTATCAGTAGGTTGTTGGTTGTCTCATTTATGTATGCATTATAAGGACGGATGTTTAATATGCAGTCTCATAGGTGAGCAAATTTATCATAGTTGAGGGTCTATGCATTGAAAGAAAGTTAACCAAAACTTTTGCTACTTGAATGGAACTATACATTCTGGGTCTTTTTATCCGAGGAGCATATCATTTCCATTATATCTATATTTATATGCTTTTTCAGACTTAAATTGGGCTAGATTCTATGATGCATGAGTGTCCATTACTGGTTTTTCTTCAATTCTCGAAAGCTCATGCATAACTTTTGGAGCAAGAAACATCCTATAGTGGTCACTTATGGTTGTGAGGTAACGAACGGAAAAAAATTTAGAGCTAGTATTGAGTGCATTTCTCTCTAAAGAATTTTGATTGAAAGGGGTATTGGATACCAATGTACTACCACTGTCTACACTTACAGTCATAGTGCTTTGGTTGTTGCCATCAACCCATTGTTCCATGCTTAACAAAGCACATTGAGATGCATTATCACTATGCCAATGAGAGACTCTCCTTAGGAGAGATCGGCTTGGCTTATGTACGCACGCAGGACAACCGGGCTAATGTTTTTACAAAGACTCTATGTCATGAGAAGTTTAAAGTCTTTTGCAAAGCTTTGGGCTTAGTTCCCTTTGTGGACTAAGGCAATTCTGTATACATGAGTGCCAGTTCACGTTCATCGTATCCCTCCTCCCAGGGAGATTTGTTACCATATCATGGTAGTGATGTGTGTGAACACACTTATGACCACCAAGGCACTTTTTTCTCTTTTTCACAAGGATTTTTTTTCTACGGCTAGTATATGCACCCATCATTCTAGGCAAATCCTTATCTTTATATTGGCACACTCATTAATACTAATTCCAGTATTATGTGTTCTTGAGTTTCTCCTTCATTTTCTCCATAGTTTTTGCGTTCCTACATGCATCTTTCCAACAATTTTGAAGTTGTCTTTAATGCTTCCTTCCTAGGTGTCAATTTTGGGACAGTTGCATCGTTATTTGGGCATGCAATTGAAGCAATTTCATGGAATATTTTTCGATTTGTGGAGTGCGAGTCTACTAATGCTCCTATGGAGTTACGATTGAAGCTTAGCCATCTCAATGTTGGATACTACTTTGATGTCGCTCCCGACCAGTAGAATGGTAGTTGCCTCATTTATGGGTAAGTTAAGAAGCTAGACATTTAGTACGTAATCTCGCGCATCAATAGATGTATGCATAGTCTAGGTTCTAAGCATGAGTAGGCTATCGAGTTTATCTTTTTTGATACTTGAGTGACACTACACTCCTAGTTTGTTTACTTCAAGGGGATTGCATTGCCACTAGAGTGACGTAACTTTTTGAAACATTGGGTTGGTTTATATGTACTCTTGTGTCCATAAGTGGTTTTCCCTTCATGCTTGACAACTTATGCATATCATGGTTGAGCAAGAAGCACCCTACAGTGGCCAGTTTTGGTGGCAAGTTCACATACAAGAATCTTTCACAACTATGGTTCGGTGCATTTGGTCCATACATCCTATTGAGTGATTTTAGTGTTGTAGGTAGCGCACAATCTATCACCGTTATCTTCATTGATATAGTAAGAGCCGTTGTTATAAGGAACCCAATGCTTCATGTTGGCACCAAGCTTAGTTAGGTGCATTACCTTTATGTCAAGGAGAGAATCTTTGTTGGAGAGATCTAATTGCCTTATGCACATACACAAGACATTACAAATCCTTTCACAAATGTATTTCCTCATAAGAAGTTTGAATTGCAAATCTTTTGGCTTACTCCCTTTTGTATATTTCTTACATTTTGGAGGGTGTTACACTTTCCTATACATAAGTACCACCTTATGTTCACATCATCGCTCCAAGGGGGATCCGCTTACAAGTACACTTACGATCATGGGGACACCTTTTTACCCCACCAAGAGGTAAAAAATCTGATTGCATTAGTTTTTCATACTCTTAAGTGTTTTTTCTGATAGCTAATGTGTCAACCTATGATTGTGCATGCGCTTGCCTTCTTTTAATTATGGCTGCTAATGAGGTTCTCTATGGAAATCCTCACTGTCTTGTTTTCTTCTGTGATTTGTGTTGAGTTGTCCAGCATCGAATGGTGGTCACTGAGATTACTATCAGTCAAGTACATTGGATGGAGGGATGGGATGCTCAGTCCCCCTAATCTTGGACCTTGACTGTATGGGGAATGGTCCTTCTAAAGAACCATTCCCACATAATTTATGCGCCCACCACGGCTCCTAGCCTTGCCCCTTATTATGGACCTTGACGGTGTAGAGAATGGTCCTTCAAGTACCCTTCCTCGTAATATGTGCAACCACATGGTGACTGGCAAATGCCAAGAGCCATGGTGGGAGAACATATTACGTGGGAATGGTCTCTAAAGGACCACTCCTAGCATCAAGAGTCCACACCGTCCTTGACAACTGTTGAGGTATCGCAATTGTATGCTTGCACACTTTCTGGCTTGTTAATCAGTCTTCCTAGAGTGATCCCCCTGTCAAGTGGATCTCAATGGGTGAACAGGGTGGCAACAAGCTACAGTTTTGTATATAGGATGCAAAGTGGCAACTTCTCTGCAGCTACAATTACCTTTACCTACATCTTGAACGTCTCCTAAAGTACAAGACCACAGTAAGCTTATAAAGAACTTTTATGCTTCTCTAAATCACCACTCTTCGCATACATGTGGGCCAAAGCACTAGAAACCACTCTCTTTTTGCCAAGCTTCGTGTAAAGGATGTCATTGCAGAGAATGGTTCGGATGTATGTTATGCACCACAAGGGCAAGACCAAGATTTTTCAACGAATGCAAAAGTTAGCCACGCAAAATAGAATCTAGAGGAGTGCAAGATTGGGAAATATGCCCTATGAGGGCTGACCAGGGTAGCTCTAGACTGTTTCTAATGGATGCAAGAAAAGGTATCTTCTAGGATGTAACACTTTTTAGCTAATGTGATCAATGTATGCTTGTCTCTCAAGTCTAGTGGAGGGAAGGGGTGGTTTTTTTTTTTTTTGGGGGGGGGGGGGGGGGATATACTTCATAGAGATACTTCGGTGATCACTGCTTTAGCAGAACATCGGAGAGATCTAAATTATTTGATCAAACAAATGCTCTACAAATGGCTCAGGAGTGTACGCACCTTCTTTCCGAGTTTGGAATCTTCTCTTTGTAGCAAACAAGTATATCGCTTGTGAATTAATCCAATCACATGAGTATATGAAACACCACATTGATGAATCATAACTAGCCCATTTGAGCTCGACCTCTCTAAGAGCAGAGAATATCTTGGGATGGAAGCTATTCTAACCTTAAACAGTTTTATCAATTAAATTAGCAAAGAGATACCATTCACTCGGCGGGAGCATCCAAATATTAAGACAACAATGTACATTACAAGCATTCCATCAAACGGGACGGACGGACCCGATCGTTATAATCCAGTGTCACAGATGAAGTATCTCTATGCTCCCCCCACCTTAAAAGAGGAAGAGATGGATGGTACAAAAAACCAAGTGGAACTTCATAACACTACCCTATTGCAGAATCGCCGGCAGTGATAACAAACATGCTGCTGCAACAATCTCATTACATATCCACACACAGATTTGGATACCAAGAAGCATTACAAATTCACAATGTTATTCTAAACTCCGAAAGAGGGATTACTGCTCTTGAAAAGCTGTCAACATGTCAGCCATTCGCAAGTCTGATCATAGATACACGAAAGCACCGTCTCATAATCAATGGGCCCACTTCAATGGAAGAAATTTAGTTGCTGCAAATTTCTCACAGGCGATCATAACTCTGGAGTTTTAAGCTACTGAAATCCCAGAAACTGATTTTGTCTCCGTGCATGCTCAGGAATAAGCTTTTGGATCATTTCAAGTGTAGCACCTTTCAACTCTGCAGACACCAGCTCTTCTTTATCAATATAAAACAATAAGTTACTTACGGTATTGTATAGTCACAATCCGTATTTTCTCATTAATAATATAAAAAAAAAACCATACAAGTTTATAACATTTGGGGAAAAGAAAAAGATGCTATCAATCCAATGAGCAAGACTGTTGACCAAGCTAGCATTAAGAGAGAGAGATGCCCTCCTGGGCTGCTACCATGGCATCTGTTATGAATGATAAGTCTGAATGTGTTCACAACAGCTTGGAACCATCCTTGTAGATGGTATTACAATGTCTTCTTGTTGATTCTTGATTGTATCCTGACCATTGGTACTCAATTCACTACACGAAACGAATAACCCATGAAATGTAGAGATCTGTGGTGTCTCTACAACACACGAACCAATTTTGGGGCCTGTTATGTAATTGAACTGCTGCATGCAAAATTGGCCAAATTTCACAAAAATTAAAAAAATGCACCTATACATTTGCCTAGTCGTCCCCAGATGGAGACCCCCTTCGATGCAACACAATGTGTAAATCTCCTTTACAAAAAGCATCTCCTTTTGCGGAAAAGTTTGCTTTTCCGAAAGCTTTAGAGAAGACATCTTCTTTTGCGTGGTTGTTTCTAGCGCTCAACTCTTACAGGTTGATATTTGTTTTTGACCAAGAGATAGTATAGTGTGAGTATCCAGTCACCCATCCTGAAGAGTATCATACTACGGTATCTGTTCAGACTCCTGGATTATTTCCTTCGGGATGCTCCGAGTCACCTATCTGCTGGCGCATCAGAGATCTTCATTCGGAATGGCCAGACACCCCTTCTTTAAGTAACCCACGCATTATGACACCCGTTCCAAGGGGTGGCGGGCCTATCATAGTGCTCTAGTCATCCCTATGGGATACTGATTTTTTCTAAGATAGTTTTAGGGATATTCCTTCTACAATGCTTCAGTCATCCTTGTGATGACGCATCCAGAATTACTCCCTTGATTATGGATCCTATCATCCCTCTGTGATACGTACTATGAATATTTGTTCTAGGATGGTTTTAGAATATTTAGTCTACGATGTTCTAGTCATCCATTTGATGACGCGTCCAGATTGTTTCCCCAAATATGGACCCATTTATATAATCTGATAATTAAGAAAGTGTTATAATTCCTAAGTTATAGCCAGTTTAGCAACAAGCAGGTAGAGATCCATCAAGGAGAACATGTAGAAGAGATCTAATACAAAACCAAATAGTTACAGCTTTCTGCTCGTAGACTTCCCTTTGCTACCTAGCACGGTCCGTCCTCTGCTACTCCTGCCCCTATAAGCTGCTTTGCAGTAGCCAATAAGGGGACACTAGTTGCTACCTTCCAGCTTGGTAAAGGGTTTTTTTCCTCCTCTCATTGGAGCCTTACTTTGTTTGGTGTTGCCTCACCTTGATTACCTCTCAGTCAAGCTCTTTGCATGACGCTACTGCTGTAAGAGAACTATTCTGGGCTTTCCTTCAAAGTTGATTTGAAATTGTTTCTTCACACTTAGAGCTGTTTTGTGCTTTCGCTGTTGCTTTGGGGTTTGATTTCCATCAGTCGCTTGGAAGATCCTCTGTTGGTTTCTTGGCCACTTCTACCTTCTTTCCTAGGCAATCTTGGTCCTAGGCTCTAGTATCCTCGTTTAACAATTGTTGTATCCATTTTTTGTGACCATTATTTTGGGGCTTCATGCATTATTTGTAGTATGACCACCCCTGGCCTGTCATCTTGCAAGAACAAATAGTCCTATCATAGGATTAGCAAATACCTGTTTCTTTGAGAGAGAGAGAGAGAGAGAGAGAGAGAGTGTTTTTGAAAAATAAGCATGTAGCTATAAGATGATATAAATCACATAAAAACCAAAAAACTCAAGACGCTACCATCACACACTAATATTGATAGAACAGACTATCACTAGACTCTACTACAAGCAATTCTGGTTAAATAACATACCTGGGGGTTTAAAGTTGAAAAGCGGAGGAAGAGGACGTCCATTAGGCAATCGAGTGTTAGGATCCCGCAATTCATCAAAAAAGGGATGAATGCAAGCTTCCAGCTGTTTAACCACAAAAAAGATTTCTTTTTTCCATATCTTTGAGAAATTCATGAAAAAGACAGCAAAAGACTCACTGCTGTGAAACGAAGGTTAGGAGAATATTGCAGTAGCCGAGACACAAGATCCACTGCTTCCGGAGGCATCCTCTTGTGAAAAATCTGTCAAAGGAGCATAACCACCAGATTTACTTCTAATCCATAGGTATCTGCAAAGAATGAGCTTCTTCAAATAAAAAAGTTTTCAAGGTTTCAGTTGGATTTCTCATGTCAGAATGCTTTGGATTGCAGACAACTTCAAAATGCTGCTCAACAACAAAAGCCATACAGTCAGAAGACCTCTGTGGACCTCTGTGCAGCTTATTAGAGCAAGAGCTTACATCCTCCAGGTTGGTACTCTTACCTTTCCGTCACCCAAGGACGTAGATTGATTATGCCATTTTCCACTTAACAGGTCTTGAGTTCACGACGATCTTTGGGGTCTCTTTGTTAGAGTTCAGGCATCTCTCTTGGTTCATCCAGTCGGTCCCAGTCTCTCCCGGGGACAGGTGCTAGGGAGTGAGGGTGCCATGCCCGGCCAGTGTCAGGTAGGCTTCTCATGACGGGTTGTGTCTAACCATGTTTAACCGTTCTTGGCCTGAAACCATGGTCCATAGGCTCCTGCAAGCTGGGGGTATTTTTCCCAGCCTTGCCAGTATTTTTCCTCTCTGTCCCATGGGCACCCGATGCCTTCTTTCCCTATTTTCTTCATTTATGCAGGGTCGTGGCTGGTGGACAGCTGGCCGACCTGGAGGCTTGGAGGTATATATGAGAGGGCAGGGCGCCTGTAGAGGAGCACAGTGCAAAGGTCAGGGTGCTGGGTGCCCCTAGGGGGCAGCCCTAGGGTGGTCCTTGGGTGCAGATGTCTAGCGTTTCCTTGCTGGATGCCTAGCGTTTTTCCCATGCAGCCCTAGCGTTTTTCTCTCCCAGCAGTGGGGCAGCTCCACAGACATGCAGTGGGCAGCTGGCAGGCATTCCTTGTGTTTTCTCCTCAGGGCAGCCCGCAGGTGGACGATCTCATGCAGAGACAGAGCATCTCCGATGCAGACCTAGGAGAGTAGAGGATTCCTTTTCCCTCTAGAGAGCAGCCATACGACGGAAGCCTTCAGCCTTAATTCCTCTCTCTCCAGATCCACCTTGCTGCCAGGAGGAGATGCAGTTCGGTATAGCCCATGACGAGACGTGTCAGTGGTCTTATGTGCAGGAGCAATTGGCAGTGTCAGTAGCAGTCACAATTGTGTGCACCTCAGGCCTATCCATTGGGCATGTCAATTCTATGCTGGACTAAAGTGATTGGAAAAACTCGTCTTTTCTAAAGACTGTGCATGCAATGTAGATGAACAAAGAGACGGAGTGCCAAACCGTTCACCACACACACGCAAACAATCAGATCGAATCTTTCTCTTCTGATCTAAATCAATCAACTGTGGCAATTCACAACAGAAATGCCCATGCTTGGTGCTCATACTTTCTTGTGCTCTTTCTACAAATGTGTCCTGCCAAGAAAGAGACATGGAATGTGACTTCCTTGAATGCATACTTTTCAGCTTTTCATGAGAAATCCGCATACATTCGTGCTCATTCATGAGTGAAACGTGCTCACGTACAATATGTCATGCCTATGAAAAGGGATCACATAAAGACGCTGACTAAAATACAGGAAACGATCACGAATGAAACACTCGATCACTGCGTGCTGACTAATCATTCGAACACAGAGTACTTCCTGTGAGGGTTCTTTGGACCTAGGCTCGAGAGCCAAGATCGATTCGTCAAGATCTATCGAAACTTCTTGTGGGGGATCTGTGGGCGTCGACTCGAAAGTCAAGATCGGTCCTTTGTGATCAATCGAATCTGCAATGAGGTTAGCTTCACTAGAAAAAGTATCAACTAAACCATCATGCTTGTGAACAATCACATCATCTTCAAGCAAATCATCATGCTCGTGAGAAATCACCGTGATCATCATGCAAATCATCAGGCTTGTGAGAAATCGCATCTTGATCATGCAAATCATCATGCTTGTCATTGTCATCCAAGTCATCATGCTCATCATTATCATTCAAATCATCAAGCTTATCATCATGCAAATCTTGTGTATCATGCTTTGGAGAAGTAGAGACTGAGAGAGTCTCCTTTTCCTGATTTTGTGCGAAGTGCACCTGCACTTGAGAAAAGAGTTACAACATCTCTTGCATTCTTGCTCTGTTCTCGCGATTAAATCTTACTTGTCTTTCTTTGTTCTCGTGCTCGTGCTCACGCTCTATGGCTTCCATTCTTGCGTCGTATTCACGATCTTTGGCTGCTCTTCTTTATTCGTAGTCACGATCTATGGCTGCCATTCTTTCTTCGTGTTCTAACTTCCTGTCCATCAACAACTGCATCAACTCCTTCATAGGAGTTATTGCAATCCTTGGTGTAGATGGGGAACGGGGAGGGTCAGAAAAACCTCCTGGTGGGGAAAATTCTTCTTCGCCTCTCTCATGCTCATCACCTCCAAGCGAAGTATCCATTCCGCTTCGAGTGATGACCATCCACTGAAGTCGTGGGTTCTTGTGGTCTTGGGTTCTTAAGTTCACGAGGAACTTGGGTTCTTGGGGGTCTTGGGTTCTGGCGGTTCTTGAGGGTCTTGAGTTCTTGAGGTTCTGGAGGTTCTTGGGTTCTTCTTCGCTTGCAATCTGTGTTAGAGAAGGATCTTCCCTTCACCCGAGTTCTGCTCTTTTTCGCGGGCGCACCCCTTGGCGGCCTTGCGCTCACACCAAGGTTGCTTCTTCCCACCTCACGTCGATGACTCGATTGGCCGGCTGCTAAGTGCACGGTCCGCTCTCAATGAGTAAAAAGAGGCACAAGGGGAGGCTCGACAAGCCCTTCTTTCTTGGGTTTCCCGTCACTCTTCAAAAACACGAATAGGAATCGACACGCCCAAGAGGACTTGGGTTACATGCAACTGCAACAAGAAAAAAAAAAAATTGTGGTTCTTGTGGTTCTTTCCTTGAGTGATACAGAACACTGCCAAAGCTCTGATACCAATGTAAGGTGCAGCGCAATGGATGTTGAACTTTGCTCAAGATGAGTGCTCCGAACTGTGCTCAAGGTTCCTTTTACTTATGGAAGGGAGAGCCTTCCATTGTTTAATGAGAGAGTGCAATGGATACAAACAAAGTGAATGGACACTGTGAATGAAGGTGCATGAGACTGAGAGATAGAGAGAGAAGAGAATACGACACCAGAGACGTTGTAAAACCCTCCTTTAAGGGCCCCACTCTCAATGGCGAGAGTGGTCTACTATTGATTGCACAATCTGGTACAATGGCTGATGCAATGAGTCTAAATGCTTGCTATGTCGCTGTCAATGGTGTGGACGACGAGGACGAGGCTAATACTGAAAAACGAGGCTAATACTGAAAACTGAGTGCTTTGGGGTGCTCCTTGTCGGGCTGTCCTTTATCCGCTAAGTCCGATGGTCCTTCGGCTGAATATGCTATTACAAAACGCTGGTTCCTGCTGCTACATACGCTGATGTGCTGGATCAAAAACGCTGCCTAGCTGAGTTAAAAACGCTGATCTGCTGGCTGGTTTTGTCGCTGTTTTGCTGTCCCCTTGCTGGCAGAAACACCACACTGAAAAAGCTGGAAAGGCTTGCTGATGCAGAGTTTGCAAAACACTGTCTAAAGGCTGAAATCTCCTGCTGAAATCGCTGGTATGGCTGTGCAAAAACGCTAGACAGCAGGTGTTAAAAACACTGCTGAGGCTGTTTGAAAACACTGCGTTTGCTGGTCCTTTGCTTGCCGAAGTCCCCTGCTGAAAACGCTGGCCTGAGGTGGTCGAAAACGCTAGCATGCATGAGAATCTGTGGCTGAAATTGCCAAGGCTTCTTGAGGTTGGTCTTGCTTGAGAAGGTGCCTGTTGAGCAATGCTCCTGTTGCCTCTTCTGCCAGAAAGTGCTAGCGCTAGGTTTCTACTTATACAAAGTTAGCAAAATTACCCTACCTACTTTCCAACAAAGTCACTTAAAAATAATAAGTGAAAAATGTCAAAAATAGGAAAAAAAGGTCTATTCACTGTAAAAATGCTACTGATGGGTTCTGACTGTAATCTGATGATCATGTTGTGTGCAATCAGAGGATATGCATCTAATCTAAGTGTCTGGACGTGCACGGTCTGCGAACACACTCACAAAAGTGTCAGATCACTTCCTATTCTAGACTGACTTGACTGACCTGAACCCTGGTCATGCTGTAGCTTGTCCACGGACACATAGGGTTGGATGTGTCACATGACATCCCCTCCTTTTCAAAGTGAGGTATTGGTACCGATCTGTATGGCGTCTAGGGAGATCGCCAATAACATCCGGAATCCTGGAAAGGACTCTTCGCCGGCCCACTCTGATGTGTTGGTCGTGCAATACTTGAACTTCATAAAGGTCTGCAATGCTTGCTTCTCTGGGCTGCGCCGAAAGCGACACAAAGTCTTCTGTGGCTCCTTCAATGCTTCAACTTCGTCTAGAGTCATGCTTCTTCCTTCTTCAAGAATCTCCATGGCTGAAAATTCTTGAAACCACTTCCAACACAAAAACATGAACATACCTATTCCATGTAAAGTAACTAGAAAAACTCTTGTCTTTTCTAAAGACTGTGCATGCAATGTAGATGAACAAAGAGATGGAGTGCCAAACCGTTCACCACACACACGCAAACAATCAAATCGAATCTTTCTCTTCTTACAGAACACTACCAAAGCTCTGATACCAATGTAAGGTGCAGCGGAATGAATGTTGAACTTTGCTCAAGATGAGTGCTCCGAACTGTGCTCAAGGTTCCTTTTACTTATGGAAGGGAGAGCCTTCCGTTCTTTAATGAGAGTGCACAATGGATACAAACAAAGTAAATGGACACTATGAATGAAGGTGCATGAGTCTGAGAGATAGAGAGAGAAGAGAATATGACACCAGAGACGTTGTAAAACCCTCCTCCAAGGGCCCCACTCTTGATGGTGAGAGTGGTCTACTATTGATTGCACAATCTGGTACAATGGCTGATGCAATGAGTCTAAATGCTTGCTATGTTGTTGTTGACGGTGTGGACGACGAGGACGAGGCTAATACTGAAAACTGAGTGCTTTGGGATGCTTCTTGTCGGGCTGTCCTTTATCCGCTAAGTCCGATGGTCCTTCGGCTGAATATGCTATTACAAAACGCTGGTTCCTGCTGCTACATACGCTGATGTGCTCGATCAAAAACGCTGACTGACTGAGTTAAAAACGCTGATCTGCTGGCTGGTTTTGTCCCTGTTTTGCTGTCCCCTAGCTGGCAAAAACACCACGCTGAAAACGCTCAAATGGCTTGTTGATGCAGAGTTTGCAAAACACAGCCTAAAGGCTGAAAACTCCTGCTGAAAATCGCTGGTATGGCTGTGCAAAAACGCTAGACTAGGTTTCTGTGCAAGAAAGTGCTAGCACTAGGTTTCTACTTATACAAACTTAGCAAAATTGCCCTACCTACTTTCCAACAAAAGTCACTTAAAAATAATAAGTGAAAAATGTCAAAAATAGGGAAAATAGGTCTATGTACTGTAAAAATGCTACTGATGGGTTCTGACTGTAATCTGATGATCATGTTGTGTGCAATCAGAGGATATGCATCTAATCTAAGTGTCTTGACGTGCACGGTCTGGGAACAGACTCACAAAAGTGCTAGATCACTTCCTATTCTAGACTGACTTGACTGAACTAAACACTGCTCATGTTGTAGCTTGTCCACGGACACATAGGGTTGGATGTGTCACGTGATAGCCAGGGCCTGCCACAAAGGTGACAAATTATAACAAGAAAATCACTAATGTGTTACCATGTTCCTTGAATTCTATATTACTCTTTGAAGGAACGGAGAATTCATGATGCCATAAACATCAGGTACAAGTCCAATGGTTCTTTTTGTTTCTTCGCAGACGGTGTTCAATGAACTATGACCTGTCTGGAAACATCAAAACTATTGGCATTCTTGTTACAGAGTTCCTCTTTGCTTTGGAGTGATCCGAGGACACAATCGTGTAACAGACTTGGACACTCCAAGTCAAGAATCTACCGCGACAGCACCACATAACCACTTCAAAACAGTTCACAATTTATTCGACACTGGCCCAACGGAGTTCCGTGCCTAAAGTTATTGGCCCCAAAGACTGGCGCCCCTTTTGGTATTTCTTTTTGTATTAATCTGAGTTCAAAGTACAAGAGTGCAGGCAGGCGCTCACACTCAGACTCTGCGTCCAGATGCTCTAAGTTGTGAGAGGCCTGCTCACATATTTATAGATTACAAGGAGTGCTAAAAGCAGAGCCCAAAAGCTGAAAATCAAAAGCTTTCAATAATACAGCAAGGCTCTTTCTCTCTCTCACAAGCCCTCTTTCTTAAATAAAGCAGAGCTTTTAGCTCTCTCTCTCTCTCTCTCTCTCTCTCTCTCTCTCTCTTTTTATGCTTTTCTGAAAATAAAGCAAGAGAGCTCTTTCTCTCTCTCCAGTTGTGTAGGAAAATCAAAAACAGCCAGCCATAAAACCCGCCGCAATTCACAGGATGCCACGTGAGCAGTACGGTTTTTCTGGATTTTGCGTCGTAATTTGCGGAGCCTGCCACGTGTCACCTGCAGGTTCTCATACATCCAGCCAACCACGTCATCATTGGCCATCAGAGAGTGTGTATGTGTGTGTTAGGGTTTGCCAAGTCACCATTTTGTGGCATACCCCCCTCTTGAAAGCATTGTAATCGCCCTCGATTACGCTTGCAAAACAGACAGAAGCCATAAACTACCTTAGCAGACACTGACTGTTAGTACCTACGTATTAGGAACACACATCTAGCACATGTACTAATCAACAGTCACATCACACGACATCACAGGACATTACGAGACATCACACAACATTCAACATTGATTCGGATCTTAGACCATGAGTTATCGACAATGTAGCTAGCAATCGCATCTAGATCCAGTCGGGACCTCATAGGTGCCCGATTGACTAACCCCTATTGCAACCATGTCTATTCGAGATCATTTAAACCAAAATGCTGCAGGCATTTCGTTTATCAGTTCCTGCAGTTAAAAACAAGTCAAGAACAAACGAGTTTCATATTCAGGAATTCCATTTCATAAAGTCATACAACAGAATACTGTCAACTCTCAGTATCCCTGAAGCTCAAAGAGACATCAATGACTCTAGTATTCTAAAATTCGAGGCATCTGTTGACAAAGGAGCGGAGTAACTCCCCTCTTGTGCATCCCACTGCACCAGATCTGCGGCCAAGCTAAATTCTGGGTTCCATTTGGAATAGACTATGCAAACCAAAAGCTTCAAGGTAAAGATTCACAATTTGAGGAGTATCTGCTAGGTCCTCCTCCTCCATCCACTCCGCATCCATTGCGAAGTAGGTCTTGAATTTAACCAAGAACCGTCAGTTTGCTTTACCTTCTTTCTTTCTTTCTATGCCAATTTTTGTTCTAGGACGAGTATCTGCTCGTTTCGTCCAATTCGGGTTGCACATCTAGCAAATCGAATTAGCAATCTCTAATTGCCCGTCAGTCTGCGCGTGGAACAATAACGAGAACTGCAACCGCGTGCCTATGTTCTCCCAAATAGCCGTCCGAAAGCAAACTCGTGAACGTGGGGTCCTTGTTGGAGACAATCGTCTTAGGCATGCCATGTAATCTGAAGACCTGGGCAATAAACAATCGTGCCCACGCTGTGTTCTCGAGAGATGAAATCCATTGCAATACTTTCCCAAGGCGGGTAGGTATGGGTAAAAGGCTGTACCAATCCATGCTTTATGCCTGTCAAACTTGACCTAGCATACCAAGCAACTGCGCACAAACTCGTCCACATCCTTCTTGAGTCTTGGCCAATAGACATATCTCTCTACCCCTTTCAAGGTGGTAGCAATGCCGTGGTGACCCGTAAAAAGCGCACAGTGGCATTCTTCTAGAACCTTTTCCCTCAACGGCTGTGTAACGCACAACATGTTTTCTTCATCAAGTAGCTATCCCGAATGGAATAGTCCGCTACCATCTTCCCTTTTCTGTATTCAACTGAATACATCCGCAAAATCTGTTTATGTGGCATACTGACCGACCATATCCTCGAAGTTTCTATGATGTATCATGGAAATAGCCAGAACCAACAGCTTTTGGGACAAAGTATTTGCCACCAATTTCTTTTGTCCCTGCACATGAATAATCCGGAAGTAAACCGTGACAAGATGTTTGCCCACCGCATCTGCTTTTTCCAAAACTGCTTCCGTGAGGAGAAGTAGCGTAAACTCCCATCATCTGTGAAAGCCGTAAAATCGGCTCCGAGTAGGTAATGTCGCCACTGAATAAGAGCATGGATAGCCGCCAAAAGCTCTTTCTCACAAATCTGTGCTGTCAATTCTAGCCTTGAGAACAATCGGCTCTCATAGGCAATGACATTGGCCTTCTTGCATTAAGACCGCATTCAGACTACGACCACAAGTATCACAATATACTTCAAACGACTTCTGCAAGTCCGGCAAAGTCAAAACTGGTCTCGTAATCAATTTCTCTTTCAAATTCTGAAAGGCAGTCACCTCTGTGGGTCCCCTCGAGAAAGGGACTCCTTTCTGTGTCAAGATATGCAACGGGGAAGCAACCTCTGCAAACTTTCTACTGAACCGCCTGTAGCACGAACACAATCCCAAGAAGCTTCTAACTTCATAGACATTCTTCAAATCGGGCCAATCACGGATAGTCTCTATCTTGGCCGGATCCATTTGCACTCCTGCTAACACAATGTATCCCAAAAAGTGTATCTCTGGTAGGAAAAAAATTCACTTTTCTTTGCACTAATCACTAACTTGTGATATCGTAATGCCTGAAAGACTTGAAGCAAATAATCTCTATATTCTACCTCATTCTTGGAGAAAACAATGATATCGTCAAAGAAAGTGCCAACAAATAGCCTGTACTCCCGAAAAAATCATGTCCATCATCCGGTTAAATGTCGCAAGAGCATTGGTTAGGCCAAAAGGCATCACCAAAAACTCAAATAACCCAAAAGTCGTCCGAAAAGCTGTCTTATAGACGTCTCATGGCACGATTCGGATTTGATGATATCCTCTCTTAAAATCAATCCTGCTAAAGCACAAGGATCCTTGTAATATATCGAGTATATCATCGATCCTAGGAATCGGAAATCTGTTCTTGATAGTGATTTTGTTGAGAGCTCTATAATCGATGCACATTCTCCAAGATCCGTCTTTCTTCAAAATCAACAACATTGGAGAGCAATACGGTGAAGTACTAGGCTGGACAAGACCCTTTTCCAAGAGGTCTTTCACTTGGTTCATAATCTCTTCGTTCTGTGCTCGGCTCACACGGTAAGGTGGCCGGTTCAGTGGCGTGCTTCCAAGTATCAGATCAATGGTATGATCTTCAGGACGCGCAGGTGGTAACTCTTCTAAGTATCAGATCAATGGTATGATCTTCAGGACGCGCAGGTGGTAACTCGCCTGGCAGGCCCAATGAAAAGCAATCGGCATGTGTGGAGAAAATCTTGGCGTTCTTTTGTTCAAGTCAAAACATTTATCCATCGTTCAGTTCTCTCCCAAAAAAAAAGCGAGTAAAGAAACTGAAGTTCATCAAGTACAATCTCTAAGCCCTTCATTTGTAAAAGTCGCATTTTCCCCTCGGCAGTCAACCACGGCATTGTTCTTGTGGTACCAAAGGATTTCGAGTAGAACGTCACAACCTTCCAAGGCAATTACGTAAAACTCCGCGTGCCCTAAACACCCCTGTCATTGCAAACGAAGTTTGTCAATGCTCTGTGTAATGGCAGCATCCCGTCCGAGTGCCACTCGAACTACCTCCGCCTGTGGCCTCAGCCTGTCGGGCGTAATTCCAAATCGAGCCGCCAATTCAAGAAGTTGGCCTTGGCTCCTTCAAAAGAGCTTCCTGATCTTTCCTTTTGCCCTAAAAACGGCAAAGTTTGTACTTTCATTTATTTAATTCAGTTCGGGTCCCATGCAATGTGGTACCAAATCTAATTTTATCTGCCTTTTTTGCCACGTCGCTCAGCTGCTTTCGAACTTTCTGGCCTTTCTTCATCCTATTCATTCGGTGTCTCGTCAGGGAACTTCGCGGAGATATGTCCAGTTTCCCTGCATTCAAAGCACTTCCCCTCCTTTATGTAGAGAGCCCTCTCTTGAGGAGTAAGCTTGGGTCGTGCATCCTTCTCTTTCTGTTGTGGGTCGCTCTTTCTCTTTCTACTTTCATTTTTCGAAGTCTATTCGGCTCTTTGCGTCATGATCTTATCTGTGGGGTAGGTCAGACTGCTAGAGTGAATGGCAAAACCCCGTTTCGCATGACTCATCAACTCCTGAACGGAAGCTGACTTTTATTCTAAGCAGTGATCTCGGATCTTTGTAGTAGACCCAAGGTAAACCGCTCAATCTCCTCCTTGAACAAGATCTTCTTAAATGAAGAGGCGGGTAGAAAAGAGCTCTAGAATCTCTCGCAATAAGCGTCCATTGTATCCTTCTTGGTCATCCGAAGATGGTTCCAAGCAGTTCGTATATCACGTTCATACTCTCGAGTTAGCCAAGAAGAAATAAAGCTTTTTAAATTTCAGCCATTTAACTGGCGTTGTCTTGTTCAATAGAAGCGTGGACCACCAAGTTTGAGCATTCCCCTTAAAGCAAAAGGCAGCTCTCCAAATCTTAGAGTGCTCTGAGTAACGCCCTCCCGCGAAAGCAATGTCAAACTGCTAGACAAAAGACAAAGCCTTCGAAGCATCTCTATAACCAGAAAACATGTCATATTTAATTGACTGTCCACCTTCTCTGACTTTCTTGCTTTTGTCTTCCAGAAAGTCATACTGGTTGGCTTTATAAAAATTCGTCTTCTTTGCATAGAAGTTGCTGTCATCAGAGTCTTAAATGTCTATAGACGAGTCCTCTGTAGAACTGTCACTCACGGGGCGAGATTTAGACTTCTTTGCCTTTTTCTTGCCCTTTCCGAAGCGTTGCTCTTTGCTTCGCTTTTTGCCTTTTCTGTCTGCTTCGCTCGAGTCAGATGAGCTAGAAGAACTGTCAGAAGAAGAAGAAGAAGAAGAAGAAGAAGAAGCACTGGGTACTCCTTCAAATCGAACACGCTTCTTCTGTTTCTTTGCCTTTCCAAAAGTAGACTGACGACCCAAATAACCCGGGAAGTCAGTGCCTTTCTTCTGCTTTTGGCTGTGCTTTTCAGCTTTGTTCTGCGCGTCAAAAAGCTAGCTCTGCTAATTTCTTCTCTCTATACTTCTTGGGAGTAGGAGGTTTCTTGAGAGCGGGTTTTCGGGGTGGTTTTGTGGTTTTCTGCCACTACGCATGCACCTCTTCAAAAGAAGTCTTGCTCATTTATTTAGCCAATTTCGGGTCCTTGGAAAAATTAAGCATCATCTTTGTTGCATCGCCGATCAATTGTCGGTGCTCCATCTCTTGACGCTCCGCCTGAGTAGGCAAAGGCAAGCCATACTCGCGTGAATCTTCGTTGTGATCCCTTCCCGCATCACTGGATGCAGAGGGAGTCGACTGATCTTTGCCTGAAGCCATAGGTGCCGCAAGAAAAAAATTGGGATCTGATTTCCCGTAGAAGAGAAATCGGACGTGCTCTAATACCACTGTAACAGACTTGGACACTCCAAGTCAAGAATCTACCACGACAGCACCAAATAACCACTTCAAAACAGTTCACACTTCACAATTTATTCGACACTGGCCCGGCGGAGTTCCGTGCCTAGAGTTATTGGCCCCAAAGACTGGCGCCCCTTTCGGTATTTCTTTTTATATTAATCTGAGTTCAAAGTACAAGAGTGCGGACAGGCGCTCACACTCAGACTCTACGTCCATATGCTCTGAGTTGTGAGAGGCCTTCAATAATACCGCAAGGCTCTTTCTCTCTCTCACAAGCCCTCTTTCTTAAATAAAGCAGAGCTGGCGATGGCAGCTATGACAAAGCAGTTGCATGCCAGATCCCGACCATCGCGTGCACCACCAACTCTCAATCTCTCTCTTTCATTATCTGCTAGTCGACGAGTCTCTCTCTCTCTCTCTCTCTCTCTCTCTCTCTCTCTCTCTCTCTCTCTCTCTCTCTCTCTCTCTCTCTCTCTATGATTTTTTGAAAATAAAGCAAGAGAGCTCTTTCTCTCTCTCCAATTGCGTAGGAAAAGCAAAAACAGCCAGCCGTAAAACCCGCCGCAATTCACGGGATGCCACGTCAGCAGTACGGCTTTTCCGGATTTTGCGCCGCATTTTGCGAGGCTTGCCACGTGCCACCTGCGGGTTCTCATGCATCCAGCCAGCCACGTCATCATTGGCCAACAGAGAGTGCGTACGTGTCTGGCTCCATTGATCTGGAGAAGTGCATTTTCAAATTGTTTTGGTCACTAGAAGATTCTCTCGTTTCTTTTTGGCCTGGAAAATAAGTCTTCCGTTCATTAACTTATAACCAACCGTTGCATGATTCATAAGTTCTTACATAGTGTGTCGCTTACACTTGTCTTCCAAGGCTAAATTTTTTAATAAGAAAGCTGGCACATACACGTCCCAAAATCTCTGATTATAATCTTTCAAAGTGGTTGGAGAGCATCTTCAATTTCCCCAACCTGCAATAAGTTGTACTCTAAAAAGAGAGTAGACAAAGAACCCCACCATGACATAGCAATGTCCTTGAGGAATGCCGCTCGACGAGAAATCTCAGATTCCTTTGTTAATTGCCAAGAGAAATGTTGTCAAATTGTTGTAGAAATTGAAGAGCTTTCTTTCTTTTTTTAACACCAGAGAAGATGAAGAACTTGATTGTGGATCCATCATCTTAAGTCTTCGGTCGAGAAGGGGGGACTACATATTGGGGGCAATAACCATAACCATTCCAAGTCGGAAATGGTGGTGGCAGTGAAGGAGGCAGTAGAGGTGCCACTGAAAAAAGTGGTAGAAGTGGAGGTCTTGCTACCATCTAACAAAAACCACTGCCCATTGGAAATTGGAATCGTAGTATAATCTCCCGGAATGTGTTGAAGCTCTCAAACTGTCATGTGAATGAGGTAGTTGCACCAATTGCACAACTAGAGGAATCATAGACTGGAGAAACCCTCTCACCGAATCTGTTTACAACTGGGCCCTGCCCATTTATTTATAGGCACTTTGCCTAAAGCAACATAAAACACACTGGATACTTTTACAAGTGCTAAAAGCCCTAAATCATTGGACATGTTTTAGTAGAAGCTTTTAAAGGTCCACTGCTTTAATAACTGGCCCCAAAAAAGCCTCTCCAACGTAAAACTGCAATGTCAGCAAATTTCAGGTTGTTCTAAAAGTTTTGCGGGCGCCCAAACTCAAAGATTGGTCCTTTGATCCCCCTCCTCATGTGCTGCCCCATCTGATGCTCCTATAACGCATCAATACGGTGCCATGTCAACAGCTTGTCACACCAGTACTCTTCGGAAGGCTTCTTTGTGCACGTGATTGTCTTTACAAGTGTTTTCAAGTTCAGTTATTTCAAGCCTATGATTGCACGTCTATTGAGGAACGTTCCTCATTGTCTGTCACAAGTTTCCAACTGGTTTCAAGTCCCATGGATGAAGTAACATAGGTATCCAAGTCTTGAGAATTAAAGACAGAATCCTCACCAACACAGGTATTACAACTTCCATTATTACTTTGAGAAGCAAACTAACAGTGCAATCAATCCTTATATGCTGAATTGGTCTACCTTGTGCCAAGGATGAGCCTTGAGTTGTGGAAATTTAAATTCTGTGTAGTTGGGATTCATGCACTTAATCTCTTCTCGTGTGGGTGTTCCCAAAACCTGTAATTAGAAGCAAAAGAAACCAAGAAAATAATGAAACAAGAATACACAGATTTTGAGACACACTTCAAAATAAGGTTCTGCGAATCTGCCTTGATAATCTCAACCAGCTGATCGACTCCACTTTCGCCAGGGAATATTGGCTGTTTGAACACAGAAAATTGACATAGATGTCTCAAAAATCTTCAAGTGTCCATAAACTGAACCCTTGAAAACACTCAAACCTGTCCAAGCATAAGCTCAGCCATAACACAGCCTGTAGACCAGATGTCGATCGCTGTGGTGTACTCAACAGCTCCAAAAATCAGCTCAGGGGCTCGATAGTATCGTGAGCAAATATAAGCAATGTTTGTTTCTCCCTTTACCTAGAGTCAGCGACAAGGGAAAAAGTGCACCCTTAGCAGAATTGACGACTCCACAATATATCAAACTATTGCATTCAAAAAATGCCTACCAAAACTTTTGCACTCCCAAAGTCGCAAAGCTTTAACTGATGAGTATGTGGATTCACCTGTTGATACAAAATAGCTCTCAGCATCCACTCTCATAGCTACATATGTATGTAGAAAAGTCTGAAGTTGCCCAGAGACTAATTTTCTTTTACTCCGATGCCAAATGCAAAATCTCCTTGTATTTGCTTGTACATACATTATTCAAAACGTTGGCTTCAACCCACCAAAAGGTTCTGAGGTTTGATGTCCCGATGGCAAACTCCCATCGCACCATGAATGTACGCCAGTGCTCTACAAATCTGCACTGGCCCAAAAACCGAGTTTATCCATCTAAATAGCCACAAGTTCTTAATATTAAATTTTCTTGCTGGACAGTTACCTGGTAAGTATAAAGCTTTACAAATAGAAGGGGCATTCTTTGATTCATCCTGTTGTAATGCTTGGCAATGCGATAGACTGTCTCTGGGACATACTCAAGAACCAAGTTAAGAAACACTTCATCCTTCTCTGTAGAGGAGTAAAAGCAATGCTTCAGAGAAACAACATTGGGATGATCAAGCAGTCGCATAATCTGCAATTCCCTATTCTTGTATCTTTTATCCTGCAGCACTTTCTTAATTGCAACAGTCTCGCCTGTCTCCAGACATTTCCCCTACAACCAACAAAAGGTTAATAAATTGAAGATGCAGCAGAGACCATCCTGCCACCTGGTTAGTGACCAAGAGTATACCCACTTGGAATACAACTCCAAAAGAGCCAGTGCCAACAACTCGCTCAGCCATGTAGCTTATCGTCTGAAAATGACAAATGTGACTGATTTTGAGGTAGTTTTTAAGGAAGGCAAACCATTGTAAGAGCACCAAAGGATACACATCTAGCTGACAATTGAAACCAGCAAGCTTACTTGTTTAGGCTGACCATTCTTACCACCTATGGTGGTTACAATAATGTGACCAGTCTCAGCTCCATTACCATCTACCACAGCGGCCTCAATTTCCTGCAATTAACATCACAGTATTTAGAATAGGAATGGTTCAATTCTCTGCCCTTTTCATCTTTGAGATTATGATTTTCTGAAGAAAACTGGCTCTTCTATCTTAAGCTGAGCGGCCAATCCTTGCAGACATAATCAGCAACCTGCTGCCCTTCATGCCTCCTCTTGTCTTCCCGTTACCTACCTTTTCCCCCCACATCCCCCTCTCTGCCCACCCACTACTACCTTGCCCTTGCCAGCTTACTACTTAAACCCTCTCTTCCAAAAAAAGAAAACCCTCTTGTCCCTCACCCACCTCCACCCCACCCACTACTACCTTCACTAGCCAGCTTCCTGTAGCACAAACCCCCCCCCCCCCCCCCCCCCCCCCCCCCCCCCCCCCCCCCCGCCTTCCCGGTGGGGTGGTTTTTCCTTTCAAAACTCCCTTCACATGCACGCAGGAACATCCTATCTACCTACTTCAAAGACCAAGTAAACTCACGAAAGCCAAGAAAGCCTTAAATCAAGGACCTTGTGGGCCTGTTTGCACTACTTGCATATCCAACCAAGTTCATTACCCTGTGTATGCCTCTGTCCATAAATGATTACACAAAGCATAATTGGTGATGGTTACACTATGCATAACTGACCAACGTGAGCAATTAGCCTAGGCCTCATGTATCCAAATCTCAAAGATATAGAAGTAAACTTGCATAAAATGTATGCTAATGTGCGTTACGAAACTTGTGATTTTCAGCACATACTTGAAAGTTCAGTCAAAGGTGAACGGTTGCTTGGAGACATTCTAAAATTCTAGGCTTCCAAGGTCCTATAAAACGACGGTTAGGCCCTCATAGTCTACCAATGTCGAATATAGGTACCTGTCACACATAACGGATGAAAAACCAGACACGAATCAAAACCACAGGAATCAAAACACCCTTGCTTGGCTGTACTACTACTTAGTTCTTTGGTTATTTAGAATCAAAAACCCCTTGCTTGGTTGATTCTAGGCTTCCGAGGTCATATAAAAGAAGGGTTAGGCCCTCATTTCCTACCACTATCGAATTTAGGTACCTGTCAGGTGTAACGGATCGAAAATGTGACAAAGATCAAATACCACAGAAGATAAGACAACCCTTGCTTGATTGTACTGCTACTTAGTTCTTTGGTTCTTTACTTAAGAATGGTTCTTTGGTTCTTTACTTGAGAATGTTCCTTGCCCGAAAGAGAGACATAAATGAAATGAAATGAAATGTAATATAACGTCTTCAAAAGGCCAAAATGACCTATGAGACAAAAAGCTTACATGTGAATCTAATACCAGGTCTGGGTACAAAAAGTACAAAGAACTGAAAAGAAAATAGTGGGTAGGGGTGGGGTGAAAGCTGATACAAAGGTGATACAAAGGGGGGGTGAGCTGGTACAACGAAGTTCTCTGACAGTAGAGGCATCATATACAAATACATCAGTATCCAAAAGGACGGCTCCTATGTCGCGCCAGTATGGTATGGATCCTCTTATCACAATCTACGTCGATGTCGAGAGGGCCCCCTCATTCGTGGGCGACGGGACCTCCCCAACTCTATCGTCCAATCAAGTATGCCTTTGGTGCTGCTCTGCTGTGGGGGCTTCTTGGACTCCTCTGCCTGCGAGACTGAAAGAAATCTGTAATCTGCCACTATCGCTGGATCTCTCATTGTGCCCCTCTTCAAGAGGTCCTCTCTGTGCCTGCAAATCTCCAGTAAGTATAATCCGAGGCATCTCTGATCCTAGTATCTCATGACTCTAGAAAGTGATCCAAAACCCTCTCTGAATAGACCATGAAAGCTGCCTCATCTCATAGTATACTGGGCACTGACATATGTAATGTAGCTCTGTCTCGGGCTCCAGCTGGCACACTTGACAAATCTTAGACTCAACGGGTACTCCTCTAAATCTGTCTGTCTCGATCTCCAGCTGATGTGAAGATGTGCGTATCTGACCAATAGCACATCGTATCCCGTGGGATAGTTGAGTATCCATGTATCCTGGTCTGATCACAAAACCATCCTCCGTAAGCTGGAGAAGATGCTTTCTATAGAAAGCCATCTTCATACCCAACTCATGTGTAGGCTGTATCCATGTCCTCTTCATAGCCAACTTAATCAAGTCCTGTCTGGTGAGCCTGGTAATCTCTGCCCTAGTGAGGGAGATGGAGGGAGCATCCAAAAAGTATTGAAATGGGGGTAGCTGATCCATATTAAATCCATGTAGCTAAAACCAAGATGCCATCTCTGCATACCAACATGATCTATCTCCTTGCAATGCTAGCTGTCGCGAAGACTCTAGTGCTAATCGAGCATATCTATCTCTAGGGAGAGCCCATGAGCTATGCATAAATGAAACTGATCGAGTGAGTGCCTCCACTACCAATGGAGAAGCAGTGACCTCTACCCTAACAATGTCATGTGGTACTGAGGCCTTGGCCCTACTTATGAGAGAAATCATAGACACCAAGGGCTTTATAGTTGAACCTGAGGAAAGCCACTTGGCTGCCCAAAAACGTTGGGGGCTGCCTCCCAATAGGCTGCCTACAGTGGAAAACACGGCACCAGCCCCAACTAGGGCCTAGGGAAAAATTGGTGAGGGCTGGGATAAAATATCCCAAGCCTCTAGGAGGCTATATGGCCAAGAACTCAGGACTAGAATGATCTATAAATAACCTAACATGAGAAAACTACCTCCCTCTGGCTGGGCACAGCCACAAATTAGCCCTAACTCAAGACTAGACATGACTATAAATAACCTGACATGAGAAAACTACCTCACTCTGGCTGGGCATAGTCACAAATTAGCCCTCACTCCCTATCACATGTCCCTGTGACTTACCGGGACCGATTGGACAAATCCAAAGAGATGCCAAACTCTTAACACATACTTGCTAAATTGAACCTCAAGAAGTTGTCTTGATATGCTAAAGAAGCTTTCGTAGTAGCCTCCACAACAATCTTGGTAAGCTTTTTGTAAATTGGTTCAAAAGGTGTCAGGTGCAATAGAATTGAAATGGTGAAGATCTAGGTTTTACACTTCCACAAATCTTTTACTTCCTTTCCTTGCATTCGTGATTGCTTTTAGCTTGGATAATGGTTCCTTTTGTTGGGGGGTAAATGCCCAGAGGTCACTCCCAATGTTAGGTGCAGCGGAATGAATGTTGTATTTTCTCAAGATTAGTGATCTTTATTGCTCAAGGTTCCTTTTAGTTCTTAGGGAAAGAGAGAGCTTTCTGTCTTATGGAGAGTGCTATGATCACGAACAAAGTGAGTGGATATTGTGCGTGCAAGTGAATGAGACTGAGAGAAGGAGAGAGAAGAGATACGACACCCGAGAGGTTGTAAAACCCTCCTCCGAAGGCCCCACTCTCGTCGGCGAGAGTGGTCTATTCTTTGATTGCACAAAGGTGTACAATGCGTATGCAATGGACTATGCAACTTGGTCTATGCCGATGACGACGACAACGACGACGATGGCTGAAATCTGAGATCTTCTAATCGCTGAATTTCAGGACTGTTTCGGTGGCTGAAAATGACTGTTTTGGCTGCGTTTTCTTGGCTGAAAAATGAGGTTTCTTAGGGCTGAAAACTGATGTAACTAAGTCAGACTTTGTAAATAATTAATTTATTTACGAGAAAAGAATTATCTAATTAGTTGTGTGCACACCAGAATAGACCTAGCAGTTCTAAGGCCTCAGGTGAGCCTAAATGCGGGCCACAACACCTCAGAGGGACCTTAGCAGAAATTACCCTGAAGCCCTAGTGATTGGGAAATCGGGTCTTCAGAAAGGGGTAAGCAGTAGCCTCAGATTTTAGGCTCAGGAAAAATACGCGCATCAGTACAAGCACATGAATGAGATGGGGTCCTTAGAACAGTGACCCTAAGGCTAATAAAGCTAATAAAGCCTTAGGGTAAGTTTCGTTAAATTAAATTTAACGGTCCGTGCCCGGACAGGCGGCCGGACAAGTGTGAACAGGTAAAGGCGGTGCAGTGCAAGTGCGGCATTGCGCCGACAGACCTTTGGTGTTCTCATAAAAGAATCATTGGTAGCATTTGTTAGTTAGTTGCACATTTTTAATTAATGAGCTAGAAGTTTTTAAAGTCAAAAGTTGAATGGTTTTAAGTTTTTAAAGTAAATGTGCCAAGTGGCACACTTACCAATGCAAACTAACTCTCTCTCACTCTCACTCTCACCCTCTCTCTCTTCCTAGCGCCCCCTCTCCCTGATGGCTATTTAGGAGCCCCCCTCCCTCATTTTCAGGGCTGGCAGTGCACCTACCCCCCCTAATGTGAGCGTGCTCTACGCGGTGGAGCCCTCCATTGAAGCTTGAGAGCAGCCCCTTGCGACATATGTGGTAGCCTTGTGCTCCCATTGTCAAGAACAAGGGATCTCATAGTTATAGACACCTTCTGGTGAAGTTTCATCGCGAGAAGCTGCCGTAGACGCTCTCTTAGCAGAGTGCGGCTGCTGTAATTCTCTGTTTTTCAGCCCCTAATCACCTCGATTAGGGCTGTTTTCAGCAGATCAACCATGGAAATTCTCTTCTCTCTCCTTATCCTAAGTCTACATCAAGTTTGGCGCGATTCCATCGCGAAGAAGACCTCTGTTTCGGCATAGGGGTGTGCACAGGTAAGAATTTCAGGTTATGTGCAGAAAATTACAGCAAGCATGTGCGTGTGCATTTTGCTTGTTTCTCTTTTGTGTTCGATGCATAAATGAATGAACATGAAGGCAACACATAACGGAAGATGGACTCTCCTCTGTGAGAGCTTCCGATGAGCTGTTTTGGAAGATAGACTCTCTTTTCGAGAGCTTCCAACCAGTCTCGCAGAAGATGGGAAATCCCCTAAGCAGAAAGAAAGTGGAAACACTTTCTCAGTCAATAGTCAGAACAGAACAGAAGAAAGAATAGAGGACGGGCGTATGCCCCGTTCCTGTGCTTGTAAAGATTCTCCCTTAGTAATAAAGATATTCTCTTTATGGGGGGGGGACCAGCCCATCTTCTGGTCCCCAATGGAGTGTCAAGTTTTCTCTCTCCCTCTAATTCTCTTGAGTATTTGAAGTGCAATTAAACGTCAGTTTACGCTTCCGTATTTTTGGGACAATTGATGGTCTTTACGGGCTGAATCTGCTACACTTTAGGTGAATGATGCCGGTCTTAATTTGCTGCTGAAATCCAAAAACGCCAGGGGCTGAAATTGGTCCTTCTGTCGCCGGGGTTCTGCAAATGCAAAAACGCTAGGCTGATCTACTGTGTCGTGATGACGCCGGGACTGATTTGCTGTGCACAAATCGCCAAGGCTGATCTGATGCAAAAACGCTGGGTCTTCTGTGGAGAAAACGCTAGAGTAGTCGCGGGGGTTGGTCTTGCTGAGAAGTGGCCTGTTGAGCAAGGTGCTCCTGCTGCCTCTTCTGCCAGAAAGTGCTAACTTGGGTTTGCTTATATATTAACTTAGCAAAATTGCCCTACCTACTTTTGTTGGAAAGTCACTTAAAAATAATAAGTGAAAATCCCAATAAATAGGAAAATAGGCTAAATGCACTGAACAATTCCCCTAACTGATGCTAATGGATTCTGATGGGAATTTCGATGATCATGCTGTGTGCAACCGGAGGATATGCATCTACACTCAGTGACTGGGCATGCACGGTCTACGAATAGACTCACAAAAGTGCCAGATCACTGCTAATCTAAACTTGATCGAACTGATTGAACCCTGCTGTGGTATAGCTTGTCCACGGACACATAGGGTTGGGATGTGTCACGTGACACCCAATCTCCTCCCAACCGTTTCCACCACGTAGCTCTACTCCAGAGCTTCACAAAAATACTTTTTGTATATTTTTAGCCCACCATTTTGTACCTGTACAAGCATTATACCTCATTTTAGTGGCCTTTGAGCCATTTGGACCATTTTTAAGGTGTTCACATTGTCTAAGTGGCCAAATGGCTAATTTTAATAAAATGGTCCAAAACCTCATCACTTGAGTTAATGGACTTCTAGAAACTTATGTTGCTCTCTCCTGCAGCAAGCACTCAATTCTCTTTTTGCCTCTCTGCACTCCATCTACACGCACACATTCCACTGCCCAAACTCACCCAACCTAGGTTCGTTTACCTACTCTTTCAATTGGTATCAGAGCCTTGTGCAAATTCCTTGCGAGAAGTTCGCCACGAGCAGCTAAGTATTTCAGCCCTACACCCTCGAGAAGCTTTCTCTCCCATTTTAGGAAATTTTCATCGTAGAAAGTCTCTCCGGCAAGCAAGTTGCTGGAAATTTGTGAACAGCATGTGTTTTTTGTCCATTTTAGGACAAATTTCAGTATTTACAGGTCAATTTCAGCAATGAAAATTGGGCGTTTTGATGCACATAGCTGTCCCATGTATCAATTTGTAGATTGCACCTTGAAATTGTGAAAAAGCCCAAATTTTTGGACGAAAAATTCAAAAATTCAGCGTGCTGTAATTTTCTGCATAGAATTTCATAAATTAATAATTTTTTGAAAATTTATCAATTTTTTACGAAATTTGAAGGGAAGCTTCTAGAAGTGTTGTATTACCTTTGTGGCACATGTTTTTGCAAAAATCGTTGAAATTTCATGAATGTACTAATTTCTGAAACTTTTCACAGAAATTTGATTTTCTGCTTTTTGTGCACAAAAGCGATAATTTGGCCGCCTTCTCTTCGAACGTGAAGAATCTCTATGAAATCAAAAGATTCGAAGGCATTGGATTCGATTTGTGCAAAAAGAGAATGCAGGGCATTCTTTTCTTAGGATTGCGATGGTGCGCTGCAAGATGCAAAACATGTAGCGATGACAGATGAGACGTGGCTCAATCTAAACAAGAAGACTATTGTGTATGTAAAGATGGTTGTTTCGAATGAAATCTTGATATTGCCTATGCTGTGTGGGAAAAGCTCAAGGCCACATATGAAAACAGGCCGCCAGTGAACCAGGTGCACTTGATGCATGAATTGATGCGTATGCGATTGGATACTCCAAAGTTTGCAGCTAAGCACATTGGTGCTTTTACAAGTGTTCTCTCCAAGTTGCAGGACTCTTGCTCGCTTTTGATGATAAGTTAAAGGCCATATTTTTTATTATGACCTTGCTTGATTCTTGGGAGGCCGTGGTGGTCTTATTGTCTAATAACCCAAATCTTACCTTTCATGGGGTAAGGGGTTCTATCCTCAATGAGAAAATTAAACGAAAGGCATAGTTAGGGGCATAACAGATGATAGGAATGCTAATGCTCGTCAAAGGAACAGGAGCAAGAGCAAAGGAAAGCAATATGAGGTCACTTGTTACCAATGTGGTAGGAAAGGCCATATGTCACATGACACATCCAACCCTATGCGTTCGTGGACAAGCTACAGCATGACCAGGGTTCAGTCAGTCAACTCAGTCTAGGATAGGAAGTGATCTAGCACTTTTGTGAGTCTGTTCGCAGACCGTGCATGTCCAGGCACTTAGTGTAGATGAATATCCTCTGGTTGCACACAGCATGATCATCAGCATTCCCATCAGAATCCATTAGGGGAATTTTCCAGTGCATTAAACCTATTTTCCCTATTTTTGACATTTTTCACTTATTTATTAAGTGACTTTTGTTGGGAACTAGGTAGGGCAATTTTGCTAAGATAATATATAAGCAAACCAGAGCTAGCACTCTCTAGCAGAAGTGGCAGTAGGAGCTGGAGCACTCGCTCAACAGGCAACTTCTCAGCAGAACCCCTAGATGCCCTAGCATTTTTGCATCACAGCAGAAGGCTAGCGTTTTTGGACCAGATCAGCCAGTGTTTTTGCATTGGCAACAGCCTAGCGACAACAAGAAGCAGCAGACTCTCCACCGTCAGCAGATTTCCACAACAAGGACAAAGATCAGCCCTAGCGTTTTTGCATCTGCAAGGCACTTCGACGTTTTTGCAGATCTTCGCGACGGAATTTCCACAAGCATCAGCGTTTTCAGTTTTCAACATTCAGTACCCGCAGTAGAGTGTAACAAACTTGGACACTCCAAGTCAAGAATCAACCGCGACAGCACCAAATAACCACTTCAAAACAATTCACAGATCACAATAGATTTGCACTGGCCCGGCGGAGTTCCGTGCCTAGAGATATTGGCCCCAAAGACTGGCGCCCCTTTCGGTATTTCTTTTTGTATTAATCAATCATCAAAGTACAAGAGAGCGGTTAGGGTTTCACTCTCAGACTCTGCGTCCAGATGCTCTGAGAAGTGAGGCCCTCACCACTAATTTAAAGGTTACAAGGGATGCCCAAAAGCAGAGCCCCAAAAGCTTTTAAAATCAAAAGCATCAGTTCTCTCTCTCTCTTAGAGAGTCTTTTCTCTTTTTTTTTTATAAAAAAAGCAAAAGCAAAATTCGCGTCGCTCATCATTTTCCAAAAAAAAAAAAAAAAAAAAATCTTTTTTTTTTTAATAATCCGCCTCCGCGATTTCCGGAATTTAGGGTTTTTGGCAAAAATTAGGGTTTGCAGGAATTTTAGGGTTTCTGGCAGAAATTAGGGTTTTTTGTTGTCCGCCACGTCATCACTTTGTGACATACCCCCCTCTTGAAAGCATTGTAATCGACCGCGATTACGCCTGCAAAACCGACAAAAGCCATAAACCGTCTTAGCAGACACTGACTGTTAGTACCTACGTACTAGGAACACACATCTAGCACATGTACAAAATCGACAGTCACATCACACGACATCACAGGACATCACCAGACATCACAGGACATCACATGACATTCAACATTCATTCGGATCTTAGACCATGATTTATCGGCAATGTAGCTAGCAATCACATCTAGGTCCAATCGGGACCTCATCGATGTCCGATTGACTAACCCCTATTGCAACCATGTCTATTCGAGATCAATCAGACCAAAATGCTGCAGTCATTTCGGCTATCAGTTCCTGCACTCACAAGAAGTCAAGAACAAATCAGTATCATAATCAGGAATTCCATTTCATAAAGTCATCCAGCAGAATACTGTCAGCTCTCAGTATCCCTGAAGCTCAAAGAGACATCAGTGACTTTAGTATCAAAATCGAGGCATCTGTTGACAAAGGAGTGGAGCGACTCCCCTCTTGTGCATCCCACTGCACCAGATCTTCGGCCAAGCTGAGTTTCTGGGTTCCGTTTGGAGTAGACTATGCTAAACCAAAACATCGAGGTAAAGTTTCACAATCCGAGGAGTATCTGCTAGGTCCTCCTCCTCCATCCACTTCGCATCAAATGCAGGAAAGTTCTTGAACTTAACCAAGAACCGCCTTCGGACTTTACCTTTCTTCGTATCATTATGTGCCAAAATCTGTTCAGGAACAAGGATCTCCTCGTTTTCTTCCACTTCGGGTTGCTCATCAGGCTCCCCATCATCAGGCACATCACCCTTAACAGGGTTCAAGAGACTCACATGCAATGCATTATGAATCCTCCAAGTATCTGGCAGGTCCAATCGGAAGGAGACATCATTTATCTTGTCAGTAATCTGGAAAGGTCCGTAGTATCACATACTAAGCTTTGGAAAAAGCCTCTCCTTTCCCTTTTTTTTTTCTTAGGCGTGCCTTCTCAAAAGTAAGAGCACCCAATCATCCTCCTTCAGTTTCCAGTCGCGACGATGGCGATCCGCTGCCTTTTTCTGCCGTTCTTGAGACTTCTGTAAAGTCTCGTGAACCTTGGCAAAAGCCGTATCCAAATCTCGCGAATATTCATCCGCTTCAAATTTCTAATCTTTCGTGCTCAGGAAGGATGGAACCTTCGCAGCAGTTTCAACAATCTCTCATGGCGTCTTCCCCGTCGAAGAGTGTATCGTGTTATTGTAGGCAAATTCCACCAAAGGTAAGTTCTTTTCCCATTGAGTCTTCTGATGCGAGATACAAGACTTCAATAAATCTAAAATCACTGAATTGGCAATCTCAAATTGCCCGTCAGTCTGCAAGTGGAAAACTGAAGTTCATCAAGTACAATCTCTAAGCCCTTCATTTATCAAAGTCGCTTTCTCGGCCCGGTAGTCAACCACGGCGTAGTTCTTGTGGTACCAAGGGATCCCGAGTAGAACGTCACTCACGTGCCCTGAACACCCCTGTCATTGCAAACGAAGTTTGCCAATGCTCGGTGTAATGGCAACATCCCATCCGGGTGCCAGTCGAACTACCTCCGCCAGTGGCGTCAGTCTGTCGGGCGCAGTTCCAAATCGAGCCGCCAATTCCAAGTGAAAAGAAGTTGGCCTTGGCTCCTTCAAAAGAGCTTCTTGATCCTTCACTTTGCCCCAAAAAAAAAAACGGCAAAGTTTGTACTTTCATTCATTTGATTCGGTGCAAGTCCCACGCCATGTGGTACCAGTTCTGCTTTTCTATCTGCCTTTTCTGCCACATTCCTCAGCTGCTCTCGAACTCTCAGACCTGTCGTCGTCTTTATCATTCTGTTCTTTCTGTGCCTTATCAGGGCACTTTGCGGAAATATGTCCATGTTTCCCGCATCCAAAGCACTTCCCCTCTCTGATGAAGCGAGCTCTCTCCTCAGGAGTAAGCTTGGGTCGTGTATCCTTTTTTTTTTCTCTGGGTTGCTCTTTTTCATTCTACTTTCATTCCCAGAAGTCTGTTCGGCTCGTTGTGTCATGGCCTCATCTGTGGGGTAGGTCAGACTGCCAGAGTGAATGGCAAAGCCCCGCTTCGCATGACTCATCAACTCCTGAATAGAAGCTGACTTCTGTTCCAAGCAGTGATCTCGGATCTCTGTAGGTAGACCCAAGGTAAACCGCTCAATCTGTTCTCTGAATGAGATCTTCTTGAATGAAGAGGCGGGTAGAAAAGAGCTCCAGAATCTTTCACAATAAGAATTCACTGTATCGCTCTTGGTCATCCGGAGATGGTTCCAAGCAGCTCGTATATCTCGCTCAAACTCTTGAGTAAACCAAGAAGAAATAAAAAGCCTCTTGAATTTCAGCCATGTAACTGGCACAGTCTTGCTTAATAGAAGCGTGGACCACCAAGTACGAGCATTCCCCTCAGAGTAAGAGGCAGCTCTCCGAATCTTGGAGTGCTCTGAATAGCGTCCTCCCGCGAAAGCGATGTCAAACTGCTGTATAAGAGACAAAGCCTTCGAAGCATCTGAGTATCCTGAAAAGTATCAAACTTGATCGAGTGGCCACCTTCCTTAAACTCTCGGACTTTCTTGCTGTTATCTTCGAGAAAGTCATACTGGTTGGCTTTGTAAAAATTCTTCTTGTTCGCATAAAACTTTCCGTCATCGGAATCTGAGCTGTCTGTAGACGAGTCCTCAGTCTGTCAGTCTCTGGGCGAGATGTAGCCTTCTTTGCCTTTTTCTTGCCCGTTCCGAAGCTTTGTGTCTTGCTTCGCTTTTTGCTTTTTTTTTCTGTCTTCTTCGCTCTAATCCGAGGAGCTAGAAGAACTGTCAGAAGAAGAAGAAGAAGAACTGGGTACTCCTTCAAATCGAACACGCTTCTTCCGTTTCTTTGCTTTGTCGAATGTCGACTGACGACCCAAATATCCCGGGAAGTCAGTACCTTTGTTCTGCTTTTTGCCGTGCTTTTTGCCTTTCTTTTGCACGTCGAAAAGCTGAGCAATCCGTGCATCAACCACGTTCTCCAGTTCCTTCTCCGTATATTTCTTGGAGGTAGAAGGTTTCTTGAGAGCGGGTTTCGGGAGTGGTGTTGTGGTTCTCTGCCACTCCATCTGTACCTCTTCCAAAGAGGTCTGATTCATATATTTTGCCATCTTCGGGTCCTTGGCAAAATTGAGCATCATCTTTGTTGCATCACCAATCAATTGACGACGCTCCATCTCTCTTTGCTCCGCCTGAGTAGGCCGAGGCGGGCCGTACTCTCTGCCTGAATCTTCGTTGTGATCCCAGCCCGCATCTCCAGATGCAGAGGGAGTCGACTGATCATTGCCTGAAGCCATAGGTGCCGCGGAAAAAAAAAAAATTCGGGGATCGGATTTCCCGTAGAAGAGAAATCGGCCGTGCTCTGATACCACTGTAACAAACTTGGACACTCCAAGTCAAGAATCAACCGCGACAGCACCAAATAACCACTTCAAAACAATTCACAGATCACAATAGATTTGCACTGGCCCGGCGGAGTTCCGTGCCTAGAGATATTGGCCCCAAAGACTGGCGCCCCTTTCGGTATTTCTTTTTGTATTAATCAATCATCAAAGTACAAGAGAGCGGTTAGGGTTTCACTCTCAGACTCTGCGTCCAGATGCTCTGAGAAGTGAGGCCCTCACCACTAATTTAAAGGTTACAAGGGATGCCCAAAAGCAGAGCCCCAAAAGCTTTTAAAATCAAAAGCGTCAGTTCTCTCTCTCTCTTAGAGAGTCTTTTCTCTTTTTTTTTTATAAAAAAAGCAAAAGCAAAATTCGCGTCGCTCATCATTTTCCAAAAAAAAAAAAAAATCTTTTTTTTTTTAATAATCCGCCTCCGCGATTTCCGGAATTTAGGGTTTTTGGCAAAAATTAGGGTTTGCAGGAATTTTAGGGTTTCTGGCAGAAATTAGGGTTTTTTGATGTCCGCCACGTCATCACTTTGTGACAAGAGCCCCGAACCTCGCAGATCTCACCTTCCCGCAACAGATCCTCACCGCACGGTCAAATCCCGCAAAGTTTGCAGATTCAGCCCGGAAAACGCAGATTTCAGCATCTGCGTTTTCAGCGCGTCGTCATTGCATCGTCGTCATCACCGTCATAGAGTCAGAATTCAGCAGATAGAAGATTTGCAGATTTCAGCTCTTAGAGTTTTCAGATTTTAGCCCGTCTCGTCGTCGTCCTCATCGTCGTCGACATTGTCGTCAAGTCCAAGCATTGTAGAGATTTGTGCAATCATAAGTAGACCGCTCTCGCCATAGAGAGTGGGGCCCTTGGAGGAGGGTTTGAGAACCGTCTGGTGTCGTATTCTTCTCTCTCTCTCTCTCTTTCTCTCAGTCTCATGCACTTCCATTCAAATTGTGCATTCACTTTGTTTGTGTCCATTGCACTCTCTCACTAAAGGAACAGAAGGCTCTCCCTTCCGTAAGTAAAAGGAACCCTTGAGCACAGTTCGGAGCACTCATCTTGAGCAAAGTTCAACATTCATTTCTGTTGCACCTTACACCATACGAAGCCAGATTGCAGGTACTTTAAGAAAGAGTAAGAAAGGAAAAAGAATACGGGTGACAAGAAGACAAAGGACGATAAGGCAAATGTATCTGATAGTTCCAAGAACAAGGAGAAGGTCAATGTAACCTCCAATGTGGTGATTGAGGAACTGTCTTACATAGATGATAGTTTGTGTGCCACTATGTTTTGCCACTTTTGATGCAAGCAATTAGGGCAAAGTTTATCTCAGAAATAATCATGCTTACATGATTGATGGAATAGGGCCCTCGATAATGGGCAAGAACTTGTTTTACATGATGTCAGATCTGTTGGACAGCTTTGATATGCATGGTTACAGCACCATTTTCAGTGGTAGTACTTGAAAGCTCACAATAGGTGCTATGCAAATTGTTAAGGGCACAAAGAAGGGGACACTTTATTTCTTCCATTGCAAAGCCTTGCCAGGTAAGTTTCTTGCTATAGCAAAGATTCGTTCTCACTTGGAGCTTTGGCACAAAAGATTAGTCCATATGAGCCAAAAAGGACTCGATGTTCTTTCGTCTCGTGTTGATACTAAGGGCTTAAAGTTTGATTTTTTAAATGAATGCCAATATGGAAAGCAAGTGAGAAATTCTTATACTCTGGTCTCTCTCACAAATATGATCGTCTTAATCTTGTACATTCTAATGAGTGTAACATGCCTGTAAAGAGTATGGGTGGTGTTGCGTATTTTGTTTCCTTTGTTGATGATTTCTCTAGGAAAATTTCGGTTTATTTGCTCAGGAATAAAAGTGACATGTTTGCCATGTTTCACGCACGTACCAAACACATTGATGTACGGTACCATTTTATTTTGCTGATGGTTTGGTATCGTTGATCAAAATCAACACGCATGAAAACCCGACAGATGCTCTTACCAAAAATTTGTCTAAGCCATAACATGAGCATTGCCTACAAATGATGGGAGTTACATAGCTTAGAGGCGACTCTCTAGGCCTTTAATGTCACGTGACACATCCAACCCTATATGTCCGTGGACAAGCTACAGCATGATCAAGGTTTAGTCAGTCTAGTTTTAGAAGTGATCTAGCACTTTTGTGAGTCTATTTGTAGACCGTGCATGCCCAATCACTTAGTGTAGATGCATATCCTCTGGTTGCACACAACATGATCATAAGCATTCCCATCAGAATCCATCAAAATCAGTCAGGGGAATTTTCCAGTGCATTTAGCCTATTTTACCTATTTTTAGCATTTTTCACTTATTAATTTAAGTGACTTTCCAACAAAAGTAGGTAGGGCAATTTTGCTAAGTTTGTATATAAGCAAACTAGAGCTAGCACTATTTGGCAGAAGAGGCAACAGGAGCCAAGCTCCGCAGGCAACTTCTCAGCAAGACCAAGCCTTGGTGGATTCCACCCAAGCAGCAGATCCCCCCCATCCTAGCATTTCTTCATCAGCATTGCCTGGCGTTTTTGCACCAGCACATCATCGCCATACCCCCCAGTGCCTAGCGTTTTGCATCAGGTTGTCATCACCTGAAGACCACAGGAGCTAGCGTTTTTGCAAGGACCAACATACCTGGCGTTTTTGTCATCAGCATGCCTAGCGTTTTTGGGAGCCCATGACTAGCGTTTTCAGCAAATACCACCCACAGCAATGCAGCGATTTTCAGCAATGCAGTAGTTGCAGATTCAGCCCTAAAGAGGTAGCAGATTCAGCCGGAAAGACCATCAGTTTTCAGCCTTGAAGAACCTCAGTTTTCAGCCCTAAACCTGCAGATTTTCAGCGACAAAGACCCACAGAAACAGCCCCCAAAATCAGCGTTTTTGGCTCAGTTGCGGATTTCAACCTATAGCATTTTTGGACAGCAGTAGAAAGATTGCAGATTTCAGCCCTTAGGTCGGTCTCGTCCTCACCGTCGCCATAGCCTAGACTTGCATCAGTCTCATGCATCACCATTGTACCAGATTGTGCAATCATAAGTAGACCACTCTCGCCGACAAGAGTGGGGCCTTCGGAGGAGAGTTTTACGTCTCTGGTGTCGTATTCTCTTCTCTCTCTATCTCTCAGTCTCATACACTTCCACGCACAGTGTCCATTCACTTTGTTTGTGATCATAGCATTCTCTCATTAAGAACGGAAGGCTCTCCCTTCCATAAGAACAAAAGGAACCTTGAGCACAGTTCGGAGCACTCATCTTGAGCAAAGCACAAACATTCATTCCGTTGCACCTAACATTGGTATCAGAGCTTTGGCAGTGTTCTGTATCACTCAAGGAAAGAACCACAAGAATCACAAGAATTTTTTTGCTTGTTGCGATCGCACAAACCCAAGTTCGCTTGGGCGTGTCGATTCCTAATCGTGTTTTTGAAGAGCGACAGGAATCCCAGAAAAGAAGGGCTTGTCCAGCCTCCCCTTGTGTCTCTTTTCACTCATTGAGAGCCGACTGTGCACTTAGCGGCCGGCCAATCGACGTGAGGTGGGAAAAAGCAACCTTGGCGGGAAAGAGCAGAACTCGAGTGAAGAGAAGATCCTTCTCAAACACGGTTTGCAAGCGAAAGAAAACCTCAAGAACCTCAAGAACCCAAGACCACAAGAACCCACGACTTCAGAATGGTCATCACTCGAAGCGGAATGGATACTTCGCTTGGAGATGATGAGCATGAGAGAGGCGAAGAAGAATTTTCCCCACCAAGAGGTTTTTCCGACCCTCCCCCTTTCCCATCTACATCAAGGATTGCACTAACTCCTATGGAGGCTTTGGAGCTGATGTTTATGGAAAGGAACTTAGAACGCGAAGCAAGAAATGCAAAAAGAATAGCAGAAATGAATCACAGACACGCAAAAATAAAAGCAGAAATGGAACGCAGACACAAGGAAGACAAAGCAGAAAGAGAAGCAGAAAGAAAGGCAAGACAAGAACAGAGAGACCGACACATGTAGGAGTTCTTGCGACTCTTTTCTCACGTGCCGGCACAGATGCAAGAGATTCAGGAGACGGAGACTCTCTCGTTCTCTTCTTCTCCAAAGCATGACACACAAGATTTGCATGATTGTGAGCAGCGTGATGATTTGAATGACAATGATTTGCATGATGATGATTTGATTGACAATGATCAGCATGATGATTTGGATGATAAAGACAAGCATGATGATTTGCATAATCAAGATGTGATTTCTCACAAGCATGATGGTTTGCATGATCAAGATGTGATTTCTCACAAGCATGATGATTTGCATGAAGATGATATGATTGTTCACAAGGATGACGTGTCAGTGGATGCTTTTTCTAGCGAAGCTAACCTCGTTGTAGATTCGATCAATCACGAAGAACCGATCTTGGCTTTCGAGTCGAGGTCCAAAGAACCCCCACAGGACGATTCGATCATTCAGAAAGAACCGATCTTGGCTCTCGAGCCTTGGTCCAAAGAACCCTCATAGGAAGTATTATGTGTTCGCATGATTGATATGCACGCATTGTTCGAGTGTTTCATTCGTGATCGTTTCCTGTATTTTAGTCAGAGTCTTTATGTGATCCCTTTTCCTAGGCATGACATATTATACATTGAGCACATTTCACTCATGAATGAGCACGGATGTATGCGGATTGTTCATGAAAGGCTGGAAAGTATGCATTCAAGGAAGTCACATTCCATGTCTCTTCCTTGGCATGACACAGTTGTAGAAAGAGCACATGATAGTATGAGCACCAAGCATGGGCATTTCCATTGTGTTTTGCCACAATTGATTGATTTAGATCAGCACGACAAGATTCGATCTCATTGTTTGCATGTGTGTGGTAAACGGTTTGGCACTCCGTCTCTTTGTTCATCTATATTGCATGCACAGTCTTTGAGGAAGACAAGATTTTTTCCACTCACTTTATATGGAATAGGTATGTTCATGGTTTTGTGTTGGAAGTGGTTTCATGAATTTTCAGCCATGGAGATTCCTGAAGAAGAAGGAAGCATGACTCTCAACGAAGTTGAAGCATTGAAGGAGCCACACAAGACTTTGTGTCGCTTTCGGCACCACCCAAAGAAGCAAGCGTTGCAAACCTTTATGAAGTTCAAGTACCGCACGACCCACACATTAGAGTGGGCCGGCGAAGAGTCCCCTCCAGGATTCCGGTTGCTATTGGCGATCTCCCTCGATGCCATACAGTTCGGTGCCAGTACCTCACTTTGAAAAGGAGGGGATGTCACCTGACACATCCAACCCTATGTGTCCGTGGACAAGGTACAGCATGATCAGGGTTCAGTCAGTCTAGTTTTAGAAGTGATCTAGCACTTTTGTGAGTCTATTCGTAGACCATGCATGCCCAGTCACTTAGTGTAGATGCATATCCTCTTGTTGCACACAGCATGATCATAAGCATTCCCATCAGAATCAGTCAGGGGAATTTTCCAGTGCATTTAGCCTATTTTACCTATTTTTGGCATTTTTCACTTATTAATTTAAGTGACTTTCCAAAAAAAGTAGGTAGGGTAATTTTCCTAAGTTTGTATATAAGCAAACTAGAGCTAGCACTATTTGGCACAAGAGGCAACAGGAGCCAAGCTCAGCAGACAACTTCTCAGCAAGACCAAGCCTTGGTGGATTCCCTCCAAGCAACAGATCCCCCCCATCCTAGCGTTTCTTCATCAGCATTGCCTGGCGGTTTTGCACCAACACATCATCGCCATACCCCCCAGTGCCTAGCGTTTTGCATCAGGTTGTCATCGCCAGAAGACCACAGGAGCTAGCGTTTTTGCAAGGACCAACATACCTGGCGTTTTTGTCATCAGCATGCCTAGCGTTTTTGGGAGCCCATGACTAGCGTTTTCAACAGATACCACCCACAGCAATGCAACGATTTTCAGCAATGAAGTAGTTGCAGATTCAGCCCTAAAGAGGTAGCAGATTCAGCCGGAAAGACCATCAGTTTTCAGCCTTGAAGAACCTCAGTTTTCAGCCCTAAACCTGCAGATTTTCAGCGACAAAGACCCACAGAAACAGCCCCCAAAATCAGCGTTTTTGGCTCAGTCGCAGATTTCAACCCATAGCGTTTTTGGACAGCAGTAGAAAGATTGCAGATTTCAGCCCTTAGGTCGGTCTCGTCCTCACCGTCGTCATAGCCTAGACTTGCATTAGTCTCATGCATCACCATTGTACCAGATTGTGCAATCATAAGTAGACCACTCTCGCTGACAAGAGTGGGGCCTTCGGAGGAGGGTTTTACAATGTCTCTAGTGTCGTATTCTCTTCTCTCTCTATCTCTCAGTCTCATACACTTGCACGCACAGTGTCCATTGACTTTGTTTGTGATCATAGCATTCTCTCATTAAGAACGGAAGGCTCTCCCTTCCATAAGAACACAAGGAACCTTGAGCACAGTTCGGAGCACTCATCTTGAGCAAAGCGCAAACATTCATTCCGCTGCACCTAACATTTAAATGGGAGGTTGTTGGGGGTAAATACCCAAAGGCCACTCCCAATCTCCTCCTGACCATTTCCTCTGCGTCGCTCTGCTCGAGAGCTTTGCAGATATATTTCTATATATTTTTAGCCCACCATTTTGGGCATGTTCAAGAATTATACCACATTTTATTGGCCCTTGGGCCACTTGGACTACAGCTCATCACCTCCAAGTGGCCAAATGGCCCATTTTAATAAATTGATCCAAAACCTCATCACTTGAGTTATTGGACTTCTAAAAACTTACATTACTCTCTCCTGCAGCAAGCGTTCAACCCTCTTTCTGCCTCTCTGCACTCCACCTGCACGCACACGCTCCGCTACCCAAACTCACCCAACCTGGGTTCGCGAACCTCCTCTTTCACCTTTTACTTTCCTTGAACAGAGGGAATGAGAGACAACGGTAGAGAGGTACACCCCAAACAAACTTGCCCGACTCAATTTAACATGTCAAATACGTAAAATATACCTAACATGAGATCAAGCAGACTTGTGCACTCAAATGTTTTAACCTTCATCCATGGCCATTTGTTCATTGTGTTCTTTCTGGCTTGTTGTTGTGGTACGTGCTGCAACTTTTGAAATTCGACTTGCACATGAATCAGCAGCCCATTTTCCTCTACTGCACATCTTAAAATCAGGTGTATCATCTCTGAATTGCCATTTTAGATATTTATATCATTTATAACTCATTGATCTGACTGCAATCACCTCCAACCAATGTGAAGCACAAGCTCAGCGTCTTCTTTAAATTGCAGCTGCCTCAGGTGAAATGAGAAATAAATCCCAAACTTTCATTACGAAGGAAGGTAGGATTTGATCTCTGGTAGAATTGAAAATCTCATGAAAACTGTCTGTTTGAATTTGTCATTATACCACTTGTAAGCATCTACATACAAACACCGGACACCTAAATGCACCAAAGGGTACATATATGTTTGCATTTTTCATAATGCTAGCACATGTAAGATAGACATCAGCCTCTACACGCTAACACTGGATATGACAATTACACCAACACCTCTTAAGAGTGATGCAGTTGGCATTTCCCACAACCAATTTGAACATTGTGAATGCCATTAGGTAATTCATGTACATGTTAAAATGCTGGTGTCTTAACTGAAGATGTCAAGCAAGCCTTCTAAACAGAAGCGCATTGTATGAAATAAGATTGGAATAAAGAGATGAATTGAAGAACCTACCTTGTCATCGCTTACGTCAGTACTCCGATCATCTCTGACCTTCATGTCATTCATTTCTTTCCGCAGGTAGTATGCGTCTCGGCCAGCTGTGACACTTGAGCTGATAATAGGCTTTCTGGCTCCTCCTCCTCCACTCACAGAGGCCATGTGCTGCTCCCCCTCGTCTTCCTCAAATCTCTACCCTCTTTTCCTCCCTGCTTCAACTTTCTCCTGCTCGACTTTGACGCCTCTGAGTCTAACATGTGCAATACATGAAATTTTCAAGTTGGCCCAATGCTCTGAAGCTGCACGGCAGCTGGAAACCCCGGGTTCTCTAAGCGATGGAGGAGCGGAACCGCGTGAAATAAATAAGAATAGATTTTCTGTCAAATTAAAATGCCAGGAGAAGAGAACTGTACACACAGAGGAGAGAGAGAGAGAGAGAGAGGGGGGGAGGGGGGCGCAGAGATCTGATACACTATACACGAGAAGTCTTCTGTCTTCGTGTGTATGTGGGGGGAGGGGCGAGAGAGAGATCTACACAGTACTATACACAAGTCCTCCAGCCTGCAGAGTGCGCGCGCGGGCGTGTGTGTGTGTGTCTGTGTGTGAGAGAGAGAGAGAGAGAGAGGAAAGTCTCGGGCGTTGGAAGAGACGAGAAGACCAGCACTCAGCAGGACTCGGCTCCATGTCCAAGGGGAACAGTACCTAGCTAGCCCCTATCGCATAGACAGATCGTAAGAAGCAATGCCCACCTTGGCACCTTCGGAGAGTCTCCCATTTTTAAGAGACCACTCCCATGCTCTCTGTGCTTCAACTAGTTTCCAGTAGGATGAGAGCACCCATGAAAGGACAGGTCCCTATAGTGATATAGCCATTTGTTATGCTTTGATATAGCCAACAAAATTGTGCACTTAAGGGGAAGGGGGGAAGTCACAAAAATGTGCATGTAAGGGGAAGGAAGATTGAGACTCTTGAATGGCAATCTTAAAGGTGCACTCAACCTCCCTTATATAGACGACAATGCTTCTATATTAAGAACCCCTATGAGTGACTCCTTGAATAGAGGCTCCCTAGCCTCTATTCCCATAGACTCGTAGCCTATTGACTCTTAGCCCTTAGGACCTTTGTCCTTTGACCCGTAGGCACATATTGGTAGCTTTCAACTATTATTGCCCGGAATCTCCAAAGATGCTTTTACTTCATAGATGCTTTCACTTCGTCCCTTGCCTTGATAGAGGAGTAAAACTCCAATGCCAAATGCCTCAAAGGTTTTGAACTCTCTGAAGCCCGTTTGTGGGGGGCTTGGGAACGTTGCTCTAACCAACTTGCACTCAAGCGATTGGTATTCGGTGAGTGTCCTTAACACTTAAAAAGATAATTGCTTCCCCCAGCTACATGCAATGGTGTCGCTGCCTCCTAGCCTCGTGTTCCACCTTGGCGAGTTGCCTATCCCGCCATCTGTCACCTTCCTCTCCCTGTGCATCGCTTCACGCCCTTCTCACACCCTCTGATCTGCCTACGGCATCCTCCGAAAGCTACCAATCAACTTCAGTTTTTTCATATCTCTCAATATTCCTAGCAATTGGGATTTAAATTGAATCGTAGGCACATACTCCCTCCTTAAAAAAGAGTTTTCATCCTTGAAAATATCATTGAAAATTTTTTTTCCCCAACAGTACCAATGCTTTCCTAATAAACCTACACTAGTCTAACAATCTACTCCTAGGAAAGGTTGAACAGTGTAAAACTATATAATTACAATTAAAGTAGCAACTAGAATCTCGAAAGAGATTATTTTGAAGGCAAAAAGGAATCTTAAACTAATAGACCAAAACTATATAATTGCAATTAAAGTAGCAACCAGAAATTACAATTAAGTAGCAACTAGAATCTCTAAAGAGACTGTTTTGAAGACCAAAGGAATCTTAAACTAATAGAAGAGCATACTAGGGGCATTAAATGAGTTGCTTGAGAGACTTCTATGTGACACCTGTATATATTGTGGCGGCCTTAGAATGATGTAGAATGTAGGACTACCTTTGCATAAAAAGATATGTGTGCTTTCAATGTATCATCCATGATGGCATCATAAACTTGTGTTAACCAATAAACAAATTGAGGTGTAGTTCTCTTGAAAAGAAGAAGAGCTTTTGTGGAATGACTATACTAAAAAGAATGGGATACCAAAACTTTCTAACTCCACAATTTGATGGATGATACATTGTGTTCAGTCTTGCCTGCACAATATGTCATAAAATATAATATCTAACTTTACCAAATGATTTTCTCATATTAAACTGATCATTTAATATGGGAAGATAAAAGGGGAACAAGAGTTAGGATATAGATATGTGCTTCTAGACCTATCTCAACAGGGGACCAAAAGGAGAAATGGTTGCATCTCAATAGGGGTCCAAAAGGAGACGGTCTACCAAAGAGCAACGTGCAATAAGTGCTTCTAAACTTATCTATGTAGGGGACCAAGAGGAGAGATGGTTACATCTCAATATAAGTCCAAAAGGAGGTTGTCTATCAAAGAGCAACGTGCATCTAATGGAGCTTAAAGAACCTTAGGGTTTAGCTTCATTAAAGACCTCCAAAGGTTAGTGTTAAAAGTCCTTAGACCTTAGGCAAGCTAGGGTTGTGCTTGAGGTGGGAACCTGGCCCAAGCTTGAGGTGCTTGTCATGCTTGGTGACTAAGGTGCTTGTCATGCTTGATTAGTAAGTTGTTTGAGGTGCTTGTCATGCTTGCTGACTAGGTGCTTGAGGTGCTTGTCATGCTTGCTAACTAAGGTGCTTGCGGTGCTTGTCATGCTTGATGAGGAAGGTGCTTGAGGGGAAAAGCCCCAAAGTTAGGAGAATCTTTGACTTAACCTCCCACTCACCCAAAGGACACCCCCTTTCTCAAGGGGCACATGGACACATGTCAAACTCTCCCTATGCTTAGCCACATGGTGTGCTTGAATCCTATTGGCTTGGCTAAGGAGGGGTCCAATGAGCTTCTAGTTCAATTCAACAAATATCTAGATATTTTCAAGTTCTCTCTTTCTCAAAGAGGTAAGGAGAACACTTGTCCTAATGCTACCCATGTTGCTTGAAATGCATTATGCATGTGATTGGCTAGGCTTAGAGGGGTCCAATGAGATTCAAGCTTGAGCTACAAGGAGGGGTCAACCAAATCAAGCAAGGGGGTGCTTGTGTTATGGAATTGATATTTATCCATTTATTGCAGCTGACAGGTGGCAAAAGCACTAGCAGATAATGGATTATGCAGAAGGATATTATATTTTATGTATATTTGATTATTCAAGTGCTCTTTATGAGCTTTGGCCATTTATGTCCGGACGGCCAGTTTGTACTCATTTTTGGGCATTCAAGAAATCTATAAATAAATACGTGCAAGAGGAAATGCTCACTCTTGCACGGGGGGAGATTGCACCCAGTGTCTACGTTGCTCTTCTCATCTCTCCCCTCTTCTCTCTCGCCGTGCCGGCGTAGCACTCCGCTCTAGGAGGTGCGCCTGCACGTGCTCTCTCAATCTCTCTCGCTCTCTGTCTCTCTTTGTTCGTGTATCTTGCGATCATGCAACCACGTGATTGTGCCAGGTATGTCGATTAGCCTGTTTTATGCTGTTTATTGTGTTATTTCGGGTATTTCGCAGGGCAGCCACGCTCCCGTTTGTAGCAGTGGTATGAGAGCCCAGATTTACGCTCCTACTACTATCAATATAATTATGGAGAGCTCTACAGGCTACAGCTAAGTCGTTTTCCTCTTCTACCTTAATCTCTTCTCGTTTTCTTATTCGCATGGCATATAAACTCCTTGAAGGCGTGCTTAACTGAAGGTTATGAGTATTGTTTTCAATGTTTTTTCTATTGCCTGATTGTTGGGAGTGAACGATAGCAAGCAAAAATTAATAATATGCATAATTTGTTCATCTTTCATGACCTTTTAGAAACTACAAATTGTCGTAAATATTGCATATTGAATAGGATCTACAATCCATATGAGCAATCTCTCTAATAGTATAGATATATATAGAAGTAATGGTTGCTAGCTATATAGATGAATAGAATGAAAAGCATGTTGCAAAAGGGTGAAATTTGAAGACCAAAACCCCAACAATGCCTCAAGATCTCTCTCCTTGTCAAAATAAGAGCGGCCAGATCCAAGTACTCCAAAGGAGTTCGAGCACAAGGCTAAGTTGGCATTGTGGAGACTCTTCATGTAGTGGGAAACACTCCTTAGAGCTCTAAAATAATAATAGTAGATAATTAATAATCAACGCTATGGTTATCTCAACCTGCGTATCCGACCAGCGCCACGCCAATATCAATGAGCTCGACTACTCTTCAACTACTCTGCTCATTCAGCTGGCGATGGCAGCTATGACAAAGCAGTTGCATGCCAGATCCCGACCATCGCGTGCACCACCAACTCTCAATCTCTCTCTTTCATTATCTGCTAGTCAATGAGTCTCTCTCTCTCTCTCTCTCTCTCTCTCTCTCTCTCTCTCTCTCTCTCTCTCTCTCTCTCTCTCTCTCTCTCTCTCTCTCTCTCTCTCTCTCTCTCTCTACAGCAACCACCCGAAGCAGCCAGGGCGCAAATTTGACCAACCGTTTACCACCCTTGCATGGCCCACCCCACACACAAGCGCTCATACACGACCCTGCCCTCAACTCTTGGAGTCACATATGGCTGGCTGTTGTTGTATAGCCGCCAAGTTTTTTTTTTTCCCTCATGCATAGCTATAGCAACCCACGGCCCCTATGCTCTCTCTCTCTCTTAGTCAGTCAATAACTTTCCAACCAACAACTACACACACCCACAAAAAGGCATGCAGGCAGCTAGCTGACTAGAAGTAGAACGCATGCAGAGCAGCCAAATTATTTTTTTTTATAAATGGAGTGGTGTGGTTTCCTGGTCTGCATCGCGTCCCCCACCCAGCAACTCATGGCGTCACACTCAACCAGATCTGCCAACCACTTAATTAGAAGGGTGGGCTACCCACCACCTCTGCATGCACATCTTGCACCTAGCCAGCGGATCTCTCTCCCTCTCTCTCTCTCTCTCTCTCTCTTGAACCAACCACCCCTACATACAATATCTCACCCCCACCAACCAGAACGCAAACTTTGGAGCGGCCTCTCTTTTTCTCTCTGCCTCTTGTTGTTGCAGAACACGTGCGCACACACCATCAGTGTAAATGGCCGAAACGCATGTGAGAGATCTGGTCTGCAGTAATATCTCCATGCTACAATATTGTGTGGCATCCAACTGCACGCAGACAGGGACCACCCAGTTGGATTGTTCTTTTTTTATTATTTTTATTTTCTTTCTCGACTTCTCGCCAAGTCATTGTCTCCCACTGTCAACGAGCATTTGGTGAAGCTTTTAGGGATGCTCACCTCTTCTTGCTGTTTAAAGTCGATGATGGGAGAGCTGCAACTCAGGTTTAAAGCAGGAGAGTCTTCCTCCACGATGGTAGCAAATTCAGAGGCCTTGGTATGTAAGGCAAATAGCTCGCAAAAATTTGACAAGGAGATAGGACCTATCAAGCCCCAAGTGGCGTGCCTTTTTCTTTGCAGCCACGATGAGGTGGGATAGCCATACTCCAGAAATTAAGCGCTCGTCAACCTTAACCACCTATAGCAGTACTCTCGCAGACGTTGCTTCAATGCCAGGCAGGAGCCACGCACTCGTGGCTTAGCGATACACCACCTCTCTTTCCAAGAAGAAGATCGCAAACTGGTCATGAGACAATGTACCTGTAATGGCGGCTTGATTGCTTGTTGGGAGATTGAGCCTCAAAGGGGTCTGATAAGCCTTCCGACACATCGGGATCCTCTTGCTCAAATAAATCCCTAAAGTAGGCGATCGCTTCTTGAGGGAGAACATCGACATCTCCTTGCACACTCTGAGCTTCCTGAACGCTGACATGATGCATTTACTCTCTCTCTCTCTCTCTCTCTCTCTCTCTCTCTCTCTTCCTCTTCTCTCTAGCACTCAAATAGAAGGCCTCTTTGTTGCAGCATTTCATCCTTAACTAACTGTCTGAAGCGGTACACATGCAGTTCGCTACGAGCCTCGTTAGGGCTTCTTTAATGTGACGTGCGCATGTCATGTTGACTCACTTGAGTGCAGGCAGCTTCACCAAGGTTTTTGCAGCTCCAAGAAATTAAGGTCTTTTGTCCCAAGACTCAAATGCAGCATAAAATATTACAAGGTTTACTTTCATCTTGGTGTATATGTTCATGACCTCGTCATATAGTTGATGTCGAAATCCCTGTAGCCATGAGCTGCGCACATTGACTTTAGGTGACGCATGTTGGTGCCCAACCACACACACACACACACACACACACACACACACACACACACACAAACAGATTGAGGAGCTTGCCTTTCCTGTAGTGTTGCTGCACGTCGGGGGGCATGGGCTTTGATGATGCATGGAGCAGGTTCCTGGATACCTCTTTCTCCATTTATGGCAATGATGAAGCAGTCTTTACGGAACCCTCATCATCCATGATTGCTATACCTACCGAGGAGAACGTTGATCCCTTTCTCCTATGATTTCAATGATTTTCATTATGTAATGATTTATTATTTATGTCGAAATATGTGATTACAACTACTACGGTCTGCGCTCACCAACTATCTACGCATTGTCTTGTCAGGTTTAGGTAACTTGTATAAGATACCAACTCCCATCCTACCTCCTCCCAGTTAATATCTAGAGGCTTAAGTAGATGGTTTTGTAAGGCATTTCCTTGACGCACCAAAAATCTATATTCTCATCCTTAATTCTAGCTCTACCTAACAAATAATTTGTCATAAATAAAGGCTTCTAGGCAAAGGCAGTTCAAGATCAAATTACTTTTGGGTTGTTTGTCCAATCAGTCATAGTTAATCATTGTAGACGTCTCTTAGTCCTCAATGTAATTTTGTCTCCCACATTGCACTATAAAATCCAATTAGATCTCCTTACCTACATTTTTTTTCTTTTTCTGCCTTGTTCGTGGTTTTTGTCTATCTGTGCTATTTCGTTAGGACTGCAACATTTCCTCACATTTTCATTTTCGCAGGGCTATGGCTAACTTTTAATTTGTGTTCCAGCTTCATTTAATTTATTTTGCGATTGTTGAATCAAAGTGCTAACACTGTATGTTCTAAATATGTGATCGCACACTAATCTTGAATCATATTCTCAACAAACAACATAGTCTTTTATTTTATTTCAAATTACTAACACAAAATTAACATATTTTGGAATTGTAAATTATACTATGGTGCAAGTTTGATAGTCGCAGTTCTCCTTAGCTTCTACAAATCTGTTTGACACGCCTCAGATGCAAGTTACGATTGTATCTCTCTCCACAAACACACTGACTCGTATAATTTTGATGCAGTGTACCCTCAAGGTATGTACATTAACCTCACTCCCCTTTTCATAATTGCTTTACCGACAATCTTTTATAGATTAGGCAACCCAACATCTCTCATGTCATCACTAATACTTATAAAATGGAATCTCAAATTCATCACTCCTATTTTTAAATTTCATTCCTCTACATTATATGCTCACTGAATACTCCATCAAATGCTCCGATCATGGCTTCTAATTGTACTACAAGTATTTTTTGTAAAGATGATTTGTCAATAAGCCCTGCAGCTACTCATGTGAGCCACGGTGTTTTGGGATAGTGCACAAAAATTTGTAAGTGCCTTGATATACGGCACTGCGATGTCAACATAGTAACTATTTTTATTTCCTCCTTTATGCCTTGTCTAGTCCATTGGTCACAAGCACACAGATCCGCCGATTTAGGCAGTGTGTCAATGCTCATCTAGTGCAGATTCGCCGATTTAGACAGCACGTCGGGTGTAGATTCGCCGATTCAGGCAACACCAATCACAAAATCATACTGCAGTGACTGGCCACCATTGTAATTGGTATGATTTTGTTACCCGAATATAGAAAATGAAAGATATTTTGGATTTGAATTGGGAATTGGTATATGTCGATGCTTTTCTGTCATGACAGTATTTATGAAATTGGATTTGAGATTGATGAGAAATGATTATTGAACGATGAGTGTGACCAATGATATCCTGATTCATCAGGGTATGACATATACTACTTATTCTAGTGGTATGGGACACTAGAATAGATAGTATGTGGATGACGGAAGGCATAAGCAATGTTGTTTAGTTTCATTCATTTTACTATATGCTATTTTTTGACACAAATTTCTAATCACTTTTTTACAAGTATCGTTTGCAGATTTCTTATATTTGCAACTGAGGACAGTTGCTTTCCAACGAAGAGGTATGTTATGGAATTGATATTTATCCATTTATTGCAGCTGACAGGTGGCAAAAGCATTAGCAGATAATGGATTATGCAGAAGGATATTATATTTTATGTATATTTGATTATTCAAGTGCTCTTTATGAGCTTTGGCCAATTATGTCCGGACGGCCAGTTTGTACTCATTTTTGGGCATTCAAGAAATCTATATATAAATACGTGCAAGAGGGAAATGCCCACTCTTGCACGGGGGGAGATTGCACCCAGTGTCTGCGTTGCTCTTCTCATCTCTCCCCTCTTCTCTCTCATCATGCCGGCGTAGCACTCCACTCTAGGAGGTACGCCTACACTTGCTCTCTCAATCTCTCTCGCTCTCTGTCTCTCTCAGTTCGTGTATCTTGCGATCATGCAACCACATGATTGTGCCAGGTATGCCGATTAGCCTGTTTTATGATGTTTATTGTGTTATTTCGGGTATTTCGCAGGGCAGCCACGCTCTCGTTTGTAGCAGCTTGGGGGTATACACTCTCTCACACATTCTTACTTGGTGAAAGTGAAAGAACTCCATCTCCTTCTCCAAGCTTGTTGAGAAGATGAGAACCTACACCAACACTCTTGGCTATGGAATGCAAATCCAACCAAGAGCCATGCTTCAATGCTTAAGCTTGCCATCTTTTTCATCGTCATTACTATGTTATTAAGTATGCTAGCAAGAAGAGTGATGATATGTAAGGAACTAATTCTTTCTCCTATGAATGTTTCTTCTTTCTCTTCCCTACCCTCATTCCCCACTAGCTCTCTCCACCTTTGAAGGTGTTTGAGGCCTTGGGACTGAGGCTGGGGATGATTAATGCTTTCTACAAAGTCTATGTTATGCTCGTGATGCATGAAGTTTTCCATCTTCATAGCATCACCAAGGTCACAAGGAACACAAAGATTGTATTATACCAAATCTCTCTTTATGGGGGAATCTATAAGACAAAAGCCTATTGGAGGGGGGACCGGCTCCACATAAATCCGGTCCTCAACTGTTGTCAAGTTCTCTAATTTTCTCTCTCTCTTGCAAAAGTATTGTTCATACCAAGTTAATTAAGTATAATGGTTATCTTGCTACCTCTAATTAAGTTCACCCTATATGCTCTCAAAGTAGTTTCACAAAAATGCTCTCTTTAATTCTCCTAATTCCGCTATTCTCAATGTTCATAGGCCATTTCCATTACATTGGTATCAGAGCATTTGGTTTCTCTTTTCTTGCTTAGGAAGAGAGGTCCTTAAGCATCCTATTAATGGTTGATTTTGTTAATTATATTAGGGTAAGTGGGACTGGGATCTATTATCGATTTTGTTGAGCCCACTATGTGGGATATGCTGCACACCTCGGGAGCTTTGGTCTTAATAATGGGGTCTTTTTAAACTTGCCTACGGCTTTATCATTATTGAGCCATAAGAAGTCCAAAAGGAGCTATCCCTTGACAATTCTGCTATGTTAGACCCACTCCTCTACTCTCTATAATTAACCAATTTGAGCCGTGGGTGTAGATACTTAAGTGCTGATTTTCAAAGGCTAAGAGGAGTAGCAAGAAAGGTTTTGAATTGCCAAAGAATACACTAAGTAAACACATAAGTATAATTAGCATAGCTGACAATAACCAAGAGAGTAGAATGAACATTGATAACTTTGATTTTTCACATAAAGGTGCTAATGATGATGCCCCCATGTTTGTTAATTATCTTGTTACTAGGTTGCAACAAGCTATGGGCAACCCTGCTTTGCAAGACAAAGTTACTCAACAACTTTGTGCTTATGGGATTTCCCTTCCTCTCCAAGAGGAGAGAGAGAGCTTAGGAGGCCTCTTGATTAAACTCCCAAAAGAAGACTCTCTCCCATATGAGAGGAGGAATCCAAGAACGAGAAAGTAATAAATTTCTAAGTTCCTATGAAGATGTGGCTCCACGAAGACGGCAGTCTAGACGATCACCAACTCCTCCTAAGAGGAAACGGTCAACCCACAATCCTTCTCCTCATCACTCCAAAAAGTAAGAGAGGAAACAATGGAAGAAAAGGGTAAGAAAGAGATCACCCTCTTCTCCTTCTTCTTCACGTTCCTCCTCTTATGACAAAAGCAATAGCTATTGTCCTAGAGAATACAAGAGGGGAGGACATCGCAAATCTTACCCTGCATGGCGAAGGTCTTAAAAGCTCAAAAGTTCAAAGAGGCAAAAAAGAATATCTCTTGTCTCACCTATGATGGCACCTTTGGTGCTACCAACAAAGTATTGGCCTTCATCCAGCAATTTGATGCGGCCTTTGTGGACGAGGGCTTCATAGAGTCCTCCAAGCTATGCCATGTAGCTATGTACTTCCAGAAATTGGTTCATCAATGGTGGGCTAGCCTTCGTGGCAATGGAAAAGCCCCAAAGACATGGAAAACTCTACAAGTTTCTATCATGAAGCAAAGGACAAAGTGCTTACCAAATGGCTGAGTTTGAAGCTTCTCTCCCATGAGTCTATCCACAAATATGTGGACAAGTTTTGGGATTTATATCTCAAGGCTACTGTCTTTCAAAAAATAGACTTCATTGAGAAAAAGCAACAATTATGTGGGGGATTACCTGAAGAAATGGCCAAGTATGTCAACTCCCAACGGCCTGGTTCTATCACGGAAGTAATCCACCACTCTATGGTTGCTTCATGCATCAATTTCCAACAAGGGGCTAAAAGGAATGCCAAGCCCATGGAAAACAAAGATCAAAATGAAGCAAAGGGAAAGAACAATGCTCAAAATTCTTCCCAAGGCAACTTTATCAACAACAATAAAGCTAAGGAGAAAGGAATCTACAAAGGCAAGAATCAACTTTCTCCTGAGAAGCTAGAGCATTATCGCAAAGATAACCAGTGCTTCAAGTGCCGGGAGCAAGGAAATGCCTATCGTGCTTGCCCCCAAATAAATGTGCGCAATGAGCCACCTAGAGCCTCAATGGTTGAAGCCCCAAAAGAGGATGCTCATTGCCAAGGATTTCTCCTTTTCTTGGGGAAAGATGCAAAAGCACGATGCCTTTTTTTTAAAACCCTAGTTCAACTCACAACTTCATATCCACGGAGTTGACCACCAAGCTAGGCATACAAGCCCACGAGATGGGAGATGCGTTGAAAGCCAATGGAGCTATCAAAAGACAAGAGGTCTTAGTTACTCCCTTAATTGGAAAATTGAGGCTTCATGTCCAAAGCTAGGCATACAAGCCCACAAGATGGGAGATGCATTAAAAGCCAATGGAGCTATCAAGGGACAAGACGTCTCAGTTACTCCCTTAATTGGAAAATTGAGGCTTCATGTCCAAAGCTATGTGGACAAAGAGGACTCTCAAACATGAGGATGTTATCGTTGGGGCACCATGGTTTAACTGCATGGCTTCAACATGAAGTTCCCTGAAAGGAGAATCTACTTCACCTACAGGGAAAAGAGCATGTACATAGATGCTAATGAGTCGGGGAACACCATATCCTTGGTAAATACGCTTGCTTTTGATAAGTCAATGAAAAGCTCTATTTTTGCATATATGATTTTTGTTAGAGAATCTATAAATGATTCTAATGTTTTCACAAGTAGCAATAAAGGGAATCAAGAGGAATTAAAGTTTTCTAATTTCCTAAATGGATGCCAAGATGTTTTCATTGATGACATCCCTAGTGAGCTACCTCCAAAACGAGGGGATGTTGACCATGCAATATAGCTCCTACCAGGAAGCTCACTGCCTAACAAGCCTCCTTATTGAGTTTCCCAAGCTCAACAAGAGGAGATCATGAGGCAAGTGCAAGAATTGGTGGAAAAGGGATGGTGAGGCCTAGCTCCTCTCCATTCTATTCACCATTACTTTTAGTACAAAAGAAAGACGGCACATATCACATGTGTGTCGAATGTAGAGCACTAAATAAGATCATTATCAAAAATAGATTTCATGTGCCACATGCCACTCAAATTCTCTTGAGGAGTACAAGCGACACCTCCAGGTAATTTTCCAAGTTGTGAGAGAGAATAAGCTTTTCATTAATCAGAAGAAAAGTGAATTTTTCCTACAAGAGATTCAATATTTAGGTCACATTATCTCTAAAGATGGCACCCGTATGGATCCAATAAGTAAGAGGTAATAAAAGGATGGCCTAATCCAAGGAATCTATAGGAGGTACTAAACTTTGTAGGTATGTGTGCATACTATAGATGCTTCATAGAAAAATTCTCGCTAATAACAGGCTCATTACATGACTTAGCAAAAAAGAACGTTAAGTATTCATGGACTGCAAAAGTGCAAGAAGCTTTTGAGAAGCTTATCTCTCAATGTGTGCTCACACTACTAGATCTCTCAAAGCCGTTTGAGGTCCGATGTGATGCTTGTGGTGATTGCCTTGGAGCTATTTTGCTTTAAGAAGGGCATGCCATAGCATTTGAGAGTCAAAGACTCAACTCCGATAAGCGAGTATTGGGCAAATATGAAAAAGAGCTACTAGCTGTTCTATATGCCCTACACACGTGGAAATGCTATCCCTTGGAGACTCCATTCATCCTACAAATGGATCACAAAGCCTCAAGAACTTCATGACGCAAACCAAGCTATTCGACAAACAAATGAGGTGGGCAAATTTTCTTTCAATTGAAATTTCATATTGCTCACATTGCTGGCAAGCACAACCAAGTGGTCGATGTACTTTCACAATGGCCAAGAGTAAATGTGGTGTCTATAGCAACTCACAACAATGATATATCTTTTATAATAGATGAGTATGCTACTGACCGATACTTTAAGTATGTAATTACAACCTTTGCATTAGGGGAGAAAAAAGGACCGTTCATCTTGAAGGATGGTTATCTTCCAAATAGGAATAGGCTACATGTTACTCACCCATACAATAAGAAAGTCATGTATGAATCCCATGCTTCTCATTATGTGGGAAAAAAAAGGATTCCATAATCCTATCCCTACTCTTATAGCATGGATGGTTTGGGGTACAGGTGTAACACTTGTCCAAACTACTATCCATTGTGTTATTGAGGTATCAGCCCAAGGTGGTTTGAAGGTCCACCACCTGTCCAAGCTAGCTCTATTGAAAGAAGCTATCTCTATAGTTTGAAGTCAATGTGTGAATGGAGTGTAACTGCTATGTTTAGCACAATGGATGGTTTGGTTAATTGACCATCACCTGTCCAACCTATTAGCCATTGTATTATGCAGGTTTTAGCCCTATGTGAAGGTCAACCACCTGTCCAAGCTCGCTCTATTGAATAGTCCTATCTCTACTTTGATAGAGGGATGGTTTTGATTAGAGGTCCAACACTTGTCCAACCTACTATCCATTGTGTTATGTAGGTTTTAGCCCAAGGCGGTTTGAAGGTCCACCACCTATCCAAGCTAGATCTATTGAAAGAAGTTATCTCTATTGTCTGAAGGTCAATGTGTGAATGGAGTATAGCTACGATGTTTACTACCATGGATGTTTTGGAGTAAAGATCCATCACTTGTCCAACCTACTATCCATTGTGTTATGGAGGTTTAAATCCAAGGTGGTTTAAAGGTCCACCACCTGTCTAAGCTAGTTCTACTGAAAAAAGCTATCTCTATCGTTTGAAGGTCAATTTGTGAATAGAGTGTAGCTACTATGTTTACTACCATGGATGGTTTGCGGTAGAGGTCTACCACTTGTCCTAATTTCCATTGGGTTCTACAGGCTTTAGCCCAGGTTGGTTTGAAGGTCCACCACCTATCCAAGCTAGATCTATTGAATAAATCTACCTCTACTGTTTCAAAGTCAGTGTGTGAATGGAGTGTAGCTACTTTGTTTACTACCACGGATGGTTTGGGGCAAAGGTCCACCACTTTTCCAACCTACTATCCATTGTTTTATGGAGGTTTTAGCCCAAGATTGTTTGAAGGCCCACCACCTGTCCAAGTTACCTTCTTTGAAAGAAGCTATCTCTATTGTTTGAAGGTCAATGTGTGAATGGAGTGTAGCTACTGTTTATACTTCCATGAATGGTTTGGGGCAGAGGTCCACCACTTTCTCAACCTACTATCTATTGTGTTATCGAGGTTTTAGCCCAAGGTTGTTTGAAGGTTCACCACCTATCCAAGCTAGCTCTATTGAATAGTCCTATCTCTAGTCTCATCACATGGATGGTTTCAGGTAGATGTCCACCACTTGTCCAACCTACTATCCATTGTGTTATGGAGGTTTTAGCCCAAGGTTGTTTGAAGGTCCACCACCTGTTCAAGCTAGCTCCATTGAAACAAGTTATCTCTATTGTTTCAAGGTCAATGTGTGAATGGAGTGTAGCTACTTTGTTTACTAACCATGGATGGTTTGGGGAAGAGATACACCACTTGTCCAACCTACTATCCATTGTGTCATGGAGGCTTTAGCACAAGGTGGTTTCAAGCTAGCTCTATTGAAAGAAGCTATCTCTATTATTTAAAGGTCAATGTGTGAATGGAGTGTAACTACTATGTTTATTACCATGGATAGTATGGGATAGAGGTCCACCACTTGTCCAACCTACTATCCATTGTGTTATGGAGGTTTTAGCCCAGGGTGGTGTGAAGGTGGCCCACTTGTTGAAGCTATCTCTATTATTTCAAGGTCAATGTGTGAATGGAGTGTAAATACTATCTCTATTACCATGGATGGTTTGGGACATAGGTCTACCACTTGTCCAACCTACTATCCCTTGTGTTATAGTGGGTTTAGCCCAAGGGAGTTTGAACGTCCACCACCTGTCCAAGCTAGCACTATTTAATAGTCCTATATTCTCTATAGTTTGAAGATCAATGTGTGAATGGAGTGTAGCTACTATGCTTACTGCTACAGTCGGAAGCGTCGCGGGCCCTGCAAAATAGCAAATACAATATACTACAAGCCATGAAACGAACAAATCTGCATACCTCGAATCACACAACGCATAATCCAAGTTGTACATGAGCAGAGAGAGAAAGAGAGCGTGATAGAACGAGAGAGCACGTACATGCGCACCTCCTAGAGCGGAGTGCTACACCGGCATGGCGAGAGAGAAGAGGGAAGAGGAGAGAAGAAGTACACATACATTGGGTGCAATCTCCCCCCGTGCAAGAGTGACCATTTCCCTCTTGCACGTATTTGTTTTATAGATTTCTTGAATGGTCAAATTGGTTACAAACTGGCCGGCCGGTCATAAGTGGCCAAAGCTCATAAAAGAGCACTTGAATAATAAAATGTACAATGTATATACTTTCATTCGCATAGGCCTAGCTCGGTCCCAGTCTTTTCCACCTGTCAGCTGCAACAAATAATAAAATATCAATTCCATAACATACCTCTCCATTGGAAAGCAACTGTCCTCAGTTGCGAAGATAGAAATCTGCAAACAATACTTGTCAAAAACAATGATTAGAAATCTGTATCAAATAGTCACAAAATTCATAAAATTAGACAATATTGCTTATGCCTGCCGTCATCCACATACTACCTATTCTAGTGTCCCATACCACTAGAATAGGCAGTATATGTCATATCCTGATGAATCAGGATATCATTGGTCACACTCATTATTAATCTAATAATGTCAAGTCTCATGACCTAAACACTGCCATAATAATCACCAGATGCCAAATCCCAATCCAATTCCAATTCCACAATATAAGTCCAAATCAAAATCACTTTCATTATGTACCCCGGGTAACAAAATCATACCAGTTGCAGTGGTGGCCAGCCACTGCAGCATGATTTTGTGATCGGTGTTGCCTCATCCGGCGAGTCTACACCAATAAAACGTGCTGCCTAAATCGGCGAATCTGCACTAATGCTGCCTAAATCGGCGGATCTGCATTTGCTACAAGTTTAAAAATCATGAATCTGCAATTTATCAATGTGCTGCCTAAATCGGCGGATCTGTGTGCTTGTGACCAATGGACTAGACAAGGCATAAAGGAGAAAATAAAAATACTTACTATGTTGATATCGCAGTGCAGTATATCAAGGCACTTACAAATTTGTGTGCACTATCCCAAAACATCGTGGCTCACATGAGTAGCTGCGGGGCTTATTGACAAATCATCTTTACAAAAAGTACTTGTAGTACGATTAGAAGCCATGATCGAAGCATTTGGAGTATTCAGTGAGCAGATAATGTAGAGAAATGAAATTTAAAAATAGGAGTGATGTATTTGAGATTCCATTTTATAAGTATTAGTGATGACATGAGAGATTTTGGGTTGCCTAATCTATAAAAGATTGTCGATAAAGCAATTATGAAAAGGGGAGTGAGGTTAATGTATATACCTTGAGGGTACAGTGCATCAAAATTATATGAGCCAGTGTGTTTGTGGAGAGAGATATGACCGTAACTTGCATCTAAGGCGTGTCAAACAGATTTGTAGACGCTAAGGAGAACTGCGACTATCAAACTTGCACCATAGTATAATTAACAATTCCAAAATATGTTAATTTTGTGTTAGTAATTTGAAATAAAATAAAAGACTATGTTGTTTGTTGAGAATTTGATTCAAGATTAGTGTGCGATCACATATTAAGAACATACAGTGTTATCACTTTGATTCAACAATCGCAAAATAAATTAAATGAATCTAGAACACAAATTAAAAGTTAGCCATAGCCCTGCGAAAATGGAAATGTGAGAAAATGTTGCAGTCCTAACGAAATAGCACAGATAGACAAAAACCACGAACAAGGTAGAAAAAAAATGTAGGTAAGGAGATCTAATTCGATTTTATAGTGCAATGTGGGAGATAAAATTACATTGAGGACTGACAGACGTCTACGATGATTAACCGTGACTGATTGCACAAACAACCCAAAAGTAATTTGATCTTGAACTGCCTTTGCCTAGAAGCCTTTATTTATGACAAATTATTTGTTAGGTAGAGCTAGAATTAGGGATGAGAATATAGATTTTTGGTGCGTCAATATAGTCCCAACTCCCACTCACCCTCCATAGCGCCGTCATACCTAGCAAGGGAACTACACCAACTACCCTTCCTTTTCAGCTATGTATAGCGCCATCAATGGCAGCTGCCTCTAGGAGGTTCAACATAATATTTATCTCTTCTTTTTTAAAAAAAAATAAAAATAAATAAATAAATAAATAAATAAATAAATAAATAAATAAATATATATATATATAAATAAATAGACGGTATTGATGATGGTTAATAGGTAGATGACCTGATGCCGTGAGAATTTTTTTAAAAACAAATTACACTGGAGCTTGATATGTTTTAGCACCTTGTGGCCTAGGTAAGGCCAATCCTCACGAATGAGTTATGAGTAGGTCAATGGAGTTAGGGTTATACAAAAGCACAAGACGATAAAAGTGTACAAAGCCTTTTGATAATAAGTTGAGAATGGAAAAACCATTGGTAGTAAAGATATCTTAAATTAATGCCCCCTGGATTGGTTGAAAACAAGCGTTGCATCTGAACTGCAACTAGGGACGAGTATCCTAAAGCTGTCAAGCTCATCTTCACCCTTGTACTGTGTTTCTGGTCACCATCACCGCCACCCACTATTGCTGTCTTTGACCACTCCGATCCACCCTTATTATTCTCGTTTTTATCAAGCAATAATCAGAGATCAAAGATTCATAAAGTAAATCGAGATCAACCTTCCCTTGGCAATGTCGAAGAGCCTAGGATGGATTCAAATAAGATGATGATACTTAGGAAGTGAGAGATACCCAAGTTAGATGGTGTCATGATGGGAACAATGGGTTATGGTGTTGCAGCTATGGGTATACGCGTTAGCCACATCGCACAAAGCACAATCGTAGTAGGAGGCACCCATAGTTAAGCACAATACAACACCAGTGGTGGTGTCATAAAGAATCTGTTGCACTTCATCGCCCATCATGTCGCCTTGATAATATGCTCTTGTCGAGACATCACACATGTCAGTGTAATTGCCTCGGCCAAATCCGGCCCATGTGTCGGCAGTTGTAGAAGAGAAAAAGCTGATGTGGAGGATCGTCACCATGAGCACCTGTAGGACCCTCTAATTTACATCCAAACTTGACCTATAATTGAGGGGTTTGCTATAAGGAGGCCTTAAGGCTGAATCCCATAGTGATGAAGTAGGGACGCAACTCTTAATGACTCGTGTGAGTATATAGGGTGTGTAATTGTGCAAAAGGCTGTATACAAGCTTTAGAAATGATGCGGTGACTATGTTGATAATGTACTTGAAGATGAATATCATGGAGAAGCTACGTGGAAACAGAACCCACGAGGGCGCAACTAATGAGATCCGGGGACCCACCTACCATACACAAGCCTAGCAACTCAATTTCTGGTGCAGTATCTCAGAGCATCAACAATGATAATAAGGACAGATGCCATGATGACGATGATGGCAGTGAGCAGCGGCGGCCAGAGAAAATTGACCATCCCCTGCTATGAGAGAGGGAGATACAGGTTGAGGAGAGAGAGGGAGTGAGAGAGAGAGTTTAACTCGGGTGGAGACTGTTTGCCTGTTGCAGACGATCAGGGAGAGAGAGAAAGGTTTCCGCTCGTTGATTGCATGAGTATGGGGCTACTGGGGGTCGAAAAAAAGGGCTGCGGCTAGTGGTGGGCGAAGAGGTTGGTGCACGATGGATTTTCCATGGATAAGAGCTGGAACCCACTCGACTTCAAGGTAGGAGTGGTTGTCGGTTTGAATGGTGTGTGATGTAGGGGGCGGGGGGGGGGGGTTTGGTAAAAAGGCTGGGTCTGTGTGTGGCGTCGATATCGTGGCAGCCGACATACGGGAGAGAGGCAATCGGTGCCAGTGAAAATTCTTGCTTGGGTTATTTGTGAAGGCCAGTTGGTTGGTGGCAGTTTTCGAGAACCAAGAGTGTGTGTGTGTGTCTGTCGGCACACCTAGTATTCGATTGGTGGTTGTGGGCGCCATGCAGACGAGGAGACAGCTACAATTTGTGTCGAATGAACTGAGCAGAGCCGCCCCTTTTGTTGTATGGTGTGTATGGCCCATGATAGACAGCTGGTAGGGAGTGAGCGCAAAGAGAAAACTGGATGTCCACAAGTTTCTAATGGCTGCATGGGAGATAGAGAGAGAAGGTACGTCACAGCAGCGACTACAGATGTTGAGAAGGAGAGAGAGAGAGAGGGAGAGAGAGAGAGAGAGAGAGAGAGAGAGAGAGAGAGAGAGAGAGAGAGAGAGAGAGAGAGAGAGAGAGAGAGAGAGAGAGAGAGAGAGAGAGAGAGAGAGAGAGAGAGAGAGAGAGAGAGAGAGAGAGAGAGATTTACTGCGGCCCTTTGCATGTGGGCTGTTGGTGGGTGGAGAACTCAGTAGGTGGGTGGGAGCGATAGTGAGCGGAGGAGGGTGACACTTGCAGCATGCCGAGGTTGAGACAGTTGGAGAAGGGTGGTTGGGGTGAGTGAGAGAAACTGGTTGGTTAGCTAGCGATAGATAGAGAGAGATAGAGAGTGGTGCTGCATGGGTAGGGACTGGGGGTTATGGTTGTGTAGCAAAGGCATGGGTCATCATTGCTAGTGTTGGTGACGACTAGGTCCGGGCTTACTGTCGGTAATGCTGCTGCCGGCGACTCTGACGACAACCATTAGTTGGAGCCCATCAAATACTCATCAGATATGGTGTATTACCATGTTAATAATATGAAATAACGCCCCTTCTCTGTTATCTATATTTTTCTTGTTATTTTAAAAGTGGCTATGGGATCGATCGTATGTGCTATGTGTAAGGATTTGGTACAACCTAAGAACACCGCCTCTTTTACTTCGCAAACATGGGCGGATTGGTCAGCCCCTTTTCCGCAAGTGTAACAAGAGTTGAGTTCATATCTTATCGAAAAGATCTTCGAGGTTTCTCTGTATTGTTCCTGAGACATGAAAAGATATGACCTAATTCTTCTTCGCCTTATTACTCCCTTTTCTTCTAGTCATCCAATTAATCATCAAGCCTTCTTCTACTCGCTATTCTAATCCACCTTAAATAACCTTTAATTGAATTTATCTTTGTGCTATTCTACTCCTGTACAATTCTCCTACTCTTATCAATCACTAATATCATGATAATAAAGTAGAAATTATCTTTAATTATGAAGATCACTAATTGTATCATGCAATCAATGCTAATTGAAACAATTAATGGAGTCTAAAAACATTTTAAAAAATACTTAGTTGTTACTTGTTAAAATATTTAGTTTGGAGCGTAGCCCTTGCTCTGATACCACTGCTACAGTCGGAAGCGTCGCGGGCCCTGCAAAATAGCAAATACAATATACTACAAGCCATGAAACGAACAAATCTGCATACCTCGAATCACACAACGCATAATCCAAGTTGTACATGAGCAGAGAGAGAAAGAGAGCGTGATAGAACGAGAGAGCACGTACATGCGCACCTCCTAGAGCGGAGTGCTACACCGGCATGGCGAGAGAGAAGAGGGAAGAGGAGAGAAGAAGTACACATACATTGGGTGCAATCTCCCCCCGTGCAAGAGTGACCATTTCCCTCTTGCACGTATTTGTTTTATAGATTTCTTGAATGGTCAAATTGGTTACAAACTGGCCGGCCGGTCATAAGTGGCCAAAGCTCATAAAAGAGCACTTGAATAATAAAATGTACAATGTATATACTTTCATTCGCATAGGCCTAGCTCGGTCCCAGTCTTTTCCACCTATCAGCTGCAACAAATAATAAAATATCAATTCCATAACACTTACTGCCATGGCTGGTTTGGGGCAGAGGTCCACCACTTGTCCAACCTACTATCCCTTGTGATATAAAGTTTTGAGCCCAAGGTGGTTTGAAGGTCCACCACATGTCCAAGCTAGCCCTATTGAAAGAAGCTATATCTATTGTTTGAAGGTCAATGTGTGAACGGATTGTATCTACTATGTGTACTACCATGGATGGTTTGGGGCAGAGGTCCACTGCTTGTCCTACCTACTATCCATTGTGTTATGGAGGTTTTAGCCCTACGTGGTTTGAAGGTCAATCTCTGAATAAAGTGTAGCTACTATGTTTACTAGCATGGATGGTTTGGGACACAGGTCCACAACTTGTCCAACCTACTAACCATTTTTTTATGGAGGTTTTAGCTCAAGGTGGTTTGAAGGTCCACCACCTGTCCAAGCTAGCTCCCACCTGTTGAAGCTATCTCTATTATTTCAAGGTCAATGTGTGAATGGAGTGTAAATACTATCTCTATTACCATGGATGGTTTGGGACATAGGTCCACCACTTGTCCAACCTACTATCCCTTGTGTTATAGTGGGTTTAGCCCAAGGGAGTTTGAAGGTCCACCACCTGTCCAAGCTAGCACTATTCAATAGTCCTATCTCTATAGTTTGAATATCAATGCGTGAATGGAGTGTAGCTATTATGTTTACTACCATGGCTGGTTTGGGGCAACTTGTCCAACCTACTATCCCTTGTGATATAAAGTTTTGAGCCCAAGGTGGTTTGAAGGTCCACCACATGTCCAAGCTAGCCCTATTGAAAGAAGCTATATCTATTGTTTGAAGGTCAATGTGTGAACGGATTGTATCTACTATGTGTACTACCATGGATGGTTTGGGGCAGAGGTCCACTGCTTGTCCTACCTACTATCCATTGTGTTATGGAGGTTTTAGCCCTACGTGGTTTGAAGGTCAATCTCTGAATAAAGTGTAGCTACTATGTTTACTAGCATGGATGGTTTGGGACAGAGGTCCACAACTTGTCCAACCTACTAACCATTTTTTAATGGAGGTTTTAGCCCAAGGTGGTTTGGAGGTCCACCACCTATCCAAGCTAGCTCTATTGAATAGTCCTATCTCTAGTGTGATCATATTGATGGTTTGGGGTAGAGGTCCAACACTTTTCCAACCTACTATCCATTGTGTTATTGAGGTTTTAGCCTAAGGTGATTTGAAGGTTCAATACCTGCCCAAGTTTGATCCATTGAAAGAAGCTATCTCTTTTGTTTGAAGATCAATGTGTGCATGGAGTGTAGCTACTATGTTTACTACCATGGAGGGTTTGGGACGGAGGTCCATCACTTGTACAACCTACTAACTATTGTGTTATGGAGGTTTTAGCCCAAGGTGGTTTGAAGGTCCACCATTTAAATCAAGAAAGACCAAGCGTGCGGAACACTCTAGCTTCATGGGTGGGGGGGGGGGGGGGGGGGGGGTGTGGTTTGTGGTTTTGGGAAAAGTTGGGGGAGGAAGAAACCAAACACGTTTCACTCTTTAGAGAGCTCATCAGTGGTGTTTCCAGGGAGTTTGGAGATTGTAAAGAAGTTTTGGGAAGGGAGTAGGGGTTTGTTTAAGTAGGGTGAGTTTAGGAGGGAAGGTGTTTGAAATAAAGGGGGAAGTAGGTTTTGACTTTTGGAATTCGAATTCAAAAGACTTAAGTCTAGTTGTGTGTGAAAGTGACATGAGAATGAATGCTAAGGGTGAGCCTTTTTAGACATAGGTTTTAAGAGGGAAAAAAGGGACTCAACTAGGGTGAGATAGTTGAGTTGGGAGGGTTTAAGCAGAAATTTAGAGCGAAGGAGTCTTACCAAAAATTAGGTAATACTTATGGAAGGATTCCAAAGATTGGTTTGTGTTTGATAGAGCTTTGGGTAGATCAATAAGGGATATGCGTGGTATTTGTTTTGGTAGAGAGAAAAAACAAAAAATTAAAAATTAATTTAGCGGTAGAGATTTATGGTAAAGTATTGATAATGGAGGTTCAGAGTAGTGTCAGAGGAGGTTTAGAGTCGTGACCAAAAAAAAAATTGCCCGTTTGTGGGGTACAAAAAAGTTGCAAAGAAAAAGGGTTTTGCCTATAAGTGGGGTACACCAAGAGGGGTTCTGTTCATACGTGAGGCACAAAAAATTAGTTTTGCTCGTAAGTGGGGTTCAAAGGTGATTTTGCTCATAAGTGGGGTTCAAAAAGAATTGTTTAGCTCATAAGTGGGGTACAAAAGATGGTTTTGCTCATAAGTTGGGTACAAAAATTTGTTATGCTCTTAAGATGGGTACAAAAATCCTTTGGATCATAGGTAGGGTACAAAAGGCGGGATAGATAGTAAGTATGGGTATATTTAGATATGGGGCAAGTGGTGATAAACATGCGCTGAAGTAGTATGATCCATCAACCTGCACAGAGAGTAAGGTAAAGACAAATGAGGGTAAGTTTGGGTAGGTTGAATGTCATCATGGTGCATAAGGTTTTTTTTTAAGGAGTGTATGTAAATTGGGTCCTGTGGTCCAACATGTGATGGGTTTATCTAAGTGGGAGAGGCTTGGAGAATTTAGGCAAGCTTGATGGATAGGTTTACCAATTGCTAAGGAGGGTTTAAGTCTTCTAGTTTTGGGGGTAAAAGGTATTTTAAAGATGGTTGGGGACTGGTGGTTTTTTGTTGAGGAAGGTTTAATCAAGAGGTTTTCCCTTTCTAAATAAGAGATTGAGCTGAATACTTTGAGAAGCACTTGCCTAGGATAGCCTCTTTTCTTGAGGCTGATAAAAAAGAGATTCCTTGTGCTAAGGTAGTGTTCGAAGGAGCTTTCTCTCATAATGTACCTCCTGAGTTCTGACTTGATGAAGGCTATTTTCTGGTGGGTAGGGTGCCAAGAGATCCATGGTATATAGTGTAAAGAGTTTAGAGGTTTTTGGAAGCAATTAGAGTCTAGGATTCCGTGGGTTAAAAATTTGGGTCCCTTGAAGAAGTGGATGTCTAGGATTGTGGCTTGATTGGTAGAAAAATGGAGGGGGTGATTTTAATGTGTTCAAGCAAAGTTCTCGCATAGGTGTTGAGGGCGACTGTTAAAGATTCAATGGGGCCAGTCCATATTCCAAAGGCATCATCAATGAATCTTTTGAAGTATGCCAAGTTTGGGTCATTAAGAAGTGGGGATTGGGATTCTAGGTGGCAAAGGAAAAGACAAGCATAGACCACGGCAAAATTGGATCCCATCGCTGTGCTTTTGATTTGCTTGAAAGTTCTATTATTGAAACTGATGTAGTGTTGTGTAAAGATGAGGGTAGAAAGAGAGATTATGAAGTTGGTTTTTGGAGGATCGAAGTGTTTACAAATGGTTGCTTTAAGAGCAAGGAGTCCTTGGTCTATTGGGATACTAGGATAGAGGGAGTTTATATCAAAGGTAAAAACGAGAGAATTTGGTGGAAAATGGGTATGGTGTATGTCTTTGATTAGGGACAGGGAATCTTTTAGATGTTGTTTGTAACTCAAAAGGATAGGGTATAGCTCTATGTGTAACCATTTTGATGCATTTTCCAAAAAATAGCCATTGTAAGCACAAATAGGTCTAGCAACAAGGGATGGTTTATGTAATTTGGGGAGGAAGTAGATTCGGCAGGGTTTGAAAGGTTTAGAGAGGGGTGCAAGGATGAAGATACGTTGTTCCATGGGGAGGAGGGTGTATCTATGGATGATGGTAGAGAGGAGAGAGGCTAGGTAGTCGTGAGGAGGTGGGGTGGTTGGTTGATAGGTGATGGGGTCATTGAGTTTTCTAAGTGCCTCATTTTCATACCATTCCTTTGAGAGGATAGTAAGACCAAGGTTTTTGTCGGTGGGTTTAATAACAATGGAGTTATCGTGTGAGAGAGATTTGAGGGCTAGATGTACAAACTTTGGAGGTTTAGAGAAGGAAGTATTGTAGCTATCCAATTTATGTTTAAGATGCAGTTTTCTAAGTTCTGTGATAATTTCTAAAGAGGGATTCTCTTTGGGTGGTTTCCAATGGGGGTTGGGTAATTTAAATGGAGAAAAGGAGGGGGATTTTTTGGTTTTGAAGAAATCTTTAAGTTGTAAGCTTCTTCCTAAGGTTTCATGTGCTTCTAGGAGGTGTTTGGGTGTAGGATTGGGAGGAGGTGGGATGTACTTGAGACCCAAGTTTAAGCATTTATTTTCATTAAAAGTGAGGGGACGTGTGGTGAGGTTATGTACAAAGTTTATAGAGATGGCGTTATCAAAAGAGTAGGCCAGTTGCTTACCAAATTTTTTGAGTTTGTACTCGTGTGGGTTGGTAAGAGGGAGCCAAAATCTATTCCTTTTCCTTAAGTTTTTGCATGTCGCGGTCGCGTCGCATTGGAGGTTCATCGAGTTAGGCAAAGTCGTGGTCGAGGGAGTTGAAGGAGAGGGAGTTGAAGGAGAGGTATTAAGTATCCATAGTGTAGGGAGGAGGGGGGGCTTCTCAAAAAGTAGATGCACCCATGAGGTTGGGTGGGTTTGCCCTAGTCCCTCCTCCCTTTTCCTTTTCCCGAAACCGAAGAGATATGGTTGGGATGAAGCACATGGTTATTACGGGAAGTACATTGAAGGTTGTTACGTGACATAGATTGGGGGTTTGAGGTAGGCGGAAGAGGTGGAGGAGGCTTAGGGGAAAAGAGATTATGGATGCGATTGAGAGGGTATTTAGGTGGTAAGGTACGTTCTTTGGAGTAGTGTGGGGAAGGGAGTTTACATTTTTTGAAAGGGGGAGAGCTTGGGGGAGAGTTAGTCTTAGTAGCTTTGTTTTGGGAGAAGGGGTGATGAGAGAGAGTTTTGTTAGGTTTGATGGTTGGACCGGGCTTAGTTTGCTTGTTTGGGAGAGATGCTCTAGGTGGAAGAAAGGGAGCCTTAGAAGAGGGATGGACAAGGGGTGATTTGGATAGGGTGAGATGGGAGTTGGAGATTGAAAGGTTATTGTTAGGGGTATTTTTAGAGGAGGGAAGGTGTTTCATTTGTTTTCATACTTCCCGCTCAACAAGTTCCTTTATTGATTCTTCTTTGGGGAGAAGGGTTATTTCCTCAAGGGTAGAGGTGATGGTTCGCTTTCTAGCTTTCCTAGCTTCTTCATCCTTGACGGTGGTTAGGTGGGTGTTAACTATATGTGTTTGCATGAGAGAGAGAAATTGTTGTAGAGTGGAGTCCTTCCATTTTTCCAAGTGACGTTGCCAATCGGAGTTAGGGACCAAAGGTAGAGCGATGAGTGAGAGTTTTGTTGTGAGGCTAGAGAAGCGGTTGGCAACACTAGTGTGGTAGTTGTTTAATTCGTTGTTGAGGTTTTGGAGGAGAAGTTTGTTGGCTACAATAAGGGCTTGGGTACAATCCAATTGGTATTGGATGGTGAGGGCAGTAAATTTAGCATTGAGAAGGGCTTTAGCTTGTGTGTCTTCAATTTGTAGACGGGGTGGCTTCATGTTGAGACTATTAGGGGCCAATTGTTGATTGTGTAGCTCTTCTAAGTGGGTGGTGAAAGTTGTAGCTTTGCACTTCTTTTTGTGTAACTTTTGAAATTCAACGAGGGAGAACGAAAGGATTTCTTCAAACTCTTTCGGTTTGTTAAGGGGAAGGGAGGGGGGTTTCCATATAAGGAGGGGGAGAAACATGGCCAATGTTGAGAGGGGGTTCAAGTTTAGAGGTGGAAGGTAAGGGCTTTGGGTTAGGTAGGTTTGGTTTGGTGGTGTTGAGGGATATTTGGAGATTAGATTGAGGTCGTTTGTAAGGTTTTGTGGGGGCGGGTGGGGTGAAGTTATCCTCCGGGCTAAGGTTGAGTCGGACGGGGGAGTTAGCTTCTCCTTCTTCTTCTTCTTCACCATCTTCTTGAATCCTAGTTTGTTGTGGGTTGAGAGAAAAGTTAAAAGCTTCTTCATGGAGGTGTTCGAGCTCCTCTGTGATCATTTTGTAAGGGTCCACCATGCCTTGGTCAAAGGTATTGGAGGCATTAAGGGTAAGCTCCGGGTTATTATTAAAGGATTGGGAGCTTTGTTGGCTCTCCGTTGGCGAGGTGATCTCCAAGTTGGTAGCCAGGGGTGAATCTTGATGTTGTTGTGTGTTGCTTGCGAAGTCTTCAAAACCATAGTCCTCCATGGCGAGTGTTCCCGGCAGAGCAAAATCACCTTTGAACCCCACTTACGAGCAAAACCAATTATTTGTGCCCCACGTATGAACATAACCCCTCTTGGTGTACCCCACTTATAGGCAAAACCCTTTTTCTTTGCAACTTTTTTGTACCCCACAAACGGGCAAAATATTTTTTGGTCACGACTCTAAACCTCCTCTGACACTACTCTGAACCTCCATTGTCAATACTTTACTATAAATCTCTACCGCTAAACTAATTTTTAATTTTTTGTTTTTTCTCCCTACCAAAACAAATATCGCGCATATCCCTTAGTGATCTACCCAAAGCTCTATCAAACCCAAACCAATCTCTAGAATCCTTCCATAAGTATTACCTAATTTTTGGTAAGACTCCTTCGCTCTAAATTTCTGTTTAAACCCTCCCAACTCAACTAACTCACCCTAGTTGAGTCCCTTTTTTCCTCTTAAAACCTATGTCTAAAAAGGCTCACCCTTAGCATTCATTCTCATGTCACTTTCACACACAACTAGACTTAAGTCTTTTGAATTCGAATTTCAAAATTAAAAACCTACTTCCCCCTTTATTTCAAACACCTTCCCTCCTAAACTCACCTTACTTAAACAAACTCCTACTCCCTTCCCAAAACTTCTTTACAATCTCCAAACTCCCTGGAAACACCACTGATGAGCGCTCTAAAGAGCAAAACGCGTTTGGTTTCTTCCTCCCCCAACTTTTTCCAAAACCACAACCCGCCCCCCCCCCCCCCCCCCCCCCCCAACCCATGAAGCTAGAGTGTTCCGCACGCTTGGTCTTTCTTGATTTATCTACTTATGGAAATGTCGGGGGATTTGTGTTCTAAAGGTGAGCCGGGAAGGCGCGGGGCCTCTGGCTGTGAGAGGTGTGTGGAAGACATTTGCAACAGACACAATGAATGTAGACAAAGCTTGAAATTAACAGCTTGAACAAGATCCTGAAGCTTGATTATCATTAACAGTACCGTTGCTTTAATTAAATGTTAATTGAGGAGTTTAAGCTCCATACATCCTTTAACCTGCCTTAATTCAGATTATAATAGAGAAAATAACACTTCAACTATCTCGATGATAATAGTGTTGAGATGTTGTTATGCTTTCCCCTTTACCTTAATTGGCCTCCCAAGCTTGCCTTGATAATATTCCTCTCCTTCGTTCTTCTCGTGCTGCTGAGAGAGAGAGAGAGAGAGAGAGAGAGAGAGAGAGAGAGAGAGAGAGATGCTAGGATTAGAGTGGGCTATGGTGGCTTTGATTAGATTGGCTATGGAAGCTTGGATTAGAGTGGGCTAGGGAAGCTTGGATTAGAGTGGCTATGGAAGCTTGGCTTAGGATTAGAGTGCTCAAAGCTTATGGCTTCCTCCCTGCTAATACAGCAGAGTATGCAAACTTGAATATCTCCTAATCGGTGCAGAATTAGCCTCTGTGCGTGAGACGTAAAAATATTCAAAACACCCTTTTCCTTCTCCTCGCGTGGCTTGTTTTGTCCAGAAACCTGTTTTACAAAATAATTTCAGAATAGGACTTTTTCGGGCTCCTTCATGCAGAGATGTGAAGTATCTCACACACTTTCCTTTTTACCACTGACCACATGTTTTCCTCTACTCAAGTTGCCTTATATGTCCTAAGAGCCCTTTCACATGTTAAACCTTTTCTTCAAGCATAAAATCTCTACGCTTAGGCCTTCATAACCACATAAAGCATACACTTTCTGGATCTCCTTGCTTGTTTTCGAGCCCTGGTCACTGCTCAATAAATGTGTGAGCTTCAAATATACTTTTTCTACTTCTCTTTACTCTTTTTTCCATCGTGGAAGCGGAGCGGCACGACATCGCAAGTGTGGGAATCTGTAGATGCGATTGTTTGGTCTTGGAGACCCAACAAAGAAGGTCCATTTTCAAGGATTAAAATTCCAGAAAGGCATGCTCTAAAAACTAAAACTGGCCTTGCTCGTGCACATCATCAACCACACTTGGATCAAAGTTTGGACATGGCATCTAATTTGGAGTAGATTATATGGAGCTTCTATTGTTACTATAATGGTTGTAAACAAGACCTTTGATTGTAGTGAACTCTCTTTCTTTTATTTCATTACTAATATTTATTTAAATTCATGCTTTGTGCATCCTTAAATTTTGGTGTTTATCAACACCACAATTCTTTAAGATTTCACTCTACCCCATCAGCAAGTATATCAACATTTTTCCCACTTTACATGGAAAATTCCCAAATTAGATGATTTAGTCAATTTGGAGATTCCCATAATGAGGGATTTTTACCATAATACCTAATATGGTCTTGCCTCTATCTCATCCTTTGGCTTCCTTGAAGTGGAGGGGGTTGACATGCTAGCACCAGAAGAAGAAGAGTTGTGGTGTTAGAGAGAGAGGCATGTTGCTTCAAGAATCAAATGAGAAGGAATGGTTGAATGGGAAAAACAAGGGGAAAATAAGTAGTTCAAATGGATGGTGTGGATGAAAGGGGGAGAGAGGTCGTGCAGCTATGGAAAGCTTCAATTTGTGATGCAGCTACGGAAAGCTTGGCGGGAGGGGGAGAAGTGGCTCAATGGGGAGCAAGGGGAGAAGAAGCATTTCAAAGGGATGGTGTGGATGAAAGGGGGAGACAAGTGGTGCAACTATGGAAAGCTTTTGTATGTGCTGCAGCTATGGAAAGCTTGGAGGCAGAAGGAGAAAGAGAAGCGAGAAGAGGTAGAATAGAGGGTACTGCTGAGAAATGCAGATTTGGTCAAAGAAAATAGTTTTTTGACCATGTATTTGGTTAGAAGAGCTTTTGGAGAGTGAAAAGTGAGATTTAGAGATTTTTTTTGAAATTTTATGGTTGCTTTATGGGTGCCTATGAAAATGGAGGGAAAGCCCCTTTTCTCTCTCTAGGGGACAAAGCTATAATAAGGTAAACAAATAGGCCCCCATGCCCCCTATTACCCTACCTTTTGAGAGGGTATAGCTATGGCCACCACCCTCTTCCTATTGGCCCATGATTAATCACCCGTTAAGCTAAAGGGCCCTTTTGGATTCATAGTTTTCCTAATGCAATATTAATCCCACCTTCTTGTTGCTTAAACAACTTAACTCTTTTTCTTGCAATAGCACCTTGAGCTCAGTGCCATCTAGCTCACATAGCTTATATGTCGCATTATCATAAACATGAAGTACCACATATGGTCCAAACCATCGTTTAACCATCTTCCACAAAGCAGTAAATTGGTTATCCAGGCTACTCTCATAAACAAGTACCCAATCCCCATCTTTAATAGCACGAGGTCGTAGTCTATGCTGACTATCAAATGCTGCTTTATTCTTTAACCTTGCTTCCTTAAGCTTCACTTTAGCCTATTCATTATCTTCCTGACGCCTCTCAAGTTGGCAAATACACAAAGCAAGCAAGTCTTCTGTAGTCAAACCTTCTTCCCATGGCATTATAGTGCAAGATATAACCGCTTCCTCTGTAAGCATAATGGGTTTTTGCCCATACATTAGCTCAAATGGCATAGAACCTGTAACAAAACTATGTCTAGTGTGATCAGCCCATAAAGCAAATGACAAGAGTTTAGGCCAATCACCAATATGTCCTTGGCATATATTTGCTAAAGGTTTAACAATAGGCGGATGCCCTCTTTCACTTTTACCATTACCCTCTAGATTGTATGTTGTAGTGAGAGCCAATTCAATACCCAAACGAGCAAAGAAATCCCGAGCTTTGTTTGCATCCATCTCTCCTCTAGCAGTAGTAATTCTACCAACACATCCATACCTGGAAATAACATCCTCAAAAAAGAACTTGCATAACTGGTAGCTTTGGTATGCAAAGCTCTTCCTTCCACCTGACTAGTAAGATCTTCTTTGGCAAGAACAATATACCTCATCTGCTACACTCCTATTGGCATTGTAATACGGTCCACCACCCACTTGTAGTGCATAGCCAGTGGATAGGGGGGATGCAATCCATCTCGATGTCACACATTAGAATACTGTTGGCATATTAAGCATGTCTCCACAAACTAAGCGACATCTTTATACATACCTTTCCACCAGTAACAATCCTTAATCTTGATAAAAGCTGCCTAGACTCCTCTATGTCCATCCAATAAACTTTCATGCAATTCTTGGATAACATGTTGTTGAGTCGCTTTATCACAAACAACCCATTTTGATACCCCTCCTAGGCGCTTTGGTTGCTTCCACAAATGTCCATCCTTCAAAAAATAGCTGTAAGCCTTCTTTTTGATCCTTTTATACTCTTGATTAGTTCACCCTTCATGCTTAGTAAGAGTGCTAAGGTAGAGACCGATCCAAAGACACTCTCCATCATATAACCCCTCATAAAATACCTCAAAAATATGAGCAATATTACCACAATTTACATGTAAATAAGAAGACGTGTAGAACTTCAGGCTAGCATCATCACTTGTGGTCAATATCTCTTCTTCATCTTCAAACCTAGCTCTTGATAACATATCTGCAACAGGATTATCTCTACTTGTAATATGACAAAATTTAGGGCTAAGAGACTTAATATAGGCTATCCATTGCATCATAGTAATATCCGGAGTAGAGAAATTTCCTATCATTCTTATCAGAGGCAAGCAATCTGTCTCTACCATAATTAAATCTCCAATAAAGTATTCTTTATCTGACTTTAGAGTTGTAACAACACCCAGAAGTTCTCTCTTGATCTATGGGTAGCCTCTTTGACGAGCATTGAGCACCTTTGCTCCAAATCTAACTGCATGCCTATGTCCTTCATCATCATCTTGACCTATAGCCCACCCAATACCTATCGGGCTAGTGTCGATTATTAAGATTATTGATCTTCCACACTTGTAATCAACCTTAAGGTAGGAGCCTTGGGAAGAATTTGCTTTAGCTTCTTGATAACCTTTGTATGGACTTCTTCCCAAACAAAAATCTTTTCTTTCCTTAGCAATAGATCAAGCACCTTTGCAACATGAGCAAAATGTTGAGACCAAATAAGGTAGAATACACATGCACCCAGAAACCAACAAACTTCAGTATCTGAAGAGCACGTTTCCTTCATCTTTTGGATAGCTTCAACTTTAGCTGGACCCGGCCTTCTACCTTCTAGACTACACATATGCCCCACAATTAAAACCTATTAAGCACCAAAAAGTTGATTGATGCCCTAAAAGTGTTAAGTTAACTTCTTCAAGCCTGGACAAAATCACAGTCAGCAATATTTTGAGCAACAAACTGTCGGCACCCTCTCTGATCTTTTACCTCATCTTTTGATCCTTCCTCACATCCTTTAATTGGTAGATCATCAATAAAAGGCATAGTAACATGAGGGATAAAGTCCCTTAATATCTTATTCATGTCGTTCATCAGATGAGCTATAGAATTAGTAGCACCCTGTGGCACAATGCACATCCTTACCAAACCAAGAGGAGTGTGCATTGTAGTAAGATCCCTCCTCTCCAAAGCTAACTAAAAGATCATATCCAGAGTAAAGATCACCCATAGAGTAAATTGATCTACCTGCAAAGGACTCAGCAAGTTCATCCACAATTGGGCCAGTACCTGCATTGCGGATTGTTACCTTGTTAATCAGCTGCATGTCCTGTATGAACCTTAAAGTACCATTTTTCTTTGGAACAGTGAACCAACAATTGGAATATGGCGCACATGATGGATCCAAAATTCCCATTTGTATCTTCTCATTAAGAAAATCAATAAGCTTTGGCAAGTGAGCTTTAGGAACTGGAATGGGACGTAAGTTGCATGGCATGTGAGGAACAATGAATATAACCATATGTGAAACAACACTTGGATCCACACACCCAATCTCACCTGGTTCAAAAATAAAAGCTTTACCGTGTTTTTTGAGCATACCTTGAAAACACTTGATTTCCTCTTTGTTGAGAAAACCATCTTCTCCAATCTTCAGTTCTGCAATGTCTCCTTAGTGAGATTTTGCCCAATGTTCTTTGGATTCCTGAGCATAGGTTGTCAAGAAGATTCTTTGATCACCCCATCACTTCTTGATAGAGATGTAGCCACTTGTCTCACTTGCAACAGTCTTGTACTTTGTCTCTACATGTGCTTCAACTGCTTTACCCAAGTCAACCTCAATATGCATAAGTGCCTCATATATATCCAACTATTCATACATGTCCATTGAAAGCACTTTAACAACTTCAATTCCACTTTGTAACCTGAATTGCCTTATATCCTCAAATTCTGACATTGTGTCAACATAAGAAATCTCTTCAAAGATTCTTGAAATCACATCATCTGGTTCAAGAACATCACATCGCTACAATTCACTTTGAATACTTGAAACATATTATTTCTCCCATTTAGGTAAATCATTAAATTTTTTGTAAGATACTGAACCCTCAGATGTCAATCCCAAAAATCTTGAAGAGAAGGTTTCTCTTTGTGAAAGAACTTCTCCTCTTGTGCCACCATAGTTCCGCTTTATAGTGGCACCCCAAGAAAATACTGAGCAAATTTGTGTTCTTTGAACTCTTTGCGTATCTTTGGCATTGGATGATCACGTAAACTATCTTTTTTCTTGGCATGGTAAACACATACAGTCAAAAATTGAACCGCTTTCTTACTATCTTGGCTCTGAACCCTGGCATAGGCCGAGCCATCATCTAGCACCTTGGTTTTCATTCATGCAGCCGTAATGTAGGGTTGTCCCAAAATTAGTGGGGAGGAGGAATGCTCCTGTATAAAGAAGTTATGTTCATCACAAAATCCCCCAATAGTTACCTTGACATTTGCACATGCACTATAAAGATCACCTGGAAGTATGTTGGCAGCTCATATCCTCCAACTGTGGTCCACATCAATAGGCCACTTCCCCTTCTGGTGCAAACTCTTTGCCATAAGATTGATTTTTGAACCATGTTCTATAAGGGCTAAGACCGGCTCCTCAATGTCGCCAAGCTTTACCACAGTTTCAGTTGTTGCTCTTGCCCAGTGAGTCCTAGAAAAATGACCCTTAGGTATAGTATGTTTCTTACCTTGCATACAATCGGGTTTGAAACCACCACAGACCTCCACTCTTCTTCTTCAAGATCTTACAAATATTCTTTATAATCATCCAAAATTGCTTATATGTGTCGAACCTCTTGTCTCTTAACTGATTCTGGCTCTTGTTCACTCGGTATCTGTCACTTCCTTTTGATAATATCGATGATTTCCTCATGGAACTTGCGCTTGGAATTTGCAAAATATCACCCAATGTGAGCTCCACTTTACTATTCAAGATACACTCTTCAAAAAGCTTCTTCAGATGTGTAGCCAATTCAATGGCAGATTTAAGCTTATACAAGGGTCCCTTGGGATTACCTTGCTTTTTGTCCTTTGGTGCTTCCTCCATAACCACTTCGGGAGCGGGCTTAAGAGCAGTCCCTTCCTCTTTCTTCCTGTTGGATCTCATTGCCCTTATTGATGTTCCAACAACATGTGCATCCCTTTTCCTCTTCTCTTCCACCATAGCTTCATTGGCTTGAGCCCTAGCAATAAATGCATATACTGAAAGAGAATCTATTGGATCCGTCCACCCAGTAATTTCTTGAATTGAATTCCCTATCTGTCGTAGCTTCCCATACATTACCTTACCTACTTCTGTTGTCTTTAAAGCATATGGACACAATTGGCCCTTTTCACCTATACCTTCATCATCTCCCTTACCACAAACTTGTAGCCCATATGTAGCTGCTTCCACAAGAGCAACATTATGTTGTATTTCTTCCACTTGCTTCTTCATGCCGTCCCTGCCAAAGTTTAAGCGGAGCATCTCTCCTATTGCCATGAGATGAATCTTCCTGTCTTTCTAGAAAACCACATTCTTATTGTAAGCTTCATCAAACTCATCACACTCTTTCACATACCTATGCTCTTCACTATCGCACCACTTGCATCGATTATCCCAATTTTTATGTGGTGGCTTACTGCTGCTTAGGTTCCAAAGTAGACGCCTTTGCAACTAACCCTTCAAATTTAACAGTTTTGAAATTTAAATTTAGCTCTTGAATACCTTTTACCAGATCTTCGAGAACAGGCCCCTCCACCTTGGGTACTGTCGAGGGTGATTTCTCTTTAATCTCATCTTCAAGGTCATCTGATGTATAGGCTATGTGCTTGCTTTATGTAAAATTTCACTTGATTTGAAGACTTTTGGTAAGTCCAAAGCCAAATTATGGGATTAGGCCAAGACATTGCGTTTTTTTGGGTCTTGAGTACCCTAATTAGCTCCAAATTTTATGAAATTTTATATGCTTCATGTTTAGGGTATGCACAATGTGTTTGTGAAGCCGAGTGATTTTTGTGTAAAATTTGACTGTGAGACATCATACGCGTATGATGGCTACCTTGATAAAAAAGTGAGTTCGATGCCTTGAGATGTTTTGTGCTTATGCCCTAAGCCCTACTAGCTAGTTTGCAACTTAAAAAGTCATATGTTTAGTTTAGAAACTCCCTGTATGAAATTTTAGTCTCTGAAAGGTATTTCTTCATTTGAAGATGACTTCTCGCAACGATTCCTCTTGAGCTCCATCTCCCAGGCTTGTGGATGCAGAAGGGCACCTTCCCATGGGTTTGATGTATTATTTGGTCTTATGGATACCCTTTTTGGCAATTTGTTGCTCAAATAACATTTTTTTGGGAAGAGATAGTCAACAACAATTTTTCTTGCTGTCTGACCATATGTGCTGGATGTTGGAGATATGTCGATGATGCCCGTGAAGTTTGGTGGCAAACAGATGCCTCGCTTGGCCGTGGGGAGCAAATTACACTTTGCATGTCTAAAGCCTAACTCGATGTTTTGGTCCACTTTTTGATGATAGGTCCATGAGGAGATTACATGGGCTTGTAGAAATACTTGAGACATAACTTCTCATGACGTTTCAGCGATCCATTCCCAATCAAATTCTGTAGTGCTCGAAGAGGTTAGGTTTTTTCCGGTTGGCCTAAACCCACATTGGAGGTCATAGAGGTGTTCTCCCAGGTTAGGGTTAACCCCATGTCAAGTCTTGTAGCTCTTGGGTTAGTGGTTGAAGTGTTACGGGACTGTTTTGGTTTCTTTCTTGCGATGCCACATTGCCGTTTTTGGAGTTTTTCGCGACAAAGAGAGTATAGAACAAGAAGAACATATGGTAGCGAGTCTACCTCTCATTTTTTATGTTGTCAGTGTGTTCTGCTCATCGTAAAAAATTATAGAAGGTTCACGCGCTCTAGGTCTCTCTCAAGCTCTCTCTCACTTGTGAATAGTGAAAATGAGCCGATAAGTGGGCCCAAATTAACTTATATCGAGGTTTTCCAGACCACTCGTTACTAAACTTGACATGTGCTCCTATCTTGTTGCAAAAGTCACTTTAGGCTCATAAATTTCTTTATTTGGACTCTGTTTGCTCTGTTTTTGGAAAATTTATCATCTCATTCAAAAACTGGCCAAATCGAACTTTTCTCATACTTGCACCCCGTCTTCACCATAAGCTATTGTTCACTTACTAATCACTCCCATATTTTTCTTTTGTCACTATGTCTCTATTTTACCCGCTTTTTCTATTTTCTTTGTTCCTCTCTAGAAAATTAACAAAAAAAAGAAAAATAGCCAACTTGACCCAAAAAATACCCATAAATCAAGATAGTTTGATAATAGTATAATAAAACACTATGTACATCTATTTATAGTATTTTTGCTGGATTGGTCCATTTTCTTACTTTTGAAGCATGAAATCTGTGATTTTTACATATGTACACACACCTAAAGGCTCATCTTTGGTGTTTGTCCTCTGTATCTTGTTATAATATAGTAATTAAAAGCATATATACTCGGGTTAAAAACCCCAAAGTCATGGAAAACAGTGTCCCTTTTTACACTTGTAAATCTGTCGGATCCGCATTGAGAATGCCTCGTCCCTTCAATAGTTGAAGTCCTCTTGGACGACGGTGTATTGCCCAAGGATATGTGTTGTGCATAGGAATTAACATTGTGCTAATGCTGGCCATGTAATGTGGCCTTATATGCATACTCAGGCAATGCATGGAAAAATTTATGATGTGCATGAGGAAGGTATAAGCACGATTCTTATTGGCATTCAATGTTGAAGTTTCCTGTGAAAGTATGATTGTGGTGAGAGCGGTGAAACAATAAGCTCTCCAGTTTGTTTGGTCTATCTTTGATAGACAACAGAGCTCGTGAAACAATTTGGTTGTGAGTCAACTCTGTAGTTGTGGGTATTCATCGTTTAGGCATCCAAATTGGAGTTGGGCAGCCATTCTTAGAAACCCAATGTTGAAGTTTCCTGTGAAAGTATGATTGTGGTGAGAGCGGTGAAACAATAAGCTCTCCAGTTTGTTTGGTCTATCTTTGATAGACAACAGAGCTCGTGAAACAATTTGGTTGTGAGTCAACTCTGTAGTTGTGGGTATTCGTCGTTTAGGCATCCAAATTGGAGTTGGGCAGCCATTCTTAGAAACCCAATGTTTTTGAATGCGTATGATCGGACTGGGAAATGTTTGTGGTTGTCTTTTCAAAGTGTGTATTGAATGGAGCTCCTTGGGTTGTTGTTTTGGAGTCCACATTTGTGAAAGCTTACTTTGGGCTATAAGTAGCTGCTTGGGTGCCCATATTTGCTCAAGGAGAAACTTTGCTTTCAGCTTGCACGTTGTAGTGGAGTTCCGTGGAGAGATATTTTTGAATTGACTGTTGAAACCTTGCGACTTGATCCTTTCTTATCCATATCAGCTTGGTATCTTTGGTAGGTATAGTAGGTTGGGTTTGTCATGGTATGCTGTGGTGAATTTCCACTGATTGTTTCTTACCTGTCGAACTCTCGTCCAGGGGGAGAGTACTTGCTATAATGACTAGCTTTGCTTGCGTTTTTTATCTCTTTGGAATCCATTGTGGGAAAATGGTTGTTTGTAAGGGTTGCTTACCTTTATCCATCAAGTGCATCATTAATGGTTTGTCTGTAGCTATAGTAGCAAAAGTAGCTTGTTGTTTTGTTGAAGCAGATTGGATGTTGACTATATTCTAGCTCTAATCACGTTGTGCATTATACCTTCTCTACCAAGGTTTCCCTATCAATAAAGGATATTGTGTGGGCTTATCTTCTACCACATAAATTTGTTCGGATAGACATATTGGTTAACCTATACCAGGAGCACTGACCAACCCATTACCTTGATTAAGTTATCTAAATAATTGTGGAGATTTTGTTGTATTGGCTATAATTTATTGTCGAGTTGGAGTTTCTTGTAAAGGTTGTAGGAGATCAAATTACCTTGAGCACCTAAATCAAGCATTGTTGTCGCCTCCACTTGATTGCATCCTAGTTTCACAGCAATTACCGGATCCTGCATGTTGGTTTCAAAGTTTGTTACTTTAATAAAATTAATGTTCAAGGGAGGCCCATGTTGTAGTTGTTGTAGAAGAAGCCTCCATTTTGCTATTTGTTCCTTGGCCTTTGCTTGTGCTATTTTTCTTGGGTCCGTTTCTTTTCCTTGTGGCATTAGGAAGAGGATGGGGTCTAGAAAGTCCTCTTTATTCGTCATGAGCTTATGGAGGTGATTAACATTTTGAAAAATAGTTTTCTTCCATGTGTGCAAGAATGATGGGTGTGTAAGAGATATGTAAGAGTGGTCAAAGGATGCACTTTTTTCCCCAGAAAGAGAGTTGGACAATTTATGATTTTTGGCCTTCCATAACTGCTACATACGATCTTTGATTTGAGCAGAGACCATAGATCTGTAATCTATGCATCAAGATCTTTCCATAGATATGCTACATGATATGGTTTTACCCGCTAAATTTCAAATTTTGGAGGGAAACCTTGAATTCAAATACACTAGCCGTTTTGTTTGTTTGAATTCAAAAGCTATCCTTTGATTATTTTCTTAATACTAATGGTTTGATTTCCTTAAACTACCAAATAAAGAGGCCCTCCTAGACCCCATTCTCTTCCTAATGGAATTTTCAAAAGCATACTCAGGGTTAGTGGTTGTTAACTGAGTCAACGTCATTTCACAAAAGCTGCTAAAGACCAAGCCTTACGGATGCACATCAAAGATCAACATGAAGAAGCAATAAAGATTGGAGTTACACATTTTTCACATTTTCTCAAAATGGTCATGTACTATAAATTCCCGATTTATTTCAAGCCATCGTAATATCTTAATGTGTTACGAGCTCAATGGGAGTTCCAAGCTGTAAAGAACAGGTCAGTTAGTTTGCCTAGGTTGCAGATTCAGTAAGTGGTGGAGCCCTAAAGGCCTTGGACGTCCGAACATTGCATATTTTTACCCTAGGTATATAAGGTAGTGTATAAAAGAAATTAGGGTTCTCAAGCTCATTGGTTGAGAGCAATCTTTGGTGAGAGCTCTTGAGGTGTGTGGCTATGGAGTCCTTGAGCTTCTCCTTGCTCATGTGACTTGATTAATACTAATCAATGCTTAATTCTCTTTCACTATGTCTCCTCATGCTTCTTATGATTACTAATGATAATTTGATTAGCTAGATCGTAACTAATTAGTGAATAATCCCTCTCTAATCTTGTGTGATTTTCCTCTCTTGCTTATGTGTTCATGTAGGTTTGATTGGAGTGTGGTGCTCGATAGATCTATGTGTGTGTGTGCTTACGATTAGTGTGTGTGTGTGTGTGTGTGCGCTTACGATAGATCTATGTGTGTGTGTGTGTGTGTGTGCTTACGATTAGTGTGTTGCATGATAGGATTAGTGTTGTGGGCATCTTGCAATCATTAGTGTGTATGATTCGGTTGATTGGAGGTGAAGGAGTGGATGTGAAGATGGCCAACCATTGTGGCTTAGCTCCTCCATAGGCCAAGAAGCTCACCTCATAGAGTCAACCATTCGTGTTGCCATGATTAGCTCCCTAATCATATGAGTGTTTCCATGCCCTAGTCAGGTAGCTTATTCCTTCGGATTGATAATTTTGTTGGTCATTGGAGCTATGCAACGATGGAACCTCGAACATTTGGCGTCGGTCGAGGACGATGGCCTACGCTAGTGTAATTGTGGCATAATTGGATGTGTTTTATTACTAATTTCACTACTCATTTCACTTGTGTGTTTATGGTTTTGTAGATTTTGGATGTGTGTGCATGAAGCAATGTGTTCATTATTCCCTAATTTGTCACCGTATCTTGCCGATTGTGTGTTTACAGACTCTAATTTCACACTAATCCCTTTTTAATTTCACTTATTTTGCTAGCTTACATACTAATTTTCTACTAAGAATTGGAGCTTCCAACCGTTCAATCGATCTTCATTCGAAAGATAATCAAGGTGGTATTATGAACCTCCCTAGAATCTTAACATGTGTAGAGATTCCATGATAATGCAATGTCCATGATATGTTAATTACAATGCCATGTTGATTCTATGTTAATTGCAATGCAATGTCAATGCTATGTTATGCGTTGAAATTTTTTGAATTGTTCGTCTTCATGCATTGTAATGCCGAAATTTTCTAGATTTGGTGGCGTATGGAATTGAATTAATCATGCACATTAAACACTTTTTAGTGTGTGTGTGTGCGCCTAAAAAGTGCTTAATGTGCATGATTAATTTAATTTTTGATTGCATATTTGATGTGTGTAATGTTGAATTGTTGTGTTTTTGAGCTCAAAACAGGGATCTATACACTCCAAGTGCGTCAAATTTTGTCCTAATTTTGCCGCGAATTTTACCGATTTAAGTGCCTAGTTTGGATTTTATTGATCAAATTATTTGGCAATTGAATTGATGTGCTTTTTGTGATTTTATTTGGCTGCACTAATCCCCTATTTGTGGAGATTTAAAAAAAAAGATATTTTTTGGATAATTTTTGTAAATTTTTTGCTAATCTCTGCATTAATTTTTGCTTAATTCCGTAAAAAAATGATATCCTGTGATCTTTATGAGTTGTTTTGTGTGCATATTTACGGCATCATTTTGAGCGCATTTATACCCTTTTTAGTTGAGGTTTGAGCGTTTTGCTATTTTCGAGAGCCGGGTTGTTGATTTTGTGTGGTAAATCACGTTTTTGATAAAAACTACTATTTTTGGTGTGCTTATGCCTGTCAAAAATGTTCTATTGTGATTGCCAATGACTTTTAAAGATTTTTAGAATTTTTGGATATTTTGTAGATCTTTTTGGAAATTTTTGGTGCTTTTTTGGATTTTCGGGTGATTTTTTGCATTCTGGCTAATTTTCGGACTAAATTTTGGCTTTTTCGAGCATAAAGAAAATTAAAAATTTTAAAATTTTTGCTTCGACAAGCGTCGGTGGTTGATCTTGAGCTTGGGCGCACGTCCAAGCAGGTTTCGACAGCTATGCGGACTCGGCGGTCAAAATTCCAGCTTCGATGCTTGTCCTTTCCCCACCGTGCCTTTCGGCGCATGAACTCTCCTTGTCGGATAGATCTTTACGGTCTCTTGGGATAGTTTCCTTCAACGTTAAAATAATCTTCCTTCTCTTCTTTTGCCGCCGCTTTCTCACGCTTTGTGGCGCGTGAACACACCCCACACACACACTCGAACTCACTCTTTCCCTCTCTCTCCTCCCCCTCTCACCAACGATTATTTTCCCTCTCTCTCTAACTTTCCCCTCTCTCCAACAATTATTTACTCTCTCTCTCTCTCTCTCTCTCTCTCTAACTTCCCCCTCTCACCAACGATTACTCTCTCTCTGTCTAACTTCCCCTCTCTCTCGCCTCCCCAAACGCTTATTAACACTCTCTCTCCTCCCCACCTTCTTTCTCCCTCTTTGTCCTTTTCAACACACACACTCACACTCCCACTCCCCTCTGTCGTGTACCCAGTGACCACGTCTCTCTCTCTCTCTCTCTCTCTCTCTCTCTCTCTCTCTCTCTCTCTCTCTCTCTCTCTCTCTCTCTCTCTCTCTCTCTCTCTCTCTCTCTCTCTCTGAGTCCCCCGCTGCAGCCTTTGTCATTTACACCTGCTCTCTCTCTCGCCACTCCCCTCCGTCGTATATTGCCCACCGTGAGCGTTGTCCTTTGTAGGTGAACGCTGTCAACCCACACACACACACACATACCCACTTACACACGTGCTGCACGCCAGTCATTCAACACCGCGTCGCCGTCCCTCTCTCGTCTCTCTCTGCTATGTGCCAAGGCCCCGCCATTGCCGTTGCTGCTCGCCCTCAACCCCGCAATCGGTGCTGCTGTCAAACGATCTCGAATCCCCGGTGGTCAACCCCATCCACGCGGCATGCAGATGCAGGTAAGTCAAAGGTGATGTCTTTTTTTTTTGGTCAATTTAAATAAATATTTCTTTTTTAAAAAAGGCCAAAAACTCATTTAAAAAAAAGGGTTTTATAATTTTCAAGAAAAAAATTAAGCAAAAAATCACAAAAAAAACAAAAACCCATTTAAAAATAAAAAAAGATTAAAAAAAACAATAAACATTCTTAAAATAAAAAAAGGGTTTCGAAAACTACAAAACAATAGAAAACTCATCAAAAGTATACAAAAAAAATCAAAAACCTTACAAAAAAATTATAAAACGTAAAAAATTGATCTAGTAAATCACAAAAAATCATAAAATTCATAAAAAATCATAAAAAAATAAATTTACAAATAAATCACAAAGTAAAACTTTATAAATTTTATGAAAAAATTACAAAATTCATAAAAAAATACCTACTTTTTTAAAAGAATTTATAAAAAATCATAAAAGTACCAAAAAATCTAAAAATTCAAAATTTCATAAATATTTTTTTTTTATAAAAATGAAAGTCATCGAAAGAGACTAAAAAGCAAAAAACATACCACCGAGAGAATCAGACACCGCAACGCGACCCAGATCAGCAGAAAAACACCCTAAAAAAGTGAGCAAAAAGACCAACTCGAAGCCGTGAGCGGTAACTTTTTTTTAAAAATTGTCAAAATCAACCGTGCAAATTGAGCTTCTAATTGGACGAACAGGGGCACAAATCACGGTGGATTGCAGATAGACTGTTCAAGGCCTGGGTTTTTATCATTTCAAAAGGTTGCAATCAATTCTCAAACTTTGAAGCTACAGTTAATCAACTCTTGTGAGTCTGAAGAGCAGTCAATTGCAAAAGTACTTTGACACAAGTAGTTTTATCAAGCTGAAGTAGGAGAAATTATGCTAATCAATATCAAAATCTGCTTGGAGACAGTTTTTACAGAACAAGCCAACATGAACTCAAATCGAGCCGAGAATTCAAGTACAGTAGAGCAAGCGAGTAGCAGTGGCAACACGGACACAAGTGCAAAAGAGCAGCTTCTACAACTATATGGCTACAATGGAGATAAAGTCTTATATGCAGATTCAGAAGGCCATAGATACTTACTGAGTAACAAAAGCAGCACAGGAGCTAAGATCCTATTGATCAGAGTAAAGCCAGATTCAGAGAACTCCTAGTTGTTCACAGACTTCAGTGAAGCCAGATATGCAAGCTCAAATATAAAGTGCAAATAGAAGTTCAAAAAGTCAACCCAAGGGTTTATCCATAAATCTTCTCAAGCCAGCAAAACATACAGTTGGTTTATATGCAATCAGGGTCATTGTACATGGATTATAGTCGTCAGATTGGTAGTCGAGAACCAGAATTGCAAGATCCAACAGATTAGCCAATAGAAGCCAGTCAATTTTTGAAAAAATACAAAGATAGTACAAAGGTCAAGATGGAGCAGTCTACACCTTGATGCCTATTGTTTTAATAGAAAATGCTAACAACTTGGCCAGCATAGAAGCAAAAACTCCTCTGCAAGAGATTGACATGACAGAACCAAATGAAATACCACGAGTCATGGCGTATTGATCAGATCGTAGACGAAAAGGTGGACATTTTTTTGAAGATTGTCCAAGAAATCCAGACAACAAGGACATATCAAGTGTCAGCAAGGCACATAGAAAATTGGAAATACGAATCTTGATGAAGTGCATCTAGCTCATCACTTTTAATACAATCAGATGATTTTGCATTACCGTTAGAAGCACCAATAAAAACACTGCAAGTTCAAAATCAGTAAAAAGATGGTCAGGTACCTGAAAAGCTTAAAATTGATTCTTTGAACAACAAATTCCTGCATGAATTTGGTCAAGGTGTCTAGATACCATCGAATGTTGAGAAGAATGTTAGGTTTGCAAATGATTCAGCATCCACTGCCACAAGTGTGCAATCATTCACGAGTCTAAGGGACACATCACATAGAATGATGTTAGCATTGTATGGATCCCATAATTCATATGCACACTATGTAGACCAAAAAGGAAAACTGTACAAAAAGGATCAACCAGTGTTTGAATGGGCCACATACCAGCTCATAGAAGTGCGTCCAATGATAGATAAAAAAGGATGGCTCATTTTAGAGGAAAGAATCTATTATATCCCATCCTCTCTAGAGCTAAAGGATATTACTCGAGTAAACCCAAAAATCTGTTTAGAGCCAAGCTCTCCTCCATAAAAAATCAAGCTTCGATGTTGTAACCAAACGAGCATATACTTTGACCAAAATAGTCGTAGATATAAACGAGAGTCTAACATCTATGATGCCTTGGGTCCCGAAACCACAGAAGCTCATATCATAGGAGACCCATGCGATAGACAATATCAAGGCAAAGATAATGCTATCTACAGCTTGACTTGGGGAATAATTTGTCATGTTTCATGGAGATACATAGGAAACTATGCAGAAGGTTTACAGATGCCAAACATCAACAGTGCTACCCAAAGTGTACCTTCATAGTCCCGAAAAGGTGAGACTAAACCAGAGCCAAAGATTTTTGAACTCTCATAATGGAGAAGGCTATAGTGATTACCCTAGGACTAGACAAGAACCTCATGTCCTTTCGCACTTGGAAAAAATGTGGCCAACCATAGCTGGAAGATGCTCTTGAACTTGTGAGCATATCTGGAGACAAACAAGCAGAATGTTGGGGAGTCATCTTCGTAAGTTCACAGATCATCATAGCTCAATTCCACGTGATAATAGCAAAGGATATGCCAGAGGACGTCATAATGGACATGCCAATGGCCCAAAAGATGTCAGAGATACAAAATGTAGTCTTTAGAGACAACAAAAAATAAAGAGGAAGAATGGTCACCCACGGACGATAGCACAAGGTCCTCAAGCACAGTTAAATGGAGACTAATATCAAAGTAGACCTTGTTGAAAATGATTCATCTCCATCAGACAGAATTGCAAAAGAGCTTAAATCAAATCAGGCATCAAGAAGTGCATATCAAATAAACAAAAAAGGGAAACCACGAAAGCTATCGAGCAGAGAATGCCACTGAAGCCAGAAGTTAAGAAGAATAGGGTTGCAGACAACTAGGAAGCAATAGGAAGTCCAAAGATCAATCAGACATTATGACAAAAGTAGGACATAAATCTTCAATAGAACCTCCAATGAGAATAGTTGTAGTTCTCAGCAGTACAAAAGGAGTAAGTGTCAGATGTAATTATCCATTGGATAAAGAAGCAAAGTGCAATATGGTTACAGAAAACATTCAAAGCATTCTAGGATTACTCAGGGCAGAAAGATAATAGAGAAATCATGGGTAAGGCTACAAGTCAAGAAGAAATGATTGCTACTCTTAACACAAAATCACGAAGAGCAGGTAAAGTTTCAGGTGAATCATTCAAAGGAAATGCTTGCAAATGTCATCCTTGGACATCAGTGGTTAGATCAACACAAGGCATACAAAGAAGATACAATGCTAATACTCTCTTCTCCAAGAGGTAGCCAACAACGTTTACTGGTACTGCTAATGCTAGATTCAAAGTTGGAGAAGTCACAAAAATAAAAGACAAATCTTGGAGACAAAGGTAAAGCTAAAGTGGACCTTCCACTGATTAGCACAAAAGTTGTGACAGCATATGCCTCTACATCAAAGAACCCTCATGGATCAGTCAAGTCAGGCTTTCAAAACTTCAAGTCAATTGCTGACCCAATTGAGACCTCTAAGGAGACACCCAGAAAAGCAAAGATATATCAGCTAAAGTACTCAAGAAAGAAAAGGAAAGTCAAGCAAGTGTTTGTTCCGAGCAGTTTAGTCAAAGTCAATGATCTAGTTTGGATTAAAGACAGGAAATCAACACAAAAAGACATACACATGGGATGGATAGCATCACAATGAAGCTTAAAAAAAAAGGGGTACTATAGAGGTAACATACAAATATGGGTATCAAAACCAAACGTTACAGCATATGAAGTAATGTCAAGTCCCTCCCAATAAAGAAGGCCCACAAGGTATCAACCTCGACAATATCCTAGGATACCTAAGCAACAGGTATACAATAGAACAACATCAAAAGATGCTAAAGTCTACCACAACTCTCAAGAGGATACAGAAAAAAGACAGATATCAAAGAATCTTCCTCTCGAACAAGGATTCTACACAAGTTGTACAAAGATTTGGCTACCAGTCAACCACAAGCCAACTGCAACTACACCAAACCTACATGAAGATCTCAAGAGATCAACAAGACCTAGAGTAAATCAAAGAAAACAATGGAGATACAAAGGTCATCAAGAGGTTTGGATTCTTAAGTCTTCCAATGCTCCAAGTCAAACGCCAAATGTCGACAGTGAACAAAGGCATACAACAACCTCAAAGACTCCTATTAATAGGCCTATTTGGAGAATCAAACAGATAATGGAGTCTTCATAGTCAAATAAGGACAACCAAACTAGCAAAAATGTAGATTTAAAGATGATAAAATAAGTATGGCAAAAGAAACCTTCAATGCCAACTTGGTCCTTCACTAATTCTTTTTTTGACAATTCAAGCTTACTTTCACCTGAAGAAATGTTTGTAGTAAGCACAAGAATGTAAAGAGTCAAGTCGCCAAGGTGCAAAAAACACTCTTTGGAATAGTCAGAGTCGCGCTGCTGAGCCATAAAAGGAGCAAAGCATTAGTCCCAAAGCTTCATCTCTTAATAAACTTTGTGCTAACAGTCATAGTTACTAGGCTTATGCTCAAGCTCGAAGAGTTGAGCGTGTCTAAGTTTTGTTGCTCATGCTAAATGAGATGAGCATAAGAGTCGAAGTCTATTAACTTACAATTGGTGGAGTGTCGTACAGTCCAACACTTATGCACAGTGCACAGTAAGATGAGATCACATATCCTCGGCAATGAAAACCATTCTTAAAGGGGTGCCAGCTTGCAAAGCCATACCATGTGCTTTTATAGCTGCACCATCTTTCTAAAGAACCCCTCAAAATCTTTCTTGCACAGCATATTATTTTCCATGCATTTCTATGTATGCATATATAGGATGTCCCATCGTTGGACATATGCATTAGACACTCTTTTTTTCTTTCACCTATGCACCTTGAGTGGACTACATCAGTCAAACAATGTTCCATCATGCTACCCTCTCATATTTTCTACCTTTTTAATTCCATACCTATCACAAATAATCCCTTGAGTACAATATTAATATTTCCCATACTAATTACTCCAATAATTCGTGTATCCCAAAGACACTTTTTTCCCACTGGGTTTTTTTCCCTTTGGTCATCCAGGTATTAGACCCTAATTTAGAACCTCATCATTCTACTTCCCTCATACATACTTTTCATAAATAAATAGTAGCCTCATCATTATGCTATCACAACATACAAATGCAACATCATCTCTCACATCAGACTATTCAGACCAATGAAGATGCTGTAACAAATTGAACCTCATCAATAAATTCAACAACAAATGAAGACAATCAGCCCATCAACAACCAATCAAAAACCTTCCACAGTTTCCACGAACACTTTTCACTAGTGCTCGAGGACGAATGGGGGAATGTTAACTGAGTCCACGTCAGCTAACACAAGCTGCTAAAGGACAAGCCTTACGGATGCACATCAAAGATCAACATGAAGAAGCAGTAAAGATTGGAGTTACACATTTTTCACATTTTCCCAAAATGGTCATGTATTGTAAAGTCACAATTTATTTCAAGCCATTGTAATATTTTAATGTGTAACGGGCTCAATGGGAGCTCCAAGTTGTAAAGAACAGGTTAGTTAGTCTGCCTAGGTTGCAGATTCAATAAGTGGTGGAGCCCAAAAGGCCTTGGGCACCTGGATATTACATATTTTTACCCTAGGTATGTAAGACAATGTGTAAAAGAAATTAGGGTTCTCAAGCTCATTGGTTGAGAGCACTCTTTGGTGAGAGCTCTTGAGGTGTGTGGCTATGGAGTCCTTGAGCTTCTCCTTGCTCATGTGACTTGATTAACACTAGTCAATACTTAATTCTCTTTCACTATGCCTCTCTCATGATTGCTCATGATGCTTTGATTATCTAGATAATAACTAATTAGTGGTTAATCCCTCTCTAATCTTGTGTGATTTACCTCTCTTGCTTGTGTGTGCATGTAGGTTTGATTGGAGTGTGGTGCTCAATAGATCTATGTGTGTGCCCTTGTGATTAGTGTGTTGCATTATAGGATTAGTGTTGTGTGCATTGGATGGGGGGAAAGGGGAACACACCCGGAACCCAAACAGTTTGCCTCTCTATAGCCTAGGATAATCACTGCACCCGGATCCACTGGAGTTCACCTTCAAAACTCGCACAATCAACAACAATCCACACCGGCCCATTTACGAATGTGCCGCAACACCTCTCTCTCTCTCTCTCTCACACACACACACACACACACACACACAAAGGCTCGGGGAGGTACACACATCTCCAAAACCGGCACCAAATGGTCAGAACAGAGCAAAGAGAAGAAGCGGGGAAAAGAGAAGAAACGACACCAAAAATAGATAGGATCTGCTTCAATTACGACCAAATAAACTCATCTATACAACCATCAGAATATACTACAACCTGCTTAGCATGATGACCTTGAGCAACCAAGAAAAACCTGCAATCCCTGGCTTCACCACTCGTGCGACTCTCCTCACTGAGAGCATGGCCCCAAAAAACATCTATGGTGGAAGCTTTGCTTCAAACTACCTTCACCTCCTTGAGATCTCAAGAACGCGCCTCCGAGGCCACCTCCTCTAGGCCGAGGGCTAGGCTTGGAAAAAAAAAACTCCCCGCTCTTCTTCTTATTCTTCTATAAGAGCTCTCCAAAAGCTCCCTCCAAAAAAACCATCCCCCAAACTACCAAAAAAGGCCCCCCCTTGGGCGTGAGAGTCTCCTCCATTTTGCTATTTTCGGACCACCTCCTATTTTTAGCTTGCCTTTTTTCATGTGAAAGCATCCTGTGGGCTTGCCTCGAGCCCCAGACCACTGCATGAGAACCCACACTTATCCAAGTGGGGATTTTTTGCCCTTCTTGCCTTGCCTGCCAATTGTCATGTGCTGATCCAATTGCGGGGCCGCAAAATCAGATCGAAAGCGCACACGACTGGCTTTGCTTATCCACAACCTTGCTGCACTTCAAGATTCTCTGAGACCCTGAATCGAGACCACAAAAACATTAACTGTCATCTGCAACCAATCCTTGGCAACTGCACCCAGACTTCCAATTGCTATATCTTTCTGTTCCGGGCTCTGTTTGACGAGCAATCAACTCCTGCTAGCTCCATACACTGCATAGCACCTTCTCAAACTCTGTTGAGGCCCAAAAAATTCTAGATGTCATGATTCCCCATGGGTCAGGTGGGCACCAACCCAGCCCCCGACAAAACTTCAAATGGCCATAACTTGTTATCCATAGCTCTAATCTGCAATCTGAAAAGATGGGCATGCTCTATAAATCGAGCACTATGCACCTATACATTGACATCCACTTGGGCCACCTATCCCAAGCTGCCCTGCCCGTCGAGGATCTATAACACACCACTTTCAAACTCAAATATCTTGAGCTCCGTAGTTGTTTTTGATGAGCCGTCTAGACCTGCTCCTTCAACACTTCAAGCTCTACACATCTGGGCCAAAAACTAGCACCTTAATCACCCTTTATCTACCACCCTGAACCTTTCGCATGACAGTATGCTGGTTATCAAGACTACTGTCATACACTAAAACTCAATCTCCTTGCTTAATTTCCTTTGTTCTTAGCCTGTGTTGTCTATCAAAGTAGTCCTTGCTTTTCAACCTGGCACTCTTCAATCTTTCTTTTGCAACCTCAATGTCTTCAGGACTTCTTTCTAGCTGTCTTATACGCAAGGCAAGGAGCTCTTCTCTGCTAAGCCCATCTTGCCAAGGTAGCACATTCCATGTGGGAATGGTCTCTTCAATGGGCATTACAAGCTTTTGACCATACATCAATTCTGCAGGCATGTAGCCAGTTACTGAGCTATGTGTCGTGCGATCAGCCCATAGAGCATATGGCAATAGTTTTGGCCACTCACTAATTCTCCCTTCACAAGCTTTAGCCAAGGTCTGATCCTTCTGAAATATTGAGGAACCTCTTTGCCTGCTTGCTGAGTTGGCCGATGTTCCCCATGAGTCGGCCTATGTTCCCCATGAGCGTATACATTTCTGGCTATTGTGATATTGCTAGCTTTATGCCATACTTCATGCTTGTTGAGTGCTTGACACCCCTATAGTTGTAATTCCATGGGTGTCTAGCCAAAGAAATACCAACACCTAATGGGAAAATCCACTGTCTGATTCTGAAAAATCTTGGAAAAAATCCACCGTCTAATTCTGAGAACGGGTAGAAAAATCCTCCATCAAATTTTGAGATGGAACTACCGAGTATCCTTCCACTCAACCCGCTTCCTTTTGCCCTTTGTTCTTGATGGTGTCCTAGAAGTCCCAATGCCAGCATTGTCCTTCAGAATGAGTCTGTAAATGGCCTCTTGCTCAAGCTGATCTCGCCTTTCTGTGGTCACTTCGACTTCATAAGGCGTGAGAGGATAATAAGTTTTGGTGTTGGGATCATAGAGCGTACGTTTGCCTTTTGTTAGACGAGTTCTCGCCAATTTGTGACAATGTGAATCCATCCTTCTGGAAGAGGCTGATTTGTTTTAATCCTAGCTTCAAAGAGAATCTCAGCCATCTCTCTGTATTGTGGTCTTAGGCCTAGTTTAGCTGTAATTTCCTTTTCAGAAACTTTAAAGGACTCAACAGTGAGTTGCAGTAGCTGGTTTGTGATCTTAGTGAGACCTCTAATTTGGATTTTCCATTGTCCCATACACAGCTTGATCCTCTGCACCTCATCTTTTAATTCCTCGAAATCATTTAATTGAAGAGCATCATTGAATAGCATTTGCCAAGTTTTCCATTCCTCAGTTGATCGCTCATACCAATCCTAAAGATCATCAGTAATCTTATAGTATGTGAGTCGATCTACTGGTTCTGTATGTTGAGGATATAGTGATGGAAAAAACCTTGGCAGCTCCGCTTTTCTTGCTGGTAAAGCATACAAGAGAAATGGGGAATCAGGTACAAACTCTAGAAAATTGAGGACAACCTAGTTCTCCTCCTGCATCATCTTTCTAGTAACTTTAACCAACTGAAATAATCTCTCAAGAGTAGTTTGCCTGTTCTCCTACTGTCATTTGAGTTTGAGGCCCCTTGTTGGTGGTAGTCTAATCTTCAAGAATAGCTCGCACCCTCTGATCCAGAACTCCCCTAGAAATCTGCATTTGCACTAAGACCTCTTTTATATGACTTTTGACCTCTTTCATACATTTATATGTCGGCTTATTCCCCAGCAGGAGCTCTAATTCGATGGCTAGGGAATGACAATCTGCAGTAGAATGCCGCTGCCAATGCGGACTAGCTACTTTCTCATCAGAATTAGTATCCATTCAGGCACTCTCTCTAACAATTGTATTGTACTAGGATGCTCAGGGAATTGGCACACCTTCTGATCATGGAAAGCAGTTGATTTTCAATGTTGAACCATTTCCTAGCACCGACATATAGTCGCTGAAATCGCTCCAGCAGATCAGTGTGATAAGATCATCATCCTCCAGATACATCCTGGTTATAGGATCTTGTTGATTTCTTAATCTCTTGTTCAGCGTGATGAGCTGTAATGAATGTCGCTCATCACCTGTTAGAATCTCATTCACAGCTTTGCCTTTCCCTTTATCATTCATACTGTGCTGTGACTGGTGTACATGTGAGTTCCCAGTGTTGCTGGGTTGTTGATCTCCCACCTGCTAATCTTCATGCTGGTTTGGCTGGTCTGTCTTTGACTGATTCCCTCTTGTAGTCCTTGCTCCACCAGTACCAGGTCCTGAAGGTGAAGATGGAGGAGAGTCATCATCATCATGCCCTTCTTGTGATCCATCCTCCTTCTCTTCTTCTTCTGCTGCCTTATCATCATCCTCCTCAAGGTTGTTCTGCTATTCAAGATAATCAAGGATAGCTTGATTTTCTAGAGCGCTGTTCTATTCAAAGAGTTTGTCTTGCAAATCACTCTGCATTGTTTCCATGAGAGTCCTCAAATTATCCATATTGAAAACAACATTCCCTTCTGGGTTTAATATCTCAACCAGATTATTATAGATGTAACTTTTCGTTAATGTGGCTTTCAGAGCAGTGTGACTAGTCAGTAATGAGTTGAAATCAACTCACTTCATCAATAGAGCTTCGAATATGTACGCAGCCCTTTCAGCTTCTGTCTTTTCTTCCCTCAGGGTACGTATCTCACACTCCACCTTGGATAACTTATTCTCTAATTGTTGAATGGTCCTAGCTGACTGAGTTTCAATGATACTGTGACACAAGGTCTGGGCTCCTCTCTCTTGCTCCAGCTTTTCAATTTTCTACTTAGCCTCCTTCAGTTCAGCTTTTACCTTGGTTAATTCATCATCTGACACTAAAGCATCAAGCCTTTGTCCTATGGCATTCACAATAGTGTTCCAAGATGACTGAATAAGTACAGAACAACCATCCGTCACTATGGCTCGGTCACAGGTAGTTGGCTCATAAACCGTGACAGGAGCCATATATGGTAATGTAGTATAATCAAATTTATACAGAAGTAAATGTCCTTTGAGAGGATGAGTCTGCAACAGCTATAACCTGTCCTTCTTGGTTAAACGCAGGGCGCTTCATTATAAGGGATGGAAACCTTTCCAAGTGGACTTGAAAGTGCGGATCCTTTTCCCTTATCAGTCTAATAGGCTGGCTGCTCAGCACTGGTCCTATCTGATTGGTGTTGTCCTGTATTGCTGGTTGATGAAATCTGCCCTGTTGACTAGCTGATTCCACCAGTGGTCTGGACGAGAGGTTGTTCAGTCTGGCTAGCTGGAGCCTTTTCAGCAAACACCGTTTGGATCTAACTTTCTAACTTCTTAAGAAGAGCAATGCTTTTGGTTAGTGTCATTCTTGGTCTTTTAGAACTGCCAGCTTCCTCTTGTGTGGCCTTTCTCCTTTGTCCAGTGAGGGCTAATTGGTTTTCTGGGGATTCTTCATCTGACAATAAATCCACATTACTGGTGACTGGAAATGGTTTATGGCTCCAAGCCAGAAAGGCTCCAAGCCATTCTTACCTGGGCATGGGCGTTTGGAGCAATTGCCCAATAAAGAAACTGCCAAACATACCAAGCTTTGAAGACATTCTGAGACTTCAACTTGGTAGTCTACTGAAGCACATTATGTCACAATATATGCAGAGATTGATAGAAATTGTAGATTCCAATCTTTTTTCTAGGAGCATAGCAAATAGTTTCTCTGATACATAAGCCGGATTGTTTTTAAGACTCACAACTTCAGCTACAAAGTGGTAAGCAGCAGGAATGTCCAGACCTACTACTGGAACCCCTTGCGCACTAGCTTTTCGTTTCTTTTTGGCAGAATCATCTTCTTTCAAGGTTGCACTAATTTTCTCTGCGGTTGCCACATATTTCTTTGGCCCATTTGGAATTTGGAACGCGACAACAATATTTTCTGTAGTGACTGACACTTTCCTACCATAGACCATAGCACTTCTGTCTTCGGAATTGAAGGAATCCAGAACTTCCTTATAATAGCTGTGTCAAACTCTATTCTTGTGGCTTGCACAACCACATGCAAATCCCACAGTCTAAGTAAGGCCTTGTCTTGCTCAGTAAACACATATCTCTTTATTTTACTGTGAGGAATAAGCGGAAGCGTTGCTTTTGCAATAGCAATAAGAGCTTCGGTTTCTTCTCTAGTTTCTTATATCTTCTCCGATATTTTCTTCCTACCCATACACCGTTGTCGAGAAATTTGCGGTCTTGCCAGGAAAGCACCGGGCTTATGGCTGTGAGAGTTTGTGAGAGAACTCAACAAAAACTATATGAAGGAGTTAAACCATAGATGCCATGAAGACTAGGGTTTGGAAAGAAGTTCAACCAAAGAAGACTCACTCTTTCTCTCTTGCATTCACACACACAAAGGAAGAACGCAAAAGAGAATGTCAAAACAATACGAAGATGAAAACATCAAGGCTATGGTCATAGCATATCATGGGTAATATGAAAGGGTTAATGGATGAGTTAATGGCATTCAATCTTGGCTGACCAAATAGGCTACGAATTGTTCTTTGGAATTGTAGTTTTGTGCTTACCATAATATATATATTTTGTCTAGTGATTGGGATTAATTGTGTGTACAAATCCTCTTGGTTCATAGCAAGATAACTACGCTTACATCAAAAGAAAAATTATAGTCTATGAGAGGTAGTATGATGGGATCCGGCGATAGAAGTATTTCATTGAGCCTTTTAGGGCCGAAGAGAAACACTATACGTTGTTGAAAGTGTATTTTACGGCTAATCCATACGTTAATTCTAATAGATCGTACAGAGTGAAAGCGATAGAAATGATCATCATGTGGGTTATTCATCTAGGATAGTATGTGAGAAATGTAGATATGAGAGAAGTGAAGAGATGAGAAGTTTCCCTCCCAAGCCCTATTCTTGCCCGTAAGCAATAAGGATACTGCGGGGAGAGATGTACCTGTAGCAAAGAGAACCTAGAGAGGATGAATTACTAAGAATGAGAGAGATAGGTTTGGTTAAGGAGATGAGATTAGATACATATATATATGTTGGATTAGAGATGAAAATGAAAACAACAAGAAATCAAGAAAACATCAATGTAGAACACATCTTACTTGAAACCCTTCGGCACCATTATTGATGGGAGAGAGAAGAAGAGTGGATAATTCCACTTTGATTGATACACCAAGTGCAAGACCTTCTTTGATTAGAGTTGATCTTCCAAGGTTAGCTTGTTGCAAGAATGGCTAGTCTCCCTCTAGGAGAAAGTGTAGGCTTGGGCTTATGTTAATGGCTAAGTACAATTAGGCATTACTACTCACTCCCTCAAGAATTCCTCTCATCAATGGCTTGAATGCTTGAGTTCCTTCCAAGGAAGAAGAGGTCCCCTTTTATAGGTGAAGGGAACCCACAAGGGTTTACACAAGAAGAGAGGAGCCAGTGTGAACAGGAATTGGAAAAGTTGGAAATGAGCTGTCCCTGCATGATGTGGGCAGACTGGGGTCCAGTATTTTGATCATATCTCCTCAACCGTAGCTCCAAATAAAAAAATAAAAATATGGGCAAAAACTTCAGCTCATTAGCTACGATGTTCATTTTAAAATCATTCTCCAATTCGGATTGGAACCTTGTGTAAAAAATTCATCAAAATAGGGTCCATTTATGGCAGCAAAAGTCTTCATGTGGTCTCCTTAGCCTTGACTTTCATTTAATTTCCAAGGACACCTCATGCCATATGAAAGCATGACATTTCTCCTTGACAAAGTTTTGTAACCATGCTTGCAATAATGCATTAAAATAAGTGTATCTTTGAAATCATGCCACCTAGTGTCCCACTAGGATTTGATTCTCTCCTAGTAGCTATTTAAAAAGAAATATAAGAAAAGTATAAAAAATACATAGAATATATATATATTGGAGTTTACCCTAGATATAGGATCTAGCTAGGGTGTGAGATGATAATGAAATAGTAGAAATAAAGAATCAATGCTTTTTGCCCCAAGTTAAAGAGGCGGAGCTATTGACACTTTTCCCATAGTATTTTTTGATGGTAAAGTAAGAATACATTACCCTTGAGATAAATAATAAGATGAGATAGAAAGCTTATTTTTATACTTACATATGCATATGTACATTATAGGAAATATAATTATGTATCTAAAAAGTTACAAGATAACTCTTGTAGCATGTGTTCCCACTATGTACATGTCACAGCACGACACCGTGAAGATGATGAATCAGTATACGAAGAAGAAGAGGACTTACTTGATTTGTCAAACCTGTATCTTGGTGTGGCTGGCAAGGATAAGCAGTTCCACAGTATCCTCAGATGAAGAAGTTTGCGTCTGTAGTGAGAAAACTTCAGAGCTTGGTGATGGCGAATGAACAACAGTAGGTAGGCATTGTGTAGGAGATTTGTGAGAAAAAAATGCTTACTCGCCTCACTGTTATAAAAGCTCCATAAAAGCTCCACCACGTATCGTTCCTAGAATTCTCTTCACATCAATTGATGTGGCAGACATGCATTGGACAAGACTCTCTCCTGATATCCTTCTGATTGTTGTTCCCATAACAACTGATATTGGTTTCTATACTTTTCTGTTTCTGGTATGGACATGGGTTGGTCGTACTGGTACTGTTCTGACTTTTTGGCTGGCTCTGGAACTGGCTATACATGAAAAAGACCTAAAATAGCCGATTCTAAAATTTCATGGTCTTCAGTTCCCATACCATCAGTACCCTTTTCCCAAAAAGTTTCTCTGGCTTCTGAATAATAGAGCTTGATTTTGGCTCGATTATATACCCCTGGCAACAGTAATCCAGACAAATCTTTCAACCTTACCGTGCCTTGGAGAACACCCAATCAACTTCAAATGGCCCTGCCTAGGCTATCTTTAAGTTCCATTTCTTAGGGCCTAGTTTTGATTGATATATGAGAACCAGATCGCCTTTCTGAAACTCCCTGACCTTAATTCGTCTATCATGCCAGTGTTTTCTTCTTTGGTGAACAATTTCTTGTTCCAGCATAGCCCTCTGTCTCAACTCATCTAGCTATGTTAGCTTCTCCAGTCTCTTTTTTAGATTGTGATTAAAATTCAAGCCATGCTCTACTGCCATCCTGAGACTGGGCATGACAAATTCCATAGGTACAACAACTTCAGTACCATACACCATTCTAAATGGTGTTAACCTCGTAGTGACCTTATAAGCTATTCTATATACCCATAGAGTAGTTTGAAGTTTCAAGTCCCACTGCTCTGGCTTTTTTTGCACAATCTTGGTTAGGATGGTCTTGTTGCTGCTTTCGGCTTGCCCATTGCATCTAGAATAATATGGTGTTGATTTATGATGCTTGACTGAAAACATATCCATGAGAATATCCATAGTGTCAATATAAAGTGTGTACCTTGGCCTGACACAATCTCCACAGGACATCTATATCTGTAGACAATATTCTCAAATAGAAACCCAACAGTGGATTTTTTCGTGTTGTCGGGAAGAGCCTTAGCTTCTACCCACTTGGTCACATAACATGTAGCCATTGTTGGGGTATAAAGCCCAATGTGGTCGCCCAGGTAAGTGGGCGGGCCGCCAGGTATGTACACATATTCTTTTGTAAAAACCTAATAAGAACTCACAATGCTCTACACATTACAGTAGAGCGAGTTCACCATATCATCGTTCTCTTCTTCTCGCACTCTCTCTCGCGTCGCACTTTCGCTCGTACTCCTTCAACTGGTATCAGAGCTCAGATCGAGGCTCGGGGCAGCACTTGCAGGTAGCCAGAGTCACCTGCTTAGATTGGAGTGAGATTCGACAGCGAAGACACGGCCCCAAATCCTGTGGGCAAGCCCGAAGGGCTTGGTGTTCTCAGAATTTCATTCTGAGGTCATCTCGGCCACCGTTCGACTTCGACAAAGGTCTGCGCATGCCATTTTTGACTACGTGGTCTCGACGGGTGCAGATCCGACTTTGCAAATTTGGGGTTTTTCGGCCTACGACTGCAGGTGATAAGGATATCGACACTCCCAGAGTGTTGATTTGTGGCTGTCTACACATCGAAGGACGGCTCACAGTTCTTGGAGGCGTGTCACATACGACACGGGCGCATCTACACACAGACCGTAGGTGACATCCACTAGTTCATCAGGTAGCTTGTGTTTGCTTCTTGATATTCCAGATTTCATCCTGACATTGCACGTACTTCCACATGGGATGTATTGTCAGAGATGATGTATGTCTGTTGAGGGTTTGCTGGCTGTGAGTCACGCAGCAAACAACCGCCGCAGCGGTTACAGCATACAGTGGGAAATTTGTGGATGTATGACTTTGTGGGAAGTCTATGTACTGCCAAATTTACTGCAGCCTTTGTTGAGGGTCGAGTGAGGTTTTATTGAGCTGGGGGATTCTCGAATGTTGAGATCCTTTCGGTGATACAGGTCTTGGAGTGATCCCTCGAGCACCCTTAGATAGGCAGCTAGGATGTATTGACTGTGAGTTAGACAGTTGGGATTGCATCTTTGCTTTACTGCCGTTGAGGCATTGTCGCAGTCTATGCTTACAAGACAATGACAGGACAGTCAGAGACAGTACAGGTGCAGGACAGGTTTACCCACAGTTTACAGTGTTAGAGAGACAGTGTTTTTTTTGAGCTGTCTTTTGGTATGTTTTTAGTACACCAGAGCCATTTTACAAAGGAGACTCTGCCGAAATTTATGCAGAATCTGAAGCTTTCTTGGTTCATTTGACAGGTTGATATTGGTTCAGAGGTCAGTTTACAGGGGAAACTCTGCCGAATTTTTCCCAGGAAAGTAAACCATTGTGAAGCGTAGCTATGGCTGGATCACAGGACACTGCTCTTTACAATATCAAGAAGCTGGATGGAACCAATTTCCCATTGTGGAAGAAGCAGATTTGGCACGTGTTGGTACAAAAGAAGCAGATAAAACCTATAAAGCTCAAGGGGATAAAACCAGAAGATATGGACGAAGATGAATGGAGCGAAATGGATGAATTGGCACTTTCTACCATTATGCTGACTTTGGCAGAAAGCGTTTACTTCAATGTAGCAGACGAGATTTCGGCTTATCAAGCATGGTTAAAGCTGAGTGATCTTTATGAGAAGCAGAGTGCAGCTTCATAGGTATACTGGCTTAAGAAGCTTGTTGACTTGAAGATGAAAGAAGGGACACCTATGTCCATTTATCTGAATGACTTCAACACAATCTACAGTCAGTTGTCAGCTCAAGGTGTCAAGTTTGATGAACCTGTTAGAGCTATGTTCCTGTTGATCACATTGCCGGAAAGTTGGGACACTTTTCGCACAGCTTTGAGTGATTCTGCACCTCCAAATGGTTTGAACATAGCAGGTGTAGAAGGAAGTCTGCTTACTAAAGAAACCAATAGAAAGACAATGGACAAAGGCAAAGGAACAGTCTTAGTTGTCAGGGGAAGGACCAAAGAAAAGTACAAAGGTGGAAAGAGGAATCAGTCTCGTAGCAAGTCCCACAGTGCTAAAGGCAAGAGTGATATAGAATGCTACCATTGTGGCAAGAAGGGTCACATGAAAAGAGACTGCAGAGAATGGAAAGCAGAAAAAGGCAAAGAGAAAGCTGAAGACCATGGTGAGAAGAACAAGTCCTCAGTGAAGATTCAAGAAATAAATGTGACAAACACTGTTGCAGAGGATGACAGTCTAGTGTCAGGAGACATCTACTTCTTGAAGAATACAATGGACTCATCTCTTCTTACAACATCTGATGGAAATGCACTGAGTGACTGGATTATAGACTCAAGAGCATCACTTCATGTGTCTCCAAACAAGGAGTGGTTTACCTCTTATGTGACCACTAAAGATCATGTTCGGCTAGGCAATGGGCAGACATGTGAGATCTTAGGTGTTGGAGATGTTCAATTGAAGTTTCAGAATGGCTCTTCTTTCACGCTGAAGAATGTGAGACATGTTCCCGCAATTACAAAGAGCTTGATCAGCACAGGTTTACTTGATGATGCTGGCTACGTCACCACTTTTGGACAGAACATGTGGAAGATATCCAAGGGTTCTATGACAGTAGCACATGGAGTAAAGTCTGGAGGACTTTACATGATTTATGTATCAAATGTCTCTAAAAATGTAATCAATGTAACCGAGCAGCCGAACGTTTCTTTGTGGCATAGCCGGTTAGGACATATGTCCAAGAAGGGAATGGAAATCTTGTCTCGTTCTGGTTATTTGCTTGGCTTTTTATTTAATGATTTGGAATTCTGTGAACATTGTCTGTATGGTAAGCAAACACAGCAGCCACATAAGCATAGAAGCAGTAGAAGAGATACACAGTTGGCACTTGTTCATAGTGATTTGTGTGGACCTATGCCTAACCTATCTCTAGGGGGAGCTTCTTACTTTATGACATTTATAGATGATTACTCGAGGAAAGTATGGGTTTACTTTCTCAAGCACAAGGATGAAGCGTTTAGTGTTTTCAAAACGTTTGTGACACTTGTGGAGAATCAGAGTGGCAAGAAGCTTAAATGCTTACGCACTGACAATGGTGGAGAGTATGTTTCAAAGGCCTTTCAGGACTTTTGTGAGTCAAAAGGTATAAAACGTGAACTTACTGCTCCTTACAATCCTCCTCAAAATGGTGTTGCTGAGAGGATGAATAGGACCATACAAGAGAAGGTCAGAAGTATGTTGTCTAATGCACAGCTGCCAAATGGGTTTTAGGCTGAAGCTGTATCAACAACTGTTCATCTTGTAAATAGATCTCCTAGCAAGGTTTTGCAGAAGGATTCAGTGCCAGAGATGGTATGGTCAGGCAAAATGCCCTCATACAAGCATCTCAGAGTCTTTGGCTGTGAGGCATATACTCACGTTCCAAAGGAATTTAGGAACAAACTTGAGCCAAAGAGTAGAAAGTGCATCTTTCTAGGCTATGGTAATTCTGGTGAAATGGGGTACAGACTTTGGGATCCCGAATCTAGAAAGGTTATCCGCAGCAATGATGTTCACTTTAATGAAGCCAAATATCATTCTAAACCAGAGAGGGTTGAGGAGATTAGAAGAGTTGTCTTCCAAGAAGATGGACCTGCACGTGCAAGACAAAATGTCAGGGCTCAAGAGGAGCAAGGACAGGATAGAGTGGAACCACATGTTGTGGCTGAGCCTGAGCCACCTATTTTGCGTAGATCTGGACGTGTCACGTGACCTCCTGATAGGTTCGTTCCATCTATGAACTATGTCATGTTGACTGATTGCAATGAGCCTTCATGTTACAAGGAAGCAGTGCAAATGAAGGACTCCGGGAATTGGCAATTGGCCATGCAGTCAGAGATGACAGCTCTGCATAAAAACCAGACATGGAAGCTAGTTAAATTACCACGGGGCAAAAAGGCTCTACCCTGTAAATGGGTTTACAAGTATAAGATCACCGCTCATGATAGTCAGCCAAAGTACAAAGCAAGGCTTGTTGCCAAGGGCTTTAAGCAAGAACAAGGCATTGACTTTGATGAAGTCTTCTCTCCGGTGGTCAAGATGACTACATTGAGATGCTTTCTTGCATTGGTTGCCATATTAGATTTGGTGTTGCACCAAATGGATGTCAAGACAGCGTTCTTGCATGGTGATTTAGATGTGGAAATTTACATGCAGCAGCCAGAAGGGTTTGTTGAGAAAGGCAAGGAAGATTGGGTATGCCAGTTGTTAAAGAGTCTTTACGGCTTAAAACAATCACCGAGGGCATGGTACCATAAATTCCACAAGTTTATGCTTTCTCAAGGCTACAAACGTAGTGAGTTCGATCATTGTCTATATACAAAGAAGGCTAAGGATGGTAGTTGGCTGATCCTTATTTTGTATGTGGATGACATGTTGATTGCTGGCAAGCACTTGGAAGAAACTTCAGCTTTGAAGTCAAAGATGGCAAAATCGTTTGACATGAAAGACATGGGTGAGGCAAGTCATATACTTGGTATGCGCATTGAGAGAGACAGATCAAAGAAGTTGATTTGGTTATCTCAAACAGAGTATATTGACAAGGTTTTGCAACGTTTCAATATGGAGAAGGGAAAGGCATTGAGTGTTCCATTGCCACCATATGTGAAACTTAGCAAACAAGATTGTCCTGTGTCTGAGGAAGAACAGGCTGAAATGGATAAGATTCCATATGCGTCTGCAGTGGGTAGTTTGATGTATGCAATGATTGCTACTCGCCCAGACATTGCATTTGCAGTGGGAGTAGTAAGTCGATACATGTCAAACCCAAGCAAGAAACATTGGGAGGCAGTGAAAGGAATATTGAGATACCTGAAAGCTACAAAGAGTATGCGTATATGCTATGGGAGTCAGGAGCTAAGTGTAAAGGGTTTTACAGACTCAGATTATGCAGGTGACTTAGACAACCGAAGGTCTACGTGAGGGCATGTCTTTACATTGGCTGGTGGAGCAGTATCATGGCGTTCTAGATTACAAGATTGTGTTACTCAGTCTACTACAGAGGCTGAATATGTTGCAGCATCAGAGGCATGCAAAGAATCAATTTGGCTTAATCGACTAGTAACAGATTTGGGAATCAAAGAAGAGATGCCTGTGTTATATTGTGATAGTCAAAGTGCTATACAATTGGCTCGCAATCCAGTTTATCTCTCAAAGACAAAGCATGTGGATGTGAAGTATCATTTCATCAGGGAAATGGTCGAGGATAAGCAACTTCAGCTTGTCAAAGTTCACACCACAGAAAATCCTGCTGATCTACTTACAAAAGGACTTCCCTCAGAGAGCTTTGCGCATTTTCGCAAGCAGTTAGGTGTAGGGTAGTACATCACTTCTCTACATCTCTTGTATATTAGCTTGTATAGTAGCTTCTCTCACACTTAAAGTACCACATTGGACTTTAAGTGGGAGGTTGTTGGGGTATAAAGCCCAATGTGGTCGCCCAGGTAAGTGGGCGGGCCGCCAGGTATGTACACATATTCTTTTGTAAAAACCTAATAAGAACTCACTATGCTCTACACATTACAGTAGAGAGAGTTCACCATATCGTCGTGCTCTTCTTCTCGCACTCTCTCTCGCGTCGCACTTCGGCTCGTACTCCTTCAGCAATCAATATATACCTATTCTTCCTTTGAGTAATCTTCTTGAATGGACCCATAAAATCCAGACCCCATTTCATGAAAACACCGAGTGACTGGACTGGTGTTAAAGGAGTCATATCTGCTATTGTGGGTTTGTTTGGCAGACATCACATGTTTTACAAAAGATTTTGACATCAAATATTAAAGTCTGCCACCACAATCCAACCTGCAGAATATTCTTGAAAGTAATATCAATAGAAAAATGTCCACCAAATTCCCCATTATGTGCCTCTGAAATAACTTGAATTCTACACTCCATAGGCACAAATTGGCGAAGAATCCCATCGACACCCAATCTGTAAAGTGAGCCGCCAATGATAGTGAACTTTAGACTTTTAATAACCAGAGCCTTCTTCTGATTCTGAATCCAGTCATCTGGGAACCCACCCTTAGAAAGAAACTGATATACTTCATATAATTCTAGATCAATTGATTCTGCCACTTCTAGCTGAAATAATTCTGCATCTATTGGCTCGTCTCTTAAAGACACCTCAGAGTAGCCCTTCATACTCCTAGACAGGAAATCAACACCACAATGTTTTTTGCTAGGTTTATGGAAAATACAAAATTCAAATTCCATAAGGAACATCATCCACCGTATCAGCCTGCCTTCAATAATGACTTTATTAATAAAAAATAATAAGGCTTCATGATCCAGAAAGAAATGAAACAGCTTGCCCAACAAATAATGTCTGAATTTAGTAGCACTAAAAACCATCCCTAAGGCTTCTCTTTGAGTAGCTGTATACCCTTGTTCAGTCTAACTGAACCTGCGACTGGCAAAGTATATTGGATAGTCAGTTCTTCCTTCTGGCTGAGCTAGTATTGCTCCCATCACCAGTCCTGAAGCATGAACATGTACATGAAAAATGACATCCCAATTTGGTTGTCGAAGAACTGGTTTACTGATAATGGCATTCTTTAATTTCTAAAAACTTTCCTCACATTTAGTAGTCCAACTCAACTTGCTGGTTTTCTTTGTAAGTTCATACAATGGTAATACTTGGGAAGCAAACTTGTGCATAAAGCTTCTATAAAAGTTAATATATCCCAAGAAAGAACTTAAATCTAATGCATTTCTAGGTGCCTTGGCCTATTGAACACATTGGATCTTGTCATTGGCCATTTCTATTCCATTTTTGGACACCACATGTCCCAGTAGTTGTCCTTTCCAGACTAAGAAAACAGATTTGAATGGATCCTTAATGGTTTGAGTGTTCAGTTTCCTATAATCCACACATACTCTCAGCTTCCCATTCTTCTTGGGCACAACCACAATAGGAAACAACCAATCACTACTGGCTACTTCAGTAATGAACCCAGCTTTTAGAAGGTTGTCAATATCTTCCTTGACCTTCTTAGCATAATTTGGATTCATTCAATATCCATGCAGTCGTACTGGTCTGGCAGATGGTGGATTTTTCCAGGAATTTTGGAGTCTTACCAAAATTTAAGAAAGGAGGGAAGGATGTAGATGGCGAAGACAGTCTCAATAGGTGGAAACTGGCTCCTGGAAGCCGAACAGCAGACCAATCAGTAATTACCATGGCGGTTACCACAATAACTTCAAGGGGCTATAAATAGGAGCCATTACATTGTAATCGGGTTGGTTGTACTTTGGACTACTTATCCTTTGACTTCTTACTCTTAGTTGTGTGATTTAGTCATGAAGCTGTTCTTGAGCTACACTATCTTCCATTGTAATCCTACTTTGTAATCCTTAATACAGTAGTCAAGTGTACTTCAATCGGATATACCTTGTATTCATTCTTCATGAACTCTGAATCTGAATCTAAATCCAAACACTATTTCCAGTCATTCAGTCTATCTCTCGCTTCAGCAGATATAATTCAGTTCATGTAACTATTCCAGTTTAGTTTCTATCTTCTCTTCCAGTTCTACTGATTGAACTAGCAACTCACCAGTAGCTGTAAATTCTAACACTAAAATCAGCTATCTAAAGAGATCACCTCCAATTCCAAATCTGGTTCCTATATTTTTTTGTCTATGATTCTACTTTATCTATGCTATTAAGTTAGAGCTGCAGAATTTTCTTTTTGCTCAGTTGTCTCACATTTGTCTCAATTGTAAACTAATCCCCTTTGTAATTGTCATTGCAAGTTTATTACTAATTATTAACCCCACACTAATACATTTTGGATCTATTAGCTATACTTTGGTGTAAGTTTGCTAGTTGCAACACTTGTACCTCACCCCATTTGCCAACAATGGTATATATATTTCAAATACAATATACCCTCCTGGTATGTACATCAAATATGTCATTCCTCTTTTCATATTTCATTTATCTGCATTGTGTTCTAACCTGAATACTCAAACACTACTATGATCATCACTTCTAATTATATTGGAAGGAATTTTTCTTGAGATTATTTGTCTATAAGCTACGCAGCTACTCATGTTAGCTAAGGTGCTCTAGGATACTGGAAAACAATTTGTAAGTACTTTGTTATACTGCACAATGGTGTCAAACACATAGTAAATATTTTTTCTTTATGTCTTGTCTAGTCCATCAGTCACATGCACACAGATTTGTCGATTTAGGCAGTGTGTCAATGCTCATCTGGTGCAGATTCGCCGATTTAGGCAGCACAAAACACATAATAGATTCAGAAGTTTACATAATATCAGTGCAGATTTGCCGATTTAGGCAGCACACAACACATAATAGATTAAAAAATTGACATAATAATCAGTGCAAATTTGCCGCTTTAGGCAGCACAAGTGCAGATCCGTTGATTTAGGCAACACCGATACAAAATCATGTTGCAGTGGTAGGCCACCAATGTAACTGGTATGATTTTTTAACCCGAGTATACAAAATGAAGGATATTTGGATTTGGATTCGAAATGGGTACATGTTGGTAGGTGTTTGGATTTGGATTTGGAATTGGTGTATGATGATTTTTTGTCGCGACAGAATTTATGAAAGTGAACTTGAGATTGATGAGAACTGATTTATACAATGATGAGTGTGACCAATGATATCCTGATCCATCAGGGTATGACATATACTACATATTCTAGTGGTATGAGACACTAGAATAGGTAGTATGTGGATGACGACAGACATAAGCAATGTTGTTTTGTTTCATAATTCATTTTATTTTTGACATAGAATACTTATCACTATTTTTGACAAGTATGGTTTGCAGATTTTTTTATCTTCGCAACTGAGGACAGTTGCTTTCTAATGGAAAGGTATGTAATGGAATTGATATTTTATTGTTTAGTACAACTGGCAGGTGGAAAAGGCTAAGGACTATGCAAAAGGATCTCAAAAGGATATTATATTTTATAATTTATTATTCAAGTGCTCTTTTATGAGCTTTGGCCATTTATGACCAGTCGACTAGTTTGTACTTAATTTGACCGTTCAAGAAATCTATAAATCAAATGCGTGCAAGAGCGAAATGGTCACTCTTGCACGGATAGAGATTGCACCCAGTGGTTGTGTCTTTCTTCTCTCCTAACCCCTCTTCTCTTTCGTCGTGCTGGCGTAGCACTCCGCTCTAGGAGGTGCGCTTGCACGTTCTTCCTCGCTCTATCTCGCTCTCTATCTCTCTTTGTTCATGTTGTGCTCGATTATGGATTTGTGTGAGTCGGCAGGTACGTAGATTTATTCGTTTATGTCTTGCTATGTGCTATTTCGAGTATTTTGCAGGGCTCTCTGCGGTCCCAGCTCCCGTAATTTGTAGCAATTGTATATAAAGAAAAATATGTTTTTGATGTATTTGTGAGTTTTAGAAGGTGATATTGCTTATCCTTTCCATTGAGGACTCAAGGTGGCAAGTAGAAGGGCTTTGGTATGCAACAATTATTGGATTATTTTAAATATTCAAAACTGCATAAGAGAGAACTTTGCTATTTTCATTCTTGAGACATAAGCATTCAAAAACCTCAAATAATATCAAACTTTCTATGTAGATCAACTAAATGTATCAAAGTACGTTGTACAAACACAATTGGGGTGCCCAAAACCTTGGTTTTAATGTTATTATGGAGAACTCAAGATTTTCAAGAGTTTTTGCACGATAAAAAATTTCAAGATAGAGTTCAAGCAACGATATTTAATTGAGTTAGGGAGCCCAAAAAATACATAGTTTCTTGGTTTCAATATATAAAGTCATTTGCAGTTGTCAAATTGCAGTAGAATAGTCTCAATTCCACAAGGGGACCTTTGGAAGACCAAAATTTATGCTCTTATTTAGCACGTGCTCAAGTATGAAATTATGTTTATAACTTGCATGTGACTTGGAAACTTGTCTTTAAAGTGCATTATATCGTTTTTTAACACTAAGTGCTAACACTTGGCTTTTATAAACATAAAAAAGCCATCTCTACAAAAAGAGATAAGAATTTTATGATTTTTACTAAAATTTATGACTTAGAACTTATAAAAATTCTATCACTACGGATTGTATTTTGACATGGAAAAAAATCCAATGTTTTCTTTCCCTCATAACCAACCTATGGTAGAAGCAACGTATAAAAAACTTCCTTCTAGCTTGACAAATAAATTGCCAAAACTTGGAAGGAAAACAGGACACTTTAGTGTCTCAGGACACTTAAGTGTTCAATTACAGAACTAGTGTTAAGGGGATTTTACTCTTTCAAGGGTTTTCCTTGTCGAAAAGTGATGATTCTGTGCATTTTTTCGTTCCAAAATTGTTGTGAGCACATATTCCTATTGTACACACCAAGGGGCACCTTGGGTAGACACAGGTCCATTTTGACCACCTGGACATCATATGCGTATCATATCTTAGAGGCCAAATCTGAGGTCAGATTTTACAAAATTGAGTGTACCCTTGTGATCTATAGAATTAAGGAATCATATAGGCCAAATGCCACTAAATTTGAAGAATTTTGGCCTGGAAAAGACCACATAAAGATCTAGGCAAAGTGATTGCTTGGAGTGATCATAGCTTGCACAAAAAGTGGTCAAATTCAATTCTGAAACTTGTTGTGAGTTACCAGTGTAGTGAGGAACCTCTGGAGTGAATTGGACTTCAAACTGACCAGATAGACATCATACGTGTATGATGTCTAAAGGGTATTTTTAGGGACCAAAATTGAAATCTGAGCTTACTAGGGTGTTAAGCAGAACAGAAGAAGCTTACAGACCAAGTTTGGGCCAATTATGAGAACATAGACATCATATACGTATGATGTCTCAAGGAAAAATTTGAAGGTCCAATTGCACTTTTGACCACATAGGAGGTTTGGAAATGATGATTCAAGCTTTCTTGCAAAGTTTCATCTCATTTGGACTCATAACTTTGAATTTAAGGAGATTTTTGTAGATCCAAAAAGCTAAAGGTGAAAAAGGAGTGATTTTGAGCAATTTTGAGATCCAAAATTTGATGTAATCACATATTCTTGTTCTATGCATCAAGGAGTACCTTGGGTAGAAATCTAAGTGAAATCTAATTAAAAAGACATCATATGCGTATGATGTCTTAGAGGCCAAATTTGGGTCAAATCAGATATTTGAGTATACCCTAGTGTCCCAGAGCATAAAAGAAGTCCCTAGCCAAAATTTCATTGCATTTGGAGCTCATTTGGGCTCAAAAGTGCCAAACGACAAAGTTGGACAAGATTTATGTTGTATTGGCCATAAATTGCACAAAAAGTGTTCAAATTGAATTTTGAAAGTTGTTGAGAGTTGCTTGAGTAATAAGGAGTCAGTGGGACCAAACTTACTTCATTTTTCCAAAAAAGACATCATACACATATGTTGTCTCAAGTGCTAAACTAGAGGTCAAAAGTTACATCTGAGCTCACAGAAGTGTTTGCCAGCATAAAAAAAGCCTAGAGACCAAGTTTCATTCAATTTGGATCCCTTTTGGCTTAGCTAACCTCTCGGGGAAGTTGCAGGAAACTAACAGAAAAAAGAGTGATATATGCACATGAAAAGAGGGACTTGTGGCTCAAAATTGAAGGGTTGTTGGAGGTTCTCAAGAACTCACAAAGTTTTGATCAATGAGAGGTTGACTGCAAGGAGGCAAAGGTCAAAGAAATCACCAAAATGCTATCAAAGTAGGTGCCAACACTGATTTGGCCCGGCTTAAGGAAGATTTGGACTCATTACAAATGAACTTGTTGCTCAAAGTGCAAGAAAAGTACTTGTACTAGTCTAGAATTATTGAGAACTACTTGAGCTATGCATACATGGTTATCGTGCTAAATAAAGTGCATAAGAAGTGCTTGAAAAGTGCACATGGAGCACTAGGAAGTACTTGAATGTGCTCAAAGGTGCATAGAGACAGATTCATAGTCCTTATGAGGTGCTAATAAATAGCTTAAGAATAGCTTTATGGTGCTAATGAGGTGCTTAGAAAGTACTAAGAAGTGCTTTATAGTGCTTAATGGAGCTTAGAAAGTTCTCAGAAGTGCTTAGACACAGCTCAAAAGTTCTAAGAGGTGAAACAACTACTTAGAAGTCCTTCATAGTGCTTCACAGTGAAGCAACTCCTTAGAGGTGCTTCGTAGTGCTCAATGACGCTGAGTAAGTACTTAGAAGTGCATAAAAATCTCAAAGTTCTTACAAGGTCATTATAAACTACCTAGCAAGTGGTTAAAAAGAATTTGAGAAACTGCTTAGCAGAGAAGAGTGTTTAATGGTGCTTAGAAAGTTCTTAGAAGTGCCTATATAGAGCTCCAAATTTCTATGAGGTGATTAGAAATGCTTAGCAAGTGGTAGGAAAGCAGTGTAGAAACAACTTCAGACTTACCATGTGCCGAGCAAGATTTTTTGAGCGAAGAAAATCCCAAGTGAATGAATCAAGAATTAGATGGCATTTTTGTGGTTTTATTTTCCCAAAAACTAAGTATTTCTGTTGCAATTCTAGCTATTGGTATCGATTATGTATGTGTAACTCAAGTGCCATCTTGCATGAAAAACGCTCAAACTTCTCAATGGTCATGTGATGCACTCAATTCCACAAGATGCGCTAGTAACAAGCCGGTTGAAAATTAAAAATTCCTTTCTTTTGAATTGCTAACTAAATTATCTCTTAAGAAAGAAAGAGAGAATCAAAATGTAAAAATTTTCAATGATGATACAATGAAATTGTGCATAATAGCCAATAGAACCAAGTCGATTTGAGAGATTAAATTCTTTTGGATTTGAACCCTCTTAAATTTTTGAAACACGATTATGATACACCATGATACATCCACTTTAAAAATAGTTGAAGAGACAATTGAGAACTTACAATAAATCTTGTTGTGCCTCTTTTTGAAGGAACAACCCAATCATCACTTTAAGACATGCTGCTCTCAAAGGATCAATGTCATTATTTACTTGTCAGTGGGGCGGTATAATTCACATCAAAATGATCATTACTTTCTCAACTAATATCAAGATCTAATTGTGAAATTGTAATTATATAAAAAAATACTATAGCACTTTACATAGTCTTTCCTTTGGAAGGCCAAAAACTATTTACTATAATGAGAAAAATCCCATTTAAATCTATGGCCAAGTCCTTGTTTAAAAAGATATATGTGAAGTAAGAAATTTCACCATGATCACTTCCAAGAAAAAGCACCCAACAAACCAAGATTCCAACATGACCAAAAGCCCTCTTAACTATGAGGAATAGGACAAGGAATCAGATTTCTCATCAATGAGAATAGAATGTCAGTGATGCTCCTTGCAAGTTCCATGATTGTGATGTGTGTCAGCAACCAATTTTTTTGCCATCTCTTGTGCTCACACCATCAGAACACTTTCATAGAAAGAGAACATGTTGTCAATGTCCACCATCCAATAAGATCAAACTTATGCATACCATATATTTAGATAAATATTTCACAATCTATTGTAATGTCAATAGTAAAAACAATGACCAAGGTACTAATCTGTGTATGCACAATTTAGAAAGCAACAATGCAATGTCTAAGGCTACTAGCCAAAAGAAAAATCTCACTAGTGATCAAAGAGCATTGATGCTAGATGGGATGTCACACTCATCCTCCACAGCAATAGTATTGGAAGTTGTCTCCTCTATGCTCTCCTTTTCTAAAGTAAAGGTTACACATATCCAGTTATAATGCAATCATCATAGCCAAGAAACCTCCTATAATGAGAGTAGCGCCACAAGGGGATTTTATATCTTTTGCAATTGGAAATTATTTTTTGAGCTTTTTAAAGCTCGTATTAGAGTAACAATGTCTTCAAATATTAGTGTCGCATGAGAAAAGTCTACATTAGATTGTGCATTCCTTCAATCCTCAAACAATCAAATGTAACATGCATGCATGTTTTTGCTTGTGGGCGTGTATGCTCATGCACATCTCTTATTAGCTTTAAATGTAAATTTTCAAAAAAGAACCAATTCTAATTAATTTTGATTTAGCATCATATTGTGAAGAATACCAAGAAACATACCTCCCATAGTCTCAAAGTAACTCAAGAAATCTCAAAACCAAACTAGATTCTAAGTAGCAATATGATATGCATATCATACCACATAGAAAACTTCCAATCACATAATCAAGTCACACAACCACCATAATGCCATGTCCAAGTCATGCGACCACCGTGTACATAAAACACGTAGATCAGAACATCAAAATGAACGGTTGTATCTTGGCAAAATGTGTGCTAAGAAACAAAATCCTAGAGGTGAACCTTCTCAAGCACTTTTTTTTGTTTCTAGCTACACCACATTTGGCATACAACTCCACCAAGGAATTTCCAAGCACTATGTTTCTTTTCAATAGTCCCTAAGCAATAGTATTATCCTAGATTTTTATGCTCATATCAACATCTTGCCTAATGCCACATGTTGTTAAGATGCAAGCATAGGTGATTGCATTTGGAGAGATGCCCTTGCTTGTCATCTGCTACAAACAACCCATAGTGTTGGTGGTCATAGCACAATGCACAACCCACCAACATAATGTCAATCCGATGGATTGGAGCCCGGCTAGTGCATGGAGGCATGGATGCACCTAATGTGACAAAATGAGGACTCTAGGAAGAGGGGTAAAGCAAGAGAGGAGAAGAGGGAAAGATGATGAAGCAAGATCCATGCACACACACTCTCAATCTACACTCTAACTCTCTAATCATGCAGACATTGGTGTATCCCTTTGCTCTAATCTCAAGCACACTCACTCTAATCACACATTAAGCATACACAAAGAAGCCTAATGAAAGAAATGTATGCATCCCACGTACACACACACACACTCTAATCTAGCACACATGTGAAGCATGAATGCTCAAACAAGAGGGAAAACTTGAGAGAGAAGAGAAGATTAACACTAATCATACACCATTAATACACATAAGCTTGAAAGACAAGAGAAAGTAGAGAGAACTTAGCTTCCATTAATCCCAATGACTACTACATATGATGTGGAAGATCCAAGCTCCATAGCCACTCCTCTTCTTCTTCTCCACACTCCCTCACACTCTCTTCTCTAAGAATGCCCTTTCACATCTTGTGAATTGACTTATATACAAGGGCTTTTAAAAATGGGCGGCTGGACAAAAAATGTATAACATACTGCAGGTATCTAGGCTCATCTAATCAACAATGTACAACTTGGAACCCAATGTGGAGCCCGTAAATACAAAAATATATGCATACACATATGTGTACACACCAATGGAAGCATAATGCATGTCATTGACGCTCGCCCGTGAACACTCTCCCCTCCCGAAGCTTTGTCGTCCCTAACAAAGCCATGTCGTGGTAGATGCTTGAGAAAGAATGTGCTTGCAAAAAGAAAAATGTGGATGAGGTAGCAAGCTCAAATCTATGGTGATAAGGTATAAGGAAAAGGCAAAGCACATGTAGTAATGAGTAAATGCAAATAATTATGAAATGTTACACTGCCATTAAGGAAAAATAAATTGTACTTGCTGAAATTAACTAATCAAGAGTTTTGGGCTTATGAATGAGTCTATCAATTAGTTAGCTACGACAAAGGGTTAAAACATTTACTGTAGTACTAGCTAAGTTAGTAAATTTATCCCAATGCAAGATTCCCTAATTATGTCTGTCATAGATTAGCTAACTAACTCTCACAACTCGAAACAAAAGCTTGATTTTTTTTTTAAAACTTGAAGCTCAATGGAAGTCTTTCTCATTTCATTTTTCTTGCTTTTCAATTGTTATTTTTCACATTTTGAAAAATCATTTGACGTGTGTGCTTATTTGTATACCCGGGGCTTTTTGCTTCTTAAAGAAAAGCACCCACACTGGGAACCTCTAGGGCTCTAGTACCATAGGAATACACGTGCGTGAAGTACCAAATCAAGCCATGATTTCTCTTCCAGCTTAAGCTTTTACACTTGTGGCACTTTTGTTTTTCTTCCATTTCCTTTGTATTTTCACTAGTGTTCTTTGTTGTTTGGGCGAGAAAGCCTCTCTATGCTTAAAAAACTCCTAAGGTTTCAAACACTCAAATAACTTTACCAACTAGGACTAGTAGTCAAGTAAATGAGTTAACCTAAAGTCACGGCCTCCTAACCTCAAGGCTCATGAATAAAACTAAACTCTAAGTCAATTAACTAAAGAAAGGACAAGTCTATACATCTTTAATGGCAGATAAAAAAACATAATTGAATGCAATTAATCAAACCAAGAAGAAGAAGCCACAATCAACAAATATAAATGTACAAAACCATATAGCATAGGAAGGAGTACACCTGTGCATGGGCTCGATAAAGAGGTCGATGTCATGGAAGCTCCTCGTGTCTGGAGATACATCATGTCTACATGGTCGTCCAATCTCGATGGGCAAGCTAATGTCTGTCTACGTGCTGCATCAAAAGATCAACAAAAGCACTGTACCTCCAAGAGGTATGTCAGCAGTAAGATAAAATAACAAAAGTAACAGGATAATAAAATAAAACATCTAAGCTAGGGTCTAAAACCTGGATATCAGAAGGGAAAAAACCCCAAAAGGGAAAAAAGTGCCTCTGGTATATGCACATAAATGTAGTGCACATATCAATGTGTACAAATCTCAAATCTCATGCAACTAGGAGTCAAGAGAGAGCTCTCACCATGAAGCATGATCTGCAATCTCTAAGCTCGATCTCTAATAGTCAAGGGCTGGCTAACACCTAGCTCCATATGTAAAGTCTGCTCAACAGCACAAGGAGTGGTCGTAGGGTGGGCATCAGCCTCTACTCGAATAGTCTGTGGAAGGCTCTTCGGTAGCCAAATCTGGAATGCTTGCGCTCTTGTAGGGATGTCAGTCTGAGCTCTCCTAGTGTGTCTATGTGTGCATCTAGCTCTAGGACATACTATCTGCTGTGAAGGTACCGACCTCTCTAGGGGTAGTCTCATCTCTCGACATCTGGCTCGTGGAGGTCTCGCTCTAGGGTATGATCTTGTATGTGCTGGGTGTGCTACCGCTCGTGGCCTAGGTACCCAAACATGTCTTTGTCCCTCAAAGTAATCCTGTGCCTCACGTGACCGTCTAGATGTGAGCCAACCATGTGAAAGTACGTCGTCGGTCATATGGCTCTTTAGAAATATTATCGTGTCATCACAAGGCAAAAATCTAGCATGTATCTCGTCACGGGGAACAAATACCTGTTGGGTTGTCCTGGAAGCTCTACGTGGAGAGCTACGTGCTTGATCTATTGTGTGTCGCTCCTCAATGGCACTACTCATCGTCGCATAGCCTCTGCCTAGAGAAGCCTCTACACAAGGCTGAGATGCATGTGTACGTGGTCTCTAAACAAGTCTAGCAGGCCAGGAAGCGCTCCCTGTACATGAGTTAGAGAGGGAATATCTGAGCGGCCATAGTCGAGAGCCTGCATCAAATCAGAGAGAGAAAGGCATTTGTCCCATTGTGAGTCAAGGCAAGAGAGAAAAGGGCTTTGCCCTGTGAGCCATAGCCCAGAGGGAGAGGAGGTCTTGAGAGATTACTCTTCAACATTAAAGTTTCTTTTACGGGGAGACTATGTGGTGGGAATAGAGTCTTTTAAGGCCTTAGCAAAGAGAAAAAAAAAAGGGGCCGTATCCTGATCTGGAAGGTCACGAGGAAGGGGTGGCCAGTAAGAGGGTGTCGATTGGTTGCGGGGAGTCGCCAAGAGGGCATAGATTCTGGCCATGCCAAGAGGGGAGATGTTTTTGAGAGTAGCATAGCCAGGATGAGGAGTGGTGTGCATGAGACGGGGCGCACTGGCTAGTTTTTGCAGGATGGCACGAGAGGGTGTCCTGAGAGAGGGTGTCGGTTGATTGAGAAGGGGGTGTGGAGATCTGAGAGATGAGGAGAGTTTCCATGAGTGCGATTGTGAGCATGGGGAGGAAGAGGCCATGCAGGCCATAGCCGATTGCAGGAAGAGGGAGTGAGAACCGGGTTGCACAGGGTTCGCGGCCTGAGTATGAGACGCGAGAAGAGAGACAACTTGATTTGCCACAAACAAGGAGCTGGGGAGAGAGATTCTCTCTGAACGAATCGAAGAGAGAGAGAGCTCGATCTATCTCTGCAGGGAAGAGCAATAAAAAGAAAGCTCATTATGCTCACTAGGGGGTGCTTCCATAGGAAGGGAATTGAGGAGGATTGAGAGAGAGCCTCTTTGGGAGGGCAATGAAAGAGATTAGAAAGAGAGATTGCTCTCATTTTGAGGTTGAACCCAAAGAGGGGGTTCAGAGAGATTGACACTCGGCTGCAAAGATAGATAGAAAGAGAGACTCTATTGTAGAGCTCCTTGTTGAAATCAAAGGGGGAATTGGTCGTAGAGCACGTGTATGAAGGAACGACCATCGATGAGATACAAAGTCAAAGCTTCAGACATGGATAAGCTTTCTTTCCCTCCTATTTCTAATAAATTTTGTTGTAGACTTGGCGTGATAAAAGAAAACATTTTTACACAAACATTTGCAGTGTCTCTCTCTCTCTCTCTGCTTCTCCATTTTCATATTAAACACGTAAATATCTTCATAAATCTATTCTCGAGTCTGAGCGAGTATATGCAACTCGAGCATTGAGTGGGTTAGAGAGAGAGAGAGAGAACTTGATACATGTTTTGGCAGATGATTTAGCCGCACTTACATTGTCTAGGCTCCTTGTTTTGGGAGTGAGCATAGAATATAGCTTGATCTCTTTTGTTTGCTAGGTTTTTCTTGGTCTTGGTCTCCTCCATTGGCTAGACATAGAAAAATATCTATCAGTGGCACGCCCGGTGGGACCAGCTTGCAACATCTAGGTGTTCTAGTGAAAAGCCTGCATCCTAAATGGAGATTTTTTCCCCCCTTTTTCCACTTCAAAAGAAAATTTGCATTGTACCGCATTTTGCCCAAATTATTTGGGATATGCTTTTATGTGAGAAAGTTATTTTGGTTGACCACCACTCAATGCCACCACCCTAGCATGTGCATGTAAACTTGGACCCAAGCACCTATAAATCCCTCTGTAAACTCCCATAAACTTGAGTGTTTTAGGTCATTGAGAGGGCCCCACTTGAGGTTATTGGAGAGTCATCAAGGATCATTAGGAGTACCAAGTCGGGTCATCATTATCATGCTAAAGGGGCGGGTTGTTCTATTTGCTTTCATCATTTTGTGATTGAATGGTTTTCACCTATTTTTCCTTGATATCTTTTAGCTGTTGCCCATTGGATAAGGCACCACTCTAACCCGAGTTCTGGGTTCTCTTGTTATTTGCCTAGCTTGTACCTGTAAACTTGGACCCAAGCGCCTATAAATCCCTTTGTACACTTCCATAAACCTGGGTGTTTTAGGTCATTGGAAAAGATCCACTCGAGGTCATTGAGGAGTCATCAAGGATCATTAGGAGTGCCAAGTCAAGTCATCAGTGCAAGGCTAGGGGATTATTACCATTTTGCATCTTTGTGTGATTGCATATTGTCCGCCTCTTGGTTGTTCATTTTTTTATATTTTTTATTTCTCAACATACATCATCTATAGCCCAATGGATAAGGCACCGGTCTTCATTGGAGTTTTGGGTTCGACACTAGCAAGCTAGTTTTCCCCGCAGGACGCCACTGTTGCATATTTTTTTTGGCCAAGGGCATGGGTATTTTGAATGAGAAAGAGAACACTTGCATGAGCTATTGAGCACTTGAAGCGAGCTTGAAACATTGTTTTTTTATAAATTTCCATTGATGATACTCTCACTTGATTTGCCAAAAGGAGTTTGTTTTGACAGGCAATGAAGACGCCGCACCTATTATGGCATTATGCTTAAAGAGAAGGGAACTTGGAGATGTTTAATTTGATGACATCAAGGCAATCATACCTTTTATGTTTCTCGGTGGTGCAGAGGTTTAAATGAAGAGTGCAAACAATTCTAAAATATGAAGTTGCTTGCGAAGTGCTGCTTGTGGATGATGATTGCGACAAATGAAATAAAAGCCATTATGAGGAGGCACCTCGCTTTTTTACATATGTTGGAATGTTCACTAGCATGGGAGGCCATGTTGAGAGGGAGCCAGGAAGCACTCCCTGTACAGGAGTTAGAGAGGGAATATCTGAGTGGCCATAGTCGAGAGCTTGCATCAAATCAGAGAGAGAAAGGCATTTGTCGCATTGTGAGTCAAGGCAAGAGAGAAAAGGGATTTGCCCTGTGAGCCATAGCCCAGAGGGAGAGGAGGTCTCGAGAGATTACTCTTCAACATTAAAGTTTCTTTTACGAGGAGACTATGTGGTGGGAATAGAGTCTTTTAAGGCCTTAGCAAAGAGAAAAAAAAAAGGGGCCGTATCCTGATTTGGAAGGTCACGAGGAAGGGGTGGCCAGTAAGAGGGTGTCGATTGGTTGCGGGGAGTCGCCAAGAGGGCACAGATTCTGGCCATGCCAAGAGGGGAGATGTTTTTGAGAGTAGCATAGCCAGGATGAGGAGTGGTGTGCATGAGACGGGGTGCACTGGCTAGTTTTTGCAGGATGCCATGAGAGGGTGTCCTGAGAGAGGGTGTCGGTTGATTGAGAAGGGGGTGTGGAGATCTGAGAGATGAGGAGAGTTGCCATGAGCGCGATTGTGAGCATGGGGAGGAAGAGGCCATGCAGGCCATAGCCGGTTGCAGGAAGAGGGAGTGAGAACCGGGTTGCACAGGGTTCGCGGCCTGAGTATGAGACGCGAGAAGAGAGACAGCTTGATTTGCCACAAACAAGGAGCCGGGGAGAGAGATTCTCTCTGAACGAATGGAGGAGAGAGAGAGATCGATCTCTCTCTGCAGGGAAGAGCAATAAAAAGAAAGCTCATTATGCTCACTAGGGGGTGCTCCCATAGGAAGGGAATTGAGGAGGATTGAGAGAGAGCCTCTTTGCGAGGGTAATGAAAGAGATTAGAGAGAGAGATTGCTCTCATTTTGAGGTTGAACCCAAAGAGGGGGTTTAGAGAGATTGACACTCGGCTGCAAAGATAGATAGAAAGAGAGACTCTATTGTAGAGCTCCTTGTTGATATCGAAGGGGGAATTGGTCGCAGAGCATGTGTATGAAGGAACGACCATCGATGAGATACAAAGTCAAAACTTCAGACATGGATAAGATTTCTTTCCCTCCTATTTCTACTCCTATTTCTAATAAATTTTGTTGTAGACTTGGCGTGATAAAAGAAAACATTTTTACACAAACATTTGCAGTGTCTCTCTCTCTCTCTCTCTCTCTCTCTCTCTCTGCTTCTCCATTTTCATATTAAACACGTAAATGTCTTCATAAATCTGTTCTCGAGTCTGAGTGAGTATATGCAACTCGAGCATTGAGTGGGTTAGAGAGAGAGAGAGAGAATTTGATACATGTTTTGGCAGATGATTTAGCCGCACTTACATTGTCTAGGCTCCTTGTTTTGAGAGTGAGCATAGAATATAGCTTGAGCTCTTTTGTTTGCTAGGTTTTTCTTGGTCTTGGTCTGCTCCATGGCCTAGACATAGAAAAATATCTATCAAAGGTGTCGAGGTTGAGACTCTCTAAAGTACGTGTCTAGAAGGCTCTGGGTCTCTATCTGTGGCTCACTCTGAGTGGTACACAAAGTGCTAGCAATCGCCGTGTACATCGCTCTAGACTCGTGATAGCTCGAAACGCTTGGCGGCAAATCAAGTCTAGGTGAGGAGAATCCTAGCGGTGGTTTCCAGAGTGATGTGGGTGGTGGCACTGTGTCTAAAGGAGGTAAGGCACTCCTACTGGAAGTAGGGTGCTGGGTCGGTCGAGGATCGTTCAGCAATCCACAAGTCAAAAAGTAAAGCCCAGTGCCTATGGTGGTCATGTAGCATATGTCTTTAGGCTCGCCAACTAGTGCCACAACATCTGTGGATAGACGTCTACTAGAAGTGCGACACTCTAATTGATATATGCGCTGAGCACTATCTATATAGATCACTCGAGGACCTACCCGCTGTAATGTATCCTGCACGGGATGGTCGAAGGCCTCAAGGCAATCATCTGCGTGTACTAGCTCTATCTCCTCTAGCCTAATCAAATGGTCGACCACATACGTGGCGCGATAGTCATCTCTAAATGTGCCATCCCACGTGTCGTCGAGAAGGACTCGCACCACTTGGAGGGTCTGTGTGGGGCCAAAGGAGGCGCAACACTGGACAAAGAAATGTCCATCTGTGTCCGTGTAAAAGGGTCGGCCTTTGTGCTCGCCTACAAGTGTGAGCAATGTGTACTTAGAGCACGAAGTGGTCATGGCCATCATATGTGCGCTCTCGGCGTGTTATAGGCCTCTAAATCTCGTCAACTCGTCGAATGTAAACTAAAATCAAAATCTGTACTATATCGAGGTTTATGCATACAATCGGACTCAAATCTGGCAAAATCTGAGAAAACCTAACTCTCGGACGTATCTGCTCTAAATGTGTATAATCGTGTGTACATGGGTGAAATCATGTTAACGTGTCGCGCTTTTTGTGCTAGTTAGCAGTTTCAAGTTAGCACGTTTTAAAAAAGTTGGGCGTTCGATAAAATTTTTACAATTGGTATCAAAATTTGTCGTAGGTTGTACATTTGGATTCCTTGTTTCAAGAGCTTTCTACTGATATATCATATGTCATAGATCTTGGAGATGTAGCTCATGTTATTGTACTAGTTAGCATATGTCAAAATTGTGCTAGTTAGCATTGTCCGGGACACCAAAAAGCATGACAACTTAACATGCTTATAGCCACATGCGCACGAACGTCGAGTATGTGGGGCGTGTGATGCGTGTGGAATATTTGTGAGAAGCAAAGAAAAAAAGAAAAAAAATCGTTTTTTTATAATAAAGTTTTTTTTTTTTTTTTGGTAAGGCCTTTTAAATTCGGACGCCCATGCAAATCAAATTTTGTTTTCTTATGCTTTCACACTCTTTTTATTATCTTTGTTGACTTTGTTTCTCTCTCTCTCTCTCTCACCTAGATTCTTTTCTCACATGCCTTGTCTTTTGTAAATTAGTGATCAATTAGTGAAATTGAAGAGAAAACATGAAAATTACACACAACTTTTTAACAAAATCTCATCACAAATCAACCATTCACCATCACCAATACCTAATCCTACTGAAAATTAAAAACTCAAACCATCACACGGGTGATCCTCTATTTTAGGCGCTCGATCCCCGGCAGCGACGCCAATGTTGGCGGTCATAGCACAGCGCACAACCCACCGACATAATGTCAATCCGGTGGATCGGAACCCGGCTAGTGCATGGAGGCATGGATGCACCTAATGTGACGAAATGAGGACTCTAGGAAGAGGGGTAAAGCAAGAGAGGAGAAGAGGGAAAGCCGATGAAGCAAGATCCATGCACACACACTCTCAATCTACACTCTAACTCTCTAATCATGCAGACAATGGTCTATCCCTTTGCTCTAATCTCAAGTACACACACTCTAATCACACATTAAGCATACACAAAGAAGCCTAATGAGAGAAATGTATGCAGCACACGTACACACACACTCTAATCTAGCACACATGTGAAGCAAGAATGCTCAAACAAGAGGGAAAACTTGAGAGAGAAGAGAATATTAACACTAGTCATACACCATTAATACACATAAGCTTGAAAGACAAGAGAAAGTAGAGAGAACTTAGCTTCCATTAATCCCAATGACTACTACATATGATGTGGAAGATCCAAGCTCCATAGCCACTCCTCTTCTTCTTCTCCACACTCCCTCACACTCTCTTCTCTAAGAATGCCCTTTCACATCTTGTGAATTGACTTATATACAAGGGCTTTTAAAAATGGGCGGCCGGACAAAAAATGTATAACATGCTGCAGGTATCTAGGCTCGTCTAATCAACAATGTACAACTTGGAACCCACTGTGGAGCCCGTAAATACAAAAAATATATGCATATACATATGTGTACACACCAATGGAAGCATAATGCATGTCGTTGACGCTCGCCCATCAACACATAGCTTATTACCCTTGCCTCTTTAGGATATTTCTTGGAATCAAGCCATAGCAATTAACCATAATGTCTCATAGTAGTAGCTAACCAAAATTTATCCGTCCATTGGCTGTAGAGAGAATCCAAAAAGATAGATTTGCATGATTAAAATTAGGTGTGTTTAGGTTCTTAATAGCTGAATGTGTCTCTCACAAAAGATGGTGGGGGCAAGGCTAATAAGATATAGGCCAATTGCGGCAGATGAAAAAATTTAATCATGCAAATCTATCTTTTCTTATCTTCTCTACATGCAATAGGCGACGACTGGAATGGCTAGAATTCACACATGTGATTACTAGTCAGGGGCTTTGGTAGAAAGGTATGATTGGCAATGGTTTGGTTGATATATATGCAAAATCTGGTGCTGTCCCAAGTTCAAAGGGTGAGCATGCCATCCATTACTTGCAGAGACAGTTAGAAAGGGTTACATGGTCAGTTGTTTGCATCATAAACTCAAAGATTGGCATGTTAAAAGAGCATGCATTTCATCCGTGTGCATGCAAACAAAGTGTATGCTCTACCTATCCACAGTAATGGGGTCATTGTCATGAGATATTGCCTACCTAGCAATACTAGAAGATTTCCAGGGTAAAGAAGCATGTTTGTCATTTGTTTGCACATAGAAGACCATCATACTCTTTGTATGTATAGTAATGGTGCCACCATTTGGCACTTTGGTGTAGGAAACAAGGGTGAGATATTAAGATAGGTTAATCTCGATAGGTTTTGTCACTATTTGACACTTACTTTTTCCATCACCTTGAAATCACATTAAAAATCGTGAATATTAGACACAATGTTGTTTGTTTGGTTGTTAGAGCACACTACTCATCTGCGTGCATGCAAACAAAGAGTATGTTATGGGAGCATATAATCAAGGCACAAAACATTTGACAAAACATATAAAGTCCTTGTTCAAAAGAAAATTGTCAAAAATTGGGCTACTAAAATGTTCCTTCTTTGTAGTGTAATTTTCCAATGGATATTGAAATATCATCTTGACAACCCACAATCATCCCATGAAGAGATGCAAATACATTTGTACTTTAGAGATGTTTGCAAGATTAATGAAGGGTATTTTGGGAATTTTGGACAGAATGAAGGGCATTTTGGGAGTTTTTGGTCAAATATAAGGGGTCTATTGGGAATTTTTGAAACTTGGGAGTTTTTTACCCTATACGTAGTACTCGTTCTATAATGAGTTTAGCATTTTAGGAATCACAATCAGATTTGTAATGCTTTTAGGTCCTTTTACATGTAGCCTATAGCTCCCACCACTTCAAAATGACAAGATCCAGGATTGAGCCCCGCAACCTAGAAAATTCTAGGAGCCATGCACTAACCACCAAGGTGCACGCCTACGTTGTTGGGTAGGTGTATCTCATTAAATTTAAAAAATTATGCCCCTCACACACACGCCCTCCCCAGGGGTGGCCATTTCATGCAATGGTGCTTCTGGCATTTGTACCTACCCTACTTCCCTCACGTATTATCACTGCACGCCTTGCCTCAGCTCTCAGCCTTGAGCCGCATGAAAAATCAAAAGAGCCGGTTGAAGGGAAATTTCCTCTTGAATCTACCTAAAGGGAATTTTGCAGGTTTGCGAAATTGAGAACACGACGTCCCTTGCCAGATTTGCGGTAACAAGCAGACGACGTCCATGTCCCTTGCAAAACCAAGAACACGACGTCCCTTGCCAAATTTGCGGCGAGATTCTTTCATGCCAGATTTGCCCCATTGACAGCATGGTCGCCCACGACCAACGGCAGTACCTTTTAAGACATGCTCAAGAGCAGCCTGATCGCGCAGACGACTAGTGATCTCACACAGTGGCAAGAAAATAGGATTGATCAAGAGTCGCCAAAAATATATATGCGAAGGTGCACCGAGTACGCTTGGGGGTAGGGGACCGCCGGCCCAGTGGGGGGCCGGCGGTCCCCTTCCCCCCACTGGGCCGGCGGTCCCCTTCCCCCAATCGTACCTAGCTAGGTATGCCGTGCCTCTTGAGCAGAAGCTCTTGATGTTATATATTGTATGAAAAACATTGAAAAAGACTCAGTTTTCCTACATGGGAAAATTTCTAAATCTTCTTGTGTATGGAGCTCAGAGAGAGGAAGTTCCGCTACTGATGATGAGGATGGGATTGCTACGTGAAGGAAAAGGAGAAGATGTAGCAAGGAAGCCCTGTCTCAACGCACCTCAAACGACTTGTGCTTGAACAGTCCTTGAAGGGCATCCTATCATCTTATTGATTGTAGGATATGCAGAACATGCCTTAGCAAGGAAGTTCAAGGTTGTCTAGTTAAAAGAAGGCCTTTCTCCAAATGCGAAGGGAGTGCACCCAGATGAGAAAAATACTTGCAACACCTTCTCAAAAGCATCTTGATCATCCACGCGTGCATGGACGACTGGCGAGCTCCAAAACAGTGGGTTACTCATGAAAGATTCATATGTAGGGAGTACATTGTTGAGTGTGTATATCAAATGTAGTCCCCTCATGGAAGCCGCTTCTACCTAGAAGTTCATCACTTGGAATGCGTTGATTGTAGGGTATGCACAACATGACTCTGGCAAGGAAACTCTAGGCTTGTTCAACGAGATGCAAAGATGACATGCAGAAGACCTGCAACATGTTTTCGAAAGCAGCTTGATCGTACATGTGCACGCAGATGACCAGCGGGCTCCACAATGCTTGGTTGCTTTAGGAATGCATATTTAAGGATACATTATTGATTCAAAGGTAGTACCCTCATGAAATGCCTGGAATGTCATCACTTGGAAATGCGTTGATTGCAAGGTATACCCAACATGATTGTGGAAGGGAAGCCTTGTGTTGTTTTCACTGGATGTGAAAGGAGGGCTTGCATTGGTGATTGCATTTAGAGAAAAGCCTTCCTTTGCTTCTGGTTTATATAGACGAGAGATTCCTTGTTGGGCATAGCCGACAACGTGGTCCAAGAAATGAGATTTTGGACAAGAATCTCATCCAATTAATTTTTGTGCTTTTGTAAGGGCACTACATTTGATATAAATGTATCAGCAAAAGATTAACCAAGCACACATTTCTTCAATAGCCCTAACTAGAAATCTCATTGTGATTTCTCTCACCCATGTAAACATCTTGCACCAGGACAAAGTCCTTCATGGTGCAAGCATAGGTGAATGAATTTGGAGAAAGGCTTTCTCTTTGCATCTAGATAAGACAACCCAAAGTTTCCTTGCCACAGTCATGGTGGGCATATCTTGCAATAAAAACACTCCACAAGAGAGGACGTCCTAGAGTGGATATCCATCAAGAACTTTTTGTGCTTTTGTAAGGGCACTACATTTGGCATGTACATATAGATCAATACATAACCAAGAATGACATCTTTCTTCAATAGGATCAACAATCTGATTGTGGAGTCTCTTACCCATAGGAAGATCATTCATAAGTCCATAGCTCCTCAAGGTGCAAGAATAGGATAAATTTTTTGGAGAAAGGCCTTCCCTTTGCATCTAGTTGAAACATCCTAGAGCTTGCTTTCCAGAGCCATGTTGACCGTATCCTACAATCAATAAGATGACATGTTGGAGAGGATGACCAGCAAGAACTATTTGTGATTCCAATAGGGTATCAAATTTGGCATACATATTGCCCAAAGCATCAATGAGCCAACATCTTGCACAAGCCGTGAGCCGACATCTTGCACAAGGCCATAATCCTTCAAGGTGCAATTCCTCCTCACATCCGACAGAAACAGCACAAAGATTCCCTGCAATCAACACATTCCAAGTGATGACATTACAGGCAAGAAGAGGCTTTCATGAGGGTATCACATTTGATATACACAATCAACCATGTACTCCCCAGTTCATAGGTAACACACTATTGTGGAGCTCTTTGGTCGTCCCCGCGTGCGCGGACGATCAGGCTACTTTTGAGCACATGTTCCAAGCCTTTTGTTGGTCGTCTACACACACTCCCTTTGCATTTGGAGAAAGGTTTTCCCTTTGCGTTTAGTTCAAAAACCTTGAGCTTCCTCGCCACAGCCATGTTCGGCATATCCAACAAGCAATGAGATGACAACTTGGAGAAGATGCCCATCAAGAACTATTCATGCTTCAGGCAGGGCACCACATTTAGTGTTAACTGAGCCAATGTCAGTTAACGGGAGCTGCTAAAGATAGAAGCCTTATGAATGCACTTTGAAGATGAATATAAAGAAGCAATGAAGATTGGAGTTACACACTTTTCACATTTTTTCAAAATGGCCATGTATTGTAATTTCCCAATTTATTTCAAGCCATTATAATAGTTTTAATGTGTTACGGGCTCAATGGGAGTTCCAAGCTATAAAGAACATATCAATTAGTGTGTCTAAGTTAAAGATTCAGTAAGTGGTGAAGTCCTAAAGGCCTTTGGCACCCGGACATTACACATTTTAAACCTTGGCTAAGATATAAAAGCCAACTTTGTAAAGATTTTGTTAAGTTTTGAATAATAGAAACACAGTGTAAGCTAATGGCACTCACTTCTCTCCTTCTCATGTTTCCTACTCACGTGTCGATTGTCACATTGCAATGCCGTCTTTTGTGTTGCAACCGCAGATAAGAGCTCTACTCATTGACGTAAATATATCATGGTAAATCGTAACTTATGGAGTTGCCAACCTGCGGCCTAATTTCATCATCATAAGTAGGAATTTAAACTAGGAGATCACAAAGTAAGCATAGGCGGGGTATTGGGGCATCATTGCTAAGCATTTAGATGTATTTGGGGTCAAAAACGACTACGTCAAAAACTCACCGCTGTTAATAATCGTGATTTTTTCACTTCATCAAAAGTGAGGTTTGAGATCATAAACATGTGTGCTTAGGTCTTATATACTTGTCCTACAAGTTTTGTACCATTCGGATGTCGTTTGATGCTGCACCGGTTATGATTTTTTTACCTATTAGCGATTAGCTTTTGATGACTTAGGTCATTTGAGTGTAGCTTGTGTTAGATGCAAGTTGTCTTTTGTTTTCCAGAAGATTGATATCCTCATGCACTAGTCGAGTCATCTTTGTCCCATGGATTGACAATTATGTTTGTGGTTCTTGCTATGTTTGCAATAAGATAGGAGTGAGGTTAGAAACCCATCCTACATTTGGCATCGTTGTCGGAGACAAATAGATCTAAACTAAGAAAAACAGGAGCGTCTTGTGTAGTTTTCCATCAGCTTCCTCTAGGTTCACCTAGAGTTAAACTTTCTCTTAAAAACCGCATAGCTTAAGAGTATCGTCTTTTGCGTGTAGAGGTAGCTTGGGAGTAGATTGTACTTGCTATGTACCTTGTACTTGGGAGTAGATTGTACTTGCTAAGTACCTTGTAGGATTGTCGGATTAGATTAGAATTTTGGAATTGATTGATGGACGAAACAAGTCTTAAGATCAAGACTCAAAAAACCATAAAAAATAAGAAAACAAGTGTTTGTGGACACTTTCCACAACCCAATTGCAGTAGAACGTAGGAGTAGAGTAAGTAGAATCGGAGGTGAGATCTCAATTCATTGCTCACTCCAAAGAAATTATCTGTGAGTTGTTTATGTGAAGTTACAGAATTTCAGATCTATGGCTTGAAACAACACCAAAAGATTGTCAACCACTGAACCAGTTGGAGATTATGCTCATAAAAGTTGTATGAACCACTGGGTAAGCTTAAGGATGCATTTGAGGTAAATTTTCAAGAGTTTGCAAAAACTCAGATTAATTACTTTTTCTTGAGATTTTTTTACTTGACTCAAAAGCTTAAAACATGTCACAAAAAAGCTGACCATTGAAAAACTTGCAAAAAGTGTTCATTTTAGGTCAAAAGTAAATAATCATATTTTTTGCATTTTGGCTCAAAATTGATCAAGGTTGATAACACAGACTCTATGCATGATTACAAACATCTTTTGTGAAGGCTCAAAGAGTTTGGATCACAAAACAAACCAAAAACTTGACAGAAAATGAAATCCGTATTGATTATCGAGCAATTGTGTCTGACTTGATGAGTCTTGTTCAGATTCTGTGAGATTTGACTCAGAGGCTTAAAACATGTCATAAAAAGACTGACCATTGAATAAATTGCAAAAAGTGTTCATTTTAGGTCAAAAATAAATAATCGTATTTTTTGCATTTGGCTCAAAAATTGATCAAGGTTCATACCAACAGACTCTATGCATGATTACAAACATTTTTTGTGAAGGCTCGTAGAGTTTGGATCACAAAACAGACCAAAAACTCGGCAAAAATTAAAATCCCTACTGATTGTCGAGAAATTGTGTCTGACTTGATGAATCTTGTTCAAATTCTATGAGACTTGACTCAGAGACTTAAAACATGTCACAAAAAGACTGACCATTGAAAAATTTGCAAAAAGTGTTCATTTTATGTCAAAAGTAAAAAATCGTATTTTTTGCATTTGGCTCAAAATTGATTAAGGTTGATACCACAAACTCGATGCATGATTACAAACATCTTTTGTGAAGGATCATAGAGTTTGGATCATAAAACAGACCAAAAACTTGGTAAAAACTAAAATCTGTACTAATTGTTGAGAAATTATGTCCGGCTTGATGAATCTTGTTCAAATTCTGTGAGACTTGACTCAGAGGCTTAAAACATGTCACAAAAGAGTATTGAAAAAATTACAAAAATTATTCAGTTTACGTCAAAAGTAAATAATAGTATTTTTTGCATTTGGCTCAAAATGGATCAAGGTTGATACGAAAGACCTTATCCATGATTACAAACATCTTTTGTAAAGGCTCATGAAGTTTTGGATCACAAAACAAACCAAAAACTTGAACCAAAAACTAGGACTAGTAGCCAAGTAAATGAGTTAACCTAAAGTCACGGCCTCCTAACCTCAAGGCTCATCAATAAAACTAAACTCTAAGTCAATTAACTAAAGAAAGGACAAGTTTATACATCTTTAATGGCAAATAACAAAACATAATTGAATGCACTTAATCAAACCAATAAGAAGCCACGATCAACAAATATAAATGTACAAAACCATATAGCATAGGAAGGAGTACACCTGTGCATGGGCTCGATGAAGAGGTCGATGTCATGGAAGCTCCTCATGTCTGGAGATACATCATGTCTACATGGTCGTCCAATCTCCATGGGCAAGCTAATGTCTGTCTACGTGGTGCATCAAAAGATCAACAAAAGCACTGTACCTCCAAGAGGTATGTTAGCAGTAAGATAAAATAGCAAAAGCAACAGGATAATAAAATAAAACATCTAAGCTAGGGTCTAAAACCTGGATATCCAGAGGGGAAAAAACCCAAAAGGGAAAAAAGTGCCTCTCGTATATGCACATAAATCTAGTGCACATATCAATGTGTACAAATCTCAAATCTCGTGCAACTAGGAGTCAAGAGAGAGCTCTCACCATGAAGCATGATTTGCAATCTCTTAGCTCGATCTCTAATAGTCAAGGGCTGGCTAACACCTAGCTCCATATGTAAATTCTGCTCAACAACACAAGGCGTGGTCGTAGGGTGGGCATCAGCCTCTACTTGAATAGTCCGTGGAAGGCTCTTTGGTAGCCAAATCTGCAATGCTTGTGCTCTCGTAGGGATGTCAGTCTGAGCTCTCCTAGCATGTCTACGTGTGCATCTAGCTCTAGGACATACTATCTGCTGTGAAGGTACGGACCTCTCTAGGGGTAGTCTCATCTCTCGACATCTAGATCGTGGAGGTCTCGCTCTAGGGTATGATCTTGTATGCGCTGGGTGTGCTACCGCTCGTGGCCTAGGTACCCAAACATGTCTTTGTCCCTCAAAGTAATCCTGTGCCTCAAGTGACCGTCTAGATGTGAGCCAACCATGTGAAAGTCCGTCGTCGGTCATATGGCTCTTTAGAAATATGATCGTGTCATCACAAGGTAAAAATCTAGCATGTATCTCGTCACGGGGAACAAATACCTGTTGGGTTGTCCTAGAAGCTCTACGTGGAGAGCTACGTGCCTGATCTATCGTGTGTCACTCCTTAGTGGCACTACTCATCGTCGCAGAGCCTCTGCATAGAGAAGGCTGTACACATGGCTGAGATGCATGTGTACGTGGTCTCCAAACAAGTCTAGCACGCTCTATCGTATCCCTACATAGGGTGTCAGTAGAGGTCAGTCTAGTTCGTGTACGTCCATGTGTAACCTCTATCTCTGTGGTGTCAGTAATGTGGTCTCTAGGAACCTGATCTAGAAAAGTACGGCTCGTGGCTAGTCTCCACTCAATCGGGTGATCTGATCGTGAATCGGCACTCGTAGATGGCACTAGTGCAACATCTATATGTGGTGGATGCTCTCTCTGTGACTCACTAGCTATGACACCGCTATGCAAGCTAAAAGAGTGGGATAGTGATGATGTCGGCTCTGCATCTTCTCTCATAGGGGGATCTACTCTCGTAGATGGCTCTAGCTCAACACCTATCTCTAAGGGCCTCTATGAGGTCGTCAGATCTAAACAAGGATGCTCAAGGGCAGCTAGAATATGTGGAGTGGTCTCATCTATAACAAAGCCATCGGAGCCACTCTATGACTCTGTGAGATCTCTCGCTGTGTGCTAGAAGTCTCGTGGATAAGTGTGGTAGGTGGTGTAGGCTCCCTAACAATACTCTGATTGGTCTCTAATCTCAGGGGCTCTACCTATGGCTTGCAGGTGCCCAATCCAGTATGGATCTGCAATTGGCTCAAACTTCAATATGCCATAACTTTTTCATCGTAGCTCCAATCGACGAGCCGTAAAGACAAGCCGGTAGAGCACTTCAAGCGCTGCAATTCTAGATCATAATCTACCATATATACTCACTTTAAGAATATTCCATTTTAGCATCATTACAACATCTATTGGCCCTTTAAATCCACATCTAGCATACATTTAGCATTAAACCTGGCCTGTTACCAAGCCCTAAACACTATTCATTAATCAAGTAAGCTTCAAATAAGCTCAACATGCATTTTTTGGGTATCTTCCTTAGCATGGTATCGAAGCTGCACAACATCCACCCCCTCTGAACCTGCAGAGCCTCCGGTCTATGCCAACTACCCTTAAGAAGTATCATCAAGAGCATCATCAGACTCATCCTTTACTACATACATAATAGCATTATCTTTAGGAGGTTGATCCATGTTGAAATCTTCAATATTAATCTCACCTTCTCGTTGCTTAAAAAATTTAACTCTTTTTCCTGCAATAGGCACCTTTGAGCTCTGTGCCATCAAGCTCACATAATTCATAGGTCGCATTATCATAAACATGAAGTACTACATATAGTCCAAACCATCATTTAACCATCTTCCGCATAGTAGTGTACTGGTTCTCTAGTCTACTGTCATATAGAAGGACCCAATCTCCATCTTTAATAGCATGAGGTTGTAGTTTGTGCTTACCATCAAATGCTACTTTATTCTTCAACCTTGCTTCCTTAAGCTTTGCTTTCGCATGTTCAATATCTTTCTGACACCTTTCCCCGGGGGATTCACCATGGAAAACTTGCCGCACCATGTAAGTGCAAGGGAGGGGTTTTTTTTTACAAGTTACATAAGCGTATAAGGTAGGGGCAGGCCCCCAATAATTTATCTCCCAATATTAAAAATAAAGAAGGGAGTATCATATACATGGGGTGGGGGGAAAGAGGGGGGAGGGGAGAAGTGAGAAAAGGGAAAAATGAGAGGATTTGTTTTGCGTTTCAAAATCATTTCTTCCCAAAACACTCTACCCTCAAACTTGTGAGCCAATAGCTACAAAGATACATGCAAGAACTAACATTGCTTTGTATGAATTGATTGTTTTGTGATTATAGTTCATTTGTTGAGGGATAAAAGCTATAAAGAGTTTGTATAGATGCAAATTTACAAGGAGAACCTAGCACAACTTTATAACCATGTTTTTTGAGTAATTTGGATGGGTCAAAATTGGAACAATAGAAGTGGTTTCTTAGTACATTGTCAGTCACTATGCTATATGCTCTCTGATAGTTTTACTTATTTAGATCATGTGAGACCTAAGTTCTATATGTAAGATAGGGGTATGATAGTTTTCTGCATTGATTGTCGTATAAGCGTAGAGAGGGGGGTCATATTCCCTAATATGAGTCGTATATAGGGGGTTTATCAAAGTTGTCCGCTCGCAGGTGGCATCCCATTTTGTATATAGAGTGAATCCCCCGGGCACCTTTCAAGTTGGCAAATGCACAAAGCAAGCAAATCTTCTGTAGACATACCTTCTTCCCATGGCATTATGGTCCAAGAAATAACCACTTCCTCTGTAGGCATAATGGTTTTTTGCCCATACATTAGCTCAAATGGCATAAAACCTGTAACAGAACTATGTGTAGTTCGAGCAGCCCATAAAGAAAATGATAGGACATACCTTCTTCCCATGGAATTATGGTCCAAGAAATAACCGCTTCCTATGTAGGCATAATGGTTTTTGCCCATACATTAGCTCAAATGGCATAAAACCTATAACAGAACTATGTGTAGTTGGATCAGCCTATAAAGCAAATGATAGGAGTTTAGGCCAATCACCAATATGTCCCTGGCATGCCTTTGCTAAAGCTTTAACAATAGCTGGATGCCCTCTTTCACTTTTTCCATTCCCTTCTGGATTGTATGTTGTAGTGAGATCTAGTTTAATGCCCAACTGAGCAAAGAAATCACGAGCTTCATCTGCATCCAACTCTCCTATGTCAGTAGTAAATTTACCAACACATCCATACCTAGAAATCACACCATCAAGCAAGAACTTGCATATTGAACTGGTAGCTTTGGTACGCAAAGCTCTACTTCAACTTGGTTAGTAAGATCTTCTCTGGCAAGAACAATATACCTCATCTTCCACACTACTATTGGCATTGTAATAAGATCCACCACCCACTTGTAGTGCATAGCCAATGTATAAATGTGATGCAATCCATATCGATGTCGCATATTAGAATAATGTTGGCACACTAAGCATGCCTCCACAAATTGAGCCACATCTTTATACATACCTTTCCACCAATAACGATCCTTAATCTTGAAAAAAGTTTCCCAGACTCCTCTGTGTCCATCCCATAAACTTTCGTAAAACTCTTTGATAACCTATTGTTGAGTTGCTTTATCGCAAACAACCCGTTTTGATACTCCTCCTGGACACTTTTGTTGCTTCCATAATTGTCCATCCTTCAAAAAATAGCCATAAGCCTTCTTTCTGATCATTTTATACTCTTGATTTGTCCACCCTTCATGCTTAGTAAGAGTGCTAAGGTAGCGACCAATCAAAAGACATTCTCCATCATAGAACTCCTCAGAAAATACCTCAAAAATATAAGCAATGTGACCACAATTTGCATGTAGATAAGAAGATGTATAGAACTTCAAGCCTACATCATCACTCGTGGTAAGCATCTCACTTCATCTTCAAATCTAGCCCTTGATAACATATCTGCAAACAAGATTATCTCTACCTGCAATATGACAAAGTTCAGGTTTAAGAGACTAATATAAGCTATTCATTGTGGCATGGCAATGTCCGGAGTAGAGTAGTTGGCAATCAACCCTATCAATGGCAAGCAATCTGTCTCTACCACAATTGAAGCTCCAATAAAATATTCTTCATTAGACCTTAGAGCAGTAGCAATGCCCCAAAGTTATCTCTTAACCTATGGGTAGCCTCATTGACAAGCATTGAGCACCTTTTCTCCAAATTGAACTACATATCTATGTCCTTCATCATCATCTTGACCTATAGCCCACCCAATACCTGTGGGCTAGTGTCAACTGTTAAGATTACTGACCTTCCACATTTGTAATCAACCTTCCTCAAGGTAGGAGCCTCAAGAAGCATTTGCTTTAGCTTCCTGACAACCTTTGTATGGACTTCTTCCCAAACAAACCTCTTTCCTTTCCTTAGCAATTGATAAAGCACTTCTACAACATGAGCAAAATGTGGCAGCCAAATAAGATAGAATACACATGCACCCAGAAACCAACGAACTTTAGTAACCAAAGAGCACGTTTCCTTCATCTTTTGAATAGCTTCAACTTCAGTTGGACTCAGCCTTCTACCTTTTGGACTGCACATATGCCCCACAATTAAAACCTCTTTCGCACCAAAAGTTGATTTTTCCTCTGAAAGTGTCAAGTTAACTTCTTCAATCCTGGAAAAAAAATCATCACAATCATCAATATGTTGAGCAACAAACTGTCGGCACCCCTTTGATATTTTACCTCGTCTTTTGAGCCTTCCTCACACCCTTTAATTGTTAGATCATCAATGAAAGTCATAGTAACATGAGGGATAAAGTCCCTTAATACCTTATTCATGCCGTTCATCATATGAGCTACAGAATTAGTAGCACCATGTGGCAGAGTGCACATCCTTATCAACCCAAGAGGTGTGCGCATTGTAGTAAGATCTCTACTCTCCAAAGCTAACCAAAATTGATCATATCTAGAGTAAAGATCACCCATAGAGTAAATTGACCTACCTACAAAGGCCTCAACAAATTCATCCACAATTGGACCAGTACCCACATTGCAGATTGTTACCTTGTTAACCGGCTGCATATCCTGTATTAACCTTAAAGTACCATTTTTCTTTGGAACAGTGAACCAGCAATTGGAGTATGGTGCACACGATGGTTCCAAAATTCCCATTTGTATCTTCTCATTAAGCAAATTGATAAGCTTTAGCAAGTGAGCTTTAGGAACTGGAATGGGATGTAAGCTCCATGGCATGTGAGGAACAGTGAATATAACCATAGGTGAAACAAAACTTGGATCCACACACCCAATCTCATTTGGCTCAAAAGCAAAAGCTTAACCGTGTTTTTTGAGCATACTTGAAAGCACTTGATTTCCTCTTTGTTTAGAAAACCATCTTCTCCAACCTTCAGCTGCTACAATGTCTCCTTGGTAAATTTATGCCCAATGTTCTTTGGATTCCTGAGCATAGACTGTCAAGAAGCTTCTTTAATCACCCCATCACTTCCTTCTGGTAGAGGTGTAGCCACTGGTCTCACTTTCTTTGCAATTGTCTTGTACTTCGTCTCTACCTGTGCTTCAACTGCTTTACCCAAGTCATCTTCAATATTCATAAGTGCCTCGTATATGTCCATCTCTTCATACATGTCCATTGAGTGCACTTTAACAACTTCAGCTCCACTTTGGAACCTGTATTGCCTGATATCCTCAACAAGCTCTAACATAGTGTCAACATAAGAAATCTCTTTGAAGATTCCTAAAATCACATCATCTCGTTCAAGAACATCACATCCCTGCAATTCACTTTGAATACTTGAAACATATTGTTTCTCCCATTTAGGTAAATCATTAAATTTTCTGTAAGATACTGAACCCTCAAATGTCAACCCCAAAAATCATGAAGAGAAGGTTTCTCTTTGCGAGAACTTCTCCTCACTTGTACCACCATAGTCCCGCTTTATAGTGGCACCCCAAGAAAACCCTAAGGAAATCTTTGTTCTTTGAACTCTTTGCGTATCTTTGACATTGGACGATCACATAAGATATCTTTTTTCCTGGCATGGTCAAGACATACAGTTAAAAATTGAACCACTTTCTTATCATCTCGGCTTCAAACCCTGGCATAGGCCGAGCCATCATCAAGCACCTTGGTGTCCATTGGCACAGCCGTAATGTAGGGCTGTCCTAAAATCAGTGGGTTGGAGGAATGCTCCTATATAAAGAAGTTATGCTCATCACATACATCCCCAATAGTTACCTTGACATTTGCACATGCACCATAAAGATCGCTTGGAAGCATGTTGGCAGCTCGAATCTGCCACCCATGGTCCACATCAATAGACCAATTCCCCTTTTGGTGCAAATTCTTTACCATCAGATTGATTTCTGAACCACGGTCTATAAGGGCTAAGACCGGCTCCTCAATGTCGCCAAGCTTTACCATAGTCTCAGTCGTTCCTCTTTCCCAATAATTCCTTGAAAAGTGACTCTTGGGTATAGTTTCTTCATCTTCCCCGTCATTAAAATGCATGTTTCTTACCTCGGGTACAATTGGGTTTGAAACTACCACAGACATTTACTCTACTTCTTCAAGATCTGCTAAATATTCTTCATAATCATCCAAAATTGCTTCAATGTCTTGAACCACTTGGCTCTTAACTAATTCTGGATCTTGCTCACTCGGTATCTATCGCTTTGTTTTTATAATGTCGATGCTCTACTTGCACTTGGCACTTCCCAGAATATCCCCCAATGTGAGCTCCACTTTACTATTTAGGATACACTCTTCAAAAAACTTCTTCAGATCTGTAGCCAATTCAATATCAGATTTAAGTTTATATGAGGGTCCCTTAGGCTTACTTTCTTTTTGTCCTTTGGAGCCTCCTCCATAACCACTTCAAGGGTAGGCTTAGGAGTAGGGCCTTCTTCTTTCTTGCTATTGGATCTTGTTGGCCTTTTTGACGTCCCAACAACCTCTTCATCCCTTTTTTTCTTCGGTTCCACCATAGCTTCATTGGCTTGAGCTTTAGCAATATATGCATATACTAAAAGAGAATCTACTGGATCAGTCCACCCAATAGTTTCTCAAATTGAATTTCCTACCTGTCGTAACTTCCCATACATTACCTTACCTGTTTTTGGTGTCTTTAAAGTATACGGCCACAGTTGACCCTTTGCACATGTACCTTCATCATCTCCCTTACCACAAACTTGTAGCCCATATGTAGCTGCTTCCATAAGAGCAACATTATGTTGTCTTTTTTCCACTAGTTTCTTCATGCCATCCCTACCAAAGTTTAAGCAGAGCATCTCTCCTATTTCCCTAAGATGAATCTTCCTGTCTTTCCAGAAAACCACATTCTTCTTGTAAGGTTCATCACACTCTTTCACATACCTCTGGTCTTCACTATCGCAACACATGCATCGATTATCCCAATTTTTACGTGGTGGCTACTGCTGCTTAGGATCTGAAGTAGACGTTTTTGTAGCTGCCCTTCAAATTTAACAGTTTTGAAATTTAAATTTATCTCTTGAATACTTTTTACCAGATCGTCGAGAACAGGCCCCTCCACCTTAGGTATTGTCGAGGGTGATTTCTCTTTAATCTCTTCTTCAACATCATCTATTACCTTGACCACAATTTTCTTGTCAGCTCGCTTCTGTCGTTTTACAATCATATTCACCACTTCAACGACTATTTTCCAATCTAATGTCAACCCCAGTTCTCCTACCGGGTCCTCCAATAATTGCACCAAATTCTTTTGAAGGCATGGATCAGCAGCTTGAATAAACAATTACACCTTCTGATTCTTCAAAGAATGTTGTTCAATTGATGACAACTGATCAAACTTCTTTTCAAGTTCTCATAACAGTTCTTGTTGTAATATTTCTCGTGCAGATAAAGTTTTTCTCTTCTCTTATGCACCCACTTCATAAAACTTTGTCTCGTCACCCTCTGAGAATCTTTGAGAAAATATACCTCTTGCAGTTCCTTCTTGAAGTTCTACCAATTTGGTCCTTGAGCTGCCTAAATTTCTTTAATTCAGGCCCTAAGTTCCGGCACTGCAGTCAAACGAAATCCTTCCACTGAGTCCTTGTCTCTTCAATTCCATATCTTCCATAGACTGCTCATAAAGATTGCAAAATTTTGAAATATCTCGGCCTTCAAACCGCTGCAACTTCTCTATAACAGTTTGTCGAGCTTTACAAATCACTCTTGCAGCTTGTGTTGTTGTTGGGCAGCATATTGCTGTTGCTTGTACGCTGCAAACTATTGCATCATTTGCTGCATGGCTGCCTCTTGCGGTATAGACATAGGCTTCAACTATTTTCCCACCCCGGCTCAGTTTCATGTCGGGTTCACCAGGTCTCAAGGGATATGTGTTAGAAACGTGAACCGATCACAAGAATGCTAGCCATGGGAGAAGAGAGGAAGAAAAGATGCACCACACCACACAATTTTCAAGTAACCTCTTCAAAACAGGACCAAAGTGCCCAAATAAATGAATTTTATGATGCCGACAAAATTTGACACACAATAGCCAAGGCTGTGCTGTTAACTTAATTAATTGCAAGTTAAGGAGTTTAAGCTCATTTTTACAAAATCTAGGGCCAAATTATTTTAGTCTGCACTGATTCAAAATGTCTGCCGATTATTGATGTTGATGAACGTAAGGCTAATCATGTTGAACTGCCCGTAAAAAATTTCCCTATGTTGCCAAATCTGCCTCTTTTTGCTTATATTCTTGATCAGGAATGGCTTCCTCTCTGAAAGAGAGATAAAGAGTCCCACTTTGCTTACCTTTAACCTATTTTCTTGCTTCCTTCGACTCCTTGCTCCCCTCTTTCCCGACTCCTTGCTTGGTTTTGTCCAGGAGCAAGAGAGAGAGCAGCTTTGCTTCTCCGAGAGTAAGCAAGAGAATGAGAGAGCCTCCTTTGAGCTTCCAAATCTTGAGAGAAAGATTTCCCTTCTTCCATTTCTTCTTCCCCTCCTCTCCCTTCCTTGCTTCTCAAGCATTAGACACACACACACACACACACACACACACACACACACACACACACACACACACACACACACACACACACACACACACACACACACACACACACACACACACACACACACACACACACACACACACACACACACACACACACACACACACACACACAGATTTCCCCCTTCTTTTGCTAGCCGAGCAGGAGCTAGAGGGTTGTTCCTTTTTTGAGAATATGAGAGAGAGAGAGAGAGAGAGAGAGAGAGAGAGAGAGAGAGAGAGAGAGAGAGAGAGAGAGAGAGAGAGAGAGAGAGAGAGAGAGAGAGAGAGAGAGAGAGAGAGACCTTCTTTTGCCGTTCCTGCTCGCTTCTTCCCTACGCAATACCCTTCTTTTTTCCTCCTTGCCCTCGTTGATGCCCCCTTTCTTTGTTACCCGAGGACGAGAGAGAGAGACTTGCTTGCTCCTTCTCCTAGTCCTTCCTTGCCTTGCTTCTCAAGCACAAGAGAGAGAGAACGTATTCTTTCCCCTTGCTTCTCACAACCCTCAATGCCTTCCTTTTTCTTATGCTATGCCCTTTCTTCCTTGTGTTGCCTATGCATGCCTCCCCAAAAACTTCCCTATCTTTAGCTTTTTTTAAAAAAAATCTCATCTTTGCTTGCCAAGGCGACATGACAACCCGCCTGTGACATGGCAGGGCCGATCTTGAACTTCACAAAATGCATCAGGAAGAGGGCCGAAAAGGTTTGTGCTATCCTCCTGGTGATTTCTCGTTTTGTAGTCGTCGACTACTAAGAAGCGTAGCGGCCTCCACGATCCCTTGTTCTTTCCCCTCCCTTCACTTACGTTGCCTGCGCCATGCTTGCTTGTTTTTTCTTTTGCCTTCACACACATTTTGTCTCCTTATTTAAAATGGGTGGCCGTACTACTCTTGGGTTGCCAAATTTTTTTTGGTGGCCATTCATCTTTGAAAGGGCACCACATTTGACATGCATATCGGCCAAAGCATTGCCAAGCACAACATCTTTCCTTTACAGCAGCCCTCGACTGACATTATCATCGTGAGTTTTGTGGCCCATTTTAGTGTCATGGTTATTTCCACATCCCATTAAGATGCAAGTGTAGGTGATTACTTTTGACAAAAGGCCTTCCCTTCAGATTTAGATAAAAGCATCAGAGCTTCCGTACCATAGCTAAGTAAAAAATACTCCGCAATCAATGCTCACATATCAGCCAATTAATGTTAAAGCACCGTATTAGGCCTGGATTTAGTACCAGGTCATCAAAAATTCTCTTGCCATTGTCCTTTGTGGCATTTGTGTCGACTAACCCAGTGCCAAGCTCAATTATTGCCTATCGAGCATACCCTGCTACCAATGTTATGCAAGTGATAACATTCTGGACAAGATTCTCCTTGAGCACTGCATTCCAAAACCTGGATGAAGCTCAAACTCTCAGATGGCATACTAAACGAGCGGACCAGATTGGTAGGGAACGGGCCCCCGGTGAATCTTTAACGGCCAATATCTTGGCAATAGGAACTCCACTCGTTGACCTAAAAAGACCAACGTGCTCCACAAAGTGAGCACTTCAGACCATGCATTCATTTCATTTTTGTCCTCTCAGCTGCTACAGGTGCCCAGTCCTATACGGATCTACAATTGACTCAAACTTCAATCTGCCATAACTTTTTCATCGTAGCTCCAATCGATGAGCCATAAAGACAAGCCAATAGAGCACTTCAAGCACTACAATTCTAGATCATAAGCTACCATCTATGATTACTTCAATAATATTCCCTTTTAGAATCATTAAAGCATCTTTTGGCCCTTTAAAGCCGCATCTGGCATACATTTAGCATTAAACTTGGCATGTTACCAAGCCCTGAACATCGTTCATTATCAGGTAAGCTTCAAATAATCTCAGCATGCATTTTTCTTGTATCTTCCTTAGCATGGGAGCGGAGCTGTAGGACATCGTTCAATATCCCTCTCTATAACGTGCGTTCGTGGGGTATTGAAAAACCCCCTCTTTTAACATGTTTGAATGAATAAAATGACCTCTTATTTTAGGATTTTTTTTCCAAAATTGAATATTAAAACCCCTTATTTTAATGTATCTTTGTTAAATTGCCTTAGCATTTTAAAACCCCTCCTTTCGAACTCATGTTATACATTAACATGATTACATAGTGCACCCCTGAGCACATAATTCATATGCACACTATATAGACAAAAAAGGGAAACTGTACAAAAAGGATCAACCAGTGTTTGAACTGCCCACATACCAGCTCATAGAAGTGCGTCCAGTGATAGATCGGAGAGGATGGTTCATTTTAGAGGATAGAATCTATTATAGGCCATCCTCTAAAGTTGAAGGATATTACCCCAGTGAACCCAGAATTCTATTCAAAGCCAAACTCTCCTCCATTGGAAATCAAGCTTGGACGTGGTGACCAAACGAGCATATACTTTGACCAAAACAATCGTAGATATAGACGAGAGTCTAATATCTATGATGACTTGGGTCCTGAAACCATAAAAGCTCATATCATAGGAGACCCATGGGATAGACAGTATCATGGCAAAGATAATGCTATCTATAGCTTGACTTGGGGAATAATTTGTCATGTTTCGCGGAGATACATAGGAAACTATGCAGAAGGTCTACAGATGCCAAACATGAACAGTGCTACCCAGAATGTGCCTTCACAATATCAAAAGGTGAGACTAAACCAAAGCCAAATAGTTTTGAACTCTCATAATGGAGTAGGCTATGGTATTCACCCTAGGAAGGGGGGAGCTGCAAATCCATCAAGCTCAGCTCTAGTACCAAAAAATGCTACACTAGTTAGAATCCCAATAACTTCTACCAGCAGACCCCTTCAAAGAAAAAACCATTGAAAAATCAAATGGTTGTTGGAAGCCTTCCCACTGACCCAGATCCCATCAAAATCTGCAAAAATATGCATGTATGAAGATCATGAGGGACAAAAGTTCCAGTTGATCACCACAAGTCAAATCCAAAAGCCAACAAATCCCATAGTGTTCAAGCAATTGCATATGACCAAGCTCACATATGCATATCGATATGCAAATGGCAATGATTACCAATAGGTTCATGACCTTGTACAAGCCCCTACGGATGCTAAACTTGAGTTCAAGGACTATCTCAAGATGATGCAAAGCCTCAAGCCACCAGAACAGGTGACAAAAATGTCAAAATCAATGAAAGCTAAAGTCCACAAGTCTACACAAAGGTCACCACCAAAATATCCTCCAAAGAGAAAAATTCTGCCAAAAAGTACAGTGGATCTTCTAAGATCAAAGTTAATCAGATGTACGCAGACAATGCTCAGCTATTGCAAAAAAAAGGTGCAGTATTACAGTCAAACGATCCAACATCAATGGAAGCAGTGATCAAGACAAAGCCAATGTAGAAAAAGTTCAACCCACGAACACCGCCACCACAAAAGCACTCAATACAGAAAGAAATATTGAGAAGATCAAGTGCAACATCACTAGTGAAAACGAAGAAAAACTGTCAAGTGAAGTAAAGTTAGATTTTTTGTTAAACAAGAACCTCATGTCTTTTTGCACTTGGAAGAAATGCGGCCAACCTCACCTGGAAGATTCTCCTAAATTCGTGAGTATATCTGGAAATAAACGAGCTGAATGTTGGGAAATCATCTCCACCGTCATTCAAATAGGGTTCATAGATCATTGTGCACATCTGTCGACACGTGTCAATGCAAGGAACTTGCTGATACACTATGTGTGATCCACAAATGGCTCCAAGCACACAACAAGCCTAAAATAGTAAGCTCAAAGATGGCAATGGTGTGTCACTCACCGCTCTATGCTTGCTTTTGTGGAGGATTCCTCGCCATAAAAAAGAAGGAGACACCACTACGCCGCGCTCAACCGCCTTGCCGCCGCAATGCTCGATCACTCTCTCTCTCTCTCTCTCTCTCTCTCTCTCTCTCTCTCTCTCTCTCTCTCTCCCTCTCACGCATACACACACACACAAGGAGATGAAGAAGAAGAAGATGGAGATGGAGCAAGAGCACTCTTCAATTGCACAAATGAGAGAATGAGTGATTTTTAGGTTTAGTTGACTTTTATATGAGCTCACCCCATTCACACTTGGGCACCCATGCTTAGCCAACTAATTCCTTGAATGTTCCTGTTAGAGTGCACCTCTCATCGGCGATCACTCTTACCCTTTTCCTATTGGACCGACAAGCCCGGTACCTGACTCTACCAAATAAATAATACAATGTCCGTCGTAGGTGATAGGAATGTGCGTGAGGGTTAACATGCCCCCCTTCCTGATGTAGATTTCATCCTCGGAAGCTATTGAGTTGAAGCTCATTCATTAAGGTGGAAGAGAATTTGAGATGAATGTCCTTAGCCTTCTTTAATCCACTACAAAATCAAACAACATTGGCACAGTAATTGCATTCTCATATAAACTTAAAAATCATATGCAGTTTTAGACAGACAAATTGATTGGTAGCATAATTCTAAACCATTTGTCAGCAATAAACATTAAATTACAATATAATCAAACACATAAACAGTTGTAAAGGTAAAAAATTAAACAAGTGTGGGGTCGCTAATGTAACAGTCGAAAGGCACTAAAGATTGACTATTAATACCATGGGCAAGCTTCTCAATTTTCTCTGGTCAATTAAGTTGTTTAATCACGAGAGCCAAGTATTTCATGTTCAAGGGTTGACTAGAGGCTATGCCTAGAAGACCTTGTAGTTAAGCTACAATAAAAGGAATTTCTCATGAAATCATCGCCTGACTGATTACCTTTTCTTTGACCCCCCCAAAGTCTTTTCATAGTGATTCAATTTTGATGTGTGTGCTTATTTTGTATGCCTTTTTTCTTTTCAAGGAAAAGCGCCCACATTGGGAACCTCTAGGGCTCTAGTACCATAGGCAATACATGTGAGTGGAGTACCAAATCAAGCTGAGGTTTCTCTTCCAGCTTAAGATTTTACATTATGGCACTTTGATTTTTTTGTTTGCTCGTTTTCAGCATTTTAATTTTGTAACTTTGGGGGGTCATATAACACTGTTACCCTCCCAGGCTCATTACACTAGTAAACTCCCTTTATAATACTTAAGCTAAAGGTCAATAGGGACTAAGCCCACTAGAAAGCCCTAGTACATTTCACACAATGCTGCCTAAATTGGATTAAGAACCTAAGTAACCATTAATTATTAGGAAGGTATTCCCCATGGTATTAAGAGAAGATCTCTAACACCTAGCTTGGTCAAACTAGCTTAGTCGGACTGCTTGATTTTTAAACCTAGATAAGTGATTATGACAAATTTTGTTTTTTGAATTTAATGTTTGATATTAAGCAAATGTGTTGGATATTATGCTACCAATCACAATTAAAGCAGACAAACATGGATGCAAATAGATAAGGGGCAATGCTAATGGACAATAAACACCTGTTTGTGTTGATGTTCGTGCTTGATTTGAAGTGTGAACAAGAGAAAGATTCCATGAAGGTCCAAATCCTGTCAACAGCAACACATTCCTGTACACACTAGGAAACACAAAGAATACCTCTAGGAGGCACATCAATGGGAAAAGGTACCAACACTTATTGAACACAACAAAAAACATAAGAAACCCTAGCCTAATTATTTGCACTCCCTCTAGAGAGTCAAGGTAATAGGATATTGTAGAGATTGGGAGAAACCCTAAGGCTAAACCCCTATCCTTGTCATCGAGAAAAACAAAGTCATCATCCATGAGACCATATGTGTCATCCGTATAATCATGTAAATCTTCTTCATCATCAAAGGCACCAATGTTTACTAAGAAGGTCACTAGATGCCTGTAGTCATCTTGGTCAAAAGGATAGGCTTGTGCAATGGGAGATACACTCTCTACTAAGTATGGATCAATCGTGGTCAAGAGACGTATCAGGCATTCTAACTCCTCGACATTTCTCTCACATGCTAGCGTACCTACCAAATCCCATTCACAGGCAAGCATGACAAAGACCATGTGAAAGATTTATGAAAAGTAGCGAGGTTACCTCTCACCCAAGGCAGGAGTGGATGGCTCTAGCGTACTAGCCATATCTGTAAACGCAAATAGATGATGGTTAGAGTGCAAATATTACAAGGGTCATGTTCTTGTGCATAATGTGTTATTATGATTTTGTGTTATGGATCTTGCTCTTTTACTTTTTTATCTTGTTTTTTGAGTATAAGGCTTTATATATACATTCCCTAAGATTGGAGATTGACATGTCGGTAAGGAAGGTTGAGAGGGAAGCAAGTGAATGATGGATGTTAGCAAACACTCCCCCTTCCTTGGGTAGATCATACCTTTTAAAACGATGTTGTCACCTTTTGAAACCAATTGTTCCGGTTGGTACTAGGTGAGGATTTTTGCCATTAGTTTTCTATTACCTTAGGTGCCTCGTTGAGTTGAAGGGTGGTAAGGTACTCTCCCAGGATCGAACTTGAAGTGGTTCATCAGGTGATTCTTGGACACTGGGAGGTGTGGATTCCTTTGTAGATTTATGGAGGTCCACTATTGTAGGTGGAGGCTGTGGAGAATCTTTTACCTCTATGGATGCATTACATGAGGAGCTAGAAGCTTCATGGGACTCCCCCCTTCCTGAGCTAGGTGGAACAAATTGTTCTTTCTTCGGTACCCAAACTAGATCTAGAGCCGGTGTGTAGCATTCTGTTATTTTTTTTCTTTTTGTGATTATTGATTTGTTTTGGAGCTACAGGATTGGGCGTACATGGGTCAGGTGACAGGTAAGAACATAATCTACGTTTTGGCACCCAAATTTGATCATTTCCTTGATAGTAGCCTTGGGCTTCCAATAGTCGTTTAGGAATCCAATGCAACATTTCTTTACATTTCTTGGGGTGAATGGGACGTCTCTTACCAGGCTCCTATCTTTTAGCACTGGCTATGGTTGCTAAAGAAGCTTTAGGGACCCACTTGTATGTTTTCTTTGTTATATTGGGATGGGTCTTGTGTGTCGCAAGCTTTATTTCAAGTACATCAGTTGAAGCTCTAGAGAGTTGGGCTATGGGACATATGGTTCAATCTCTTGGACATGCAATGTTTTGGGTTTTATTTCCTTAAGAGGAAATATCTCAGGGACTATGGCTTGAGTGGCAGGGCTAAGAGTTGGTTTCTGTGTTGTGACACCCCCTGTCCCCCAATCAATAGTGCATTCGGTGGCTATCATCCACGTGCATCCTAGGTTAAAATTACCCTCCATAGTTCCAACAAGCATGACCAAAAAGTCTTGAGCTACAACCCCATTGTCATAACTGACAGAAGTGTGTCAGATTCCAAAAAACGCAGTTTTTTTCTTGCTACTGACACCCTTGACTTGGATAATACTCTCAGATAGAGGTGGCTTCCCTAACTGACACCACACCCCATATGATAGTAGATTATATTTAGCACCCGTGTTCAATAAGGCGTTATATAGCACTTTTCCATAGGTGTTGTTTAGCTCAATAAGGTATGGTAGAGGTGTGTCAGAGTCCAACCAATCCTCGTCGATTTCAACGTGGAATGCATGTGTGACCCCAAGGTTAGCCTCTCGTTTTCGTCTTATGCGTTGTTGTCGCTCCTTAGCCTCAGCTTGAGCTTGTATCTTCTTCAATCCTGTTTGTGCCTTGGATGCCTTTTTGGTATGGATGGCATGTAGCTCCTCTTGGCTGAAAGGATCATAGTATCTTTTAAATTTGCTCCCATTGAGGAATCTAATGGTTTCAACTCCATCAAGAGTCTCCACACGAATGGTTCCTTGTGGGGTGATCTCACATACTCTATATGGTCCTTTTCCCGCATATTTCAACTTTTTCTTTTTGTTATGGACTCCATACATAAGGACTTTATCACCAACATTGATATCTTTGTTCTTTACATGACGGTGAAACCATTTCTTCCTCCTATCCTTCTCCACAAGTGCATTTTTCACATCTAATTGCCTCTCTTCATCTAGCCTTTCAAGGATATATAATCGCTCAAGTAAGGGATTACCATCCCAACCTTCTTGAGAAGCTACTCGAAGACTAGGAACGACAAACTCCCATGGCATAACCGCTTCTTGGCCATACACCATCTTAAACGTTGTGCAGTTAATGGCAGCTTTGTACGTAGTGCGATAAGCCCATAGAGCTTATGTAAGCTTTGAATCCCAATCTGTGCGATGAGCTTCCACCGTTTTGGTCAAGATAGAGATCAAGGTCTTGTTGGTGCTCTCAGCTTGGCCATTTTCTTGTGGATAATAAGGTGTGGACTTATGGTGGGCTATCATAAAGTTGGTAGTGAGTTCTTTTATTACTCCATTTATAAAATGAGTACCATTGTCACTCACAATCTCAAAGGGACAACCAAATCTTGTAATAATATTCTCAAAGATAAACTTGGTAGTTGACCTCGCATCAGCCTTACGTGTCACCCTGGCTTCCGCCCACTTTGTCACATAGTGAGTGGCAACGATAATATATCGAGATTGAGTGCTACGAGCTGCCGGACTAATTGGACCTACAAAGTCCAAACCCCATTTTTCAAATGGTTGGGTCCCTTTAACAGGATGTAAGGGTATCCTATCCTTTCGTTGTGTGACCTTGTAACATTGGCATTCATCACATCTTTTGCAAAAAGTGATGCATCCTTTAATAAGGTTAGCCACCAATAGCTTGATTGCAACACCTTTCTAGCTGTTAGTTCCCCTGAGAAATGTCCTCCGGCTATACCCATGTGGGCTTCTTGCAGTATGTATAAATACTCATCCTCACGGGCACAATGTCTAAGAATATCATCCTTCCCTAGCCTGTAGAGAGTTCCTGCAATGAGAGAGTAAGGTTCACATTCTTTTAACACTTTTTGAGCTATGTCTTTACGAAGCTCTTTGGGTGGAAAACCATTAACTAGAAAGTTCACAATCTTCTCACTCCATTCAGGTATGGTTTCGACTAGGAATAGAAAAGTATTGGACAACTCATCATCAACTTCAGTAGGGGCTTCACCATTGGGTATGAGAGACAAATGATCCACCATGACATGTCTTTTACCAAGTCTCACCACAACGGGAAAGTCAAACTCAAGGAGAATTAACAACCATCATGTAATTATTCCCGTGGAACAAGGTTTATTTACTAGATACAACAAGGCTTGATGATCAACATAGAACACAAACTTGTTGGCCAGAAGGTACTAGCAAAATTTCTTCACTGCATAAATCATACCTAAACCTTCTTGCTTTTTAGTGGTGTAGTTTCTCTCGGCATCATTCAATTGACGACTTGCAAAGCTAATGGGGTAGTCCAGTTTATGTTCTCCTGGTTGAGCTAGAACACACCCAATAGCAAATTTTGATGCATCAATATGCACATGGAAAATTACATTTCAATTGGGCACTCGTAGAATAGGAGTGCTAGTCAAGGTCTTTTTCAATGACTCATAAGCATGGTCACACTCCGCAGTCCATTGGAACTCAATAAGAAGCTTGTACAAAGGACGAGCTATGTCAGAAAAGTTTAAAATAAACCGTCGGTAATAACCAACATGGCCCATGAACCTTTGAACTCCTTTATAGTTTGTAGGTGGTGGCAATTCAGCAATGGCTTTGATTTTGCTCTCATCTGTGGAAATCCCATTTTTGGACACTATATGCCCTAAAATGACTCCATGTTTAACCCAAAATTGGCATTTGAAAGGGTTTAAGGAGATGTTATACAATCTACACTTCTCAAACACTTTTTGTAAGCATGATAGATGTTCTTTCCGAGAGTAATAAACACAAAAGTCATCTAAGAAAGCTTCACAAAACTCCCTCACATATTCTCTAAAAGCAGTGTTTATTAATCTTTGAAAGGTAGCAGGGGCATTGGTTGAGTCAAAAGCCATAACACGAAATGCGACACTCCAAATTCGGTTATAAAGACTGTTTTAGCTTGGTCCTCCATCACAATTGTGATTTGATTGTAACCAGAGTACCCATCTAAAAAGCTATAAGCTTCCTTCCCTACAACTCTTTCAAGCACAGTTCTGAATATGGCAAGGGGTAATGGTCCCTCCTAGAGGCGGCATTGACCTTCTTGAGATCCACGCACACTCTGAGTTTCCCATTCTTTTTTGGCACAATCACTTTTGGAGACACCCATTCTGAGTGATCGATAGGGTATATGAATCCGCATTCCACAAGCTTTTCAATCTCTTCTTGAACGATTTTTGCATATTTAGGATTCATTGGGACTGGTTTAGCCATGCTATTCATGGGGATTGTGTGTTGCACCACGGAAGGTGGAACACCTTTCATATCATGATATGTCCATACAAATATATCCCTGAATTCCTTGAGAAGTTCTTTAAGTACACACTCCTCAGTCTCTGTCAGATCTTGGGCAATGAAAACAGGTTTAGACTCTTCTCCTGGATTTGCTAACTCTATTTCCTTAACTATTGTTGGACCGTCATAGAATCCATTGCTCCCATCGATAGGTTTTCTTTGAGCCTTTGTATACACAACCTTACGTTCCTCTGTGGTATATGATTTGAAATGTTCAGGTGCAGGGTGTAAGTTTGTGGGGTCGTGTTGTTCCGTGGACTGTGATTTCACTTCCGATTCCTTTTGTTGTTGAGCTAACTCTCGATTTTGTCGTCTCCTTACTGTACTGCTCAACTTTGGCTTCTTTGTAGCCTCTAGTTGTGCGATGTCAATGGGTTGTGGACTACACCACATAACACTTTGAAGGTATTCACCCCAGTTATCTACCAACTTTTGATGATCATCACATGCCCCTATATAATTAAGCCATTCTGCGGTAGATTTCTTTTCATTTATTCTAGCACGCACATTTTCTCGATATCATCGCCTCTTATATCTCTTACTCTTCTTGTTTAATTCTCGATTACGGCTGATCTCTAGTGAAGAGTCACTAGATGAATCGCTTCTTGTGTCTTCTGCTCCCTTGGATAGATTGTCATCTAGGTTACCACTGGGCCCTGAATGGATTTTCCCCACATTTGCACTAAGATTTAACTTAGATTCTTTGACCTCATAGTCAATTTCAATTAATGATTCTGACCCCAAATCATGTGGGCTATAGTCTTGTGAGGCTCTGTTGGTTCCAATGCCAGTCAAACGTTCATCTTCTAGGTCATTAGAAGCTATATGCATTGCTTCTAGCATATTTGAGGGCACGAGTGGTGGCATTTCATCCCCCTCTGATGTTACCCATGTCTTCCCCCTATTTCCCCAAGTGTCTATGGTTGCCGCTAGGTGGACCCAATCCACATTGTCTGCCTCAGTCATCCCAGGTAGTACATCCATATAAGGAGAATCTTCCCCAGCATCAGTGTCCGCTTTACACGTGTAACAATACTGCAATGGGGCCAACAGAACTATTGTATCAGATCTATGATCAATTATAAACCTATTTAGTAGAGGATGTGCTCGACCAGCCACAAGAGCCACTCGAATGACAGAATCTCGTCCTGTTCTCATCTAGGTTGGGTTGTGGATCTAAGTGTTCCTCCTCTATTGGCATCTCCCCAACTCCATCCATCTTGAAAATTGTGGTAGCCCAAACTTCAGCTCTCCATCAAGGAAGGCTCGAAGAGCTGAGACTAGCTGAGGGTCTTTATATAGTTTGGACATGATGGTGGTTCTAACTTCTGAAGACATGAAATCCATCAAGTTAGCAATGTTTAACGGCACTGTTTGGGCTTCAGTCCCTTGATGTGGGGAAGATGGGATCTCCATTTCTTTGATAGGATTAGGTAATCCCTCTGTAAACATTCTTTCCATCAAGAAGTGAGTACGCCCACTTTCCCATTACTTTAAGTCACTTTCTTCTTGGATGACACTAGGTATGGCTAAGGGTCTATGGACTTGGTGAGGTTGTTGTTGCATAGGGAACACGGTGTCTATTATCTAGATTTGCCTAGGTTTTGGGGTTCTAGATCCCTTTGAGTATCTTCTACCAAACTCCTTCATTGCTTGACCCGCTCAATCTCCTCTGTAGGGTTTGGATAAGTTCCTATCTTCTTCTTGGATCCTGGAAATTGTGGCTCATGAAGATCTTCCTTGTTGGTTTCTATCTTAGTGGTCGTTTTGGTCTCCTTGGTTTCACCTAAATCAGAATCCTCTTTAGTGTCGTTCATATATACGGGGTCGCCACCAGTCCCTATGTTGGTCTTTGAACAAGGGTCTGAATTCGCTGCTTTTTGCGATCTCTTCCTTCTTGTTTTCTTCTTTTTTTGAGATTGGGCAATTGATGCCGTGTCTCTTTCCTCAAGAATATAATTTTGTTTTTGGAGCATCGATCATGTGAGTACGTTTACTGGTACCACAGGTGTACTTTGTGATGGCTCCTTGGTAACTTCAATCAAGTTTAATGGCGTGATCTTCGGTGCATTTGGATTATTTGGACATTGGGCAATAAAATGATCTATACCACATCGATTATACATAAGTATCGGCATTGTAAACGTGCTCGCATGATTGGTTTGCATTAGTGTGGAGTTCTTTTGTAGCCTAATAGGTCACTCGGCTACATGATGTGGACCTCCACACTCATAGCATTGAAGAGATGGTCTCTTAGCAGTGTAATTGGTATTTTGGCCTCTTGCCGCAAGAGCAGCTACTTGATATACAGGTTTGACTTGTCCCCAATAGTCCTCCATGTAGTATTGTGGACTTTCTTCAAGAACATCCATCCTATAGGCAATATTAGGATCGATATCTTCCTCACAGCCTTATAAACAAGCAATAGATGACTCACAACCCACTTGATTCACAAAATTGATTCTCGGATGTGGTGGTTGCGGTCCTAGCACTGGAGGTGGTAAGGGTGTTGTTTGAACAACATTTTGGGCCCTAGGGACCATGTGTTGTGCTGTTTGTTCAAGAGGTGGGGCCGACATCAATGCAGGAACTTGAGGTGTGTTTGTCCATGCTAAGGGTGGTCTGTTGGCCATCACGTGCTTAAATACTATGCAATCCTTAGCTTGATGACCGTACCTCCCACAGGCATTGCAATTCCCATTGAATTTCACTCCAAAACTAGGACATTCACTGGTACTGTGCGGACCATAGAAAACTGAGCACCATTGTTGCTCCCTTCTTGGATACATATGATTTTTTTGTAGAGCACGATTGTCTCTAAGACTCTCTTGAATAGCCTTGGTGAGATCTGCTAAAGTCATCTTAGATATCTTTGGCTCCTTAGAAATAGGCTTTAGGGTCATTGGCCGATGCCCTGATGCTTGCGAGCTAATAGATTTAGGCTCAACAGACACTCTTTCTCCTTAAATCATTAAATTATCCTCCAATTGGATCGCATTGGTGGTGACTGCTTCCCAAGTGGTGATACCTCTAATGAATAGGCCATTGTAGATATCCTCATTTCATAATCCCCTAATGAATCTATCAAGCAATTGATTATTATTGAAGTGCTCATTTGGATTACAACGAGAATTCAAATGCTTCAAGCGACTAATAAAGTCTCTCACCGACTCTCCTTCCTCTCGTTGGGCTTTCTGGAGCTGAGAGGCTACACCACAAAGCACTCCCTCTCGTATGCATTCTTTCAAGAACAATCTCCTAAGAGTAGGGTAAATCGTTTTTTCTTCCACCCTTAGGGTTCTATACCAATGTCCTACCTTTCCACTTACGGTTAGGCTTAAAGCATTACTCTTATGCATGCCATTGTGTTCTCCTAGAGAATCGCATATTTGTTCAAACACTTCGATATGCTTTCTCACATCCCCATCTCCACTAAATTTTTGTGTGAGCTTGGCTATTTTTACTGCCTTACTTCTAGGCTCTCTATCAGGCGTGTTACGCATATTCTCAGCAATAGATTGACCAATAGCTTAAGCAAATGTTGCCAAGTCACCTAACTGAGCAGGCACCGTGGGTGAAGGTGCTCTAGAGACTACATGTGGAGTAGGTATTGGCATTGGGCTTGGCCCATAGGAAGCCCTTGGGTTCCATTTTTGGTACGGTGTTGTGCCATGTGGCGGCCCAAAGTTCATATGTGTGGCCCTAGGCATAGCAGACATCAGATGTGACATGATAACGCAAGCCGGTATAGTCCCATGAAAATAAGAACTTGGGTGTTGTGGTTGTGGAGCATAGGTAGTTGAAACAATGGAAGGAGTAGGGACTACATGCGTACGAGGACCCATGGGTGTATACAATTGGTACACACTTGTAGGTACTGTTGCAGTCATTGAGCTACCATGTAGTGGTGCTTTACTAACAAATGAGGTCCATGGCGTGTTTCTCGGCATGCCCATCATTGGGGTAGGCATGGTAGCCGTGGTGTCATCAAGGGAAAGATGAGCTAGACTTGGAATGGTAAAGCTATCACTTGTGGGTTCAGATTGCACTGAGACCCCTAGCGAAACAACATATGGAGGATCCATCGAACTTACCGAAGGAGTCTCCATTTGCGATAAGGTCAGTTTCTTAGCCTTCCCTATATCCAAGAATCTCATGAGACCCGTTGAAGGCAGTTGATCCCCTTGTTCTGTCTTTCTAACTCAATCACCCTATGGATGACCTCACAACTCTTTGTTGTCGATCCTCCATACTAGTAGCACCCATTGTGGATTGTAGGACATCTAACCAACCCACGTGATAGGTGTGACCTGTGTATAGGTCGGTTAAAGTTTTCGTTTGTAGTTCGTACTCCTAGTTCTCATTTAAGAACGCTCCATCTAGGATTGAGGTGCTAGGGGTGTCCTTTGAGATAGATGCAATGTTGATTTCTATGGGTTGACCCTTAGTGGTCGCTAAGTCAGGAGCACTCGATTGCTCTCTTAGCAAGGATATTGACATAGGGGCTTTCGCTTTTAACTCTCTTCGTTGCTCCGCCTTGTGTAAACTCTCGACTTCCTTTTCCCTTGCTGCAAGGATATAGCGCTCAACCTCTTGCACTTCGGCAAGTCTTCTACCATCGGGTAATATGACCTCGAAGGGGAATAGCTCTAAAGAATCACGAGGTGCAGTGAATGAAGTATTCACGTACACATTCTCTAAGGGCATAGGATCTACGTTGGTCATGAATGGTGAATTTACTTCCCCACCCCCCTCATTTACATCATTAGCTCCATGTTTGGAGCGAGTGGCTCTACTAAATATTTCCTTCAAGCGGCTAAGCATGTCTTGGCTTGAGCTATCGAGATTAGGCATTGGGAAACCCTCCATGACGTCGTAGTCAGAGGAAGAGTCACTAGCCGCTATGTTTGGGTCTTGGTTTATACTACCTTGGGTCCCCATCGAGGGCCCGGAACCTAAGGTAGGTGGATAATGAGAACTCGCGTAAGTCAAAATTCTCTCTAGTTGCTCCGTCTCTAGCACACGACTAGAGTACAGATGCATGTGCCTTTTGCACCCTACAAGCGTTGGTGAATAACCTCGAAGGTTAACCGCTTACTTTTTCAGGCGTCCGTTTTCACTCGTTTTTTTATACATTTTTAATGATCGGAATTTTTTATTAAAGTTTGTGATAGCTTGAATTGTGCGTATCACTTAGAGGGTTGCGGTGTGCTTTACAACACATCGTTCGGTCACCTGAAGCTCCGTTGTCCTCAAAAAAGTCGATTTTTAGCTACGTGTGAAGCTAAAATACGTAATTTTAAAGGGCAATTGAGGCCTGAACGTGAGCCTGAGCCTGAGCGTGAGCTTGGGCTTGGGTTTGGGAGATATTCCCGATCTCGGTCCTACGCTTTTAAAAAAAATTAAAATTTTTTTTCTTTGGGGATAAGGTCGTCGCGGCCTGCGCTGCGCGAGCACACACACACTCTACCTACCTACTTACAACTAATACACCTACTGTTACACACTAACACACTTCATTAGCTCTCACATATCTACTTCCTACTTACTGTACTTTGCATTACACAGAACTAACAACCTTAATACTAAGACCTTATCATAGAGAAAACACAGTGACCTTTCAAAACTTCATTAACAAAGAAATACACACTAGCAACACAAAATCCTTCTTCTCAACACACACACCTTCCTTCCCTACCCTTCCTACAATTGAAATTGCACCATAAAACAAGCACAGAGTGCCATTCAAGCTTAGTGTATGGCATCCCCCGGCAACGGCGCCAAAAATGTGCGTGTCTGTTGCACGTGTCAATGCAAGGAACTTGCCGATACACTGTGTGAGAGCCAAAAATGGCTCCAAGCACACAACAAGACTAAACTAGTAAGCTCAAAGATGGCGATGGTGTGTCACTCACCGCTCTACGCTTGCTGTCGTGGAGGATTCCTTGCTGCAAAGAAGAGGGAGACGCCGCTATGCCGCGCTCAACCGCCTTGCCGTCGTCGTGCCGCTGCAATGCTCGATCGCTCTCTCTCTCTCTCTCACGCACACACACACACACACACACACACACACACACACACACACACACACACACACACACACACACACACACACACACACACACACACACACACACACACACACACACACAGAGATGGAGATGGAGCAAGAGCACTCTTCAATTGCACAAATGAGAGAATGAGTGATTTTTAGGTTTAGTTGACTTTTATATGAGCTCGCCCCATTCACACGTGGGCGTCCATGCTTAGCCAACTAATCCCCTGAATGTTCCAGTTAGAGTGCGCCTCTCATCAGCAATCACTCTTACCCTTTTCCTATTGGACCGACAAGCCCGGTACCTGACTCTACCAAATAAATAATATAATGTCCGTCATAGGTCATAGGAATGTGCGTGAGGGTTAATAATCATCACAGCCCAATTCCATGTGATCACAAAGATGGCAGCTTCTGCGAGCCACGACCATGGGAACTAGCCCGATCGCGGAGCCTTACAATACAAAAAAAAAAAAAAAAACAATTTTGTTGCAGCTGTCGCCGCCACCCCCCTACTTGTCTTAGCGCTCATAGAGTGGCGGCCATCTCTCTCTCTCTCTCTCTCTCTCTCTCTCTCTCTCTCTCTCTTTCTCCTCATTATCAAAAGAAGACCACCCTCTCTCTCTCCCTCTTGCTTGGATTTTATCCCTCTTTCTCTCCTCAATTATCCAAAGCGGCCAGCTCTCTCTCTCTTCTTCGTCACCAACCAGGGCGCCATCTCAAAATCTCTCTCTCTCTCTCTCTATGTGTCTGTGTGTGTGTGTGTGGGCAGCACGTAGTAAAATCTCTCTCTCTCTCTCTCTCTCTCTCTCTCTCCTCACATACACACACTCGCACTCACATACACACACACACACACACACACTCACTCACACCAACCCTCCTCCCCTCCCACTATTTCATGGTCTCTCTCTCTCTCTCTCTCTCTCTCATTCTATGTAAGTTCAGCCCAACTCTCTCTCTCTCTCTCTCTCTCTCTCTCTCTCTCTCTCTCTCTCTCTTTGTAGCAAGTAAAATTCAGCCCTCTCTCTCTCTCTTTCCATAAATACACACACAACCACTCAAAAGCACATACACACTTGCCTACACACATACACATACACACACACACATGCAGTCTCGACCTTAGCTCTCTCTCTATCTCTCGCACTCCATCTCTCTCTCTCTCTCTCTCTCTCTCTCTCTCTCCATACACACACACATACTCACAAGAACATACACATACATACACCATACGCACCAAAAACGCACATACACGGCACGCACCGAAGCAAAAAAAGAAACAAAAATGGACATTGATGCATCAAGAAAAGACACCAAAATCACGCCATGGTGACAACAATTCAAAGAAAGACGCCAAAGGCATGCCCCTGCCAGCACCAAAATTGACAAGCATGCTAGCATTGACGCACCAGTAAAGCCTATGATTTGCTGGCATCTCGCCCACAACGCACTTCTTTAGTAAATATATGTAGGGTAATCCATTTTCCATTTTTCCAAGCCAAACTTTGTAGAAAAACCTTTTGTATATTCCACCTCTCTCTAGGTGACGGTCACAAAGGCCCACCTAGGAAAATTTCATTTTCTTATTTCTCCCAAAACAAAGCACTAGTCAACCATTCGCTGCCTGCTTTGTCTCTCCACCTTAGGGCCCAAAACCTAATCAGTTTATGCTAAACTAATACAACATACACCTATAAAAGAGCACTGAGAGGTCACTATTGAAGCAGCACTTGAAAGAGAAGCAAAAAAAAAGAAACTGACTCCAAGGGTCACTATGCACAGGAGTAGGATCTCTGTACAGATGAAATTTCCCTAGAGAATGCACTATAGGTTCTCTCTCTCTCTCTCTCTCTCTCTCTCTCTCTCTCTCTCTCTCTCTCTCTCTCTCTCTCTCTCTCTTGGGGTGCACTATGTAATCATGTTAATGTATAACGTGAGTTGAAAAGGAGGGGTTTTAAAATGGAAAAAAGATACATTAAAATAAGGGGTTTTATATTCAATTTTTTAGAAAATTTTCCTAAAATAAGGGGTCATTTTATTCATTCAGACATGTTAAAAGAGGGATTTTTTAAATACCTCAGGAATGCATGTTGTATAGAGGGGTACTCAACAGTGAACCCCCCGAGCTCTCTCTCTCTCTCTCTCTCTCTCTCTATCTATCTATCTATCTATCTCTCTACGGTGTGTTGTGTTAGTGTTATTTGAATCGTTGTTGTCTACGTCCTAGCCGCTCAAAGCTAGGTGGTGCCCCCTGTTCACTTCCCATGATGAGTTTTGCGTGCACGGTCCTGGCGTAGAGGCCATTGGGGTCCCGTCTTACGCTTGCACTTGTCATTTGGTACCCACATGGAGGAGGGCTTCTCAAAACCCTTCAGTTTACAATGCAAAAAATGATGCACGTCGTCAACCATGGACGAGTGGCTGCGAGAATTCTCCAATTGGAGAATGGAGGAGGAAGAAATTGAAGAAGCACTAACAGCCTTCATTGAAGTGCTACCGCGGGAATACACCGTCGTCAACATCTAGGAAGTAAGTTCTCCATCTCGCAGCTCTCATTCTAACCATAAATCAAGAGCCACCAGAGGGAGGGTAGTACGTTGCTCTCATTGCCGTCGGTGCCGCACTCTATCAATGAGTGTCATCAACGGAAGTAAAGGAGAAGTAGAAATCCTCTACATCTACGTCCACCACTAAGAATCATCCATATTAAAGAAGGAAAGAGGTTAGTGAAGCCTCTCTTCCCCAAGGAATCTGAAAATAAAAGTGTAGCCTCTTGTTTGGAGGTGATAACAACATACAAGCGCCCACCTAGCCAAGGCACCGTTGAGTCAGCCGGCCAAAGTTTTGATGTGGTCACATTATTTTTCCGATGTTTAATACATCAAACCCTGTAAAAGTCTAATGACAATCGCCTATGTCAAGTCTGAGTCAAAGATGTAATTTTTCCAATGATGTATGTAAAGAAGTTGTCCGACGGCCACTTTAGAAAGCCCTAGGTATATAATACACTAAGGTTAGTGGGAAAGGGAGATTATTTTTTGAAGATAAGGGACTACTGCGTTACGTACAGAGAGCTACCTCTTTGCTCCAACTTGTAATCATCGCTTCTATGGCTACGGTAATCCAAATTCAGTTTTGTTTCTTGCATTGTGTTCCTCTTACTCTGCTCTTTCATTCAAGTGTAAGCATTCAAGATTTGGTGAAGGTTTCAGATGCATCCGTTTAGGCCTTAAATCGCTGTTTTGAGTGTTTATATGCGTATTTTATGTTGTTTTGACCCTAGGAGAGGCTTTAGGGACCTAAAAACGACCCTTTAGGATCTTCCGTTTACTGTTTTTGCGTACTGTGGGATGAACGATCGCGATCGTGTACCTCTACAGAATGCTGTGACAGTGATAGGATATGTTCGTGATAGTCCCCTGTAGCTTCCCTTCAAGTTTCATGCGATTTCGATATGATTTGCATGGTGAACGGGCGTGATGACTGTAGAGCTGTGTAGAAGGACATAGGCAGATTACTTGGCTTTCGTGCGTTTGATTTTCTTGTAGAGTTAGTAGTTGCATCTCTTTGAGTTCACTTCATTAGGATTGACACCCTAGTGAGTTTCCATGCCTCATCCGAGTCGCTTCCCCTATATCGATAAATTTATGTTGATGCTTGAGAGCTATGCTATGGACGTCCGTCGCGGCGACCCGCAAACATTGGCACCGCTACCGGGGAATGAATCTTAGGTGATGAGTGACCGAGTGCGTATTCAAAGTTTTCTTATTGTTTGAAAAGATAAGTTCCATTCCATTTACATTTCAGTGAAGCATCTAGACAGGGGTTTAGTGCTTAGTGGAGTCTAGGGTCGGTGGACTGGCTAGATCTACTCTTGAGAGATATAGGGAGTTGTGAGTGAGGTTGCTTTAAGGATGTTTGCTCTTCAAATTTCTTTGTATTGATTGAGTACTGATCCATCATCCGTTTTTTATCCTGTTTGTTTTGTTTGATTCATTTTCTTATGTTCTTTCATTTCTGTACTTAGGAGTAGGATAAGTAAATCACATTCCAGTCAGATTTGGGGTAAAAGTTAGAGTCGAGAAACCAGAAAACCATAACTTTGGCAAAAAGGCCATAAGACTCTGAAATTTTGAAAATCTGACCAAACAGAGCTGAAATTGATTCAAATCACAAAGTGGTAGCATCAAACACTGGGAAATACTTGTCAGAGGGAGCAGACAAAATTTCATCAGATTTGGCCCTGGTACTACGATCGCGATCGGTAAACCTTAGTGCCAGAATGGGACAAGATTTGACATGTGCCTTCCTGATAAGATTCTAAACAAGTTTGTCTAAAGCAACCACACCCAAAAACATCAAAAATCAAGAAAATCAGGCCACTTGGGTAAAACTAGCCTGACAGACCCAAAAACTGTAAAATCTTGACTTTTGGTGATCCAAATGCAAAAAGACTTGGGGGATAGCCTTAAAACATCAATGTCTACAAGCATGCCAAATTTGGTCTAATTTGGGCTCCAAACTACGATCGCGATCGGTGTACCTAAGTACCAGATTTTGACCAGACTTTACCTGTGGACTCCCCAGGCGTATACAAACATAAAAATCTAAAGGACCTAGGGTCAAAAACCACAAAAAACAGGTCAAAACCACTGAATACAGATCCAAGTCAAAAACTGCTAAACTGGCATAGAAATTGACTTTCAGTAGACCAAAACACATCAAAACTGAGAAGAAATCATACAGAGGGATAGCCTGTACACAGGACAATCCCAATAGCTTTCATTTCCCAAAACAAACATCAAAATCATATCAAACTGACAGATTCTCGAAATCAGACACTTCAAACCAAGAAACTGTAAATTCTTGACTTTTTTGAGTCCAAATTCAAAAAGAATTGGCAGGTAGTCTTAAAATAGCCTAGTGAACAAGCTGGTGAAGTTTCATCCAATTTGGGCTCAAAACTACGATCGCGATCCGTGTACCTCAGTGCCAGATTTTGACCAGACTTTACCCACACATACACTTAGGTTATATAAGATAGCATGAGTTTTCAAAATTCAAAAAAGTGACCAAAATAGCCAAAAATAGCAGACAGACAGAAAACCACTGCAGTAGACCAAGATCTGGTGAAAACATGACTTTTTCTTGTCCAAATTCAAAAAGATTTGGGGAGTAGACTGTACACATCATTGTCTAATATATCCACAAGTTTCATCCAATTTGGGCTCAAAAGTACGATCGTGATCGGTGTACCATACTGACATTTTGAGTTGAGACTTGGTGAGTAGGTAGCTGATGACTAGACAAACAACTTTCTCAAAAGAACCAGGGTCAAAAAACCAAAAGACAATTGTCAAATAGGGAAAACACTGATCACTGATCCTTTAGACCAAAATCTTGAGAAAATTCAAGTTTTTGTGCTCCAAATGCAAAGTGGGTTTGGGAATAGACTAATCTTACCCATGTCTATCAACTCCTCAAAATTCATCCAATTTGGGCTCCAAACTACGATCGCGATCGGTGTACCCCAGTGACATTTTGGATTGAAATTTTTTGAGTAGGTAGCTGACATCTAGTGCAACATATTTTCCAAAAGGAGCAAGGTTAAAAAAGCAAAAGAAAGTGGTCAAAAGTCCCATTTACACAATCAGGCCAATAACCGCAGAACCACGTGGGATTTGGGTTTTCATTGGTCAAAACATCTCCAAATTCAAAAATACAAAGACACTTGGTATGAAGACATCAAGGGCTAGCTACTGTGCAAAAATCTTCCAAATCTGTGACATGGGGTCAACGATCGCGATCGGTGTACCTCTACATAGTGGGGGGATCTGACTTCATAAGTTTGTAGACCTACTTGAGTACATCCCAAATCTCAAGTTTGAGTGAAAAATACCCTCTGGAGGCCAAGATACAAGCACAAAAGTTCCTGCGTTCTGGTCCTGAGACTGTTTTGAGTGCTGTTTCAAGTGCAGTGCACTAAAATTGCTCTAACTTTTAATAGACAACTCCAAACTGAGTCAGGTATAGCTAGGAAGAAAGCTTGTGGGCTGAATTTTTCTAGGTTTCCTAATTCCAAACTTTTAGGGTACCCAGAAACAATTTCCAAAGACCAAAAAAGTCACAAATTCTTGACTTTTTAGAAACTTGGACCAGGGGCAAAAAGGGATTGTGTGCACTAAGCCAAGGTATTCTTATCTAGGACCATCTTGAGTGTATTGAGTGAGGCTTAAACATGACAACCCATCCATCATTGGGGTTTCCCACTCAACTCAGAGCTATACCACCTACACAAACAACCAGAAATAGTGCAACACCTATAACAAGAGGGTTGAGACAAGACCATGAGGCTTATCAATCATATCAAGCCAAACCTCAAGGCATGGCTCATGGATGTTTGTCAAGTGATCATGTAGCTCACTGGAAGCCAAACCAATCAACAAAGATGCGGGAGTTTGGAAGAGCAAAAGTGGAAATTGTTGGAGACTTAGAGGAGAAGCATCCTCTAATCAACAAACCAAACGTGAGATTCATCAAAGCCAATGAATCCATGAGAGTGCTTACAGATTACACTCATGAGGGCTTATACAAATTCACAAATGGGGAGCCATACATCTTCTACAGGTGTGTAGAGCCCAATGCCAGGGAGTTGACCACCCATAAGAACCTCTATGCATTCACATATACGGATGCCCACGGATTTCAAGTTTTGATGGTAGATAAGTATGGACGTGAGTACAAACTTGTCAATCCAATTGACTTAGAACGATACACATACAAGGGTACACCGATATCCACTTACTTTCAGCCAAAAATGATGCCAGAGTACACATCAGAGAGGATTCCACCGGGATTTTCTCTGAGAAGAGAGGAAAGAGCGGGATCCGACTGTGCAAGAGACCACAAATTGGTTGGATTGGTGACTGAACCACATCGATTAAGACCATATCAATTGGCCAAATGTGTCAAGAAGAAGTATGATGGGCTAAGGGATCCATACGTACATGCATCCTTGTTCAAACAAGTGTTAAGAGCCGAACAAGTATTTTATTTTCATACACAGTATGAGGGATTTGGCTTAACCTTGGAAGGGATAGCATTGAATTGGTTCCAACCGTTGGACAAAAATGCCTTCTCAAACATTAAACAATTGTTGCAAGAATTTGTTGTGGAGTTCTCTAAAAGGGGAATCAAGCATAACACAGTGTCCCAATTCTATGCATTCAAGCAAAAAGAAGATGAGAGAGTGAAGGAAGCATCACTACGCTTCAAATAGTATATAGAGAGATGTCCGGAACGCGAGTTACCAGAGGATGAAATATTATCAATTCTCTTCATAGAGGGTTTGCAAAATAAAACTCTCAAGAAAGATTTGCACTTAAAAGGATGCACTTCCTTTGAACAAGTCACGAGAGAAGCGTTATACCTAGTTGACAATTGTAAAGCATATGGCGAGGAAATTGGAGATACAAAGATCACTATGGATAATGCTCCTTTAGCATCTAGTGAAACCAACACAAGGCAATTGGTTATGTCTCAATTAATGAACAACCTAGACCTAGATGAGCTAGCAGTGCAGGTAGCACAACGAATAAAATGGTGTACCATTGAGAAAAAATGGACCAATCATGAGATGAGTGAGTGCTACTATAATCAAACCCACACGAGGGGGACACTATTTGGACATCAAATAGAAAAACAAATGCCTTTACCAAATCATCCATTATTTCAAAATAGGGTTGTATCAAGGGCTTTACAAAGAGCTGAGGTATCACAACCTAGGCTAGGACAAGAACCTACAAGAAAACTCTTTTCATTGAATGAGGACACTCTGATGCTCATAGCCAATCAAGAGCGTAGACCAGAGACCATTCTGGCTAAGCAAGAACAACCATCAATTGTGCCACCAGTGACTCAACAAGATGGACCATGCTACAAGTGTGGAGGTAACCATCGGGCCAAGAATTGTTCTTGTGTAGAGATAATTGGATATTGTTCGGAGTGTGCCATTACACACATTGTTCCAAATTGTCCAAAACACCCAAACAAACAGGGGAAAACAACAATGAATGTTGTGGGAGTGGTACCTTCTCCAAGTGGATCAGAGGCACAACCCAAAATTCCTGTGAAGGTAGTGACTAGAGCCCAAGCAAAAGAAAATGCTGAGGACCAAGCTAATGAGGAGAAAGATCAACAACCCAAACACGGGGAAACAACTAGTGTGTCAGTGAGGACTGGGAGAAAATCTTGGAAAGCCAAAAGAAACAGAATTAAAGCAAAAACAATTACAAAACAAAGTGCACTACAAACAGAATTACAAGAGACAAAGGAGCAGTTAAAACAAGAACTAGAAAACAAAATGATGGTGAGCGATAAGAAACCAAGGAAGGCGTCTTCTGGAGGATCTGTATTGGTAGACAAAGTCCTAGAGCCATTAGATGCTGCACTGGAAGCATATGAGGCTAGATTGAAACCCAACCAAACCCTAAATCAACGAGGGATGAAATATCCTCATGCTGAGGTAGAGACTGAGAGGTTGAAAATGTGTAAGGAATTGGTAAAAACTGCACAGGCAATGATGGAGCCTGAAGCACCAATTCCACCTCCAGAAACAAAACCAAAAGGTGTTGGATTTGAAATGCCTAAGGCAAAGGTTGTTGAAACATTAACTCAAAGAAACATTGAGCTAGAATCACAAAAGGATGTGCAAGCAAAGATTGCAACACAAGAAACCAACAACCTAAAAATTCAACTAGATGATCGAGTAGTGGCCAACACCACTAATGATGCAAGGTCAAAATCACAATTTATGGCACCTATCCCAGAGATAGATGAGCCATGGCCAAATGAATTGTGGGAAGCAATTAGAAGTACAAAAGATGGAAGTGCGACTTTCCAATCTGCACCCATAATTGAGGTCAATACAGGGAATGAAGTCTATCCGGGAGACATTCAATCTCTAAACGGAGATGCAGGGACGGAAGTTTCAATTGAAAGCAAACTAGAGTCCTTGAAGACCTTACCCTCATACATAGGAGAACATGAGGCAGACTCAGAGACTAGAGTGGTGCCATCTCAGAGGAAACCCATATCCAAGATGATGGATACAAAGAGTATGCAAGAGTTGATGTCAGCTCCAATACAGTGCACCATTACTCTATCTGAACTGCTTAAGATTAGACCACATGTATGGGATGAAGTAGGCAATAATTTGGGGAAGATGGGATTAAAGATACCTCTTCAAGATCTACCCTCAAATGAACAATCAAACAAAACTCAACAAGAAAGTGCAGACGCTAAACCTGTGCCAATAAACAAGGTGGGGGAATATTGCGAAGGAGAAGAAGGAAAAACCACCTTACATGTGGAATACAAACGAGTTAAAACATTGGCTATACTTGATAGTGGGGCTGGAGTAGCCATAGCCACAAAAAAATTTGGGAAAAATGGGGTAGACCAGCGCTTAGGAAAACTAGAATGAAGCTGCAACTTGCAGATGGATACACGAAAAAAGCTCTGGGTATCCTAGAGCAAATTATTGTGACTTCTTGTGGAATTGAATATGAACATACATTTGCAATAGTAGATTTTGGAAAAGGGAACAATTTTGATATCATTTTAGGAAGGCCTTTCATGCGTCAACTTAAGATGGTTCAAAATTGGGGCGATGACTATATCTACTTGAGACATAAAAAGATCACCACAAAAATAAGCATAAAAGACCATAGCTATAGAGATGTGAATAGAACTCCTTTAGAAGAAATTGACTCTACTATAGTCAATGGGAAAGAGATACCTGCGTGGCTACAAACCAAACAAGAACTTTGGATGTGTGGTGCTTCGAAGTGTGGAAGCTCAGTGAAGGAGGATTGCATCCTAGAAAGATCAATGGATGATGAAGCTTACATACCGGAACCCTTTCCAGAGCAATTATTTGAACCCTTTGGATGGGATCAAATACTGGTGACTCTTGATGTGTGTGTGAATGAGGTGACCCAGACTAAATTTTGCGATGAGGAAGGGTATGATATAACTCCCGTATTTACGATAAAGGTGTTGAAGGAAGCTAATGAGATTTGTGAGTGTGAAGGCAGAAAAGGTAAAACAAATAGCTACGTCATGGAGCATGATGCCAAAGTGCACATGAAGAAAGCAGAGAAACCACAAGAATATGTCATTATTGACATACCTGAAGAAACAAAGAAGCTGACTCCAGAAAAAGTGCAAATGAAAGTAGATGAAGGAGAAAAGCTTCCAAGTTCAACGGCAAATCTTCAACAAACGCAAGATCAAAAGAAGAACAGGGACAAGGGAGAAGATGGACTATCTCCTACGATGATCAAATTCAATTTATGCGGACAAACAGGGCTCAAGGTTATATGTTGGCGGCAATAGATCCAGAAGCAACAAAGAATCTAATGACTTATGGAACATGGATCATGATGGGAAAGCCACCAATCAATGAGCTAGAAGAAACAGTTTACACAAGTTCAAAAATGCCGATTCCTAGCTTTGGAGTGGCAGAAGCTGTACTCAAATTGAGTACCGGGGAGTATAAAGATACTTTCCACATAATCAACTCCCATCATATCAAAGAGAGTCTGGTCCTGACAGAAAGCTGGAGGAACATCTTCTTTCGACAACAATCAAAAGCTTCAACAACAACAACGGTAAGACTCCATGAAGCTTCTCAAATCCATGCAGAGAAGAAATAGCCAACCATCGTGGAAAAAGGTAAAGCAAAGGTAAACATTGAAGTATATCAACCTCGCCAAACGACTTCACCTTCAACGAGCTTCCATCAAATTTCCCACGAAGCCTCTACATCAAGAGCCACACCATCAACAATGCAATGGAAACCAAAGCAAAAAGTCTATCAACCAAAGTTTCCATCACAAAAAAGCATCCAGAAGAAGCCGAAGAATATCAACCAAGTGTTGGTATCCAAAGAGCACATCCAAGTCAAAGACCCAATTTGGATACATGAAACACGGGTTCAACCACAACAACAAAAGGTGATAGGGTGGGTAGCATCAAATGAGTCAATCATTTCTCAAGGCTACTTCCAAGGAAACACTAATGTTTGGGCCAAAAAGCCTAAAGTAACAGCCTGGACCTACCCACCTCAACCAACGAGTTCTACAAGGAACAAGACGTGCTATCAACGGAATACAAAATACTCAGGGAAGCGAAAGAACACCAACAAAAGGCAAACAGAAAGACCTTCCAAGAAAGCAACACAACAAGTATGGGTACCAAAGTCAAACTTCAATGAAGCTACCCAACACAAACAGATGCAGCAGCGGATGGTTCCCGTCAAGCTACTTGAAGCACAAGGATTCTATGAAGGTAACACCCACATATGGTTACCCAAAGTAGTTGCTCAACCTAGAGCCACTAAGACCAACCAAGTAACAAAGGACCCCACACAAAGACAATCAACAACAACAAAGAGCCAATGGAGACCAATTACAACCAAGGATGTTGCAATCTACAGATGGATACCTTGTCATCAATTACAAAAGCAAGGCTTTTACAACGGAAATCATCAGGTTTGAATACCAAAGCCTAGTGTCCATCAAATTGTAGATGAAGATAAAATGCCAAAGACGGTCACACAAGGACCAAAAACAAGATGGGTTCCCCAATTGCTAGTGGAAACTCAATCACAGAGAACCCACACATATCGACAATCACTTCTCATGGAAATTAATGCAAAGGCTACATCAAGCCCTATCAGAGCTGAAGGACTTGTTTTACAAAGAAGTATCAACATACAACAAGCAAGTCAAGAGGAGCCAAAATATGCCAACCTACTCGACAAAATGGTGGCATCCAAAGACCAACACAATGATAGAGGCCTTAATCTCAAGAACTTATGGCATTGGGTTTCAGGCCATGAACAGGTAAGTCCAAGTCGCCATTAAAAATACATGGCATAAAAGTCAAGAGTCGGGCAGTTGAGCCACTAAATGCGCAAGGCATTAGTCCCAAAGCTTCAAGTAATATTCTCTGTGGTCTAAGAGTCTTAGCTATTCTAGGTACTTCTCAAGGTGGAGGAGTTGAGCATATTTATGTTGTGTCGCTCATGCTGGTATAGGTGAGCATAAGAGTCCAAGTCTATGTATTTTAAGTTTGGTAAAGTGAAGAAGAGAGTCCAAAAGACACTCACGCACTATGCATAGTGAGGAATGAGTGGAGAAGCTTCTACATCGAAAACCCTTCTCGGAAACGTGTAAGCTATTGAGACGTCCTTTGATGTCACATGTGCTACATTTGTTCCTTGAAGCACCCAACAACTCATTTTTCACACCGCATGATTTTCTTGAAAGAACTCTTATGTGCATATAGAGTGTCCCATAATTGGCACTTACATTAGGCACTCTTCCTTTGTTTCTCCCAAGCACTCACCTTGCATGACAGGTACTTCCAGTGCAAATGCTCAACTCCAATAAGAGCGTATACCAAAGGCACTTTTTTCCCACCGGGTTTTTTCCCTTTGGTCATCCAGGTTTTAAGACCCTAATATAGACCTCATCATCAACTTCTTGTATATATTCCTTCTATATCAACAATAAGGAAAAGGCTACCCAAATCAATCAACAACAACTTGGAGCAAAAACAACACGTCTACATATGCTTATCAAGAGCATCTTTTATCTTCAAGGGTGACAACAAAGCTCCATCCAACAATGGCAAGTCAAAGAATGGACTACAACATCAAGAAATGAGAAATTTAGCAAGCGAGCTATCCACAACAATAAAAAATAGCTCACACAGTGCTTCAACATTGGCAACCTATTGCAAACAACTCAAATTGCAGTGGACCTTGAAAGAATATCCATCATAAAGTCCACGCCACAAGGAAAATCAGTTCTACATGATCAAACACTTGAACATCCATCTTTACCGCAGCTAAGATTGACAACCAAGAGGTGAATGCACAACAAGAAGAAACGTTGCCTCGATAATCAAAGCTCAAATCATGTATCAACAACATGACAGCTATGCATCACTCAAGGAAGGGGGGAGCGTCAGCAACGACAACGGGCTTCCCAAGATGAAGACCAACCTTGAAGACAAAGCTAAAGACAACCCTATGACAAGACTGCACAAGGTCGTGTCAAGGGACGACACGAGCTAGGAAGGGGGGAGTGTTTGGAGGTGATAACAACATACAAGCGCCCACCTAGCCAAGGCACCGTTGAGTCAGCCGGCCAAAGTTTTGATGTGGTCACATTATTTTTCCGATGTTTAATACATCAAACCCTGTAAAAGTCTAATGACAATCGCCTATGTCAAGTCTAAGTCAAAGATGTAATTTTTCCAATGATGTATGTAAAGGTCCATGAGAAGTTGGCGGCTGGCCACTTTAGAAAGCCCTAGGTATATAATGCACTAAGGTTAGTGGGAAAGGGAGATTATTTTTTGAAGATAAGGGACTACTGCGTTACGTACAGAGAGCTACCTCTTTGCTCCAACTTGTAATCATCGCTTCTATGGCTACGGTAATCCAAATTCAGTTTTGTTTCCTGCATTGTGTTCCTCTTACTCTGCTCTTTCATTCAAGTGTAAGCATTCAAGATTCGGTGGAGGTTTCAGACGCATCCGTTTAGGCCTTAAATCGATGTTTTGAGTGTTTATATGCGTATTTTATGTTGTTTTGACCCTAGGAGAGGCTTTAGGGACCTAAAACCGACCCTTTTATATCTTCCGTTTACTGTTTTTGTGTACTGTGGGACGAACGATCGCGATCGTGTACCTCTCCAGAATGCTGTGACAGTGATAGGATATGTTCGTGATAGTCCCCTGTAGCTTCCCTTCAAGTTTCGTGCGATTCCGATATGATTTGCATGGTGAACATGCGTGATGACTGTAGAGCTGTGTAGAAGGACATAGGCAGATTACTTGGCTTTCATGCGTTTGATTTTCTTGTAGAGTTAGTAGTTGCATCTCTTTGAGTTCACTTCATTAGGATTGACACCCTAGTGAGTTTCCATGCCTCATCCGAGTCGCTTCCCCTGTATCGATAAATTTATGTTGATGCTTGAGAGCTATGCTATGGACGTCCGTCGCGGCGACCCGCAAACACCTCTGCTCCTAAGTGGCCTAAAGGGGCTTCTTGTGCCAAGGAAAAAGGAGGGCTAGGCCAATCCTAAATCACATGACCCCCAAGGAAGGAGAAACACCTCGCCATGCGAGTGCTTTGAGTTTGGAAAGCAGAATCATACCTAGGCTGCCAAAAAGAAGGTCATCCGAAGCAAAGTGGTGAAAGATCGCCTATTGATTCGCGGCACATGAGTGCTGCTAGTTCACTTCGACAACCCCGAAGAGGAGATGATAAGGAGGTTCCCATGCCCTAGAGAAGAGTGGTTTAGATATTGTCCTTGCCGTTTTGGAAGGCAGGTAGAGGGACTTCCTCCTCTCCTTGTACAAATCATCCTGGAGAAATTGTCTACTACAAGTGAAACCCAGTGGACCAGAGATGAGCTACAATTAAATGGTGTGGAATTCATGCAGCGATCCAATTATGGTAACTACTTGCAACTGTTGCTAGCTAAAAGGCTAGGGCTGGTCAAACACATTGCCATCACTCTATACGTGCCAAGCAATGAAGGGAAGTGGAAACTATGAAGGGCAATGACTTCCTGTGGGTGGATGTGCCGACTTGTCAACACCGGCATGGTAAAGGTATAAGTGAGTACTCTACACAGTGTGCATCATGGATAATGGATCAACTGCTTTTCTATTTATATTTTTGCAACACATGCACGTACATATGTATGTAGATAGGAGGATCTTCTATCATTAGAAGATTGTGTTCTTATTTGCTACTGAGATGCTAAGAGAGATCCTTACCTCCCCAAACCCCATTATCCTGCGTGTGTTGGATTACCATCATTCCTTTAATGTTTTAATCTTCATCCTATTTTGATCTATCCACTTAACCTTGTAAGGAAGCCACTATAAGCCGCTAAGCTATTTGTGTAAAAATAAAAATAAAAAGAGTTTGAAAATTGTGTTTTGCAATGGCAACCGCTTCCTTCCCAACCTTCATGGGTAAGGTAGGGGAAGATGCTTCAAATTTCTTGGATAATCTTCAGATAGCATGTGTCATCTCTGGAAGGGATGACGATGCTTTGCGTTGTGTAATTTTCCATTGTTAATGAAAGTGGAAGCAAGATCCCGGGGAGGTCACCTAATAAAAATGTAACCTATCACGTGAGTTCAATAGAAGGGTATTTAAAGTTCTTGAAACTTACAAAAAATATATATAGAAGGGAATTATTTTTTCAAATTTGAAAAAAACTTACAGATTTTAAAAGAAAAGGGTACATTATATTCTTAACAAAATTCACAGATAAGGGGTTTTACAAACATGTCTTGAACTCACGTGATACAGTAGTTTTACACATAGTGAACCCCCCGGGAGCAAGATCATGGTACAACGCCTTGGTGCCAGTCACCAGGGAGAGGTGGGACCTGCTAAGAGCATCATATCTAAGGTATTTTGGAGAAGGCACCACATCAAAGAAATTGTGGCAATTGTTGATAGAGTTGAAGCAAGGAAGTATGGCTGAATATGCAACATACAAATTGAAGTTTGTGGATCTATGGGGACAATGGGTCGCGTCACTGAGGGAGGGCAAAGGGGCATCCGATTTCCTAAAGAAAGACCAGTTCGTGGCTGGTTTATGGACAATTCTTAAAGAGAAGGTGAAGGGAAGGTTTCCTGCTACATATCAGGTAGAAATTGAAGTAGCGCGCCTTAAATATAAGAAATTGCATCTACAAGCCAGAACTATCAAGGAAGAGGAATCGAGTAGGGCCTGACCACACCTAGCCAGCCGTCCAAAGGAATCACTCACATGAACTGGTTGAAGATCAACAAGACCTGCTCAACTGATTCACCAACCAGTTAGAGAATCTTTCAATACATTTGGTGCAGCAACAAGTGCATGCACCTGCCAAAAATTCAAAGCAACGAAGAGGGTAGCGAAGATAGAATTGGGACGACCATTGTTACAACTATGCAGAGGACGGCCATGGCATGTACTAGTGTCCTCATCCAAGAAGGTAGAACTTCATTAGAGACGTAAGGTAGAATCAGATTTCTCCATCGAGGGCAAGGCCACCACCACCTAGGCAACCAGATCCAATTCCACTGGTCCAAATCCTTCGAACACCTGTACAACCACCACCACCACTGCAACCTCTCATTCCATCACCTACTAGAAACCAAGCAGTGAGTGTCATCTATCTTCAAGATAAAGGAAAGGTGAAGGTAGAAGAGCACGTCAAAGAGAAGGACAAAGGAAAAATAAAAGTAGAAGAAGTGGAAGTCATGGGAGTGAAGCGTGCTAGGCATGAAGAGATTCTCTCAAAGGGAGGAAAAGATGAAAGGAAAAGGAGAGTCTAGTAAGCATACATCCTATGGAGTGAAGAAATGAGAAACAATTTAGCAAAGTGAAATAGATCCTGACTTCACTTCCCAACATTGCACCCCCTAGATGAGCCATTTTATGTTAACCCTAGTGTAGGAAGTGATACACTTGGGGCCGTACTAATGCAGAAGGACCCCCAAACCTCTTTCATGCATCCTATCTACTTCTCTAGTCGTGTGATGACCCCATCAGAAAAAGGATTCACCACGATAGAGCACATGGTGCTTGCATTGATGTTTGCCACTACAAAGTTTTTCTCTTATCTATTGCCTAGACCCTTTGTAATTCTAACAATGGAAGAAGTCTTTCCGTATGTAATCTCTAAGTGGCTCGATAGATTACAAGAGTTTAACTACACTATGCAAGTGCAAAACTCCACCATAGCTAGTCTAGAAGGTATTCTTACTCATCGTCACTATGAGAAGAATCTAAAGGTCAATGCAGAAGGCAGAGGAGTGACACCAGTGGTGGAAGTTCCTAAACTAGAAGGAGCTCACTCTCTTTTCTTTGATGAAGCTTACAAAAGAGCTGTGGACTAGACTGCAACTGGCATCGTCATTTTCAATGAGCAAAAGGAAAAGGTCTTCTCAATTGAGCAGTTACTACATTCCCACTCCAACAATGAAGCATAATACATGGACCTAATTCTTGGATTAAAACAATGTGTTTTGCAAGGGGTTCAGCTTTTAAATGTGTTTGGCGATGCCATGCTCTTGATTAAGCATATAAATGGCACTTGGGTTTCTAAACATAGAGGTGGACCAATGAGAATTAGGCTAAAGTAAATTTAGTTTAATTCATTAAAAACCACTTGATAAAAGAACCAATAAAAATTAAGCTCTCTAGAAGACTATTGGACAATCTCCCAAGGGGTCCAATTAGCATTCAGCAACCCAATGGCTTGCCTGACTCTATTGTCCAGAAGACTAAGAGGTCCAATGAGAGTTTAATTGTATTATTTAAATACCTAAATATCTCACAAAATGGAAAAGGGGGACACATGTCACAAGGCACTTATTCTTCTTAATTGTCATTGGCTAAGCTTTGCAAGGGCCAATAGGATTCTAGCATGAGCAAATAGCATGAGGGGTTGACCGAGAGAGAGAGGATATCATGTGTGAAGAAAAGAAGACTATCTCCTTCTCAAGCTTTAATGGAAAGCTCATCATCTACTCCAAGCTTGTGAGAAGGGAGGCCTACACCCATAACTCTTGGCTTTGTGATGTAAATCCAACCAAGAGCCAAGCTCCAATGTATGCTCATCTCCTCTACCATGCTAATTACTAAGCTATTATGAGTGATTATGCAAATAGACATACTTCTTTCTCGTAAGAATACTCCTTCTTCCTCTCGATCTATTCTCATACCCTGCTAGCTCTCACCATCTTCGAAGGTGTGTGAGTCTTGGGTCTGAGACCGTGAGGGAATTGATGTTGTGTTTTCAAGTGTAAGCTTGGGGTGATTGAAGCTTCCATCTTCATTGCCCCAGCAAGTTATTGAAGGAAGACAAAGTTTTGTATTGTAAAATGTCTCTCTTGATGGGGGAAACCTATAATAACAAAGCCTTTTGGATGGAGGACCGGATGGAGGACCGCCTCCATGTAAATCCGATCCTCAACTGTTCTCAATAGCTTAATTACTCTCTCTTTTTGAAGTATTGTTCATGCCTATATAGCTAGGTGTTATGCTTTTGTTTCTCTCTCCATACAAGCACTCTTGCTATGCTCATTAGGAATATATTCTAATGAAATGCTCACTATGTCTATGTTATTTTCCGCCACACACAAGTTACTAGACCATTACATGTTACATTGGTATCAAAGCACACGGTTTCTCTTTTCTTGCTCGAGAAGAGAGGTCTTCAAGCTAACTATAAATGGTTGGTATTATTAGTTGCAATTGAGTAAGTAGAATAGGGATTTTTTAGCCTTGTAGTGCGCTTGCTTCATGTAGATAACGAGACATCACTGTCGAGAGATATGGTCTTAATAGTGGAGTCCTACGGGGCTTGCCTATGGCTTAACCACTATTGAGCTATTAGAAGCTTGACAGGAGCCGGTACTATTTTGGTGGTGAAAGACCCTTCCTTCTATTCCTTACAATTCTGGATACTCGAGCCACGGATACAGGATCTTGAGTGCTTTTCTAAAGGGGTTAAGAGGAGTAGAAACTAGGGCTTGAAGTGCCAAAGTACACCTAAAAGTTTTTAGAATGATTGACAATAGTAAAGAGAGTGAAATTAATGTTGCTAGCTTTGACTTTGCTAATGAGCAGGCTACTAATGATGCCCCTATGCTTGTTAATTACCTTGTTACGAGGCTTCAACAAGCCATGGGCAATCCATCCCTCCAAAGTGAAGTGAAATGGCAGCAACGTGCTCATGGGATTCTCCAAACTCCCCATCAAGAAGAGAGAGTACCTAGGAAGCCTCATTGTGAGACTTCCAAAAGAGGCCCCTCTCCAATAAGGGGAGAAGAAGAGGATCCATACAAAGGGCTCAAAAATCTACTACTTGACGACACATCTCCTTCCCAAACGAGAACTCAAGTTTCAATGGTAGACCCACCAAAAGAACGAGAAAGAATTGAGTCTCCTGCCACCTCGGTGGAGATGGCTCCACGAAGAGGGTGGGCAAAACGCTCTCCAGCACCCCTAACTAAACGGAGAAGACCATTGTACACTTCTCCACACCATAATTCAAAGAGGGATGATAGGAAACAAGAGAAGAAAAATGCGAGAAAGAGGTCACCCTCTTCTCCATCTTCTTCATCCTCTTCCTCTTATGAAGAAAGTGATGGTGCAGACAAGGAGGAACAAGGGAAGAAAAAGGTGAGAAAGAGGTCACCCTCTTCTCCGTCCTCCTCAAATTATTCCTCTTCTGAAGAAAGTGATGGTGCAGCTTTTGAACCACCAAAAAGAAGAGGCCATAGGAAATCCTATGCCACGTGGAAGAGGTCATCCAAGCTCAAAAAGTTCAAGGAGGGAGAAAAGAACATCTCTTTCCTTACCTATGATGGCACCTTTGGTGCTACAAACAAAGTCTTGGCCTTCATCCAACAATTCAATGCGGTGTTTGGAGATGAGGGCTTCACGGAGTCCTCCAAGCTATGCCATGTAGCTATGCATTTTCAAAAGTCCATCGGGCAATGGTGGTCTAGCCTACGGGCAAAGCGTGAAGCTCCACAAAACATGGAAATCTTTAAGAGCTTCCATCATGAAGCAGTTTTTGGCTACCGATACTAAAGACAAAGTATTCACCGAATGGCGAAGCTTGAAGCTTGAAGCTCTCTCCCTACGAATCTATTCACAAATATGTAGACAAGTTTTGGGACTTACATCCCAAAGCCACTGTCTTCAAAAAGATGGATTTTGGAGAGCAAAAACAACAATTTTGTGCGGGTCTAGCTAAAGATATGGCAGAGTATGTCAACTCCCAAAGGCCACGCACCATATCTGCGGTCATACACCATACCATAGTGGCCTCATGAATCGATTTCCAACAAGGGGCTAAGAGAAATCTTTAGCCCACCGAGAACAAGGATCGTAATAACAAGCCAAAGGGGGAGGACACTGTCCAAAATTCTCCTAAAGGAAGCACCAACAATGACAAAGCTAAGAAGAATGGAGTTTTTAAAGGAAAAAATAAACTCTCTCCTGAAGAGCTTGAGCGTTATCGTAAAGATAACCAATGTTTCAAGTGTGAGGAGAAAGGGCATGCCTATCGTGCTTGTCCCCACATGAATACAAAAAATGAGCCTCCTAGATCTACCTTGGCCAAAATCCAAGAACAGGATGCTCACCACAAAGGATCTCCTCTATTGCATGCTTGGGGAAAGGTAAGAGAACATGATGCTTTTATTCTCTTTGACCCTGGTTCTACTCAAAGTTTCATATCCACAGAGTTGGCCACCAAGTAAGGCATCCAAGCTTCTGAGATGGGATATGTCCTACCTGTTGATGGTGCTTTCAAGAGGCAAGAAGCCTCAGTTACTTCCTTAATCGAGAAATTGAGGCTCCATGTCCAAAGCTATCTGGACAAGGAGGACTTCTTTATCTCTCCTCTCAAGCACAAGGATGTAATGCTAGGGGCACCATGGTTTGATCGCATGGCTACCAATGTTAAATTCCTTGAAAGGCCAATCTACTTTAGGTTCAGGGAAAAATTTATGTACATAGATGCTAAGGAGTTGGGTAACAGCATACCCATTGTACATACGCAAGCTTTCAATAAGTCAATAAAGAGATCTATTTCTGTGTACATGTTTTTTGTTAAAGATTCTCAACATGAACCTAATGCTTTAGCAAAAGAAAATATAAACAATCACAAGGAATTAGAGTTATCCAATTTTCTCAAGGGATTTCAAGATGTTTTTATTGACGACATCCCTTGTGAACTACCTCCTAAACAAGGCAATGATGACCATGCAATTGAGCTTCTTTCAGGAAGTTCATCACCTAATAAACCTCTTTATAGAGTTTCTCAAGTTCAACAAGAGGAGATTATGCGGCAAGGGCATGAGTTGATTGAGAAGGGCATGGTTAGGCCTAGCTCATCTCCATTTTGGTCACCCGTGTTATTAGTGCAAAAGAAAGATGGCACATATCATATGTGTGTCAACTATAGAGCACTAAATAGGATCACTATCAAGAATAGGTTTCATGTTCCACGGGTAGAAGACCTATTTGATAATCTACAAGGGTCGACCTACTTCATTAGGATTGACCTAAAAAGTGGCTACATCAAATAAGGATAGTTGATCAAGACATTTTAAAGACCGCATTTTGCACTACATTTGGTCTTTACAAGTACATTGTCATGCCTTTGGGCTTGACAAATGCACCAACCACATTTAACCGCTTGATGGAGAATCTATTCAGGAAAACCTTTACTGGAGTGTTCTTTGATGATATAATCATCTACTCTAATTCACTAGACGAACACAAGCAACACCTCCACGTAATATTTCAAGTCTTACGAGAGAATAAACTTTATATTAATCGAAAGAAAAGTGAGTTTTTCTTACAAGAGATTCAGTATTTAGGTCACATTATGTCTCAAGATGGCATCCAAATGGATCCATCAAAGCTAGAGGTAATAAAAGGATGGCCTATTCCAAGGAATCTACATCAACGAAGAAGCTTTATAGGTATGTGTGCATACTATAGAAGCTTCATCGAAAAGTTCTTACAAATCATGAGACCATAACAAAGAAAAATGTTAGGTATACATGGTCTTCCAAGGAGAAAAATGCTTTCAAAAAGCTTATCTCTCAACCTGTGCTTACATTGCCGGATCTCTCAAAGCCTTTTGAGGTCCAATGTGATGCTTGTGGTGATTGCCTTGGAGCTGTTTTTCTCCAAGAAGGGCATGCCATAGCCTATGAAAGGCGAAGGAACTCCTCGCATTTCTACATGCCTTAGACTCGTGGAAGCACTACTTATTGGGTACTCCTTTCATTTGCGGATGGATCACCAAAGCCTTAAGTACTTCATGACGTAGACCAAGCTCTTCGACAAAAAAATGGGGTGGGCAAATTTCCTTTTTCAATTTCATTTTCATATTGCTCACATTGCTGGCAAGCATAATCAAGTAGCCGATGCACTCTCAAGATGGTCGAGAGTGAATGCGGTTTCCATAGCAACTCACAATGATCTATCTTCTATGATAGATGAGTATGCTATTGATCCCAAATTTAGAGATGTGATTTCAACTCTTGCACTAGGGAATAAAGAGGAACCATTTGCCTTACAAGATGGTTATCTTCTCTATGGAAATAGACTATGTGTTACTAGCTCACTACGTGAGAAAGTAATGTATGAATCTCATGATCCTCCTTATGCGGGGCACAAAGGGATACAGTCTACCCTAAAAGGGATAGAAACATATTTCTATTGGCCTTCCATGAAAGCAAACATACAAGAGTATGTTTCTAAATGTGTGGTATGCCAAAAGACGAAGTTTGATAGAGGGAAGCTGCTTCAACCTTTGCCAATCCCTAATTCACTGTGGGAGAGCATATCCATGGATTTTATCTTTGGATTGCCTAAGTCTGTCCATTTGAATACGGGAATATAGACAATAGTAGACACGTTTAGCAAACAAGCCCATTTTATACCTGTCAAAAAGACTCTCAAAGCCCATCAAATGGAAACCCTCTTCATATCACAAATCTTCAAGTACCATGGTTTGCCAATGTCCACAATGTTAGATAGAGATACTAGAATAACCAATAATTTCTGGAAGGGTCTCTTTGAGAATTTAGGGACAAGACTAAATTTATCTTCATCATATCACCCTCAAATGGATGGCCAAAGTGAAATAGCTAACCTAAAAATTCTTGATCTACTAAAAGCCTACGTAACGGAAGTATGGGATACCCAGCTGTAAAAAATGAGAAAAGATCCCCTTAAAAGTGAATATGCTTTCGACGCTGTGGGTCTGTCTGACTTGGAGCCTTCAGATGTGAGTGAAGAGGAGGGGCAATCCAAGTGGAGGCCATGCCCCTTCCTTTCCATTTTGTCTCCCCCTTTTGGTGAGATGATTCTTCTCCCTCTTTTCTTTACCTCTGAGAGCATGCGCCGCCAACAAGTGGGAGTCTCTCTCTCCCTCTCTACCTCTGATTGCATGCGCTACTCTCTCTCTCTCTCTCTCTCTCTCTCTCTCTCTCTCTCTCTCTCTCTCACTCACTCACACACACACACACACTCATACACACACACAGTGTTTCTAGCAGGCAGGGGGCTCCGAGTGGCCTAAGCAAGGGATGCATTGAGGGTGCCTGAGCAGGGGGATGTGAGGGACCTGAGCATGCCTCTCTCTCTCTCTCTCTCTCTCTCTCTCTCTCTCTCTCTCTCTCTCTCTCTCTCTCTCTCTCTCTCTCTCTCTCTCTCTCTCTCTCTCTCTCTCCCCCCTGGGGAGCGTGACCCCATATGGCGAGGAGGAAGGTGCAAGCTGGAGGGGAGGGGGCAAGATGAAAGGAAGGGGAGGAAAGCGAAAGCAGGAGGGTGGAGGGGGGCAAGGCGTAGGCCGCAGGAGGAGACATGGCGCCAAGATTTATTTTCTAAGGAATCTTTGTACTATTGCATATTTTTAAAAATTCTCCCAGTAGTAGTAGGAGTAGGCTAGTAGATCAAAGATCCCAACGGGACAAGTACTTACCCTTAGTGGAGTATGCCTACAATAATACTGTACATACCTCCATGGAAAAAGCACCTTTTGAGGTAATTGAGGGAAGATCTAAAAGTCCCTTGCTACTTACGGTACACGGGAAGATCTTCACTGCAAATGAGTATAGCCTAGACCTACAAGAATGCTTCCAAAAGATTAAGGATGGTATCTCTATCTCACAACAAAGGCCAAAGGTTGCTGCTGATAAGCACAGAAGAGTCCATGCCTTTAAATAAAATGATTCAGTCCTACTTAAATTTCTCAAGGCTCAATTAAGGCACACGATAGGCAAGAATCCTACAGGAAACCAAAAGTACTATGCTAAATTAGCAAAAAGGTACTATGGTCCCTTTCAAATTCTCAGACCAATCAATGAGATGGCTTATCAACTCAAATTTCCCAGTCATTGGATCATACACAATGCTTTCCTTGTGATCCTACTAAAGCCTTACAAAGGAGAGCCACCTCAAGAACCAACTATTGAAGACCCACCGGAGATCAAGGACCAAGAAGAGGTGTTGTAACCCAAGTCCATTCTCCGACATGAAGACAAGGTATCAAGAGGCGGTAAGATTATCCAATGTTTACTTATTAAGTTTAAGAGCTATCCTTTTGAAGATGCTAGATGGATGCAAGGCATAAAATTAAAGGACAACCTGAACCTTTTCAATGCTTACAATGTTTCCCTAGAGTAAGCAAATGTAAGAATGTTTAAAATGAACAAAGTTTTTGTCTTATAACACTGTCTTTTTCTTCATTGTGCACAAATGTTAATAAGTATGCATGCCTAGGATCAAGAATGTGGAGATGACGTCTTCCAAACACCAAATGGAGCTTGTCACTCTACTATAGAAGATTGATAGGACTAATGCGTAGACATGTTTGTGGCAGCTTAGGCTCTCAAGCACCAAATGGATTAGTCATCCATTCTGGAACGATGTCCTAGGGTAAAATAGGGATGAAGGTAATTTCATAATAGCTAATATCTAATTCTCCTAGCTGATTTTCTCATTTTAAACTAGTCATTTAATGTGGAGAAGTGTCGGGGGAGAAAAAGCTAGAATATTGGTTAGGCTGGCAGACTGGTCACGGTAGGGATCCAAAGGAGGGAAAATACGGATCCAAAGGGGGGGGCATCTGCAAAGGAGAAATGTGCAGCAATGGGCTTCAAGGACTCTAAGGTTCAGCCCATTAAGACTTCCAAAATGCTAAGGCTCCAAAATTAAATAAAATGTTCAATGGTCAAACTCTAGGTAAATTTGGATGCTTGTGGGAAGACTCAAAAGTCTTCCCACATCCCTATCTAGGAGGGGGCGAGCCTTTTTATGTAGGGGATGAGAGAGAAACACACACGCACTCTTGCAAGCTCCCTTTACACAAAGGACATAGTGGACAATGTCAGCTCCCTAGCCAGTTGCCCCCAAGGTGCATTCAAATCCTATTGGATGGCCATAGAGGTGGACCAATGAGAATTAGGCTAGAGTTTTGTATTGTAAAATGTCTCTCTTGATGGGGGAAACCAGAACACAAACTTTTATATTGTAAAATGTCTCTCTTCATGGAGGAAACCTATAATAACAAAGCCTTTTGGAGGGGGGACCGGCTCCATGTAAATCCGGTCCTCAACTGTTGTTAATAGCTTAATTTCTCTCTCTTTTTGAAGTATTGTTCATGCCTACCTAACTAGGTGTTATTCTTTTGTTGCTCTCTCCATCCAAGCACTCTTGCTATTTTCATTAGGAATCTATTCTAATGAAATTCTCACTATGTCTATGTTATTTTCCGCTACACACAAGTTACTAGACCATTAAATGTTACAGGAAAATGTCATGTAGGGTATACCAAGGGCCAGAAACAATGGCTTGTCCGAAAGGCAACAAGATGCCCCTTATAAAATAGCACCTTGTACTGCAAGGGCAAAGACCAGATTCTCAGGCAAGTGCCAATTTCTAGTGGAATCACAGAGCTGATCTGAAGTTTCCATGATGGTGTTTGCGACGGTCACTTTGCTCTAGATATTATTAGTAGGAAGATTCTACATGTAGGACTCTCTTGGACTAGTCTGAATAGGGATGTGCATATTGGTGTAAAACATGTAGATCTTATCAAGTATCTAGTGATCGGACAGTAACCTATGAGCCACATACTCCTATCATCTCATTTGGCCGGTTTGAGAAGTGGATGATAGATGCAATTGGTCCTTTAGCAAGGGCCTAGAGTCGGGTAAACTGTACATTCTAATTGGTGTAGACTACATGACCCGATGGGCGGAAGCAGCAACCACCACACGCATTACAGCCTAAGAAGTGGCAAAGTTCATATTCAGCACATCTGTTGCTACTTTGGCACACCATTGGAGATAATATCTGATAGAGATCCAGGTTTCAAAGGGTGACTTGGTGGGAAAGCTGATGAAGAAGCTGGGTATCACACGCCGAGACTCCACTCCATACTATCCATAGTACAATGGTCTAGTAGAAAAGGTAAATGACATGATCTTTAAGATCATCACAAAGCAGGTGTGTAACCACACAATTGATTGGGATAAGCATCTCATGGACACTCTTTGGGCCTACCACACGACATTTCGAACATCACTAAGTTTCACCCCTTTCCATCTGGTAAATGGAAAAGAGGCCATACTACCTATCGAGGTACGGATAGCCAGCTTGCGAGCCATGGCTAGTCAATTATAACGCCCAATTACCCATCTTTGCAACCACATCTTGGATCTAGAAAGGCTTCAATTAGACAGGGAAGATGCGATCAACTACTACGCAACGCAAGCAGAAGCACGCCGACTCACATTCAATCAAGGGCTTAAGGAAAATGGGATCTGTAGGCCATTGACCATTGGTTTTTTTTTTGCTCGGATAATCTGTAGTGGCACCAGACACAATAGCCTTTGCATCCATCTACCCAATCGGCCACTCTCACTGGGAATCCTTACTGTCAGAAACAGCTCAAGTTAGGAGCTGTTCTGAATGGTTTGAATTAACACCTGCATTTTCAGTATATCGAACACTTTGCCATTATTTTTAAGCTTTTGGAGGGAGTGCAATAAGTTCTTCGCATTTCTAATTCTTGGCTCTGTGATCCTCCCAGCAGTGGCAAGAAGGGTTGTTAACCCTCACGGCACATGGACACCCTATGATCTATAAACGTTGTATTATTTAGAGTCAGGTACCAGGCTTGTCGGACCAATAGGAACAGGGTAAGGGTGATCGCCGATGACAGGCGCACTCTAACTGGAATGTGGTGAGCTCATATAAAAGCCACTAAACCTAATTTTTACTCATTCTCTCATTGTGCAATAGAAGCTGCTCTTGCTCCATCTCCACCTTCTCCTTCACCATCTCCTTGTGTGTGTGTGTGTGTACGTGTGTGTGTGAGAGAGAGAGAGAGAGAGAGAGAGAGAGAGAGAGAGAGAGAGAGAGAGAGAGAGAGAGAGAGAGAGAGAGAGAGTGAGAGTGTGTGTGTGATCGAGCGTTGCGGCGGCACGACGGCGGCGAGGCGGTTGAGCGCGGCATAGCGGCGTCTCCCTCTTCTTTGCGGCGCGGGAATCCTTCATTCGCAACTACGCAGGAAGGTGAGTGACACACCATTCTTCCTTGTGAGCTTGTCTGTTGTATGACTGTGTGCTAGGAGCCTTTGTGGCTCGCACACGACGCGTAGCAAGTCCCTAGCCTTGACATTTTTGGCGCCGCGGCCGGGGAGCTGCTGCGTGTGAAGCTCCAATGGCGACCTGTAAATTGTATTGAAGCTATTTTTTATGTAGGAAAGGCGCGGCTTAAGTTTGATTATTGTTGTTATGCAAAAACAGTAGAGAAAGACACAATGTTGTTGACTGCATTCAAGTTTTCTGTGTTCTGTTAAGCTCTGTTTTGTTAGTTCTATTAAGCTCAGATTTCAGCTTACACAGTTAGCATTTCTTGCGTTTCTGCATTTTCTGCATTTTCTGGTTTGCACTGCACAGTTATGTCAAGTTTCAATTTTCTGCATTTTTTGTGTTTTTTGGTTTGTGCACAGTTAGGTGCACAGTTAGTTAATTAAGCAGGTTAGGAATTAGGTGAACCACTGATTAGCAGGTCAGTGATAGCCGTTTTTCGGCTTTCCATAATTGCCATAGTAAGCTACCTCACCCTACCAAATTCACCCAAACACTATGGCTATCCCTACCATTTCATTGTACATAGGCGTGTGTGAGTTACGGGACTTTTCCCATATCTCCTTAAAAACCCTCAGCTAGCTAGTCACTGGGCTAGTTGAGCCAAAAAAATAAATAAATTCAAAAAAATAAAATATATTATGGCCCATTTGTGTGTAAATATTGCATTATATGTATGGCCTAAATATAGGGATTTTTATAATTATTTTGGTATTTTATTTAAATATTTCTCCTTAGGTGTATGTTTTATTAAACCTATATACACCTTCTTTCATCCTCTTACACCATAAGTATATTTTTTGTCAATATGTACATACTCTAACCTTATATTTTTCCTTTATACAAATCACTCCCACATTTTCACCCCCACCCTCGTGAAAACAAAAAATTGATTTCTACTCATTGGTCACGTTTATTATATTATTTACTTGCATACCTTTTCCTCTTTCACCCAAAATAATTCAAAGAGGGACCATATCATATGATTCCAATATCTTTCCATATCCATAACTCCTCCATATTTTTATTATTATTTTTACTCATTATTCTAACACCATGTGCGCATTGAGCTAAAGTCCATGAATAGTCCATACACTAGTCCCACCATGTATATATTTCTTTATTCACCAATAATCCTCCTCCATGCATGGGTCAAGGGCAACTTGGATGCTTTGTATTATGATATGACAAAGGAGGGGCTCACTCTTGGATGCATTGTACAAATTCAACAAAGGAGGGGGCCACTAAAAGACTTTTGTAGGCATAAAAAAAGGCTTTTTGGTGAGAATTTTGGCACCTATCTCCACTCCGAATTTGGAGCGGTGGTCAAAAGAGAAAATGTAGCCCACGCTCTGAATAATCATCTCAAATGTTTTCATGATTTTTGGAGCTACCAGCGGTGAGATATGATTTTTTGAGTGGACCCCAGTCTATCCACTTTTCTCATAAGTAGCCCATAGTCTTCTCTCACCTCTTTCCACACTTCTACACACACACACACACACATTCCTCTCAATCCCTCACTCAAACCTGCACATTCAATGGTTTTTCTCACCCTCTTCACCATTACCCTTCTCTCTCATCCCTATAGTTCTTTTATGAACCTCTACATACATACACCCTCTCCATGTCTCTCTCTATTGCTTCTATGTTACAATTTCATTTACCTCTCCTAAAAATATCTAAAATTCAGCATCTTAACCATGATAACTTCTGCAAATTGAGGATTTTTCATCAACAAATCCTCTTTTCATCGTGGTGGTCAACCGTGGCGGCGGCGTAAAGAAGCGAAGAAGACCAGCGGTCATTTTTTCCACAATCTACACAAGGGTGAGTTCAAGCTTCTTCAAAGCTTCACCATCTCAATGATTCTCTTTTAATTCACCCCTCTTCCTTCATCAAATCAACTCACTCTACCCATTGTAAATGTAACATTAACTTTCTAGTGATTACTAACGACTAACATACTAACACACAATAGCATTGACCTAACCATAAAAGACACCTCACCTCAAGACATGTGTATAGTAACTCTCTCTCTCTCTCTCTCTCTCTCTCTCTCTCTCTCTCTCTCTCCTTACTTACTTTCACCTTATCTACCATCAATAATGCTCTCTTTTGAGCCCACACCCATGACTTAAGCAGACAAGGAAGGCCCGCAATGTTTTGATATTCAGAAAAATCATAATCCTGATTTGTTAGCTTGTAAATTAGGATTTCCAATAATCTTAATGAGGGGTCTCCAACCTATAAATAGGCCCCTCTCCTTTTTGTAAAACAATCTCCAACATATCACATAGCACCCCAACACTCTATGCGTGAGGAGAGACTTAGGTGTAGCAACCACTTGTGAGCTTCACTCTTGGTGTGAGAGAAGCCTTCAAGCTACACATTGCAAGTGAGAGAGCGTGAGTTCCACAAATCTCAAAACCACTATTGTACATGCTCCTTCATCATCAATAAATTGAGGTTTGGTGCATCAAAGGCGTGATTCGACATTCAAATCTTCGTCCTTCCATTTGTGCAATACGGTTTGGTGAATTCAAGGTGACTTGTGTATTTTGAGTTTTTATCGGTTGATCTTGATTTTAGAAAGTGTTTTAGTGTGTTTTTCATTGGCAGTTTTGTGTCCATTGTAAGAGGGTATTGTGGTGAGAGGTCTCCCAGACCCTAAGACAGTGTGTGTGTGTTTTGGCAATGATTAGCAATCACTAAGCATCGAGTGAGTTTTGTACAAGTTCTACGATAGCATCATAACGAACCATCTCCATTTGCAAGTCACAAATAAGGTATTACGCAAGATCCTTTCCTCTCTCTCTTCCCTTTGCTCTAGCTCTCTCTGGTCCATTTCATGTGTGTCTTGGTGTGAGGTTGCTTGTGTGTGTTGTGTGGTGCATCTTCTTGGTTGTGCCAAAATCTCTCTTGCGTCCTAGTTCGCATACCATAACTATGTGGTGCCCCTATCTTGTTTGGGTTTGGCTGTGGGTTTGTTGTTGTGTTGTGCTGCTGGTTGCCCCAGCCCCAATTGAGCAGCACGGGAGCCTTGAGGGGTGTTTAGAGGTCGCCTCTCTTGTTGCCTGCCCCGGACCGCCTCAATTTTGGTGCCCCCACTGAGGAACGATTGTGTGCTTAGTGTTGTTGTATTGCATGAATGCTTGAATTTCAACATAATCAAGTAGATTTTATGAATCATGAAAACAGACCGAGTTTAATTTCAAGGAAACAAAAATTGATCTAGAATATGGTTCGGATTATGTATAACATAAGAAAGGAAAAAAACATTTTCACATAAAAGTCTAGAATTCATGTTGAAAGACCTTTCAAAACTTTGTGTAGTTAGTTGATGATTGTTTGGAACTAATCTTTGTGTGGTTCTAGCATTGAGAGACTATGACACGCTATACCTTTGATGATATCCCAATCTTCTTCGGAAATCTAGAAGAAGATGTTGATGATTTTCTTGCTGATTTTAGAATGGTTTGTCGTATCCTTGGTAAAAGGGATGACATTGAAAAAGGGGATTTTCTATTGCTATGCCTTAGAGGTAACGCTGAGCAATGGTTTTGGAGTATGTCTTCTCAGATTGGAGATGGGTATACCCAAATTTCCAAAGCTTTGAAGACCAGATTCTCTAAAATTCCAACAACAGAGATATCATGGGCTTCATTAGGGAGACTTCAACAACACAGTGAAGACTACTATGCTTATGAGGATTTTTTTTCTCGTCAATGGGGAGGATGTGGATTTAGTTCTACATTTCCAGATTATGTAAAAATGGAGCAATTTATTTCGGGTTTGTCTCCTTTCCTAAAGACTAAGGTTACTTGTAGTGGACCCTCTACCTTTGAAGAAGCTGTCACTATTGCCCGAAGGAAGTTTCACAAGTACTTCTACATCAAAAATGGTTTCCATCATGCTGGAAGAACCAACCATCATGAAAGTGTTTCTATCAAGGAGTCATCTCCTTTGCCATACTTGTCTCCTTCTACTCCGACAAATGTTGAAGAAGTTACCTACATGCCAACTAATTATTCAAGTGCTAAAGTGTGTGGCCAAGATTCAAATGTGGAATCTCTTTCTTCTACCTTTATCACAAGCATGCAAAAATCGACACAAGATATCTCAAATGGCATTGATGATTCAATAATGGATACATCCAACCTTTTGGCAGAGGATCAATTTCTAGTCCGAGCAGACGAAGCTTTTGTGCAACATGACTCTATGGATAATGAAGACCTTGAAGGTAACCTTGATCTTATGGAATGTTCTGAGAGTGTATCTTGTCTAAAAGAAGAGAGTGAAGAAGAAGATGAAATCATAGGTGGAGAGATCATAGACCACATTGATCATAAAGAGATGATTGTGTACATAGAATGCCAACTCCAAAATAAAGTAGAAGAGTGTGAGTTGAATCAATGTGAGGATAATCGTGAAGAAGTGTTTGAGGATGTTCAAAAGCATTTGTATGACCCATGTATGTTAAGCATGGAGGAACCTATCATGCAAGAAGCCAAATGTTTCACAAAATCAAACAGTAATCCATCAAACTTTGAAGTGGTACGATGTGAGGAGTTACAACCTTGCCAAAGGGGGGGCTTAGAAGGGGATGAAGAACATGAGAGAGTAGTAAAAGGTAAAATCATAAAAGGAAACTATCAGAAGGGTATCATTCTCTCCAATGGTGTTTTAGTGGGTGGCTCTTCATTCATGGGACAATCTCTTAGCAAGGAAATCCAAGCTTTTGAAGCCCCAATCATCTTCATATTGGGTTTCACCTCTTCAAGGTCAACTTCTCCTCTCTTCACATATACCTTTCATCGGGGACACCATACCTTCTTAAGTGGAAGAGGACATGAATACTTGGTGATGAACGGATGTTTCAAACCTTCTTCATTTGGTTCTTTGGTGTATGGAGGTCGCACATTGTGATGCTTCTGGTCTTCATCATAGATGAAAAACTTGTTGATTGCTACATGTGGATATTTCATCAATCAGTACCAAAATCAGTTCTTTTCCTATGTGTTGGAAGCAATAGAAACCTTCATCTATTATCTACTTATGTGGTAAACTATTTGCAATATCTTCCAATAGAAGTTGGAAGCATGGATCAAGATTTCCTAAACCATGAAGGTCATAGAATTTTTGACTTCATGAGCCTACCCAGGTTGAATGAATTTTATGAGCTACAGTTCACGAATTTGCTCATACAAGCTCTTGAAGATCGTAGCAGATACATCAACTTTACACAGGAGGAAGAGCAACCAATATTTTATATCACATTTATAGTGACAGATGCAATGATGGACAACAATAAAATCTACAAGTTTCTTCAACCAAAATCAATAAGTGTTTCCATCTTTGGGAAAGATATTTCAAGATCTTTGATCCTGGGGGGTGCTTATGGAATCTTTCTCAATGGAGGAGGTTTACTCCGTCACTTCATTACATCCTGCTATTGGCTCTGAGAACCTTCCATATCACACAAGGTTTTTAATCATACAACAAAGGTTCTTCAAAGATGAGAGTAGACAAAGACAGACGTTACACAATCTACATGTTGTATGATCGGATAAATGGTACATGAATGTACCATTATCTAAGGGGGGGGGGGACTAATGATAGCCGTTTTTCGGCTTTCCATAATTGCCATAGTAAGCTACCTCACCTTACCAAATTCACCCAAATACTATGGCTATCCCTACCATTTCATTGTACATAGGCGTGTGTGAGTTACGGGACTTTTCCCATATCTCCTTAAAAACCCTCAGCTAGCTAGTCACTGGGCTAGTTGAGCCAAAAAAATAAATAAAATCAAAAAAATAAAATATATTATGGCCTATTTGTGTGTAAATATTGCATTATATATATGGCCTAAATATAGGGATTTTTATAATTATTTTGGTATTTTATTTAAATATTTCTACTTAAGTGTGTGTTTTATTAAACCTATATACACCTTCTTTCATCCTCTTACACCATAAGTATATTTTTTGTCAATATGTACATACTCTAACCTTATATTTTTTCTTTATACAAATCACTCCCACATTTTCACCCTCACCCTCGTGAAAACAAAAAATTGATTTCTACTCATTGGTCACGTTTATTATATTATTTACTTGCATACCTTTTCCTCTTTCACCCAAAATAATTCAAAGAGGGACCATATCATATGATTCCAATATCTTTCCATATCCATAACTCCTCCATATTTTTATTATTATTTTTACTCATTATTCTAACACCATGTGCTCATTGAGCTAAAGTCCATGAATAGTTCATACACTAGTCCCACCATGTATATATTTCTTTATTCACCAATAATCCTCCTCCATGCATGGGTCAAGGGCAACTTGGATGCTTTGTATTATGATATGACAAAGGAGGGGCTCACTCTTGGATGCATTGTACAAATTCAACAAAGGAGGGGGCCACTAAAAGACTTTTGCAGGCATAAAAAAAGGCTTTTTGGTGAGAATTTTGGCGCCTATCTCCACTCCGAATTTGGAGCGGTGGTCAGAAAAGAAAATGTAGCCCACGCTCTGAATAATCATCTCAAATTTTTTCATGATTTTTGGAGTTACCAGCGGTGAGATATGATTTTTTGAGTGGACCCCAGTCTGCCCACTTTTCTCACAAGTAGCCCATAGTCTTCTCTCACCTCTTTCCACACTTCTACACACACACACACACACACACACACACGCATTCCTCTCAATCCCTCACTCAAACCTGCACCTTCAATGGTTTTTCTCACCTTCTTCACCATTAACCTCCCCTCTTACTTCCATAGCTCTCATATGAGCTCTCCATGTACATACACCATCTCTATGCCTCTCTCTATTATCTCCAAAGTACAATTCCATTTTAACCCTTATATATATACATAAATTCAGCATGTATACCATGCTTAACCTCTGCAAATCAAGAGATCTCATCAATGGAATTACCATTTTCATCGTGATAATCAACCTTGGCGGCGGTGGCGTAAAGAAGAGAAGACGAAGAAGAAGATCGATAGTCATTTTGAGAACCTACACAAGTAAGTCCAAAACTTCTTCAAGCTTCACCATCACAAGGATTTGCTCACTTCATTCAACCATCTTATTTCAACCATCCACCTCATTCTACCCATTGTAAATATATCATTAACTTTCTAGTGATTACTAACGACTAACATACTAACACAAAATAGCATTGACCTAACCATAAAAGACACCTCACCTCAAGACATGTGTATAGTAACTCTCTCTCTCTCTCTCTCTCTCTCTCTCTCTCTCTCTCTCTCTCTCTCTCTCTCTCTCTCCTTACTTACTTTCACCTTATCTACCATCAATAATGCTCTCTTTTGAGCCCACACCCATGACTTAAGCAGACAAGGAAGGCCCGCAATGTTTTGATATTCAGAAAAATCATAATCCTGATTTGTTAACTTGTAAATTAGGATTTCCAATAATCTTAATGAGGGGTCTCCAACCTATAAATAGGCCCCTCTCCTTCTTGTAAAACAATCTCCAACATCTCACATAGCACCCCAACACTCTATGCGTGAGGAGAGACTTAGGTGTAGCAACCACTTGTGAGCTTCACTCTTGGTGTGAGAGAAGCCTTCAAGCTACACATTGCAAGTGAGAGAGAGTGAGTTCCACAAATCTCAAAACCACTATTGTACATGCTCCTTCATCATCAATAAATTGAGGTTTGGTGCATCAAAGGCGTGATTCGACATTCAAATCTTCGTCCTTCCATTTGTACAATACGGTTTGGTGAATTCAAGGTGACTTGTGTATTTTGAGTTTTTATCGGTTGATCTTGATTTTAGAAAGTGTTTTAGTGTGTTTTTCATTGGCAGTTTTGTGTCCATTGTAAGAGGGTATTGTGGTGAGAGGTCTCCCACACCCTAAGACAGTGTGTGTGTGTTTTGGCAATGATTAGCAATCACTAAGCATCGAGTGAGTTTTGTACAAGTTCTACGATAACATCATAACGAACCATCTCCATTTGCAAGTCACAAATAAGGTATTATGCAAGATCCTTTCCTCTCTCTCTTCCCTTTGCTATAGCTCTCTCTGGTCCATTTCATGTGTGTCTTGGTGTGAGGTTGCTTGTGTGTGTTGTGTGGTGCATCTTCTTGGTTGTGCCAAAATCTCTCTTGTGTCCTAGTTCGCATACCATAACTAGGTGGTGCCCCTATCTTGTTTGGGTTTGGCTGTGGGTTTGTTTTTGTGTTGTGCTTGTGGTTGCCCCAGCCCCAATTGAGCAGCACGTGAGCCTTGAGGGGTGTTTAGAGGTCGCCTCTGTTGTTGCCCGCCCCGGACCGCCTCATCAGTAGGTAGGTGGGACAGTAAATAGTTAGGTGAGGTCAACGCGCACCAAAACGCGTACTAAATAATATCCAAAAAATTCAAAAAAAATTCAAAAAAATTTAAAAAAATCGAAAAATAAAAACGTGAGTGAGGGGGAGGTTATAAAAAAATCGAAAATATTTAAGCGTGAGTGATTGGGAGGATCACTAAAATTTTGATCGGGATCGGGATCATTTGCCCAAGCCCAAGCCCAAGCCCAAGCCCAAGCCTCAGTCTTATGATATATACTAAACTCACTCTTATATATATACCCTACCCCCTCAAGAGGGAATGAGAGCATGTGGGGCAAGTCCCCCACTCTCCTCCCTTCTCTTCCCACTTGCACCCTTAGACTTGCTATTTGGAGCCTAGTTCCCCAGCTAGGAATAGACTGTTTCGGGCTTTTCTAGAGCAAAATAGAACCAAACGGTGGGCTGTAAAGCACAGCGCGTCCCTCCTAGCGATACGCTCGTTTCGAACTATCACACGGCCCATTCCACGACACGCTCTAAAAAATCTAGCAAAAAAACAAACAAAAAACACGCAAAAAACTAGTCACGAGGAGCTTTTTGACACCTTAGGGTATCAAAAGCACATGCACTTACGCTTTGGGCGGGTGCTAGAGCACGAGCATATTGAGGGTGCCTCTGTTCATACGGACACCCATTACCCATCCACGATAGGCTCTAGACCCTCAGCGGGGACACAAGGTAGCACCACCCAAGACCCTAAAATAGCCGCTAGTGATTCCTCCTCCGACTCAGAAATCATGGAAGCATACCCTACCCAAAACACTGAGAGAGAAGGCCATGCACATCCCGAAGCTCCACAGCCTAGTACTAGTATGTTTAGCCGTTTCATGGAAACATTAGGTAGAGCTACTCACTCGGAACCTGATGCAAATGAAGCACATGAAGGGGGTGGGGAAGTGGACTCTCCTTTCACATCACACGTAAACCCCACACCCCCAAAGAGTGTCCATGTGGATATTTTGTCAACTTCTTACCAAGAAGGCCCTGTTGAGCTGCCTCCTTCAGAAGTTACCTCTAGAGTACCATTGGTGACAAGTAAAACCACTGGGAGCAACATTGCTTCTACCTCACAAGAAACCGTTAACACGTCGACTCTAGAAGGATTGTTCATTAATGATCATTGGACATACGACCTCCACGCTGAGGTGTTGACGGATCTACACTCTGGCCACGCCTACCATGTAGGATGGATAGAGATTGTACAATCCACCTCTAGTGCCATGAGCATCGAAGATCAGCAGAAAATGATCTGTAATGTTATCCATGGCATTATTCAATGAGAAAGGCAAAACCGAGGGGTAAATATACTCTCAACTGGCCCCATGAGATTTTTGGATACGAGCAAGGCTCAACAGCCTACTCTATCACAAATGGAGACTCCTCTAATGAGCCCCATGGACCCATCTTACGTCATTTCACCTGGGGTCTCTATGCAATCTGAGCCTCCGAGCGACAACTTTAGCTTCCCTAACTTGGCTCGACCCTCTATTAAGGAAAACACAGTGCTCACTCCAGGGATAAGCCTGACAGAGAATGTACCGATGACATCTACGGTTAGCGCAGTGCCACTACCTAGTGTCGTAGTACCTAATATGGGGCCTCGACCGTATGTGCCTCTAGCCCCTTATGCACACATGGCCCCCACACCTCCAATTGTACCACTTGTTTATGCTCCTCGAGTGCCGCTCCCTAGCCCTTATCCGAGTGGACCTATGCCCGGTTATGTTCCATATCCTGCATCATCCACACATATGCCAAGACCGATACCCGTCCCTCTCCCACATATGATTCCAAGAGTACCTCCACCGGCCCTGCCTCCTCACATAGGTGACTTGGCAGCGTTTACTCAAACCATAGGTCGATCTATCGCAGAAAATATGCGTCATGCATCTGATAGAGAGCCTAGAAGTAAGGCAGTACAAATTGCCAAACTCACGTAAAAATTCAATGGAGACGAAGATGCTAGAGAACACATTGAAGTGTTTGAACAAGTATGTGATTCCTTAGGGGAACGCAACGAACTACATAAGTGCAATGCCTTAAGCTTGACATTAAGTGGGAAGGCTGGAGATTGGTATAGAACCCTAAGGGTGGACGAGAAAACAATCTACCCTACCCTTCGAAGGTTGTTTCTAAAGGAGTACATACGAGAAGGTGTGCTTTGGAGTGTAGCATCTCAGCTACAGAAGGTCGAACGTAAGGAAGAAGAGTCAGTAAGGGACTTCATTAGTCGTCTAAAGCACTTAAACTCTCGCTGCCCTGTAAATGAGCGCTTCAACAATAACCAACTGCTTGATCGATTCATTCGAGGGTTGAGGAATGAAGGAATCTATAATGGACTAGTGATTAGAGGTATCACAACCTGGGAAGATGTCACTGCCAATGCAATCCAATTAGAGGACAACTTGATGATAGCAGGCATGAGGGTGTCTACTGACACGAGATCCACTAGCTCACAAGCCATTGAGTATGAACCCATGACTGCAAAGCCCATTGCCAATGAGCCAAAGGTATTTGAGACATTCTTGACAGACCTTACCAAGGCAATCCAAGAGTCTCTTAAGGATAATCGACCCCCTCAAAATAGTCACATGTATCCAAGAAGGGAGCAACAATGGTGTTCCATTTGCTTAGGTCCACATAGCACCAGTGAGTGCCCTACGTTTAGAGTAAAATTTAATGGAACTTGCAATGCATGTGGTAGGTATGGTCACCAAGCTAAGGATTGTTTAATGATCAAACGTATGATGGCAAATAGACCACCTGTAGCCTGGACGGATGCACCTCGAGCTCCTGTATTGATGCTTGCTCCACCTGTTGAGCAACTACAGCAACATATGGTCCCTAGATCTCAAAATGTTGTACAAGCTACACCGCTACCACCTCCAGTGCTAGGACCGCAGCCCCGGCATCCAAGAGTCGCCCCTATGAACCAAGTGGGTTGCGAGCCATCTAATGCTTATGCAGATGGCTGTGAGGAGGAAATAGACACTAGTATTGCCTACAGACTTGATATATTGGAAGAGTGTCCTATATACTACATGGAAGATTGTTGGGGGCAAGTCAAGCCGGTTTATCAAGCTGCTGCTCTCGCATCCAGAGGTCAAAATATCAACACCCAGGCTAGGAGGCCACCTCTTCAATGCTACGAGTGTCGTGGACCACATCGGGCAGCGGAGTGCCCTATTAGGCTACAAAAGAATGTTGCACAGATGCAAATGAATCAAGGGAGCACGTCTGCAATGCCAATACTCACATGTAATCGTTGTGGCATAGATCACTTGATTGCCCAATGCCCCTATAACCCAAATGCGCTAAAATCACACCCCTAAATTTGGTCGAAATTGCTAGTGTGACATCGCCAATACCATCTGTCGCACCCGCTTATGCGATTACACGGTCCATGCTTCAAGGGCCAGGCCATATCCTCGAAGAGAGAGATACCGCGTCAGCTATGCAAGCAAAGAAAAAGAAGACACGAAGGAAGAGGTCGCAGAATACGGGAAATTCAAAGCCAAGTTCCAAAACAAACATAGGAACAGGAGATGACCCCGTGTATATGAATGACCTCGAGGATGATTCAGATTCAATCGAGACAATGGAGACTAGAACCAATACCACAAAGGGAACGACCGACAAAGAAAACCGTAACATGGAACCAAATGAAAACCGAATAAGAGCAAACCATAAAGAGCCTCTGAAAACACCACAAGTGTTTCCAAATCCAATCCAAGACCCCCAAGATAAACCGCAGGGGCAAAAAGGGAAGAATCATAAAAAGAAGATTGGGACGTACCCAAACCCAGTAGACAAGATTGAGCAGGTGAAACATCTAAGAGGTTTAGTGGAGGAGACTCAAAAGAAACTAGAACCAGAACCCATGCATGTCAAAATTCATGACACAGTGTTTCCCACGCAAGTTCATCCACCCCACATGAACCATAGACCGTTAGCCATATCTAGTATCAACCAAGAAGGGAGTGAGGACGGGACATCAGAAAGTGAGCATACACCTTTCTTGTTGGAAAGGATGTTTAACGAAGGAATACCTGATCCCATTGAGGAATATGAGATTCCATCCTCACTAGTTCCTTGTTAACCCTCACGGCACACGGACACCCTATCACCTACGATGGACGTGTATTATGTATTTGGTAGAGTCAGGTACCGGGCTTGTCGGACCAATAGGGAAAGGTAGAGTGATCGTCGATGAGAGGCGCACTTTAACTTGGACATTCAAGGGATTAGTTGGTTAAGCATGGGCGCCCAAGTGTGAATGGGGTGAGCTCCTATAAAAGCCAACTAAACCTAATTTTTACTCATTCTCTCATTTGTGCAATTGAAGAGTGCTCTTGCTCCATCTCCATCTTCTTCTTCTTCTTCACCTCCTTGTGTGTGTGTGTGAGAGAGAGAGAGAGAGGGAGAGTGTGTGTGCGATCGAGCATTACGAAGGCACGACGGCGGCGAAGCGGTTGAGCGCGGCACGACTGCAGCTTCTTCTTCATCGCGGCGAGGAATCCACCACGAAGGCAAGCGTAGAGCGGTGAGTGACACACCCTTTGTTTTCTTGAGCTTGCTAGTTTAGGCTTGTTGTGTGCTTGGAGCCGTTTGTGGCTCGCATACGGTGTATTGGCAAGTCCCTTGCTTCGACAGTGCGGCAAGGAGCGCACATTTTTGGCGCCGTTGCCGGGGATATGCCCTACATTCCTAGTCAAGGACCTACACCCTACAAAATGCCAATGAATGTTGCCAAACTAGTGGACTTCATGTCTTCTGAGGTCCTAACCACGATCATAGCAAAGCTGTATGGAGATCCTGAGTTATTCCTTGCACTTCAAGCATTCCTTAACGGAGAGCTACGAACGGGATTACCGCAGTTTGCGCAACCAAATAGGCCTGTCTCGATTATGATTGATGAGGAAAATCATGTGCAATCACTTGACTTAGATGGACACGAGTCTGTGATCGAGGTACCCATTAACGAATTAGGGCAGTATTTTGAAGGCGACGAGTCTAATGCGACCCTACCCATCACTACCAAGGAATTAACTATAAAGGGAATTCTTGATGGTGGTGCGGGAGTTAGCATCGTTACAAAAGATTGTTGGGAATCCATGGGAAAACCCCGCCTCAGTGTTACTAACATTGTGGTAAAGATGGCAAATGGTACCATAGCCAAACCTATGGGGATGCTCAAGGATCTTAGGATCAAAGTTCTAGGACACAAGGTACAACATACGTTCATTGTAATGGATTTTTCTAAACACCTTATGTCATATGAAATGATTTTAGGACGACTATTCATGAGGGAAGCACAAATGGTTCATGATTGGTCTAAAAATCATGTCTATTTGCAATTCCAAGACTCTGTCCTTAGAGTGGATTTGGTGACTGGTAAGGTACACCCCTTAGGGAGTAAAACCATTATTGATCATCGCTCTGACACCACAGTTCACTCGGCCCCACTACAATATTGTTACAGTTGTAAGAAGGATACAGACATTGGCCAAGATTCTCCTTACATGGGTGTGTTACCGGGTATGACGGAATCAGACAACGTAGACTGGGTACACCTAGCTGCAACCATAGATACCTGGGGAAATAGAGGAACCACTTGGGTCACACCAGAGGGGGAAGAGGTACCACAAATTGCACCTCTGAACATGATAAGTGCCATACATGCATCTTCTAAGGGCAAGGCAATTGTAGACCAATCTGACAGTGACACCGATAGCTCAATAGAAGACTTTGACCAACACGACTCAGACACGGACTCCCAGAGTGAAACGGATTCTGAATCTCATGAATTAGAGAGTGGAGCAAGTTCAGAGTCAAAACATTCGGAAGGACCGAGCACATCAACCGATGATAGCTCCTCCGAGAGTGAAGAGGACACCAACGAGGACTCCTTTAGTGAGCCAGATCTAAATGCAAATCAAAAGGAGGTCTCAAATAAGAAAAAGAAAAAATTTAAGAGGCGTCGATATCGAGCCAATGTACGTGCTAGGATAAAAAAGAAGAGATCCTCAGCAGAATGGCTCAATTATATAGGAGCATGTGATGCTCATCGTAAATTGGTAGACGATTGGGGTGAATATCTCCAAAATGTTATGTGGTGTAGACCACGACCCCATGACATAGCCCAATTAGAGATCATAGACAAGCCAAAGTTGAGCCGCACTGCAAGGAGGCGTCAAAACCAAGAGTTAGCTCAACAACACAAGAAAGCAGAAATGGAAGCACTGACCAAAGCACAACCAGAATCCACAGACTTGCATCCTGCACCAGAACATTTCAAATCTTACACCACAGGGGAAGGAAAGGTTGTGTACACAAAAGCCCAAAGAATACCTATCGATGGGAATAATGGAATCTATGATGGTCCGGCAATAGTTAAAGAAATAGAATTAGCCGACCCCGGTGAAGAATCAAAACCTATTTTTATTGCCCAAGACCTCACAGAAGTTGAAGAGGCGGTCCTCAAAGAGCTTCTCAAGGAATTCAAGGACATATTCGCTTGGACATACCATGATATGAAAGGTGTTCCACCTTCTGTGGTCCAACATACAATCCCTATGATTAGCACTGCGAAGCCCGTACAACAAAGACCCTACCCGATGAATCCTAAGTACGCAAGGATCATTCAAGAAGAACTAGAAAAGCTTATCAAATGTGGGTTCATATATCCTATTGAACACTCTGAATGGGTGTCTCCAATAGTTATCGTGCCAAAAAAGAATGGGAAACTCAGGGTGTGCGTGGACCTCAAAAAAGTTAATGCAACTACTAGAAGAGACCATTACCCCCTACCATATTCCGAACATGTACTCGAAAGAGTTGCAGGCAAGGAAGCTTATAGCTTTCTAGATGGGTACTCAGGCTACAACCAAATCACGATAGCGCTAGAGGACCAAGCTAAAACTTCCTTCATCACAGAATTTGGCGTGTTTGCATTTCGTGTGATGGCTTTTGGCTTAACAAATGCCCCTGCTACATTCCAATGATTAATAAACACTGCTTTTAAAGAATATTTGAGAGAGTTTTGTGAAGCTTTCTTAGACGACCTTTGTGTTTACCCTTCTTGGAAAGAACATCTATCATGTTTGCGGAAGGTGTTTGAAAAGTGTAGGTTATATCGTATCTCATTGAACCCGTTCAAATGCCAATTTTGGGTCAAGCATGGAGTTATTTTAGGGCATATAATATCTAAGAATGGTATCTCAACCAATGAGAGCAAAATTAAAGTGATTCTAGAGTTACCACCACCAACCAATTACAAGGGACTTCAAAGGTTCATGGGACACGTGGGTTATTATCGACGGTTTATTTTATTTTTCGTTGAGATAGCACGTCCTTTGTACAAGCTACTCATTGAATTTAAATGGACTGAAGAGTGTGACCAGGCCTATGAACAATTGAAGAAAACACTAGCAAGTGCTCCGATTTTAAGGACACCTAACTGGGATGTCATTTTCCATGTGCATATTGATGCATCAAACTTTGTTATGCTCTTGTGGAAAAGGATAGGAGAAAGAAGTGGTTTGATCGCCATGTGAAGGACAAGGACATCAAAGTTGGTGATAAAGTCCTTATGTATGGAGTACGTAAAGAGAAGAAAAAGTTGAAATATGCTCGTAATGGACCATATAGAGTATGTGAAATTACCCCACAAGGTACCCTTCGTGTGGAAACTCTTGATGGAGTTGAAACCATTGGATTCCTCAATGGGAGTAAATTCAAAAGATATTATGGTCCTTTAAGCCAAGAAGAACTATGGGCCATTCATCAAAAGAAGGCCGCCAAAGCACAAACCGAGTTAAAGAAGATACAAGATCAAGGTGAGGCTAAGGAGCGACAACAACGTATAAGACAAAAACGAGAGGCTAACCTTGGAATCACAAATGCATTCCACGTGGAAATCGAAGAGGATTGGTTGGACTCTGACACACCTCTACGATACCCTATTGAGTTAAATAGTGCCTATGGAAAAGTGCTATATAACGCCTTATTGGACACGGGTGCTAAATATAATCTGCTATCCTATGGGGTGTGGTGTCGGTTAGGGAAGCCACCTCTATCTGAGAGTATTATCCAAGTCAAGGGTGTCAACAAGAAAAAAACTACGGTTTTTGGAATCTGACACACTTCTGTCAGTTATGACAATGGATTTATAGCTCAAGACTTTTTGGTCATGCCTACTGGAACTATGGAGGGTAATATAAACCTAGGACGCACGTGGATGATAGCCACCAAATGCACTATTGATTGGGGGACTGGGGGTGTCACAATGCAAAAACCAACTCTTATCCCTACCACTCAAGCCATAGTCCCTGAGAAGGTAACAATAGGTGATGTAAAGATTGACCAAAACGTCTTTGTACAGGATACATCTTCATATCATCTCATCCTTGGACAACCCTACATTGTGGGAGTTCAAATGGAAACAAAGGTAATGGACGATGGGTCAGCATATGCTAGGATACGTAGCAAAGATGGTAAACGTGCTGTCCAATTTCTCACAGTTTGTGTAAACCATGAAAGAAATCGTGACAACCTCAGAGAACATCCTCTACCAAAGGTAAGCAAAGAGTTTCATGATCATAGAGAAATGATGGCTTTTGGCCAAGTACCATTGTAAAGCGGGATTGCAGTGGTATAGAAAGAAAAAGGGTCTGGCTTGATCCAAAAATAGGTGAAACTTTCTCGATGAGCTCCTTGGTAACAAGGAATGGATCAGTATGTTTTACAAAACTTGAAGATTTGAAGAGATATGAGAAGCAATATGTGCATAATGTACAAATAGGCATGAAAAAGAGTGGGTTGCTAAAGCCTACTGAAAATGTTTTGGGTTTGTGTGAACAAGTTTCTTTTGTAGATACTATGGGTGAGCTTGATGCTATAATGAGGTCTAGTTTGCATCTTGAAAATGAAGTTGTGGAAGTTTGCTCTATGGATGTATCAAGTAATAGAAGCCTTTAAAGAAAGCCAAACAGTTGGCACAGAAGTCCATGTTGAAACTAAATACAAGAGTGTAGCAAAGAAGGTGAAACCAGTAGCTTCACCCTTACCACCCAACAACAGGGAAAAGATTGAACAGGCTTCTTTACAACCAAGTTTGCGGAATCCTAAAAAGATCGGGCATACCTTCACAAAGGAGTCCTTTCAAGAGTTGCAGATTGGTTGCGAGGAGTTTCTAACACAAGAGGAGACAAAGTGCTTCAAAGAAATGCTTTCAAAGCATGGTAAGGCTTTTGCATTTGAGCCACATGAGATAGGATGTGTTGATCCTTATATTGTAGCTCCTATGGTAATTTTCACAATACCTCATGTGCCTTGGAATCTGCGGCCTATTCTGGTTCCAAAGGCTCATTTGCCAAAGTTAGTAGAGCTACTGAATGAGAAAATCAAAATGGGAATCTTGGAGCCTTCTTGTGCTCCATACTCAAACAGGTGGTTCACAATTCCAAAGAAGAATGGTTCTCTACGCTTCATCCAAGATATGCAACCAGTGAACAAGGTGACAATTAGAAATGTAGGTACAGGTCCAATTGTGGATGAATTTACAGAGGCGTTTGCAGGGAGGACAATCTACTCAATGGGGGATCTCTACTCAGGGTATGATCAATTTCAGCTTGCAATCGAAAGCAGATACTTGACAACCATGAGGACACCTTTGGGTTTGGTAAGGATGTGTACCTTGCCACAGGGAGCAACCAACTCGGTTGCACATATGATGAATGGGATGAATAAGGTCTTACGTGACTTTATTCCTCAAATCACAATGCCTTTCATTGATGATTTTCCTATCAAAGGATGTGAAGAAAGTGACAAAGATGAAGCTTTGGATCTCAAGGGATGTCGCAGGTTTGTGGTAAATCACATAAATGATTGTGATAAAATTTTGTCTAGGTTGGAAGAAGTGAATCTTACATTGTCAGGGAAAAAGTCTATGTTTGGTGTCAAAGAAGTGCTCATTGTGGGGCACATGTGCGGGCCATATGGTAGGAAACCTTGTCCATCAAAGGTAGATGCCATCCAAAGAATGAAAGAAACATGCACTAGCATCACTGAGGTTAGAAGGTTTCTGGGAGCATGTGTCTTCTATGTTATTTGGATTCCACATTATGCACATGTAGCTGATCCTCTTTATCAGCTGCTTAGAAAGAATCAAAAGTTTAAATGGACAGAAGCACATGTAAAATCCATGAAAAAGCTAAAGGAGTTACTACAGTCAGCAACGACTTTGAGAAAGGTAGACTATGAGTGTCAAAGGCCAGTGATTGTGACAGTAGATACCAGTCCTACAGGGATTGGATGGGCAATAGGGCAAGATGACAAAGAAGGACACAGGTATGTGGTAAGATTTGGAGCAAAGGTACTAAGTGCTCGCCAAAGAAACTATCCACAGATAAAGAGAGAGTTATGGGGTATGGTTACAGCCTTGAAAAGTGGGAAAGAGTACCTAATTGGTGCATGTGTGGTTGTAGAAACAGATTGTCTACCACTTCTTGGGATGATTACAAGCTGCTCAACACCAGAAATTGCTATGTTGCGGTGGATTGCCTACATTAAGTCCTTAAATCCCGAGTTTAAGCACATTGCAGGTAAAGACAATACAGTGGCAGATATGCTATCAAGGGCAAGGTATGAAGATGAGTCACAAATGATTGATGAGGGAGATGATGTAGGCACAAAATTCTATTCTATCTATCATGTCAAAGGTAACAATGTCTGCATGACTAATTCACTTGAATTGTTCTTGAAAGATCTTTATGAAGGTGATTGGCTTTCTATTGGAAGGTACTTGAGTACTCGAACAAAACAGGATGATTGGTCTGAACAAGAATTCAAGAGGATACGCAGGAAAGCATATGGGTACTTTTTAAGGGATGGTTACTTGTGGAAGCATCCTAAGCAAAAGGGTGCTACACCACAACGGGTTATATGTAAAAAAGAGACTCAAGTAAAGCTCGTGCAAGAGTTTCATGAGAGTCTATGGGCTGGACACAGGGGTGTGTGGGCAACCTTCTCCAAGTTGAAAGAAAAATACTGGTGGAAGGGTATGTATAAAGATGTATCTCAGTTTGTAGAGTCATGTGTAACTTGTCAAATGTATTCAAATGTTCGAGATCGTGATGGATTGCACCCTACATATCCACTAGCCATGCACTATAAATGGGTTGTGGATCTAGTCACGATGCCTTTAGGACTCTGGCAGATGAGATACTTGGTTCTTGCACGAGAGGACCTAACTAACAAGGTTGAAGGAAGAGCATTAAGAGCTAAGACCACAAAAGCTGTGTGCAAATTCCTTCTTGATGAGGTGATTTGCCGTTATGGTTGTGTGGGAAAAATCACTGCAGATCGAGGTGAACTGGATGCCGAAGAAGCAAGGGAGTTCTTTTCTAAATTAGGGATCAAGCTTTCTCTTACTACAACTTACAACCCTGAAGGCAATGGAAAGAGTGAAAGAGGGCATCCTCCTATCATCAAAGCTTTGGCCAAGGCTTGCGAAGGAAGAGTTGGTGAGTGGCCAAAATTGTTACCATATGCTTTATGGGCTGATCGTACAACACATAGCTCAGTAACTGGCTACATGCCTGCGAAGCTAATGCATGGTCAAAAGCCAGTGATGCCGATTGAAGATACAATTCCCACATGGAATGTACTACCTTGGAAAGAGGGGCTTAGTAGGGAAGATCTCCTTGCACTGCGTATAAGGCAGCTAAAGAGAAGACCTAGAGACATTGAAGCTGCAAAAGAACGACTCAAAAATGCAAGGTTGAAAAACAAGGACTATTTTGATAAGCGACATCGACTCAGGAGCAAAGCAATTGACAAAGGTGACTGGGTTTTAGTGTATGATAGTAGCCTTGATAACCAGCACACAGTCATGCGTAAGTTCTCAAAAAGATGGTTTGGACCGTATGTTGTAAAGCATGTGCATGAAAATGCTACTTACAGCTTGTCTGAACTAGATGGTACAGAAGTAAAGATTTCCATTGTAGGAAAAAGGATTAAAATGTTTAAGAGAAGAGGAGACAATGATCTAGAAGATATTGATGAGGAAGAAGAGAAAAACACAGGTGAAGATCAAAGTGAACATGAAGCTCTGGAATCATCCAGTGAAGAAGAAGACAAGGAAGATGTACAAGAGGTCTAATCTTACAAAGAGACAATGTGGCACATACTGGAGGATGTGCAGGTTTAGAGGGGGTGGATGTCGTGCTGTGACACGTACATAGTGGGAACGCATGCTACAAGATCTATCTTGTATTTTTTTAGATACATAATTATATTTCCTATAGTGTACATATGTATATTTAAGTATAATAATAAACCTTCTATCTCATCCTATTATTTTTCTCAAGGGTAACCTATCCTTACTTTACCATCAGAAAATACTATGGGAAAAGCATCAATAGCTCCGCCTCTTTAACTTGGGGCAAAAATCATTGATTGTTTATTTCTACTATTTCATTATCATCTCACACCCTAGCTAGATCCTATATCTAGGATAAACTCCAATATATATATATTCTATGTATTTTTTATACTTTTCTTATATTTCTTTTTAAATAGCTACTAGGAGAGAATCAAATCCTAGTGGGACACTAGGTGGCATGATTTCAAAGATACACTTATTTTAATGCATTATTGCAAGAATGATTACAAAACTTTGTCAAGGAGCAATGTCATGCTTTCATATGGCATGAGGTGTCCTTTGGAATTAAATGAAAGTCTAGGCTAAGGAGACCACATGAAGACTTTTGCTGCCATAAATGGACCCTATTTTGATGAATTTTTTACACAAGGTTCCATTCCGAATTGGAAAAAAATTTTAAAATGAAAATCGTAGCTAATGAGCTGAAGTTTTTGCCCATATTTTTACTTTTTTATTTAGAGCCACGGTTGAGGAGATATAATCAAAATACTGGACCCCAGTCTGCCCACATCATGCAGGGACAGCTCATTTCCAACTTTTCCAATTCCTGTTCACACTAGCTCCTCTCTTCTTGTGTAAACCCTTGGGGGTTCCCTTCACCTATAAAAGGGGACCTCTTCTTCCTTGGAAGGAACTCAAGCATTCAATCCATTGATGAGAGGAATTCTTGAGGGAGTGAGTAGTAATGCCTAATTGTACTTAGCCATTAACATAAGCCCAAGCCTACACTTTTTCCTAGAAGAAGACTAGCCATTCTTGCAACAAGCTAACCTTGGAAGATCAACTCTAATCAAAGAAGGTCTTACACTTGGTGTATCAATCAAAGTGGATTTTTCCACTCTTCTTCTCTCTCCATCAATAATGGTGTCGAAGGGTTTGTCAAGTAAGATGTGTTCTACATTGATGTTTTCTTGATTTCTTGTTGTTTTCTTTCTCATCTCTAATCCAACATATATATATATAATCTCATCTCTTTAACCAAATCTATCTCTTTCACTCTTAGTAATTCATCTTCTCTACAAATTTTAGGTTCTCCTTGCTACAGGTACATCTCTCCCCGCAGTATCATTATTGCCTACGGGCAAGAATAGGGCTTGGGAGGGAAACTTCTCATCTCTTCTCTTCTCTCATATCTACATTTCTCACATACTATCCTAGATGAATAACCCACATGATGATAATTTCTATCGCTTTCACTCTGTACGATCTATTAGAATTAACGTATGGATTAGCCGTAAAATACACTTTCAACAACGTATAGTGTTTCTCTTTGGCCCAGAAAGGCTCAATGAAATACTTCTATCACCGGATCCCATCATACTACCTCTCATAGACTATAACTTTTCTTTTGACATAAGCGTAGTTATCTTGTTATGAACCAAGAGGATTTGTACACACAATTAATCCCAATCACTAGACAAAATATGTATATTATGATAAGCACAAAACTACAATTCCAAAGAACAATTCGTAGCCTATTTGGTCAGCCAAGATTGAATGCCATTAATTCATCCATTAACCCTTTCATATTACCCATGATACAATATGACCATAGCCTTGATGTTTTCATCTTCGTATTGTTTTGACATTCTCTTTTGCGTTCTTTCTTTGTGTGTGTGTGAGTGCAAGAGAGAAAGAGTGAATCTTCTTTGATTGCACTTCTTTCCAAACCCTAGTCTTCATGGCATCTATGGTTTAACTCCTTCATATAGTTTTTGTTGAGTTCTCTCACAAACTCTCACAGCCATAAGCCCGGTGCTTTCCTGGCAAGACCGCAAATTTCTCGACATATTTTTGGTGAACCCGACGCGAATCTGCTAGGGTGAGAGTTTGTGGGTAACCATGGGTGATCATGTTGAGCAACAGGGTATGCATTTTGACCCAGCAACAATGCAAATGTTTCAAGCATTTGCAATGTTCATGCAACAACAACATGCTACTGAAAGAAGGGAGATTTCAACAACGAAGGCCATACAAACGGTCGTCAACAGAATGGATCAGTTCAATGGAAAATATGTAACCAAGTACTTACGCGAGTATGTGAAGGAGATGGAGCTGCATCGCGTGTCAGAAGGTGAGATGATTCAAAGCTTTGAGCTAGTCGTTGCTCCAGAAATTAGGGAGCATGTTAGGGCAATTAAAGATGGGCATGGGAGAAATTGGGAAGAACTCAAAGTAGCTTTAAAGGAGGAATATTTCATGGAGGACTCGGAGAGAGTGACCAAAAGGACATTCTTAGAATGGGTAGTCAAGCCAAAGCAAGGACTATCAATAACAGAGCTACTTAGGGAATTTGAGCGGCGCTATGCACAACTCACTAGGACAGAAAGGGCCACACTAGATGCAGAGAAGACAGATCTTTTCTTACAAGCTGCAGGTAAAGAGTTTCAAGAAAATTTGGAGCTTCTTCTTGAAGATAAATATGCTGAGCAAGGACTAAAGACCGACTGGAATGAGGTTGAAGGTGCTGTCTCACTGCTTGCCAAACGACAAAGAAGAAGGGACAAGATGGTAGTAAACACTACAAGTCCTTCCACCTCAACTTCTGACAAAATGGTAAAGCCTACTTTTATCGCTCCTAAGTTTGATGAGTCCATGCTAGATGATCTTGTGAAGGGAATGCGTGACTTGAAGGTGAAGTTTGCAAAGCTTGAAGAAAAAGGCCAACCATCAGGGCCACTTCCTAGGCAAAGACAACAGCCCAAAGAAGGGGTTGTTAACAGATGTATTTGGTGTGATAGTATAGACCATGTAAGAAGGGATTGTGATGATTTTAGTGATGCTTTGTCAAAAGATGTTGTCTTTTTTAAGGATGGTAAAATCCACTTAAGAGAGACAGGTCTACCCTTGAGAACTAACTTTGGGAAGGGGGGAATGCAAACCTTAGTTGAAGATATGGCAACCAAGCATGCCACCTCTTCAGTTGAGGCAGCTACTTATGGAGTAAAAATTGAACATTTTTGTGATGAAGAGGTGAGTGACCATCATGGTCAAATTTGGCCAAATGTCATGCAATTAGCTAAAAAGGGAAAGCTCACAAAAGAGATTCTACATGAAGCAGGTGATTGCATACGTCTAGAAACAGGATGGAATGATCCAGTGGACTCATTGTCAGTGCATGCCTACATTACAAAATGCCAACAAAATGAGGCAATTGTAGAAGAGAAGCGCAGACGTGAGAATGCTGATGAAGGACCATCAAAAAGAGCTTCTAGAAGTGGGGGAAGAAGCGACTCAATGCCTTCTCAAACACCCTCAACACAAGGAGCATCTCCACCTGAAGTACTCATGGAGGAGTCTACAACAGGAAAGAAGAAAGAGCCAACCAAAGGTAAGACAAAAGGCCCAACTTATAAACTACAATCTGATATTGAGGTTGCTACAGATTTAAAGAAAGTCTTGGAGGAAAGGATCTTGAATAGCAAGATTGAGTTTACTCTGGGAGAAGTTCTTGGCATTGCAAAGCGTGAATTCCATGAGGAGATCATTGACATCATCAAGAGAAAGAGGCAAACCCTTGCTGAAGTTTCTCGTCCACAGGTTGAAGGGGAAACCTCAAAGACACAAGGGATGCAACTGCAAAATAAGGAGAATGATGGAGCTGTGGTAGGATGCTACCAATCTAGTGGGAGAGTGAAGCAAGTGTATTTCTCAAATGATGATGAAGAAGTTAAAGATATTCCTAGGAGTTACTATTCACGAAGTCATTGGGCAAGGGTAAACTATTTGCAATATCTTCCAATAGAAGTTGGAAGCATGGATCAAGATTTCCTAAATCATGAAGGTCATAGAATTTTTGACTTGATGAGCCTACCCAGGTTGAATGAATTTTATGAGCTACAGTTCACGAATTTGCTCATACAAGCTCTTGAAGATCGTAGCAGATACATCAACTTTACACAGGAGGAAGAGCAACCAATATTTTATATCACATTTATAGTGATAGATGCAATGATGGACAACAATAAAATCTACAAGTTTCTTCAACCGAAATCAATAAGTGTTTCCATACCATACATCTCTCTTTGGGAAAGATATTTCAAGATCTTTGATCCTGGGGGGTGCTTATGGAAACTTTCTCAATGGAGGAGGTTTACTCCGTCACTTCATTACATCCTGCTATTGGCTCTGAGAACCTTCCATATCACACAAGGTTTTTTATCATACAACAAAGGTTCTTCAAAGATGAGAGCAGACAAAGACAGACGTTACACAATCTACATGTTGTATGATCGGATAAATGGTACATGAATGTACCATTATCTAAGGGGGGGGACTAATGATAGCCGTTTTTCGGCTTTCCATAATTGCCATAGTAAGCTACCTCACCTTACCAAATTCACCCAAATACTATGGCTATCCCTACCATTTCATTGTACATAGGTGTGTGTAAGTTACGGGACTTTTCCCATATCTCCTTAAAAACCCTCAGCTAGCTAGTCACTGGGCTAGTTGAGCCAAAAAAATAAATAAAATCAAAAAAATAAAATATATTATGGCCCTTTTGTGTGTAAATATTGCATTATATATATGGCCTAAATATAGGGATTTTTATAATTATTTTGGTATTTTATTTAAATATTTCTACTTAGGTGTGTGTTTTATTAAACCTATATACACCTTCTTTCATCCTCTTACACCATAAGTATATTTTTTGTCAATATGTACATACTCTAACCTTATATTTTTTCTTTATACAAATCACTCCCACATTTTCACCCTCACCCTCGTGAAAACAAAAAATTGATTTCTACTCATTGGTCACGTTTATTATATTATTTACTTGCATACCTTTTCCTCTTTCACCCAAAATAATTCAAAGAGGGACCATATCATATGATTCCAATATCTTTCCATATCCATAACTCCTCCATATTTTTATTATTATTTTTACTCATTATTCTAACACCATGTGCTCATTGAGCTAAAGTCCATGAATAGTCCATACACTAGTCCCACCATGTATATATTTCTTTATTCACCAATAATCCTCCTCCATGCATGGGTCAAGGGCAACTTGGATGCTTTGTATTATGATATGACAAAGGAGGGGCTCACTCTTGGATGCATTGTACAAATTCAACAAAGGAGGGGGCCACTAAAAGACTTTTGCAGGCATAAAAAAAGGCTTTTTGGTGAGAATTTTGGCGCCTATCTCCACTCCGAATTTGGAGCGGTGGTCAGAAAAGAAAATGTAGCCCACGCTCTGAATAATCATCTCAAATTTTTTCATGATTTTTGGAGCTACCAGCGGTGAGATATGATTTTTTGAGTGGACCCCAGTCTGCCCACTTTTCTCACAAGTAGCCCATAGTCTTCTCTCACCTCTTTCCACACTTCTACACACACACACACACACACACACACACGCATTCCTCTCAATCCCTCACTCAAACCTGCACCTTCAATGGTTTTTCTCACCTTCTTCACCATTAACCTCCCCTCTTACTTCCATAGCTCTCATATGAGCTCTCCATGTACATACACCATCTCTATGCCTCTCTCTATTATCTCCAAAGTACAATTCCATCTTAACCCTTATATATATACATAAATTCATCATGTATACCATGCTTAACCTCTGCAAATCAAGAGATCTCATCAATGGAATTACCATTTTTATCGTGATAATCAACCTTGGCGGCGGTGGCGTAAAGAAGAGAAGACGAAGAAGAAGATCGATAGTCATTTTGAGAACCTACACAAGTAAGTCCAAAACTTCTTCAAGCTTCACCATCACAAGGATTTGCTCACTTCATTCAACCATCTTATTTCAACCATCCACCTCATTCTACCCATTGTAAATATATCATTAACTTTCTAGTGATTACTAACGACTAACATACTAACACAAAATAGCATTGACCTAACCATAAAAGACACCTCACCTCAAGACATGTGTATAGTAACTCTCTCTCCCTCCCTCCCTCCCCCCCTCTCCCTCTCTCTCTCTCTCTCTCTCTCTCTCTCTCCTTACTTACTTTCACCTTATCTACCATCAATAATGCTCTCTTTTGAGCCCACACCCATGACTTAAGCAGACAAGGAAGGCCCGCAATGTTTTGATATTCAGAAAAATCATAATCCTGATTTGTTAGCTTGTAAATTAGGATTTCCAACAATCTTAATGAGGGGTCTCCAACCTATAAATAGGCCCCTCTCCTTCTTGTAAAACAATCTCCAACATCTCACATAGCACCCCAACACTCTATGCGTGAGGAGAGACTTAGGTGTAGCAACCACTTGTGAGCTTCACTCTTGGTGTGAGAGAAGCCTTCAAGCTACACATTGCAAGTGAGAGAGAGTGAGTTCCACAAATCTCAAAACCACTATTGTACATGCTCCTTCATCATCAATAAATTGAGGTTTGGTGCATCAAAGGCGTGATTCGACATTCAAATCTTCGTCCTTCCATTTGTACAATACGGTTTGGTGAATTCAAGGTGACTTGTGTATTTTGAGTTTTTATCGGTTGATCTTGATTTTAGAAAGTGTTTTAGTGTGTTTTTCATTGGCAGTTTTGTGTCCATTGTAAAAGGGTATTGTGGTGAGAGGTCTCCCACACCCTAAGACAGTGTGTGTGTTTTTTGGCAATGATTAGCAATCACTAAGCATCGAGTGAGTTTTGTACAAGTTCTACGATAGCATCATAACGAACCATCTCCATTTGCAAGTCACAAATAAGGTATTACGCAAGATCCTTTCCTCTCTCTCTTCCCTTTGCTATAGCTCTCTCTGGTCCATTTCATGTGTGTCTTGGTGTGAGGTTGCTTGTGTGTGTTGTGTGGTGCATCTTCTTGGTTGTGCCAAAATCTCTCTTGTGTCCTAGTTCGCATACCATAACTAGGTGGTGCCCCTATCTTGTTTGGGTTTGGCTGTGGGTTTGTTTTTGTGTTGTGCTTGTGGTTGCCCCAGCCCCAATTGAGCAGCACGGGAGCCTTGAGGGGTGTTTAGAGGTCGCCTCTGTTGTTGCCCGCCCCGGACCGCCTCATCAAGAGGTAGGTGGGACAGTAAATAGTTAGGTGAGGTCAACGCGCACCAAAACGCGTACTAAATAATATCCATAATTGCCATAGTAAGCTACCTCACCTTACCAAATTCACCCAAATACTATGGCTATCCCTACCATTTCATTGTACATAGGCGTGTGTGAGTTACGGGACTTTTCCCATATCTCCTTAAAAACCCTTAGCTAGCTAGTCACTGGGCTAGTTGAGCCAAAAAAATAAATAAAATCAAAAAAATAAAATATATTATGGCCCTTTTGTGTGTAAATATTGCATTATATATATGGCCTAAATATAGGGATTTTTATAATTATTTTGGTATTTTATTTAAATATTTCTACTTAGGTGTGTGTTTTATTAAACCTATATACACCTTCTTTCATCCTCTTACACCATAAGTATATTTTTTGTCAATATGTACATACTCTAACCTTATATTTTTTCTTTATACAAATCACTCCCACATTTTCACCCTCACCCTCGTGAAAACAAAAAATTGATTTCTACTCATTGGTCACGTTTATTATATTATTTACTTGCATACCTTTTCCTCTTTCATCCAAAATAATTCAAAGAGGGACCATATCATATGATTCCAATATCTTTCCATATCCATAACTCCTCCATATTTTTATTATTATTTTTACTCATTATTCTAACACCATGTGCTCATTGAGCTAAAGTCCATGAATAGTCCATACACTAGTCCCACCATGTATATATTTCTTTATTCACCAATAATCCTCCTCCATGCATGGGTCAAGGGAAACTTGGATGCTTTGTATTATGATATGACAAAGGAGGGGCTCACTCTTGGATGCATTGTACAAATTCAACAAAGTAGGGGGCCACTAAAAGACTTTTGCAGGCATAAAAAAAGGCTTTTTGGTGAGAATTTTGGCACCTATCTCCACTCCGAATTTGGAGCGGTGGTCAGAAAAGAAAATGTAGCCCACGCTCTGAATAATCATCTCAAATTTTTTCATGATTTTTGGAGCTACCAGCGGTGAGATATGATTTTTTGAGTGGACCCCAGTCTGCCCACTTTTCTCACAAGTAGCCCATAGTCTTCTCTCACCTCTTTCCACACTTCTACACACACACACACACACACACACACACACGCATTCCTCTCAATCCCTCACTCAAACCTGCACCTTCAATGGTTTTTCTCACCTTCTTCACCATTAACCTTCCCTCTTACTTCCATAGCTCTCATATGAGCTCTCCATGTACATACACCATCTCTATGCCTCTCTCTATTATCTCCAAAGTACAATTCCATCTTAACCCTTATATATATACATAAATTCAGCATGTATACCATGCTTAACCTATGCAAATCAAGAGATCTCATCAATGGAATTACCATTTTCATCGTGATAATCAACCTTGGCGGCGGTGGCGTAAAGAAGAGAAGACGAAGAAGAAGATCGATAGTCATTTTGAGAACCTACACAAGTAAGTCCAAAACTTCTTCAAGCTTCACCATCACAAGGATTTTCTCACTTCATTCAACCATCTTACTTCAACCATCCACCTCATTCTACCCATTGTAAATATATCATTAACTTTCTAGTGATTACTAACGACTAACATACTAACACAAAATAGCATTGACCTAACCATAAAAGACACCTCACCTCAAGACATGTGTATAGTAACTCTCTCTCCCTCCCTCCCTCCCCCCCTCTCCCTCTCTCTCTCTCTCTCTCTCTCTCTCCTTACTTACTTTCACCTTATCTACCATCAATAATGCTCTCTTTTGAGCCCACACCCATGACTTAAGCAGACAAGGAAGGCCCGCAATATTTTGATATTCAGAAAAATCATAATCCTGATTTGTTAGCTTGTAAATTAGGATTTCCAATAATCTTAATGAGGGTTCTCCAACCTATAAATAGGCCCCTCTCCTTGTTGTAAAACAATCTCCAACATCTCACATAGCACCCAACACTCTATGCGTGAGGAGAGACTTAGGTGTAGCAACCACTTGTGAGCTTCACTCTTGGTGTGAGAGAAGCCTTCAAGCTACACATTGCAAGTGAGAGAGCGTGAGTTCCACAAATCTCAAAACCACTATTGTACATGCTCCTTCATCATCAATAAATTGAGGTTTGGTGCATCAAAGGCGTGATTCGACGTTCAAATCTTCGTCCTTCCATTTGTGCAATACGGTTTGGTGAATTCAAGGTGACTTGTGTATTTTGAGTTTTTATCGGTTGATCTTGATTTTAGAAAGTGTTTTAGTGTGTTTTTCATTGGCAGTTTTGTGTCCATTGTAAGAGGGTATTGTGGTGAGAGGTCTCCCACACCCTAAGACAGTGTGTGTGTTTTGGCAATGATTAGCAATCACTAAGCATCGAGTGAGTTTTGTACAAGCTCTACGATAGCATCATAACGAACCATCGCCATTTGCAAATCACAAATAAGGTATTACGTAAGATCCTTTCCTCTCTCTCTTCCCTTTGCTCTAGCTCTCTCTGGTCCATTTCATGTGTGTCTTAGTGTGAGGTTGCTTGTGTGTGTTGTGTGGTGCATCTTCTTGGTTGTGCCAAAATCTCTCTTGCGTCCTAGTTCGCATACCATAACTAGGTGGTGCCCCTATCTTGTTTAGGTTTGGCTGTGGGTTTATTGTTGTGTTGTGCTTGTGAATGCCCCAGCCCCAATTGAGCAGCACGGGAGCCTTGAGGGGTGTTTAGAGGTCGCCTCTCTTGTTGCCCGCCCCGGACCGCCTCATCAGTAGGTAGGTGGGACAGTAAATAGTTAGGTGAGGTCAACGCGCACCAAAACGCGTACCAAATAATATCCAAAATAAAATAAAATTAAAAATTATAAAAAATCAAAAAATAAAAATGTGAGTGAGGGGGAGGTTATAAAAAAATCGAAAATATTTAAGCGTGAGTGATTGGGGGGATCACTAAAATTTTGATCGGGATCGGGATCATTTCCCCAAGCCCAAGCCCAAGCCTCAGTCTTATGATATATACTAGAATCACTCTTATATATATACCCTACCCCCTCAAGAGGGAATGAGAGCATGTGGGGCAAGTCCCCCACTCTCCTCCCTTCTCTTCCCACTTGCACCCTTAGACTTGCTATTTGGAGCCTAGTTCCCCAGCTAGGAAAAGACTGTTTCGGGCTTTTCTAGAGCAAAATAGAACCAAACGGTGGGCTGTAAAGCACAGCGCGTGCCTCCTAGCGATACGCTCGTTTCGAACTATCACACGGCCCATTCCACGACACGCTCTAAAAAATCTAGCAAAAAAACAAACAAAAAACACGCAAAAAACTAGTCACAAGGAGCTTTTTGACACCTTAGGGTATCAAAAGCACATGCACTTACGCTTTGGGCGGGTGCTAGAACACGAGCATATTGAGGGTGCCTCTGTTCATACGGACACCCATTACCCATCCACGATAGGCTCTAGACCCTCAGCGGGGACACAAGGTAGCACCACCCAAGACCCTAAAATAGCCGCTAGTGATTCCTCCTCCGACTCAGAAATCATGGAAGCATACCCTACCCAAAACACTGAGAGAGAAGGCCATGCACCTCCCGAAGCTCCACAGCCTAGTACTAGTATGTTTAGCCGTTTCATGGAAACATGAGGTAGAGCTACTCGCTCGGAACCTGATGCAAATGAAGCACACGAAGGGGGTGGGGAAGTGGACTCTCCTTTCACATCGCACGTGGACCCCACACCCCCAAAGAGTGTCCATGTGGATATTTTGTCAACTTCTTACTAAGAAGGCCCTGTTGAGCTGTCTCCTTCAGAAATTCCCTCTAGAGTACCGTTGGTGACAAGTAAAACCACGGGGAGCAACATTGCTTCTACCTCACAAGAAACCGTTAACATGTCGACTCTAGAAGGATTGTTCATTAATGATCATTGGACATACGACCTCCACACTGAGGTGTTGACGGATCTACACTCTGGCCACGCCTACCATGTAGGATGGATAGAGATTGTACAATCCACCTCTAGTGCCACGAGCATCGAAGATCAACAGAAAATGATCTGTAATGTTATCCATGGCATTATTCAATCAGAAAGGCAAAACCGAGGGGTAAATATACTCTCAACTGGCCCCATGAGATTTCTGGATACAAGCAAGGCTCAATAGCCTACTCTATCACAAATGGAGACTCCTCTAATGAGCCCCATGGACCCATCTTACGTCATTTCACCTAGGGTCTCTATGCAATCTGAGCCTCCGAGCGACAACTTTAGCTTCCCTAACTTGGCTCGACCCTCTATTAAGGAAAACACAGTGCTCACTCCAGGAATAAGCCTGACAGAGAATGTACCGATGACATCTACGGTTAGCGCAGTGCCACTACCTAGTGTCGTAGTACCTAATATGGGGCCTCGACCGTATGTGCCTCTAGCCCCTTATGCACACATGGCCCCCACACCTCCAATTGTACCACTTGTTTATGCTCCTCGAGTGCCGCTTCCTAGCGCTTATCCGAGTGGACCTATGCCCGGTTATGTTCCATATCCTGCATCATCCACACATATGCCAAGACCGGTACCCGTCCCTCTCCCACATATGATTCCAAGAGTACCTCCACCGGCCCTGCCTCCTCACATAGGTGACTTGGCAGCGTTTGCTCAAACCATAGGTCGATCTATCGCGGAAAATATGCGTCATGCATCTGATAGAGAGCCTAGAAGTAAGGCAGTACAAATTGCCAAACTCACGTAAAAATTCAATGGAGACGAAGATGCTAGAGAACACATTGAAGTGTTTGAACAAGTATGTGATTCCTTAGGGGAACGCAACGAACTACATAAGTGCAATGCCTTAAGCTTGACATTAAGTGGGAAGGCTGGAGATTGGTATAGAACCCTAAGGGTGGACGAGAAAACAATCTACCCTACCCTTTGAAGGTTGTTTCTAAAGGAGTACATACGAGAAGGTGTGCTTTGGGGTGTAGCATCTCAGCTACAGAAGGTCGAACGTAAGGAAGAAGAGTCAGTAAGGGACTTCATTAGTCGTCTAAAGCACTTAAACTCTCGCTGCCCTGTAAATGAGCGCTTCAACAATAACCAACTGCTTGATCGATTCATTCGAGGGTTGAGGAATGAAGGAATCTATAATGGACTAGTGATTAGAGGTATCACAACCTGGGAAGATGTCACTGCCAATGCAATCCAATTAGAGGACAACTTGATGATAGCAGGCATGAGGGTGTCACAGTATGAACCCATGACTGCAAAGCCCATTGCCAATGAGCCAAAGGTATTTGAGACATTCTTGACAGACCTTACCAAGGCAATCCAAGAGTCTCTTAAGGATAATCGACCCCCTCAAAATAGTCACATGTATCCAAGAAGGGAGCAACAATGGTGTTCCATTTGCTTAGGTCCACATAGCACCAGTGAGTGCCCTACGTTTAGAGTAAAATTTAATGGAACTTGCAACGCATGTGGTAGGTATGGCCACCAAGATAAGGATTATTTAATGATCAAACGTATGATGGCAAATAGACCACCTGTAGCCTGGACAGATGCACCTCGAGCTCCTGTATTGATACTTGCTCCACCTGTTGAGCAACTACCGCAACATATGGTCCCTAGATCTCAAAATGTTGTACAAGCTACACTGCTACCACCTCGTGTGCTAGGACCGCAGCCCCGGCATCCAAGAGTCGCCCCTATGAACCAAGTGGGTTGCGAGCCATCTAATGCTTATGATGATGGCTGTGAGGAGAAAATAGACACTAGTATTGCCTACAGACTTGATATATTGGAAGAGTGTCCTATATACTACATGGAAGATTGTTGGGGGCAAGTCAAGCCGGTTTATCAAGCTGCTGCTCTCGCATCCAGAGGTCAAAATATCAACACCCAGGCTAGGAGGCCACCTCTTCAATGCTACGAGTGTGGTGGACCACATCAGGAAGCGGAGTGCCCTATTAGGCTACAAAAGAATGCTGCACAAATGCAAATGAATCAAGGGAGCACGTCTGCAATGCCAATACTCACATGTAATCGTTGTGGCATAGATCACTTGATTTCCCAATGCCCCTATAACCCAAATGCGCCTAAAATCACACCCCTAAATTTGGTCGAAATTGCTAGTGTGACATCGCCAATACCACCCGTCGCACCCGCTTATGCGATTACACGGTCCATGCTTCAAGGGCCAGGCCATATCCTCGAAGAGAGAGATACCGCGTCAGTTATCCAAGCAAAGAAAAAGAAGACACGAAGGAAGAGGTCGCAGAATACGGGAAATTCAAAGCCAAGTTCCAAAACAAACATAGGAACAGGAGATGACCCCGTGTATATGAATGACCTCGAGGATGATTCAGATTCAATCGAGACAATGGAGACTAGAACCAATACCACAAAGGGAAAGACCGACAAAAAAAACCGTAACATGGAACCAAATGAAAACCGAATAAGAGAAAACCATAAAGAGCCTCTGAAAACACCACAAGTGTTTCCAAATCTAATCCAAGACCCCCAAGATAAACGCAGGGGCAAAAAGGGAAGAATCATAAAAAGAAGATTGGGACGTACCCAAACCCAGTAGACGAGATTGAGCAGGTGAAACATCTAAGAGGTTTAGTGGAGGAGACTCAAAGGAAACTAGAACCAGAACCCATGCATGTCAAAATTCATGACACAGTGTTTCCCACGCAAGTTCATCCACCCCACATGAACCATAGACCGTTAGCCATATCTAGTATCAACCAAGAAGGGAGTGAGGACGGGACATCAGAAAGTGATCATACATCTTTCTTGTTGGAAAGGATGTTTAACGAAGGAATACCTGATCCCATTGAGGAATATGAGATTCCATCCTCACCAGTTCCTAGTCAAGGACCTACACCCTGCAAAATGCCAATGAATGTTGCCAAACTAGTGGACTTCATGTCTTCTGAGGTCCGAACCACGATCATAGCAAAGCTGTATGGAGATCCTGAGTTATTCCTTGCACTTCGAGCATTCCTTAACGGAGAGCTACAAACGGGATTACCGCAGTTTGCGCAACCAAATAGAACTGACTCGATTATGATTGATGAGGAAAATCATGTGCAATCACTTGACTTAGATGGACACGAGTCTGTGATCGAGGTACCCATTAACGAATTAGGGCAGTATTTTGAAGGCGACGAGTCTAATGCGACCCTACCCATCACTACCAAGGGATTAACTATAAAGGGAATTCTTGATGGTGGTGCGGGAGTTAGCATCGTTACAAAAGATTGTTGGGAATCCATGGGAAAACCCCACCTCAGTGTTACTAACATTGTGGTAAAGATGGCAAATGGTACCATAGCCAAACCTATGGGGATGCTCAAGGATCTTAGGATCAAAGTTCTAGGACACAAGGTACAACATACGTTCATTGTAATGGATTTTTCTAAACACCTTATGTCATATGAAATGATTTTAGGACGACCATTCATGAGGGAAGCACAAATGGTTCATGATTGGTCTAAAAATCATGTCTATTTGCAATTCCAAGACTCTGTCCTTAGAGTGGATTTGGTGACTGGTAAGGTACACCCCTTAGGGAGTAAAACCATTATTGATCATCGCTCTGACACCACAGTTCACTCGGCCCCACTACAATATTGTTACAGTTGTAAGAAGGATACAGACATTGGCCAAGATTCTCCTTACATGGATGTGTTACCGGGTATGACGGAATCAGACAACGTAGACTGGGTACACCTAGCTGCAACCATAGATACCTGGGGAAATAGAGGAACCACTTGGGTCACACCAGAGGGGGAAGAGGTACCACAAATTGCACCTCTGAACATGATAAGTGCCATACATGCATCTTCTAAGGCCAAGGCAATTGTAGACCAATCTGACAGTTACACCGATAGCTCAATAGAAGACTTTGACCAACACGACTCAGACACGGACTCCCAGAGTGAAACGGATTCTGAATCTCATGAATTAGAGAGTGGAGCAAGTTCAGAGTCAAAACATTCGGAAGGACCGAGCACATCAACCGATGATAGCTCCTCCGAGAGTGAAGAGGACACCAACGAGGACTCCTTTAGTGAGCCAGATCTAAATGCAAATCAAAAGGAGGTCTCAAATAAGAAAAAGAAAAACTTTAAGAGGCGTCGATATCGAGCCAATGTACATGCTAGGATAAAAAAGAAGAGATCCTCAGCAGAATGGCTCAATTATATAGGAGCATGTGATGCTCATCGTAAATTGGTAGACGATTGGGGTGAATATCTCCAAAATGTTATGTGGTGTAGACCACGACCCCATGACATAGCCCAATTAGAGATCATAGACAAGCCAAAGTTGAGCCGCACTGCAAGGAGGCGTCAAAACCAAGAGTTAGCTCAACAACACAAGAAAGCAGAAATGGAAGCACTGACCAAAGCACAACCAGAATCCACAGACTTGCATCCTGCACCAGAACATTTCAAATCTTACACCACAGGGGAAGCAAAGGTTGTGTACACAAAAGCCCAAAGAATACCTATCGATGGGAATAATGGAATCTATGATGGTCCGGCAATAGTTAAAGAAATAGAATTAGCCGACCCCGGTGAAGAATCAAAACCTGTTTTTATTGCCCAAGACCTTACAGAAGTTGAAGAGGCGGTCCTCAAAGAGCTTCTCAAGGAATTCAAGGACATATTCGCTTGGACATACCATGATATGAAAGGTGTTCCACCTTCTGTGGTCCAACATACAATCCCTATCATTAGCACTACGAAGCCCGTACAACAAAGACCCTACCCGATGAATCCTAAGTACGCAAGGATCATTCAAGAAGAACTAGAAAAGCTTATCAAATGTGGGTTCATATATCCTATTGAACACTCTGAATGGGTGTCTCCAATAGTTATCATGCCAAAAAAGAATGGGAAACTCAGGGTGTGGGTGGACCTCAAAAAAGTTAATGTAGCTACTAGAAGAGACCATTACCCCCTACCATATTCCGAACATGTACTCGAAAGAGTTGCAGGCAAGGAAGCTTATAGCTTTCTAGATGGGTACTCAGGTTACAACCAAATCACGATAGCGCTAGAGGACCAAGATAAAACTTCCTTCATCACAGAATTTGGCGTGTTTGCATTTCGTGTGATGGCTTTTGGCTTAACAAATGCCCCTGCTACATTCCAACGATTAATAAACACTGCTTTTAAAGAATATTTGAGAGAGTTTTGTGAAGCTTTCTTAGACGACCTTTGTGTTTACCCTTCTTGGAAAGAACATCTATCATGTTTGCGGAAGGTGTTTGAAAAGTGTAGGTTATATCGTATCTCATTGAACCCGTTCAAATGCCAATTTTGGGTCAAGCATGGAGTTATTTTTGGGCATATAATATCTAAGAATGGTATCTCAACCGATGAGAGAAAAATTAAAGTGATTCTAGAGTTACCACCACCAACCAATTACAAGGGAGTTCAAAGGTTCATGGGACACGTGGGTTATTATCGACGGTTTATTTTATTTTTCGCTGAGATAGCACGTCCTTTGTACAAGCTTCTCATTGAATTTAAATGGACTGAAGAGTGTGACCAGGCCTATGAACAATTGAAGAAAACACTAGCAAGTGCTCCGATTTTAAGGACACCTAACTGGGATGTCATTTTCCATGTGCATATTGATGCATCAAACTTTGCTATTGGGTGTGTTCTCACTCAACCAGGAGAACATAAATTGGACTATCCCATTAGCTTTGCAAGCCGTCAATTGAACGATGCTGAAAGGAACTACACCACTACAGAGCGAGAAGGTTTGGCAATGGTTTATGCAGTAAAGAAATTTCGCTACTACCTTCTGGCAAACAAGTTTGTATTTTATGTGGATCATCAAGCGTTGTTGTATCTGGTAAACAAGCCATGCTCCACAGGAAGAATCACACGATGGTTGTTAATTCTTCTGGAGTTTGATTTCACGGTTGTAGTGAGACCCGGTAAAAGGCACGTCATGGCTGATCATTTGTCTTGCATACCCAATGGTGAAGCCCCTACAGGAGTTGATGATGAATTACCCGATACTTCCCTATTCATAGTTGAGACTATGCCTGAATGGAGTGAGAACATTGTTAACTTTTTAGTTAATGGTTTTCCACCCAAGGAACTTCGTAAGGATATCGCTCGAAGGCTAGTAAAAGAATGTGAACCCTATTTTTTGATTGCCGGAACTCTGTATAGACTAGGCAAGGACGATATTCTTAGGCGTTGTGCCCGCGAGGATGAATATTTGTATATCTTGCAAGAAGCACATATGGCATAGCAGGAGGACATTTTTCAGGAGACCTGACTGCTAGAAAGGTGCTGCAATCAGGCTATTGGTGGCCAACTTTATTTAAGGATGCATCACCTTTTACAAAAGGGTGTGATGAGTGCCAATGTTACAAGACCACACACCGCAAAGATAGAATGCCCTTACATCCTATTAAAGTAACCCAACCATTTGAAAAATGGGGCTTAGACTTTGTAGGTCCAATTAGTCCCGCAGCTCGCAACACTCAATCTCGATATATTCTAGTTGCTACGGACTATGTAACAAAGTGGGCTGAAGCTAAGGCTTCACGAAAAGCTGACGCGAGGACAACAGCTAAGTTTCTTTTTGAGAACATTATCACAAGATTTGGTTGCCCTTTTGAAATTGTTAGTGATAATGGTACCCATTTTATAAATGAGGTAATAAGAGAGCTTACCACGACCTTTATGATATCCCACCATAAGTCTACACCTTATTACCTGCAAGCTAATGGACAAGCCGAGAGCACCAACAAGACTCTAATCTCTATTTTAACCAAGACGGTAGAAGCTCATCGCACTGATTGGGATTTGAAGTTGACATCTGCTCTATGGGCTTATCGTACTGTTTATAAAGTGGCTATTAATTGTACGCCATTCAAAATGGTATACGGCCAAGAAGCGGTTATGCCTTGGGAGTTTGTCATTCCTAGTCTTAGGGTAGCTTCGCAAGAAGGATGGAATGGTAACCCCTTAACCGAGCGTTTGTATATCTTAGAAAAACTAGACGAAGAGAGACAGTTGGCTGTGCAAAATGCTCTTGTGGAAAAGGATAGGAGAAAGAAGTGGTTTGATCGCCATGTGAAGGACAAGGACATCAAAGTTGGTGATAAAGTCCTTATGTATGGAGTACGTAAAGAGAAGAAAAAGTTGAAATATGCTCGTAAAGGACCATATAGAGTATGTGAAATTACCCCACAAGGTACCCTTCGTGTGGAAACTCTTGATGGAGTTGAAACCATTGGATTCCTCAATGGGAGTAAATTCAAAAGATATTATGATCCTTTAAGCCAAGATGAACTACGGGCCATTCATCAAAAGAAGGCCGCCAAAGCACAAACCGAGTTAAAGAAGATACAAGCTCAAGCTGAGGCTAAGGAGCGACAACAACGTATAAGACAAAAACGAGAGGCTAACCTTGGAATCACAAATTCATTCCACGTGGAAATCGAAGAGGATTGGTTGGACTCTGACACACCTCTACGATACCCTATTGAGTTAAATAGTGCCTATGGAAAAGTGCTATATAACGCCTTATTGGACACGGGTGCTAAATATAATCTGCTATCCTATGGGGTGTGGTGTCGGTTAGGGAAGCCACCTCTATCTGAGAGTATTATCCAAGTCAAGGGTGTCAACAAGAAAAAAACTATGGTTTTTGGAATCTGACACACTTCTGTCAGTTATGACAATGGAATTATAGCTCAAGACTTTTTGGTCATGCCTACTGGAACTATGGAGGGTAATATAAACCTAGGACGCACGTGGATGATAGCCACCAAATGCACTATTGATTGGGGGACTGGGGGTGTCACAACGCAAAAACCAACTCTTATCCCTACCACTCAAGCCATAGTCCCTGAGATATTGCCTAAGGAAATAAAACCCAAGACATTGCATGTCCAGGAGGTTGAACCATACGTCCCCATAGCCCAACTCTCTAGATCTTCAACTGATGTAGTTGAAAGAAAGCTTGAGACACACAAGAACCGTCCTAATATAACAAAGAAAGCATACAAGTGGGTCCCTAAATCTTCTTTAGTAACCATGGCTGATGCTAAAAAACGGAAGCCTCGTAAGAAACGTCCCACTCGCTCCAAGAAATGTAAGAAAACGTGGCGCTGGATTCCTAAACGACTTTTAAAAGCCCAAGGATACTATGATGGAAATGAGCAAATTTGGGTACCTAAACGTAAGATGTGTCCTTCCCTATCGACAACAAACCCATATGAGTCAAACAGTGTAACGCTAAAGCCAATGGAAGACCTTGGGAAGGGAAAGATCATAGAATGCTACACACCTAGTCCAGAGCTAGTTTGGGCTCCAAGGCAAAACCAATTTATTCCACCTAGCTCAGGAAGGGGGGAGTTCCATGAAGCTTCTAGCTCCTCATGTAATACATCCATAGAGGTAAAAGCTTCTACACAGCCTCCATCTATAGTAAGGGACCTCAATGAAGCTACAAAAGAATCCACACCTCCCAGTGTTCAAGAATCACCTGATAAACCACTTCAAGTTTGATCCTGGGAGAGTACCTTACCACCCTTGCAACTTGACGAGGCACCTAGGGTAATAGAAAACTACTGGCAAAAATCCTCACCTATTACCAATTGGAACAATTGGTTTCAAAGGGTGACAAGCTCATTTCAAATGGTATGATCTACCCAAGGAACGGGGGAGTGTTTGTGGACATCCATCATTCACTTGCTTCCCTCTGGCAACCTTTCTCCCTGACCTCTTAATCTCCGATCTTAGGGAATGTATATATAAAGCATTATACTCACAAAAACAAGATAAAAAAGTAAAAGAGCAAGAGCCATCACACAAATCATAAAAACAAATTATGCACAAAAACACGACCCTTGTAATATTTGCACTCTAACCATCATGTATTTGCGTGTACAGATATGGCTAGTACGCTAGAGTCATCCACTCCTGCCTTGGGTGAGAGGTACCCTCGTTACTTTTCACAAATATTTCACATGGTCTTTCCAGTGCTTGCATGTGAATGGGATTTGATAGGTACGCTAGCATGTGAGAGGAATTTTGAGGAGTTAGAATGGCTGATACGTCTCTTGACCACGTCTGATCCATACATAGTAGAGAGCATTTCTCCCATTGCACAAGCCTACCCTTTTGACCAAGATGACTATAGGCGTCTAGTGACCTTTTTAGTAAACATGGGCACCTATGATGAAGAAGAAAATTTACATGACTACACGGATGGCACATATGGTCTCATGGATGATGACTTTGTTTATCTCGACGACGAGGATAGGGGTTTAGCTTTAGGGTTTCCCCCCAACCTCTACAATATCCTATTCCCTTGACTCTTTAGGGGGAGTGCAAATAATTAGGTTAGGGTTCCTTATGTTTTTTGTTGTGTTCAATAAGTGTTGGTACCTTTTCCCACTAATGTGCCTTCTGGAGGTATTCCTTTTGTTTCCTAGTGTGTACAGGAGCGTGTTGCTATTGATAGGATTTGGACCTTCATGGAACCTTTCTCTCGTTCACACTTCAAATCAAGCGCGACCATCAACACAAACAGGTGTTTTATGTCCATTAGCATTGCCCTTATCTTTTTGCATCCATGTTTGTCTGCTTTGATTGTGATTGGTAGCATAATATTCAGCGCATTTGCTTAGTATCAAACATTTAATTCAATGTAATGTCTTGTCATAATCACTTGTCTAGGTTTAAAAATCAAGCAGTCCGACTAAGCTAATTTGACCAAGCTAGGTATTAGAAATCTTCTCTTAATACCATGGGGAATGCCTTCCTAATAAACAATGGTTACTTAGGTTCTTAATCCGATTTAGGCAGCATTGTGTGAAATGTACTAGGGCTTTCTAGTGGGCTTAACCCTATTGACCTTTAGCTTAAGTATTATAAAGGGAGTTTACTAATGTGATGAGCCTGGGGAGGGTGACAGTGTTATATGACCCCCCAAAGTTACAAAATTAAAATGCTGAAAATGAACAAACAAAAAATCAAAGTGCCACAATGTAAAATTTTAAGCTGAAGAGAAATCCCTGCTTAAATTGGTACTTCACTCACATGTATCGCCTATGGTACTAGAGCCCTAGAGGTTCCCAGTGTGGGCGCTTTTCCTTGAAAAGCAAAAAACCCAAGGCATACAAAATAGGCACACACATCAAAATTGAATCAATGTGAAAAGACTTTGGGGGGTCAAAGAAAAGGTAATCAGTCATGCGATGATTTCATGAGAAATTCCTTTTATCGTAGCTTAACTACAAGGTCTTCTAGGTATAGCCTCTAGTCAGCCCTCGAACATCAAATACTTGGCTCTCGCGATTAAACAACTTGATTGACCAGAAAAATTTGAGAAGTTACCCATGGTATTAATAGTCGAGCTCTAGTGCCTTTTGACCGTTAATTTAGCGACCCCGGACTTGTTTAATTTTTTACCTTTACATCTATTTATGCATTTGATTATATTGCAATGTAATGTTTATTGCTGACAAATTGTCTAAAGTTCTGTTACCAATCACTTTGTCTGTCTATTGCATATGATTTTTAATTGTATATGAGAATGCAATTATTGTGGCAATGTTGTTTGATTTTGCAGTGATTGAAGAAGGCTACGCACATCCATGTCGACTACTCTTCCATCTCGACGAACGAGCTTCAACTGGATAGCTTCCGAGGACGGAATCTACATCAGGAAGGGGGGCATGTTAACCCTCATGGCACACGGAAACCCTATGATCTATAAACGTTGTATTATTTAGAGTCAGGTACCGAGCTTGTCGGACCAATAGGAACAGGGTAAGGGTGATCGCCGATGACAGACGCACTCTAACTGGAATATTCAAGGAGTTAGTTGGCTAAGTATGGGCGCCCAAGTGTGAATGGGGTGAGCTCATATAAAAGCCACTAAACCTAATTTTTACTCATTCTCTCATTGTGCAATAGAATCTGCTCTTGCTCCATCTCCACCTTCTCCTTCACCATCTCCTTGTGTGTGTGTGTGTGTACGTGTGTGAGAGAGAGAGAGTGTGAGAGTGTGTGTGTGATCGAGCGTTGCGGCGGCACGACGGTGGCGAGGCGGTTGAGCGCGGCGTAGCGGCGTCTCCCTCTTCTTCGCGGCGCGGGAATCCTTCATTCGCAACTACGCAAGAAGGTGAGTGACACACCATTCTTCCTTGTGAGCTTGTCTGTTGTATGACTGTGTGCTAGGAGCCTTTGTGGCTCGCACACGACGCATAGCAAGTCCCTAGAAATAGGACATAGAAACCAAGTTCTCTCTCTGTGGAGCAAAGTGGAGGATTCACTGCAAGCTAGGAGGGAGAAAGGAAGAAAATGTGTGTGTGTGTGTACGTGAGAGAGAGAGAGAGAGAGAGAGAGAGAGAGAGAGAGAGAGAGAGAGAGAGAGAGAGAGAGAGAGAGAGAGAGATTGATACTGCAGCACCCTCTACCTGGACTGCCTGCTCACGGGGGGGGGGGGGGGGGAGAGAGAGATCCCCAGTAAAAACATTCACAACTTGGCAAGCACACGGAACTACCTTCTTCAAGAGCAAGTTGTCTCCAAGCATCAAGCTTCAAAGCCCTCGTGTCAGCTTGCACATCTTTTATATCATCTCAGCTAATAATGTCAAATGCGCACCTCATGGATAAGCTTACTAATAGAGAGAGAGCGAGAGAGCCGATTTCACTGCAGCGGCACGGCACCTGGGACCAGCACCCTGTTAGAATCTCTGTCTTGCGGAGGCGATGCTATCATGGTCTACAACGCATGTTGCACCACTACCACCCCCGCCTGCTTACGGGCCTGCGATCGATTGGAAAAAACTTGCTGAGGGGGCAACTACTTCCTTTTCATCGTGGAGGTCTCTCTTTCTCTCTCTCTCTCTCTCTCTCTCTCTCTCTCTCTCTCTCTCTCTCTCTCTCTCTCTCTCTCTCTCTCTCTCTCTCTCTCTCTCTCTCTCTCTCTCTCTCTCAAAGAGCGCGCGCTCTTTGAAAGAGTTGAGTTTTTGGAGTTTTTTTTTGAGAGAGAGAAACTCTCTCAGTACATGTGACTTACGAGCAGGCATGGTGAAGCATCATCCTGATGTGATAATGTGTCGCAAGTAGCCGAGCATCGCTATAGGGCGACTCTGCGAGAAGTGCGATGGCAAGTGTGTGACTTGTGATTCGTATCTGCGCCCATGTACTCTAGTTAGAGTGTGCGATGAGAGCAATTTTGGCTCTTTCCAAAAGCGCTGTGTCGTCTGTGGAGGTGAGTGCACCCAACAAGAGAAGAATAGAGATGGTTTTCCAAAATTGTGAACCTTGACAATGCCAAAACTGAATTGTTCACAAAGGGGAGTAAGCCCAAAGCTTTGCGGAAAGCTTCAAGCTTCTCACAAGACAATGCCTTTGTGAAAAGATCTGCAAGGTTGTCCTGTGTTGGCTCATAAGCCAAGCTGATCTCTCCTGCTGAGAGCCTCTCCCTGACATAGTGGTAATGCACCTCAATGTGCTTTGTGCAAGCATAAAAAATTGGGTTCCTCACAACTGCCAATGCACTCTGACTGTCAGTGTAGATGGTGTTGGCAGTGTCCTGTCCAACACCCAAAAATCATCCATAAGGAGTCTGAGCCATACACACTCAACCGTAGCTGTCAAGACTGCCCTGTACTCAGTCTCACAACTCAAAGTGGCCACAGTAGGTTGCTTCTTGCTCAACCATGATATACATGAACTGTCAAGCATGAAACAAAAACCATTTGTGGACACTCGCGTGTCAAAACAACCAGCCCAATCTGAGTCCGAAAAAGCATGTAAGTCTGGCGGCGATGATCCCCCCTTGGGATAAAATAAGCGAAGATGTAAAGTGACACTAAGGTAGCGGAAAATCCTCTTGACATCCTGCCAATGCTTAGACCCTGGGCTATGCATAAATTTGCTGACGTGTGAGACTGCAAACTGAATATCTGGCCTCGTGTTGCATATATAAATGAGGCAGCCAACAGAAATTTGATAAAGAGTGACATCAGCATGATCGCCAGCATCATGTAGACACAGTCTCCTTTCACAAAAGACTCAACAATGGCTGCATTTGTAGTGGAACCAGCATTTGCAGTGGAATCACCCTCTTTCTTCTTAGCCTCTTTGGCCTTCAACTTAGGACACGACCTGATCAAGTGATCATTAGCTTTACAATAATGGCAACGCATCTTCTTTTTGCCCTTATCACCAGAATTTCCAAACGAAGTGCTGCCAGTAGAAGCATTAGGAACAGAATTTTTGCCACTTGCAGCAGAACCATAAAAAGTGGTTGCATTGCTATTACCACCCTTTCTTTGAGAAGCAATAAAAGCCTGTTCAACTGCATGCTACGTAGTCCTATTTTTTCTGGAAAGTGACTCTTGCAACAGCAATGTGCATAATGCATCAAACTTGACAACTTCAGGATTTCCTTGGGTCATAAGTCTCCAAGTACTAGCAAAAGTCTGGTAAGAATCTGGTAAGGCATCAAGAACAGTCTGCACAAGGGAACTTTTTGAAATGACTTCACCTACAGAAATAAGCTGCTCATTGATATCCTTGACACTATCAAGGAAAGTGTCCATATCATCTTCCTCATGCATAATCTTCGACTCCAACTCTTTACGCAACAAAGAAATTTTAGCCTCATTGCGGCTTGTGTCATAATAATCAATATCTAATTCTCCTAAATGATTTTCTCATATTAAACTGGTCATTTAATGTGGGGAAGTGCCAAGGGAGAAAAAGCTAGAATATTGGTTAAGTTAGCAGACCGGCCACAGTAGGGATCCAAAGGAGGGAAAATAGGGATCCAAAGGGGGGGGCCATCTGCAAAAGAGCCATGTGAAACAATGGGCTAAAAAGACCCTAAGGTTCAGCCCATTAAGACTTCCAAAATGCTAAGGTTCCAAAATTCAAAGGTTGTGTCCAAAGGTCAACCTTAGGGAAAATTGGATGCTTAGTGTGTGCCCCAAAAAGTCTTTCTACATCCCTACATGGGAGGGGGCGAGCCCCAAAGCTAGGGGATGAGAGAGAAAGCCACACACACACACACAGGCTCCCTTTACACAAAGGGAATGAGGGACACATGTCAGCTCCCTAGGCCAGATGCCCACAAGGTGTGCCCAATTCCTATTGGAAGACCCTTGAAGTGGACCAATGAGAATTAGGCTAGAGTAAATCTAGTTTAATTAATTTAAAAACATTTAATAAAAGAAACCAATAAGAATTAAGTGTCCTAGAAGACTATTGGGCAGTCTCCCAAGGGGTCCAATGAGCATTCAGGAGCCCCATGGCTTGCCTGATTCCTATTGGCCAGGAGGCAAAGGGGTCCAATGAGAGTTTAGTTTAATTATTTAATTATCTAAAGCTCTCACAAAAGGGGAAAGGGGGACACATGTCAGAAGGCTATCACTTATGCTGCTTAATCCCTATTGGCTTGATCTGGGGAGGTCCAATGAGGCAAAAGCCACCAGCCTAACTTAGCAGCTAGGGCTCGCCCAAGAGAGAGAGGGGGCTGATTTTTGCTTGGCATTGACACACACACTCTCACACTTGACCATGTGTGAAGGGGAAAATACTCTATCTCCTCCCAAGCTTTAATGGAGAGCTCATCACCTACTCCAAGCTTGTGAGATAGAAGCCTACATCAACACTCTCTTGGCATGTGGATGCAAATCCAACCAAGAGCCAAGCTTCAATGCATGCTCATCTTCTCTACCAAGCTAATTACTAAGCTAAGCTATGCTAATATGAGTGATTATGTGAGGAGATGTACTTCTTTCTCGTAAGATACTTCTTTTTCCTCTCAATCTACTCTCATACCCTGCTAGCTCTCACCATCTTCGAAGGTGTGTGAGGTCTTGGGTCTGAGAACGGGGATAATTCAAGTTGTGTTTGATTAAGTGTTTTGCTTGGTGTATGAAGCTTCCATCTTCATTGCACTAGCTAGTCTTGAAGGAACACAAAGAATTGTATTGTACAATGTCTCTCTTGATGGGAGAAACCATAATACAAAGCCTTTTGGAGGGGGGACCGGCTCCATGCAAATCCGGTCCTCAACTGTTGTCAATAGCTTAATTGCTCTCTCTTTTGAAAGTATTGTCGATGCTATCTAACTAGGTGTTATGCTTTTTGTTGCTCTCTCCACCCAAGCACTCTTGTAATTCTCATTAGGAATCTATTCTAATGAAATGCCCACTATGTTCATGCTAATTTCCGCTACAAATAAGATTTTAGGCCATTAAATGTTACAGCTTGCATAAAGACCTGCTAGAATATCCCAAGCCTGTTTTGTAGATTTTGTTGAACAGATGTGAGGAGCAATGGTGCGCTTCACAGACAAGGCAATCAATGCATGGGCCTGCGCATCCTTTACATCCCAGCGAGCTTGTTCTGTCGTAGGCAAAACAACTCTAACAACAGCAATCCTTGCAAGCAAGACCTGCAACATCCTCAACATCGCCTACATCCTCAGAAACAGGACGTACATCAATGCCCTGCACAATGTTCCAGATGCCCTTTGACACAAGAACATGTTGCATCATATAAGCCCACATAGGGTAGTTGTCCCCATCCAACCTGTCCTCAGCAGCAGCAAACATCTTGAACACATCTGTGTTGTTGTTGTCATCCATGGTAAATGTTGCACCTGATGTGAAAACTGCCCAAAAATAGGAGAAACGGAACGGGAACAACACGTGCTATATAGCACAAACCGTAGAAGACTATAAGGCACATGTTATGCAGAAAATGGCACTAACAAAATTTCTGCACAAAATGACGAAATTGCTTGTGTAGACCTGCCTGTAGTCGAAACGGAGAAAGTGCGAACTATTTGTTGACCTGCGAACGCTCGCCAAAGCTCAATGAAATTGGAGAAAGTGAGCAGGCGTGTACTGGAGCAGCTGGCGACTAAGCCCAGGAGGACGCAACTGCTCTGATACCAATTGTTGGAATTAGGGTTGCAGAGAAAAGCACACAGCTTGGAGAAGACGAAGGAAGCTCAAGGCGCACAATAGAGAGTATATTACTTAGTGTGCAATGGAAAGATAGATAGCCCTAGAGTGATGGGCGTATATACAATGCTCGGGGGGAAAAACCTCCTAAGGAGGGAAAAATGCCCCGGTGGTCCTAGTGTGTTCACACACATCACTACCACATGTATATGGTAACAACGATCATCGTCCCCATAGATCCACGAACTTCAATTTGTATGTTGCATATTCATCCATACGTCCTTGCTTCAATTCCATCAACAATTGCCACAATTTCTCCGATGTGGTGCCTTCTCCAAAACACCTTAGAAATGTTGCTCTTAGTAGGCCCCACCTCTCCTTGGTGGCTGGCACCAAGGTGTTGTACCATGATCTTGCTTCCACTTTCATTAGTAGTGGAAAATTATGCAGACGTGAAGCATTGTCATCCCTTCCAGAGACGATGTGAAGGATTGGGGGGCTGGCCTCTACAACACCTCAAACCAACACCAAGAAAAGAGGATGAAGAGTATAGCTCTCTCGAGATAATATGGGCTGATCTTCTCTCTTTAATTTTCTCAATTTCACACACACTCAACCTCGACTAGCCTCGATTAGCTCCGACTAGCTTCCCTCTACACCACTACAACTCCCACTACACTCCATTGCACTCAAAGACACCAAGGAAGCAATAAAATCAAGGAAAAAAGTGAGAAAAAAACCATGGAAATCTCTGCACTTTTGACCATAACTCAAAGAGCTTCACTTCTTTTCAAACGCCCTTCCATGTGCTAGTAGGGCTTCCATAGGCGCTTCCATATATACACATAGCTTGACCAAAACCCACTCAAATCAAGCTTAATTTGAAAATCCACAAAGTTCAGCAAAAAAAATCAAAAAAGGTGATGGAAAACTTGGGGGAAACCTTGCCCTTTGATATATGTACAAGCAAGGCATTGCAGCACATAGTTTACCCTCGACTAGCTGCACCACAAGGAGCTGCACACACCATAGCCACCATACCTCAAAACAAGATGAAGAGAGGTCAATATGCAGAGCTAAGCACCCAATTTCATCAGCCCATTGAGGAGAGACACACTCTCAACTCACCACATCGGGCCCTCGACTAGCAAGACAGGCTGCTCTACTCCCAAACGCCTCTATCCCTCGCGGCAATCAGGGCTTCTTGCTTCTAGATCTTCCTCTGTCAAATCCCCCACTCACACACGACCTCAAGCTGATAAAAACTCAGTTTTGTTCATATTTTTCAAGTACTAAGTGACTCTTTCAAGTCTCAACACGTCTATGTACAAAAACAGTAAAACTATGCACCCCGCACAACTGGCCCGCATGCGTAGAGATAGCTGGCACACACCGCGTTTGTACACTTTGTACAAGCATGCTTTATTTACATATAAGGGAACCAAAAGCATTAAAAAACCCTTTCCAAAGTCTTTGGGGTGGCTTGCATCATTCCGTAAAAACACGTCACATATTGCCCCCCCAACAAGCATGGAACACTTTCAAGTGTTTCATGTACATTTCTTGCTTCATCACATGATTCTGGTCACATAAGGCCTGATTCGGATCCCATTGACTCTTGCCTTATGCATCTTTCCATCCAAGTCCTTGAGCTGATAGCTTCCATTATCATACACCTTATGCACCACAAAAGGACCTTCCCACTTTGCCTTGAACTTTGTTTGAAAGGTATTGTCCAAAGCACTATTATACCTCATAACCAACATGCCTTCACATAGCCCTTTTTCCTTTATCTTTTCATTGAATACATCAGCCCTTATTCTTCCCAAGTCTTCATAGTATCTAATGGCACTTTCTCTATCCAACAAGAGGCTATGCATAGATTCCAGTCTCTCTTTTACATGCTCCTCCTCAACCAAACTATGCTTCAAAATGAACTCCAATGAAGGAAGCATCACATTAATCAGCATAACACACTCTTCTCCATATACCAAATGAAATGGAGTGAAGCCCGTGGATGATTTTTGAGTCACTCTACATGCCCACAATGCCCTCTCCAAATACATATCCCAATCTTTTGGATGTTCTTCCACAAGCTTGAACAATATCTTCTGTAAAACTCCATTGAATGCCTCCACCAACCCGTTGCATTGTGGATGATAAGGAGTAGCATACCTATGTTTGATCTCTAATTTCTCCACCAATTCAGTGATAAGATCATTCCTAAACTCTTTCCCTTGATCACTTACAAGCTCCAACGGCACTCCAAATCTACAACATATGCAATCAAAGATAAAGCTGCATACATCTTTGCTTGTAGCCCCTCTACTAGCCTTTGCTTCTGGCCATCTTGTCATATAATCCACTGCACTAAGTATGTAGTGCTTCCCATTTCTAGTGCTTGGAAGAGGACCAATTACATCCACACCCCACTTCTCAAAAGGTCCATAGCTTACAATGTGTCTCAAAGGCTCAGGCATCAGCTTTCTCTTTTGATATATTTGGCACTCGTGACAGCTTCTACACCAATGCACAACATCCCTATTCATACTTGGCCACATAAGTTGAGCATTCAATACTTTCCTTCTTGTAATTTCCACTCCAAAATGGCCTCCACATCCTTCCTCATGACATGCTTTTAAGCAATCAAAAACTTCATCATGGTAGAGAACTCCTCTCATGACACCATCAGCCCCCTTGTAATACATTTTCTCTCCAATCAAGACATACCTCATAGCTCTTCGTGTGATTGCATGCCTTTGTTGAGAAGCCAATCCCTTTCTTGCAAAACCCGTTTGCAACACATGTTCTTCCTCATGGAGGGATTCCCTTCCAAGATACCTTGGCTCTCTAATTATCACCGCATGCACATCCTTTGTGAACACCTGTTCCTCCAACTCATGAGCCCTTATATTCATATTTCGTGGTACATGCCATATTTGAAAGGAAGTAAAAGACTTTAACAACTTACTCACTTTGAAAAACCAGCCCTTCATGCCTTCTTGATTTACCTTCTAGGTACCTTGAACTTGCCGCACAATCAACATAGAATCATCTTTGATTAAAAGCCTCCTTACATGTCTTTTGACACATTCTTCCAGGCCCAAATAGAGGCTTGCATACTCAGCCTCATTATATTTACTCTTTACATCCACTTCTTGGCTTCCAAACCAGCACTCAATGCCATTTTTATCCACAAATATATAACCAATAGTGCCCTTATTAATGCTCCTTTTGAAAGCCTCGTCAAAGTATAAGGTACCCTCTACATCCTGAAGCTCCACATGCATAGTTGGGCTTGGTGCTATCTTCTTTTCCAAATCTTTCTTCAACTCACTCCTTGCATGAATCTCTTTAAAAGTGAGCATATCCACCATATTTGCTCTCACACTATCCTCCTTACTAAAGCTCATGTCAAATTGTTGCAAGCTAAGTATCCACTTTTGCAATTTAGGACTATCCCCATGATACCTTAGTGCATGAGGTAATAAAATACATGATGTTAACACCACAAAAGGATTAAAAATAAGATAAGATTTCAGCCTTTTTGTTGCATATACCAATGCCCAAACCAATTGCTCGATCTCATGCCAAGATTTTTGTGCATCATTCTTCACTTTGCTTATGTAGTAAACCGGCCTCATATAAGATTGCTTTTTTTCTTTTTGCATCAATACTGCACCAATAGCATGCTCACCCACGCTCAAGCTCAAATAAAACATTTCATCCCAACAAGGAGGCATCATCAAAGGTAATGTAGATAGCTTTTCCTTGACGTCCTCAAAAGCTGTTTGCTCATGCTCCGTCCAAAGGAAAGGGTCTTTTTGTGTTGCTTCTTGCAAAGGGTGTACATATTCAGCAAGCATACAAAAAGACCTTGACAAGTACCTTAGCTTTTGTACAAAACTCATCAATTCCTTTGTACTTTTAGGACTCTCCATCATAAGCAAACATTCCACTTTTGCAGGATCTGGAGCTATCCCATTCTCACTTACCTCATGGCCAAGAAGTATCACTCTAGCTCTTGCAATTTTACATTTCAAAGGATTGAGTTGACCCCCATCATCATCAATCCTTTTAAACACCATATCAAGATTTTTCACATGAAGCATTCTATCACTGTAAACACAAAAATCATCCATAAAGACTTTTACAAAGCTTCCAAGGTAAGGCCCCAATACTTTGTCCATCCAACTTTGGAAGCTCGCATAAGAATTCATCAAGCCAAAGGGCATCACCCTATAGCAAAACACTCCCCATGGGGTCAAAAAGTTGGTCTTCTTTTGATCTTCATATGCAATCCCAATTTGAAAATACCCACTGAACCCATCACATACCGAATATCTCTCATGACCTGCAACAGTGTGCAAAATCTCATCCTGAAAGAGAAGGGGATAGTGATGCCGCTTTGTTGCCGCATTCAATGGCTTATAGTCCACACATATTCTCCATTTATTTCCCTTTTTTGGGACTATAACCACAGGGGAAACCCATTCTGCATCATCCACAAGGTAGATAAAACCAGCTTGCAAAAGCTTACTCACCTCTATCTCCAACACCTTTCGTTGAATGGTGCCCAATCTCCTTAGCTTTTGAGCAACAGGCTTTGCACCTTCTTTAAGCTTTATTTCATGAACAACACTCTTTGTTCCCCTCATTTGAGCATAATCTTTGGCAAACAACTTGGGATACTTATCAAACAATGTGTCATATGCTTCTCTCTCACGACTAGTCGGGTCACGTGCAAGCATATCCATTAATTCAGCTTTTGGTACATTCGGCTCATGATCAGCCCCATGGTCATTTTCTGATCTCATAGCATCCCCTTTATCACAATTTTCATCATATACATGTATCCCACAAAGATATACATCAAGATCAAGAAGACTTTGATCATAAACCTCATCGTCAGTACATGTAGAGGATGCACTAGAAGAACTGTCACACATGTCATAAGTGGATGGCGATAAATCTTGATGCATAGCTGGTTCATCATCAATTTCCAGCACCTTACATGTTTTCATATCATATCTAATCCTCTTCTCTTTAGTCCTGTCCACAAAGAGGTCAATACATCCCCTGTACCAGTCCTGTCGTGACCTCATAGCAATCAACCAAGGTCTACCCAATATAACTGGATATGCCCCAAGCTTTGCAGGCATCACATGAATGTCCATGACATCCCTTTGACCCAAAACATTAAGCTCAAAGTCATGAATAACTCCCAAACATTTCACTCTACTACTATTTGCCATCTTCACACTGAACAAGGATTTGCCTGTAAGCTGCAATCCCAATTGCTGCATTGTTTCCTCTGTCATAACGCACACTTGGGCTCCACCATCCATGTACACCTTATTCACCCTCCTTCCATGTATCCAAGAATCAACCACATGCAAAACATCAGTAACTTTATGAAGCTGCACTACATGTGCATCGCGTGTCTTTACCTTCACCCTTCTAACACTAGCTAGTTTATGCCAGTGCCTTCTCATACTTGAGCTCAAATGCAAGAGTTGCCCATATGATATGTCGGCCCTCTTTTTCTTCAAGTCTTCTAAGAGATTGTATGATGATTGACCCTTCCCAAGCTGAAAATCATCCATGCCTATCTTCCTTCTTCTTGCCCTTACCTTTGCCTGCTTACTACTTTCAGCCTCTTCCATAGGTGCCTTGCCTTTATCTACATCTCTCCTTGGCTTTGTCCTTGCTCTTTCCTCTTTGAAAATTCCTTCACTCCCTTATTTTTGTGCCCTTGTTCTCTTATTTGCAAAGACATCAACCTCATCATCTTCATCTCTCTCCTCAACTGCCTCCAAAATTCCTACGTTAAATTGTGGAGGTGCTTGAGCTTGATTTTGTCCCTGTTGTTGTGCAAGTCCTTGACCTTGGAGAGGTTGCACATTTCCATTTACATTGCCTTCATTAACTATTTGTCTTTGTATGATAGGATATATACCTCCTGGCTCTCTCCTTGGTTGATTGCAATTGGGCGATATATGCCCTCTCTCCCCACATTTGTAACACATCACATTATCACCTCTATTCCTTTGAGGCCGTTCTCCTTGAGGTCTTCTTACTTGTTGTTGGATAGCTTGCATAGCAAGGTTGAGGTTTCCTATTTGCTCTGTCAATCTTTGATTGTCTTGGTGAAAGGATTCCTGTCCTCTATTGTCCACTCTTGGAGCTTCTACATGGATTTCCCTTTCAACATGCATATCCAAAGGCAAAGGTTCGACCACATTATTTGTTGATACATAACCATCCCTTTGATGTACATTTGCTTCTCTTTCCCTATTTGCCATTTCATGCCTTCTCACCTTCTTTCTCCATTGCTCTCTAGCAACCTTTACTGCCTCATTGTAGGTCCCTGGGTCCTTGAGCTCCACCTTGTCTCTAATGCTTTGATGTAAGACAACCACAAACCTATCTTTCTTCAAGAAATCAGGGGGCATTTGATTCTCTTCAAGTCCCTTTATGATCTTTCTCCAACAAGCTTCAAACCTGCTTATGTGCACATTGATGTCTTCATGTTCTCCTTGTTGCAGCTTGCTTAGCTCTCTCCACAAATACTCAGGATCATCCTCCTTCTCAAACTCTTCTCTCAAGGCATGAGAAAGAAGATTCCAATCTCCCTTTACACCACCTTCAAGCCTATCTTCATACCATTCACGTGCTTCACCTTCAAGTAGCAGACTCACCAAACGTACCTTGAATGCACCATCGTCCCTATTGCTCTTCAATGCAATCAATTCGATCCTTCAGATGAACTTGTCCACATCTTATCCTTTCCCACACTTGAAGACTTCATACCCATCTCCCGCCATAGGCCTTGAGTTGATCTTCAAATGGATGCCAATCTGTAGATCAAAACCCTGTTAGAAGGATTCTCTTCTCCTCCGTGGGGGCACCAGTTTATGTGAAGGATTGGGGGGCTGGCCTCTACAACACCTCAAACCAACACCAAGAAAAGAGGATGAAGAGTATAGCTCTCTCGAGATAATATGGGCTGATCTTCTCTCTCTAATTTTCTCAATTTCACACACACTCAACCTCGACTAGCCTCGATTAGCTCCGACTAGCTTCCCTCTACACCACTAAAACTCCCACTACACTCCATTGCACTCAAAGACACCAAGGAAGCAATAAAATCAAGGAAAAAAGTGAGAAAAAAACCATGGAAATCTCTGCACTTTTGACCATAACTCAAAGAGCTTCACTTCTTTTCAAACGCCCTTCCATGTGCTAGTAGGGCTTCCACAGGCGCTCCCATATATACACATAACTTGACCAAAACCCACTCAAATCAAGATTAATTTGAAAATCCACAAAGTTCAGCAAAAAAAATCAAAAAAGGTGATGGAAAACTTGGGGGAACCTTGCCCTTTGATATATGTACAAGCAAGGCATTGCAGCACATAGTTTACCCTCGACTAGCTTCACCACAAGGAGCTGCACACACCATAGCCACCATACCTCAAAACAAGATGAAGAGAGGTCAATATGCAGAGCTAAGCACCCACTTTCATCAGCCCATTGAGGAGATACACACTCTCAACTCACCACATCGGGCCCTCGACTAGCAAGACAGGCTGATCTACTCCCAAACGCCTCTATCCCTCGCGGCAATCAGGGCTTCTTGCTTCTAGATCTTCCTCTGTCAAATCCCCCACTCACTCACGACCTCAAGCTGATAAAAACTCAGTTTTTTTCATATATTTCAAGTACTAAGTGACTCTTTCAAGTCTCAACACGTCTATGTACAAAAACAGCAAAACTATGCACCCCGCACAACTGGCCCGCATGCGTAGAGACAGCTGGCACACACCGCCTTTGTACACTTTGTACAAGCATGCTTTATTTACATATAAGGGACCCAAAAGCATTAAAAAACCCTTTCCAAAGTCTTTGGGGTGGATTGCATCATTCCGTAAAAACACGTCACAACGACGCATGCTATCTCAAGATTATCCAGGAAATCCGACGCATCTTCCATTACCTTACCCATGAAGGTTAAGAAAGAAACATTTGCCATTGGAAAACACAATTTTCAAACTCTTTTTATTTTTATTTTTACACAAGTAGCTTAGAGGCTTATAGCGGCTTCCTTACAAGGTTGGGTGGATATATCAAAACAGGATGAGAATTGAAACATTAAAGGAGTGATGGTAATACAACACGAGAAGGATAATGGGGTTTGGGGAGCTAAGGATCTCTCATAGCACCTCAACACCAAATAAGAACACAATATTTTGTTGATAGATGATCTTCCTATCTACATATATACGTACGTGCATGTGCTACAGAAATCTAAACGAAAAAGTTGTTGGTCCGTTATCCATGATGCACAGAGTGTAGAGTACACTTATACCCTTACCATGTCAATGTTGACAAGTCGGCACATCCAAAGGAGGTCATCTCCCTTCATATGTTCCACCTTCCCTTCATTGCTTGGCACGTATGGAGTGATGGCAATGTGTTTGACCACCTGTAGCCTTTTAGCTAGCAACAATTACAAGTGATTATCGTAATTGGCTAGTTGCATGAATTCCACACCATTTAACTGTACCTCATCTCCAATTCATTGGGTTTCTCTTGTGGTAGACAGTTTCTCCACAATGAGCTGTATGGAGAGAGGAGAAAGACCCTCTACCTGCCTTCCAAAATAGCGAGGACAGTCACCAAACCACTCCTCTCCAAGGCATGGAAACCTCCTTATCACCTCCTCTTCAAGGTTGTCGAAGTGAACTAGCAACACTTGCATGCGTGTCACAAATTGATAGGGGATCTTTTGTTGCTTTACTTTGGATGACCTTATTTTTGGCATCCTAGCCATGATTTTGCTTTCCAAACTCAAAGCACTCGCATGGCTACGTGTTTCTCCTTCCTTGGGGGTCATGTGATTTAGGATTGGCCTAGCCCTCCATTTTCCTTAGCACAAGCAGCCCCTTTGGGCCACGTAGGATCATAGGCTACACTTTTATTTTGAGATTCCTTAGGGAAGAGAGGCTTCACTAACCTCTTTCCTTCCTTAATATGGATGATTTATTTGCGATGGACGTCGATGTAGAGGATTTCTACTTCTCCTTTACTTCCATTGATGACACTCATTGATAGAGTGCGGTGGGTGATGGCAATGAGAGTAGCGTGATGCCCTCCCTCTAGTGTGGCTCTTGATTTACAATTAAAATAAGAGCTGCAAGATGGAGAACTTACTTCCTGGATGTTGACGATGGTGTATTTCGACAGCAGCATTTTGATGAAGGCGCTTCTCTAATTTCTTCCTCCTCCATTCTCTAATTGGAGAATTCTTGCATCCACTCGTCCATGTTCGATGATGCGCATCATTTTTAGTGTTGTAAACTGAAGGGTTTTGAGAAGCCCTCCTCCATGGGGGTACCAAATGACAAGCACAAGCGCAAGATGGGACCCAACAGCCTCTACGCCAAGACCGTGCACGCAAAACTTGTCATCGGGAGTGAACAGGGGGACACCACCTAGCTTTTAGCGGCTAGGATGCGGACAACAACTATTCAAATAACTCTAACACAACACACCATAGAGAGAGAGATACATAGATATATAGATAGATAGATAGAGAGAGAGAGAGAGAGAGAGTTGAAAGAGATGGAGACGTAGACGTAGATGATGAATACCCCTTGAGATGTAATGAAAAACTTGATTCAAGGTGGTATTTATAGAACCCTTTTTTTTAGCGAGATGGAGACCGCAGAGAGAGAGAGAGAGAGAGAGAGAGAGAGAGAGAGAGAGAGAGAGAGAGAGAGAAGAGAGAGAGAAAGAGAGAGAGAGAGAGGGAGGGAGAGAGAGAACCTATAGTGCATTCTCTAGGGAAATTTCATATGTACAGAGTTCCTACTCATGTGCATAGTGACCCTTGGAGTCAGTGTGTGTGCATGGCTTCTCTTTCAAGTGCTACTCTGATAGTGACCTCTCACTGCTCTTTTATAGGTAAAGGTTGCATTAGTTTAGCATAAACTGATTAGGTTTAGGGCCCTAAGTTGGAGAGACAAAGCAAGCAGCTGGGTCTCGGATGGTTGACTGGTGCTTTGTTTTGGGAGAAATAAGAAAATGATATTCTCCTAGGTGGACCTAGGGAGAGGTGGAATATACAAAAGGTTTTTTACAAAGTTTGGCTTGGAAAAATGGAAAATGGATTACCCTACGGATATTTACTAAATAAGTGCATCATGGAAGAGATGTCGACAAATCGTAGGCTTTACTGGTACGTCGGTGTAGCACGCTTGTCAATTTTGGTGACAGCTGGGGCATGCCTTTGACGTCTTTCTTTGAATCGTTGTCACCATCGCATGATTTCGGTGTCTTTTGTTGATGCGTCGACGTCCGTTTTTGTTTCTTTTTTGCTTCCGTGCGTGCCATGTGTGTGCATTGTTGGTGTGTATGGTGTATGTACATGTATGTGCTTGTGAGTGTGTGTGTGTGTGTGTGTGTGTGTGTGTCATGTGTGTGTGTGTGGAAAGAGAGAGAGAGAGAGAGAGAGAGAGAGAGAGAGAGAGAGAGAGAGGGGGGGAGGAAGAGAGAGAGAGAGAGAGAGAGAGAGAGAGAGAGAGAGAGATGGAGTGTGAGAGATAGAGAGAGAGCTGAGATTGAGAGAGAGAGAGAGAGAGAGAGAGTGTGTGTGTGTGTGTAGGAAAGTGTGTATGTGCTTATGAGTGTGTGTGTGTGTGTGTGTGTGTATGAGATCTCGGTGAATCACAGGCTTTACTGTTGTGTCAGTGTAGCACGCTTGTCAATTTCCATACCGGTTGGGGCATGCCTTTGGCATATTTCTTTGAATTGATGTCACCATTGCGTGATTTTGGTGTCTTTTGTTGCTTTTTCTGCTTCCATGCGTGCCGTGTGTGTGCGTTGTTGGTGCGTATGGTGTATGTATGCATTAGGAAGAGAATGGGGTCTAGAAGGGCCTCTTTATTTCGTAGTTTAAGGAAGTCAAACATTTAGCATTAAGAAAGTAACCAAAGGAAAATTGTATCAACTAGACCCCGATTCAGTCAAAAATGCAAAATTGACCTATCTCTCAAAGGAACAGCTTGAAGAGCACAATTCCACAGTGTTCACCGGTAGATTCAAGAGCGAGGAAGGACATCAGCTAGAACTGCAACTTCTCCAAAGAAGTATATGATGTAGCCGCAAATCCCTAGACCAAAGAAACCAACCAAAGGCTAGGACTCAGCGATTTTCTACGAACAAGAGCCGTGTGGAGTGGACTTCCAAAAGGCTTATGAGCTTTTGTCCACGATCAAAGAAGATGGAACCGCTCAAATCTCTGATCCACAAGGGAATAAGGATGAAGTAGTGATTACCAAGGAGATAGTGACAGAAGCACTCAAACTGCCAACAGAAGGAATGACAATGAGGGCAAGAGATAGAAAGACCACCGAAAATTTCACCAAGGAAACCGCTAGAACTTTCACCAAGGAAACCGCCGCGGCCACATTTGCCGACCTCATCCACAAACAGGTGGAAGAGCCCGCAAGGTTGTACCATCAGCATTTCCACTTCCTTGCTAAAAGACGGCCCACGTATACAACACCAAATCATGTGATTGCCACGACCTTTACGCAAGTCCTCAAATCAACCACTAGGCAACTAATTGACCATGCACAGTATGTTTTGTCCACATTGAAAGGGGCAAAGAAAGAAGGAAAAATCACATATCTGGGTGCACTAGAGGTTCTGACCAAGATTGCCTACCATGCTATTGGAATGGCCGACAACTTGCCACCTTCCCCATATCAGAACACTTGGATAGTGTCAGCACACCCTTCCCCTCGAGCTACAAGATCTGCCAAGAGATCATAAAGTCTGATGAAGAGTCGGCTGAGAGCTCGCTAGAACGGCACAACAGTGAAAGCTCAGATAACGAGGAAAAAAGAGCACAACGGGTAGAAATGAAGAGAAAATCTATGGCAGCACACCAGGAGGAACCTGTACAAAAGCAAGCCAGAATTGAAAGAGAGAAGCAATCTTATGAACGCAACCACCAAGCACAAGGCAAGGACCCAGCAAAGTGGGTACCCATTGAGCTGAAAGGACCAAGAACCAAGCATCATACCAGGAAGCAAACTGAAGATCCCACGGAATCCCTGGAAAAGATGTATCAAGAAGCAAAGCCTTGAAGCTAAAGGAAGCCCAAGAAGCGGCGAGAAAAGTGAAAGAGGTTGTAGAACAGCAAAAGCAAGCAGAGGAAACAACTAAACAAGGAGCGAAACAACATGATCAAGGTGATGTATCTCCACGTTCTTCTTCACCCTTTTTTGAACAGCATGATCATCCCATGCCGAGCCCATCACCTTCACCAACAAGCAAAGCCACAGAAGTTGAACACACAAAAGAAGCAGGGCATGAACAAAGAGAAGTAGTTGAACCGGCACAACAGGCAGATGAATCTACACAAGAGCAACACAAAGAACAAGAGCCAGAGGACAACACAAAGTTTGAGGAACCAAGAGAATAGAAGATTGAAGAAACACCCTCTATCTCAACATAGCAAGAGAAGGCCGAGGCATTCACGAAGCCTCGGGATGACAAAATGGCAGAAGATCAGCCCCCACAGCCACAAGGGCAACAGTAACCAGCAGCCATGACGCCACCAAAGGACACACAAGAATCTGCAAAAACATCAAGTCAATCGGCACGAAACGAGGATTGGCAATCAAACGACGAAGTGATCCTGCAAGTTAATGAGTATGCTAAGCAAATGCAGGACATGAGTGAATGACTTTGCTCAGCAACACTTAGCCGTAGTACAAGGGCCAAAGAACTAGAAATGGTGATTGATGCACTCCAAGGGAAGTTAGAAAACCAACTAAACATCATCATTGATCTACAAAGGCAAGTGCAAGGCTTCAAAGCAGAAGCTGAACAACATCAGCTTGCAAGAGATAAGCAGCAAAAAGAGATGAAGGAGCTTGGTGAATTGCTTACGAAATTGTTAGATGCATGCAAAGCAAAGGATGAATAGCTAACACAAGTCACTAATGAGCTTCTAACTACAATTCTATCAGTTCAAAAGATTCAGGTTCAGTTAGATGTAGCCAATGCCTCTCTACAATACTCAAAACAAATAATAAATGATCAGGCAATTTTCCTGCGGCAAATCAGAGAAAATCCCATAGTGGCCTTGATCAAAGGCACAGACGAGGTCTACAAGGCATTAGAGAAGAAGAATAAAGACCTCAAGCTGGAGCTTAAAATGGAGCAAACTCAGCGCAGAGACCTGGCTTTGATGCGGTTTCAAAGAGAAGATGAGCTGCTGAAAGAAATAGTAGAGCTTAGAAGAGTCAACTAGTTATTGAGAGAGGGACGGTCAGAAACCCAAGAGGAGGCAGGCACTTCCGAGCAACCACATATAGAGATCCCCTCAATTACTTTCATTGAGATGGAGACAAAGCCACTTGAAGAGCCAAGTGGCAAGAAGGAATTTCAACTACGCATTATCGAAATAGACATAGTGCCAATGGTCTAGCTCTCAAAGGCTGAGGAAGATGCGATGAAGGAAAACATTACACAAGAGGTAGATGAGCAGAGGAAGGCAGCAATGGATTGGGAGCTGAGAGTTCTTCACTCTGTCAACGTTACACAACTAACTCCCAATAAAATCAATGTGCAATGGAACCAACAATCCCTACCCTACCCTCTAATTAAAGTGGAGCTGCTACAAGTTAAAGAAAGGCTTTACATTGACATGCAAGTCAAGGACACAGATCAAGACCACCCGAAGTGGAGGCTGAGCTAGTTGAACAAGAATCCAAGGTACTTGATTCTGTTCACAAGAGCACCTCCGGCCCTGCAAAAGGATCCTACTTTCTGTCCTGTACCAAGAATAAGGACTTGGTAAGCACACGAGGCACTAGTAAAGAAGCGGCCAACTTGGCTGAATTACCCCAGATTGCCTGCTCCAACAAATGGATCATTGACGGAAGAGTACATGGTGAAAACCCTAACAGGCGCCATGTCCTTCTTCAAAAGTCTACCAGATTTATCATATGCAATATTATACAAAATTTGTCGAATGATGCTCGCCTGCATCGAAGTATTCCATGAGCCAGAGCAAGCATCAAAGGAGTTTCCTACCAATATGTCTTGTTTAGCTTGCAGAGAAGGAGGTCGCAGAGCTCTCTCTCCACCTCTCTGGTTCAGCTCGCAGCATAAGAGGTCGCAGAGCTCCCTCTCCACTCTCGCATTCAACTCACAGGAGCGCTCTCTCTCTCTCTCTCTCTCTCTCTCTCTCTCTCTCTCTCTCTCTCTCTCTCTCTCTCTCTCTCTCTCTCTCTCTCTCTCTCTCTCTCTACTACGACTGGAAGGTGCTCGAGCGAAATAAAAGAGGCGGCCTTCATATTTGACATGTTCACTTTCAATTGGACCCTCAGCCAGAGCAATCAGATAAATTCTCTCTCTCTCTCTCTCTCTCTCTCTCTCTCTCTCTCTCTCTCTCTCTCTCTCTCTCTCTCTCTCTCATCGGAGCAGGTAGAACTTGACACGTGGCAAGAGGGGCGGGATCCCTCCCCCTTTTATACTAGCATTGGAATGTTCAAGGGACGTCCACAGAACACAGCAATAGGCTTGTATGTCCTTGTCGCTTCCACAATTTTGATTGACTACACCCGGTAACCATGCGCCTCTCTCTCTCTCTCTCTCTCTCTCTCTCTCTCTCTCTCTCTCTCTCTCTCTCTCTCTCTCTCTCTCTCTCTCTCTCTCTTTGTGTGTGTGTGTGCGCAGCATCTGTTCTCTCTCTCTCTCTCTCTCTCTCTCTCTCTCTCTCTCTCTCTCTCTCTCTCTCTCTCTCTCTCTCTCTCTACTACGACTTGAAGGTGCTAGAGAAAAATAAAGGAGGCGGCCTTCATATTTGACCCATTCGCTTTCAATTGGACCCTTAGCCGGAGCAATCGGATAAATTCTGTGTGTGTGTGTGTGTGTGTGTGTGTGTGTGTGTGTGTGTGTGCAGCATCTGTTATTACAACTGATATGACCCGATCGAAAGCATGTGTGTGGTTAGAGGTTGGTGTGGAGGTGTTCCATGCACGTTCATCATCGACACACACGCACAAACACAGAGCATGAGAGCAAAATGGCATACTTGATGTTGCGCTCACACACAATTTCTAGAGCCTGTTGATGATGGTGATGACGGTAATGTTGAAGATGGATGTGCTGCTAATGTGTCTTATTCAGCTTGCAGCACAGGAGGTGATCTTAGAGCTCTCTCTCCACCTCTCGCGTTCAACTCGCAACACAGGTCGAGGTCGCAGAGCTCTCTCTCCACCTCTCTGATCGTTCAGCTCAGAGGAGCTCGCTACCAATGTGTCTTGTTCAGCTTGTAGAGCAGGAGGTCGCAAAGCTCTCTCTCCACCTCTCGTTCAGCTCAGAGAAGCTCGCTGCCAGTATGTCTTGTTTAGCTTGCAGAGCAGGAGGTCGGAGAGCTCTCTCTCCACCTCTCTAGTTCAGCTCACAGCATAGGAGGTCGCAGAGCTCTCTCTCCACTCTCGCGTTCAACTCACAGGAGCTCTCTCTCTCTCTCTCTCTCTCTCTCTCTCTCTCTCTCTCTACTACGACTTCAAGGTGCTAGAGTGAAATAAAGGAGGCGGCCTTCATATTTGACCCATTTGCTTTCAATTGGACCCTCAGCTGGAGAAATCAGATAAACTCTCTCTCTCTCTCTCTCTCTCTCTCTCTCTCTCTCTCTCTCTCTCTCTCTCTCTCTCAGCCGTTTTTTGACCTAGTAGACAGCAGTTTACTCTTTTGACCATAACTTGCTCATCCGAACTCCGATTTAGGTGATCTATAGCCTCAATCGAAGAGCACGAAGCCCTCTACGCATTGATGTAAAGATAGAATTTTTCTGTGTAATGGAAGGCTTTGCTGTAACAGCATCTCAGAACTGAAAAAACTGTCAAAACTTTGCGTTTTTGTTGCCGACTTGAAGGCAATGTCAGACAAAACTCGCAAGGGTGGAAAAGCCACACTCGCCATGGAGAATGATGCAAAATCTCCAAGGAATTTGGATGCTAATCCAACCACATCATCTACAACAATGGAAGCAATGATCATGGCTTACTTGATCTCGTTACAAGAAACCGTCAACAAACAAGGTGAAGAGTTGCGCGCACTTGCAATGGAGAATGGTACTTTAAGAGTTCTCATTGTGGAGAATGAGCACCTCAAGAAGGTTCTTGAAATGCAAACAACACGCTTGATGCATCTTGAGACTGAAGTTCAAGAATGTAAACGCTCTCTTGTTGACATGAATGTATTGAAAGAGCGCTTGAGCAAAGTTGAGAGTGATCATGTATTGAAAGAGGAAACAATAGATACAATACGACATGATGTATGTGAGATGAGAAATGCATCCAAATCATGGGCTGATATATGTAAGGATAATGTGGTTTCTACATCTCCTATCACGCAAGCCGTTGTCCAAGCAAAGAATGTAGAGAATGTGGACACTCAAGAATTGCACGAACGACAAAAACGCTCAAAGAACATCGTCATTCGTGGAATCAAGGAGGAAAGCATGGAAACACCCCAATCTCTTGCAGTTGCTATTGAAGAGTTTTTTGCTACACACTTTGGCATGTCAGGAATCATGGCTTATGGTGCACATCGAGTTGGAAAACAAGGAGTCCCTCGCTCGGGAGAAAGACCTATTGTATGTACCATGGTTGATGAGGTAAAGAGAAAGATCATCCTTGACAATGGTTGGATCTACCTCAAAGGAACGGGTTGTAATGTATATGAGGATCGCACTCTTATGCAACAAAATGTACGTCGCAAAGCATATGAGGAAAGAAGCAAGAAGGTTAAGGTATCATCTCATGAAGAGAAGCCACTTGAGGAGGATGCAAGTCCACCCAACAAATAGGGACACATGATCTATGAGACCAACTCACGCTTGCGAATAAGCTTTTGGAATTGTAACGGGTATCCATGGAATGCGGGAATTGGCATTGATGAGCTTACCAATGACTCCGATGTGATACTTCTTGTCGAAACATGGGAGCATGATGCGCAACGAATTCTTGGATTTGACAAATACGATGTGCATTCTTTGATGTGGGCAAAAAATGCAAAGCAACGAAGAGGCCAAGGAGGCGTAGCATGTATGACCAAAAAGGGTTTGAAAGATGTTTCCATTGTCAAAGAAGATAAGTATAAACGCTACTTATGGCTGAAAATCAGCCCACCAAATGGTCAAGTCATGTTTGTGGCCGGTTGCTACATTCCTCACTATGACTCCAACTTTTATGCTTGCTTGAATATGGATAGAGATCAGCCCTTTGTTGAACTAGAGGAAGACATTGCTCATTACAAGGATCAAGGTGAAGTCATTGTTTTTGGAGACATGAATGCTCGCACAAATATGCTACAACACGACACACAACAAGTAGACATGCCGCATGTCTCAAGAAGAATGGATGACTCATACATGTATAATCGAAGTTCTAATGATGCAAAAGAAGTGGATCACTATGGAAAGTCACTTCTACATATGTGCAATAGTACCGGAATGCTCATTGCAAATGGTGTATCTCTATGGCAAGGCACCAATGACTTTACATGTAGAAAGCACAACGGTGCTAGCGTGATTGACTATATGTTGTTCTCGGAAGCCACTCTAGAATGCATACAAAGCTTTACACTTGGTGAATGGAATCCGGAATCGGATCATAGGATGTTATGTATTGACCTCAAGTGTGGTAAACGGCCCGAGCATGTAGCCTCCAATCATGATGTGAATCATTTGTACCTACGTCTAGACTTCAAACGAGCACTTATATATGCTGATATGGTGGACCAAATGTTAAGCATGATAGAGCATCAAGAGAGCCCAACATTAGAATGCAAGTGGAAAGTTTTCAAAGAAGTAATTTTCTCTTGTGGGAAGGAATGCTTTTCGGTGAAACACATGTCTTGCAAAAGGTCTAAGAAGGGTAGCACCAAGAAGAAATGGTTTGACATGGAATGTAGTCAAGTCCGAAAACACTTGCTAAGATTGGATGCAATCAAAGACAAGGAAGTTTACTTGGAATGTTTACACACATACAAAGCACTTGTTCAAAAGAAGAGGAGAAGGTGGGAAGTCGAAAAACAACTTCTTTTAGCACAAGAGAAAGCACATGCATGTGGCAAGTTTTGGCAAAATCTAAAAGGCAAGCGCGTTGAGAGCTTTGGTGACTTGACTCTTGAGGATATGTATATGCATTGTAAGAATCTCTATGAGCAACCCAATGTTGATAAGATGGAGTGTTGTAGCTCCCTTCCATTTATGTCTCCCTTCTTTACCATTGAAGATGTATGCCGCGCGCTTGAGAAACTTGCTACTCGTAAGGCAGGTGACCTTCAAGGTGTCAAGGCTGAAATGATTAAATGGACAAGCAAGAAAACACGAAATTGGATATGCGATATGTTTAACCTTGCACTTCAGTATGGCATGCCTCATGATTGGAGTGCAAATTGGATCAAACCTTTGCACAAAGGAGGAGATGTAAACAATGTGAACAACTATCGCACTATAATGGTTGGTTCTTTAATGGCAAAGTTATTTGGATGTATCATGGAGATGAAGATAAGTAAATGGGCTGAAAAGAATGGCAAACGTGCACTTGGCCAAGCAGGTTTTCGAAAGCATCATAGCACTATCGATCACCTTGTCACTCTTCGAGTTCTTGTGGAAGCGTCTCGATTGAAAGGAAAAAAGTTGTATTGTTGCTTTGTGGATTTCAAGAAAGCTTTTGACATGGTACCGCGAGGAAATCTTTGGAGACGTATGCAAAGCCTTCAAGTGCCGAGAGAATTTATGCATGCAGTCTTTCGCATCTACCAAAAAGTGATATGTCGATTACGTATGGGAGATGGAATTTCAGAATTTTTTGCAAGCACTATTGGTGTCAAACAAGGATGCCCACTTTCCCCAACCCTCTTTGGGCTACTCATTGATGAATTGGAATGCATGGTTCTTGACTTTATGCAGCAAGAAGGCATAGAAGAGGTTAAGATTGGAAATGTGGTGATCATGCTTTTGCTCTATGCTGATGATGTAGTGCTCTTGGCACATACCTTAGAAGATGCACAAAAGCTTATGAGTGTCTTGGAACGCTTTTGCCTACATAGCGGGCTGATCGTGAATGGATCCAAAACCAAGGTTATGCTTGTAAAGACCCTCAATGATGAAAATCCATGCATTGTATATAACAATGAGAAACTTGAAGTGGTAGATCACTTCAAGTACCTTGGCCTTGAGGTTCCATCCAATCATAAATGGAAGGATTGTGCAATGCGTCGCTTGGAAGCCGGAAAGAGGGCCTATTATGCATTTGAGAACATGTGCAATGCAGGAGAGATCAAGTGTTGGGCTCTCAAAAAGTACCTCTTTGACACATTGGTGACACCGGTGCTTCTTTATGGAGTGGAGGTGTGGGGTGGAAGCATCGGGAAGTCTACTTGGAAAGAGTTTGAGAATGTCCAAAAGCGTTTTCTCACCAACTTTCTCCAAGTCAAGACACAAACACCCTACATGCTCTTACTTCTTGAGTCCGGATTGCTTCCCATTGAGGTCTTGGGCATGCAAAGGGTTGTGGAGTACATGCGTAAGACACAACGTAGCCCTTTGCATCGACTTCCTAGAATCGCATATGAAGCAAGTCAAATGGTTCAAAAGACATGCAAGAGCAAAATACTAAGTTCGGAGTGGATGCTTGATATCAAGAAATGGTTTGGAAGATGGGATGCATGTCACTTGGTCAAGGATGCGTCGATCGACTCCCAAGTTAATGAGGCCTTCTTACAACGCCAATGTATCACGGCTTGGGAGAAATCCGGAGGTTCTCGCTTCAGCCATTACACCACACACGTTGCCCCAAACTACAAATCTCTCTTCTTTTCGGAACGAGGTAACCGAACCCATTCCTACATCCTTGAGCCCATCCCGTTGAGTGCGATCCGCACCATTGCCTCCATTCGGCTTAGCTCCCATTCTCTACGCTGCGAGACAGGACGTTGGGGCACTGGCGAGGAGTTTCATCGACTTTGCACCTTATGCCCTCGTCAAGTGCGAGAGAGTGAGTACCACACACTACTTGAGTGCTCAGCTTTTGACCACATTAGGTCCTCTTTTCCCCATATATTCAGCCATGATCTCTCCCTACATACCTTCCTCTCCCAACCACGATGTGGACTCTCTATTGCGACGCTCATTTCAGCCATTTTTGAGCATCGAGAGTCACTTATGAACTCCACTCACACCACGTGACATGTTCATTTGGTCCCATAGGTCATATTTGACCTCCCAGGACGATAATAGAACTATCTATCTATCTCTCTCTCTCTCTCTCTCTCTCTCTCTCTCTCTCTCACCGGAGCAAGTAGAACTTGACATGTGGCGGGGGGGGAATCCCTCCCCCTTTTATACTAGTATAGATTGTTGGAGCATGGTCACATTCCGAGAGAAAAGGATTAGATGCTTTGACTACAACATATGTTCCCCGCTCAAGGAGAGCAACCCCTCTTGACACCTTCCTTAATCATGATGAAGGAATAAGCATGATGAAGGAGTGTGCGACACGCGCACACACACACACATATAGGGGCTCAACACTTGGCATGGACTCCAAGGCAAAAAATATCCCACATGTATAAGGATACTGAAGACAGTGAGTAAAAGAAAACATTGCGTCATTGAGGTGCCTCAATGACGCTCTGACTAGGGGCGTGCTAGCTCCTTGAGTGTGCTAGCAAGAGGGTGAGCTCAAGCACCACTTGCAATAGAATTAGGCAATCCATACTCTGTGGCACACGAGGTTTGTATGCTCAAGGCCAACATTGCTCATTTGTAATATTGATTCTCTTGAAGCTATGCCTTTCCATCTGCATGTCTTCACCTCCCGAGTCCTCGCATCTGTGCTCGTTGTTGACCACAAGCATGCACTCTACATTTCTAGGACCTCCCCAAAAAACATCTTTTCATTTTTTTTCTCTCTTCCACAATTTCTTGTTCCCTCTAATTCTTTCAGCTAATAATGTAGTTCAATTTTGACGTTGGGCTAAGAGTTGTTGACAAACGTTATCAAAAGTTACTCACAGAACCTATCACATATGGCCTCTCCATCAATAAATAAGCCACTACAAGAAACAAGTTCCAAAGTCTTGCCCAACCAGATTAGGTGACGGAGCCATAGCTATTCAAAAAATATTTCCTTGAATTCTGTAAACCATGATAATGGTCAAACCAAATCTTTGATATCCCAAGTAGATTTGACATACAATCAAATTTACGTAATAGAAGCTTAGCTTAAATAACTTTGCATTTACATATCATTATACAGCCTTGAAGTCTTACACAACACATATACTACATACTTCTGAATCTAGATTCACATATACAAAGTATGTGAATCTAGATGCACGTAGTTTGATGGTCCATGTTCACCTTGCTATTCTAGCTTCCAAAGAAGATTCTCTAGGACATGGAACAAGAATAGCACACTTCCACATATGCCCAAGAATGTTAGCAAATACCATACTTCCACATATACTCACGAATGTTATGAGTTGGCCAAGCATTTTGGGGTTTGGTGTTTTGTTGGGGGGGGGGGGGGGGGGGGGGGGGGGGGGGGGGGGGGGGGGGGGGGGGGGGGGGGGGTTGGTTGGCAACTCAAAGGGGTACAATTAGATTCACAAAGTTTACCAAACACAACCCCCCCCCCCCCCCCCCCCCCCCCCCCCCCCCCCCCCCAAACACACACACACACACACACAAAACCCCAATTTTGTGGGTGTGTATGAGTTGTCCCATCAATCATCAAATTTGGTTTCTCTTACAATTATAGCCTCCTTAGCAGCGAATAGAGATGCCCCTTCGTATCCAACATACGTTCTTCTCCATAATTAGTTTATTCGAGTAAACACTCATTGATCCTTTTGCTTGCATACCATTTAACTACATGCGTGGATTGCAACCCACCATTGTGAATGCCTTTCTACTTAACTTAACCATGAGGGTGTACCTTTGGGCATAGTACAATGTGGGTTTCAATCCTTTGTTCAAGTAATATGGCATGTATAGCAAATGGGACCTAACGATTTGGCGTTGCAACTATAAGCACATTGTTTTTAGTTACTTAGATATGGTCGAGAGGGATACATGGAGCAAGCTCAATGCAACTTTGTTTTTGCACTAATTCCTTTTTTTTCTTTTTTTTTTTCTTTTTGCAAAACTCACAATTGTGAGTGAATTATATTGTACAATCTTGGCCATCGGTAAATAAAAGATCTCAAAAGGACAAAAGTTTTTGCGCTAATTCTTTATAATTCATTTATTTCATCTCTATTTCTATCTCTTTCTTCACTTCTCTATCTATATGTATATAAAGCGTGATGAAGGGGTTGCCACATATTAGAAGATGGTACTAGAAACTACTTTCAAAATCTCTCTCTCTCTCTCTCTCTCTCTCTCTCTCTCTCCACACACACATCCGCGTGATTTTTTATTGTAGTCTAGTGTCCAACGAGCACCTTTGAATCAAAATTAGCTAGAGAAAGAGAAGAAAAATTTTGATATTGCCTTTTCTGACCTCTGAGACAAACTTTTGGAAAGGAGGCATGAAGAAGCTAGTTGAGGACATGGCAAGTAGCCATGCCATCTCAATGGTTGAGGCAGCCACTTATGGGTTGAAAGTAGAGCCTAATAACCAAAATGGAGTCAAGGTTGAAGAAGAAGTATCCAATGAGATTGGAGAATGGTGGCCATGTGCAATAGAATCTACTATGAAGGGTAAAATGACTAAAGAGGTGTTACATAATTGTGGAGATTGCACTCATCTAGAAATAGGTTGGGATGACCTCGTAGAATCTTTGTCAGTGCATATGTACATTTCCAAATGTCAAACCCATGAGTCCATTATTGAAGAGAAAGGCAGGCATGAGAATGGGGATGAAGGACCTTCAAAAAGGGCCACAAGGAGTGGAGGAAAACATGACACAATGCTTCCTAGATCAGCTTCTCCACAAGAGATGCCTATACTTGAAGTGCCTATGCAGGAAGCTACTAAAGAAAATAAGAAGGAAACAACAAAATCTAAAGCAAAAAGTCTAACTTACAAACTCCAATTTGAATAGATGGAGCGACATATCTCAAAAAGGTTTTGGAAGAGAGGATTTTGAACAGTAAGGTTGAATTAACCTTGGGTGAGATCCTTGGTATAGTGAAGCGGGAGTTTCATGAAGAAAGCATAGACATTATCAAGAGAAATTAATGGTGGCCTCTTACTTAGTCTCTATTCATGTACACAGTGAAGAAGAAACTTTAAATGCACAAGGTGTACAATTCTAAGGCAAACAAAGTGATGAGAATGTTGTTGGATGCTACAAGTCTACATGAGGACTAAAATAGGTTCACTTCTTGGATTATGAGGATGAAGAAGATACCACTCACAAGAGTCGTTGGGCAAGAGCAACTACCGAGACCCTAGTAAAAGTGGGAGACTTAGAAGAGCCATACATTGCAATAATAGATCATGGGTCATTATTATTTTTCATGTGAAAGAGTCCATATGAAAAGGGAAAATGGCCAATTGATATAAATCATGGGTGGATGGTTTTCTCAATAAATAACTGATTAGGGGAGATGTATGGAGCTTGAAGGTGACTATAGGGGATGTGAAAGGTGATCAAAACTTCTTTGTACAAGAGATGTACATATACTATCCCTGGAAAACCATACATCACTACTTCTCGTATGGAATCAAAGGTGACTGATGATAGATAAGCTTATGATAGGATAAGGAGTAAGGATGGGAAGTGTGTAGTGCAATCCGTTACAATTTTTGTAGACCGTGAAAAGAATTGTGAGACTCTTAGAGAGCAACCCTTTCCAAAGACAAACAAAGAATTCAAGGACTACAAGGATATGAGGGGTTTTGGCCTTGTACCATTGTAGAGCGGATTGCAATGGTGTTAGAAGAGAAAGGTTCTCCCATGATGTATATGCAACGGAGGTGTTTTTTGAGATTATCATACTATGGATTTATCTCTTTTACAAAGTGTGAGGGTGTGAAACGGGGTGAATGAAAACATGTAAATAGTGTATAGAAAGGTTTGAGGAGCAATGGTTTGTTAGAATACAATGAAGTGTGTTCGATAAGTTTTCATTTTTGGATACCGTGCAAGACTTAAGGTTGTAAAAGTATGCTCCATAGAAATGTACAAAATCATTGAGGATTTTGGAAGTTCTCAAGGTTTTGAATCACTAGTGGAGACTAAGTATGTCTGTGGTAATGAAAGTGAAACCAATGACATTGCCTCTACCAAAATATTGCAAGGATAAGATGGAACAAGCTTCTTTGTAGCCTAGTGTTCACGATCCAAGCAAGATTGGGCATAAGTTTATGCAAGATTCCATGATGAAGGAGTTAAAGGCTAGTTGCAAGAATGGTTTGACAGAGGTCAAAAAAATATAATTTGAAGAAAAACTTGCCAAACACGGAAAGGATTTTGCATTTGAGATGCATGAGATAGGGTGTGTTGATCCTTCCATTGTTGCTCCTAAGGTAAGCTTCACTATCCCTTATGTACCTTGGATTTTACTACATATTACACTTGCGTTTCTTAATGAAAAAATCAAGATGGGTATTTTGGAGTCTTCTTGTCCTCCATATTCAAACAGGTGGTTCATAGCTCTAAAGGAAAATAGTTCTTTATGCTCTATCTAAGATATGCAACCCATCAAGGATGTCTGAACGTTTTGCAAAATATGTAGTATTTTCAAGAGAATGGGCAAAACAACTATAGAAAATATGACACCTTTAACTACCATTCAACCTTTAAATGTATTCATGAAGTGGGGATTAGATTGCATGGGACCTTCCAAGAAGGTAACACCCAGAAAGAACAAATACATAGTCATAGTCACATGCTATGCAACCTATTGGATTGAATCCAAGGCACTTCCAAATAACACACCAAAATCCATAGCCCGGTTTATCTATGAGTACAAAATTTATTGGTATGGTTGTTCTTTGGAAATAGCTTTAGATCAAGGACATTATTTCATTAATGAAACTATTCAGATTCTGATTGAAATATTTTCCATAGAGCATTGAAAGTCATCAACATATTATCAGTTATATAGTTATCCTTGGGCAGTAGTTTTAGATCAGGGAAGTTATTTCATCAATGAAACTATTCTAATTCTGACTCAAATATTTATCATAAAGCATCAAAAGTCAACAACTTACTATCCTAGATGTAATGGTCAGGCTGAAAGAAGTAACAAAACCAACAAGACAATTTCAATCAAAATTATCCAGAAGCCAACCTTAGAATTAGAGTTTCAAGCTTTGGACTGCTTTATAGGCATATAAAACAACCTAAAAATTCATTAGTAGAATGACATCGTTCAACATAGCCTATGTAATAGAGGTAGTAGCTCCATTAGAATTGACGATTCTTAGTTCCTTAGAATTAGAGTTTCAAGCTTTAGACTGCTTTATAGGCATATAAAAAAACCTAAAAATTCATTGGTAGAATGACATCGTTCAACATAGCCTATGTAATAGAGGTAGTAGCTCCATTAGAATTGACGATTCTTAGTTTAAGAGTAGCTATTGAGCATGGTATAGATTCTAACACCAATTTCAAGAAAAGGGTGGAGGATTTACTCAAGCTGGATGAAATCAAACAAAGAGCAATTTTGGAACAAGGTTAGAGAATTTTGAAAGGGGGATTTAGTCTTACTTTATCGATCCAAATTGGGACCTTAGAATTAAATCTAAAAATTTCTTGTCAGGACCATATGAGGTTGAGTGGGTATTTTCTATTAGTATAGTAAGGCTAAAGGACTTATCTGGAATGGTTCAAAAATCAAGTTATTATTTCAAGCTCTAGAAAGAATTCCATCACAAGTAATTGATCAGTGTGACTCCAAAATTCAACCACTTGACTTATTCGTAGTAGGGATTGATTTGGACAAGGTCAAGAAAAGTTTTCGGACTTCATATGATTTGGAAATTATCAAACACAAATTCCAGAACCCACAGAATCTGAAGACGGAGCCATGTATTCATAAAGTATCTAAGCGGTAACTACCAGTGCAATTATTGTAAAATTTATGTGGGGGGCAAAATTATCATCATTAATGTGATCAACCAATGCATGCCTACCATGTCAATAAGGAATACTCATTCCACGAGGTAAGAGCAGAGTGATGCCTTAATGGATAGAGTTAGAACCATTATGTGGCAAGTTCATGACCCTCACTCACTCTCGGCAAACACCTCTACAACCACACAATATTTCTAAATTGCAGAGATACTAACTTCTTCAACAACCACACCTCATGTATGTATCCACCTTGATTCCAACCGCAAGAAGCTCAAGTGACTCGTTGTTTTCCAGTCAAGGTACACACCAAGCTCCTTCTATGGATAATGGAAAAGGTCCTAAGGCTGTGAAGCCTATCATAGAGGAACATTTTACCATATCTTATAAGCCCATTGGTGAATATGTATTCAAAGATGAGGAAAAATATTTACTAACAAGGTGGTGCATGATTAAGCTAATGGAGGCTCCTAAAGTACCCATAGAGATGTCTATCATCCTACATGTGGTATACATATTTGATGCCAAAACAGTGACTATCACCATCAACAAGCATGAGTTCCAATTGACCCTTGCACTCATTGCTACTATGTTTAAGCTACCCCATAACAAAAATCCTAAGGTTTCAACCCTTGAAGAAGTGAGCACTTTATTGCAAGAGAATACAGATATAAAGTAGAAGATAAAGGCTAGAGAACAAGAAATTATAGTGTACCTCTACCCCACAAAGTAGTATACAAACTTTCTACAGAGGCCCTTAGTCTAAAAAACAATCCAACTTACGTGTGTGAGAAGGTATTCAGTATTTTGTTGGCTCAAGCAAAGGATGAAGCCTATCCTAGTGATTTAGGTACTATTAAGCCTATAAATGGTGTTTGTGTCTCAAGAAGAAGGGAATTAATATTATGCACAAGGGCTACTTTCAAGAATATTTTGAAAAACAATTTCTTCCTATTAATTAAAATGAGATAAAATGAGCAGCATGGGATAAGCGTTTCTATGAGGGAGCATAAGACACTTCTTGAATACATCTCACACTACAAAGATGTCATCCTCAAGTTGGAGGGTCAGATTACTTCTAATGCATATAAGGGTTTACTTGTGGGTTAAAACTTGAGCTTAAGAAGCATGTTAAAACCCACGAGCCCAAAACACTTGAGAAATCCATGATTGCAAGAACATGTTCATGACAACCTGGATAATACATCATTGCATAACATGCATATGTTTGATAGTTCACATGCATGTGTATCGCATAGTAATAATCAAGCACATATTAAAAGAAAATTTGATGTTGCCTCATCCGATTCATCTAAGAAGCCCAAGGGGCCTAGAGGCCATCTCTCAATTAAGGAATTTGAAAAGGTAAAGAAAGAGAATTTATGTTTTGATTGTATGGGAAGTGGTTATGGCAAGAAGAATTTTCCCAAGGGGAAGTCTGTTGCCCAAAGTAAAGAAAAGCGATGCACATGATGCAATTGCTTCCCTTGGAATTCTCTTCTCATTACTCTAATGTGGAGGTGACACATATTGAGGTAGTTCATAAGTGTTGTATCATTGCATCTATGTGGAAACTGACACTTCTCCCACATAAGCTTCTGAGAACACATGGCTACATTCAAGGGCACGAGGTGTGAATCCTTGTAGATGTCAACACTTTTTGCAATTTCATTTACTATAAGTTAGTGAAATGCCTCAATCTGCATCAAACACCTAGCTCCCACTGCTACAAGGTAGCTATGATAAATGGCCATGATGGTGAAGTGTGGGATACTCAGGTCAAAGGGGTACCACTTGAAATTCAAGGGAATCAGACAGCCTTAGATTTTTAGGTGATGAACATGGATAGAGTAAATGTGGTGTTGAGTGGGGAGTGGTTCCATGGGGTACGTTTATCATCATGTCGTTGCTATGAGCATAAAAATATTACGTTTGAATCCAATGGTATGCATGTGCTTCTATTGGGGGAAAGATATACCTCCCTCACCACTCATTTGTATATTGGAGTTTATGAAGCTTCCCCAATGATGAAACAAAACAACTCTCTGTGTTATAATTTGTGTCCGTTATTATCAATTTGATAATGGCTTTGTTATGTCTAAGAATTCCTCAATGCCGCATGCTTCTCTTCCCTCTTCTCCTTCTCTTTCTCATACTCATTCATCACAACAAGAAAGTGTCGATAATCAATTTAAGGACCTCTTAACCAAATAGAATGATATGGGGGGATATTTCCAGGCGAGAAATTTTTGGTGAGCGCTTTTTAGGAATCAGGTGAGCAGATTCCTAAAAAGATTCCCTCTTCCTCCTTGTCGACTGTTTCGTCTTTTTCATATCTCTATCTCTCTCAGAGAGAGAGAGAGAGAGAGAGAGAGAGAGAGAGAGAGAGGTATTAGGGAGGTTGAGACATTAACAAAGATATGCAAGCTAAACAAATTGTTTCAAAAACAACAGAGACAAGGGTACTTAAAACAAGAAAACCCATTAATAATAGAAAGTTACATTCTATTGCACTTGCATTACATAGGCAAGAAGCGTTCATCTTCTGGAAGGCCCGGTTTTAGGAGTAGATGTGATGCCTTCAAGTAGCAAAAGAAGATTCACCACGTTCCCTAGTTGTTGCATCATTTCCTCCTCATCCTCCTCTGTGATGAGCCCAATCTTCTTCCAGCAAGAGAAAGCAAATTGTCCCTTCTCGTTCAAGTTGAGTAAGCTCCGCATATTGAGTTCCTTGCTACATTAATAGAGGCGATACACATTGATTGTCGCCTCTAGAGCCTCCCTAAACCAGTTGGCTCCATACAACGCCTCTTCGTTGGGAATGGCTTCCATGGCATCCCACGCAGATTTGATTTTATTCTCAAGATCGTCGGACATCGTGAAAAGTAAGAGAGGCATGCTACGGAAGCTAGTGGACGCTTTCACAAAAATAATTCAAGCTATGGCAATTTATAGCCATTGTGAAAATATTATATTACTTTATACATGATTTGACACATAAACAACCAGTTCTCAAATTTGAAAAAAAACTGCAAATGAATGTACCGAAATGTGGCCATCATAAGATAAAATTAGAAACTAGTACAGTTGTCCATTTTGTGAAGCATACTAAGAAAAAGTGAGAATTGACAAATGCTATGCATCCATGCCTGGATAGGTCTCTGTGCCCTGAAGATATCAGCATCTTCCAGGATTGGTTGATGGATAAACATGTTCTCATTTTGGCTTAACCCTAGCACACGCAAATAAATAAAATACAAATGCTTACATGCAAGATATGGTTTTTTCTTTCACACCCGTTCCATGAAGTCTAGACATGTGCACGATGGCTGGTTGCAAATACAAACTTTGTACATCCCGACATGACCATCTTCACTTTTGGACTCTACTTTGAAGACCTCATTAACACCATCTGCTGCACATATCTCTTCTACGACCTTCGCTCTCAGGGCTAGTGCTAAACTGATCTTGCGAGCAGCATCCTCAAAAATGGAAGTCCGATGCCATACACGCACACCATCTCGCACTGTGGCTCTTGCAGTTCCTTCAGGAGTGGATGTATTTTTTGACTTGAAAGGAGAGTTGGTCATATTTTGTGCAGGAGCAATCAGCGTTACATTAGATATTCCTTCTTTGCTGAGCTCCACTTGATACCCCCCTTCATGCAATATTTGCACCTCATCCTCCAATAGGTTGGTGCCCACATGCGCAAGCCAAGTGTGTGGTGGATGTTGAGGCTGCGGCTCAATGTTTTGGTCTACTATATGGCAATGCAAGACATGATCCGAACAAAACCAAAACCATTGATGCACCACACCATTTGGATGTTTTCGAGATCCTTCAAAAGATGGGGTTGGTATACCAAGGCTAGAACCTGCAATACTGCATCCACACATGCGTCCTCCTCTTGGCATGCCGCTACATGTGACCCTACTACCTTGTGGAGTTCGGCGTATGGCCCACATTGCCTCATTGACCTTGCACTCAACTACATACTGCCCACCAGAACCTATACTTCATTTTGGGGTTTGTGATATCCCTTCTTCTGCAAAGTTGATCTTACGTGGTCTTCCACACTTCTTGCGATCTTTGGTGACCGAGTTGTACTCAGGCCTATGCGATGCATCATCTCCCACGTTGATAACCTCATTTGGCTTACGTTTTTGCCTTGATGTCTCCTTATCTCTTGTCAATGGAGTTGGTTATTTATACATTGGAGTGCCCTTAGTAGCCGCATTCACTGCTCTTATCACTTGGCTGGGATGTTTTTCATGGCGTTCCGCAAGATTTTGTATAGATGGACCCTTCCCAATGTGTTTTTCATGGCTGTATGAAATGGCCTTTGTGCTCTATAAGATGGAATTTGCAAGGTCGGTTGTACATGCATCATATAATGAAATGCATTTACGAAAACCCTCCCCTGCTAGCCAACTGCCATGCTTGCTCTCCGCAAGGTTAGTGTGTCGAGTGTTTGGTCCGTCAGAGCTACTTTCTACGCATGTCATAATGCCACCCCAATGTGCAATACGAATTTACCACCAACTAAGCCATGAATCCATGTATGGAATGTTACGGTCTATGCAATGACCATTACACCACCATTGGCGTATCAGACGAGCCTCTACTGCTACAGACTCTTTTCTTGGTGCTTGCCTCCACTTCTCACACATTTCTTTATGTGTGTGTTGAGAAGCTTGCACCACATACTTCATTGTGTGTTGATTCAAGCTTTGCTTCCAATGGAAAAGACAAGAACGTTCTCGACCGCTCATTGTATTGGTCTTGTCACCACCATTGAAAACAATTCGAACTGCATTCCAATTTGCTTGAGCTTCATCTTCCATGAAGCTAAATAAAATAGCTTTGTCACACCCACACAATATCATTACATCATTGAGGCACTCCCAAAACAAACATTGTGTTTCCATGTCTTCCTGTTTCATTTCACAAGTTGCAATAGTCAAAAGGTCATGCATGCTGCAAACAAGTTGCTTTAGAAAGAGTCAAAGGCAAGCCACAAAGCTCTTAAGCTGCACCATGTACCTTGGATCATAGACATGACAGGCCATAGTCACCCATTCGTTAACACGTCTAGTGTGATCAAACTGGATCAATTATCTTGCACCAATGGCCCCAACTCCTCAGCGATTGCAAATAGCTGTTGCTCGCCTAAAATTCCTTCGTTGGTGTTGTTGCAAAGAAGTGTTGTACTTATAATTTCTTTTGCCAAACACATTTGAACCTTCCTAGCTCCTGCGTGTGGGTCAACAGTCAAAATCCTTTGCACCATCACCTTGGTGTTGTCCGTTAGTGTTTTGGATGTGCCGCTGCGCACATCGTGTCGATGTGTGCCATGATGAATCATGACTCTAGTGGCAGTCTCATCACATGGCATGACTCTAGTGGCAGTCTCTACACATTTGAACCTTCCTAGCTCCTGCGTGTGGGTCAACAGTCAAAATCCTTTGCACCATCACCTTGGTGTTGTCCGTTAGTGTTTTGGATGTGCCGCTGCGCACATCGTGTCGATGTGTGCCATGATGAATCATGACTCTAGTGGCAGTCTCATCACATGGCATGACATAGTATACTACACAATCACATGTTGCAATACAGAAAGCAATTGCCTTACAAAAGTGGCATGTAAGGCTCTTATCTCCAATCTTACAATATTGTCCGGGTGCAGTTACCTTTTGTATGTACCCCTTGAAATGACTTGTATTGGGAATATGATAATTAACCAAGCGGACACATTGTTCATTCATGCACTTGAGAGATCATATGCAATGACTAAGACGCACTACACCTGGAAAAACAATATTGGACATTTGTGGCTTCGACCACAAATGAGGATCATACTTATGCTTCATTGCATCCATATGGTGCAACTTTCCCGTGGTAGGTAGAAATTCTAGAATGAGATCACCATTGTAAGACCTTGGAATCTCTATAACTTGTTCCACTTGTTGTATTTGCATTAAAATCTTTGTCAGGTGCCCTTCTTTTTGGCCTGTAAGAGTTTTTGTCTTGTCCTCCTTTTGAAGCTATTTGAGAGCAAAACTGTAGGGAGGGTACATACATCTATTAACTCCTTTTGACCAAATTGCACCTTTGACGGACTATCCACAATGGCAATAGGAGTCATGCTAGGTGAGCTTGCATATTGTGTTTGATGGGATATGTTGACTTTGTATTTACGTGAAAGCTGTTCATCCAGTACATAAATGAATTCACCCAAATTGTTGAGCGTCCTCTCAAGAGGCAAATTCATTTTAATATCACCAACTTCGATGACTGCATCTAAAGTTGTAAATTGCATTGGAGAAATTAATTCTAAAAGAAATGATTCTAATATTATAAATTTACCATTGTAAAAAGGATAAGAAAACTCTTTACCCAAGAAAAATAAAGAGCAAGCCATAATAATATCCTAAGCAAATAATTAAGCACAAGATCACATTGTATAAACTAATGTGCGCTCCTTGCCGCACTGTCGAAGCAAGGGACTTGCCAATACACCGTATGCGAGCCACAAATGGCTCCAAGCACACAACAAGCCTAAACTAGCAAGCTCAAGGAAACAAAGGGTGTGTCACTCACCGCTCTACGCTCGCCTTCGTGGTGGATTCCTCGCCGCGATGAAGAAGAAGCTGCAGTCGTGCCACGCTCAACCGCTTCGCCGCCGTCGTGCCTTCGTAATGCTCGATCGCACACACACTCTCCCTCTCTCTCTCTCTCTCTCTCTCACACACACACACACATGGAGGTGAAGAAGAAGAAGATGGAGATGGAGCAAGAGCACTCTTCAATTGCACAAATGAGAGAATGAGTAAAAATTAGGTTTAGTTGGCTTTTATAGGAGCTCACCCCATTCACACTTGGGCGCCCATGCTTAGCCAACTAATCCCTTGAATGTCCCAGTTAGAGTGCGCCTCTCATCGACGATCACTCTTACCCTTTTCCTATTGGTCCGACAAGCCCGGTACCTGACTCTATCGAATACATAATACACGTCCGTCGTAGGTGATGGGGTGTCCATGAGCCGTGAGGGTTAACATGCCCCCCTTCCTGATGTAGATTCCGTCCTCGGAAGCTATTGAGTTGAAGTTGGTTCGTCGAGGTGGAAGAGCATTTGAGATGAATGTCCTTAGCCTTCTTCAGTCACTGCAAAATCAAACAACATTGGCACAGTAATTGCATTCTCTTAAAAAGCATATGCAGTTTTAGGTAGACACATTGATTGGTCAAACAATTTGTTAGCAATGAACATTAAATTGCAATGTAATCAAATGCATAAACAGATGTAAAGGTAGAAAATTAAACAAGTCTGGGGTCGCTAATTTGACAGTCGAAAAGCACTAGAGATCGAATATTAATACCATGGGTAAGCTTCTTAATTTTCTGTGGTCAATTAAGTTGTTTAATCACGAGAGCCAAGTATTCATGTTCGAGGGCTGACTAGAGGCTATATCTAGAAGAATTTGTAGTTAAGCTACCATAAAAGGAATTTCTCATGAAATCATCGCCTGACTGATTACTTTTTCTTTGACCCCCCAAAGTCTTTTCACATTGATTCAATTATGAAGTGGGTGCTTATTTTGTATGCCTTGGGTTTTTTGCTTTTCAAGGAAAAGCGCCCACACTGGGAACCTCTAGAGCTCTAGTACCATAGGCAATACATGTGAGTGAAGTACCAAATCAAGCTGAGATTTCTCTTCCAGCTTAAAATTTTACATTGTGGCACTTTGATTTTTTGCTTGTTCATTTTCATCATTTTAATTTTGTAACTTTGGGGGGTCATATAACACTGTTACACTCCCCAGGCTCATCACATTAGTAAACTCCCTTTATAATACTTAAGCTAAAGGTCAATAGGGTTAAGCCCACTAGAAAGCCCTAGTACATTTCATACAATGCTGCCTAAATCGGATTAAGAACCTAAGTAACCATTGCTTATTAGGAAGGCATTCCCCATGGTATTAAGAGAAGATCTCTAATACCTAGCTTGGTCAAACTAGCTTAGTCAGACTGCTTGATTTTTACCCCTAAACAAGTGATTATGACAAAAAATTACATTGAATTAAATGTTTGATACTAAGCAATATGCACTGAATATTATGCTACAAATCACAATCAAGGCAGACAATCATAGATGCAAAAAAGATAAGGGCAATGCTAATGGGCAAGAAACACCTGTTTGTGTTGATGGTCGCGCTTGATCTGAAGGTTCCATGAAGATCCAAATCCTATCAATAGCAACACGTTCCTGTACACACTATGAAACAAAAGGAATACCTCCAGGAGGAACATTAGTGGGAAAAGAGAACTTTGCTAATCACTCAACTCTAAAACAGAAACACTCCTATCGTACTAATCTTACCTACCCTCCATCACTCAAGTGATGAGGATCAAAGGTTTTTTATGGCATAGGTTTCTGTTTCACTGTACCAGATGTGACATGTGTAGGTCTGAGTCAATGTTTTGACTTTTATTGTGCATACTCGTTTGCTAATTGCTCTTGCTCTTTTTTTCTTCTTTTTTTTTGTGAGTATAAAGCTTTATATGTACATTCCCTAAGATTGGAATTGAGAGGTCAGGGAAAAAGGTTGAGAGGGAAACAAGTGAATGATGACTGTCAGCAAACACTCCCCCCTTCCTTGGGTAGATCATACCGTTTGAAATGAGCTTGTCACCCTTTGAAACCAATTGTTCCAGTTGGTAATAGGTGAGGATTTTTGCCAGTAGTTTTCTATTACCCTAAGTGCCTTGTCAAGCTGCAAGGGTGGGAAGGTACTCTCCCAGGATCGAACTTGAAGTGGTTCATTAGGTGATTCTTGAACACTGGGAGGTGTGGATTCTTTTGTAGCTTCATGGAGGTCCACTACTATAGATGGAGGCTGTGTAGAAGCTTTTACCTCTATGGATGTATTACATGAGGAGCTAGAATCTTCATGGGACTCCCCCCTTCCTGAGCTAGGTGGAACAAATCGTTCTTTCTTTGGTAACCAAACTAGCTCGGGAGCGGGTATGTAGCATTCTGTGATTTTTTTCTTTCCACGATCATTGATTCGTTTTGGAGCTACAGGATTGGGCTCACTTGGGTCAGGTGATAGGTAAGAGCACAATCTACGTTTTGGCACCCAGATTTGATCATTTCCTTGATAGTAGCCTTGGGCTTCCAATAGTCGTTTAGGGATCCATCGCAACATTTTCTTACTTTTCTTGGAGCGAGTGGTACGTTTCTTACAAGGCTTCTGTTTTTTTGCACTAGCTATGGTCACTAAAGAAGCTTTAGGGACCCACTTGTATGTTTTCTTCGTTACATTAGGATGAGTCTTGTCAGAAGCGATATGCATTGCTTGTAGCATATTTAAGGGTACAAGCATTTCATCCCCCTCAGGTGTTACCCAGGTCGTCCCCCTATTTCCCCAAGTGTCTATGGTTGATGCTAGGTGGACCCAATCCACATTGTCTGAATCCGTCATACCCGGTAACACATCCATATAAGGAGAATCTTTGCCAATGTCTGTATCCTTCTTACAAGTGTAACAATATTGTAGTGGGGCCGAGTGAACTGTGGTGTCAGAGCGATGATCAATAATGGTTTTACTCCCTAAGGGGTGTACCTTACCAGTCACCAAATCCACTCTAAGGACAGAGTCTTGGAATTGCAAATAGACATGATTTTTAGACCAATCGTGAACCATTTGTGCTTCCCTCATGAATGGTCGTCTTAAAATCATTTCATATGACATAAGGTGTTTAGATAAATCCATTACAATGAACGTATGTCGTACCTTGTGTCCTAGAACTTTGATCTTAAGATCCTTGAGCATCCCCATAGGTTTGGCTATGGTACCATTTGCCATCTTTACCACAATGTTAGTAACACTGAGGCGGGGTTTTCCCATGGATTCCCAACAATATTTTGTAACGATGCTAACTCCCGCACCACCATCAAGAATTCCCTTTATAGTTAATCCCTTGGTAGTGATGGGTAGGGTCGCATTAGACTCGTCGCCTTCAAAATACTGCCCTAATTCGTTAATGGGTACCTCAATCACAGACTCGTGTCCATCTAAGTCAAGTGATTGCACATGATTTTCCTCATCAATCATAATCGAGTCAGGCCTATTTGGTTGCGCAAACTGCGGTAATCCCGTTCGTAGCTCTCCGTTAAGGAATGCTCGAAGTGCAAGGAATAACTCAGGATCTCCATACAGCTTTGCTATGATCGTGGTTCGGACCTCAGAAGACATGAAGTCCACTAGTTTGGCAACATTCATTGGCGTTTTGCAGGGTGTAGGTCCTTGACTAGGAACTGGTGAGGATGGAATCTCATATTCCTCAATGGGATCAGGTATTCCTTCGTTAAACATCCTTTCCAACAAGAAGGGTGTATGCTCACTTTCTGATGTCCCGTCCTCACTCCCTTCTTGGATGATACTAGATATGGCTAACGGTCTATGGTTCATGTGGGGTGGATGAACTTGCGTGGGAAACACTGTGTCATGAATTTTGATATGCATGGGTTCTGGTTCTAGTTTCCTTTGAGTCTCCTCTACTAAACCTCTTAGATGTTTCACCTGCTCAATCTCGTCTACTAGGTTTGGGTACGTCCCAATCTTCTTTTTACGATTCTTCCCTTTTTGCCCCTGCGGTTTATCTTGGGGGTCTTGGATTGGATTTGGAAACACTTGTGGTGTTTTCAGAGGCTCTTTATGGTTTTCTCTTATTCGGTTTTCATTTGGTTCCATGTTACGGTTTTCTTTGTCGGTCTTTCTCTTTGTGGTATTCGTTCTAGTCTCCATTGTCTCGATTGAATCTGAATCATCCTCGAGGTCATTCATATACACGGGGTCATCTCCTGTTCCTATGTTTGTTTTGGAACTTGGCTTTGAATTTTCCGTATTCTGCGACTTCTTCCTTCGTGTCTTCTTTTTCTTTGCTTGGATAACTGACGCGGTATCTCTCTCTTCGAGGATATGGCCTGGCCCTTGAAGCATGGACCGTGTAATCGCATAAGCGGGTGCGACGGGTGGTATTGGCGATGTCACACTAGCAATTTCGACCAAATTTAGGGGTGTGATTTTAGGCGCATTTGGGTTATAGGGGCATTGGGCAATCAAGTGATCTATGCCACAACGATTACATGTGAGTATTGGCATTGCAGACGTGCTCCCTTGATTCATTTGCATCTGTGCAGCATTCTTTTGCAGCCTAATAGGGCACTCCGCTACTCGATGTGGTCCACCACACTCGTAGCATTGAAGAGGTGGCCTCCTAGCCTGGGTGTTGATATTTTGACCTCTGGATGCGAGAGCAGCAGCTTGATAAACCGGCTTGACTTGTCCCCAACAATCTTCCATGTAGTATATAGGACACTCTTCCAATGTATCAAGTCCGTAGGCAATACTAGTGTCTATTTCCTCCTCACAGCCATCTGCATAAGCATTTGATGGCTCGCAACCCACTTGGTTCATAGGGGCGACTCTTGGATGCGGGGGCTGCGGTCCTAGCACAGGAGGTGGTAACGGTGTAGCTTGTACAACATTTTGAGATCTAGGGACCATGTGTTGCGGTAGTTGCTCAACAGGTGGAGTAGGCATCAATACAGGAGCTCGAGGTGCATCCGTCCAGGCTACAGGTGGTCTATTTGCCATCATACGTTTGATCATTAAACAATCCTTAGCTTGGTGACCATACCTACCACATGCGTTGCAAGTTCCATTAAATTTTACTCTAAACGTAGGGCACTCACTAGTGCTATGTGGACCTAAGCAAATGGAACACCATTGTTGCTCCCTTCTTGGATACATGTGACTATTTTGAGGGGGTCGATTATCCTTAAGAGACTCTTGGATTGCCTTGGTGAGGTCTGTCAAGAATGTCTCAAATACCTTTGGCTCATTGGCAATGGGCTTTGCAGTCATGGGTTCATACTCAATGGCTTGTGAGCTAGTGGATCTCGTGTCAGTAGACACCCTCATGCCTGCTATCATCAAGTTGTCCTCTAATTGGATTGCATTGGCAGTGACATCTTCCCAGGTTGTGATACCTCTAATCACTAGTCCATTATAGATTCCTTCATTCCTCAACCCTCGAATGAATCGATCAAGCAGTTGGTTATTGTTGAAGCGCTCATTTACAGGGCAACGAGAGTTTAAGTGCTTTAGACGACTAATGAAGTCCCTTACTGACTCTCCTTCCTTACGTTCGGCCTTCTGTAGCTGAGATGCTACACCCCAAAGCACACCTTCTCGTATGTACTCCTTTAGAAACAACCTTTGAAGGGTAGGGTAGATTGTTTTCTCGTCCACCCTTAGGGTCCTATACCAATCTCCAGCCTTCCCACTTAATGTCAAGCTTAAGGCATTGCACTTATGTAGTTCGTTGCGTTCCCCTAAGGAATCACATACTTGTTCAAACACTTCAATGTGTTTTCTAGCATCTTCGTCCCCATTGAATTTTTGCGTGAGTTTGGCAATTTGTACTGCCTTACTTCTAGGCTCTCTATCAGATGCGTGACGCATATTTTCCACGATAGATCGACGTATGGTTTGAGCAAACGCTGCCAAGTCACCTATGTGAGGAGGCAGGGCCGGTGGAGGTACTCTTGGAATCATATGTGGAAGAGGAACGGGTACCGGTCTTGGCATATGTGTAGATGATGCAGGATATGGAACATAACCGGGCATAGGTCCACTCGGATAAGAGCTAGGGAGCGGCACTCAAGGAGCATAAGCAAGTGGTACAATTGGAGGTGTGGGGGCCATGTGTGCATAAGGGGCTAGAGGCACATACGGTCGAGGCCCCATATTAGGTACTACAACACTAGGTAGTGGCACTGCGCTAACCGTAGATGTCATCGGTACATTCTCTGTCAGGCTTATCCCTGGAGTGAGCACTGTGTTTTCCTTGATAGAGGGTTGAGCCAAGTTAGGGAAGCTAAAGTTTTCGCTCGGAGGCTCAGATTGCATAGAGACCCCAGGTGAAATGACGTAAGATGGGTCCATGGGGCTCATTAGAGGAGTCTCCATTTGTGATAGAGTAGGCTGTTGAGCCTTGCTCGTATCCAGAAATCTCATGGGGCCAGTTGAGAGTATATTTACCCCTCGGTTTTGCCTTTCTGATTGAATAATGCCATGGATAACATTACAGATCATTTTCTGTTGATCTTCGATGCTCGTGGCACTAGAGGTGGATTGTACAATCTCTATCCATCCTACATGGTAGGCGTGGCCAGAGTGTAGATCCGTCAACACCTCAGTGTGGAGGTCGTATGTCCAATGATCATTAATGAACAATCCTTCTAGAGTCGACGTGTTAACGGTTTCTTGTGAGGTAGAAGCAATGTTGCTCCCCGTGGTTTTACTTGTCACCAACGGTACTCTAGAGGGAACTTCTGAAGGAGACAGCTCAACAGGGCCTTCTTGGTAAGAAGTTGACAGGATATCCACATGGACACTCTTTGGGGGTGTGGGGTCCACGTGCGATGTGAAAGGAGAGTCCACTTCCCCACCCCCTTCGTGTGCTTCATTTGCATCAGGTTCCGAGCGAGTAGCTCTACCTCATGTTTCCATGAAACGGCTAAACATACTAGTACTAGGCTGTGGAGCTTCGGGAGGTGCATGGCCTTCTCTCTCAGTGTTTTGGGTAGGGTATGCTTCCATGATTTCTGAGTCGGAGGAGGAATCACTAGCGGCTATTTTAGGGTCTTGGGTGGTGCTACCTTGTGTCCCCGCTGAGGGTCTAGAGCTTATCGTGGATGGGTAATGGGTGTCCGTATGAACAGAGGCACCCTCAATATGCTCGTGTTCTAGCACCCGCCCAGAGCGTAAGTGCATGTGCTTCTGATACCCTAAGGTGTCAAAAAGCTGCTCTAGGAGGCCTTGTGACTAGTTTTTAGCATGTTTTTTGTTTGTTTTTTTGCTAGATTTTTTAGAGCGTGTCGTGGAATGGGCCGTGTGATAGCTCGAAACAAGCGTATCGGTCAGAGGGTCGTGCCGTGCTTTACAGCCCTCCGTTTGGTCACTCTATGCCCTCGGAATCCCTAAAACTGTCAATTTCCAGTACGGAACTAGGCCCAAACTAGAAATTCTAAGGGTGCAAGTGGGAAGAGAAAGGAGGAGAGTGGAGGACTTGTCCCACATGCTCTCATTCTCTCTTGAGGGAGTAGGGTATATATATAAGAGTGAGTCTAGTATATATCATAAGACTGAGGACTGAGGCCTGGGCCTGGGCTTTGGCTTTGGCTTTGGCTTGGGCTTGGGCTCCCGATCTATCTTTTATACAAACCAACCCGTCCGTTTTAAGAGTCACGTTTTTTATTTTCGAAAAATTTCGCCGCCCGCTCACTCAGAGAGACAGAGAGAGAGAGAGAGAGAGAGAGAGAGAGAGAGAGAGAGAGAGAGAGAGAGAGAGAGAGAGAGAGAGTATTAGGGAGGTTGAGACATTGACAAAGATATGCAAGCTAAACAAATTGTTTCAAAAACAACAGAGACAAGGGTACTTAAAACAAGAAAACCCATTAATAATAGAAAGTTACATTCTATTGCACTTGCATTACATAGGCAAGAAGCGTTCATCTTCTGGAAGGCCCGGTTTTAGGAGTAGATGTGATGCCTTCAAGTAGCAAAAGAAGATTCACCACGTTCCCTAGTTGTTGCATCATTTCCTCCTCATCCTCCTCTGTGATGAGCCCAATCTTCTTCCAGCAAGAGAAAGCAAATTGTCCCTTCTCGTTCAAGTTGAGTAAGCTCCGCATATTGAGTTCCTTGCTACATTAATAGAGGCGATACACATTGATTGTCGCCTCTAGAGCCTCCCTAAACCAGTCGGCTCCATACAATGCCTCTTCGTTGGGAATGGCTTCCATGGCATCCCACGCAGATTTGATTTTATTCTCAAGATCGTCGGACATCGTGAAAAGTAAGAGAGGCATGCTACGGAAGCTAGTGGGCGCTTTCACAAAAATAATTCAAGCTATGGAAATTTATAGCCATTGTGAAAATATTATATTACTTTATACATGATTTTGACACATAAACAACCAGTTCTCAAATTTGAAAAAAAACTGCAAATGAATGTACCGAAATGTGGCCATCATAAGATAAAATTAGAAACTAGTACAGTTGTCCATTTTGTGAAGCATACTAAGAAAAAGTGAGAATTGACAAATGCTATGCATCCATGCCTGGATAGGTCTCTGTGCCCTGAAGATATCAGCATCTGCCAGGATTGGTTGATGGATAAACATGTTCTCATTTTGGCTTAACCCTAGCACACGCAGATAAATAAAATACAAATGCTTACATGCAAGATATGGTTTTTTCTTTCACACCCGTTCCATGAAGTCTGGACATGTGCACGATGGCTGGTTGCAAATACAAACTTTGTACATCCCGACATGACCATCTTCACTTTTGGACTCTACTTTGAAGACCTCATTAACACCATCTGCTGCACATATCTCTTCTACGACCTTCGCTCTCAGGGCTAGTGCTAAACTGATCTTGCGAGCAGCATCCTCAAAAATGGAAGTCCGATGCCATACACGCACACCATCTCGCACTGTGGCTCTTGCAGTTCCTTCAGGAGTGGATGTATTTTTTGACTTGAAAGGAGAGTTGGTCATATTTTGTGCAGGAGCAATCAGCGTTACATTAGATATTCCTTCTTTGCTGAGCTCCACTTGATACCCCCTTCATGCAATATTTGCACCTCATCCTCCAATAGGTTGGTGCCCACATGCGCAAGCCAAGTGTGTGGTGGATGTTGAGGCTGCGGCTCAATGTTTTGGTCTACTATATGGCAATGCAAGACATGATCCGAACAAAACCAAAACCATTGACGCACCACACCATTTGGATGTTTTCGAGATCCTTCAAAAGATGGGGTTGGTATACCAAGGCTAGAACCTGCAATACTGCATCCACACATGCGTCCTCCTCTTGGCATGCCGCTACATGTGACCCTACTACCTTGTGGAGTTCGGCGTATGGCCCACATTGCCTCATTGACCTTGCACTCAACTACATACTGCCCACCAGAACCTATACTTCATTTTGGGGTTTGTGATATCCCTTCTTCTGCAAAGTTGATCTTACGTGGTCTTCCACACTTCTTGCGATCTTTGGTGACCGAGTTGTACTCAGGCCTATGCGATGCATCATCTCCCACGTTGATAACCTCATTTGGCTTACGTTTTTGCCTTGATGTCTCCTTATCTCTTGTCAATGGAGTTGGTTATTTATACATTGGAGTGCCCTTAGTAGCCGCATTCACTGCTCTTATCACTTGGCTGGGATGTTTTTCATGGCGTTCCGCAAGATTTTGTATAGATGGACCCTTCCCAATGTGTTTTTCATGGCTGTATGAAATGTCCTTTGTGCTCTATAAGATGGAATTTGCAAGGTCGGTTGTACATGCATCATATAATGAAATGCATTTACGAAAACCCTCCCCTGCTAGCCAACTGCCATGCTTGCTCTCCGCAAGGTTAGTGTGCCAAGTGTTTGGTCCGTCAGAGCTACTTTCTACGCATGTCATAATGCCACCCCAATGTGCAATACGAATTTCCCACCAACTAAGCCATGAATCCATGTATGGAATGTTACGGTCTATGCAATGACCATTACACCACCATTGGCGTATCAGACGAGCCTCTACTGCTACAGACTCTTTTCTTGGTGCTTGCCTCCACTTCTCACACATTTCTTTATGTGTGTGTTGAGAAGCTTGCACCACATACTTCATTGTGTGTTGATTCAAGCTTTGCTTCCAATGGAAAAGACAAGAACGTTCTCGACCGCTCATTGTATTGGTCTTGTCACCACCATTGAAAACAATTCGAACTGCATTCCAATTTGCTTGAGCTTCATCTTCCATGAAGCTAAAGAAAATAGCTTTGTCACACCCACACAATATCATTACATCATTGAGGCACTCCCAAAACAAACATTGTGTTTCCATGTCTTCCTGTTTCATTTCACAAGTTGCAATAGTCAAAAGGTCATGCATGCTGCAAACAAGTTGCTTTAGAAAGAGTCAAAGGCAAGCCACAAAGCTCTTAAGCTGCACCATGTACCTTGGATCATAGACATGACAGGCCATAGTCACCCATTCGTTAACACGTCTAGTGTGATCAAACTGGATCAATTATCTTGCACCAATGGCCCCAACTCCTCAGCGATTGCAAATAGCTGTTGCTCGCCTAAAATTCCTTCGTTGGTGTTGTTGCAAAGAAGTGTTGTACTTATAATTTCTTTTGCCAAACACATTTGAACCTTCCTAGCTCCTGCGTGTGGGTCAACAGTCAAAATCCTTTGCACCATCACCTTGGTGTTGTCCGTTAGTGTTTTGGATGTGCCGCTGCGCACATCGTGTCGATGTGTGCCATGATGAATCATGACTCTAGTGGCAGTCTCATCACATGGCATGACTCTAGTGGCAGTCTCTACACATTTGAACCTTCCTAGCTCCTGCGTGTGGGTCAACAGTCAAAATCCTTTGCACCATCACCTTGGTGTTGTCCGTTAGTGTTTTGGATGTGCCGCTGCGCACATCGTGTCGATGTGTGCCATGATGAATCATGACTCTAGTGGCAGTCTCATCACATGGCATGACATAGTATACTACACAATCACATGTTGCAATACAGAAAGCAATTGCCTTACAAAAGTGGCATGTAAGGCTCTTATCTCCAATCTTACAATATTGTCCGGGTGCAGTTACCTTTTGTATGTACCCCTTGAAATGACTTGTATTGGGAATATGATAATTAACCAAGCGGACACATTGTTCATTCATGCACTTGAGAGATCATATGCAATGACTAAGACGCACTACACCTGGAAAAACAATATTGGACATTTGTGGCTTCGACCACAAATGAGGATCATACTTATGCTTCATTGCATCCATATGGTGCAACTTTCCCGTGGTAGGTAGAAATTCTAGAATGAGATCACCATTGTAAGACCTTGGAATCTCTATAACTTGTTCCACTTGTTGTATTTGCATTAAAATCTTTGTCAGGTGCCCTTCTTTTTGGCCTGTAAGAGTTTTTGTCTTGTCCTCCTTTTGAAGCTATTTGAGAGCAAAACTGTAGGGAGGGTACATACATCTATTAACTCCTTTTGACCAAATTGCACCTTTGACGGACTATCCACAATGGCAATAGGAGTCATGCTAGGTGAGCTTGCATATTGTGTTTGATGGGATATGTTGACTTTGTATTTACGTGAAAGCTGTTCATCCAGTACATAAATGAATTCACCCAAATTGTTGAGCGTCCTCTCAAGAGGCAAATTCATTTTAATATCACCAACTTCGATGACTGCATCTAAAGTTGTAAATTGCATTGGAGAAATTAATTCTAAAAGAAATGATTCTAATATTATAAATTTACCATTGTAAAAAGGATAAGAAAACTCTTTACCCAAGAAAAATAAAGAGCAAGCCATAATAATATCCTAAGCAAATAATTAAGCACAAGATCACATTGTATAAACTAATGTGCGCTCCTTGCCGCACTGTCGAAGCAAGGGACTTGCCAATACACCGTATGCGAGCCACAAATGGCTCCAAGCACACAACAAGCCTAAACTAGCAAGCTCAAGGAAACAAAGGGTGTGTCACTCACCGCTCTACGCTCGCCTTCGTGGTGGATTCCTCGCCGCGATGAAGAAGAAGCTGCAGTCGTGCCACGCTCAACCGCTTCGCCGCCGTCGTGCCTTCGTAATGCTCGATCGCACACACACTCTCCCTCTCTCTCTCTCTCTCTCTCACACACACACACACATGGAGGTGAAGAAGAAGAAGATGGAGATGGAGCAAGAGCACTCTTCAATTGCACAAATGAGAGAATGAGTAAAAATTAGGTTTAGTTGGCTTTTATAGGAGCTCACCCCATTCACACTTGGGCGCCCATGCTTAGCCAACTAATCCCTTGAATGTCCCAGTTAGAGTGCGCCTCTCATCGACGATCACTCTTACCCTTTTCCTATTGGTCCGACAAGCCCGGTACCTGACTCTATCGAATACATAATACACGTCCGTCGTAGGTGATGGGGTGTCCATGAGCCGTGAGGGTTAACATGCCCCCCTTCCTGATGTAGATTCCGTCCTCGGAAGCTATTGAGTTGAAGCTGGTTCGTCGAGGTGGAAGAGCATTTGAGATGAATGTCCTTAGCCTTCTTCAGTCACTGCAAAATCAAACAACATTGGCACAGTAATTGCATTCTCTTAAAAAGCATATGCAGTTTTAGGTAGACACATTGATTGGTCAAACAATTTGTTAGCAATGAACATTAAATTGCAATGTAATCAAATGCATAAACAGATGTAAAGGTAGAAAATTAAACAAGTCTGGGGTCGCTAATTTGACAGTCGAAAAGCACTAGAGATCGAATATTAATACCATGGGTAAGCTTCTTAATTTTCTGTGGTCAATTAAGTTGTTTAATCACGAGAGCCAAGTATTCATGTTCGAGGGCTGACTAGAGGCTATATCTAGAAGAATTTGTAGTTAAGCTACCATAAAAGGAATTTCTCATGAAATCATCGCCTGACTGATTACTTTTTCTTTGACCCCCCAAAGTCTTTTCACATTGATTCAATTATGAAGTGGGTGCTTATTTTGTATGCCTTGGGTTTTTTGCTTTTCAAGGAAAAGCGCCCACACTGGGAACCTCTAGAGCTCTAGTACCATAGGCAATACATGTGAGTGAAGTACCAAATCAAGCTGAGATTTCTCTTCCAGCTTAAAATTTTACATTGTGGCACTTTGATTTTTTGCTTGTTCATTTTCATCATTTTAATTTTGTAACTTTGGGGGGTCATATAACACTGTTACACTCCCCAGGCTCATCACATTAGTAAACTCCCTTTATAATACTTAAGCTAAAGGTCAATAGGGTTAAGCCCACTAGAAAGCCCTAGTACATTTCATACAATGCTGCCTAAATCGGATTAAGAACCTAAGTAACCATTGCTTATTAGGAAGGCATTCCCCATGGTATTAAGAGAAGATCTCTAATACCTAGCTTGGTCAAACTAGCTTAGTCGGACTGCTTGATTTTTACCCCTAAACAAGTGATTATGACAAAACATTACATTGAATTAAATGTTTGATACTAAGCAATATGCACTGAATATTATGCTACCAATCACAATCAAGGCAGACAATCATAGATGCAAAAAAGATAAGGGCAATGCTAATGGGCAAGAAACACCTGTTTGTGTTGATGGTCGCGCTTGATCTGAAGGTTCCATGAAGATCCAAATCCTATCAATAGCAACACGTTCCTGTACACACTATGAAACAAAAGGAATACCTCCAGGAGGCACATTAGTGGGAAAAGAGAACTTTGCTAATCACTCAACTCTAAAACAGAAACACTCCTATCGTACTAATCTTACCTACCCTCCATCACTCAAGTGATGAGGATCAAAGGTTTTTTATGGCATAGGTTTCTGTTTCACTGTACCAGATGTGACATGTGTAGGTCTGAGTCAATGTTTTGACTTTTATTGTGCATACTCGTTTGCTAATTGCTCTTGCTCTTTTTTTCTTTTTTTTTTTTATGAGTATAAAGCTTTATATGTACATTCCCTAAGATTGGAATTGAGAGGTCAGGGAAAAAGGTTGAGAGGGAAACAAGTGAATGATGACTGTCAGCAAACACTCCCCCCTTCCTTGGGTAGATCATACCGTTTGAAATGAGCTTGTCACCCTTTGAAACCAATTGTTCCAGTTGGTAATAGGTGAGGATTTTTGCCAGTAGTTTTCTATTACCCTAGGTGCCTTGTCAAGCTGCAAGGGTGGTAAGGTACTCTCCCAGGATCGAACTTGAAGTGGTTCATTAGGTGATTCTTGAACACTGGGAGGTGTGGATTCTTTTGTAGCTTCATGGAGGTCCACTACTATAGATGGAGGCTGTGTAGAAGCTTTTACCTCTATGGATGTATTACATGAGGAGCTAGAATCTTCATGGGACTCCCCCCTTCGTGAGCTAGGTGGAACAAATCGTTCTTTCTTTGGTACCCAAACTAGCTCGGGAGCGGGTATGTAGCATTCTGTGATTTTTTTCTTTCCACGATCATTGATTCGTTTTGGAGCTACAGGATTGGGCTCACTTGGGTCAGGTGATAGGTAAGAGCACAATCTACGTTTTGGCACCCAGATTTGATCATTTCCTTGATAGTAGCCTTGGGCTTCCAATAGTCGTTTAGGGATCCATCGCAACATTTTCTTACTGTTCTTGGAGCGAGTGGTACGTTTCTTACAAGGCTTCTGTTTTTTTGCACTAGCTATGGTCACTAAAGAAGCTTTAGGGACCCACTTGTATGTTTTCTTCGTTACATTAGGATGAGTCTTGTCAGAAGCGATATGCATTGCTTGTAGCATATTTAAGGGTACAAGCATTTCATCCCCCTCAGGTGTTACCCAGGTCGTCCCCCTATTTCCCCAAGTGTCTATGGTTGATGCTAGGTGGAACCAATCCACATTGTCTGATTCCGTCATACCCGGTAACACATCCATATAAGGAGAATCTTTGCCAATGTCTGTATCCTTCTTACAAGTGTAACAATATTGTAGTGGGGCCGAGTGAACTGTGGTGTCAGAGCGATGATCAATAATGGTTTTACTCCCTAAGGGGTGTACCTTACCAGTCGGGAGTGTGAGGGAGATGTGTGAGTAGCCGGGTGTGCTAACGAGAGGGGGGCAAGAAGCTGTAAGTCGAAGTCGAAGGGTTAGGGAGTCTGGTAACGGGGAAATTTAGGAGATAGTACACCCCGGCCCCCTCCCCTGCCATGCGGACGGAGAGGAAGAGGGGGGGGGGGGGGGGGGGGGGTGCGCATTACCGCTACCGGGGCGGGGCGGGGTAAGGGGGGGCAAGGCGGGGGGGGTTTTTGCGGGCAGGGCCGCTACTTGGGACGGAGGCGGAGGCGGGGGCGGGGGTGGGGGCAAGGGCGAGGGTGGGGGCAGGGGCGCTACTGGGGCAAGGGGACGGAGGCGGGCGGGGGCCAGGGCGTTGGCCATGGGCGGCCAAGCGCCCATGGCCTGTGCGTTGGCCATGGGCGGGTAGGGGCACTAACGCAGGGGGGGAGGAGGCAGGGGGTGGGACACTATCCATGGGCGCCCATGGCCAACATGGGCGACCACTCGCCCTTGGCCAAAGCGTGGCTAGAGGCAGATTAAACACACACACACTCACGCATGGCAATCCACGTGGACACACTGGGCCACGCTAGCTGTCGCGTGTCCACGTGGACTTGCCACATGTACCGTAGCCGACGGTACACGTGGCGTGTCACGTGGCCACGCGCACTGCCACGCAAGCAACGCGCAAGCCACCTGGCCTGCAACGTGTACTGTCGTGGTCGACAGTACATATGGCACGCCACGCGGTACCTTATTATGCACCACATGGCGTGCCACATGTACTATTGGCCAACGGCAGGCCACCTGGCATGCGTGTTGCCTGCATGGCAGTGCGCATCGCCACGTGGTCTGCCAGGTGTATTGTCGGCCATCAAAGGTACACGTGGCAAGTCCACGTGGCCATGTGGCGGCTTGCGTGGACTGCCACGTGTGTGTCCACACATACACACACACACACACGTGTTGCAAAAAAGCGTATGTGTGTGTGTGAACACACACACAAATGAACACACGCGTGCCCACGCAAGCGTGTGTGTGTGCACACACACACACAAACATATATACACACACGCCAACGTGTGTGTGTACACCACATACACGCACCTGCGTGCAACATATGTGTGTGCACACACACACAAATGCCAGCACATGTGTGTGTGTGTGCACACACACGCGCATGTCCACGGATATGCACACACACGCGCATGTCCACGGAGACACACGCACACGCCAACACACACACGCGCGTGCGTGCACACATACACACGTCCACGTCAACACACACACACACACACACACACACCTTCACCCTTCTCTCTCTCACACACACATACAAGGACAAAATAATTAAATTAATAAATAAAAATAAAAGCTTTATAAAGAGCATTGACTTTCTCTTTTCACTTTCTTCATCTCTATTTTCTTCTATTGCACAGAGCTCTCTCTCTCTCAAGTTTTCGTTTGCTCACTTATCTTTCTCAAACTCTTACCTACAATTTCTCATAAATCATACCTATATCTATCTTCTTTAATTCTTTAGCGCAAGCATGAGAACAAGAAATCAATCCAAAAATACTTGTGTCGTGTTGGATGAGGTTGATGTTACTACGTCGCAAGAAGTACCTCCGCGATGCACACAAGATACCGAACAATCTCAAGCCTTGAGTTCTTTAGATTGCATTGTGTCCATCGTAACTGGAGTGGATGGAACAACACAATCAAGCGGCGGACCCAGTCATCGTGTGGAAACAGGTACCGCAATTGAAGATGTAAGATGAAGCGTGGTCGACAAGCACATTTTATTGGGCTGGGTGGATTCTCATAGAGCTCTATACGATGGCAAACTTCCACACTTTCCTCTATGTCGACTTCTTTTAAACCCCGCCATCCACACGCATGATGACCATGTGGCCGATTTGCAACTCTGCATTGCAAACAAAAGCTACCAACCAACCATGGCAAGATTTATTGTTAGTGAACAGATTCCTGGGGAGGATCACAAACAATATTCCCATCGTGATCACACTTCGAGGGATCTTGAAATGTCATATAATTTGGATGAGGAGCATCGTCAAATCCCCGAGCTTAGTCACATGGTCGAGAGGTACTTTGTGGTTTGGGATGGTAATCACAAATTGGAGGCATGGATGTGGTGGATGAACGAAAATGACATCACAATTGAGAAGGCACCAAAGGTGGAGTGCGTTATAGTTGATTTTCAACCCCATGAGATAGTGGAGTTTCTATTGGTTTTGGGAATAATCGATAGGTAAGCCCAACTTTTTTTTTGTGAATGTAAATGCATCTTATTTTTTAACTATGTAAACTACAATCGAGTGTTAAATAGGGCCACGAGGGTTGCAGTGCCTCACACAACTGCTCATGATATTTTCATGATGAAAAATCTATGGCTGGCGGACCCTACTTCACTTTTGCAAAATTCCCCGAAAGAGCGTGTTTGGCAGCAGAAAGGGCTTTGAATTTTAGAGGTCCAAGCAAGTCAAAGTGGCAAAAATTTCCAATGGTTGTCCTTGTGCAACTCATTTGGCAGGTATGCTTTAAACCAATGCTAAATGAGAATATGTTTTGATTGCAAAATCTTATTATGTGTATTTTGATTGAGTCCTTAGCAAATGATAGGAAGAGTTTGATCATATGTTTAGTAGTAAAACGGAAGGGCTACCATCAAAAGGGAGTTCTGGCTACGAGTTAGCACCTGACGCATACAAGGAAAGCATCAATCTAGCGCTATCTCAAACGAAGCAATATTTTACGCGCAAAGGGCTTGAGATAGCCACCATTGCAAATCCAGAGAACGGCAACGATTTTTTCCAAAAATGTATATCATTTACAGGTTGCGGCGAGAAGACCACGAAAATGACACCCTCGAGAGTGGCAGAGGCTACGCGTGCACGCATTAGCCCGAAAGAGTAAGTAAATGTCATTTAAATCATTCGATATATTTCTCTTTTTATTATGTAGCAATGAAAAATAAGTCTCGCTTTTCCTTTGCTAGGAAGTGCCGCTTGCTTGATTTGTTCCAAGGTGGTGATGCATCCGTGAAGGAGAATGGCGTAGGGTTGACGAAGAAGGCCTGGATCCAGTGGCTTCGATATCACGTGTATTGGTGGCAATTGGAAAGGTTAGATTTAGTGATTATGTGCACCAGCTAGCAATTTGTTGATAATCTAACTTATGACTTATTATTTGCTGCAAGAGAGTGCTTGAGATGGTTGAGAAAATGGAGGCCGAGAATCATGATGTGTATTGGTGGCAATTGGAAAGGTTAGATTTAGTGATTATGTGCACCAGCTAGCAATTTGTTGATAATCTAACTTGTGACTTATTATTTGCTGCAAGAGAGTGCTTGAGATGGTTGAGAAAATGGAGGCCGAGAATCATGATGTTGCTATGCAACACGAGAATGCTAAAGGTGAGCATGGTTGAACACTTGTCCACACAATACTGACATACAGACGCAAGCGCTTTGACAAGGCCTTCAAGAAGTGGAGTGCTCGGATCAAGTCCACACAGGATCCCGAAGAGCAACCCCACTTTGGTTGCACGGCACGACGCTTGTTGTACAGATTTGACATCTTTAACTGACAAATTAAGAATGTAGTAGGACACACTAATCTTGTTCTTGGTGGCTCAAAACATTGTGGTCTGTCTTGTAGATGGTGGAGAGATGCTCTTGTCTTTCCCATTCCCGAGCTCCCCATTGATGCATGGTGCATGTCGGAGAGAGAGGAGACGGTCTTATATCCTGACGAGTGGATAGACGACTTGCGTCCAAAGGGAGCATGGCTCAAGTGTCCTTGGTGGCTGGACTACCCGGACAAGGAGTACCCACCCGAAGAGGAGGATCTATACATAGGTATCATTCTATATAGTTTTTACTTTTGCCATGCAGCAATACAACATGGGCTCAATAACTGTTCTTTTTTAGTTAATAGCAGAGCATACTGCGTCACGGAAGAAAGCGGTTGTGGTAGAGGATGCTCTATCCCCAAACACATCAAAGAAACCGGACAATAAGAAACAGGCCTCAAAGAAAGACTCGCAAGCAGAACCGGCTGACAAGCAACGTGGGAAGAGAAAGAAGAGGATTGTTGTTTCCAGTGATAGTGAGAGCGAGCATGTGGTTGAGGAGTATTCTGTAGAAGTCAGCGATAGTGCTCATAGCCTTGGTGCTATGAGCCACAGTGTACCGACACTATCCTTCACTCCAAGACCAATGGGAGGCATCTAGGAGTCCCCTCCATGTTCACCATCACATGGCACGGCTACAGAGGACCTATCAAACATGGCCAGAGTTGTGGGAGATAACCATCCAGGTATGTGAAAATGGTTAATGTTGTGTTTTCCTCTTTAACATTGCTTGAAAGATATATTTGATCTTATGTTGCTACATACAGCTATGCATGTAGAGCCACGCCACCTTGCAGTGCATGCTAGTGTCAAGGAGTTGGCAAAAGCTATTCCAGATGTGTTGTGCAATGACAGGTAGTCCACGCTAATTTACAATCAAAGTTAGTGCTAACAAAGATTGCATGCAGTTCTATGCAGTCACTATGTAGATTCTTGGTCTCTCTATCAGAAACAGGGCAAATGAACCCCATCTACAGATTGGGTGGCGTACGTTTGATGTACATGGCCTTTCCCTTACACACTAGGCCACATGCAGCTAGCACGGGTGGGGTTCCTTTATGGAATCAATGGGATAGTGAGCTTGTGGATGCTGCATTCCTTTGGAAACCGAGTTTCTTTTGGTTGATGGCATGGTTGTGGCGACATGTCGTGCAGAACATATGTCCATTGTCACTTCAAAGGCAGAGGTTGTCCGAGTCTAGTTGCAGTTCAGGACTATTTTAGAGGGGGTATGTTTTTTGTTGTTTTGATAATGAATAGTTTGATGTTTGCATTTCAAAATAATAATGTTTTAATGTTATTCGTAGGTTGGTACTTTGTTGCTGGTCATTTTTTCACCCCCTAGAATCGATGGGTGTCGGCTTCCGAGGTATGATCGAGCGGATGGAGAGGTTGCAGCAAATGTACGTGGCTTCTCTACAGATGATGACATGTTGTGGGAGAAGCTACCAGGTTCAGAGTCGACACAGTGGACGCTTGATCGTATGGATAGGCCTTATCGTAGAGGTGTTGAGAGGAGTCCAGCGTTTGCCAGGTGGTAGAAACTTTTTGGAAGTTTTTCTGATAGTTCCTATAAAATTATAGGTATAATAAATCTAAAGATTACTTTTTTTTTTTGTAGATGGCTACTAGGTACCTTCACAGACATGGGAGATGCTGTGTTGGATTGTTTTGCAGGAGTGGGGACATTGGCAGCACAATGTTTACTACTACGCAGGCATTGCATCAGTTGTGAGAAGGATTGGGCAGTTTTCAATGCTTGTATGGAGCCAGCGCAGCGCCTACCTTCTGATTTAGGCTCAACATTGATGTTTCATAGGAGTGTCAGATCTCACGTAACTGAGCAATTGAACCAGGTGTCAAAGCAACTTTATCCGCTGAGCCACCTTTCTCGACACCACTCAGTAGTCAGGGCGGGGCAGTAGCAGCACCGTATCCCACTTTCACGGCCCTAGTTTTGGCATGGCATGCAACTGGACCGTCTCCTAGTGCATTCATTGCCTCCACATCTGAGGCCCCTCCCGAAATTGATCCATTGTCTCTTTCACTACCTACAACCCCCCCCCCCCCCCCCCCCCATATAGTTCGTACCCTCTACCATTTGAGGAGTTCCCCCACCATTTGGTGCACTGCCCCCGTTGGCACGACCTTTGTTTCCTCCCAGAGCATATGGCCCCCCACCGCCCTTCTTTCATCCACGTCACCCATGATGTATCCCCCCCATATGTATTTACTTTTGATGCAATGGAACAGATAGATTTGGGGTTTTCTATATGAAATAGACCATAACTGTGTGTAAGGAACTTTTGTTTCTCTTATTAATAGTGTATTGAATGCATCCACGGTGTTTTTTGGTTCAATGTAAGTTGGTCGTGAAACGCCAATCAAATTTTAGTTGAAAAGAGAGAGAGAGAGAGAGAGAGAGAGAGATGGGTAGATTGTCCCTTCTTTTGGGAATCCGCTCGTCCGATTCTTAAAAAGCGCTCCAAAAATTGCTCGTCCAAAAATTACGCCCAATGATATCTTTCCACAAGATTTACCACTTGGTTACCATCAAGGCATTGGAAGGGGAAAAGGAACAACACTCCCAATAACACATACATGCCTATCTATAGCAAAGGTGGAATCACAACACCCCAACCCTCTCAACAAAACACAATGAATAACAAATTTTTTATAGAAACACTTTGATTGTACACTCCCAATCGCACACAAAAGCAAAAATTATTGCATTCTAGGTGGCTTATTTCTTTTCTATTCTCAACCATAAACATATCACCTCTCTCTCTCTCTCTCTCTCTTTCTTTGCACATACACCAATTAGCTTGGGGGGCTGACACACATACACACACGTAGATGCCATTGCATAAGAAAAGAGAGAAGAACAAAGGATGGGGAGAGACTGTTGAAGTTATAGAATCTCAAGTAAATATCCTAATGTGATCCCAGTATTTATTTTGGCTTTAGGTATTTATTTTGCTTAATTGTCAGAGTCTTGAGTAGGGAAATTTACTAAGGGGGGTACTTAAGGGCCCCCAAGCGAGTGTGTTTTTAGAGAGCTTTTGATTTCAAGCTTTTGCAATCAAAATACTTTTTGCAAGCTTTTTGACATTTAATTTAGATTCTTTCTTAATGACACAAAATAATAACCAAAAGGGACACATTCTACATACAGATGAGTAAAATGCAAGATGTGACTTTTGTTTATAGGTGAGCAGCAACATAGTATAAGATAAGGTGTTGACTTTTGTTTATAGGTGAGCAGCAACATAGTATAAGATAAGGTGTTGACTAGAGAGAGGCTTTAGCAAGGACTGTTCTTTGTGGGAATGGGATATCAATGTGTCTTTCTCGGATTGATCCCAAGTCTAGCACTAATCTAGTGGCTAAGTAAACTTACATAAGAACCAAACCAAAGATAACATTATGTTGGGATAGGTATGCAAATGTTGGAGGCAGTCAGGTTTGAAAGGAAAGGGACAACCCACAAGCTATAAAAGGCATTCCAATCAGGGTAGAATATGAAAAGGTTGAGCACTAAAGCAAACAAGGGCCATTGGGTAGGAACTCTTGCAGGGGCTTAAAGAAAAGCAATGATTTGCAGATAGTGAACAAATAAAAAGTATGCCTTTGTTGTAGGCAAGTTGCTCCAAGGCTTGCTTCAAGGTTGCAACAACTGTTGATTCCATACCTTGTGGGTTACTGATTGCATATTTTCAAGATGAGAGACTACCTAAAAGTCAAGGTAGAGGTGTTGGTAGGGACCCAATTAGGCAAGGCACATCCATTGTTGTAGAGCTTTGAAGATAGTTAAAGTTATCGTGAGATTTTTCCATGTAATGCACTTCCATGGAAGTCCATAAAAAATAAAGAAATCTCATAATGTCAGGGAATGCATTTTGCAGGTGTTGAAAGAGCAAGGGATGGTAGATGGGCTGTTATACCATTGATTGTTGGCACCATGTAGGAGGAAAACATAGCTATGGGATGCATTGGATAAGGCAATGGAGGATATTGAGAGGTTTCAAGATTATTGATCATTGCTTTAGCACTTAGCATTGGTGGTGAAGGCACTCCATGGGGCAAGAAAGGGCCTACCAGCTAGTTGGCATAGTGGGATGTCATTTAGAATTACAAATTGAGCACATAAGAAAGGTGATTTCACTTCTAGAGGTGCCCTATTATTGCAGCCAACAAAAACAAATGAAGATATGACCTTGTTGGGAATATCCTCCTACAAGAGGAATCTAATAGACTTTGTCTAGCGAGAAACTCTCACTTCACACTTGATTACATTGAAAAAACCCAAATCTTCCTTGCCATAGACATGTTGGGCATACATTGCAATCAATGCATTCCAAGAGGCAACATTCCACACAGAAATATCATCAAGAACCAAGGAACACATTGCATCATGTTCGGTATGTCATCGCTTGAACTAATGTGTTGTTTGCAAGATATGATGTAGGCCCATCAAGAATTTGTGTGCTTAATGAAGACACCTTATCTGGAAAATAGATGGAATAAATCACCACAAACAACCCTCCTCCAAACCACTCAGAAGAATCAGTAATTTCTGTTTTCAAAGATTTCCCTTGAAGTTTTCTGCTTTCACAAGGCTATCACATTTCCCTATTCCTTGTGGTCCTTTGCTCATCCTTCCCCAAAATTTAACCCACACTTGTAAAGTGTAGTCTAGTCGACAAAGAAAAAATCCTTGCTTTTGACTCGTCATGACAAAAATTGAGATCAGAGTGCAAATTCTTTGTTGATGAGAAAGCGGCTTTAAAAGCTATGGTGGAGGTGGACGGATTTGAAGGTGAAATTTCCTTGCGCAAATTGTTTTCCAAATCTATGCTAAAGAGCTATGTAAGACACAAAAACAGAACAGACTAGCCATAGGTACTATTGGCAATACATTTTTGTACAGATTTGTCATCGCTCTATGGACACGATACAGGTGATCGTCTGCTCTTCTTCCCCTTCATCTGCTCAGCGTCCTATTGACGGTGGCTCTAAACCGTTGTCTCCCTGCTGATGGTAGCTCTAGCCCATTGGCATTTTCATCTTCCCCTCATTTTCTCATCTTCTCGAGCTCCCCTCAGCTTCCAGATATTGATGGTTCTCAACTCCAAGAGCTTGCTCATCGTTCGCAAGCGCACGGATGATCTTGATTCTCTTTAGTGATGTTCTTGTCAGTGTGGCGTAGCATGCAAGGGTATTGGACAAACAAGGCTCAATGATCATCCGTGTGAGTGTGGACAATCATGCTACTTTAATTGAAGCAATCATTTCACCAACTTTGTTTTGAGAGCAAGCAAGTAGGTCAGGCTATTCTTCGGAATGTTTTTGATGATTTTGTTTTTGGAACCTTCCAGTAGGTCATGCTATTTTTTTGAATGTTGGATGATTTTGAAAAATTATCTTCTTGTTTTGTTTGATCAAACAAGGAGCACATGGGCATGTTCTGGTTGTTCTTCGTTGCCACCTTCATGCCATGATCCTGCCAAGCCTTGCACATCATGCCATGCATGTCACAGCTGCATCTCACTCTTCTTGTTGTGATGTCATAAGTTTGTCCACCCTCCCCGCCTCAACAATCACAAACCCTTTACACCCTTTTCCTTCCTCTACCAAAGCACAAGGCATCCCGTCAGATTCCTCATAAATATGATTTTCAAAATCGTGCTCACGTGCTAGATTGTACAAAAATATAAGATATCAAAAGTATTTATGACAAAAATACTCAATTTTTGTCCATGAAAATCAAAGTGTGATGAATGAGATATTTTTCAATATCAATTTAGAAATTTACAATACAAACCCGATTAGAAGAAAAGGTAAGGTAGGAACCTCCCAATCATCTGTGCATGCCCAGATGATCGATGAGCTCTTACTCCCCTTTTTCTCATATTCTTTCATGAGCCCCTCAATCATCCACGTGCACGCGGATGATCCGGGAGCTTTTATTCCCTTTTTTTCATATTTTAGTAGAAGACCCTCGATCATCCGCGTGCATGTATGATTGCGGAGTCCACCACCCCCCCCCCCCCCCCCCCCCCCCCCCCCCCCCCCCCCCTCCCCATCTTTGACGATAACTATACCAAACCTTGACGATATTTGTTTTCACTTTGACTATTAGACAATGATAAAAGAAGTGAAAGATGGACGCCTCTAGATTTACAAATCACTACCTCTCAAAATTTCATAATGACCAATCATAAGTTTCTCAATCTTAAAGTCATTCTTTCTTCGAGGAATTATAGTCCATTTTCTTAAAAGAAGTGAAAGATGGACGCCTCTAGATTTACATATCACACCTCTCAAAATTTCATAATGACCAATCATAAGTTTCTCAATCTTAAAGTCATTTCTTATCTCTAGGAAGTTATAGTCATTTCTTATCTCTTGTTCTCTTTACTAGTGTTCCAAGAGTTCCAAGAGTAGTGAATCAACAAGTTTGATCATGGCAAGAGGAAGGATGATCTCTATGAGAAAATGGTTTCTTGATCTTAAAGTCATTTCTTATCTCTAGGAAGTTATAGTCATTTCTTATCTCTTGTTCTCTTTACTAGTGTTCCAAGAGTTCCAAGAGTAGTGAATCAACAAGTTTGATCATGGCAAGAGGAAGGATGATCTCTATGAGAAAATGGTTTTTTGAAGATTTTATATTGCTACACATTGAAAGATGAATTCTTCACTTTATTAGAAGAGATCAATATTGTACAAAGTTCAAGGATTTAGGGATTTATTCTGAGGCCATTTTATTGGTCATCTTTCCAATGTTAAAATTCCCCAGCCCTCATTGATTTTAGGGAGACAAAAAATATCCCAAGCAAATTTAAGCCACTTGGAGTGATCAAAATATCCTCCCCAAAGGAACCTTATGGCCAAAAATGATTTCTTTTTAATTTGATATTTGAAAAAAATTTGACAAACAGGTAACTACCGAGCACAAAAATTCTAGAAGATAAAATGGGTTGGTAAATTTTCTAGTGGAAATGTTTTCTGCTGAATTTCACAATGACCCACTCTCATCTTTCTGCAAAGGTAACCTTGAAGCCCATGGGTATCTATTGAGCACAAAACTCTAGAAGATAAAGTAGGTTGGTAATTTTTCTAGCAAAAATATTTTCTACTGAATTTCTCAACGACCCACTCTCATCTTTTTGTAGAGGTAACCTTGAAGCCCATGGGGATCTCTAGAAATGTGCATCATGTACTACCATTGGGATGAAATGGTGTAGCCAGTCTTGAGGGAGTTTATTACTAATTCATTTTTCCGACAAAAAGTATTCAAGAGTTGCCAAAATTGTTCAATAGAAGAATTATCATTTTTTATCAATGATTTGGTATCATCAACAAATTTTGGAGGCATAAATTCCTATCTATAGTGCATTTAAAGAAATTGCATAAAGTAAATGACCAAAAGACAACCTTGTATGATTGACCTTCTCAAGAGGATTGACTCTGAAATAGCACCATCAATGAAAACCTTAGCATCTGCATTACCAAACAAATATATGAAAAATTCTAGCAAACATTCTTCCAAGGCCTATATCTTCCAAGGACCGAAAAATAAATTCTCACTCCATTCAAGTTGACTTTATCAAAATCTATCACCTTCTATCTCAAGATTCCATTTTAAGCAGGATATAGGAATAGTAATTGTTAAGGGTACTTAACATAGTATGCAAAAACTTTTTTTCTTCAATTATGAGCCATCTATAATTTTAAGGCTTCAATTGAAGATCTCAATCCATGACAGAGGCCAATGACAACTCTATCATGCAATTTTTTATGCCAAATTTTTTTATTCTTGGATATCAATAATTATAGGTCCATATTCTCCTTCATTAGTGTGCACTTTGTCTAGTTCATGTGCAGTATCTGAGGTTTGAGATATGTGCTCATTAGCAAGGGGATCAAATAAACATTTTGGAGAGGGAGTGTCTTGTCTACCCTGAAGACCCTAACTATCCTTGTCTAATTTGGGTTTTCCAATCTCCTATTTGAGCTTAGCTTTACATTGTGCCAAATCTTGGAAGTTGCATTTGATTGAGCTAAGGGGTTTTGGAGAGGAGGTCGACCAGCCACCATAGAAAGGAGGGGGATTGGGGTTGTTGTGATGATCATGTTGAGAAAAGTTTGTGTTTAAACCTTCAAATAAAAACATAAAAGTGAATAAAATAAAGTAGAATTTTGAGACTGCACTTATTTATGGTATGACAATCTAAGTAGTTACAATTTGGATGGTTCACCTTGCTTGATTTGATATGAATATTTGATTTGCATGTCTATGATTGAAGTACAAAATAGTGCACCTCCTGAGGTAGAGTGCTACACTGGCATGGTGAGATATGAGAGGTGAGAAGAGATAAGAAGGACACAAACACTAACTGCAATCACGTTTCTCTTGCATGTATTTATTTATAGATTTCTTGAATTCTTAAAAATGATTACAAATTGTCCACCCAATCATAAAGTGACCGTAGCTCATAAAGAGCTCTTTAACACTTGATAACACAAACACATCTCTCTATAGCTTTCATGGAATCACAAAACTCGAATCCTCTTTAAAAATCACAACAACAAATAGCAAAATTTGACAGCAACACTGTGATTGTACACTCCCAAGCACACAATCACACACAAAATTATGGCTTACTACATTACAATTGGCTTAGCTGCTTTCCAATTTTCAACCACACATAACCCCTCTCTCTCTCTCTCTCTCTCTCTCTCTCTCTCTCTCTCTCTCTCTCTCTCTCTCTCTCTCTCTCTCTCTCTCTCTCTCTCTCTCTCTCTCTCTCTCTCTCTCTCTCTCTCTCTCTCTGCACACACCAATTGGCTTGGGGACTCACACATGTACACATACACACGCATGCGTGCATTGATGCTATTGCACAAGAGAAGAAAAAAGAATAGGAGATGGGGAGAGATGACACCATAGAAGATGCAATCAAAGCTTGATTATTTTCAAAGTGATATGCTATGGTGGAGCATACAAAAATAAAGTCTCTCTCATGACTCTTTCTCCTCTATTCTATCCATAGCCTTATAAACAATAGAGCACAAAAACTAAAAAAACTCCTAACTGGTGTGGAATCAGCATGTGTGTACAAGCGCAAAATGTTCAAAAATGACTTTTCCTTGTCCGCATTGGGCCAATTTTACAGAACATATTTTAAAAAATTTATAGAATAGCACTTTTCGGCCTCCCTCATGCAATAGATTTAGTCCCTCACTCAGTTTCCTCTCTATTAGTGACTACATGGCCTCAACCTGTCCAACTTACCTTGCATGTTAAGAGAGGCTTTTCTCATAAAACCTTTTTTTAAAGCATCAAATCCCTGCACTTGGCCTACATAACTACATAAATCATACACAAATGGACTCCTTTGCTTACAATAGGTCTTTACGCTTGCTCTCACACTTTGGCAAACACTTGTAAGCACCCTTGAACCTACTTTCCACATTTTTTCACATCGATGTTACCATATATATCATGTGGTGGTGATGTGTGTACACACTTAGGACCACCGGGGCATTTTTTCCCTCACTAGGAGTTTTTTTCTGTGTGCATTGTATATATGCATGGTGATGTGTGAACACACTTAGGACTTCCGGGGCATTTTTTCTCTCACTAGGAGGGTTTTTCTATGTGCATTTTTTCCCTTACTAGGAGGTTTTGCCTATGTGCATTGTACATTGTCCATCATTCTAGGGCTAACTTATCTTTCCATTTGTGCACTAAGTAATACATACTCTCTGTTGTGTGGCTTGAACTTCTTCATCTTGTCTAAGTTGTGTGTGTTTCCCTGCAAACCTATTTCCCAAAAATTGGTATCTGAGCAGGTTGCATCCTCTCGGGCATAGTCGTGAGCATTGCCAGCACCCACCTCCTCACTTTCTCCAATTTTGGCAAGATCTGTGAGTGTTAGCAGGTTGAAAAATACTTCAGGAAGACTTGTAGAGCTTTGTTTTCTCAAAATTTCCATTCGATCTCATTTCAGTCTATGTTCACATTGTAGGCAATATTGCACAGGCAATTTCTTCCTTTTGTGCAAAATTTCTATCAGTGAAATTGGAAGATTCTATTCAGCATTTGTTTTCATGTACTACATACAATAGCTCATATGACATTTATGACACTTTGTTACCTCTTTTTTATGATGGAAACTTGAATGTAAATTCCAATGAGGCAAATGTACAACCTATGGGGGTTTCTAAAAATGTTACAGATAAACCTATTACTAATGCAGATGATGTGGAAAGGGCTGAGAATGAGCAGGCTAGAGGTATGCCAAAATGATTGGTGCATACTTTCGTGACAGTAAATTGGATGCACCTTTGTCTAGTCGTACTGGTTCAAGTTCTCGCCATGCATCTTATGTGTCAAATTGTTATGCTTTGGCTGTTTCTAGTTTTTGTGATGTGGAGGAACCTCTGTCTTTTGATGAAGCACAGAATTCAAAAAATTGGGTGGCTACCATGCAATCAAAATATGATGCACTTAAAGAAAATGACACATGGACTTTATGTGATTTTCCATGGGTACAAAGTGGGTTTACAAGTTGAATGTAAGCCAGATGGTGAGCTTGATTGTTATAAGGCTTGACTTGTTGCAAAGGGTTATGCACATTAGAAAAGCATAGATTATGAATAGACGTTTTCTCGTACTAATTGTTTTCCATGTGCATTGACAACTCATTTTGGATGGGATGTATATCAATCAGACATTGTTACTCCTTTCTTGAATGGTGATATATTTGAGGAAGTTTATGTAACGCACCCTCGCAGTTTTGTAAATAAAGGACAAGAAGATAAAATGTGCAAATGTAAGAAAGCTTTGTATGGGTTGAAGCAGTCTCCTTGTACTTGGTATGAGAAAGCTAACACTCATTTGGTTAAACGAGGCTTTTGTACCAATCCAACAAATAGTATTTTGTATGTAAAGCGTGAGGTTTATGTATTTCTCCATCATTGTTCTTAATGTTGATGATTTGTTGATTGCTAGAACAAATGAGACACGTGTTACTGAATTCAAGGTTGATTTGAATGCTACTTTCAAGGAGAAAGACTTGGGGCTGTTGCATCATTACTTGGGCATACAATTTAAGCAGTGTGATGGTGGTATTGCCTTATGTCAAACACACTACATAGAGACATTGCTATGTAAGTTTGGACTTGAGGGTTGCAAAACCTATTGCTACTCCCATGGAAAAAAGTTTTAAATTAAGTCTTCATGATGCTAGTGATCCTACGATGTCACTGTTTACCAAACTCCTGTTGGATGCCTTATTTATGTATGCAATACAAGGCCCAATATTTAGTTTTCCATCTCACTGGCCAACAGATTTGTGCATAGCCTAGCGTCAAAGTATTGGTAGACTGTCAAAAGGATCTTCTGCTACTTCAGTGGCACTTTACATCTTTGGTTGTTTCATCCCAAGGGGGGATAATCACCACCATATTTACATCCTTTTTTGGACTCAGATTGGTCTGGTTGTTATGACACGTGAGTGTCCATGAGTGGTTTTTATGTCATGTTCGATAGCTCTTGCATATCATGGTTGAGCAAGAAGAAAGTTGTGAGGTTGAGTAGAGGGCACTCTTCACAGCTACAATTCACTGTGTGGCTCATATGTCTTATGGATGATTTGGGTGTTTGGATAGGACACTACCAACATCATCTACATTGACAACGAGAGTGCATTGGCAGTTGCAAGGAACCCATTCTTTTATTTTTTCACAAAGCACATTGAGGTGCATTATCACTATGTTAGAGAGAGACTCTCAACAACAGAGAATAGCTTGGCTTATGTCCAACACAAGACAACCTTGCATATCTTTTCACAAAGTCATTGTCTCATGAGAAGTGAGAAGCTTTCTGCAAAGCTTTGGGCTTACTCCCCTTTGTGTATCTATCATGTCCTCAGGAGATGGAACTCCCTTATACACTATGTGCCATCTCTCGTTCACCGCATCACTCCTAGGGGGATTTGTTACCATATATATGTGTTAGGATGTGTGTGAACACACTTAGACCGTTGAATCTTTTTTCCCTCATTAGGATAATTTTTCCTCCATGCATTGTACATACTCCCATCATTCTAGGGCTAACCTATCTTTCCATGTGCACTAACATATGCGTAATCTTTGTTGTGTGCCTTGAGATTTGTCATCTTCTCCAAGTTTTGTGTGTTTCCCTACAACCCTATTTCCAACAATCAGCTCTCTTGCGGCTGCACCAGTGTTTTGTGTAGCATGACATAGATGTGGTTGTAGATAGTAATCCCATTATTAAATTGCCTTATAGATTGAGCCATTATGAGGCTATCGATGTGGAACATCAGCTTGTTGATAACCTCACTTGAGGGTCTTTTCATCTTAGCTCTTCACCATAGGCGTAGACTATCGTGGTCTTAACACAATGAATAAGTATCCATTGCCAAGGATAGATTGGTTGTTTAATAAACTTACACATGCACGTATTTTTTCAAAAATAGATATGTTGTTGGGGTATTATCAAGTAGGAATCATACTTGCTTAGATGCATAAAATTGCTTTATGAATAAGAATTTGATATTATGAATGGACTAGACAGAGGATTTTCTTCATTGAAGATAGGTACCTATTCCACAAGGGGAGATCTTGTGTACCGCAATGAGTGCAAACATTCAAAATTAGTTATGAATGTCATGGTAGTCCAAGTGTAGGGCACCTAAGCACAAAGAAGACTTATTCCCTCGTATAATGATAGTTTTATTGGCCAGGTTTACATGGGCATGTTCAAATACTATGTCTTACACTACCAAAAATGTCAAGTTAATAAAGCAGAGCACCTGAAGACAAGTAGTCTCTTACATCCTTGAAGATTCCCAATGGAAACAGGGAATACGAGTTAATAAAGTTGAGTGCCTAAAGGCATTCGGTCAATTACATCCTTTGGAGATTCCAAACGGCAAATGGAAAAGTATCTCTATGGATTTTATTGTGGGTCTCTCAACCACCATACAAGGTAATGACTCAATATTATGAGTGATTGTAGATAGGTTGACTAAAATTTGTAAGTTTATTCCAGCCAAGTCCACCATTAAAACTTTGGAGTTAGCCAAGTTATTTGTTGAAAATCTATATTGATTACATGGATTTTCTAGAAATATTGTTTGTGATCATGATCCTAAGTTTAACAGTCACTTTTAGAGGGCTGTCTTTAAATGGTTGGAAACACAACTCAATCTCAGTACTGCAGATCATCTAGAGATGGATGGTCAAACTGAACAATTTAAGCTAGAGGAAATGATATGAGCATACATTAGTAAAAAAAAAATGATTGGAAAGATGATCCTTGAAAATAGCTAGTTGAGACCAAACAATAGACGAGATTGTAAGCGGAATTGGGCTTGTGCGCTGAAGAAGGACGTGAAGGAGCTATATATATGGTATAGTTATATATTATTCTACACTATATATTTATATAATTACATATCCTTGGAATTTGTTGTCCTGCAGAAGTCCCACTTATCAAGAAAATAATTGAACTTGTTCCTGGAGTTCGGGAAGTATCTATCAATGTTGCATCCAAGATTCTAGAATTTTCATACAATAGTGCAAAGCATGTTACTACTTGATTTAGTCTGTTCATACTTATGTATGGATTTCAAACTAGATCGCTTGTTATGGTGGAATTTCTACTGAGGGAATTCAACAAGTCAAGGACTTTATCCAAGATCTCATGGATATGCTGAAGATTTCCTGTCAAAATTCTCTTACAAGCACAGGATAGATACAAGAAGTATGGTGATGAGAAACATTGGCAAGTCAATTTCACAAAATGTGATGAGGTATTCTTACGTATTTGAGGACTTTCAGATAGTCTGAAAACTAGTCCTACACTTAAGTGATCTTCTAGATATTGTGGCCCATTTGAAATACTCAAGCAAGTTGCAGATAGGGCCTACAAACTTTCTTTGTTGGCACAATATATTTTTTTTCATGTAAGTTCTTTATATAAATGCTTGCGTAGGGAGATGGCAATGTACTTGATCACCAAGTTTTGGTCAATGTCATTAAACCTCCCACCCAACTGCATGGGCTTGATCACATTCTTGACTATCATACTCGTCATCATGTACATCGCCAAAGACGAAAGAAAGACCTCAAGAAGATGCCACTTGGGAAAACATTAGTTTCTGAAGAAATATCCCGCTTTTGTTTTAGAGGGCAAAAGAAATTCTCCAACAGGGGACTAATGTGAGTCTAGACCCACACACAGAGACGAATGGGAATTGCTATGGGGGGGGGCTCTATTATATAAAGAAGTCAATGGCTATGTGGATCGGATGCTTTCAAGTCCCTATGCCTTATAGCTGGTGTGGACATCATGCACTCAAAGGTGATGATGCACCAATTTATCCAAACATAACGCTAGATTGATTATCCATGCATGGCTTAAAGGCGTATCAAAAGCCTGTGTGGCTCAAAGGTGTTCCTTGGTTCAACGGTTGGGCCACACATGTTCCGATATATGACTTAGAGACTAGACAAACCCCTTAATTCCAAATCCTTTTAGGAACAAAAAATAAAAAATTGGTCTCAAAAGTGCAGCTCATTCATTAAGCTTAATGCAAATACGCAAGAACTTAATGCATGGGTGGTCTTATCGCGAGTCTCTACTAGCACAGACAATGCTTAAACCCGCCTAACGATTTATACATGGTCAAAGTAAAGTTTGTGAAAATAAAGTTTGTGAGAATAACCTTGCATGAATAACCTTTCAAGTTATTCATGCAATGCAGCACAAAAATAAAATGTTTTAATGGGTTCAAATTTGTTGAGTAGAGAAAATGGTTCTTGATCCAGAGCATTGCATTGAATCATGGATATTGGGATGGTCACTCACAATTTCTTGTAGAGCCTAGATAAAGTTGGAGCTGTTTCTATTTTATGAAAGCGGTTGTTGGAGATCTTTGATGCTGGTTTTATAGAGCTCCATATTATTTGCTAGAGGTAGACCTAATCTGGCAACTCTGGCCGAATCATAGTAGGAGGGCTTAGGGTGTGAAGGTACATAGTGTTGACCCCTTCTTGTCCTTCCTCTTCCATGAGTTCATTCTTCGGCGAGCAAGCTCTCATCGAGATTTATTCTTTTGAGCATGATGGTCTCAATAGCTTTAACACTTGTGTTTCAAGCAAGCTCTAAATTTTGGAAGACTCGCTACTATCATCAGGCTGATTGAATATCATTGGAATGATCTCCTTCCAAATTCCATATCATTAATGTGGGAATGGTTGTAGACGGCTGGCGCGTCACCATGTGGGAACGTGTTCTTAGAAGATGGGCAGTGAATCACTTAGTAATTACTACGGTAAACCCGAAGCATATAAATAGGGCCCATTACTTTGATATCGGGTTGGCAATTGTTATCACTTGTGTTAGCGCTTTGAGCTATAATTGCATTTGAGCATCAGTGGCAGTATTATCGGGTACATTTTCCCTCTCTGTAATCATATTCACTATAATATCAATCATGATATATATATATATTCCAGTGATACTGACTTCTCAATAGTCTTCTGAATCTGAATCTGAACTTTACTCCAGTCTTTAAGTCTAATTCTCATTTCATTATTCATATTTCAGTCTAGTCACTGATTTCTGTCTAGTCTGCTGTCTGAACTCTTCCTACTCTAAGTAGCTGAAATCCTTCAACACTGGAATTAGCTGTCTTAAGAGATCAGCTCCAATTCCATTTTGGCGATCACGGTGGCTTGAACTGAAGCTCGTTGACTGAAAGACTCTTCTCCTAGTTGAAGTTTTCAGCAATGGCACCAAAATCTAATTGTGGCCGGAAAGCTACCAATCGTGTGGACCCCATTCTTGAGGAGTCAGGAAGAGAGTCTGATCCCAAGCCAGAGAAAATGACTGACACTGAGGCTCAGGAGGAGCATAGTCAAGATGATGAGGCACAGGACTCACAGCATTCCAGTCATTCTTGATGCAGACGGGCAGAAGCGGCAGCATGAAAGGCAAAGAGTTCCAAGAGTTATCAGTCTCGCCAGAACGATGAGCATATCAAAGGCAGAAAGGGAAGTCACCGAACTTTTAGCAGACAAAACGGAGAGGATACTCAGACTGAGATAGAAACAGAGATTGATTGGGATGCTGACACTGACAACTGCAAGAAGACTCCCAAGCATCAGTCTGAAGCCAACAAGCGAACTGGTGGAATTAGCAACAATCGACATGATTACTCCGCTTCCCTGAAGATTTCCTTTCCGGGGTTCAAAGAAGGGAAAAAGGATGATCCTGATGTTCACATACAAGCTTTTGAGCAGTATGCTGAACTAAAAAACATTGATGAAGATGATTGGGGGGAATACTTTCCACAAACCTTGAAGGAAGCAGCAAGGAAATGGTATTACCATTACCCTGCATGCCAACTAAGATCATATAATAAATTACTTAAGGCCTTCAGGTTGGAATATTCTGACAATCGAGGAGATGAGGATATTCTCTGTGAATTGGATCATATCAAACGGCGGAATTTGTCAGTCCGCAGCTATGTAGAAAAGATCAAAGAACTGACCAGACAACTGCAAGAACCACCATCTGAGAAAAGATTAAGGGCATGGTTTCTGAATGGATTCAGAAGCAAGAAGCTGAGAGAACAAGAAGTACCATCTCCTACAAACAAATTCAATGACCTGGTCCAGCAAGCGTTAAAACTGGAACAGCAGGCTAAGAAAGAAAAAAGCCACAAGAAGCGAAGGACCAGTAGCAGTAGTTCGGCTACTGAAGCTTCTGATTCCAGTGCAACGTCCAGCAGTTCCGAGAGCAGTTCCAATGAACGGACAAAGGACAAATCAAAGAAAGGATCATGGACCAAGAAAATTGAAGAAATGGCTAGGCAGATTGCGGAGATTAGCCGCACAAGACAGTCGGTCCGGAAGATGGAGACTTGGTGTTCAAGATGTAAATCTAAGGACCACATCTCCACGGAATGCCCACAATGTACCTACTGCAAGGCCTTCGGTCACCTATGGAATAATTGTGGCATCCGAATTCACCATTTTAAGAAAGGAAAGGATCTATCAGTGGTTGCCTACACTGAACCAGTGAAGACAGAGCCAATCAAAGTAGCCCAAGAAGAAGGACCAAGTACCAGCGGTACTGGTCAAGGACGCGGCAGATACCAACCAGGAATGGGCAGAGGAAGAGGAAGAGGCAACTTCTAGACCAGAAGCATGAATTGCTATACCTGTGGAAAGTATGGTCTTTTGGCAGCCCAATGTCCAGATGCACCGGTAACAACTGCTACTGAGGCTAAGGGACCAGATCTAGTCCCAGTCAGAGTAGTTACTAGGAGCAAAGGAGTGATCATTGAAGAGATTCCAGACATTTCAGAAGTACCAGCCAACTCTAACAGCAGCAAGTGGGCCCAACAAAGGGAAGTTTGGAAGGCCAAGGGTAAGGAAAAGGTGGTAGATGAGTGGCAAGAGCAGCGGAAACTAGCAGCTAAAATCACAGAGGATTTATCTAAGAAGCTGCCAAAGCGGCCAGAAAGTTCCGAGGCTAGAGTCATTCAGAAGATACCAGCCCAATCGACTGATAAGATCAGTCAGTACTGGCCATGACAGAGACCTTGTTGACTGTGGTACATAGACTAGCTGGTGAGATGGAAGAGGAAGGAAAGAGTAATACTGCTAAAGAAGAATGGCAGTCTGAGAACACTAGCTCTTCAAGCTCTGACAATTAGTCTGACCAGGAGCAAGAGGAAATTCAGGTGAAAATTTGTGATAGAATCCAGAATCTGACTATAGAGTTGGAGGATATAAGAAAGACCTTATATGAGGTGGCCAACTTTATCAGGCAGCGTAGGAAGACTGAGGCAGATGCCAGAACAGTAGACCTGACGGCTGTCCGGGATGATGAAGTTTCACTTATTCAGGTAGATTACAAGGTCAGGAAGCAATGGGAACCTCTCTCAAGTGTCATACTGGATGGAGGAGCAGGAGTCAATATAATGGGAACCCATCTTCAGCAAAGAATGGCTATCACCAACATGAAACCAGCACCATTCAAAGTAAGGATGGTAGATCATCGAGTCGTACAAGCGACGGGCATGATTGAAAACATGCAGATAAGAGTGGGGAGGGAAAAATTCAAAACTAGTTTCCTAGTTTTGGATGTGCAAGGCGCATATGGAATGTTATTAGGCCGCCCATGGTTAAGAACAGCACATGATGTTCATGACTACGCAAACCAGACTTTAACCATAGAAGGGACCAGTGGCAGAATCAAAATCTAGAGCAACAATACCAGGAGCTGGAAAAAGGAACTGAGGCCGAAGGAGTTGTGTCAGAAATACCGAGCTAAGAAAATTGAGCGAATGCTGGCAGCAATGAACATCTTTCCTTTGGCAGAAATTGATTTGAATGCAGTCCTACTAAACAAAGAGCAAGCTGACAAGCAGAAGAAACAATTCCCTGACCAATTCACTGAAGTCAATACAGGAGAAAGAACTGTTCAGCTAACTGGAAGAATGGAGGAACCAACTGATACTGATATAATGGAAGAATCAACATGTTCAGAAGAATATCCACCTGATCAGAATAATTATTTAGAAATGAATGAACCTTCTTGGAACTACGCTGAAGAGTCGACCAAACGAAAAGGAGGAGGACCCAACTGGTTGCTTCCAGATGATCAAGAAGTAGAGGAATGGACTTTTGGGATTAGAGGAAAATCCCAGAATGATCAAAGTCAACAAGCACTTGAAACCGGCAATGAAGGAAAAATCACGGATAATGTTCCAGAACTATAGAGATGTATTTGCCTGGGAACATACAGATTTGAAGGGAGTAGATCATGAAGTCTGTCAGCACCGAATCCTACTAAAACCGGACGCTAGGCCAGTCAGATTACAAAGATACCGGATGAACCCTAACTATGCAAAGAAGGTCAAGGAGGAGATTGATAATCTTCTCAAGGCTGGGTTCATTACGGAAGTAGCAAGCAGTGATTGGTTATTTCCAATAGTTGTCGTTCCTAAGAAGAATGGGAAATTAAGGTTTTGTGTCGACTATAGGAAACTAAATGCCCAAACCATTAAGGATCCATTTCCCTTACCTTTTACTGATATGTTGCTTGATGAGATTGCAGGATACGAGATGTATAGCTTCATGGATGGTTATAGTGGCTATAACCAGTTACAGATTGCTCCAGAAGATAGGACCAAGACCACTTTCATCACTGAGTGGGGAGCATTCATGTATCTGGTGATGCCTTTTGGCCTGTGCAATGCACCAGCTACTTTTCAGCGGTGTATGATGGAGATTTTTAATGAATTCCTTCATCGGTTCCTCACCATTTTCATGGATGACTTCACTATCTATTCAGCTGAGGAACAGCATCTTCTATTCCTAGAGATGGTTTTTAAACGCTGTCAGGAGAAAAGGATTTTCTTGAATCCATTTAAATCAGTATTTCTGGTTTGGAAGGGACAGCTACTGGGACATGTGATTTCCCGCAATGGAATAGAAATGGCCAATGACAAAATACAGTGTGTCCAGCAAGCTAAGGCACCCAGAACTACTTCTGAGCTGAGTTCTTTTTTGGGGTATGTAAATTTTTATAGAAGATTTGTACACAAATTTGCTTCTCAAGCACTGCCACTATATGAGCTTACAAAGAAGACCAGTAAGTTCAATTGGACTGTTGAGTGTGACGAGAGTTTCTAGAATTTGAAAAAATCCATTACCAGTAAACCTGTCCTCAGGCAGCCGAACTGGGATATCATCTTTCATGTACACGTCGATGCTTCAGGATTGGCAATGGGGGCAATATTAGCTCAGCCAGATGGAAGAACAGACTATCCGGTCTATTTTTCTAGTCGGAGATTCAGTCAAGCTAAACAAGGCTATACGACTAGTGAAAGAGAAGCCCTCAGAATAGTCTTTAGCGCTACAAAGTTCAGGCATTACCTATTGGGGAAGTTATTCCATTTTTATGTGGATCATCAAGCTCTTCTGTTTCTGATTAACAAATTCATTATTCAAGGCAGGCTGATAAGATGGATGATGTTCCTTATGGAATTTGAGTTCAGAATTTTCCATAAGCCTGGCCGAAACCATTGTGGAGCTGACTTTCTTTCCAGAAGTACAGAAGGATTTTCAAAATCACCTCTGAGAGATGAACCAGTGGATGCTGATTTATTTCAGCTAGAAGCAGAAGAATCAATGGATCTTGAATGGTATGATATTTATCAGTTCCTTTCCCAAGGTGCCTTTCCAGAAGATTGGAAACAGAATCAAAAGAAGGCTCTGATCATAAAAAGCCTTAAATTTACCATCATTAGGGGAGTACTTTATCGATTGGGTGTGGATGGTATACTTCGGAGATGTGTTCCAATGGAGGGAAGAATGCAAGTTATCTCAGAGGCACATAATGGAGAGTCTGGTGGACACTTTTCCAACAAAGTAACCTACAAGAAGATTCTGCAAGCAGGTCTGTGGTGGCAAACAATGATTGCTGATGTTAGAAGATTTTGTAAAATTTGTGATATATGCCAGAGAATGGGCCGACCAACAGCTGCACACATGACGCCCTTAATGCCAATACAACCATTGGGAGTATTCATGAAATGGGGATTGGATTTTATGGGACCTTTTAAGAAGGTGACTCCCAGGAAGAACAAGTACATTGTGATGGCTACTTGTTATGTTACCAAGTGGGTTGAAGCTAAAGCTCTTCCTGAAAACACAGCCAAGTCAACTACACGGTTTCTGTTTGAGAATATTGTCTACCGATATGGATGTCTAGTGGAAATTGTGACCGATCAAGGGACACACTTTATCAATGATACTATGGAAATCCTATTAGATATGCTTTCAGTCAAGCATCGGAAATCTACTCCTTACTATCCCAGATGCAATGGACAGGCTGAAAGTAGCAATAAGACAATTAAGACTATTCTCACTAAGGTGGTGCAAAAGAAACCAGACCAGTGGGATTTGAAGCTTCAGACTGCTCTATGGGCTTATAGAACAGCTTATAAGGTAACTACTGGAATGACACCATTCAGAATGGTGTATGGTACTGAAGCAGTGGTTCCTATGGAGTTTGTAATCCCCAGTTTGAGAATGGCTGTAAAGTATGGATTAGACTTCAACCATAACCTTAAGAAAAGACTGGATGAACTAATGCAGTTAGATGAACTCAGGCAAATGGCTATATTAGAATAGGAAATTGTTCAATAAAGAAGGAAGCACTGGCATGATCACCGAATTAAAGTCCGAGAATTCCAGAAAGGAGATTTAGTGCTTCTATATCAGTCAAGAATGGGTCCAAAGAAGCCGAATTTGAAGATTGCCTGGGCAGGACCTTTTGAAGTTGATTGGGTCTTTTCCAATGGCACAGTCAGATTAAAAGACTTATCTGGACTAATGTTGCCGGGAGTATATAATGGAGCAAAGATCAAACTTTATTACTTAGAGACCAGAGAAACTGGATTAGAAGAAGTCACTAAGGAACTGGAGGTTGTTGATCAAGAGATACCAGAATCAGATATTTTTGGTCTTTTCCATGTGCAACCAGTTCCAGCTTCAGAACCAGTACCTGAAGAATCAGATCAGGCTAATTTAAGAACCAGTACCAGTATGATCCAGCCAGAGTGGGAATCAGTTCAGAACCAGTATGAACACACTTTCCAAATTTTAAGTGGCCAACGGTCAAATGGTATGCCAGTGATAATTATTACAAGGATGGGTTGCAGTCTTGTCCAATGCATGTTTGCCACGTCAGCGACGGCGCACACAAGTCTAGGAGCGGCGAGTAGTGGAGCTTTTATGGCGCGAACACGTATAACAGTCAAGAGAGTTAACATTTTTCCTCATAAATCTCCTGCGCGACGCTCTCCTCCTGTCAACCATTCGCCATCGCGGAGCTCCGAGGTCTCTTCACTACAACCGCAAACTTCGACCTCCAACGAGACAGTTGACTGTCAGACAACCTTACCAGCGACACCAGGCAACGGCTTTAACACAAGTAAGTCCTCTTCGCCTTCGCCTGTTTCATCGTTGTCGACCTCACAGTGTATGGGTAGAAGGAAACGATCAGAGAAGATGGAGGAAACTCTTGCAGAAACCCAGGCTATAATTACTGAGGCAAAGGAAAACCTTCCTGTTCTTCCATACAGTAAAATCCAACGATATGTCTTTACTGATCATGCAATGACTCTGCTACAACTCTGGGATCTGTGAGTTGTATTGCAGGCGACAAGGATTGCTTTTGATGCAGGGATCATCAAGCAAGTTCTTGATTCCTTTGATGCAGAAAATAGTAGTGCTATGATAAATAATAGGAGGGTGTCAGTGACACCAGAAGCCATTGCATTTGCATTTCGGATGCCTAATGAGCCTAAACCATCGGTGGCAACTGCGCAGCAAATAAGTATTGCCCTTAAGGAGGATGAATCAGCTTGAAAGAAGCGCAAGGCAAGTGCTCAAGGAGTTCCAGTAGCAGGACTGGAAGCCTCTGCTACTTACAGGTTTGTAGCCGAAGCAGTCAGTTTTAAGAGTAACCCAACTTATGTGTCAGAAAAATTATTTGCTATGCTGTTGGCCAAGATACTGGATCCACAAGTCCATATCAAAGTGTGCCAAATACTCTCGCATAATGTACTTCAACAGACTGCCAAGTTGAAATCTCAAACTGTTTTCAAGGCATGGTTTGTCTGGCAATTTTTGTATTGGGCTACTGCTGCAGACATTAATGAGCAGGTGAAGCTGGCATGGAATGAGCAGCCCATTTCTGAACTGAAGAAAATTGAATTTTCCTCAGACGACAAGGAAACGGACAGTCAAACAACTTCCCAGGACCTGAAAAGGAAAGCTACTGTAGAGGAAGCTAGTAGTTCAAAGAAACCAAGAATTACACTAACCAAAAGCAGTGAATTCTTGAAGCACGTCGAAAGCCAGGTAAAGGCAGCGAGCACTGAGACAACTGTACCTAATCAGACGGTTGTTACTGGATCTGGGAAGGATCAGGTAAAGCCAGTCATTGAGGCGAAGGTACCAGACCAGTCAGGAGACAAAGGCAGGAATCAACTGGATAAAGGGAAAGGTCCAGCATCCTCAACTATGACTGAAACAGTTCCTGTCATTTCTCAAAACCCTCTACAACTGGTTAAAAAGGATAAGCTACAGCAAATGCAAACTCAGAAATTGAGAGGGCATCTCTCACTCACCAAAACTGATTATGCATCTCTACCTTATGTGGCTCCTGTGGCAATATATGAACCAGTTGATTCTGATCCAACAACGGTCAAAGACACATGTTCAGTACTGATACAGACCTCTTGGAATACCATTGTCAGATGTATGGGACAATTGGTGGAAGCTGTTGGATTAGAAGATGAAGTTAAAAAGCTTAAAGCTGAATTGGCAGAAGCACAGCATCAGATTGCCACACTCCAGAAAGCCCAGGAAGCACAGAACATACAACACAGGGTATTGCAAGCTCAATCAGAGAGAGCTCAGGAGTTGTTGAACAAAAAGTTAGCTAAAGCTGAGTATGAAATTATGATCATAAAGAGTCAAAGGAATGAAGCATGGAGAGCTGCAAAGAGAGCTGAAATGGGACTCAGAACGAAGCGGGCAGAATTTAGGAAGCTGCTATTACATCGTACAGCTCTGAAGCACTCGTTGACGGACAGATACATCTACAACAGATTGTCTGAAATTTTGAACCCCGCAGGCAATGTTGTTTTTTATTTAGAAAATTTAAAATCCTTGATGGAAAGTCTACAAAGTGATTTGCAGGACAAGGTGAGTGAATTCAACAATGCTCTAATGAACCAAGCCATCATGGATTATATTGAGCAGCAGACATCCCCAGAGGAGGATGAAGAAGAAGAAGAAGATGAAGCTGATAAGGAGGAGGATGATCAAGAAGCCGGGCATACACAAGATGATGATGATGCCCCACCACCATCTCCACCTCCAGGACCAGGCAATGATGAGACAGGACCAGATGAAGGAGGCCAGTCACAGCAAGACCAACCTGACCAGACTGAGGAATAGCAGGAAAGACAGGAAACAAAACAACAGTCGGGTCATCAGCAGACTAAAGAACGGCAGACCAGCAACACTGGAGATGAGCCACCTGATCAGTCCCATCACAGCAGAGAGGCTAAAGGGAAAATGAAGGCTCAGGATGAATGCTCAGGATGAAGGACCAGTGAAGGATCATCAGCATTCACTGCAACTCATTACCCTAAATAAGCAGCTGAGACATCAACAGGCCTCCATCACCAGACAGTATCTGGAGGATGATACTCTGTGGACTGATTTAGAAAGGTTCCAAAGGCTATATGTAGGAGCCAGAGAAATGGTAGAACATTGGAAATCTGCTGTTTTTCATGATAAGGAAGCTTGTAGACTACCGGCGCATCCCAGTACAGTTCAGCTATTGGAACGAGTTCCAGAATGGATACTCAATGCTGATGAGAAAGTGGTAAACCCACACTGGCAAAGACAGTCCACTGCAGATTGTCAATCTTTGGCTTTAGAACTGGAACTTCTGCTGGGTAACAAACCAACTTACCGCTGTATAAAGGACGTTAGGGTCCAACTTAAGGATGTTCTGGTTCAACTGCAAATTTCCAGAGGTGTTTTGGACCAGAGAATGAAAGCCATCCTGGAGGACCAGACAGCCACTAGCAGAGGACCTCAAACTCGCATGTCAGTCGGAGCATAGGTGACTGCTCTCCGTATCCTATTCCAGCTAGTCAGAATTACTAGGAAGATGATGCAACAAGAGAACCAGGCGGTTCTGAATTTCCTGGAATTTGTGCATGATTCTCCAGTTCTCTTATATGTTGTTCCAGCAAGAGAAACTGAGTTGCCAAGATTCTTTCCAGTACTGTATCCTCAATATCAAGAGCCAGGTGATCGACTCACATATTTCAAAATAATTGATGAGCTTCAGGATTGGTATGAGCGATCAACTATAGAATGGAAGACTTGGCAGACATTGTTCAATGATGTTCTTCAAATCAATGATATCCAGGCAACAAAGGAAGAGCTACAAAGGATTCAGCTGTGTATGGGCCAGTGGAAGATTCAGGTCAAGAGGATTGACTAGGATTACTAATCAGTTACTGCAGCTTATAGTCGAATCTTCCAAACTGCCTGAGAAAGACATTGCAGCAAAGCCGGGTCTAGCACCGCAGTACAGGGAGATGGCTGAGATTTTGTTCGAAGCGCGCGTCAAAACAAATCAGCCTCTTCCACAAGGATGGATCCATACTGCTTCGCATTGTCATAAACTGGCCAGAACCAGACTGACCAAGGGCAAGAACCAGACTGACCAAGGGCAGGCGTACACTCTATGATCCTGACACCAAAACCTATCATTCTCTCACACCTTATGAGGTAGAGATGACCATAGAACGGCGGGATCAGCTGGAGCAGGAGGCCATTTACCAACTGATTCAGAAGGAGAATGTTGATGCTGGAACTTCTCAGGCACCAACACGGTCAAAGAGCAAGGGAAAAAGGAAGACGGTCCAATGGAAAGATACTAGGTAGTGCTATCTCAGAATTCAGGGAACTTTTCTTTTCAGCAGGCAGAGAGAGATAACCTTGGCCTTTTCAGCTGCCTCTCGCAATCTGTGAGCTTTCTAGAGCTCTGCATCCTTCACCATCTTCTGGTGGATTGTCAGAGTCTGACATTGAGAAGATGGATTGTCAACATCAGAACTAGACGATGGATTTTTCAGTTCAACATCAAAACCAGACAATGGATTTTTCAGAAATTTTGGAATCTTGCCAAAATTCAAGAAAGAAGGGAAGGATGTAGACGGCTAGCGTGTCACCATGTGGGAACGTGTTCTTAGAAGATGGGCAGTGAATCACTTAGTAATTACTAAAGTAATTACTACGATAAACCCGAAGCATATAAATAGGGCCCATTACTTTGATATCGGGTTGGCAATTGTTATCACTTGTATTAGCGCTTTGAGCTATAATTGCATTTGAGCATCAGTGGCAGTATTATCGGCTACATTTTTCCTCTCTGTAATCATATTCACTGTAATCTCAATCATGATATATATATTCCAGTGATACTGACTTCTCAACAGTCTTCTGAATCTGAATCTAAACTTTACTCCAGTCTTTAAGTCTGATTCTCATTTCAGTATTCATATTTCAGTCTAGTCACTGATTTCTGTCTAGTCTGCTGTCTGAACTCTTCCTACTCTAAGTAGCTGAAATCCTTCAACACTAGAATTAGCTGTCTTAAGAGATCAGCTTCAATTCCAATGGTTTAATTATGAACTTTTAAGGTTTCTATAAAGTTTGATAGATACTAAGGATCAACTTCAAGGGGAATAAGGTGATGAAACTTAGTGCTTGGAGGTTGATGGGGTTGACAATGGGTGGCGTAAGGGTTGCCAATGTGAGTGATGCAAGCTATGAACACCCTCGGGGGGTTCACCGTTCAGTACCCCCCATATAACGTGTGTTCGTGGGATATTTCAAAAAACCCTCTTTTAACATGTCTAAATGAATAAAATGACCCCTTATTTTAGGATTTTTTTCCAAAATTGAATATAAAAACCCCTATTTTAATGTAACTCTATTAAAATAAATTGCCTAATTTTTTTACGTTTTAAAAACCCTCCTTTTGAGCTCACGGTATACATTAACATGATCACATAGTGCACCCCCCCCCCCCCCCCGAGTGAACACCCCTTGGGGATTTGTAGATGGTGCCAAGACGTGGATCATTGGAGCGTAAAAGGGTAGCCAATCATGTGCTAGATGAGCAGCTAGCCATGCCTGGTAGAGAGCAGTACTTATGGGCACTATGGGGAGACAAACATTGCATCAAGAAGTAAGCCCCCCACCCCCCTTCGTATGGTATGTGGTGCAAGCTTAGAAGCTCAAGCAAGGAAGTAAGGTGAGTAGAGTTTCCGTAAGAAGAGAAAGTGCCATCATTTTTCTGAAAAAGGCATTGATTTGAAAAACCTTTGATAACCTCATGAATTACCATAACCCCATGTCTCCAAAGAGAATCTAGATATGATAAATATCCTCCAATTCCAATAGGATTATTGAATCATAGATAAATGGGATTATTGGATCCAATAATCCCAATTCCTATGGGAGTATTGGATCATAGATAAATACAAATACATTTTAGGCTTAGGCTAATAATTTATTGTAGATCTCTCTCTGATACCATGTTGAAAATAGGGGAAGAGAGAGACAACTTGACACAAGATGAGAGACAAAATCAATGGGAATGAACTAAGTGAATAGAATGTAGATAGTGGTGGATTATATAGCCACAATGATATACAAGTAACGTCACTCATTGTGTTAGTGTACGATGATCTAAGTGATTGTGTCAAATGCAAGGTGCTAGGTTAGGAGAGGGTCCCATAGAAATGTGTTGAAGCTCTAGTCAACCCTCAACCTAGGGCACAAGTGAACAAAGTTTCTAATGGCCATCCTTAATTGTAGGTCGTTGTTGCACCCACATATGTCTTGGTAAATCAGATTTCTAGCTTTTGCATTATTCATACAAAAATTGACCCCAATACAAGAAGCCTATGTTAGGGTTCATGTCAACTAGTCGAACACCCATCACTGACCGTACTACTAACCTTATCTTAATTCTTTGGGTATATAGATCAATAAGTAGTAGTGAGAGATTTGAATCCTCACCAAGAGCTCCACCCAAAAACTATCTAGGTTCTCCTTTATTGCACAACACATTGAGCATCCACTCTTCACAAGTGGTAGTAGAGCCGATTGGTTGGTAGCAAGAGAGATTCATTATCGTAAGTGCTTTGTGCACTATTTGGAGCTGATTTGTAGCCATTCTTGAGTGCTTACCAGGGAGAGTATTCAACCAAAGTGTTGTCTTTGATTGCACACACATTGGAGTACATTGGGTGGTGTGTCACTGCTTACAACAAGATTTGGAGCAAACATTTGCAGCCATGTATGGGATTGTGGAGTTGAGATCTTCAACTTGTGTTTAGTTCATTTAGGAGCTAATTTTTCTAAGATTTGGGACTATTTTGATGTGGTTGAAATAGGTTTTTGTAGGTGCAGTTTTGGCCCAAAAAATGCATTTTTGTCCATAATTTCTCATACAGACCCAAAGGACGAATCTCAAATCTCGAGCGAGATTTTTCAAGGAATTCCTAAAACAAGCAAGACGGCCAAGGTACACTATACAAAACAAAAACCAAACATGATTTTTTACGTGACTTCAAGCACAACAAAAAAAAAAAACTAAAACAAGATTACACCTAATTTTAATGGTAAAACGACGACAAATATTTGACAGAAAAAACCCCTTGAACAAGGGTTTGGTAGAATGTTTCCTTTGATGGGCTAGAACAATTGGAGCCCATACAATGGCATGTTGATATTCCTCTTCTTGGAACTAGTTGCCCTCAGATATTGGAAGCTCATTTCTACCACCATTGATCCTTGCTGGGAATAGTGGCATCATGATTCCAGTGGATATAAATCTCCTATTCCTACCTCTCTACATGTAGGACCACGAGACTTACACTAAAAGAGTAAGGTTGTTGCCACTCAAGCAAATCTCATGAATAAGGAGAGTCTGGGAGCTTGAGCTTCTCTTCACTTCTTCTTCTTCTCCTCCTCTCTCTTGCTCTACCTCAAGTTATTGTGGTTGATGTATGATAACATACTGTGCATTTTAAGTTACTCTAGAGAAAACATTGGAAACTTGAAAATAGTTCTTTTATTGCAATGAGGCCGTTCTTTTGAGAAAATCCAGATTATGGTATATATTAAAGTTTGGATCACACCATCATAGGTAGCCTTCTATCGCGGGGTGGGGGGGGGGGGGGGGAGTTAGTGGTGTTGCCAAAGGTGGTGGCGACAAACGTGTCAAGGGGGAGGTGGTAATGGTGGGGGATTATAAAGAGTGCTTTGATAGAAGAGTATGCAAGGTTGATAAAGCTATGAACAATTTTCTTATGACAACTTTGTCCACATGCTAGTTCTCTTTCACCTACCCATATCGATAGAAACCTAGGTTTAGTGTAATTCCACCTACAAGTTTTGAGATTTATCTTCAAACTTCAAAGAAGAAGGTGAATAAACCTACAACATTTAGAGTAATTTAGTGTAAAAACCTTCTTTTAAATTTTCCATATTTATATAAGCACAATTCAAAGCACCCAGACTGCTTGGAGTTCCTAGTCTGCTGAGTTGTCCGTCATGTCCTTTTGACCTAATTTTGATCACATTTTTGTAGCAATGTACACGACATCAGTATCCTCTCTCTCTCTCACACACACACAACAATTTCAGTTTGTATGCCTTCGCCATCTTTGAGCACGCGAGACACTTCCATCCTCTGGTGGAAGTTAGCATTGACGTCAAAAGGTTTTTCTTAGCATTTACTTCTTCAACATTGCCATTGGCACCAGATTTGGCATTGACATTCTATCTCCACATCGGCATAATGATTTTTATGACATTATCAGAGAGAGCAGCTTTGATAGTTATTGATCGGCTCCTTAGTGCCCTATTTTGCACAATTTTTGTGATGTATGGTCTTTGTGCTATTGCATATGCATAGTAATTGATGGCTTCTTAGAGACAGCTCTTAAAGATGTAAATTTAGATGCATAGGGATAGTCACAGGTTCTCTTGACACAATGGATATGCGAGCATCTTTGGCAGTGACACCCATTGTAGTTGCAATGGGAGTTTGAATGCATATGGTTTATGTGTGACTAGCACTTGAGAGTGCTTTTCCTCTATTGAGAGCATTTTACTCCTTGTAGAGAACTCACTTTAGTCCAAATTCTGCTTGCATCTCATTGGTGCCCATTTAAGCGCGTGCCTTACAATTTTTCAATGATAGTTTCAAGTTTTGGTGGATGTACATTTTGTTGCAGATACTACCATTGTACCTCATTGTGGAGTCATTTCTAGCCTGTTTTGGTAGCCTCATCCATTTTTGAGATTCGGTTTAGAAGAGCCCTTTCTCAGACCATGGCAAGTCATATTTGCATAACCTTTTGTGAGGGTCGTTGCATGAGGTTTTTTGAAGCCAAACACTAGGGCCCGAGTTACCCATGGTAGATGGATTAGGTTGCTGGAGAGCCCCATTTCTGGCCTCACCATAGCTCATGTCCGCATAACCCTTTGTGAGAGTCGTTGTGTGAGTTTTTTGAAGCCAAGCACTGGGGGCCGACTTACCTAGTGTGAGGTTGATTAGGTTGTTGGAGATTCCCATTTGTGATAAGACATGTATAGATGGATATAGGGGATTTTATCCCAAGTTGGAAGTCTTTCGATAGTTTCTTAGAGTAGTATATGCCATTTATGCCGTGTCTTCACTCTTTGTTGGTTTATGCATTATTTTTTGCTTAGTTTCACTTGAGATTTTGATATTTGTATAGAGGAGACTCTATCAAACTTTTCTCTGTGAGTCCTCTAGTTTGCTTACCACACTCTTTTGCATTGACTTTGCTAAGTTTTTAATGGAATTAGGATTGCAGGAAAAACACAGATATCTTGGAGAAGATGAAGGAAGCTCAAGGCACACACAAAAGAGTGTATTACTTAGTGTGCAGTCGAAAGATAAGATAGCCCTAGAGTGATGGACGTTTTTAAAATGCACGGGGGGAAAAAACCTCCTAGTGAGGGCAAAAATGCCTCGACATTCCTAAGTGTGTTCACACACATCACTACCGCATGTATATGGTAACAAATCCCCCTTGGGAGTGATGCGGTGAACAAGAGCTAGCACATAGAGTATAGGGAAGTGCCATGACCTAAGGACATGAGTCCACAAAGGGAAGTAATTCTAAAGCTTTGCAAAAAGCCTCGAACTTCTCACAAGACAATGCCTTTGTGAAAAGATCTACAAGGTTCTCCTGTGTTGGCACATAAGCCAAGCTGACCTCTCTTGATGAGAGCCTCTCCTTGACATAGTGGTAATGCACCTCAATGTGCTTTGTGCGAGCATGAAAAATTGGGTTCCTCGCAACTACCACTAGACTCTGACTATCAGTGTAGATAGTGTTGGCAGTGTCTTGTCCAACACCCAAATCATCCATAAGGCTTCTCAACCATACACACTCGACCGTAGCTGTGAAGACTGTCATGTACTTAGCCTCACAACTAGAAGTGATCATAGTAGGTTGCTTCTTGCTCAGCCATGATATGCATGAACTGTCGAGCATGAAACAAAAACCACTTGTGGACACTCACGTGTCAAAACAACCATTCCAATTTGAGTCCGGAAAAGCATGTGAATCTGGTGGCAATGATTCCCCTTGGGATAAAACAAGCCAAGATGTAAAGTGCCGCTCAACTAGAAAAAAATCCTATTGACATATTGCCAATGCTTAGACCCTGGGCTATGCATGAATCTGCTGACTTGTGAGACTGCAAACTGAATATCCGGTCTTGTGTTGCATACATAAATAAGGCAGCCAATAGAATTCTAGTAAAGAGTGAGATCAGCAGGATCACTTGCATCATGAAGACTCAATTTAAAACTTGTTTCCATGGGAGTGGCAATAGGTTTTCAATCCTCAAATCCAAACTTACATAGCAACGTCTCTATGTAACTTGTCTTGCACAAGGCAATACCACCATCACATTGCTTAAACTGTATATTCAAGTAGTAATGCAACAGCCCCAAATCTTTCATCTTGAAAGTAGCATTCAAATCAGTCTTAAATTCAGCAATATGTCTCTCATTTGGTCTAGTGATCAGCAAATCATCCACATAAAGAACCATGATGAGAAGTACATCACCCTCATGCGTGCTTTCTATTGGACTATTATGCATTAGGAGAAATATGAACCTTGCATGGGCCTTGTAAGGAATCCTAATTTTTAGGGATTAAGGCTAATGTTGTGTGGGGTTTAGGGGGCAAGGGCATTGAAGAAGGTAGTTTTGAGTAGGCTTTTCTAGCCTTTTTTTTAGACAAATGTAGGATGTGGACCTAAAGGGTTGCTTTCTCTCTCTAGATTTTTTTAAAGTGAAGGAAGCATAGGGGTGTGTCCACATCAGCAATTCCGTGGGTCAAAAAGAGTCAAAATTTGATTTTTTTTTTAATTTTCATTTTTATTTGTTTTTTACTTAAAACTCCCTCCCAACATATATACATATCCAAAAATCATTTTTTGACCCATTTTTTAACCCACAAGCTTAGAAAGTCCATTTTTTCAAAAATCTTTTCCCCCAAAAAGTAATAAACATTTTGTTCTCTCCTCCTCCTCCCTCCTCCCTCCTCCCTCCTCTCTCCCTCTCCCTCTCCTCTCCCTCTCTGCCCCTACCTTCCTCCTCCTCCCCAATCTCTCCCTCCCCTCCCTCCCTCCTTCTCTCCTCCCATCCTGCTCGGCCTCTCTACCCTTCCCCCTCTATCTTTTCATCATTTGCTTCCTCACGCAACATCTTTCATGGTGCTCACGGACATCACAAATGGTTTGCTTCCACCACCACGTACTCCGCACACCAAAAGCATACATATTCGCTTACCCACGGCATTTGCACCGAAGACCACTAGTGAAGGTGATCAAAGGTCATCACAGGAACATCGCACCGCTTGTGAGACCAATGTTGACATTTGGGTGGATGGCCATTTGTACCCTTACGATCCTATAAGCCGCTTCCATCCACCGTTTAATAGCCTTTCCACATTTCTTCAATTTCTTGGGAGGGGAGAAGCAGGCTTGTTCGGCTATTGCAAGCGGCTGTGTATGGGTGCAGGTGCTTCTTTGCATATGTGGATGCACGAATGTCAAGCTCTTCACCTCAAGATGACGGCATTACAAGAGAGTGTTGCCTCTGCGGAGAGGGTAGTTAAAAGTCTTGAACAACAAATGCAAGAAAAGGAGTCCCATATCCAGAAGCTTACCAACACCATCACATACTTGAAAGAAACACCCCTTGGTGCAAGGGAACGCAAACGCCCGTATTCATCCATTGAAACTCTTGCACATTCCGGAGGAGCACGCAAACGATGAGTTACAGCCACAAGGTGATTTGGTCTTTACTTGCATGTTGCATTCTTACTTCACACTATTTTCTAACATTTATGTTTATTTGTTGCTAGAAACTTCATCTAGGAGGCATGCGGTGGAACAAGCCAAGATAATCGAGTCAACCTTCTCACTAGTTGTCTCAATACCGAGGACGTTATTTCTATCTTACAATCACCTGGAGGTAAGCACATTAAGGATGCAGTCACCAAGGACCTTATGCGTAAATTAAGAAATGTGGTTAATGATGATGACGTTCAACAAGCTTGTGATGAGGCTGGAATCAGCACCAAAGCCTATCACGCTATTTTTCAACTCCTAAAGGATGCCCTCAAAGAACATGGCATTGTGGAAAACCTATTTCCCGTTCCTCACAAAGTCAGGCTCGCAAAGAAGGCCACAAACGAAGATGTGTTCTCCCGCATTGGGACATACCTACACATTGAGGACACAATGCCAACATCCCTTTATGCTTCGTGCGCAACAAAGACAAGGGAAAAAGGTAAGAAACAATCCATAAGACCTTCGAATAAGGGCTTTCCTTACACAATGTGGAACAATATTTTTGTGGATCTTAGAAGGCTTCAAGAAGCCATGCTTAGATTTTACGAGTTACCTGAAGAAGGTGACACACTTTACTTTTTTCTTTGGTATTATTCTTTTCATAGAAGCTGAAGTTTAAGGTCTTAGCACTATTTATTTTGTAGTGCTTGGCACAAAAGTTGCTTTTGTGCTGAAACTCGATGAGTGTCAAATAGTGAAAGGCTGAAGGTTAGAGAGGCTAAGTGTCACTCTAATGAACGAGGCCCTTCTGCAAACCAAGCGAAGGGATTCAGTCGAGCCATATCCCACCCTATCTTTTAGCGTGCAATCAGAGAAAGACATTTGGTGGTTGGGTGCTATTGAGGTGCCCAAAGAGACCAATGGAGTACTTTCGTGGATTTTTGAGAGAACTCCATGGATCACAGAAGTAATACACTCCCAAATTGCAGGTCAAAAGTTGGAGATTGAGGGCTTTGGTAGTTATGATGTGGAGTGGCACTTAGGTGGGGATTTGAAGACCATAAAGTGTTTGCTTGGCTGCAAACAAGGGGCTTCTTCTCTCATGCCTTGTCCATTTTGCACTCGAGGGTACAAACCTAATGGACAAAAATCACATAAGAGCACTGCAAAGGCCAGTTACATGCTTTCATGGCAAGGGCATGGAGAACAAGGGTTAGATTTTCATGATGTCGGAGATGAAGGTAGAGAATGGGAAGCGTCTATTCTGAGATGTCCCATGCTCAATGCCCCAGACCGTGATCAAAAGGACCACACTTGGAATCCAATCTTTCGATTTCCTCTATCGAATGTACATTTTTGTACATTACACGCATTCATGCGTATTTTTGATAGGCTATTGAAGCTCCACATTGACTATGCTTTCACAATGAAACCGTTGGAAAAGTCCCAGGAAGCGATCGAAAGAGTGGAGGTACTCTTGAATTCCATTGGCTGTCACGGTGGAAATGTGTCTATAGTTGCTGCAAAGAACACAGGGGAGGCCCATGAAATTGCTCAACAAGTGTCAATGAGTGGACAAAAAGCTAGACACTTTTTGAAGAAAGTTTCCCAAGGAAAGCCAAGTCGATATGATGCTCAAAGCAGCTCCAACCAGCAGGTAGGTAACCTTTGGGAGCTTTGGAAGGAGTTATGCAAAGCTACTACTGACAATGATTCAAATGGCGAGCTTGCAAACAAGCGCAAGCAAGTTTGGGCCCATTTTGATAAAATGGTCAAGCTTATGAGCCTTAACAGCACAATAGAAGAACAACGGCAATCATTTCAAGAAGCTTTGGCGTATTTTACCAAGGTCTTCACCCTTTCTTGGGGTGAAAATAACATCACACATTACATGGTAAGTCATTCATGGTGTATTCATTACAAGGGATTGTTTTTATTTACTAATGTGGATCGTTTGCTCATGTGAACAGCATATCTTGTTTGCGCATGGTGCATTTTTTATGCACAAGTATGGATCGCTTGAAATTTTTAGCACTCAAGGCATGGAGAAGTCCCATTATCGAGCAAGGGGAGTGTACTTCAAAAATACTCGACATGGTGGTGGAATGGTGCAATCCAATTATTTGGAGGAGATGTTCAACTGGTTTTTTCGCACAACATTTGCTCGTAAGCTCACAATGGAGCGTGCGCGACAATCCAAGATTGCTATTGAAGTGCGCAAATGGAGTCGTCAAGAGCATAGCAACAAGTGGCAAATGTCGCAAGGTCCCACCAAGCATGCTGCATGGCGGCGATGCAGAGTGCGACAAGGATCAAAGTGGATACTGCGCGAGTCACTAAACGTGAACGCAGGGTCCAACTCTTAGCGACATGTTTATTTAAAAAATAATACTTCTTTTAAAAAAATTAGTGTGAACAGGGCCCTTTTTAAATGGGCCCTTATAAATATTGCATGCTCTCATAAATCACTCATTTCTTAAGAACAGGTGAGCTCTTACCAATGAAATGGCGCGCACCAAACAAACCGCGAAAGAGCATCCGCCTGCCAACAAAAACACCCTCCAAGGATGTGAGAAGCCGTCATGGCTTAAAGGCACAAGAAAACGGCCACGAACACCTGGCAGTTCCAGGAACTCTTCTGGTAGTGGGCATGGTGGTAGGGCACGAGAGTCATCAAGGACTGTTGAATCTCCACCTCCTCAAGATATAACACCTAGAAAGAGAATAAAGCAACGTGCCCAGCGCTGGAGAGAAGCAGAGGGCCAGCAAACATCAGAGTCCGATAGGGAGCAACCGTCGCGCCCCCAATCACAAGCAGGACCACCCAGGACTCGGGTGGTCAATACAGACACCGAATCAGAGAGTGAGCCACCATGGCTGCGAGAAACAATACCGCGCACACACCGGGTGGCCGTTGGGGGGAAGACATTGCCTCAAGGCAAGGGAGCTCTCCCCACACGACAAGATCGGCAACCAAGGGAAGAGGAAGAATCAGAAGAGGCTGCAGAACCAGCCCCTAAGCATGTAAACAGACGCAAGTCTAAGTTTTTCAAGAAGCCTACATGCCGCCCGCCAGCAAATGTGCAAGTGCCCCCAAGACAACCGCAGCGGCGCCGAAAAATAGCAAGGGCATTTGCAGAAATCCGCCACTACCAGAAGACGACGGAGCTCTTGATTCGACGCGCCCCCTTTGCTCGCAGTGTGAAGGAAGTGCTTCAAAGCTATGGAAATCAGTATAGAATGCAAGCAATAGCGCTAGAGGCTATTCAAGAAGCTGCAGAGGCCCACATCATTTCAGTGTTGGAAGATACCAACCTATGTGCCATTCATGCAAAGCGAGTGACAATACAGCCAAAAGATATTCAGCTTGCACGACGATTGCGACGAGACTTCGAGCATTAGCCAAAGTTACCCCTCTTTTTGTATTGCACACCCTTATCTTTGTAATGGTTTGACTTTCCAATGACAATATGATCAACAGTTGTGTCTACTCTGTCTATTATCTTTGTAATTTCAAGTTCTGTATGTAATTGCAGTCAATTTCAGTAAATTTGTACATTTTAAGTACCCTTAGGGGTAGATAAGCCTACAAGGGCAGAAAAAGGCCTGGCCACAAGGGCGCGCAAATGGCCCATCCAAAACTAATGGATGGGCCATTTGCGCGCCCTTGTGGCCAGGCCTTTTTCTGCCCCTTGTAGGCTTATCTACCCCCAAGGGTACTTAAAATAACCAAATTTACTAAAACCTATTGGTTTTGCATCAATATTTTATATGGATCCTTATGGACACCTTTTTTTGGTCATTTCAAGCTTTGAATTCCTTATAGGATATCAAAACAAATAACATATTGTGAAACCAAGTGTCCAATGTAATTTGACTTTTTGGTGCAAGGCTGTAGTAGGTAGAGCTAAAGCAAGTGATAGTTTGCTGGAAACTTCATTTCATAATTGATTTGAGCTTTTCTAGTGTCCTTGAGTGTGAACATATACTGGAATTGCCATAAAAAGGTTGCATTTAAATGAATGATGCAAAACCAATCCATTGCAATAAATTTGTGCTTTTTAAGTACCCTAGGGGGTAGATTGGCCTATAAGGGGCAAAAAAATGCCTGGCCAGAAGGGCGCGCAAATGGCCCATCCAAAACTGATGGATGGGCCATTTGCGCGCCCTTGTGGCCAGGCATTTTTTGCCCCTTATAGGCTAATCTAACCCCCTAGGGTACTTAAAAATCACAATTATACTCAAATTGACTGCAATTACATACCTTGAAATAACAAAGTCAAAAAACAATTCATATCACCAATTGAAACAATTTTCAAGATTGACAAATCAGATTGAAAAGAATTTGCAATATAAGAGACAATTTCAAATATTTTTTATTCCTTCTAGCACGGTGATTTTACATCATGTATCTGAGGAGTTCAGAATTTTTTTGACCATTTCCTGGCGCCTATTTTGCGCGTAAGGCAACTCCCCAGTCAAGAGGGACTGCGCTATGGCATTTGGGTCAGTTGAGCCAATGGAAGCATGTATCCCTATCTGGGCAAGCACTTTACCACGAAAGCCAGTGCCAAACGCTGTGCATACAAGGGATCTACGCACTAGGAACACTTGATGCGCAGTTTGAGCAATGGTACTCAAACACAAAAACTTGCTCAAAGCTTCTAACGACCAAGTCATAAAATGGGCTTGGGGAGTAAATTCATTATGAATAATGGCCACATCGCCAAGGGGGAGTTGTCCGAGGTAATGCGCAAGGGAAGCTTGAGGTCCAAAGCCCGTCCGCTTGCCACCCGTCCTTGCAGCAAAATCATCAACCTCCACAACATCCTGTCATAAACCGATGAAGGTTGAGAAAAAAGACAACGAAGGATAAAATAGTAACATGAAAATTAGGATACAGTTTACCTCCTGCTCCTTGTCGTCCTCCTCCCTGTTGCCCTTTGCATCCAAGTCAATGCTCCCATGCACCACAGATACAAGCTTTGGATCATCAGATGGGAGGTTGCATAATGGCATAGGCATCTTAGCAGCCTCAACCTTGGCTTGCGTGGCTTGGAAATCTTCATCAGCCACGTGCAACTGCTCTGCTGCCAGGACCTCCGCACATACAACTGCAATAGTGTCAGCAACAGAGTCCCCATCTGGCAAGAGCTTGCTTTCTAGGACATCTGGCGTATTGTCTAAGGGACATTTGCTGCTGTTGCATAGCACGCTCAAGCATTCATCCATGCGCAGGTCAAATGCTTTTTCCAAATCATGCAGGAACACAAACTCCTCCCCATCCACTAACACTGAGGAGAAGCGGCTAATTTCTACCTCTGGGATAGCCACATCCGTCAGTGGTAGTGGCATTGGAGTGTCAGTAGGGCCAGCCGCAACTATGGATTTCTCAACCACTTCCTCAAGACCCCTAGGGTACTCGAGCTGGTGTGCTTTTCCTTCTGCTGCAGGGTTCATGGGGATAACCTGCTGCTCCTTGGTGTCCTTGATAAAGGACCCAACTTGAAGGTGTGGTAAGCGGAGCTCCTCCAAATCAGGTTCCTCGCTCACCAAGAAGATAAATGTTGAGAGCCGAGAAAGGTACTCCACCCCCAACTTGCGCTTCTTGAGCGCTGACACCCCAGGGGCTTGCTCGTCCAAGTAATGGCCTGCATTGGTTGCAATTTCTTGGAATCGTTGCAACCGCTTGGAGAATGGGCGATCACCTTTGTGTATATAGCGCAAAAGATCGCAAGGCACCCAGATCCCTACATGTGGGGGATAGATACAGAATATTTTATGATGTGCTCCTCCATGAACACAGAAATCTCCTCAAATGCATCCATGTGAAGGGCAACTGTGGCGTCAAGGTCAGGGAGACGAGTAAAAAAGGTGTGGAGGTCCAACTTCCCTTTGTATTTGGTGTCCTCGAGGAAGAGGATGAAGCATGACAAAGGGGTGGATGTGGGTACAGATGCAGAGGCTGTGGCAGCATCCATGTTTAGCCTGGGGTGTGGATAGAGAGTGGAGGAGCTCAAGAGTTGCAAAAGTGAAAATAGTGAATGAGTTAGGTGGCCCCCCTTTTATAATGTACCCTTTTTTTAAGACATTAAAAAAAAAGGCACTTTCACCAAAAAATGATTTCTCATCCCAATGCAAAAAATTATATTCAAAGGCATGATTTGCCGAAGCAAATCATGTTGATTACAACGGGGATCAATATGAAAATTGCAAGAGTTACAAAGTTATAAGATCGATAGCATAGTTCCATCTATCCCCCAGTCCTCCTCGACCTTCAATTTGTCTTCCATTCCCTTCCCAATCTGCGAACATTCATTACAATAAGCATCTAATGATCGACAAACCATGATGTATTGAAAATGTGGTGGAAGGATTCTCACCTTGAGACCTTGTAAACGAAATTGTGCTTGTTGAAGGGCCTCAAAACCCATAATAACCAAATGTTCTCGAACATTACTGAGAGTCCAATGCTTGTTCACTTGGACTGCCTCCAAAGCATCGTTGGGCATCTTCACTGCAATGTCAAAGCTTGCAATAGTGCCGTCTACACTCTGTAAGGAAGTCCACACTCCAAGCTTGCACATCCAACGATCATAGTGAAATCGTATGTACAAGGAGGTGCGGGATTTCAAATAGCGCATTCCAATACCTGAAGCTCCAACCTTACAACGGTACCGGTCCCCGTTGTGCATGCCCTCCACAAAACCCCAGTCCTCTTCTAAAAGCCTTCCTAATTCCTCGTAATGCGCATCTTTACATACAAGCATTGTGGTAGTCTCCACAAATCCAAACTCTTTAAAAATGTGCACAAAACAATGAATAGGCAAACACCAGCTCAAGCCCACAGACCTAGAAGCTTTAGAGTATTTCAAAGAGTTTTGGACATCCATTATCATCTTTTGCTTGAAAGATGCTACCGACCACAAATCTGGGACCGGCCACTCCACACTTAATAAGGAAGTTACTTTGATGGGTTCAAGCGTTCCAAATGCTTGTGTAGAAGTAGGGACAATATAGGAGTGAGAATAGAAGAAAATCCTTCTTTGAACCAGTTTGGTTGGGCAAAGATGCGGGAACATTATTGCTCCAATATCCGCATGTATAGCATTGAATGTGCCGGAGAGACTATGTAGTGGTTGCTCCTCCACCAACGTGGATGGAAATATGACTATAAATGCATGACAAATGTTAAGTATAAATCCATAATAACATTACACTATGATTTCACACCTAGCTTTGTATTCTCAAAACATGTACTTACAATGTGTTGGAAATCGAGGTGGTTGTTGCAAGTGCATGGTTGACATTGAGAAAACATGTTGCACAATGGCTACGGTCCCCTTGTCTTTGCGGTTCTTAAAGCCAAGGAGCTTTCCTTTCCAATGAAGATCCAAGTTTGCACGATTCCGCACACGATGAGGGCCAACAGCAGATGGTTGCATGTATACCCAAGCACCTTTGGTGAACTCTTGTGGCACCCACTCATCATCTACACCTCTAGTGTTGTGGAATGCAAGTGCTGTGACCTCATCCTTTGGTCGCCTTTGCGAAGTAGAGTTGGCCATGGTTGAGCAAAGCAAACTAGGAGGAGGAGAAGAACCTTGCTTGTTGCTACAATGTAGGTGGGATAAAGTGATATGAGAAAATGGTCAACCCTTGTGGCAATGGGAGGAGAAGGTGGACAACCCTTGCTTGGTGTGGCACTGGGAGGAGAAGGTGGATAAGCCTTGCTTGTTGTGGCAATGGAAGGTGGTAGGGGAGGAGAGAGGAGCTTCCTTGCTGCAGCAATGGAGATGGTGTAAAGAGAGAGAGTGTTGGAGTAGAGGATGAGTGTGATGGTTGCAACCAAGGAGGGGTTGGAAAAGGGGTTCTAGAGAGAGAAAATCCCTTTTTGCCTAACAACTACTTTTAGGGGAGCTCTGGATAGCAAAAAAAGATTTTTTTAAAGTTTTTTAAAAATTTTGAATTTTAGGGTTTTTGGATGCACGTTTTGACTTTTTGAGATCAAAAAATGCTTTTTTGACCATAAAATAGTTTTAGGGGGGTTTTCAGAAGATGAAATTTGAGTTTTGAAATTTTTGAAAAATTTCAAATTTTTGGGATTTTTTCAAAACCGGATCAAAAAGGAGAGAAGTTGGAGGTTCCATATGGCCCACCCACCCCCCCCCCCCCCCCCCCCCCCCCCCCCAACCCCACCTTCTCACTAGGTAAGAACCCATTTAAAAAGTGTAAGACTACTTTGTCCCCCTACATTTTTGAGGGCATAGAGTGTGTCCAGCACCCTCTTCTCATTGGCTGGCCTCTAATTAACCTTAATCCCAAAGGGCCCCTAGAGGGTTCATATTTTTCCTAATGGAAAGCCTCGTTTGACCAAATGAGCGTCAACCTTCTCATACCAAGCACAAGGAGATGGCTTCAACCCATACAAAGCTTTCTTACATATGCACACTTTATCTTTCTGCCCTTTAATGGCAAATCCATTAGGCTACTTTACATAAACTTCCTCAAATATGTCACCATTCAAGAAAGCGATAACAATGTCTGACTGATGTACATCCCGACCAAAATGAGATGCCAATGCACATAGAAAATGGGTAGTAGTCATATGACAAGTGGGAGAAAAATTCTCTTCATAATCTATCCTTTTTGTTGTGCATAACCCTTTGCAAAAAGTCGAGCCTTATAGCGATCAATCTCACCATCTAGCTTGCATTTCAACTTCTAAACCCACTTCGTACCAATGGCCTTTTTGCCAAGAGGAAAATCACATAAAGTTCAAGTGTCATTTTCTATAAGTTCATCATATTTTGATTGTATGGCAACCATCCAATTTTTGAATTCTATGCTTCATCAAAAGACAGAGGTTCCTCAACATCACATAAACTACACAAAGCCAAAGCATAACAATCTGATGCATAAGATGCATGGTGAAATCCTAAAAGAGTACAATTAGACAAAATTATATCCAATTTAATATCATGCAAAGTATGCACTATCCATTTAAGCATACCTCTATCCTTCTCATTCTCAGCCCTTTCCTCATCAATTACATCATGTACATATGCATCAGTAATAGGCTGATCTGTAATATTTTCAAAAACCCCATAGGATGTACATTTGCCTCATTGGAATTTACGTTTGAGACTTCCACTACTAAAAAGACGCAACAAAATGTCATAAATGTCTTGCGAGCTTACTTATTGTCTTTAGTACATGACAGCAAGGGCTGAATAGAATCTTCCACAAACACAACATCCTGTGAAACCAAGATATGCTTTGTTTACATATGATACAACCTGTAACCTTTGCTTTCAATACTATAGCCAACAAAAATAAATTTGACATCCTTATCATCCAATTTTTTGTGCTACATTTGTGGCACCAAAGCATATGCCAAACAGCCAAAAACATGCATGTGCTCAATAGAAGGCTTTCTATCATTCCATGCTTCATATGGAGTCATAGACTGCAAAGTTTTCTCAGGACACCTACTAAGTACATAAGTGGCACACATAATAGCCTCAAGCTGCCAAAATACATGTGGCAAATATCGACTTTTGACACCATTTTGTTGAGGTATATATGGAATTGTACATTGGTGTTTTATCCCACGCCTAGCCAAAAATGTATTAAATTCATGAGACATATACTCCCCCCCTCGATCTGAACGAAGGGTGCCCATAGTTAATTTCAAGACATTTTCATCCATAGCCAAAAATTGCTTGAAGCACAAAAACACTTCAGACTTTGCCTTAAGCAGATACACACATGCATGCCTGGAGTAATCATCAATGAAAGTCACGAAGTAAAGTCAATTGCCCAAGTATGGATTTTGCATGGGCCACAAACATCACTATGCACAAGCTGCAACCTGCATGTGGCCCTGAATAAACCATCCTTTGAAAACTTCGAACATTTCATCTTATCCAAAATAAAGCCTTCACAAACATGTTTGACAAGTGCTTCAAGAGGCGGCAAAGAAGCAACCATATTAGATTTTTGCAAACACAGCAAACTTGCAAAATTCAGATGCTCAAAATGTGCATGCCATAGTTTTGCATCTAAAATAGCCTTAGAATCCACAAATGCATTTGCAAAATTCTTCCCACACTTGTCATACAAAGTGAACTTGCCCACGGCATCAAATGCCAAATGCAACAATTTCATCATTAAAACTGAGATCATGTATTGCACATTTGTCATCCATAAATTTGACTACAAGACCAAGTCTAGCAAGTGCAAATACAGACAAAAGATTCTTCTTGATCCCACGTACATACAATGCATCAGCAAGTGTAAAGGAATTGCCATTTGTAGCAATAAGCATAATCTTACCAACTTTTTGACCGAATAAGAGGCATTCTTGGCACAAGTGGCTTAATTCCCATGAGGTTTAGACTCAAGAGAGGTAAACAAAATACGATGTGAGGTGATGTTCTTTGTAACACCACTAAAAGCCCATTTTGCATCAACATCAGCATCATTGTCTCCTTTCAACTTAGGACACTGCTTGTTGATCAAGTGATCATTAGCTTGATAATAATGACAATGCATCTTCTTTTTGCCCCTTTCACTAGAATTTCCAAGCAAATTGTTGCCAATAAAAGCATTAGGAACATGTGATTTACCACTCATAGAAGAACCATGAGAAGTGGAAACATTGTTGTTACCACCTTTTCGTTGAGCGGCAACAAAAGCTTGTTCAACTGCACGGTGTCTAGTCCTTTTTTTAAAAAAGTGACTCACAACAGCATTGTGCATAATGCATCAAACTTGACAACTTTTGTCCGATTTCTTTGGGTCATAACTCTCTAGATACTAGCAAAAGACTGGTAAGAATCTAACAAAGAAACATGAACAGTCTGCACAAGGGAACTGTCAAAAATGACTTTGCCTACAGAAATAAGTTGCTCATTGATATCCTTGACACCAGCAAGGAATGTGTCAATATCATCTTTCTCATGAATAATCTTTGACTGCAGCTCTTTACGCAGCAATGCATTTTTTGTCTCATTGCGACTTACATAAAGACTAGCCATAATATCCCAAGCCTATTTTGTTGATTTTGCTGAATGAATGTGATGATTAATAGTGCAGTTTATATACAATGCAATCAATGCATGAGCTTGTGCATCTTTTACATCCCAATGAGCTTGCTCAGTCGTAGGCAAAACAGCTCTGGCAGCAACAATCCTACCACCAAAACTTGCAACATCCTCAACATTTCCTACATCCTTCAAGCCAATACGTATATCAATGGTCTGCACAATATTCTAGACACCCTTTGACACAAGGACATGTTGCATCATATAAGCTGACATAGGGTAATTTTCCCTGTCCAATCTATCCTCGGCAGCACGAACATCTTCAATGTTCTACACAATATTCTAGACACCCTTTGACACAAGGACATGTTGCATCATATAAGCTGACATAGGGTAATTGTCCCCATCCAATCTATCCTCAGTAGCACAAACATCTTGAACACATTTATGTTGTTGTTAGTCATGGCAGATGTTGCACCTGATGTGAAAAATGCTTGAAAAGAGGAGAAACAAAGCGATAACAACACGTGCTATATGGCACAAATCGTAGAAGATTGTAAGGGACATATTATATAGAAAATGGCACTTGTTACCATATACATGTAGTAGTGATGTGTGTGAACACAATTAGGACCGCCGGGGCATTTTTTTCCCATGCATTGTATATACGCCCATCACTCTAGGGCTATCTTATCTTTCCATTGCACACTAAGTAATACACTCTCCGTCGTGTGCCTTGAGTCTCCTTCATCTTCTCCAAGCTATATGTGTTTTTTTGCAACTCTAATTCCAACAATTAGTATCAGAGTAGGTTGTGTTCTCCCGGGCTTAGTCGCCAGCAGCTCCAGCACATGCCTACTCACTTTCTTTGATTCTTGTGAGCTTTGGAAAGCCTCAATAGATTTGCTCAAATTTTTCATCCGGGCTCATTTTGGCCTTTGTTTCCACTACAGGCAGTACTACACAGGCTATTTTGTAATTTAGTGAAAAAATATCAATGTCTTTTTTTGCATAACAGTTCCCTTACAGTTTTCTACGATTTGTGCTATATAGTAGGTATTGTTCTCGCTTTGTTTCTCCTCTTTTTGGGCAGTTTTCACATCAGGTACAGCATTTTCCATGGCTGACAACAACACAGATGTGTTCAATATGTTTGCTATTGAGGATAGATTGGATGGGGACAACTACCCTATGTGGGCTTATATGATGCAACATGTTCTAGTATCAAAGGGTGTTTGGAACATTGTGTAGGGAATTGATGTAAGTCTTGGTTCTGAAGATCTAGGAGATGTTAAGGATGTTGCACATTTTGGTGGCAGGATTGCTACTGCCAAAGCTGTTTTGCCTACGATTGAGTAAGCTTATATGTATATATAAGATGCGCAGGCTCATGCACTGATTACACTGTCTATGAAGCGCACTATTACTCCTCACATTTGCTCAACAAAATCAACAAAATAGGCTTGGGATATTCTTACTAGTATTTATGCAAGTTGCAATGAGGTAAAAATTGCATTGCTGCGTAAAGAGCTAGAGTTGAAGATTATGCATGAGGAAGATGAAATGGACACTTTCCTTGTTGATGTCAAGGATATAAATGAGCAACTTATTTATGCAAGCGAAGTCATTTCTGAAAGTTCCCTTGTGTAGATTGTTCTTGATACTTTGCCAGGTTCTTACCAGACTTTTGCTAGTACTTGGAGACCTAGAAGTTGTCAAGTTTTATGCATTATACACATTTTCATTGCAAGAGTCACTTTCCATTAAAAAAAAAATAGGGCTAAATAGCGTGCACTTGAATAGGTCTTTATTGCTACTTATAGAAAAGGTGGTAATAGCAATGTAGCCACTTCTCATGGTACGTCTATGACTGGTAAATCACCTGCTCCTAATGCTTCTACTGGTAGCAATTTGTCTGGGAATTCTGGTGATAAGGGTAAAAAGAAAATGTGTTTCCATTATTGTAAAGCTAATGATCCCTTGATCAAGTAGTGTTGACAGTGGTGTTACAAATCACATACCTCACATCATGATTTGTTTACATCTCTTGAGTTTGTCCTTCATGGGAATTTAGTCACTTGTGCCAACAATGCCTCTTATCCAGTTCAAGGAGTTGGAAATATTGTGCTTACTATTGCAAACGGTAGTTCTTTCACACTTGTTGATGCATTGTATATACCTGGGATTAAGAAGAATATTTTTTCTATGTCTGCACTTGGTAGACTTGGTCTTGTAGTCAAATTTGTGGATGACAGATGTATAATACATTATCTTAGTTTTGGTGATGAAATTGTTACATCTAGCATTTTATGACGTGGGTTGTATAAGCTCACTTTGTATGACAAGTGTGGGAAAAAAAATTCAAATGCTATTGTAGATTCAAAGGTTGCTTCATATGCAAAACTTTGGCATGCACATTTTGGGCATCTGAATTTTGCTAATTTGTTGCGTCTGCAAAAATTTGAGATGGTTGCTTCTTTGCCACCTCTTGAAGCACCTGTCAAGCATGTTTGTGAAGGTTGTATTTGGGGTAAGATGCAGCATTCAAAGTTTCCAAAGGATGGTTTAGTTAGAGCCACATGCAGGTTGCAGCTTGTACATGGTGTTATTTGTGGGCCTACGCAAACTTCGTCCTTGGAAAATTACCTTTACCTTGTGACTTTGATTGATGATTACTCCATGCATGCATGGGTGTATCCGCTTAAAGAAACGTTTGAAGCGTTTATGTGCTTCAAGTAATTTTTGGCTATGGTTGAAAATGTCTCGAAATGTACTATGGACACCCTCCGTTCCGATCAAGGGGGGCAATATATGTCTCATGAATTTAATGCATTTCTGGCTAGTCGTGGGATAAACCACCAATGTACATTTTTGTAGACATCTTAGCAAAATGGTGTTGCTAAGAGGAAAAACAAGTCACTCATGGAAATGGCACAATGTATGGTCAAAAGTCAAGCTTTGCCGCATTTATTTTGGCTTGAGGCAATCATGTGTGACACTTATGTACTTAACAAGTGTCTGTTAACCACCGGCGTCCACTTCTAGTAGTCATGGGTCGAGCTTGTCGGTCCAATAGGAAAAGGGTAAGAGTGATCGCCGATGAGAGGCACACTCTAGCTGGAACATTCAAGGGTTAGTTCGCTAAGCATGGGCACCCAAGTGTAAATGGGCGAGCCCATATAAAAGTCACCTAAACCTAAAAATCACTCATTCTCTCATTTGTGCAATTGAAGAGTGCTCTTGCTCCATCTCTATCTTCTTCTTTATCTCCTTGTGTGTGTGTGTGTGTGTGTGTGTGTGTGTGTGTGTGTGTGTGTGTGTGTGTGTGTGTGTGTGTGTGTGTGTGTGTGTGTGTGTGTGTGTGTGTGTGTGTGTGTGTGTGTGTGTGAGAGAGAGAGAGAGAGAATGTGTGTGATCAAGCATTGCGATGGCGCGACGGCGACGAGGTTGTTGAGTGCGGCACATCGGTAGCTCCCTCTTCTTTCAACGAGGAATCCTCCACGAAGGAGAGTGTAAGGCGGTGAGTGACACACCCTTGCTCTCTTGAGCTTGCTAGATTATTCTGGTTGTGTGCTTGCAACCATTTGTGGCTCGCACATAGTGTACGGCAAGTCCCTTTCTTTGACATGCGCGCCAAACATGTGAGATGCATACATGATATTCTAGGAAATGCAAAAAAAATCATGAATTGTAACATTGCCAACTAGAACAAGCGTAGTACCTGAATGAATACAATTGAGTTAAGGTTTATTAGGTTGACTCTAAGAGAAGTACACACGAGCTAGGGCTAAATTAAGTACTAGATTGACCAATGTTAATTAAAAAATGTCAACTAAAGAGTAGTTAACCCTAGGAATGCTCGTCGGGTTCTAAAGACTAGTGATCTTGTCACTTATACCACTTAAGTGTGATCTACATAAAATACAAGGAAGTTTGTGCTATTTGCTTTCTCTTTTCTCTTTTTTTTTCTTTTTTTCTTTTTTGTTGTTGTCATAGTTGCATGAAGTAGCTAGGGGACTCGAGGTCTCAAATACCAGCTTAACACATGGACTTCCACAACACAAGTCCCATTAGGTGGAATAAGCTAGAGAGAACTATATCCTGATAGCCTAAAACATTACTAAAGTTACTACAATTAATAGACTATTTAAGAATTAAAGTCAGCAATTAAGTGACCTAGTTTAGCCTAAGGTCTTGATACCTACTTAAAGCCAACTACTAGACCAAAAGAGATGAACAAGCTACTAGAATTTTGAAAAAATGATAGCATCTAAATTGGCAATGTCACAACTTCATAAATTATATGCATTGTTAGAAACTCAAATGACAAGATGCAAACATGTAACTATGGAAAGCATAGATAAAAGGAAGTAGTACACCTGATATATGTTGGCAGCTTTTAGGCCACGAGCTTTTGGGCCAGATGCTTTTCATTGTTAACTGCTTTTCATGGCCTAGGGCCTTTAAATATGTGCCAAGGGCTCATTCTCTGGCATGTTTCCCCGTGTGTAAGTGCAGAGCAACGAGTATCGGCTTGTACTCAATTGAAGAAATATAAAGAAATATTGAAAGGGGCGCAAGGATTTGAGGCCAATGCTCTCTTGATTTGGGGCTAGTGCCCTCTTGGGGTAGACTTCGCCTCTCCTATGTCATGCATCTCTTTCAGTTCAGTTATTTTGAAGTGCTAAAAAGTTTGTCTTGTCAGTTCTTTTCCGTTGGCATGTGGTGACCTCCTGTTACAAAATGTCACAAGTTGGTGATATGGCGTGCCCAACTGAGGAAATGGCCAAGAAGAAAAGGGGTTGAGAACCCAGAAGAAGTGCAAATGTTGTGGCCGAGGGACCTAAAAGGGGGCTTGGGATTTTTAAACTTAACTAATGGAGAACATCTGTTGTAACATGTAAACATCCATTGTCGTTGTCCTTTGAAGGCATCCTTATGTAGTCACAAACTGCACCAATAGTTATCACCAAACATCCACCTCCAGAGGCACATCAGTGGGTAAAAAGAACTTTGATAATCACTAAACTCTAAAACAGAAACACTCCTATCATACTAATCCTACCTACCCTCCATCACTCAAGTGATGAGGATCAAAGTAAGTGGAGGTTGGAGAGCTCGATCGATAGCTCTAAGGCTAAACCGCCATCCTCATCATCAAGGTAGGTGTAATCCTCTTCGGTAAGACCGTGTGTCTCGTCTATCCAATCACCATTATTGTCCTCATCCTCTTCCGTGCAGAATAGTATTAGGAATGTCACGAGGCACGCATACTCAGCCTGGGCAAAAGGGTAAACTTGGGCAATTGGGCGAAATTCCTTGATAGAATAGGATCCATCGTAGTCAAGAGGCAGACCAGCCACTCTAACTCATCAACATTTCTCTCACAAGCGAGTGTTTCAACCGAATCCGATTCTGAGGAAATATTAGGATAACATAAATGCATTACTTGGGATAGGTAAAAAGCGTATTTGTAAGAATCAGCCATATCTGTGAACACAAATAGAGGATGGTTAGGTGTTTGATGACATAGGTTTCTATTTCAGTGTACCTGATGTGACATGTGTAGGTCCCGGTCAGTGATTTTGACTAGTATTGTGCACACTCGTTTGGTAATTGCTCTTGTTCTTTACTGTTTTTTAATTTGGGTGCACTACAAGAGGTTGTGTGCTCTTGTGAAGCTGTTAGCGACGGAAATACACTGGGTTTTTTTAACCCCCGGCGTCGCTAAAATCGTCGCTAATAGCGTCGCTACGAGAGCGTCGCTATATGCAACGCTATTGGCATCGCTATATGCGTCGCTATATAGAGACGCTCATAGCGATGCTCATAGCGACGGTTATAGCGACGTTTACACAGAAGTCTATAGCGACGCTTATAGCGACGCTCCAGAGCCATAAATAGCGACGGTTATAGCGACGCCCGAGAGAAATTTTTTTTGGTGACAGGGCATTGAATGCCCTGCCACCCATCAACCATATTGTACTTGATTCACTTTTTAAAAAAAGTGCAAGGGTAGATAATAGACCCAAAATAGTCACCCACAAGACGCATTGTTTGCAAAATTGACAAGCGTAAAATTGACAAGTGTACACATCATAGGCAAAATGAATTGATTGGCAAATGTAATAATGACAATTGTACAACATCATAGGCATAAAGAATTGATTGGTAAAATGAACTGCGGTGACAAATGTAATAATATACATGGTTCAAAAAGACGTATAAAATCCGTCTCATGATACATAAGCTATGAGAAACCCTAAACTAATGCTATCTAGCTACGGCTAAACTGACGTCGTCTAGTCAGACGTCTCATCGCGTCCAAGCGGCGTATCTGTTGGATTCTGCAAAAAAAGACAATAAGACAGCTTTTAGTAAGTATAAACATATAACGACATTTATAAAACAATACAAAAAATAGAAAAGAGTAAACCCTAATACTAACCATGCCACCGCGAGAACTGAAAATGTCCATCAGGGCGTTTAAGCCCTTCCTGCGCGTACTCGCGCTCGTACGGTGTGGGATCACGTCCTGTCATCGACCACTGTCAAAACATACAAAGATTTCATTATGTTAGAATTAAAAAACTCATAAACCCTAAACTATCAAAAATAAAGAGCAATGCAAAAACACTTACAAAATCGGCCTCAAATGATGCCCATCCACCGCTCCCCAAGTGGTGCGAGCTCCCTGCCTCTACTCGCGCTCTGGCTGCATCCTTTTGTTGCTTCCACTTGTCGGGATTCTCGCGCGCTGCTTTCTTCGCATTCTTCCAATCTTCTTTGGCCATCCAATTTGGCCTGTTCCACCCATGCTTGATTTCTTTTTGCACTTCGGAACGCTTGTGTTTGCAGTATTCGCGCATTCGAATCTTCATCAGGTCTTCATTGAAGCGCTGATCGCGTGTTGGAACGGGAAACTCGTCATGAAGTATGCTGATGACTCTGTCTTTTAAATCACTTGGTACTTCACTCCATTTGTTTAGTATGTAGTGTCTAAACAGCTGAGAGCAAAGACCACGCATGCGCGAGATCACCTTCTTGCTATCATCATCCATGATGATGCCGTCGCTGAAGTCGACGGAGTAAGGCAAGCCCTCTGGCCGGTGACGCGTGAACCTGGGTGTCCCGGCAGGGGTCTCTAGCAGCGTGTCGATGGGGGTACGGACGTCAAGTGTCTCCACCGGCGTCTGGGCCCCGAAGCGAGGAGTGTCGAGTGGGGTGGCTCCTGGCGGAGTAGGTAGAGGTGTGTAGCTGCTAGGAACAGTCAGCCGCGCAAAACTTGGCGTAGATGGCGATGCTGTGGCTGGTGTGGGGGCGGGCAAAGAAGGGGAGGGTAAAGAGCCTTGTCGAACACGAGGCGGTGTGGAGGCATCGGCGGCGGAATCCCCACAACAACCGCCACCGCCACCACTAGAGCGCCGGTACGAGTGTGAAGATCGTCTCGTCGACACCGAAGCTTCGGAGCGCGCCAAATGCTCCGAAAGAGAGGGAGATGCGGATGGAGTAGGAATGCGCGATGATGCGCCAAAGCGATGACGCTCCACGTACCACTGTCTCTGCTACGTGACAAAGAAGAAAGAAACTCCTCATCATCCATACCTGCATTAAACACACGAATATTTAAACTTAATATTGAATGAATAGAGTAGACAATGACGCAAAGACCATTAAATACAATGATGTAATGACGCATATAAATACAACGACGCAATGAATTGAGTGATAGAAGAGGCAAGTCGAAAACTCAGAATTTTCAATCAAAAGATGTGAGCGCGAGTAGAAAAGAGCGTTATACACCATGGAAGGTACTTAGAGAGCCAGAGCTTTTACAACACGGAGCAAAATTGTTCAAATACAATATTTGTGGCTTTAAGAGATCTCTCTCTCATCCTCGCATAACTCAGCATAACTTCCTATATCTATATAGAGCTCTCCGTTTAAACACATATCCTCTGTTTCATTTTGTAGCTCCTCTGCATGCACCCCATATAGAGTAGTAGCATCTTGATGCTCGTCTGGCACCAACGCAGCGGCTTCTGATTGAGCATCTTCTCTGATCTCCTCCATTGATGCCGTTGTGATTGGCACATGGTAGCCTTCATACGTCCTTGCACTACGAGGGGCTACCTCTATGACGTACCACCAGTTTGACGTAGACTTTGTAGGATGAAATATTACCTGCCAGAGCCACATAACTTACATGAGAGCTTTCAAGAACATAACTTGTAAAAGGGGGATGTTAACTATTTACATACTTACTTGTTCACAATGCTCGGGTAGTACGAAAGTGTCTCTTAGGTCAGTCCATTTCTTAGTAGAATCCACCTCAAGAAAACCAGACTCTTCTCTACGCACAGTAGCGTTGCGACCCTCCATGATTATCTTGAACCATTGCACATCGAAAAAGTCGACAAAAAATCCTCTGTAATCAATCCTCAAAATCTCTTATAGCGTGCCGAAGTAAGTGAGTTCCGCCACCACAGGATTTGCATCAGAGGAACGTCGTCGACTAGACTGTTCAAATTTTGCCATGATTCCACAATCTTGAGTAAAACGCTTTTTGTCGATCCGTTCCACCCTAAAATGTCGACCTTTACACCATGCTGCTGTGTATGACTTATACTACAACGAACAAAGATTATGAGTGGCCGTTCAAACGTTTAGAAATAAAGTCACTAGCTAGTCGTACATTGCAAACTTACCTTGGTCGCGCAACCCCGAGAGTACTCCCACTCTTCCTCAGTCACTTCGTCACCACATTGTTGTGCGCTTTTCAATTGGTTGTGCAACCATCTTAAGCTCATGAATGTTGGTAGGCTCTCCAGACCCGTCGGATAGTGCATCGGTGGTCGTCTTCCCTGTCTCCACTCGATTCGTGCCCTTTGTCGCTCTTGCTTTGCATCCTCATATTGTGAAATCCACTTTTGCATCACTGGATTGTGAAACATGCAAAATCGGTTGATTTTAGCCTCTAGATCTTCTGTCATCTTCTTCTCAACACCGAGATTGCACATGACAATCCCAGATATGCGCTCATCATCTATGGTTCGCCATAGCGTGTCCCGGGCTTTATCAAATCCGTCTAGCCACTCTCCAATGTACACTAGGGACTCTGATACCAACCAACCTTCTGCCATGCTACCCTCCGGACGTGCCTTTTGACGCACATATCCCTTAAGCGTTTTCATGAAACGTTCTAAGAAGAACATCCATCTGGGATGAATTGTGCCAGCTATTTCCACCTCATCAACTATGTGAACAAGAAGATGCACCTGAATGGTTAGCATGGTAGTAGGAAAATGTTTCTCAAACATGCACACAAGCTCCGCAGCATTTAGTTTGGCGAATGGTATGGAGTCTACGTTGATCTCCTTTTGTGAGATCCATTGCACCAGCTTTGCAAGTTTGTAGATTGTGTTAAGGATGTCGAGAGACAAACATCCCTCAATGGAAACCGGTAAAATAAACTGTAAAGTATGTGCAGCAATGATATTAAAGTCCACATTTTATGCAATGATATTAAAGTCCACTATGAACGTACCTGACACATTTTATGCCAATCGTGTGACTTCAAACCGGTAAGCTTTCCTTCTTTAGTAAAACACGTTCGGAGCGAGTGCATTACGCCAGTGGGGGTCCGCAAAGATCGAATGGTCTCTTTTACTTTGCGTTCTTGGGCTCCTGTGAAAATCCATGGTGCTTTAGGGAGTTTTATCGATCCATCAGACGCTGTTTGCGGCCAATATTGCTCCATACGATCCACATTTCTAAGGTCAACTCTGGCTCCCAAAGTATCTTTCTTGCCGGTCAGATGGTCCCATAGTAGATTACCCACATTCTTGAATATGTGCATTGGATCGATCAAGTGATTGATCATGAGTCGGGGCCAGTATGGTAACTCGTACCATAGAGATAGTCTCTTCATCCCTGGAGGCAATCCGTCATCGCACATCTTCTTCTGCTCTAACCATGCTTGTGCAGACATCCTTGGTGGCTCTCTTCCCAAAAAGCCGTCGCGTAACACATGATTCTCTGGAAGATACGCTTGATGACCTTCGTAGATTTGCTTCTTCAGTGAGGGCGCCCTACGTGCATTCAGTCTAGGTCCACATGTGACACATGCTCTGTATCCGCTTGTTTGAAGCCCTGCATGTATACACATGATAATAGATCAACTATGGGAAAAAACAAGATTTACAGTGTCTGAGTGAGGAGTGTCAATAGATCACCTGAGCATTCTGTTAGCCCGGGATAGTCATGCATGGTCCACATTAGAATGCCTCTGATCAAAGCATTCCGTCGTCCTGTGTGTCGGCTCATATCCACCACCTCTATGCCAATCCACAATTGTTGTAGCTCTTCCAATAGTGGACAAAGATACACATCCATATTCTCCACTTTATATCGCCCTGGCACAATCAAGCTTAGCCATAGGTGCCCCTTCTTCGTAGTCAACCACGGGGGAATGTTGTAGTTGACGATGACAACGGGCCATACACTGTAAGATGTTGATCTTTGACCAAATGGATTTACGCCATCCATAGCCAGGCCTAAGCGCAAATTTCGAGCTTCCCTGGAAAAATCCGACCATGTTCTATCTATATGTTTCCAGGCTGCGCAATCTGCAGGAATTCGTAGCACACCATCCGAAGATTTATTCTCCTCATGCCATGATGCTAGGGCGGCCATGGACTTACATTCGAAGAAATGCTTGATGCGAGGAAGCAAAGGAAAATGTCGCAAAATCTTTTGTGGAATTTTTGTTCCGTGGAGATCTACTCGATATCTTTCGGAATCACATTTCGGACACTTCTCCATGTCTATGTATTCCCCTCTGAAAAGAATGCAGTCATTAGGACAAGTGTGGATAGAATTGTAATCCATCCCCAAGTTTCGCAAAATCTTTCTTACTTCATCTCGGGAATCTGGCATCACATTGTCAGCTGGTAGTATGTGCTCTTTAAGCAATCTACACAACATAAAAATACGATACAATCGTGTAAAAATCTATCAGATCATTATACATTTAGAGTTTTATTAAAGTAAACTAATTGTAATAGATCACCTGAAAAGCGCTGTGACGCTAGTGTCACTCCATTCAAACTTTGCCTGCATGTTGAGAAGAACCAGGAGTGCTTTCAATCTAGACATACGTGCTTCATTATACAATGGCGTATCGGCTTCACTTTTCATATCATCATAGATAAGCCTTTCTGAATCCATGATCGTCTCGATCATTTCATCAATCTCGGGCTCAAACATTGCCTCGTTGGGAATGTGCTCTGCATGATCATCCCTCGAGCTGTCAGAGGCTACATCTTGTGGCCTCACATATGCTGCTTGACCAAAGCGCCTGCGAACATGTCTATTGGGTTGCAAGATTGCTGCTTGTTGGCCAGCGTCAGAGTCCGACGAGTTATAATTGGCAACAACTCGATCTATAATAGATGGATCAAACTCGCCAAATTCGCGAACGTGCTGCAAAGAAACACGTCTTGTCCGTCGCACAGCATGCTTGCATTGATTGCAAGGACATAAGACCCTCGTTGAGAGATAGGTGTTTCAGTTGGACGGTCCCACATCCTCGTCACTACTCATAATGAGGATAAAAATCTTATAACCTGGACAACAAATTTAATATTCTATTGGCATTCTTCGTCTTATCTCTCTCTCTCTCTCTCTCTCTCTCTCTCTCTCTCTCTCTCTCTCTCTCTCTACCTCACATTCTCTAGTCATGTCCAATCCCCGCACACCTCGGTCTAGAGGTGCACGGAGATCAGAATCACCGGGTTATAATCTCGTCTTTATTGGTCAATACCTATATTTGTGGGTACAAGAAATCTACAGACCCACGTCTACATGATACTGCATGTAGTGGACAAAACCCCTTTGCCTCTTCTCTAGCTGTAGCACTTCACAGCATCTTAACATCTTTTCACAGTAGATCTTTTCACTGTTCGTCTAACTCTAAACCCTAAACCGTAAGTAATTCTTGCGTGGACTCGATCTAACGTAAATAAGCGTAAATCTAAATAAACGTAAATCTAACTAAAAGTAAACCTAAATCTAATTTAACATAAGTCTAAATCTAACCTAATCTTTAACGTCTTTTGGGATAGTTTCCTACGACGTTAAAACTCTCTTCTTCTTGTGTGTGTGTGTGTGTGTGTGTGTGTGTGTGTGTGTGTGTGTGTGTGTGTGTGTGTGTGTGTGTGTGTGGGTAAACCTAAATAAACCTAAGTCTAATCTAATCTAACATAAATCTAAATCTAACGTAAATTATGTTATATTAAAAACAAAGAACTAAACTAACAGGGATTATAAGAACCTTAAAACTGATTTAACACATAATTTTTCACATAACTCGGCAAGAGTTGGCATTCTCATCACTAAAGATGTGAGAGTTAACTTCCGACGGTGACGCTGCCTCATCTCCATCCACATCTGACGACAGCAATTAGCCCTTTGGACCGTTCTTGCTCTTGTTACTAACTTTGAAGTTGCTTTTGAATGACTAGAGGTTGTCTAGATGGTCATTGTCGGGGATGTAGTGACTCTTGCCGCCCTGAAGATCCACCTTCTTCCCTATCTTCTGAAGACATTTCACCAGTACTTTTGGATCGACGGAGCCCACCATGAGTGAAGGCAGCAATACCCTATATTCCATTGAGGGCTTTCTTCACCCGCTTCATGCAGGCATCGCAGTCTATGGAGACCTAAATCTAATCTAATATAACGTAAATCTAAATCTAGCGTAAATAAATGTAAATCTAACTAAAAATAAACCTAAATCTAATCTAATTTAACTTAAATAAACCTAAATCTAATTTAACGTAAGTCTACATCTAACCTAATCTTTAACGTCTTTTAGGATAGTTTCCTACGACGTTATAACTCTCTTCTTCTTGTGTGTGTGCGCGTGTGTGGATGTGTGTGCCAATAAAAAGAGATAAATTGTATAACCTTTCTATCACCCATGCCAAGTATGATAGATTGGTTATGCCATTTCCCTCTTGAATAATAGGTCTTGAGTTCAACTCCTCGTCGGCTAGATCTTTAGGTCTTTTAATTTTAATTAGTTTCCTACGACGTTAAATTAGTTTCTCTCTCTTTCTCTCTCAATGTGTGTGCATTTCTTTGTTTATGCATGTTTTCTCTCTCTTTTCCTCTCTCAATGTGTGCGTTTTTTGTTTATGCATGTTCTCTCTCTCTTTTCCTCTCTCAATGTGTGCGTTTTTTGTTTATGCATGCTCTCTCTCCTTTCCTCTCTCAATGTGTGTGTGCATTCTTTGTTTATGTGTGTGTGTGTGTGTGCGTTTTTGTTTATGTTTGTACTCTTTCTCTCTCTCTCTCTCTCTCTCTCTCTCTCTCTCTCTCTCTCAAAAACACTATGTGTGTGTGTGTGTGAGAGAGAGAGAGAGGGAGAGAGAAAGAGGGGAAGGGAACATGAGAGTGAGCAGAGGGAAGGAGCATACCTGGCTCTCCTTCCTCTCCTCGTGTGTGTGTGTGTGTGTGTGTGTGTGTGGAGAAGAAAGAGAGAGAGAGAGAGAGAGAGAGAGAGGGAGAGCGTTACCTGCTCCTTGCTTAAGGGCGCCGAAAAACTCAGATCTGAGATCTGAGTTTTTGGGCGCTCTCTGTTATTTTTTTTAGCCCAGTCGGCGTCGCTATGAGCGTCGCAAATTTACTTGTAAATTTGCGACGCTCATAGCGACGCTGGGAATTTTTTTTTTGAGCGTCGCTGTGTGAGCGTCGCTAATATGAATAGCCTCTTGTAGTGGTGCCTCATAGAGTTGCAAGGGTGGTAAGGTACTCTTCCATGAACGAACTTGAAGTAGTGCATCAAGAAATAAGTGAACAATGGGAGGTGTCGAATCTTTTGTAGCTTCATGAAGGCTTCCTATGGTGGTTTCAACTCCATCTAGAGTCTCCACACAAATGGTACCTTGCGGGGTAATTTCACACATTTGATATGGTCCTTTTCTCGCATATTTCAACTTTTTCTTTTCGTTACGCTCCATACATAAGGACTTTATCACCAACATTGATATCTTTGTTCTTTAGATGACAATCAAACCATTTTTTCCTTCTATCTTTCTCCACAAGTGCATTCTGCACAGCCAATTGTCTTTCTTTATCTAACCTCTCAAGGATGTATAAGCGCTCAACTAAAGGGTTACCATCCCAACCTTCTTGTGAAGCTACACGGAGACTAGGAATTACAAAGTCCCATGGCATAACTGCTTCTTGGTCATATACTATTTTGAATGGTGTACAATTAATAGCCACTTTGTAAGAAGTACGATAAGCTCATAGAGTTGAAGTTAGCTTCAAATTGCAACCTATGCGGTGAGCTTCCACCGTTTTGGTCAAGATAGAGATTAAGATCTTGTTGGTACTCTTAGCTTGGCCATTTGCTTGTGGATAATAAGATGTGGACTTATGGTGAGGTATCATGAAGTTGGTAGTGAGTTCTTTTATTAGTCCGTTTATAAAATGAGTGCATTGTCACTCACAATCTCAAAGGGAACAACCAAATCTTGTAATAATGTTCTCAAAGAGAAACTTGGCAGTTGACCTTGCATCAGCCTTACGTGTCGTCCTGGCTTCCGCCCAGTTTGTCACATAGTTAGTGGCAACAATAATATATCGAGATTGAGTGCTACGAGCTACCAGACTAATTGGGCCTACAAAGTTAAAACCCCATTTTTCAAATGGTTGAGTCGCTTTAATAGGATGTAAGGGCATCCTATCCTTCCGCTGCGTGATCTTGTAATGTTGGCATTCATCACATCATTTTACAAAAAGTGATGCATCCTTGAATAAGGTAGGCCACCAATAGCCTGATTGCAACACCTTTCTAGCAGTTAGTTTCCATGAGAAATGTCCTCCAACTATACCCATGTGGGCTTCTTGCAGTATGTATAAATACTCATCCTCACGGGCACAACCTCTAAGAATATTGTCCTTTCCTAGCCTGTAGAGAGTTCCTACAATGAGAATAAGGTTTGCATTCTTTTAATAGTTTTTGAGCTATGTCCTTACGAAGATCTTTGGGTGGAAAACTATTAACTAGAAAGTTCACAATCTTCTCACTCCATTCAGGCATGGTCTCGACTAGAAATAAGAAAGTATCGGGCGATTCATCATCGACTCCATTAGGGGCTTCACCATTGCGTATGCAAGACAAATTATCCTCCATGACATGTCTTTTACCAGGTCTCACCACAATGGTAAAATAAAACTCAAGGATAATTAACAACCATCGTGTAATTCTTCTTGTGGAACAAGGTTTATTTACTAGATACAACAAGGCTTGATGATCCACACAAAAACAAACTTGTTGGCAAGAAGCTAGTAGTGAAACTTCTTCACTACATAAATCATAGCTAAACCTTCCCGCTTTGTAGTGGTGTAGTTTCTCTCGGCATCATTCAATTGACGACTTGCAAAGCTAATGAGGTAGTCCAATTTATGTTCTCCTGGTTGAGCTAGAACACACCCAATAGCAAAGCTTGATGCATCAATATGCACATGGAAAATTATATTCCAATCAGGCACTTGTAGAATGGGAGCATTTGTCAAGGTCCTTTTCAATGACTCATAAGCATGGTCACACTCCGCGGTCTAGTAGAACTCAATAAGAAGCTTGTACAAAGGATGAGCTATCTCGACAAAGTTTAAAATAAATCGTCGGTAATAACTAACATGGCCCATGAACCTTTGAACTCCTTTATAGTTTGTAGGTGGTGGCAATTCAGCAATGGCTTTAATTTTGCTCTTATTTGCGGAAATCCCATTTTTGGACACTATATGCCCTAAAATGACTCCATGTTTAACCGAAAATTGGCATTTGAAAGGGTTTAAGGATATGTGATACAATCTGCACTTCTCAAAAACTTTTCGTAAGCATGATAGATGTTCTTTCCAAGAGGAATAAACACAAAGATCATCTAAGAAAGCTTCGCAAAACTCCCTCAAATATTCTCTAAAAGCAGTGTTTATTAATCTTTGAAAGGTAGCAGGGGCATTGGTTAAGCCAAAAGCCATAACACAAAATGCGAACAATCCAAATTCGGTTATAAAAGCCATTTTAGCTTGGTCCTCTAGTGCAATTGTGATTTGATTATATCTAGAGTACCCATCTAAAAAGCTATAAGCTTCCTTTCTTGCAACTCTTTCAAGCACATGTTCTGAACATGGCAAGGGGTAATGGTCCCTCCTAGTGGCGGCATTGACCTTCTTGAGATCCACGCACACTCTGATTTTCCCATTATTTTTTGGCACAGTCACTATCAGAGAAACCCATTCTGAGTGTTCAATAGGATATATAAATCCTCATTTGACAAGCTTTTCAATCTCTTCTTGAACGATCTTTGCATATTTAGGATTCATTGGGTAGGGTTGTTGCTGAACTGGTTTAGCCATGCTATTCATGGGGATTGTGTGTTCACTACAGAAGGTGGAACACCTTTCATATTATGATATGTCCAAGCAAATATATCCTTGAATTCCTTGAGAAGTTCTTTAAGTATACACTCCTCGGCTCTCCATAATTGCCATAGTAAGTTACTCCACCCTACCAAATTCACCCAAACACTATAGCTATCCCTACCATTTCACTGTAAATAGGCGTGTGTGAGTTAGGGGGCTTTTCCCATATCTTCTTAAAAACCCTCAGCTAGCTAGTCACTGGGCTAGTTGAGCCAAAAAAAATAAAAATAAATAAAAAAATAAAATTATATTATGGCCTCTTTGTGTGTAAATATTTCATTGTATATATGGCCTAAATATAGGGATTTTCTATAATTATTTTGGTGTTTTATTTAAATATTTCTACTTAGGTGTGTGTTTTATTAAACCTATATACACCTTCTTTCATCCTCTTACACCATAATTATATTTTTTGCCAATATGTACATACTCTAACCTCATATTTTTCCTTTATACAAATCACTCCCACATTTTCACCCTCACCCTCGTGAAAACAAAAAATTGATTTCTACTCATTGGTTACGTTTATTATATTATTTACTTGCATACCTTTTTCTCTTTCACCCAAAATAACTCAAGGAGGGACCATATCATATGATTCCAATATCTTTCCATATCCATAACTCCTCCATATTTTTATTATTATTTTTACTCATTATTCTAACACCATGTGCTCATTGAGCTAAAGTCCATGAATAGTCCATACACTAGTCCCACCATGTATATATTTCTTTATTCACCAATAATCCTCCTCCATGCATGGGTCAAGGGCAACTTGGATGCTTTGTATTATAATATGACAAAGGAGGGGCTCACTCTTGGATGCATTGTACAAATTCAACAAAGGAGGGGGCCACTAAAAGACTTTTGCAGGCATAAAAACAGGCTTTTTGGTGAGAATTTTGGCACCTATCTCCACTCCGAATTTGGAGCGGTGGTCAAAAGAGAAAATGTAGCCCACGCTCTGAATAATCACCTCAAATTTTTTCATGATTTGTGGAGCTACGAGCGGTGAGCTATGATTTTTTGAGTGGACCCCAGTCTGCCCACTTTTCTCACAAGTAGCCCTTAGTCTTCTCTCACCCTTCCACACACCTACTCACTCTTACACATCCCTCCCTCTCCTTCCCTCACTCAAACCTGCAATTTCCATGGCTTCTCCCACCCTCTTCACCATTAACCTTCTCTCTCATCCCTATAGTTCTTTTATGAACCTCTACATACATACACCCTCTCCATGTCTCTCTCTATTGCTTCTATGTTACAATTTCATTTACCTCTCCTAAAAATATCTAAAATTGAGCATCTTAACCATGATAACTTCTGCAAACTGAGATTTTTCATCAACAAATCCTCTTTTCATCGTGGTGGTCAACCGTGGCGGCGACGTAAAGAAGCGAAGAAGAAGAAGAAGACCAACGGTCATTTTTTCCACAATCTACACAAGGGTGAGTTCAAGCTTCTTCAAAGCTTCACCATCTCAATGATTCTCTTTAAATTCACCCCTCTTCCTTCATCAAATCAACTCATCCTACCCATTGTAAATGTATCATTAACAATTCTAGTGATTATTACCACTAACAACTAACTTCTCTTGTAAAAATGCACCCACACTATCAACATATGGAGTAGGCAACCGCACAAGTAAACCAAATTCACTCACTCCCATGGAAGTTTCTCTCCTTTCACCACATCAATAATTCTCTTACTTGAGCCCACATCCATGTGACTCAAGAGAAAAGAGAGACCCCATTCTCATTTGAAATTCATAAAAATTCATCATCCTTGATCTTTCCTAATAAAATTGATTAGGCTTAATCCTAATCAAGGCTTCTAAAACCTATAAATAGAACCCATTCCTCCTTGTAAAAGACATCAATATACCATTGCACACTAGATTGAGCGTACCACACGCCAGTTCTATCTTGGTTGTAAAGAGAGAGTAAGCTTTCTATACACCATCACCTTGGTGCATAGAAAAGATTGAGCTAGTTTGAGTGAGTGCGAGTAGAAGATATTCTTCCTACCATTGTTGTATCTACCCCAACATCAATGAATTGGTAGTTTTGGGTGCAATTCATGTCCAAAGGCTCGCGCTTCTCCTCCAATTTGGCTTGGCAAACTCATTCAGCTTCATAAGGTGACTTGTTTCATTGAAGGTTGTTGTTTTGTTGCTTGTGATTCATTGGCTATTGTTTGGCTACCATTGTAAGAGGGTGGATGGTGAGAGGGCTCCCATAACCCTAAGACAATGTGCTAGTGATGCTATAACCAAATCTTGTCACTTGATTCCGCAACCTCTAAGTTTCTTTTTGTGCAAAATATAAAGTTGAAGCTAAGTTGTACACCATCTCTCTCTCTCTCTCTCTCTCTCTCTCTCTCTCTCTCTCTCTCTCTCTCTCTCTCTCTCTCTCTCGTGTTTTAGTGTGTGAGAGTGTTCCATTGGTGTTAGGGTTAGTGTAAATTCCTTGCTTGTTTGTGGATTGCTCTAACGATTCTTCTCTTTTGCGTCCTAGTTCGCTCTTAAACTAGGTGGTGCCCCTTGTGTAGTTGGGATTTGGCTGTGGGTTTGTTGTTTTGGTTTGTGTTGTGTTGTGCCCCAGCCCCATTGAGCAGCACGGGAGCCTTGAAGGGTGTCTAGAGGTTGCTCTTCTTGTTGCCCGCCCCGGACCGCCTCAGTGCAGGGTGTAAGTCTGTGGGTTCCTTTTGTTCTGTGGACTGTGATTTCACTTTTGATTCCTTTTGTTGTTGAGCTAACTCTCGATTTTATCATCTCCTTATGGTATGGCTCAATTTTGGCTTCTCTGTAGCCTCTAGTTGTGTGATGTCAATGGGTTGTGGACTACACCGCATAACACTTTGAATGTATTCACCCCATTTATACCAGCTTCCAATGAGCATCACATGCCCCTATACAATTAAGCCATTCTGCGGTAGATTTCTTTTCATTTATTCTAGCACGCACATTTGCTCGATATCGTCGCCTCTTGTATCTCTTACTCTTCTTGTCTAATTTTTTATTACGGTCGATCTCTAGTGAAGAGTCAGTAGATGAATCACTACTTGTTTCTTTTGCTCCCTTGGATAGATTGTCATCTAGGGTACCACTGGGCCCTAAATGGTTTGTCCCGACATTTGCACTAAGATTTAACTCAGATTCTTCATCCTTAGAGTCAATTTCAATTGATGATTTTGACCCCAAATCGTGTGGGATATAGTCTTGTGAGACGCTACTGGTTCCAATGCCAATCAAACCTTCATCTTGTAGGTCCTCATAAGCTATATGCATTGCTTCTAGCATATTTAAGGGTAGGAGTGGTGGCATTTCATCCCCCTCAAATGTTACCCAGGTCGTCGCCCTATTTCCCCAAGTGTCTATGGTTGCTGCTAAGTGGACCCAATCCACATTGTCCGACTCAGTCATCCCGTGTAGTACATCCATATAAGAAGAATCTTCCCCAACATCAATGTCCACTTTACATGTGTAATAACACTACAATGGGGCCGAGTGAACTGTGGTGTCAGATTTATGATCAATTATAAACCTATTTCCTAGAGGATGTGCTTGACCAGTTACAAGATCCACACGAATGACAGAATCTAGGAACTGCAAGTAGACATGGTTTTTAGACCAGTCATGCACCATTTTTGCTTCTCTCATGAAAGGACGTCCTAAGATCATCTCAGATGCCATAGTGTGCTTGGAGAAATCCATAACAATGAAGGTATTTCTTATTTTATGTCGAAAGACCTTGATCTTGAGATCTTCTAGCATCCCAATCGGTTTAACAATAGACCCATTGGCCATCTTTACTACTATGGTTGTGGTCTCAAGGTGAGGTCTTTCCATAGTTTCCTAGCAATTTTTAGTCACAATGCTAACCCCTGAGCCACCATCAAGGATTCCCTTCACAGTTAATCCCTTGGTAGTGATTGGTATGGTTGCATTGGATTCATCGCCCTCAAAGTATTATCCCAACTTGTTAATAGGTATTTCTACAGCAGGGTTCTCATCTAGGTTGGGTTGTGGATCTAAGCATTCCTCCTCTATTGGCATCTCCCTAGCTCCATCCATCTGTGCAAATTGTGGTAGCTCGACCTTTAGTTCTCCATTGAGGAAAGCTTGAAGAGCAAAGAATATCTCAAGGTCTCCATATAGTTTGGACATGATGGTGGTTCTAACTTCTAAAGCCATGAAATCCATCAATTTGGCAATATTTAACGGCACCTTTTGGGCTTCAGTCCCTTGACGTGGGGAAGATGGGATCTCCATTTCTTCAATAGGGTCAAGTAGTCCCTCTGTAAACATTCTTTCCAACAAGAAGTGAGTACGCCCACTTTCCCATGACTTTAAGTCACTTTCTTCTTGGATGACACTAGGTATGGCTAGGGGTCTATGGACTTTGTGAGGTTGTTGTTGCGTAGAGAACATTGTGTCTATAATCTAGATTTTCCTAGGCGCTGGTTCTAGATCCCTTTGGGTATCTTCTACCAAACTCCTTAATTGCTTGACTCGCTTGATCTCCTCCGAATAGGGTTTGGATAAGTTCATATCTTCTTCTTGGATCCTAGCCATTGTGGCTCATGACTATCTTCCTTGTTGGTTTCTTTCTTAGTGGTCATTTTGGTCTCCATGGTTTCACCAGAATCAGAATCCTCTTCAGCGTCGTTCATATATATGGGGTCGTCACCAGTCCCTATGTTCGTCTTTGAATTGGGGTCTGACTTCGCTGCTTTTTGCGATCTCTTCCTTCGTGTTTTCTTTTTCTTCTGAGATTGGGCAATTGATGCCGTATCTCTTTCTTCAAGAACATAATTTTGTTTTTGGAGCATCGATCGCGTGAGTACATTTACTGGTACCACAAGTGTACTTTGTTATGGCTCCTCGGTAACCTCAATCAAGTTTAATGGCGTGATCTTCAGTGCATTTGGATTATTCAGACATTGGGCAATCAAATGATCTATGCCACATGGATTACACATGAGTATCGGCATTGTAGACGTGCTCACTTGATTGGTTTGCATTAGTGTGGCGTTCTTTTGTAGCCTAATAGGACACTCGGCGACACGATGTGAACCTCCACACTCATAGCATTGAAGAGGTGATTGATATTTTGGCCTCTTGCAGCAAGAGCAGCTACTTGATAGACAGGTTTGACTTGTCCCCAATAGCCCTCCATGTAGTATTGTGGACTTTCTTCAAGCGCATCAATCCCATATGCAATATTAGGGTCTATATCTTCCTCACAACCTTCCAAACAAGTAATAGATGACTCACAACCCACTTGATTCACAGAAGTGATTCTCGAATGTGGTGGTTGCAATCCTAGCACTAGAGGTGGTAAGGGTGTTGTTTGAACAATATTTTGGGCCCTAGGGACCATGTGTTGTGACGTTTGTTCAAGAGGTGGGGCCGGCATCGATGCAGGCACTCGAGGTGTGTCTGTCCATGCTAAGGTTGGTCTATTGGCCATCGTGCACTTAAATACTATGCAATCCTTAGCTTGATGACCATACCTCCCACAGGCATTGCAATTCCCATTGAATATTACTCTAAAAGTAGGGCATTCACTGGTACTATGCAGACCATAGCATATTGAGCACCATTGTTGCTCCCTTCTTGGATACATATGATTGTTTTGCGGAGCACGATTGTCTCTAAGGCTCTCTTGAATGGCCTTGCTGAGATCTGCTAAAGTCATCTCAGATATCTTTGGATCCTTAGCAATAGGCTTTAGGGTCATTGGCTGATGCCCCGATGCTTTTGAGCTAGTAGATTTAGGCTCAATAGACACTCTTTCTCCTTGAATCATTAAATTATCCTCCGATTGGATCGCATTGGTGGTGGCTTCTCAAGTGGTGATACCTCTAATGACTAGGCCATTGTAGATATCCTTATGTCGTAATCTCCTAATGAATCTATCAAGAAATTGATTATTATTGAAGCCCTCATTTGGATTACAACGAGAATTCAAATGCTTCAAGCGACTAATAAAGTCTCTCACCGACTCTCGTTGCTCTCATTGGGCTTTCTGGAGCTAAGAGGCTACACCCCAAAGCACTCCCTCTTGTATGTATTCTTTCAAGGACAGTCTCCTAAGAGTAGGGTAAATCGTTTTTTCTTCCACCCTTAGAGTTCTATACCAATCCCAGCCTTCCCACTTAAGGTTAGGCTTAAAGCATTACTCTTATGCAATCATTATGTTCTCCTAGAGAATCGCATATTTGTTCAAACACTTCGATATGCTTTCTCACATCCCCGTCTCCACTGAACTTTTGTGTGAGCTTGACTATTTGTACTACCTTACTTCTAGGCTCTCTATTAGGCATGTTATGCATATTGTCGGCAATAGATCGGCTGATGGATTGAGAAAATGCTGCCAAATCTCCTAAATAAGCAAGTACCGTGGCGTAGGTGCAGGCTCTCCTGGAACTACATGTGGGATGGGAGTTGGCCTTGGCCTTGGCATATGCGCGGCCCTCGGGTCCCATACCTCATATGGTGGTGTACCATGTGGTGGTCCAAAGTTCATAGGTGTGGCCCTAGGCATAGCCGGTGCCGAATACGACATGTTATTGCTAAATGGTATGGCCCTCTTGAATAAGAGCTCGGACAATGCCATTATGGAGTGTAAGACCTTGGCATAATTGGGGATGTGGGAGCTGCGTGGGCATGAGGTAAACAAGTACATAGGCTTGATGCACACCTGTACGTATTATTGGGGGCACTGTGCTACTAGGCAGCGGTGTAGTGCTAACAAATGAGATCCAAGGTATACTTTTTGTACTCATCACCGGAGTAGGTATCGTAGCCGTAGTGTCTCCGAGAGACAGATGAGCTAGATTTGGAAAAGTAAAACTACTACTTGTGGGTTCAAACTGTACCGAAACTCCAGGCGACACAATTTATGAAGGGTCCATTGGACTCACTGAAGGAGTTTCCATATGTGATAGTGTTGGTTGTCTGGCCTTGCCCGTATTCAAGAATCTCATAAGGCCCGTTGAAGGAATGTTAATCCCTTGGTTTTGCCTCTCCGATTAGAAGATGCTATGGATGACATTGCAGACCATCTGTTGCAGCTCCTTTAGACTTGTGGTGCTAGAAGTAGATTATACAACTTCTAACCAACCTATATGGTATTTGTAACCCATGTACAAGTCAATCAATTTTAGTTTGTAGGTCATATTTCCAATTTTTGTTGAGAAATAACCCTTCTAGGCCCGATGTACTAGAGGTTTTCCTTACGGTGGAAGCATTGTTGTTCCGCACAGTTTGACCCACATTGCCTACTAAATCAGGAGCACGCGATTTCTTGATTGCTATGCATGTTGTTGTCCTAGGGGTCTTTCCCTTCATGGCTCGGCATTGTTCCAGGAAACTCTCCATTTCCCTCTCCCTAGCCGCTTGCATATAGTGCTCAACTTCTTGCACCTCCGCAAGACTCCTACCATCGGGTAGTAGAACTTCAGGGGTGACTGCTTTGAAAGGTCTTGCATGAAAGCAGTGGGCAGGATATCGATGTGGACACTCTTGGGGAGTATAGACTCCCCATGAGATACCAAAGGCGAATCTACCTCTCCCTCACCTTCGTTAACTTCACTAGCCGCAGGTTCAAAGTGAGTAGCTCTACTAAAGGTTTCTATAAAGCGATAAACACACTAGATCCAGGCTGTGGGTCCCAAACAGGTATGTTTTTGTTTACTTGCTCGGGGTTTGGTGTAGAATGCCCTTTCATAATATCGTAGTTAGGTGAAGAGTCACTAGCTGCTATGTTTGGGTCTTGGGTTGTACTACCTTGGGTCCCCGTCGAGGGCCCGAAACCTAAGGTGGGTATTGAGAACCGGTTTAAGTCAAAGTACTTGCTAGCTGCTCGGTCTTTAGCACACGACCAGAGCACAGATGCATGTGCCTTTGGCACCCTACAAGCGTCGGCGACTACCCTCGAAGGTTAACTGCTTGATTTTTTTAGGCGTTTTGCACCCCGTTTCACTCGTTTTTTTATGTTTTTTAATATCTTTTTACGATCAATTTTTAGATTAGAGCATGTGATAGCTCGAAACAAGCGTATTGCTCAGGGGGTTGTGGTGTGCTTTGCAACACAGTGTTCAGTTACCCGAAGCTCCGATGGTCCTCAAATGGGTCGATTTTACTTAGGCGTGAGGCTAAAATAAGTAAGTCCAAAGGGTGAATGAGGCCTGAGCCTGGGCTTGGGCTTGGGCTTGGGGAATGTTCCCGATCCTAGTCCTTCCTTTAATTTATTTATTTTTGGATAAGGTCACCACAGTCGCGCCACGTGCGCGTACACACACACCTTACCTACCTACTTGCAACTAATAGAGCTACTGTTACACACTGTTTAACATAGTACTACAACAACTAATTAACTAACAGATCTACTTACTGCACCTTATAGATCTAAAATTATAGATCTAATACCTTAAATTTACACCTTATCAACAGAAAACAGTACATTGCAACACCTTATTAACAGAAAACAGTACACTGCAGCAAAAACAAAGTTCACAAATCCTTCTCAATAGCTACACACCTTCTTTCTCTACCTTTCCTACGTCTCTCATTGTATCACAAAGCAGCATAGAGTGCTATTTGAGCTTAGTGCAGGGCATCTCCCCGGCAGCGGTGCCAAAAATGTGCACGTCTGTCACATGTGTCAAAGCAAGGGACTTGTTGTACACTGTGTACGAGCCACAAATGACTGCAAGCACACAACCAGATTAATCTAGCAAACTCAAGAGAGCAAGGGTGTGTCACTCTCATCACCCTATGCTCACCTTCGTGGAGGATTGCTCACCACAAAGAAGAGGGAGCTATCGTCGAACCGCCTCGCCACAGACGTGCCGTTGCAATGCTCGATCACAAACTCTCTCTCTCTCTCTCTCTCTCTCTCTCTCTCTCACACACACACACACACACACACACACACACACACACACACACACACAAGGAGATAAAGAAGAAGATGGAGATGGAGCAAGAGCACTCTTCAATTGCACAAATGAGAGATTGAGTGATTTTTAGGTTTAGGTGGCTTTTATATGAGCTCACCCATTCACACTTGGACGCCCATGCTTAGCCAACTAACCCTTGAATGTTCCAGTTAGAGTGCGCCTCTCATCGGTGATCACTCTTACCCTTTTCCTATTGGACCGACAAGCCCGGCCATAACTATTAGAAGTGGACACCGGTGGTTAACAGTGTCCTATGAAAGCTTTGCAGTCTATGAATCCATATGAAGCATGGCATAATAGAAATCCTTCTATTGAGCACATGCGTGTTTTTGGCATTTTGGCATATGCTTTGGTGCCACAAACATAGCACAAAAAATTGGATGATAAGGTTGTCACATGTAATTTTGTTGGTTATAGTGTTGAAAGAAAAGGTTATAGGTTGTATCATCTGCAAACAAAGCGTATCTTGGTCCATGGGATGTTGTGTTTGTAGAAGATTTTGTTCATCCCTTGCTGTCATGCACTAGAGATAGTAATGTAAGCTCATTGGGCATTTATGACACTTTGTTGCCTCTTTTCAATGGTGGAAGTTTGAATGTAAATTCAAATGAGGAAAATATACAGCCTATGGGAGGTTTATAAAATTTTACGGATCATCCTATTAGTGATGTAGATGTACATGATGTACTTGACGAGGAAAGGGCTAAGAATAAGCACGCTAGAGGTCGGGGGAAACGCTCCTAGTAAGGGAAAAAGGCCCCAACGGATCTAAGTGTGTTCACACACATCACTACCACATGTATATGGTAACATTTTCTAGTTACTATTTTGATCTTTTAGCAGAGGAGACTCTGCTCAAATGTTTATAAAAAACTTTCCATAAGTTCTTAGCATTACTCTCTTACAATTAGTTGTTGTTAGCATGGCTAGATTTTTTGAGGAACAAGACTACGATAGTAAGAAATTTGATGGCACAAATGTCACCATATGGAAGCAGAGGATGTTTGATGTCCTAATAAAAAATGACTTGCAGCACCATTGAAAGAGTGAAAAGAGGGTTTGTACACTGATGATCAGTGGGAGGAGCTTGATGCTCATGCCATGGAAACTATTAGATTGCATCTAGATGAGTTTATATTCTTCATTATTATAGACAAGACCAATTTATGCTCAACATGGGATGGTAAGAGTGCATCGACCAAATTGTTTCTAATAAAGAATCTTATGGGTCTTAACGTAGCACAATTAGTTCACACTTGAGCAAGTTTAACAGTGTGTTTACTCAATTGAAAGTAGTAGTGTTAGTTCACACTTGAACAAGTTTAACAATGTGTTTACTCAATTGACTCAAAGGGGCTTAATTTTGATGATGAAATGAAATCCATTTTCTTGGTATGTTCTTTGCCTGCATCATGGGATACATTTAACACTACCATTAGTAACTCCGTCCCTAAGGACAAGCTTGTTTTCGATGATGTCACCAATGCTTTGCTCATGGAAGAGATTTGATGTCAACTTCTGACACTAGTGGGCACAATGATGCGTATATGGCAAGTTGAAGTAACTAGAAAGACCATCAAAGGTAGAGAGGTCGTAGTCGCAGTTGTGGTCGTTCTCAAAACCACAAGAATGCATGTAGCAAAATTCATGGACATGACATGAGGAACATTGAATGCTACCATTGTCACAAGAAAGGACACATAAAAAAGGATTTCCATGTGTTGCAAAGAGAGAACGGTAAAGCCATTGTCATAAGTTTTGCACCTCCTAAAAGTTGTGTGAAGCTAGAGGAGCTCAATGTCATTGAGTCTCCATATGTTGATATTGTTCATGACGTGCCATAGACATCAAATGTATTAGTCTTCACTTATGATTTGTGTTCAGAGGCATTGTTAGCTCTTGACAAATGCTATGTGTAGAATTGGATTATCGTCTTGGTGCCAATTTTCATGTTACTCCTCACACAAGGAGTGGTTCTCTAGTTATGCTGCTACACATGGTTCAGTTAAGTTGGGTCATTCTCATTCACTTGAGATATGTGGCATTGGAAAGGTGAAGCTTTGTATGCAAAATGGTACTGAGTTCATGCTTCAAGGTTTTAGACATGCACCAAAGGTAATCTAGAGCTTCCTTTTAGCAAGACACCTTGATGACCTTGGATACACTACAATGTTTGGCAATAGTTCCTAGATTATCAAAAAAGGTAACTTGGTCATGCTCAAAAACCAAAAGTTTGGCTCATTATATTCCTTGTATGTCTCTCCTATGAAAGAGAACTCTATCAACGTAGCTGAGCTGCCTTCTACTCAGTTGTGGCATAGCCGGCTTGGTCATATGGGTTAGAAGGAAATGAGGCGGTTACAATATTTAGGCTATATCTTTGTGTTAAACTATTTTGATTTTAGTTTGTGTGAGCATTGCATGTATGGAAAATAGACTAGGCTTACCACTTTTTCATTATATTGAAAGTTAGGGAATCCTCTAGATTTGGTTCGTAGTGATCTATGTGGGCTTACGCCACATAAGTCTCTAGGGGGGCATTAGATTTTTTAACTTTCATAGATGACTCTACTCGCAAGGTGTGGTTCTACCAATTGAAGAGGAAAGATGAAGTCTTTAGTGTCTTCTAGAAGTTCATAGCTATGGTTGAGAACTAGCCAGGTAAGAAGTTGAATGCTTTGCACGTTGACAATGGGGAGATTATATCTCCACTGAGTGTAAGGACTTCTGTAGCAAATGAGGCATTAGGAGGCAGTTTACTATGATGTACACACTTGCTCAAAATGGAGTTGTTGAGTGCATAAATAGGATTATTTTAAAAAGAGTTGCTTCCATGCTATCTTGGGCAAATTTACCTCAAGAGCTTTGTGGTAACAGAGGAAGGTATGCACATAGGGACATAAAAAACCGATAGAGCTGGCCAAGAATTGCACCCATTACTAACATGAAGATAACATTGCACAATATTAAAAGAATAGATAGAAGCATAATGGAATCCAAAGAAAGGACGGATGTAAGAGAAGGGAGAAAAGCCAAAGTGGAGGGTAACAGATGAAGCTTGATGAAGGAGAGGATAACTTGGAGAAATGGACAGTGATTGGAAGGTGGTGCTAGTGATTTCTAAGTGTGGTATGGCTTGAGGCAGGATCCATTAACTAACGATAGAGATTCCCCAGATAAGTGTGCAACTAAACAGCTCCTTGAGGAAGAATGTCGGCAACAACAAATGGCCCTTGCCATATAGGCAGCAGCTTCTTGGCCTTCTTCAAATACTTCGCCTCATATAAAAGAACTAACGAACCTTTGCCAAATTTTATAGTCTTTATGTGTTGATCATGCCAATCCTTCCTTCGTTGTTGTTCTATTTCCAACGCTTGAGTTGCTAAGAGTCGCTCCTCTTCCAGTCTAGTGAGTTGACTAGCCATAGGCAATTGTTGGGCTCTAGGCTAGTCCACCTTTACCAAAATGAAATTCAAAAGGTGCCACTACCTCCAATCAAAAGGCAAGCTGAAATGGTGAATGTTGAGTTGTGGCCTTGAAAGCAATGCGATACGCCCATGTAGCACCTAAAACTATCGTTGGCCCCAAGACGTAGGATGAAGGTGGCAAGCTTTGCGAAGCAAAGAAAGAAGTACTTTGTTGGTGCTTTCTACCTGCCCGTTTGCCCGAGGATAGTGGGAGCACGACTATGAAAAATTTTATACCGAGCAAAACGATTTCCAAAAGCTCATGACAAAGTGGGTGCCTTGATCGCTAGTGATTTCAAGAGGGAAACCGAACCCGCAAAATATGTTGTCACACAAGAATTTTTCCATCGTGGCTGATGTGAAATCATAAGTTGCCGCTACCTCTGCTCATTTGGTAGCATAGTCTCTGGCAATCAAAAGATACCTTCTATTCCTTGGCTGGCCAATTGGGTTGATTGGCCAACAAAATCAATGTCCCATCTTCCATAAGACAACCATGCCAAAGAGACCTATAAGGGGTGGTTGGCCTGGCGAGTTTTTTTTGGGGCACACCGTTGGCATGAATCATAAGACCTAGCATAGTGCAATGCCAGCACAACTCAGTATACAGAATGTGATGGTCATTGATGTGTTCTAGGTAGTGGCCACGTATACTGCTAGAGTGAGTTTATTCTAGAATGGCTTGAACTTCATGTGGCAGAACACAATGGCAAATAATCCCATCCAGACCACTTTTGTAAAGCGTTTCACCAATCATGGTATAGGGCTTGCTTTTGATAAGAAATCTCCTCTTTTGTAGGCTAGAAAGATCTGGTGGATAACAACCTGTGGATAGAAGATGCATAATGTATGAGTACTAACAGTTTGTGGTGGTGTCCACCTCAAAAAGAAAATTTTCTGGAAGGTCATCTTTTACACCTGTGGCTAGTTCTCCTAACTCAATCCTAGATAGAAGGTTGGCCATTTGATGCTCTTTACCAAGGCGAAGAACAACTTCAAAATCAAATTCCTAAAAGAGCAATAACCACCTCCAAACACGTCCGGCTACCTGAGGCTAGTTGAGAAGATACTTGAGAGCCTGGTGGTCAGTTATTACTACAAAATGGACACCCAAAAGATAATGCTTGAACTTCTGCAGAGCATAGACAATGGACAAACCCTCTCTTTCAATGTTACTATAGTTTCTTTCGGCATTTGTGAGTAGCCAACTTGCATAGAAGATAGGTCAATCTAATTTGTACTCCTTGCTAGGCTGGGTAAGGACGGCACGTACGACTGTGATACTAGCATCAGTGTCCACATGGAAAATGAGTGACCAATCAGGTGTGACTAAGATGGGGGCATGAGTGAGGCATTTCTTCAGGTAGTTGAAAGCTATCTCTTTCGTAGAGGTTCATTGAAAGGGTTGGGCTTGCATAGGCTTGGCATTTTCCTTAGGGGTATGGATTGAACTCCTAGAGCCGGGTCAGGTCCTATGAGGTCTTTCGTAGAGGTTCATTGAAAGGGTTGGGCTTGCATAGGCTTGGCATTTTCCTTAGGGGTATGGATTGAACTCCTAGAGCCGGGTCAGGTCCTATGAGGTCTTTGTATGACCAGGATAAGAACATCCTTCCAACTTGTAATGAAGGAAACCATTAAATCAAGTAATTGTGGATTATCCCAGAGCCATGCAGCCAACAACACCATGTTGGGCTCTTTTGTAGTACCTAAGTTGACTTCTTTGATTGGGTCTTGATAGTTGTTTGGGTTCCAATCCTCGACCACATCCTAGCCAGCTTTGGTCAATGCATCCACATTATGAGTAGGACTTTGATCAATGGGAAAGTCATGTGCTTGCTTTGTAACCATTCTTGAGGAAGTTCCTCCAGGGGCAAGTCATCTCTACTTTTCTTTGAGCTGGTCTGCAAACTCTTGGGTAGGGTGGGGTCGGTTGAAGCTTTGCTTATGGGCAGGGCAGAATCATGTGTGTCAATTTCATGCTCTGAATTTTCTTCTTGTTGTCCTTGTAGAGGAGACTGGGCTCTCTGAGACCAAGAGACTCCACTTCTTCAATACCCGTGTCTTCCTCCATCCCAGTGAGGACTACAAAACAGTGAGGGTCAGGTGCTTCCTCTAACCATTGTAGGGATGTTGGGTAAGACCTCTTCCTCTAGTGGATTTTTCTTGGTCACTTTAGCTTCTACTTTTTGGTCATCGTTGTGCAATACTAAGGGACGACCTTCTATTGGATGGGTCTGCTCCACTTTCCAGCTGGATTTGTCTATGCCCTATACTTGGTGTAGTGATCCACATTGAATCATTGCCCCTATCATGAAGAGCATGGGTATGTCACATCCAAGGCCGACCAATCAACAAAGGGAAAACGCCATCCACTTTTGATAGTTGGACCACCACAAAGTCAAGCCAAACGGTGAAGTCTTTAACTACCATCGGAACCTGTTCCACCACCCCTATTGGGCAGACTTTGTGCTGGCTAGCCAAAGTGACAGTAAAAGTGGTAGTCTTGGTGGCACCAATCCAAGCTGTTGCATGGTGAACTTTGGCATTAGGTTAATACCCGAGCCACTGTCCACAATTACACATGTAAACTATTGGCCATAAATGGACACTGTACGGCAAGGACTCGTGTAGTAAGTGAGTGGTTCTGGTGGGTAGGAAATCATGTATGGCTCCTCAAAGGAAAGTGTTGGCAACTCGGGGGGTTCCCTATATGTAAACCATCTATACAACGTGCGTTCAAATGGTATTTAAAAAACCCCTTATCTGTGAATCTTGAACTAATAAAACAACCCCTCTTTCTTTATGAACTTACGGGTTTTTTTCCAAAGTGCAATTAAAAAAACCCCTTAGTTAAATATATTATGTAAATTTACCCAAAATTTTTGAATTAAAAAACCCCTCCTGTTGACTCTCATGGTATACTTACATACATAGAGGTGGACCCCCCGAGGTTGGTAAGTGCCCACCACTATTTGGGCATGAGAGGTGTAGAGCATGAATTATTTTCTCAGCTAGAAATGATGTTAGTCTATGTAACCTACCTTGTGGCAGAGCTTGGGCTTCCATGTCCCGTAGGGCTTCTGTGCATTCTTGCTCCAATGCCGATGGCATAACTATATTTAGTGAATCTATATTTGCTTATATTACTATTGTATGTAACTTACTTGAAGTCTTCGGGAATGTCATAGGCAAAGGCTTTTCAATGGGAAAGGAGAGGTTCTAGGCTATCCTTTGGGCTCTAGTAGTGCGTGAAATTCCTTGAGCCAAGGCAGTGGGTGAAGGTGTGAGGTGAGGAGGTGAAGGTTTAGGGTGAGGAGTGAGGGCATGAGTAGATGGCAAGGGCAATGTGGAGACAAGGGGCACTTGTGAAGTAATTAGAGAAGTTACAGAGATCATGTTCAGAGAAGAAGATGGGCGTTGGTTGGGGCAGTCTCTCGTGTAGTGATCTTTAGCATCTAGACAATGTCTGCATGGTGGAGCTCCTTCTGGTAGAGAGCATCTAGTTTGGTAGTGACCATATTCACCACACCTATAGCACATCACTAGGCGGTTGGCCACCCTAGGGTAGTTAGGGCATGTTGGGTGCGGTGCCGTTGGGGCGGAGACTTGATGTGGGATAGGAGTACTATAGAAGCTTTGAATCAAAGGGCCACCATAAAGGGGACATACTAGGTACAATGGGAGATGGTAGCAACAGTGGGGATGTACTAGGGCCAATGTGACTAGCCCAAGGTGAGTTGGTCGAAGGGCCCATGGGGGCTACACTCCTTAGCTTCATGACCGCCTTTACCACAGAACTGGCAGTGGACCATCATGTTAGCAATCCTTAGCTTCATGACTGCCTTTACCACAGAACTGACGTGGACCATTATGGGACTTTCTTGAGGTGGTTGGCCAGGGTTGTTGTAGTTTATGCACCATACTTGGGCCCTTGCCTCTTGTTGTACTTTCAGTTCCTAGTGCCTTCTGTACTTTAGGGGTTTCTAATTCTCTTTTGAGAGCCACCAGGGTGTCAGTAGTAGGGTCATTCATAAGAACAGTGGGCAGAGAGTTACTTGTGATGCTTCTGTTGAGTCAAAGCAGGAAAGGCCTTCTCTACCCACTTCTTGATCATGAAATCTCCTACTTGTTGGGATGGCCTGGCTACCAGGGATCTAGCCCGGGTCATCAACTTTGCAAAGTCTTCCCAAGACCCAACTCCAAGCTTTCAAGTTCGTCCAAGGCCTTCTCCCTATAATCGTTCGGTCAACAATGAAAGACGCTTTGAGGGCATTCCAATTGGAAAAGTGGCCCTCTACAAACTGACTATGCCACTTGTCGGCCAATCCCTTCAAGGTGGAAGGAAAAAGCACCATGTAGGCATCTTCTTCGTTTAGTCCACGGCTTCATTAGAGTGACAAGAACCGCCTCACATGGTCGACAACATCCTCAAGAGATAGTCCCTTAAAAGTAGAAAACTTGATGCTGACCCTTAAGAGAAGGTTTGTCAATTCCTCTGCCATGGAAGGCTTGATGTGAGAGGGGTGGGAGGTGGTTTCAAAGAAGAAATTCGAGAGGGCTATGATGGTGGAGACGGTGAAGGTGACCTCGGTGGCTCAGGAAAAAGCTTGGATGAAGGTAGGGGCAATGGTACAGGCCAGGTGGTGGCGGAAGGCGAGTGTAAGTGATGATGATGCTGGATCTTCATAGGAATTCTTAGATGTGCTCCACTTGACTTAGAGCAAGTAACGGGCATGCATAGATGCAAAAACTAAGTTTCCTAAATTTTAGGCTAAAATTTAGTGTAGGTGGTTGGGGAGACTAGAGAGGCCTATGGCACCCTAGAATGTGGCCACACTATTGGCTTGCCTCAATCTAACTTCCCAAGTGACAAGCTAGCTTGCAAGGTGATAGAGCTGGTCCCAACGGGCATGCCAAGAATGAGAGCAAATGTAGATGGAAATGGTGCATTGTGCTCTCTAGTGGTGGTGGGGTGCTCTAGATGTAGTAGTGTGCATGCAGACTCACAAGCTAGCTCAACTCAACAAAATGAAAGACAACCAAATGAAAAGATAGACAACAGAGACAACGACTCAATAATAGACAAGACAACCACAATCCCTCCAAGGAAACACCCTGTACATAACCAAAAAGACCGTACAAAGACTAGTTTGGTAGCATCCAACACTGCCTAGTCCACAACTATCAAAAAGGTACAATGGGGATGTAGAGACTGAGGTGCAATGGAGTGTGTAGTGGTGAAACATGACTAAAAACCACAAAGAAACTGGCTACAAGCTACATGACTCACACGCCCAATTGCTGACAACCAAGGTGAAGTGCTCTAGGCAAGTGTTCCAAGTGACACACAGTGGACTCTGACTCGAACTCTGGCTAGACTCTCAAAAATTGTCTCTCTATACTGTCCACATTCTCTGTATATATCCACAAGCTAGGGCATCGCCCAGCCACCACACGTATCTGATCCAATTAGAAATATCTAGCAAGGTGACCTCTCGCAACTGCAAGTATCCGCTAGTGGTGGCCTAGTAAAGCCCACTGGTGAGTCGGACCACCTGTCACCTAGCTGGCCACTGGACGGCCAGCCCGGTCCTGGTCCACCGGTCCTGGTCCACTATCGCACCAACTACTAAAGAAGTGATGTCTAGTAGCTTCCGAATGCTCTGAAAGGCGTGGCCACACTCTAGATGATTAATGCTACCCCCTTGGTCAAGGTGGCCTGAGCCCCACTCGGAGCGACCGATGTGTCTACAATGGGCGCCCACCGGTGGGCAGTACAAGAGTGCCCGGGGACCAAGGAGGGTCCAACTCGAAGAGTATGTCCTCTAGAACACATCCACCAAGGTGGCCATGCAAGTTGAGCTCTGTGTAACCATGTAGCCCTGCTACACTCAGCTAGCATAATGGTGCAAGTCACAGGTGTAGACAATATGCCTATCAATCCTTTAGAGCCCATCATCTTTTTTAAGGAGAGTCTTTGTGATGAGACTGATTATACATCAGACTTTGCTTCATGCTCTCCCATGTAAGAGACTAAGGTTCTCAGAGATCGGCGTTGGCTATCCAATGATCTTACAGATCCTTTATCCCCCCAATATGAGTGAATATCCAGAGCTGCTTGAGATCTTGCCTCAAATTCCTCAATAAAAGGAAGAAAGACATCCCTCCCTTTACTAGTCCGTTTAACTATCTAGCTTAGCTCATTTGCCTTGTTTGCTTCTCGTATTGTTTCCATAGTTTGTCAAGACCCTCTATTTTCTTACAACCCTCTAGTATAACTAAGTGAAATCCCTCGTCTTCTCTGTATATCTCATGTATGATAGGATGTAAATCACCAAATGTCTGATATGTGGTATTCATCACTACTCTTGGCTTTTCGATTAACTTCGTAGGTTCTAATTCAGCTCTAGTAATCTTAGTTATCTTTCCAACTCATGTCTTGGTGGGACCACTGGTGTTGGAGCTAGAACCTCTATCCAACCCTTTGGTTTTGTTGCCGGTGCCTCTAACAAAGCTTGGGCTGTTTGATCATCTTCTGACACATCTCCGGCCGCATTAGGGAAAATTTGAACTCTCAAAGGGGCCCTATAAGGATGTTTGACTTTACCTCTCTTGTCCAAAGTGGAAACCCAATGAAGTACATAATTGCTTTGTCGAAACCCTATCAACCAACATATCATTGGAAAGATCTTAGAAAGTAGGTTCTTGATCCCCAAACTCCGACAAATTTGGATTTGATTTGTAGAAGTTGGCCTCCCCACTGAAGTTGAAATGTGGGGAGAGGTTCCATTTTTAAGACGGAGTTGTCACATCAATAAATGGAATCTTCTAGAATATAAGGAATCTGATGGCTTGCTATATATCAATGGATAGATATTGATGAGTTCATTCTAAATACAAAGGTCCGACAAGTTTTGAGTTCATTTGTAAAAATATTACCGGTGAAACAGGATTGTCCACTCTCCCCTACTTTATTTGGTATTTATGTGGATGAGGTTTCAGATTACATTGAGAGGAAAGGTGACAAAGGAGCATAGTTAGCAGCGACCTGGATCTCATTGCTACTATATGCAGATAATATTGTGTTGATCTCATATTCACCAGAGGGAATGCAATCATGTTTGGATACATTGCATACATTTGCTAGTGATAGCGGCTTATCGGTGAGCCTTGGCAAGACCAAGGTTATGGTGTTCAACACCATGCCACAATGGGTCAGGCGATCTGCACCTACCTTTGTATATGGTCAAGAGACGATGGAGTATACATACCTTGGTGTGGTCTTTAGTGGCCCAATGTTTTTTTTAAAGAGAGCAGCAGAGACTAGGATAACAAGAGTGGATGCAACTTTAGGGAAGATCGAGAGGATATGTTTGCAGGTTCAATTTCAGGAACCTCGAACAAAACTATGGATTTTTGACACTTTGGTCACATCAGCTATGCATTATGGGGTATAGATTTGGGCCATCAGTGGACTGCCATAGCCGGCGGGCTGGCAATACTGATGGATGGAAGTGCATGGAGAGGCCTCTGTTTTCTATGATTTCTCAGATGATTAGGGCCAAGCCCTCTATACCACAGGAGATTATCCGTGCAGAGCTCACTGCTCTACCACTGGTCATCGAGACACTTACCAGATCCGTTTCTTTTATGCACAATATCTGGGATCTCCCCAGAGACAGATATGCCCATCTAGCTTTGGAGTCTTCTCGATAGCTTGCCTTGCAGAAAGACACCTCTTGGTGGTATGCACAGATGACAGCTTGGTTCAAGCTGCATGGTTTTGACATGGATAGATTACCCCTTTTTTAGTTTTCATTGGATGCACCCTCCTTGTCTCTCACACGGAACGAGATCACTCAGCTCATTAGACAAGACTTGACTTAGTTAGACACTAGGAGGACATGGATACAGCGTATGCGTGTGCTTGACGCGAAGATGGCTTTCTACAGAGAGCATCTCCTTGAGCTTACAGAGGATGGTTTTATGATCGGACCCGCCTACATGGACACTCATCTATCCGATGGATTACGATGTGCTATTGGACATATGCACACATCATCACATCTGTTAGAGATCGAGGCTGGTAGATTTAGAGGAGTACCAGCAGAGGCCAAGATTTACCAGCTATGCCATATAGAGCCAAAGATAGAGTTACATCACATCTGTCACTGCCCAGTCTACTATGAGATACGAGGCCGTTTCCACTGCCTATTCAGAGAAGGTTTTGGACCACTGGCCAAAGTTATGAGATATCAAGATCAGAGATGCCTTGGGCTATTTTTATTGGAGCTACACAGACATAGGGAGAGCCTTTTGAGGAGACCAGGCAGTAGGAGACACTCAAAGAGGGAGATCATTGATTTTTTCAGACTACATGCACGACATTTAGATGAGCAAGTATCACAATAGACTTCAGAGTCCACCTCTACGAGAGCTACACTAATTCAGAGGGTCTTTGAACTTGGGAGACACCCAATCAGAGTACTCATGTATCTAGGGCATGTAGAACAGACGCCCACGGCTGCCAGGGTCATTGAGACATCGATGGAGACTGCATCAGAGGGTCCAGACTATTCTGGCACGACATGGGAGACACCCAATCAGAGTACTCATTGAGGAGGACATTGATGAGCTCCGCCAAAGACCGATGCTGGATATCATAGGATAGGATCTTGATTCAACATCTCAGTCTTTCATTTTATCTCATTTCATCCCATTTCTCTTTGTTCCATTTCACTTTAGCTCAGTACAGTTTCAGTTTTTCAGTTTTCAATTTTCAGTCTTTTACACAGACATTGTATTAGATTCACCATTGTAAACTCTTTTGTCTCATAGGTCACTTTGGCCTTTTTGAAGACAATATATCATTTCATTTCTCTCTCTCTCTCTCTCTCTCTCTCTCTCTCTCTCTCTCTCTCTCTCTCTCGTGGTTCTCTCCTTTGTTCATCGCTTCTGCATCGTCAACTTTGATGTGCATATGGTTAGTAAGCACAACTCCATTGGCTTTGATTATAGCAATGTCCACTCTCTAATACCGCATACAAACTTTTGTAAAAGCTAAACAATCATGCATTACCTTTGTTAGAGCCATATGTTGTACCTGTCGTGAATATGGTGTGAGGGAGCAGGATTGCGCTACTTCTTTCCCTATCCTTGAGCCAAATCCTAGGTATAGTGTGCACTGTGATCCTATCTACAAAATTGAAGGTGAGAAACATTCAAGTATAGTCCATCTAACTCTTCCGGACTATGAATCCAAGTTCGAGTGGAAAGCTTGGCATTGGCATGTCAGTATACATTTTTTAACACCACAAACTAAGGATGTGTATCTCACCCTTATGACTTCTGAAGATTCGTTCTCCCCGCTCAACAAGTAGTGGGGCAAAAACTGACGAGGGTCAAGGTGGGAGATGGTCGTGAAGAACATATGGCACCCTCAATGGTTGCTTGGGATGAAGGTTTTCTTATGGAAGGTGCTATGGGGATCCATGCCTATTCGAATAAAGGTCCTTGCTAGGGGAATTGGTCCAAAAAGATGATCGGAATGCAGAACTTCTTGTGAAGACCTCTCTCACCTATTCAAGGAGTGTCCAATGATCTGTGGTCTGGTAGGCAAGGTCTGCAAATTGGTCCAAAAGACCTGTAAAATATGATTTTTCAAAAATGATCTCTTCTTGGGAGGGAAGGCGTTTAAGAGCCATACACTGCTCATTGCTACACAAATTTTGAGGTATTGCTACTTCAAACACGTTTGGAAGGCAAGGAACTGTCGGATCTTCGAGAACTCCTTGAAAGTAGCTAAGTTCACGGAGATAGTCCAAGAAAGTACGGTAACGATCATCGCCATTGGAAAGCAAAGGAGCTCAAAAGAGTGGAAAAGGACCTTGGGTGCCGCAATAACGGACATGCAAATGTGAAAGTATGGGCTCATACATAGTCATGGGGTGGCTTCCCATCATCCGATGTATCTATGATCAATTTAAGTGGTTATGGCTCGCCCCGAGCATGGCGAGAATATGTAATTGTTTGGATCTATCAATATAATCCACTCACCATTGCGAGTTTTGCAAAACAAAAAAAAAAAATCCATTTAACTCGAAGTGTAGGTTTTCAAGTTTCATAAAAAAAGCATGGTCCCATTGTCACTAAGTTGTGAGACATCATGGATTCATGGGGCCGAGCTCTTAGAATGAGAATTGAAAACAAAAATTGTTCCGTTCACACGATGCTCCTTTTCCTTTGTGCACTCTTTACGCTTCTCCCCAGGCAGCTGGTTTTCTTCTGCAGTTGGTTTATCGAGACACGCAGAGAAGTAATGAGGCTTATTCTTAAGCTTAGGATGCCTCTGTGAGCCCTTCTCTTCGAGCCTCGAGGTCGCCATGCCGCCTCACCCCAATTCAGTATGCATTTCGGCTGCTCCATCTCTCCTTCTTCTCATCTGCGCCTCCCTCACAGCCCTTTCCGAAGGTTAGTGATCGCCATGAATTCTTCGATTCTCTGTGGAAGTTACGTCTGTTTGTGTGTGTGTGTGCGCGTGCACGTGCTTCTCTCTGAGAAATGTGTGTGCTTTCAGCAAGCAAAAGGTTCAATTGAGGCTAGCATGGACTTATGCTCTGTGTGTGGGTGTGTGTGCGTGTCTGTGTGCTGTGAGTACGACTCTGTGTGCTTTCAACAGCTGGTTTGCCATTGTATGACTCCATTTTGGCCAGTATGATGGTGGGGATGTTTGAATGCTTGTGTGCATACAAACCCTCTGCTTGATGAGGCCCCCTGAACTTGACTAATTGAGCTCTCCTCTACCAATTTCAATGAGCTGAGGGTGATGGTCTCAACGAGGAATGAGCTGAAGATGATGGTCTAAATGAGTGAGGCTGCGTACTACATGTTTTGGAGAGGCAAAAACGCTGTGCTGGGCTATCTTATAGATTTCCGTCATGTGTATGCTATTGGGCGTATTCTAAAGCTGGGAAAGTGTGTGTGTGCATGCACATTCTCATCTGTGGGATGACAGGCGCTACTGATTTTCGAATGTGCTTTTCTATGCTTGGGGCTGTGCATTTGTGTGTGTGTGTGTGTGTGTGTGTGTGTGTGCACACACCCACGCATATCGACGGGATTGATGCGCACTACTGTTTTTTGAACACAATGTCTGCTTTTATATGCTTGGGCAGTGGACTTTCAAGTTAGCGCACCTGCATGTTGTGACCGTGCTTGTTTCAATGTGAAGCTGCAAGGGTGATGTATGTGTATTTGTGAATGTATCAGTGTGTGAAGCAAATGCGTTGGTTTGATGATTAAACCCCTATCCGCTTGTCTTTGAAGGTTTTGTGGGGATAAACTATGGAACGCAGTTCTCTGCATCTCCTTCAGCAGCCCAAGTAGTGGACCTGCTGAGGCGGCAATCAATAACCAATGTAAGGTTATATGATGCCAATGCTACCATATTAAAAGCATTGGCAAACACAGGTATTCAGGTGATGGTTACGGTGCCAAACACACAGCTTTTGAGTGTTGGGGAGTCGAATGCAACGGCAGCCAATTGGGTAAAGACAAATGTGCTTGCTTACTTACCGGCAACCAACATAACAGCTATCTGCGTAGGTACTGAGGTGCTTACGACAGATCCCAATGCTGCCCTTGTGTTAGTCCCCGCTATGAAGTTCTTGCGCACGGCTCTTTTAGCTTCAAATTTGTCATCCAACATCAAAATCTCTACAACGCATGACCCCTCCATTATCTTGGACTCATTCCCTCCCTCTCAAGCTTACTTCAACAAGACATGGACATCGCCTGTTCTTCTTCCGCTGCTCGACTTCATCTCCTCAACGGGATCATTTTTCATGCTCAATGTCTATTGCTACGACATATACAAGAACAGCAATGGAATCATTCTTCTCGACTATGCGCTGCTGAATCCCATCACACCAGGTAATGTTGTCACAGATTCGAATACACTTTATCAATACCGCAATCTCTTCGATGCTGTTCTCGACGCATGCTTCTTCGCACTCGCGCAGCTGAACCATAGTAGTATCCCCATAGTTGTCTCTGAAGCAGGGTGGCCTTCCAATGGTGACAGCTCTGACAAAGAAGCAACAAGTGAGAACGCTTCTATCTTTGTAAGCAATCTTGTTGCGCACATACTTAATAACACAGGGACACCAAAGAGACCCCGGACCACCATCAGCACCTATATCCTGGAGCTTTTCAATGAGGATTTGAAGATTGGTTCAGCCGCGGCTAGGAACTATGGGCTGTTCAATGCTTCAACTTTACTACCAGTCTATTTGCTGAGGCTCAGCAATTCAGGGCCACTTCTTGCAAATGATACGACAACACAACTCTATTGTGTTGCAAAGGTGGGTGCAGACCCGGATGCATTGCAAATTGCGTTGGATTGGGCGTGTGGGATTGGACGATCCAATTGCTCTGAAATTCAACCGGGCCAGCTGTGCTATGAACCTGATACGGTTGAAGCTCATGCGTCCTTTGCATTTGACAGCTACTACCAGAATAACAACAGGGTAGTGGGAAGCTGTGATTTCAATGGGGTGGCCACGGTGTCGACAACTAATCCTAGTAAGTATTCATACCCTGCATGTTTCGGTTTGTACTTTGTTTCTTGTTTTGCTTCATGTGTTTTTAATGGTGATAGCATAATTGAACTCCTAATCCCTTTCGCCTGCCTCTTTTTTGCGTTTTTCTCACATCACAGTTTCTTTTTCTTTTCAACTTTTTGTCCTCTTCGCTTCTGATGTCGTTAAAGAGATGTTGGAAATTTTAGTCATGCCCATCCTGATGCAGCTGATGGTTACATCTTGTGGATGAGTAGCATGAGTCTAGAACTTGTATTTCTTTCGTAGGAGCATTTGGGGTTTTCCTGGATTTCTTTCATAGGAGCATCTGGGGTTTTCCTGGATATGAGGAGTGCATGCGGGTGAAATTTGCAGATTGGCGTATGCTTACTAGGGGATTGGGGTGTTGTGGATATGTAGGTGTCACATAATTAGCATGTAGTTGTGTTCAAATTTTCTTGTTTATTGCCTACAGGTCCTATCTGTCTTGTTATGGTAGCTGGTCATTCAGCTTTGTTGCATGCCTGATTAATGCTAATAAAATCACCTATAGAAATCAATGGGAAAATTCTTCATTGTGGGGTTTTTAAGGTGACTTAACCAGGCTTTTCCATGAGCAATTTGGTGACCTTGGTATGATCCTTTTATGGTGTAATACAACATGAGAGGTTTTTTTTTATTGAAGAAGTAGCTCTAAGGTTGCCTTAATCTCATTGATCTATTCTTTTGCTATATGCCTTGTTGAGCAGCACTACCTGTACGTAAACTAGTTATGTGACATAGTTCCATGCTTGCCATTACGTCTATGTCACATTCTTGCCATTACGTTTTTCTGTAGATGGCGTTTTCTTTTGCCAGCTTGTGTATGCTAGAACTATAGCTTTCTTGAAGTAATATTTTATCCTAATCTACTGCACTTTGTTACTAACTGATGGCTTATTGGGTGTTTTCAGGTAATGGTGTTTGCATCTTTCCAGGAAGGTATGCGATTTTTTACTTTTGACCTTCTCAATGCCGTTTCATTAATTTGTTACTCGGCGATCTCAGCTTTTTAACGTAGTAAAACTTACATACATGATATTTTTGGTGTGCTTCACAATGTTGACCGGCCATCTCTGATGGCTTCTCACATGCATCCACATCTCACACTAAGACGACAAGATTCTATTCATTATCATGCTCGTAATGTCCAGGCAATTCTAGAGCTACTTTCTGGTGATACATTTTCAAATACAGTGCTAGAAGGACATCAGTAGCAAGCAAAGGGGTGTGCAATGAGTGTAGTATTAGCCAGATGTAATGCTGGCAAGTGAGAGATCGTAGAATGAGTGTAGCAAGTCTCATAGCTACCAATGCTCGCGAAAGTATCATGTGAGTATCCTACATCCTTTATATCTTTTCCTTTTTCAGGCTAGAGCTGGCAAGCCGGCAAGGGGAAAAGAGCCACGAGTCAGGTCTTTCACGTCCCCTTTGTTAGTCACGCCACCCGGAGGTTACGTCAGGGAATCACTAGAGTCGCCCCACACACTTATGGACAAGGCCAAGAGGGATGCACCCTTTTTGCTCCTAGACCTCGCTGGATATGCCCTGGTAAGTATCCTATATAGTGTTGGGCGCATACACCATATAGCTTTGAAATCTCCTATGAGCTTTCATGGCTGCAAGTGTATTATTTGCAATAGAACATGGAATTTACCATGCATGGTCTACGAATGCATGGCCTTTGTTTGATGCTCTAGGATTCAATTTCTTGCGAAAGAGCCTTAAGTGCATCTTTTGCAGCTAGTTTAGAACATTGGGCCCAGTTTACTTGATTATTAATTGGGGGTAGGTACCTTTTATTATCCTACATTTTGTGAGGTACCTTATGTTACACCTTCATTTTGTTATATTTTACATGGAGTTTTAGGGAAAGAGGCTAACAAACTTCCATACCAAGTCTGTATCGAATGAAACATTGAGTTTTAGTTGATCTGTTCAGGCTAGGGTTAAAAGGATTGCCTGATGGGATTGGGGTATTTCCCGCCATGTATGCCTTGAGCATGAATAAAAACACCCTCGGCACATAAGCTGCATTTGTGCCTTCCATTGTGCTGTGCCTTCTTAAATGTTCAGCTCCCTTACTGTGGCTGCCATCGGTGCTCCGAGCTCTCTTGCTCGTTTGAAATATGGAAATCTATCAAAGGGGCTCAACTGAAGGGGTTTTGAAAAGGCACCTCTCTTTTCGGGTGATGTCCCATAGATGTCATTCGCGTGCGTGCGTGCGCGCAGAGCCTGCTTAGACTCTCTGAGCATGCTCTCTCTCTCTCTCTCTCTCTCTCATCTGTTCTTACCATTGTAGAAAATTATATGCCAAATTGGGAAATGGGTTTTTAAAAAAGGCCTTGGGAGAGACACGGTCTCAATTGTATATGGCAAAATAATCCGACAACCGGTCCTAGGGATCACACATCTATAAGATCTTTATTATAGGAGTTTATAACTAGATTGCCCCAAGTATTGATCTTGGAAATGAAAATTAAGTGAGTTTAGAACCGGGAATTTTCAGTTCTATCGATATCGTTGAGGCCGCTTGGGATTGCGTTGAGGCCTCTTGGGATTACTCCTACGAAGTTCAAAACTTCTCTTTTCTCTGCATACCTGGATATGTGAGTACTGTAGTGGATTGAGGGAAGAGATGAAGGCATCTTCTTCTATGGGGATGTGAGAATTCTTTAAAATAGTAATTACAGTTTTCTTCCTCAGTGCTTTGTGAGCCCTTGCTGGGCCATTCATATACTGGAATCTTAAGATGTGTGTGAACCCATTTACAATATCTTACACTCTCAGGAAGGAATAAGGAAAAAGTAGAAATTTCACACTGTACATAGGACACTTTGTCCCACTTTTGTCCTTTGCTAGATACAATAGCTTTTATTGGGTGAGGGTCCCAATGTCCTTTTGCTTTCCTTGATGAGTATTGTATAGATGGTTTAGGCCTGTCTGCCCACATTGTAGAGCTATGGGTGTATTTTGCAAATCTCTCTCTCTCTCTCTCATTCTCATGAGACTTTACACACACACACACACACACACACACACACACACACACACTTTTTGGCTTTCTTGAAGAAGCCTTAGAGAGGAGAGGTAGGGGGCATTTGAAAAATTTCTATGTTAGGTAGAATTAATTTAAATTATTAGTAAGGACAAAAGTAACCTAAAAAGGGAGGAAAGAGAGGCAATCTTAAAATACTCATTTATATTGGTGCATGTATACTCATCTCTCTCTCTCTCTCTCTCTCTCTCTCTCTCTCTCTCTCTGAATGAATGATTTGACCATGTTGGAAGTTAGTGTCTCACTATTGATGGGTGTATGTTTGCAGCAGCGCCAACAGCACCTCGAACACTCGCACCAACGGCACCGCAAATTCAACGATGCCGAATAGCAACTTAACCAACTCCAACGACACCTCCTCTTCCTCTATCCACCACCAAAATGCCACCCTCTCTCTCCTCCATATCCTCTTCACACTCTTTTCCCTTCTCTTTGTGATGGCCCTCTCCTCCCAATTTTGATGGCTCTCCTTTTGTTAAATATAACCTCAGAATTGTCCACATTTTTTGCGGCTTAAATCATTAACCACCTTCTCTTGCGCATGGACATTCTGGATCTTTTTGCCTTTGTAACACGAGAATTCCTTGGGGGCCAGCATGCATTGGAGGTTGCGGCGGCGGCAAGGGTGTGGCCGCTTTGCCTATAACCCTAGCACATGACATATATTGTGAATGACACAGCTGATTCTACCTGCTCATTTGAATGATTTTTGGGAAAAAAAGGGAGAAATTTTTGGTGTAATAATCCCCCCCCCCCCCCCCCCCCCCCCCCCCCACACACACACAAGAAGATCTAGAAATTTTCTCATGTAGGAAAACATAGTCTTTTTCAGTGTTTTCCATACAATGCATAACATCATGAACTTCTGCTCGAGAGGCATCGCATACCTAGCTAAGTACGATTGGGGGCAGGGAACCACCGGCCCCCCACCGGGCTGGCGGTCCCCTGCCCCCAATCGTACCTAGCTAGGCATACGGTGCCTCCCTCATAGAAGCTCATGATGCTGAGGTAAGTCCCAATGTGGAAATTATTGGGAGAATTTATCCAGAACTTCTTATTGGGCCCCCCTCCCCCCCCCTTGCCAAAAAAAAAAAAGAGTAAAGGATCTCTCTCTCTCTCTCTCTCTCTCTCTCTCTCTCTCTCTCCCCCCCCCCCCCCAAAAAATCCCCACGCATGTGCGCGTACACGGTGTTACAAAATATTCTTCCACGTGTCCTACCATGGATGTGAACTATGAAGAAATGTCACAATGGCCTACATCATAGGATGGAAAAGAGTGAGTGTCCCACTACTTAATCCCTCTCTTTATCTATGAATTAGTGAAACAAATGCCATCTACCTCTCACAATGGCCTACATTTACATTAGATGATGCTTAGTCAGGGGCCCTCTTCCAAGAAATAGGACGAAAACAAAGTTTGTCATCACTAACTTGCCATGTGGCTCTCATTTACAAGCTTATGTAGGCAAAAAATTGGGACTAGCAATTGAAAATTATATCCTACCAATGAATAATATCTCTCATGAAATGATTAAAGGGCATGTCTTTCTCACTTGAGGTTGCAAAGCCTTTGTCTTTATGCATGAAATGGGTTTTCATGTGATGGATGCACTCTACATTTTCTGATATTGATCGATTGATGTGTCTTTCTCGCATGTATTCCATTTTCATATGTTTGAAATCCCAGGGTTTTCCATTCTCATATGTTTGACAACTCTAGTAGCAGTATGATAAAAAACCATGCCATTAAGATAGTCCCTATGAATGTGAAAGGGCAAACATGTGGTTTTTTTGCTAGAAGGGTGTTTTTGGACTACATAAGGAGTCCTTAGTAAAGTGTTGGATTTTTGGTGCAGTTGTAGATAATTGGATAAAGCTTACAGATTAGTACCACATGGCAATTTTTTTAATAAATATTTTATCAAGTCTTTGTGAGAGGTGTTGACATTTGTGTACCTCTCTCTTTATAGAGGGCCATTGAATATTGGAACTCACAAGGGGTTGCATAGTCTTTCTAATATGACAATGTTGATATAAAGCTTTGTCTAGGTTTTGTTAAGTAGCATCTTTATTGTGGTGTAAGATGCACCCAAGAGATGCTACTTAACAAAACCTAGACATCTCTTGATAAAGGGTTGAATTTTGGGTGCATCTCTTGATCATGGGATAAAGTTCACAGATTAGTGTCACATAGTTCGCAGATTAGTGCCACATAGCAAGCTAATAAAGGGTTGAATTTTGGGTGCATCTCTTGACCATGGTAAAGTTCGCAGATTAATGCCACATAGCAGATTAGTGCCACATAGCAAGCTAATAATGACAAAATTTCTTTTTTACTAATTTTTGCAGGTCTTTGTGAGAGGATGTTGACATTTGTTTACCTCCCTCTTTAAAAAGGGACATTGGATCACACACAATCTTTCCCATCCAATTTTAATTTGTTTTTTTTTTTCAATTTCTTACAATGCTTCCAAGTGTTTTGTCATGCATCATTTTTTAATCTTTTGGAATATGTTGTAATCTAAATAGTTCACTTTTATGTTTTTTTCCATTATCTAATACTTTATTGTGACAACAAATGTTTTGAATAGGTATGTTGCTACGATTCTAAACTCATTTTTTAAAAGAGAATCAAGGAAGATGCTACTACGAAAGGAAAAGGAAAGAAAGGAGGGTGTCAACATGGAAAGCAATGGGAAAACAAAGCATGTGGAGGAGATAGAGGAAGGGAGAGAGAGAAGAAAATGACATGCGTCATCATGAGTGGAGATAGAGAGATTTTTTGTGCTTATTGAGATGAGTCGAGAATGACAGAGACATTTTCTTGTGCCAAAAGCTCGTTGCTATGTGGGGATGTCTGTTTTTTCCCTTGCAACTACATAGGGTGTGTGTGTGTGTGTGTGTGTGTGTGTGTGTGTATTTTTTTCCTTGCAGGCAATAGAGCGGACGAAAATGGTCCCAGAGGGTGTAGGGGGCAAAGGTCACAGGAGTCGTAGGTAGAAACAAGGTCGTGTGAAGCAAGGCAATGAACTGTAGGTGAGTGATGAGACTGCATACATGTCCAAACCAATGGAGGGTTGCTGGTACAGATCATTGCGCTTGGAGAGGGGGGGGTGCGTGGGTGGGTGGTTCTGCTAGGGGCGAGGACCGCTTTGCTTGGAAGTCAAGAAGGGAGTGTTGGAATTAGGGTTGCAGAGAAACACACACAGCTTGGAGAAGATGAAGGAAGCTCAAGGCACACAATAGAGAGTGTGTTACTTAGTGTGCAATGGAAAGATAGATAGCCCTAGAGTGATGGGCGTATATACAATGCACGGGGGAAAAAACCTCCTAAAGAGGGAAAAAATGCCCCGGCGGTCCTAGTGTGTTCACACACATCACTACCACATGTATATGGTAACAAATCCCCCCTGGAGTGATGCGGTGAACGAGAGCTGGCACATGAGTAAAGGGAAGTGCCATGCCCTGAGGACAGGATCAGTCCACAAAGGGGAGTAAGCCCAAAGCTTTGCGGAAAGCTTCAAGCTTCTCACGAGACAATGCCTTTGTGAAAAGATCTGCAAGGTTGTCCTGTGTTGGCACATAAGCCAAGCTGATCTCTCCTGCTGAGAGCCTCTCCCTGACATAGTGGTAATGCACCTCAATGTGCTTTGTGTGAGCATGAAAAACTCGGTTCCTCGCAATTGCCAATGCGCTCTGACTGTCAGTGTAGATAGTGTTGGCAGTGTCCTATCCAACACCCAAATCAGCCATAAGGCGTCTGAGCCATACACACTCAACCGTAGCTGTGAAGACTGCCATGTACTCAGCCTCACAACTCGAAGTGGCCACAGTGGGTTGCTTCTTGCTCAACCATGATAAACATGAACTGCCAAGCATGCAACAAAAACCACTTGTGGACACTCGCGTGTCAAAACAACCAGCCCAATATGAGTCCGAAAAAGCATGTAAGTCTGGCGGCAATGATCCCCCCTTGGGATAAAACAAGCCAAGATGTAAAGTGCCACTAAGGTAGCGGAAAATCCTCTTGACAGCCTGCCAATGCTTAGACCCTGGGCTATGCATAAATCTGCTGACCTGTGAGACTGCAAACTGAATATCCAGCCTCATGTTGCATACATAAATGAGGCAACCAACAGGAGTTTGGTAAAGAGTGACATCAGCAGGATCACCAGCATCATGTAGACTCAACTTCAAACCTGTTTCCATGGGAGTGGCAATAGGTTTGCAATCCTCAAGTCCAAACTTACATAGCAATGTCTCTATGTAACTTTTCTGACACAAGGCAATACCACCATCACACTGCTTAAACTGTATACCCAAATAATGATGCAACAGCCCCAAATCTTTCATCTTGAAAGTAGCATTCAAATCAGCCTTAAATTCAGCAATATGTCTCTCATTTGGTCCAGTGATCAGCAAATCATTGACATAAAGAACCACAATGAGAAATACATCCTCACGCTTTACATACAATGTGCTTTCTGTTGGACTGTTACGAAAGCCTCGTTTAACCAAATGAGTGTCAGCTTTCTCATACCAAGCACAAGGAGATTGCTTTAACCCATACAAAGCCTTGTTACATTTGCACACTTTGTCCTCTTGTCCTTTTATGACAAAACCGCGAGGCTGCGTTACATAAACTTCCTCAAATATGTCACCATTCAAGAAAGCAGTAACAATGTCTGATTGATGTACATCCCAACCAAAATGAGCTGCCAATGCACATAGAAAACGCACAGTAGTCATACGAAAAGTGAGAGCAAAAGTCTCTTCATAATCTATGCCTTTTTGCTGTGCATAACCCTTTGCAACAAGTCGAGCTTTATGGCGATCAATCTCACCATCCGGCTTGCGTTTCAACTTGTAAACCCACTTCGTACCAATGGCCTTTTTGCCAGAAGGCAAATCACATAAAGTCCATGTGTCATTTTCTATAAGTGCATCATATTCTGATTGCATGATGGCAGCCATCCAATTTTCCGAATTATGTGCTTCATCAAAAGTCAGAGGCTCCTCAACATCATGTAAGCTAGACACAGCCAAAGCATAACAATCTGATGCATAAGATGCACGGCGAGAGCCTGAACGAGTACGACTAGACAAAGGTGCATCCAATTTTCTGTCAAGCAAAGTGTGCACCAACCATTTTGGCATACCTCTAGCCTGCTCATTTTTAGCCCTTTCCTTATCAAGTACATCATGTACATCTGCATCAGTAATAGGCTGATCTAAAACATTTTCAGAAACCCCCATAGGCTGTACATTTCCCTCATTGGAACTTACATTCGTATTTCCGCCACTGAAAAGAGGAAACAAAGTGTCATAAATGTCGTGTGAGCTTACATTACTGTCTCTAGTATATGACAGCAAGGGCTGAACAGAATCTTCCACAAACACTACATCCCGTGAAACCAGAATACGTTTTGTTTGTGGATGATACAACCTGTAACCTTTGCTTTCAGCACTATAACCAACAAAAATACATTTGACAGCCTTATCATCCAATTTTCTGCGTTGCACTTGTGGCACCAAAGCATATGCCAAACAACCAAAAACACGCATGTGCTCAATAGAAGGCTTTCTATCATGCCATGCTTCATATGGAGTAATAGACTGCAAAGCTTTCGTAGGACACCTGTTAAGTACATAAGTGGCACACATAATGGACTCAAGCCAAAAAGAATGCGGCAAAGCTTGACTTTTGACCATACATCGTGCCATTTCCGTCAGTGACCTGTTTTTCCTCTCAGCAACACCATTTTGCTGAGGTGTATAAGGAACTGTACATTGGTGTTTTATCCCACGACTAGCCAGAAATGCATTAAATTCATGAGACATATACTCCCCCCCCCGATCAGAACGGAGGGTGCCCATAGTACTTTTCGAGACATTTTCAGCCATAGCCAGAAATTGTTTGAAGCACATAAAAACTTCGGACTTCGCTTTAAGCGGAAATACCCATGCATGCCTGGAGTAATCATCAATGAAAGTCACGAAGTACAGGTATTTACCCAAGGACTGAGTTTGCATGGGCCCACAAACATCACTATACACAAGCTGCAACCTGCATGTGGCCCGAACTGAACCATCCTTTGGAAACTTAGAACGCTGCATCTTACCGAAAATACAGCCTTCACAAACATGTTTGACAGGTGCTTCAAGAGGTGGCAAAGAAGCAACCATATCAGATTTCTGCAAACGCAGCAAACTGGCAAAATTCAGATGACCAGAACGTGCAAACCAAAGTTTTGCATCTGAAATAGCCCTTGAATCTACAACAGCATTTGCAAAATTTTGTCCACACTTGTCATACAAAGTGAGCTTATACAGCCCACGGCACAAAAGCCCAGATGCAACAATTTCATCACCAAAACTGAGATCATGAACTGTACATCTGTCATCCACAAATTTGACTACGAGTCCAAGTCTAGCAAGTGCGGATACAGACAAGAGATTCTTCTTGATCCCAGGTACATAAAGTGTATCAACAAGTGTGAAGGAACTGCCATTAGTAGTAGTGAGCACAATCTTTCCAACTCCTTGAACTCGATAAGAGGCGTTGTTGGCACAAGTGACTGAATTCCCATGAGGGACTGACTCGAGAGAGGTAAACAATTCACGATGTGAGGTAATGTGCTTTGTAGCACCACTGTCAAAATACCACACATGTGAATCTGCAGCAACTGACAGGCATGCATCATGGACAACAGGATTGTAAGTGCACTCTGCGCTAAAAGCCCATTCTGCATCAACATCAGCAACACAGTCTCCTTTCACAGAAGACTCAACAATGGTTGCATTTGTAGTGGAACCAGCATTTGTAGTGGAACCACCCTCTTTCTTCTTAGCCTCTTTGGCCTTCAACTTAGGACACGACTTGATCAAGTGATCATTGGCTTTACAATAATGGCAACGCATCTTCTTTTTGCCCTTATCACCAGAATTGCCAGACGAAGTACTGCCAGCAGAAGCACTAGGAACAGAATTTTTGCCACTCGCAGCAGAACCATAAGAAGTGGTTGCATTACTGTTACCACCCTTTCTTTGAGAAGCAATAAAAGCCTGTTCAACTGCACGCTGCCTAGTCCTATTTTTTCTAGAAATCGACTCTTGCAACAGCAATGTGCATAATGCATCAAACTTGACAACTTCAGGATTTCCTTGGGTCATCAGTCTCCAAGTACTAGCAAAAGTCTGGTAGGAATCTGGTAAGGCATCAAGAACAGTCTGCACAAGGGAACTGTCTGAAATGACTTCACCTGCAGAAATAAGCTGCTCATTGATATCCTTCACACTAGCAAGGAAAGTGTCCATATCATCTTCCTCATGCATAATCTTCGACTCCAGCTCTTTACGCAGCAAAGAAATTTTAGCCTCATTGCGGCTTGCATAAAGACCTGCTAAAATATCCCAAGCCTGTTTTGCAGATTTTGCTGAACGAATGTGAGGAACAATGGTGCGCTTCACAGACAACGCAATCAATGCATGAGCCTGTGCATCCTTAACATCCCAACGAACTTGTTCTGCCGTAGGCAAAACAACTCTACAACTGCAATCCTTGCAGCAAGACCTGCAACATCCTCAATATCGCCTACATCCTCAGAACCAGGACGTACATCAATGCCCTGCACAATGTTCCAGACACCCTTTGACACAAGAACATGTTGCATCATATAAGCCCACATAGGGTAGTTGTCCCCATCCAACCTGTCCTCAACAGCAAACATCTTGAACACATCTATGTTGTCGTTGTCAGCCATGGTAAATGCTGCACCTGATGTGAAAATTGCCCGAAAATAAGAGAAACGGAGTGGGAACAACCTATGCTATATAGCACAAACCGTAGAAGACTATAAGGCACATGTTATGCAGAAAACGACACTGACATAAATTCTGCAAAAAATGACGAAATAGCCTGTGCAGTACTGCCTGTAGTGGAAATGGAGGCCTAAATGAGCCCAAATCAAAATTCTGAGCAGACTGAGCTCTTCGAGTCCTCCCAAAATTTTTGTCGACCTGCGAACGCTCGCCAAAGCTCACTGAAATCGGAGAAAGTGAGCAGGCGTGTGCTGGAGCAGCTGGCGACTAAGCCCAGGAGGACGTGACCTGCTGTGATACCAATTGTTGGAATTAGGGTTGCAGAGAAACACACACAGCTTGGAGAAGACGAAGGAAGCTCAAGGCACACAATAGAGAGTGTGTTACTTAGTGTGCAATGGAAAGATAGATAGCCCTAGAGTGATGGGCGTATATACAATGCACGGGGGAAAAAACCTCCTAAAGAGGGAAAAAATGCCCCGGCGGTCCTAGTGTGTTCACACACATCACTACCACATGTATATGATAACAGGGAGAATCTGAAACACTATAGAGCTAGTTTTGAAATGTTAGTGTTACTTTTTCATTTTCTCTCTTACAAAGAACTCTTTTATAATTGTTATTGCCCTCTCAATTGCCGTATGTAGTTACGTAGGCCATAGTGAACTTTCTCCTTGTTGGTTTTCTAAATGAAGCGTTAGAGGAGAGTTCAGTTAGGCATACTTTCAATGTTTTAACCGATGATTGAGACTTATCTTAAATGTTATTTAAAAAAAAAAAAAGTAAATGGATCTTTTTATTTCACCTTTCATTTCACATCCTGATGATTGAGACTTATCTCAAATGTTATTTCAATTTTAAAATAGTAAATGGTTCTTTTTATTTAACATTTCATTTCACATCCTGACATGGCTTGATTTTTCTTGCATTCTATAACTTAATTCTAGTCAATATTCATAAAAGTCTCTTTCATTAAGCGGCCATTGGCCAAATTTCTCCTCACAAAGAAGCAAACCGAATATACTAGCATAAATTTAACATTTATAGAATTTTTGAACTATTTTATTGATTTTTCTTCCCTTTACCATGGCTTGCAATGAGCTAATCTTGATTTTCAATTAGCTCAAGGCTAAGCTGAGATAATCCTTTCTTGAACACTAATTCCATTTAAACTCAACCTAAAGATTTTATCACTTTCTTATTGTTTGAGAAATCCATCATGATCCTTTTACTTGTTTGAATTTCATAAGGCCCTAGTACAGGGACCATTGGGTGCATTGTGAACCATTGGATCAAGTGTTATGAGTAGTACCACATGGTAACAAATTTTCTTTTTTAGTATTTCTTGCAGGTCTTTGTGATCTCTCTCTTGAGGGGCATTGAGTATTGGATCACATAATCTTTCTCAGCCTATTTCACTTTTTGGCCTGTGGAAGGCCATAGGATTCATTGTGCAAAGTTTTTGCAAAACTGAGGCCGTTGGATTCTTTGGCTAGATGAGCGCTACATGGCAAGGTTCTTTGTAAAATATCTTTGTTGTCCCTTTTGTTTCCTTACATCACCTTCTTTGAGAGACAAGTGTCCCTAAGAGATTCAAAAGTCTTGTGAATAGAAAGCTTAAACTTTGGAATAGAAAGCTATTCTCCGAGGCAGCATTTCCTTTGTCTGCATGCTTGAAAATGACTTTAGAGATCAAAACATTAAACAAAATATTCATAGGAGTTTGATCTTATGATGCAGTCTTCGAGAAAGTCTTTTTGTTTAAGTGGCAACTTTCCTCCTTATACAAATACAAAATGGAAACACTAGTAGAAATTTTCACCTTTGCAAAATATTCGAACTATTCTCTGGTATATTTTATCGGGTTTTTTCTCCTTCGCCATTTTTTGCAAGCGGCTAATATCGATTTTCAATCAGCTTAAGCCTAAGCTCAAAAACACCTTTCTCAAACACCGATGTAAGGATAAACGATTCTCTCATTTGAAGATTTCAAAAAATAAATCACTTCGCTAAATTGTTTAATTATTTTCTATGCTTATTTGAAGGCATTAAATTATTCTTTTGTTTTGATTTTTAATGTGTCTTTTCATTTTACTTCCTTCTCGTTTTATTTTGTTTCAAAATACTGATGTGTAATGTGTACCATTTACCTTATTATTGGGGCCCCTTCATAATATATAAGCCATTTGCGAGTAACGGGTACCGACTAGAAGGAAATAAAAAAATAACATGATTCAAACTTATCTTAAATATTATTTAAATTTTATAATATTAAATGAATCTTTTTATTTCACCTGTATATGGACAATACAATTTTATATTAAAACAATACAATTGTAACACTGATTAAGACCTACTTCCCCCTCCCTTACCCTCAACAGGCCATCGTGAGTCCTCACCTTGTTTTTTTTCAGTTTGTTTTACAATGCTTTCAAGTGTTTTTTCAATCACTTTTTTTTAATGCAGTTGATATATATTGTTATCAAAATAGTTTATTGTTACACTTGTTTTCATTAAAGATATTAGCATCACTTTCTTGTTTCTTTCTTACAAAAGAAGCTTCTAATTATTGAACTCCTCTCAATAGCCTTATGTACTCCATAGTGAACTTTCACCATGTTGTAATATAGTTCCCTAATTCTTTTGACTTTCTAAAAGAAGCTTTAGAGGAGAGTTGAGTTAAGCATACTTTCAATGTTGTCATTGATGATTGAGATTTACCTTAAATACTATTTCTGTATTACAATATTAAATGGATCTTTTTATGTCACCTTTCATTTCACATCCTTACATGGCTTGACTTCTCTTCCATTCTATTCTTTTAGAATACTAATACTAAAGTGAAGTTTCACCTTGCATAATTTTAGTAAAGCAATATATGTGTGTGTGTGTGTGTGTGTGTGTGTGTGTGTGTATATATATATATATATATATATATATATATATATATATATATATATATATATATATATATATATATATGTGTGCATACATACACACACATATATATATTTTAAAGAGCAAACCATGGTAAAAGGAGAAAAAATCAATGAAATATGTGACAACTTAGTTCAAAATTTTGCAAATTTTAAGTTTTTTGCTCGTATTTTTGGTTTGTTTCTTTGCAAGGAGGAATCTCAATCACTTAATAAAAGAGACATTCTCCAACAATGTTTCACTTAATAATGTTTCACTCACCTTATATAATTCTAGTTAAACTCAATCTAATGATTTTATCACTTCTTATTGTTTTAGAAAGCCATAGTGACCCTTTCATTTGTTGGCTTTTCAAAAGAAGCCTTAGAGAAGTGTTGATTTAGACATACTTTCAATGTTTTGAGTGACGGTTGAGACTTACCTTAAATGTTATTTTGGTTTTAAAGTATTAAATTGATATTTTCATTTCACCTTTCTTTCACTTCTTCACATGGCTTGCCTTCTCTTGTATTCTATTCTTTTAGAATGTTGAAGTGAAGCTTTACCTTCCATAATTCTAGTAAGTTCTGCATATACACACACATAATATGTGTGTGTGTGAGCAAACCATGGCAAAGAGAAGAAAAACCGGTGCAATGATGGTCAAAACTTAGTTCAAAATCTTATAAATTTTAAAAAAATTGCTAGTATTTTTGGTTTGCTTTTTTGCGAGGACGACACTTGGTCGCTAAATAAAAGTGACATTCTCAAACAATGCTTCACCTTATATAATTATAGTTAAACTCAACCTAATGATTTTATCACTTTCTTATTGTTTTAGAAAGCCATCGTGACCCTTTCGCTTGTTTTTTTGCTATACTCACAATTGTGAGTTGAGATAAACTAACCCAATAAGGACCACCTTTTTTTGTCGACAATATAGTTTCCAACTTATCCCAAGTGTTACTTGTTGAATGTTTTAATGACATATAAAGTAATTACATACAATGGAGAAGCCAATGACTAATCCTTAGTTGTTGGGTAAGGTAATATTGTATGAGGATACTTTTTGACGTGCATAAGGCCATCGTAAAGTGTTGAAATCTTGAGAGCAAATGTGTGGTTGGATAAGCTTGATTTGCACATTATATGTCATCTATGCCTACACTCAGTGGTAAAGTGAAGTCATCACTAGATATAATTTTTGATTGCTAAACTATTTAAGCCCTTAAAGATCATGAGAGGGACTACCGCCGCCTTCGACAGTGTAGATATCAACAACCAAGAGGAACAAAGAAGACATATACAAAGCCAAACACATGTCTAAATTAAGTTTAGAATCGTGGCTTATCATCTTTAGATTTCTCTATCTTTCAACCCTTGACATACTTATCAATCAATGTAGCCATTGACCATCCAATGGTTGATTTATAGTTTCTGATAATATGCTTTGTTTGTAATGGTTTTTTTCCAGCCTTGTCTGAAAAAGGGTGGTGGACACTCACTATCTGTTGAAGTAATTAGAAAGCTCCATTTAGGTACATGCATAGAAGCCCAAACTCAATTCTGAGAGGGACAATAAACATAAATAAAAACACTCTATTTTCTTGAAACATCAAAGTAATTTGGTCTTTAAAATTCAGTTACCTCTAAATTTTTTTAGTAAATCTTAAAGCCATCTTTTGACGGGTTTCTCTATTCTTTTGGCTAGTAATGTGCAAGGGAAATGGTTTACGTTTTTTATATCTTGGCCAAAGACAAATGCACCATAAGGTCGGTTTTTGCTTGGATTGTAGATTGTACCAAAGGTTGAATACCTTCTTCCCTGCTTATTGCTCATGAGTTGCTCATGCTCCTAGTGCTGCTTGAATCCATCCCTTTTGCAATAAAATGTATATTTAGGAATTTTGGAAAATATTCAAGTCCCATTTTTTATAATGATATCAAAAACTTAGTATTTTTTTGTAGTTTGAGTTATCGCCTATTTGTGATTGCACTATATGTACCATTAAAATATATCCCTTACATATATCCCTTAACACATATCTATAGGGACATGTGTATTTAAATACATAGGTATATACATTGACTACAGTGACATAAAAATCACGAGGGAAACATGGTTGTAAACTTAATTTATAAGATATATTTAGAAATTTTGGAATTTATTCGTGCCCTTTTTCCAAGGCTCACTTGTAATCTCAGGTTTTTTGGGCATTCCACCTTTAGATTGGCCATGCTAGTAGAGCTTACTCCATGTAGACATTAGGCACTAGCATGTGGTTTGGATGCACAAAAGTATATTTCATTCATTACTATTTAGCATAAAGAGAGTAGGATCACACTAAAGATTGATTCTTGGTTGCTTCACAGTAATGGTACAGGGTTGACATGATTTTAGATGTGTTTCACCCACGAGTGCATGTTTTATTGTTTCCTAGAGAAATCAAACTTAAGTTTTGGGTGTCTTTTGCTCCACATGACTCAACAAGTGACTCGGGCGACTTTTTTTTGGGGGGGATTGGGGGGTAGAGAGAGAGAGAGAGAGAGAGAGAGAGAGAGAGAGAGAGAGAGAGAGAGAGAGAGAGAGAAAAGCTAATGAATAGAGGCATCTCTATTGTTTCCTAGAGAAATCACACTTAAGTTCAAACCTCTCTTGCTCCAAGTAACTAGGGCTACTATTGGGGGGAGAGAGAGAGAGAGAGAGAGAGAGAGAGAGAGAGAGAGAGAGAGAGAGAGGGTTGGGGGGGGGCACAAGCTAATGAATAGAGGCATCTCTATTGTTTCCTAGAGCATTCACACTTAACTTCAAACCTCTCTTGCTCCAAGTAACTAGGGCTACTATTGGATGGAGAGAGAGAGTTTGAGAGAGAGAGAGAGAGAGAGAGAGAGAGAGAGAGAGAATGTAAGATAATTTGCTATGACCTCATTAAGAAATTTTTATATTTAGATAATTTTAACTTGTCATTTTATTGAAGTTATGAAGAAAAGCATGAGATATTCATAGGGAAGATAGTGTTTAATACGAGAATTAAATTTTTGAATTTAGATAGTTTTAACTTGTCATTTTGCTGAAGTTATGAAGAAAAGCATGGGATATTCATAGAGAAGATAGTGTTTAATATGAGAAGTAGATATCTATGATAACCGCCTTGAACCAGAATATGTCAATCTTCATATCATTCATATGCCGCACATTTCTTCGAACATTTCTCTTTTAGCTAAGTACGGTATTATTTGCTCTTAGTTATTTAGATTTTCTCATCTTTGTTCTAGTAAATCCGCTTTTGTTGCTCAATTGTGTCATCTTATTTCTTTACTCGTTGAGAAAGGATACTCATTCTGAAGAATCATGAAAATGGTTGTTCATTTTTGCTTCGTAGTAAATTTATTTTTAGTGTTTCCTCCTTTCGAATATTCAAGATAACCAATATTAAATTTAATAAAAGTGGGGAGCTTAAAAGCCCACTTATTGTTTGACTTAGTAACACACTATTTTGTTGTTTTGATCTCTAGTGTTTCTAGTACTTTTACTTTAGCTTGACAAATGCTAGCCTTCATCATGACTGAGGATGCCCATCACCTTCAAAGGGAGATAGAAATTCAGCTCGTTGGGTTTTTAGAGTACGTTCAAAGCATGAATGACCTCTATACAAACGTGCACCTACTCTTGGGCACTGACGACGTGAGTAGGGATTGCATAGCTGTTGTCCAAGCTATACATGATAAGATGATAATCTTATTCTTTCTATTTGGACAAGTAACGAAGTTGAGATCACATTTTGTCAAGTTTAGAACTTTGTACTTCTTTGGTTATTTGCAGCCTCTTCTTCGTAGGTTTGTAGTAGTATTCATTTTTGATTTCGTATTTCGATTACGTTAGGACTTAATAATAGTCCCTTTAGAAGTTGTTGTGTGAAGTTTGATTTCTAAGATTAAGGTTTTAAGATGTCTTTTCCTTTTTAAAAAAAAAGTTGAGTACTTGTTTTAAGTTTAACCAAGTAAGTTGTGTCAACTTATTTTACGCGTCGCTCTTCTAAAAACATTTACACGTTAGTAATATTCTATTTTATCTAGTTTTGTTTCATAGCAACTAAAGTGATCTTTTTTTCCTCTTTTCTTTTTTTGAATCCCTTGCTTTTATAGTTTTATGAGTGTTGTATTCCCTCTGATAATTCATGAGTTCAAGCTATTCTAAACTTATGAAGGTATATTAAATGATGTGGATTGTGGTAGATGCCTATTAAGCTCATTGTTTGGATTTGTGTGACTTGAATTCATTAAATTTTATTTATTTTTCACAAAGAATACCTTTTTTTTTTCGGTTGGAAAAGACATCCTTAAAGCCTACATCACTTTCTTAGGGACTCAAACATGCATGTCTACCTCACAATAATTTAAGGAGGAAAGACCAACTAACACTAGTATTAGAGGGCCTAAGGTTGACCATAGTAGAGCAAAACATGTGAGCTTCAAACTAAAAAATTGATGCGATGATTAAATATAAATGCTTAAAGATCACAAAAGTCAAAGGAACAAAACTCGCAGGCTCTAATCTATAGAGTATTGATCCTCATGGAATGATGAACGCTTATACTAAAGTTTGAGCCTCATAGTAGTGAAAGAGAGAAGACCACTAAGCTCAAGTCCAAAAATTACTCGTGGAATGATGGAGCCGAAAACCCCAACCTTCGGTCTAGAAAGTACTCATGGAACAATGGTTCGAGCCTCACCATGGTCAAAGACAAAAAAAAAACCTCGTGGAATGATGGAGCCTAGAGGCTAAAACCTCAAGCTTTGATCTAGAAAGTACTCATGGAAGGATGCAGTTAAGTTCGAGCCTCACATGGTCAAAGAAAGAAAAGACCCCTAAGCTCAAGTCCAAAAAATACTCATGGAATGATGGAGGCTCGAACTTAAGTTCGAGCCTCACCATGGTCAAAGGAAGCAAATTTCTGAGCTCTGGTCTGAAGAATACTAAAATAATCATGGTCAAAGAAAAAAGTTCTCGAGGTCTAGTCTAAAAGAATACTAAAATAATAATGGAGGCTCAAACTTCACCATAATTGAGATAAAAACTTAGTTTTTCACTTTCTTTGACCACTATTCAGTAATGGCTTAGGGTCAAGCCTCACCATATCCAATGGAAGACTTGAGATTACCTTAAAGATAATTGGGATACAACGGTAGTGCGATGACATTACATTATGTCTTATTGTTAGATATGTGTTGTAGGGTTGGGTTAATGAAGCATCTTGTTTCATCCAAGAGAAAACACCGAAGTAGCTTCTATTAAACTTGCGCATGGAACTCTACAAAAGATTGTAATCATATGCATCTTAATGTACATAGAAATCTATATTTTTCCATGCAAATTCTCACAATAACACCCACAATGTGTCCTACCACAATATTATGAGCCTTTGATAGGGAGGCACTACATATCTAGATGCAATTGGGGGTAGGGGTTCACCACCCTCGCTCTGGGCCTGGTAGTGGTCCCCTATCCTCCAGCTGCCTCTTGAGAAAAATCTCATGATGTTATCCACTATATGAAAAGAAAACGCCAATTCTTGGACATAATAAAATACATGTTTGATAGAAACATGTATGGCATGGCTGGCCAAACATAGAGGAGGCAAAGGTCGCGGTCATGGAGTCTATTAAACGGGTAGAGACATGCAACAACTGAAATTTCACCGCAACAGCAAGAAATGATGATATGGTAGGAATCTTCACCCCACTGCAAAACAACCCTGTCAAAGTAGGGCTTGGCATGTAGTTAGCCGCTATTGCCCAACATTCTCACGGAGAAGCAAAGGGGAGAGAGAGCCTGTTCAATGGAGGATACACAACTTGTCTGCGCAAAGAGGGCTTGGCAGCAATGTGCTTAATTTCAGGCTGCACAAACGACCTTGCTAGCAAATTGTCACGTGCACACCCTTAGAGAGGTGAAGCTACAACCAATCAGCTTTCCTCTCCTAGCACTTTTGAAGCTCGACAATTTGTCTATGTCCTGATAAATCATGTATTAAAATAGCAAGCTGAATGAGAAATAGGCTCTTACCTTCTTATTTTTCTTCTGCAGATTAAAGACACAATGTACTTGGTAAAGTTGAAGAACCTTAGAAGTTCCCAAATGTACACCAAAGCAGTGCATGGGCCGATTGGCGATGGCAAGACCTGATCTGCATTAGATTGCTCTTTCAAACCCATGAATGCCCATCAGTTTTTGGGCAATGGTAAGACCTCCAATATAGGGCGCAACTCATCTATCATGGCCGTATCACATACGTTCCAATGCCCACCCGTTTCTCTATACCCACCTACTCGCTCTCCTCTTAACTGCTGGAGTTAACCATCGCCCACTTATCCTTCCGATTGTTCTTTTAAACCCATAGGAGGCTCTTCATCTTCATAGCGACTTGACTGTTCTGTGCAGATTCTCCATCGACGACTTTAGTTTAAACTTGACAGCTCTATGACGGCCCTGTGCAGCTTCTTTGTTGACAGATCTGTTAAGACTTGACCAGCTCTATGACGGTGCTGTACAGCTTCTCCGTTTAGGCCCAATTTTCTTTGAAACCTATAGTGAGTAGTACTTTGAAAGCTTTGAAGTGCTCTACTGGCAGCAGCGTTGGTACTATATTAATTTCTTTGTGAGATTCCACTAGATTCCCTTTGAATTCAGTACTCTCTCTCTCTCTCTATAAAAGTGTAGCTCAAGATTCGAACACGCACAGCTTGCAGAAGAATCAAGCGCAGCGTCTCTGCTAGCCAATCCGCCCCTCCAACTCTGTTGCAAAGAAACGGCGCACACGCATAGAAAAAAATACCAAATGCGCCCTCTGCAGGCTCCGTCTGTCCTTCACTCCCTTGCCTCGATTGTGACCTCTGCAGGCTTGTCTGTCCGTCACAGCTTTGCCTCGTCGATTGCGGCCTCGCAACCTTGCCTCGCATGTCAATCGTTTGCTGCGTCGCTTGGCATCAATTGAGATTCTGTTTTTTTATGGAATTAACGCGAGTTGGTACCCCCTACTTGCATCTCACCTAGAAAATGTAGCCAAAGCTCAAGTTTTAACCGCTTCATTGTCTTTGAAAAGACTCCCTACAATGTTGTCTTTATTTTGTGGTAACATGAGTTGTTGTCGTTGTGCCACTGTTCCTGCAAGTCTCAAGCATGATTTTAATTCAACTTGCTTAGAGGTTTTTTTTTTTGCAATCTTTCAAAATGGTTTGTCTATCATGGATTATGAGTAGGAAACCAAAAATACAAAAAAGATTCATACCAACTCATGTAGCTTAGCCCCTTTCCAACCCTTTCTTCATCCTCAAACCTTTTGGTAAGAGTTTCAATCACACACAAGTGCATTTGGGTTGGTAGACTAGAAGTTTAAGTTTCAAAAGTCATATCTCAAAGTGATGATGATAGTAAGTATTGTTAGAGAGTGCATGCACTGAGTTGCCTATACCATTTGAGAGGTTTTTAATAGCAACCCTATTTTGGTTTATGTTACATCTGTGTTCAAGCCCTTATGGAATTGTTACCTCCTCAAGGCACATGTAGTGCTTGAGGACAACTGCATTCTTTTCAAGTTAACATAAATTCTCTCCACTCACAATTGTGAGTATGGCAAAAAAAAAAGAAGAAGACATATGGCAAAGCTCCCTTAGGCATCTAATTCTTACTAAAACACATGTAGTGTCACTTTGCTTTGATTGGTGTTGTTCACCACTGCTTGAGTTGGACCACCTTTCTTTCTCGTGGACATTTCATTAAAGTTTAAGAGTATTTTGTTGACTCGCTTGCCTTCTTTTTGATATGTTTTCTTTCTAAATTCTAATGACCCTTTTACAAAGTGGGCTAACACAAATGACTCTTTCTTCATATTCACATGAAAAATAGTTTGGAAGTACCATCATGTTCTTGGGACTCTTATCTTGTCTCCACAAATGTCCTCAATATTTCTTCTAATCAAATCCCTCTGTGCACAAAAGCTCCATTCTACTTGTGCAACTTTAGGAGTACACTATTGAAGTAGCACATGCAAACCATCTCAATATATTGTGAATGTGATCTACTTATAAACGGTTAACAGCTTTTTAGTGTCATAGGAATTCTAAAATTGTCCCAAATTTGGGCATTTTTCCCAAATTTCCTAAATTGGTCTTATAATCTCATGCAATATGGCCAACCCTTCTCTTGAGTAATGGGTCTTGGGTTTGAGTTCTCTTGAGATTTTTCCTGCGACATTAAAAATTATGTTCTTTGATTGGTTGTCAAAAGGGATCACTTGATATGACTTGATGCAATATTTGCCAACAATGGATCAAGCCATCTAACACCTCCAATACGCAAGGCTACTATATTCTTTGGCATAGGCATGCATGTGCTATGCGCACCAAGCAGGGCAAGCGGCAAGTGTGCTCCTCTAAGCAAGCTATATTGTCAAGAAAAAGTATGGACTTAAGTGGCTCCCTCCCACATTGTTGACTTGCATTTGTAACATGAGGGATCTAGTATAAGGGAGATTCATAAGGCTTGTACCATGAGAGAGAGAGAGAGAGAGAGAGAGAGAGAGAGAGAGAGAGAGAGAGAGAGAGAGAGAGAGAGAGAGAGAGAGAGAGAGAGAGAGAGAGAGAGAGAGAGAGAATATGGGTGGTACAAATCTCCCTAGTTGCAAGTTTGCATTGAGAATGATAGACAGAGCATCAAGATTGAATGTCTCAATCACCTCCTACGACTGGCTAAAAGGCTAGACGAGACAAATCAACACCTTGCACCATTGTAGAGAGAGAATTAAGAGTACAATTGGCCATGGCTACACGTCTGTACGTAGATTTATAAGAGAGAGGACTGACGGTGAACATCAGATCACCTCCTATTACTAAAATCATAGAGAGCGCCAGTACAAAGCCCCCAACAGTGAGTCCAAGTGCATATGGAGTCTCTGAGTGAAGTCAGAGAGAGCTAGGGAGAGGAGTTGAGTGGCGAGGCATAGCTACAAGCAAATGCTGCCAAGTGCCTCACCTCATCTTTGTTATGATAAGCTTCATCCTCAAGCTAAACATGTGATGTTCTTCATAGTTTCAGGCTCAATGATAAGAGTGACAGAGCTTGCAAACTCTTTCCCATTACCTCCTTAAGTTGTGTTTGCCAAAGGGACACTCAAAATGTAGGTCCTCTAGGCGAAGTTCCTCCCAGTACATCTCAGATCTTGAGACCAACACCGATGACACTACCATGGCCATCATCTAAGGTATCACCGTAAGCATGGCTTCTGAGGTTGCCATTACAAAGATGTATGAGAGAAAGAGCCTCAAAGAGGGCAGTGCCTTTGCACATAGGTAAGAGAGAGGAGAAGGCTCTCATGTGGTGATCCACACTCTTTTGGAGGTGGGGGTTGATGTGTATATTGAATTTATAGAGGCTCAAAGCTAGAAAATGTTAAATTGCGAGAGAAGGAGGAAGAAGGAGAAAAAGAAGGGTAACAGAGAAATCTCCAAGAAGCATTAGCGTTCACCTCCCTCATGGACTTTCAAGCTACACTACCCTTTTGAAAGTGCCGATTGGGAGCCAGATCTAATTGTGAGTGTAGAGTGTAAAAAAAAGTCCAAGTTTTAAAATTATTCTCTTTGAATTAAAATCCTAGAAGGAATAAAGTATGGTTAGGTCAATAGTGACACTATTTTGAACCCTAACCCTATTGTGACTCACATGGGTCGCACACAACCTACAAGGTTGGACGGATACTGAAATTCATTTGAAGCTCTTTAAAAGAAAAACCGAGTAAGCATAGGAATTTTATAAGAAAGCCAAAAGTTTACATCATGTCACCCAAGGAAGGGGGTAAAAGGATGGATACAAGGGGGAAACTTCTCTGAGGTAGCTATAGACAACATCATTATCCACATATAGGGTGGGATAACCTTTGTACCAGTGGGCTTGACAAGAACTAGTGGGATAACCAATGTACCAAGGTCTACATCTAAAGGGGGCGTAACAAGAACTAGATAAGGCATTCTACAAGTTGTCAATCTGAGCTTGAAGCTGGCTAACAAAATCCATTGACATCTCAAACCTCCCGTGGCCATGTCATGAACCTCATTTGATAATTCTTGAAGCCATTCATGAGTAAAATCCAAGGTGCAATTTGCTTTTGGGTTCTGTTGAGCATTGGGATCAAGCATGCTGTCGTAGTCCAGTGTATCCTTGATTACAACCATTCTTTTCTTGTAGATTTTGATTTTGTTAAGCTTCAGAGTAGAATGATGCACATGACAACCACTAAATAGTACTTTCAAAATAGGTTTCTGGTGGGCACTATTAAACAAGCATGAGTCCCTATAAGACCAGATGACCCATAGAAACTTTGATCTAGCCCTACTCCAAAATTCTGAAATGATGGACAAAGAGTCCCCTAAGAGCAACTGTTTCCACTTGGGCACAAATCCTAAAGATTTAAATAGAGCTCTAAGGATTGGAGAGTTGGAAGGACAGTTCATAAACAAGTGTGGAATGTCTTTAGTGGCTTCTCTACATCTGATACAAATCCCATTACTTTGTCTAACTTTTATGCTCTTGTCCCCAAACCAGATAGCCTTGTGTAAGATCAGCCAAAACAACACTAAATGTTTTGCATGAATTCCTCTGTGCCAAATTGCTTTGAACTTGCAATTCCATTGTTTCCTATCTAGTGAAAGGTGCCATCTCTTGTTCAGAGTGATGTGGATGGGGGGATCAACAGAGACTCTGACTATCGGAGGATTGCATAGGGCTCCTCCTCCTCTCCACTTAACATCCTTAGGAGAGGGGGGGTTGAACACATGAAGAATCCAACACAGGTTGATGGCGAAAACTTGGATCCTTCTTATAATCAGTTGAAAATCCGAAGGCAAATTATCTGTTGTAGACCAATTTTGGGTATCATGGTCCCAGAGATCTGACCATGTTTTAAACCCTTTTTCATGAATTCTTCTTGCATATCTGACTTGAGTAGGTAGCAGAGGGGGAATAGGTTCTTTGGACCACCAAACAAAATCCTCTTTTGCGATTGTCTGGCCCTTTTTGGTGCCCTGACTGAATTGAAGGAGATGCCTCCATTTTGCTAGGCTTGCCCACAGGATTTGAGCAGAGTGGATCCTATAGGAGTAATTTCAACTCGCCCAAAAAATATAGTGATCCAAGGTAGCTCTGACTAGTTTCTCATTCCTTGAATATGAAACATTTTTAGAATTATGAAATAAGCAAGGCCCATTCAGTTTCTGGCTGCTCTAAGTCTCTTGGCACTTGGGGAGAGTGCAGACTTACCATTTTACCTTTGCTGCACCTCTCTTGAGAGGGTCCCTAGACCATAAAAAGCTCTTGTAGATTTTAGAGGCTTCATTTAGATGAGTCTCAAGAGGCCTCCAACTACTTAAAAAGAATAGGCGGTAAGCTCACATGAAGTGGTTAATTACAAAGACCCTTCTTGCAATATTTGCTTGGAAGCCTAACCATCTGTTGAACTTCCCTTTAAATTTTTTTAGCACCCAATCCCATCTTTGTTTCAATGAAATTCCAAACCCCATCGGTATCCCTAGCATCCTGAAAACCTGGCCTTTAGGAATTACTTTGTACCCCTGCTGCTTCATCCACAGGGGACAAGAAAGCCCTGACACTAGTTTTGGAGTGGTTGATTCTAGATCCTGAGGTTGAGTAGAAAATATTCAGAGCTCTCTAGAAGTTCCTGAGAGATAGTTCATCATTCTTCAGTATCCCATTAGTGTCATAAAAAAATTGAGACAAGCATTGTTGTCTATTATTTCCTGAGAGAGAGATTCCTTCAATGAGACTCCTTTCCATCCAGCCTTTTATGAGATAATTCAGTCCATCTCTTGCAATAGCAAACAACAATGGGGACAATGGACATCCTTGCTTGACCGACCTATTGAGTGCAAAGGCTTCAGATAAAAATCTATCCAAAGCTACTTTGGCATGTGCATTCCCAAACAGTGTTTTAACAAACCCCACTAGATTCTTATCAAATCCCATATGAATAAAAAAGGGAGAAGGATGAAAGACCACTCTAGTATGTCATATGCTTTAGCATAGTCCACTTTGATGAAGGCAAAATCCTGATTAGACTCTTTTGCATATTCAATTCCTTCCCATAGAGAAATGACTGCTTCCAGGATTCTCCTACCCTTGATAAATCCATTTTTCTCTTCATTAATCCAATTGGCTAGATGGACAAAGATTCTATTTGCAACTACCTTGGCAAACACTTTGTAGGCTGTTGTAAGCATAATGAGAGGTCTTTAGTTCCCAAGTTCATCCTTAGGGCCTCTCTTGTGAAGCAGCTTTATGACTCCTATGTTTATCAGATTAGGAAGGGCATTGAACCTGAGAGCTTCCTCCCACACTAGCAGCAGCCCAGGGGTTACAGTCTCTTTGAACACTTGAAAAAACTCAGAGGGTAATCCATCCAAACCAGGGGTTTTGTTAGGCTAAAGGGACTCAATTGCTGAGAACACGTCAGCTTGGTCTATGGGTGAGTCAATAAGAGGCACATCTTTAGTTGGAATGGCTTTTTTTTTGAATTCCTAGATGCTAGCCTTGTTATTTAATATCTCTTCTGTGAGTACGTCTTTGTGGCTGAACAATGACTCAAAGTGTTTCTAAACAAAAAGAAGGTTGTATTGCTCAAAATCAGCTGGTGCCCCTCCTGTGTTAAGTCTGGGGAAAAAATTTCTGGCATTCTTCCTTTTGAGACTCCTGAACATCTCTTTTGTGGGTCTGTCAACTTTCCCTATTTTTTGAAGTGCTCGTGCGAGAGAGAGAGAGAGAGAGAGAGAGAGAGAGAGAGAGAGAGAGAGAGAGAGAGAGAGAGAGAGAGAGAGAGAGAGAGAGAGAGAGAGAGAGAGAGAGAGAGAGAGTGCACAACAATGGAGAAGAGAGAAGAAGAGATGAGACACAGGTTTGGGTGGACTCCAAACACAATAGTGTTAGGGTTATGAGTCCTTATTTTCTTATGTAGAAAAAATGGTCAGTGTTAGTTCCCGATTAAGTCTCCGGCTGTCCGACACTTAGGCGTAGCACATTGGGCTTTACCACCCCAACAACATCCCACTTAAAGGACAATGTTCCTTTAAGCTGGGGTGACAATGTGTGTGTGTGTGTATATATATATATATATATATATATATATATATATATATGTACAATACAAGTAGACAATAACCATGATCATCTACCCAATGCCCATGAGTGCTCGACAATGCGCAAACCGCTCTAAAGGTAAGCCCTTTGTTAGAAGATCAACAGAATTCTCAGTGGTGTGAATCTTGGCAAGCTACAATCGCTTGTCCTCAAGCACCTCACAAATGAAGTGATAATTCACATCCAGATGCTTTGTCTTTTTATGAAACACTGGATTCTTTGCCAATTGTATAGCACTTTGGCTATCACAAAGTAACACAGGCATGTCAACATTGACTCCCAAGTCTCTCACCAGTCGACCAAGCCATATAGCTTCCTTGCAAGCTTCTGAAGCTGCAACATATTCAGCCTCTGTAGTAGACAAGGTAACACAATCTTGCAAACAAAATCGCCATGAAACTGCATCTCCAGTGAATTCAAAAACATAGCCTGAAGTGGACCGTCTCTTGTCCAAGTCTCCTGCATAATTTGCATCCGTGTAACCCATTACACATGCTTCCTTCCTTCCAAAGAAAATTCACATGTCTTTTGTACCATTCAAATATGGCATAACCCCTTTCACTGCCTCCCAATGTTTCTTGCCTAGATTTGACATATATCAGCTAACAACTCCCATTGCAAAAGCAATATCAGAAGTGTAGCAATCATAGCATACATCAAACTCCCAATTGCAGATGAATAAGGCACTTGTGCCATTTTAGCCTTTTCGTCTTCAGACTAAGGGCAATCATTTTTAGAACGTTTCACATATGGAGGCAATGGAGTACTCAATACCTTTCCCTTCTCCATATTGAAACGTTTGACCACTTTAGCAATGTACTTAGATTGAGACAAATAGACCGATTTCTTGCATCTATCTCGCTCAATGTGCATGCCAAGGATATGGCTTGCTTCACCCATGTCTTTCATTTCAAAGTTTGCATGTAACTCTGAATTCAATGCTAAAATCTCATCCCTGCATTTCTCGGCAATTAACATATCATCCACATAAAGGACCAAAATCAGAAAACTACCATCTTTAGCTCGCTTAGTGTAGAGGCAATGGTCCATATCGCTACTTTTGTAGCCTTGAGAGAGCATGAACGAGTAGAATTTACGATACCACTCCCTTGATGACTGTTTTAGACCATACATCTTCTTTCTAACTGACACACCAAGTCTTCATTGCCCTTCTCAACAAAACCTTTTGGCTGCTGCATATAAAATTTTTCTTGAAGATCACCATGCAAGAACGCCGTCTTGAAATCCATTTGGTCAAGTTCCATGTCTTCTTTAGCAACCAATGCAAGTATACACCGTAGAGTAGTCATCTTGACAACCGGAGAAAAGATCTCATCAAAGTTAATACCCTTTGCTGCTTAAATCCTTTAGCAACAAGTCGTGCCTTGTACCTTGGATTTATTATCATGAGGTGTAATTTTCTACTTGTACACCCATTTGCATGGTAATGCCTTTTTACCTGTAGGCAACCGAACCAACTTCCAAGTTTGATTCTCATGCGACAAGTCCATTTCTGATTGCATAGCTTTCTACACTTTGCCTTATCATCCATTGCCATGGCTTCCTTATAGCAAGAAGGATCTCCACAATATGTCAACATAATGTAGTCCAATGAGGGAGTAAATCTATTAGGAGGCCTTGAAACTCTTGTAGACCTTCTAATAACTGCTTGAGCTGGTTGTCCCTTAGCAACATCTTGTACTACAGGAGGATTCTGTACTTGTTGTCTGACATTAGGCACTTCAGCCCCTATTGTGGACAATTCCATCTTCTTGGAAGATAACTCTCCTGACCTCTGTTGTATGCACAGGCTTCTTATGCATCTTTTATTCATTGAAGTATACGTCATTGCTACAAACTATCTTTTTAGCTTCATGATCCCATAACCGAAATCCCATCTTGCTAGGATCGCCATAGCCAAGAAATATGTATTTCTTTGACTTAGGAGCCAACTTGCCTCGAAACTCCTTTGGAACATGGCAATATGCTTCACAACCAAAGACTCTAAGATGCTTGTAAGAAGGTGGCTTCCCAGACCAAAACTCTTCAGGTACATTCTCATCTAAAGCCTTGTTAGGAGATCTATTACTAATATGGATAGCAGTTGCTAACGCTTCCACCCAAAATCCTTTAGGCAATTCTGCATTAGACAACATGCTACAAAGCTTATCTTGTATGGTATGGTTTATCCTCTCAGCAACACCATTTTGTGGAGGGTTATATGGAGCAGTCAACTCTCTTTTGATGCCTTTAGAATCACAAATTTTTTGAAAGGCTTTAGTGACATACTCACCACCATTGTCTGACCTTAAGCACTTGACTTTCTTGCCAGATTGATTCTCCACTAATGCCACATGATTCTGAAATTTTGAAAGAATTTCATCCTTCTTCCTAAGACGATATACCCACACTTTCCTTGAGAAGTCATCAATGAATGTAACAAAGTACAATGAAACTCCTATGGATATGTTAGGCATAGCTCCACACACGTCACTATGCACTAACTCTAATGGTTTACTTTTCCAAGTGCTTCCCCTTTTGTGCGGTGACTGTGTTTGTTTACCATAAAGACAATGCTCATAAATTGAAAAGTCTGAGAAATTGAAGCCAGGAACATAACCAAAACGAGACAAGATTTTCAGTCCCGTTTGAGACATATGTCCTAACCAGAGATTCTAGAAAGAAACACTTGGCTGCTCCGTTACACAAATTACATGGTTCTTAACATTGATACATGTAGCATGTACAAAGTCCTAGACTTTGAACCATGTGCTACAACTAAAGAACCTTTGGTAATCTTCCATGAACTATCACCAAATGTGCAGTAATATCCCGTGTCATCCAATTGTCCTGTACTAATCAAGCTTTTTGTAAGCTTCGGGACATGTCTCACATTCTTGAGCATGAATGAAGGACCATTCTGAAATTTCACCTGCACATTCCGACACCAACTATGTTCCAAGAAAAATCATTGCCAAGACGAACACGACCTTTACGGGCTGCATCATATGTACTGAACCACTCTCTGTGAGGAGTCACATGAAACGAGGCACCCGATTCAAGAACCCAATCCTGTAAAGCATAGTCATTAGTGGCAACCAAAAATGCTAAATCCACAACAGATGTGAGATAAATTTCTCCATCATAATCTTCAACAAAAACATTGTTGATCTCTTCAATCTTTATACTTCTTTCCTTAGTCTTGCCTTCTTCTGACTTCTTGTCTTTACCTTTCTCTTGTTTCCACTTTCGACAGTCTTTCTTCATATGAACCTTTTTGTGGCAATGATAGCACTCAATGTCTTTTCGGCCACGTGATTTGCTACGAGATATTCCTCTCTAATTCTGCTTGCTTTTTTTTTGTGATTGACTACGAACAATGAGAGCATTGCTAGTACCATGAGAAGCATCAAGATTCTTCCTGCTAACCTCTTCGGTAAGCAAACTGCCCTCAACATCAGCACATGTTAAACCATTAGGAGGTGCTGAGTTACTTATGGATGTGTAAAAAGTATCCCAACTTTTTGGCAACATAACTAGCAAGAACATTGTTTTGACCGAATCGTCGAAATTGACTCCCTACACAGAAACCTGACTGAAAATTGTGTTGAACTCATTGAGATGGTTGCATATGGGTGTGCCCTCATCCATCTTCAAATCAACTAACCTTTCTAGCCAATAAACATGTGATGTTGCACTTTGCTTCTCATACAGGTCACATAACTTCTTCCACATCTCATAGCTAGTCTTTTCCATGTTCACATTGAAGTACACATAGTCAGTATGATGGTAGACTTGTCAAGCTCATCCAATTCCTGCCAATCATACTCATCCATATCCTCAGGCTTTAACCCCTTCATCTTTATCATCCGGATCTGCTTCTTTTGTATTAAGACATTGCAAATTTTCTCCTTCCAAAATGGGAAGCTAGTGCCATCTAACTTCTCAATGTTGAACAAAGAGTTCTCCGATGATGAAGCCATCACTCAACAAGGAACAAATGTGACAGATCCACTGCACTAAAGAAGATGATAGAAAACCTGAAAATTTTTGACAGAGTTTCCCCTGCAAAATTGACTTCTGAACCCAAAACAAATGTCTACAATGACTGAAACACTGATCGAAGTGTCTAAACTAGCAAGATAGAATCTCAAAGAACTGCCACTGTCAATGTCTCCAACTCTGGAAGAGTGTCTCTGACCAAATGAACACTATCAAACGCATAGGCATAAAGATGACAGCAATGCCAACAATGGCGGGTCAACAAATGCACACCAATACTGCACTAACCACATAAACATACAACCTATGTCGATGCCGAAACTATGGGGATGTCGGGGGCTCACTCCAAAACTTGTATCACTGGAAGGATCTCCACATTTGAGAATCCCCCAGCTCAATAAAACCTTACCACGACCCTCAACAATAGGCTTTGCATATTTTCATCACAATACATAAATCGCATAAGATCTTACATCAACCACATAAACCCTTTTTTGTAACCACTACGGCGGTTTGTCTGATTTAACAGACCCTCAAGATCTTACATCAAATTTGCATGTGACAAAGATTGCAGAAAGAGTCTGCAACAAAAACCTGTATGTAGAAGAACTGGACGAAGGTAGACCACCCTGCTATCTGAAATGGTTGGGAGTCATGGGAATGGACATGAAATAAGCTTCTTTTATAGGTCAAAATAGATCTGTAAAAATTTGGAGCTTGTACTTCAGGACCTACGGGCAGTCTGAGACATATCTCAAAATTGGCGAATATTTTGAGAAAACTTTCTTATGCAAAGTTGAAGAGGACGAAAAATCGGTTAAGTACGTCAATAATCAGCTTGAATAAAGACGTTTTGATGGGCCAAAATAGATCTACAAAAACGTGCGATAGTTTTTGTTGCTTCTCTGTCTGCTTCTCCACTAAGCTCCAATGGTGCTCCCAATCCTCGAGCTTTGATACCAGTTGAAGTGCGTGTGCGAGAGCGTGTGTGTGTTCAACAATGGAGAAGAGAGAAGAAGAGATGAGATAAAGGTATGGGTGGAATCCAAACACAATAGTGTTAGGGTTATGAGTCCTTATTCTTTTATGTAGAATGAATGGTTAGTGTTAGTTCCCGGTTAGCGCAAAACACTTAGGCGCAACACATTGGGCTTTACCACCCCAACATTTTCCCCCTGTACTTCTCCCTTTTGACTCGGCTTCCATTTTTGCTAGGGTAAGCTGGCTGAGATGACGGGGAAGTTCCTTTCTTCTGGCTTTTATATCCTCCAATGTCACCTTGAGGGGCGGGGGGGGGGGGGGGGGGGGGGGGGGGGGGGGGGTGCTAAAGTCAGTACTAAAGGAGGTGGAGAAAACTTGATTGGACACTCTCTCACAAAGTTCCTTGCATCCCCACAATGGAAACACGCGTTGGGAAGATGTTTGTAGGAGATTGGCTGTTCAATGAAGTCCCCATCATCAGAGGCAATAATGATAGAATCAGCTCATGGTTTTGACAAGTCCAGTTCTATCAGCATTTGTGGGTGCCACGAGGGGTTGAAATACTTTTGAGGTTTTCCCCGTAGAACCTTCCCTATCTGTTCTCCAATCACTCTTAGATGATGGTGGTAGTCCAGAGGTAAATTAGGTAGTTCCACCCAGATTGAATAGTTTTCTAGGGCAGATCTCTTTGGCTTAAAGCTTTTGGACCATTTGAAGAGGCATAATGGAGAGGCTCTAACTACCCACGAGTGCCCTGTGCTCAGAATCTCAAATGCCATTTCTAGGGTCTTAAACATGAATAGGAAATGATTCTTAGGTAGTGCATGAATTGACTCAACCTCACAACCTCTATTGCACCATTGGTTTTTGACCCAAGCCCTTAGTACTTCTACAGGAGGACGTGGACCTGCTATGAGACCAATAAGTGCCCTGGGGAGAGAGAGAGAGAGAGAGAGAGAGAGAGAGAGAGAGAGAGAGAGAGAGAGAGAGAGAGAGAGAGAGAGAGAGAGAGAGAGAGAGAGAGAGAGTTGTATTTGGATGCACAATTGGCCGATGCCCTCTTATCGCTTGAGTAGCCTGTAGTTTTGCTGTCCTGGTGATGTCATCCACACCTACCAATTGGTTGCTACGTGTGCACTATGCATCAGGATTATGATTGCACAGCCTCACAAGAGGGTGGAGGGTGTGGAGAGGTTATTGCCTTGCAGCAGTGTTCAGGAAAAATCATTTTTTCAAACATACAAATTTCCTTTCCTTTTGTCAAGAGGAAATTTTAGACAATTAGGGGTGTTTTTCAGGTTTTTACACTATTTTTCTCTATTTTGGGGCAGAATTTCTCCTTTTTCCTTGCACTCAACCGGCACGATATTCAGCTAACACATTTTTCCCGAACACTGTGGTTGCAAGAGGTCAGGGTGTGGTTACAGCCTCTACACACTCTCTCTCACTCTCTCTCTCTCTCTCTCTCACTCACACACACACACACACACACACACACACACACACACACACACACACACACACACACACACACACACACACACACACACACACACATATGGCTAGTTCTGGCATGATTGAAATTTCCTTGATATATATTTTGCTAGGACTATTGGCCGGGGGTGCCCTTGGTGTATCACCGGCTTGGATTGACAAATTTGTTTTTGGGTACCTAATGGTATCTAAACCTTGGTGTAAAAATGGGTGGACCTTTTTCCTTGCTAGGATAAGCTTTGAACCTTGGAAGAAATGAAGGCTTGAATTCACTAAAGGGTGGTATCTTAATGGTACCTAACCCTTGTAGTTGATAGGGGTTATGTGCTTGTGGCTGTGCATACCCTTTCATTCTTCGCTTGAACCCATGGTGGCTCCCTCTTGGAAGGTCTGCGCTACTATTCTATCTCATCCCCCTTTCTCTCCTGCTCTCTCCCCCTTCTCTGTACGAGGCGGTGCTGGTAACCTCTACCTCTTAAGATTGGGCATGCTTTACTGTGCGAGTGGTAGGCTTCCACTTGCTCCAACGCACGACCCCCTCTCTTTCCCTCGCCTTCTCTCTCTGTACTTGGCGGCACTGCTGCACCATTCACCTAATGAGGTCAGGCCCACTTTACAACCATGAAGGAGGTGCTACCTGGTCCAAACCCTATAAAAGGTGAGCTTTTCTAGATTACTTAGCAGTGGTAGTGTGTGTGTGTGTACTTGGGTGTATTAGTATGCATATTAGGACTGTATATGAACTTTCCTACTAAGAGGGAGTGTTAAGTATCGGATCCATGGCAAAAGGGCAAGGAGAAGCAGGCCATTGTTGAGCTGGCCGCTCTGACTCAATCTCAAGTGAATTTTGACATTAAAATGGACTGCTGTCCGACCGTTTGATGGGTTGTAATTCTCTGGTTTGTATTCTCATGCATATGCCAGTAGAGATACTTGAATGGAAACTTATGATGTATCTTTTTAGTATTTACTGCTGTCCAAATGGTGTGGTTTGATTCAGTTGAAGTTATGGTGTTGTTTCTCATGCATATATTGTAATGTCACTTATACCGAGCCTTTTATGTGTATGACTTGGTTGGTTTATTCACCTTCAGGAAATGCTTTCAATTTATTGATGAATCATTAAAGTATAAATGTTTGTATCTGCAGCCTTGGTTTGTGATTTCCTTTCAAAAGTGCAGGGGTTTTTGTCGATACACATATTTGGTCCTGTCATTGGCTTGGGTGGTTTTAACATTGAAGGGGGGAAACCTCTAATGTTGGATGAATGGTGCCCTATATGTTAAGTATGGAGCCTGATTTACCCTTGTAATTTTCTGTGGTAAAAGCGCACATTTGTAAGGCCCCCATTATGAGGAGAAGCCATCGTGCGTGAAGGAAAATCACTCACCGGAAACCAAAATTTTCACGGACAAGAATCAGGGGCAACTTTAAAGGCCTCGGGGGCGGAGGCCCCCGAGACTTTTTTTTTCGTCGGAATATTATGGCCGGATGGCGGCCGGAAAGTAGTCGGAAAACAACCGGTCGGTTGGCCGGTGGCCGGTAGTCAATGGCCGGTGGCCGGTGGTCGGAAGTCAATGGCCGGTGGCCTGTGGTCGGAAGTCAATGGCCGGTGGCCGGTGGCCGAATTCAATGGCCGGTGGCCGAATTCAAAAGCGGACTTGTCTTCTCAAGGGCCGGCCACACATGGGTGGATTAGAGGGTCCGATTTGGACTTATTCGCACAAGGGCGGCTACACATGGCTGTCTCTCATAAGAGAGGGCAGCCCTTTTGGCCTATAAAAGGAGGCCATTTCTACACACATTTCATAGTGTGAAGTTGATGCAACAAGGTGAGTGTGAGGTGGTGAGAGTGAAGCAAGGCGAGAGCTCCATTAAGGGTATAATCCCTTTGTAAACTACTTCTTGTTTTGAAGTACTAAAGCCATTGAGTGGCTGCTTTCCCGTGGACGTAGCCCACATTGGGTGAACCACGTATATCGTGTGTACTCGCTCTCTCTCTCTCTCTACTCTATAATCTCGTGTATATAAATCTGTCTCTCTCCATTAAGTAATCTACTCAATTATCTATTTAGCTACGTCTTATTTCCTAACACTATAAAAGCTTAAAATTAGGATTGAAGGTCTTCTTAACACTTGGTGAAGGACCCCATATGGTAATGTTGACCTACTTGATTGGTGAGAAACTTTGGCCTGGCATAGATATGCACCAATCACATGCATGGTTTTTGTTTAATGAGGTATCCTCTTGCAATACTGGAGGATGTTACCTTGAGCCTTTGTTTAGGTTAAAATATGATGGGCGATGTCCTTCTTAACACTTAGGGAAGGAACCTACATGATGAGGTTGACCTTCTGGTGGTTTTAAAACCGCTATCTGTTAGTTTGTGTGTTTTGAATAAATTGCCACAATAGGTATTACGCTATTGATGTGCTTCTGGGTTGGATACTACGATTACTATGCTTGCTCAAATATGGTCGATGCCGTCTGAGTATGGTGGTCTCTTGAAAAATTGCTCAACTTGGCCGCACTTGGTTTGAGCTTCGTGGTTGGTAGGGAGCTTATTATTCTTGCTCAATTAGGAATTTGATGTCTGAGGACTGTGTTCCCTTGAAAAGCTGCTCAATTTGGCCGTATATAGTTTGAGCTACTAGGTTTTGAGCTTACTATTCTTGCTCAATTAAGGTCTAGGCTGGCTAGGTTCGTGATCCCGTGTATTAGTGCTCTACTTGGACGTACATAGTTAAATGTTTGGTTGGGGGACTCGGTTTTATTAACTATGGCAGAATATGGTTGAGAGTATGGTTGTATAAAGGTGTGGATTATGGTAAATAATGTTGCAATCAGCTGTCCATGGAACTATAAGTGGTTGCTTACTACATCAAGGGTATGGGCCATGGGGGCTTGTTTTCCTAGTTGTGGATGATATTTGGTACCACCGAATATTCCTGTTATACGTTGCTTATGTTTAGGAAAGTAACTCTTATACCTACTACCTTATATTTGTTTCAACTATTGTCTAGGGAAGAGTAGAACTTACTTACATCCTTTTATGTTACTTACTAACATCCTTTTATGTTACAGGTGACTCCAAAGTATAGATTGACTGCATGTATGAGCATTGTCACAGACCCTGAAAAAATAGCAGCAATTAATTCCAAACTCTGTAAAGTCAAGAAACAGGGATATGTGGCACACTTCGGGGCTAAATTGCCTCATAAAACTCGTCTTCGTCCTTATCTTATGAGAGCTTGCAAAGTAAAGGAGCTCCAAATGGGTTTTCCCTTGTAAATGAAACCATCTCTGAATAATTGAGTAGCTTCACATTTTTTATTATTATCTTTGAAAGCAATGTAGTTGGGTGACATCTATAACACGTGGGATACCCATGCATCACCTGCATACAGTGTCAATGCTAACTGAAAGTTGTGCTGTTTCCATGGGTGTTGGTGAGGGTTACCTTCTCAACTATGGTTTTCAAAGTTCCCTGGCTTGAAGATGGCGAACTTATATTTCTTCAGGCTCTTAATTCTCTTAGACTTGTGTATAAAGTCTGTTCTGTACTATGAAAGGGAGTCATACCACCTTTTCATTGACATAGTTTCTAGTGTCTTTTGTAATTTGAAAGGATTCTTTGGTGTTTATGTTATAATTGTTACTGGAACACACACACACACACACACACACACACACACACAAACACAATAACGTGAACCCTAGTCACTTGCGGCACAATTGATGGAGCTAGAAAAGGCCATGCAACAACTGAAAATTGGAAGAAGAGAGTGAAAGCTGGAACGATTACCGCTCCTGCTGCCCTTGATGCACCATAGCTGGAACGGTTATCGTTTTGTCTTTCGATTGGAAAGAAACCTCAACTGACAACCTAACAACCTTAGCTCGACCCGCAGCTCAAGGGTTTCTTGCCCGCAGCCCAACACTTATTACCCACTCACGCCCTCTCATGCCGCTCTTGCCCGTAGCCCGAGTGATTTCTTGCCTATAGCTCGAGGCAAGCTTGGAGATGCCTCCACGTCGGCTGCTGGTTGTAGGGAGGGGCATTCCACATCGAGGATTGGCTACAACTATATTAGGCCGCTAGGGAGCGAGGAGCACCTTGCAATGCATTTGCTGCCACATGGAAAGCGACTCTAGTGATTTTAATCAAGTACTAGTGTGGCTGGCGGCCTTTTCTCTCTCTCTCTCTCTCTCTCTCTCTCCCTCTCTCTCTCTCTCTCTCTCTCTCTCTCACTGTGTTGCCCACTGTGTTGACAAAGCTGCAGGGGACACATGCCCGTTGAAAGAGGTTGCGCCACGTGTTGGGGGGATCCCTCTTCCTTTTATAATAGTATAGATAGATATAGATGCAACACACACAATATGGACATGGTCTCATGCTTTTGCAATAAAGAGCTCTTGCAATTGTGGTCACTCTTATTTAACAAAGAAATCCAAATAGGCTCAACTTACTTTGGGTGTTCCCTTCTCGTGCATTAAAATGTTGCGTACATGTCCAAAGGAGCTAGCGTGGTTGGTTGCACACTCGACCGTCGTGACACAGGATCATGGGTTTGAGTGCGGCCAAGTGACCCCGATAGCATTCATGGATGTTTGTATCGTCTTTCACAAGATATGTGCAATTTGCCACAAAAAAAAAAGTTGCGTACATAACCAAATAGATTCAATCAAACTCATATTTACAATAGAATTTCACCACTCACTGTGTGGAAGCTCTCTAATTATTACTATTACTGATGCAAGCTTTTAGCATAGGCTAGCTAAAGGCCGAAACCCAACTATGCCATAAGCCAAGGATGCTATAATCGTTTTCGCCCACACACAAAGCTTTGCAATGTTAGAGAATAAGAGCTGTAAGGGGTATATGTGTGCAGATTCACACAGGAGGGAAACTCAATTCAGTGGGACAACAAAGGAGACGTCTCTATCGAGCGGCCAAGAAAAAAGGGTTGTCAAAAGTAAGATTTGAACCGTGAACGTGGACCAGGTTCGAATCCAGAATCCAGTATCCAGTCTCCAGATCGCAAAATACAAAAATCTAGAGTTGGCTTCTGCACAGCACACAGATCTTCGCCTGTAGATGTGCACTGTGCACTGTGGCTTTTTCAGAAAAAATTAACCAAAAAAAACACTTTAATTTATGCGAAATGGTACAGTGCCAGGTGCCGGCCCACCGTCACTGGCCCGTCAGTTTCCAAAAAGGATTCTGTGAAAATTCGAAATTTGGTAAAGGGCAGCCGCGCCCTTTACCGTTGATCAGGCCTGAAAATGGGAGGCCACCCTTGAGTTTCTTTCAGAAGGCCAAAATCAAAGTTTGCCTTCTAGCTGAAACCCAACAATCAATGCAACCCTTCAATTGCAATCCTAAAGTCCACGTGACACTTCCCATCAAAACTACCTAGTAATCTTAAGCTTCACAATGCATTCTAAGAATAGCATCAACTTTCGAATCCTTTGATAGTTAAGTGAAGACTCACTACATAACAGAAGTCTATGAACTCTTGAAACAATGTAAATATAAGCTTTGAAGTTTGTACATACCTTGAACTCCATAGTCGAGCCCAAGTAGCACAGATATTGCACAATGTTGGTGATGGATCAACAAGGATGTGAGCCTCACGAGTTGAAGAGGTGTAGGCCTGTTAAAAAACTCGGAAGTGAGGACTCAAATGCACAAAAGTAGACCCCAAATCGAAACCCTCAACTTGCCGCATCAGTTTCAATCCTGTGCAGGGGTCGCAAGCATTGTGTGTAGGGCTCGGATGTAGACTCTAGAGGGCTCACTGCTCACCTATCACAAACCGTGAGGGGTCGCAAGCAATGCGAGACTCGGATGTAGAGGGCTCGTTGCTTACTTACCACAAGCCGTGAGGCTTTTGCAGAGGTCGCAATCACTGCAGGACTCGGAAGTAGGGGGCTCGCTGCTCACATATCACAAGCTGGGAGGCTTTTGAACGCACTCAGCTCTGTCCATTCGTCATCAATGCTGCTGCGTACAGGGTGCAGGGCCGACTTTGCGTGCAGGGTTTCGAGTATGCTGAGCGAAAACTTTTCGCTCTCTGGAATACGATTTGCAGAGTTTTTCTCTCTGGAAACTTTTTACGCTTTGCTTCAGGGTTCACACACATTGAACCTTAAAATGTCCAGGACCAAGGCTAAAGCAATTTGACCGAGCAAGACTAGTGCCCTCAACTGCCTATAGCTCCATACCTTAAAAGTTAGAAATAAAAGGTGTTAATAATAGCCTATGCATACAAGGTACCTTAAAAAATTGAAATTTTTTTGAAGGCCCAGAAAAAACTTGGCCTTCAAGAAAAGCTTTACCTTGGAATAGGCCTTCAGCCATAGAAGGCCTATTCAACATTTCGAGTTTCATCTGCCACCTTGGTTTGTTGAGGGACTTCGTATGAAGCCCCAGGTGCTTGAGGAGGCCATTGCAGCCTTCAAATTTCAGCACTGCGGCGTTGATCCATTGAACTTTTTAGTTGCTTCATGGAAGCGTGCTCCATACTCTTCTTTATACTTGAAGAGGAAAAAAAAAAACAAAAAAAAAGCCATTCGAAGCGTCCACTCACCCACACCCGCAAGTCTCAGGGGTTGAACCATAGTGGGTGCTCTTAGAGCCCCTTGTTTATAAGTGACACAGGGTCGAGCTCATGGGATCTACGACAGGGGTGCACGATCAACGGGGCATGGTTTTTAGGCCGTTGGATCTCCGTAGCAAGGGGGGGGGGGGGGGGGGGGGCAGGATTTATGTATTGCAGCTATCGCTTTACTTGTAGTGGTGCGCGATAGGTGGGTTGGATAGAGCCAAGGAGTGTGGCGGGGGAGGTCCGGGGTTCAAGGCCCGACGATCGGCTGGGAACCCTAATTTTTAATTCTCGTTGATCTTTAATCAACGGTGGATTAAAGCTGCATCGTCGATCCCTCAACTTGACCCCGTGTCCTTTATGGACGAGGCTAAGAGCCCCTCACCTTTTACCAACTAGGTCCAACTCCCCTTGACTCAAACACCCATACCTACTACTGTAGAAATGAATTCGACTTCATCGTTGGTCGAGCTGATCCCATAATATCAATTGAGAGCATACTACATAATAACTACTAAGAGCCGAGCCTCACAAAGGGTCAATGATATTAGTAAATTGGGAAAATTACCAAAATACCCCTCTAATACCCCTCAAATTTTAAAAATTCCCAAAAATACCCCCAATATTTTGTCATAAATTCCCAAAATGCCCTTCAAAATTTTCAAAATTCCCAAAATACCCCTAGTTGAGAAATTAAATTTTTCCAAAGATTAAAAAATTTGTAGCTTTCCATAAGAAGACTCAGTGCTTATCAATATAAGATGCTAAATCCAAGATTTCAGTTGATTATGTAGGCTTGGAGATGAAATTGCTTCATTATCTTTAGACATAATTGCTTTAAAAAAAAAAAAAAAGAAATTGATAACAAATTACATTCTAAGCACTCAAAGCGGATCTCAATTGTCAAAAAGGAGTAAAGATTAAAAAATCTTGAACAATCCAACCAAAATAGATACAAGGGTATTTTGGAAATTTTTGAAATTGGAGGGGTATTTTGATAATTTTCCCTAGGAAAATTAAGGGTTAATCTTGCTCATCGAAGGTCACACTAGACATTAAGCTTTGAAACCCCATTGATTGCACGACTTGTTCAAAAGTTTCTTTTCTTACTTGGGTGAGGGCCACCCTCCACCTTTTCCAAAAGTTTCTCCATGAAATGAGGAGAGGATTGATTTTCCATTGGTTAGTTACCCAAAGATCAAGGTAATACTCACGAAAAAGGTTTCTTTGTAACATTACTAGAATTCTTAAAACGAGTGAAAATGTTTCTTTGGAAGAACAACATGAAAACCTCTTGGCCATGGCACTCAGTTAGATGGGAGGTACTTGCTCGCCCGGTAGACCAAGGAGGACTCGGCATTCTTAACCCTGTATCCCATGCTGAGGCCCTTTGTGCCAAATTTATGGTCTCATTGGCTAAATAGGACCAAGCTTGAGCTATCATGACCAAGGAAATGCTTGATGCAGTAAAACTGGGATCGAAAGGGGGAAAGTGGAAGGGGGTTGTAGTGCACGACAAACTTCTCGCCCTGAAGTGGTCTTATCTTAGATCTGGTGGACTCTCAGGGGAACTGATAAGGAAGTGCAAAAGAGCAGCTGAGATTTTGGAATGGGGGGAAGCAACCAGATACTTTAAGAACTCCATTTTGCACTAGTCCCCCTTGGCTCTCTAAAATATTGGGGCCGCCTTAAAGCCCCTATTGGATAGAAATGGCCAGGAATGTGAATAATAAGGGGCTCGTTAGACTAGATCAATTCTGGGATGGCAACAGTAAGTGCTGGAAAACTGCTAACTCTTTAGCCATCCAATTTCAATTGAATGGCTTTGAGATCTTACTAGTCTACAGGGCGATGAAAGAGCTTGATAAGGTGGTGATGCCAATTTGTGAGTCCAACTTTGAATGGGACGCTTGAGGATGGCCTGGGAGTAGCCTTTTTGGAAACCACATTCTAAAGGCATTTACCATGCATTAATGCACGAGGCTAATTGGTGTAGCCCCCTCAACAAATTATGGAAGAGGCATTGGACGGAAAAACGGTGGGAGGGAGTCATGGAGAACATCTGGAAACCAAGATGGCCTCAGTATATGAAGATATTTATGTGGAAAGTGATGTGGGGTGCTCTGTCGGACGGGCGTAAAGATACAAGAAAGAGGAATCGGGTCCGATCGTTGCTTGGGGTGCAGAATAGCTAGTGAAGACCTAGCCCATCTTTTCATGGGATGCGAGGCAATCAGTGGCATGGCTGGGAAAATATGCAAGTGGATTCAAAGCATGGAAAATTAAGTTCTTCAAGACTAATATGTTCTTTGGTAGTAATAGGTTGGGAAGTCTTGCTCTTTTTCTCTGCACTCAAATAATCAGGTACTACTTCTTTCACCATAATTGGCAAGCAAGGAACCGCCGTGTGTTTGAGGGGAATTTGGCCGTGGCAAGCTTTTGTGAAATCATACAAGAGAGCAAAGTGACGATCCACATGATCGGAGGCAAACAAAACTTAGAGGACTGGTCTAGAACAATACATGTCATGATGGCATCTTGTAATAAGTAAAGCGTAGGAGTAGTTGTGGTTTCTCTGTCAAGTAGAAAACTTGTAATCCTTTAACCCTCAAGGCTCGGTTTGAGCTCGAGGTTGGTGTATATTTCTAATGTTCTTGTATCCACTCACAATTGTGAGATTTGCAAAAAAAAAAAAAAACATTACTAGAATTCAGGGGTCTTGTCTCCTTAAAACTACTAAATCTCTTCTCATCGAGTAGGGGGTACCCAGATGGGGAAAATGGTAAAATAGCGTTAAAAGTGAAAGGTGCCGACAAGTGAAAGTGCAAGGCTGAAGGGCGTAAGTGGAGTTTTCAGTACAGTCCTTTTTGAAAAATCTGTTGAAAGGTGACCTCGTGGTGCAGTAAACGCATGCAACTAAATTATTAAAGTCTACAACGCATGCTTGAAACTTGCATATGGCTGCTCCGTACATGAGCGCTGTGCATGCCTAAAATCATCCGAGCTTGTCATGCTTGAGGGAGTTAGGTTTTGTCAACCTTGATGAAACATGACACGGAGCTTCACTCAAGACATATAAACACATCTATGACAAAATTTGATGAGATACGGTCCAATTGTTCACAGATCTATCTTTGGCATGCCAAAGATAGATTTGCATTGAATTGGTTCTTTTTTGACTTTTTGCCTCTTGGGTTCCTCTGTAGGGTGGTAATTAAGCCTTGGGTAAAGTTTAAGCTCTGTTGGTGGGTCAAAAGTCCTTTGTGTGCACCCTCTTATATATTCTTGGCGGTAAGTGCAACATAGAAAGTGCATGAATGATGTGTGTGCACCAGGGTTATGTTAGGTGTGTAGAGGATAAGTGGATCATGCTTGTATGAAAAGATGTACAAAAAATGCTTCAAATGTGACAATTTATCTTTGGCACGTTGTCGTGCAGCTCCGCTGCCATGAAGAGAAAAAGAGCAGAGAAATGTAAAGCTAAGCTTCTTTGAAGCCTACACATTTAGTGAGCAGTGATCAGGGCTTGTTAACAGGCCAAGCTTAATGATTAATCTATGCTAGATGCTGCTTGAAAGGGCCAACATATGCCTCAATGATTCCAAAAATGAGTATTATTGAAGTGAACAGAGATGGGAGATTATGATCTAGAACTGCAGTGCTTGAAGTGCTCTACCGGCCTCTCTTAACGGCTCGTCGATTGGAGCTACGATGAAAAAGTTATGGCAGTTTGAAGTTTAAGTCGATTGCAGATCCGTACCGGATTGGGCAACTGCAGCTGAGGTGAGAAAAATGACATGAATGCACGAGCCTGAAGTGCGCAATTTGTGGAGTGCGTCGGTCCTTTCAGATCAACGAGGATCGGAGTTCCAGTTGCCAAGTTATTGGCCGTTAAAGATGCATCGGGGACCGGTTCCATACCACTCCGGTCCGCTCGATCGGAGTGCTATCTGGGAGTTTTGATCTGTAGCTTGGGTTTCGGATGCAGTAGAGTAAGTGCTCGAGGCAGCAATGCTTTGGTTGAGATGTATGACGAATGTGATGCACTTCAGAGAGCACGATAAGTGCTTGAGTGGATTTTTTTTAAATGTCGTTTTTTGCGGTACATTTTACATAGCTACGGCGTGGAACTTTTGAGCTGCTTTAAAAGAATGTGAAAGAAAGGCCTTTTTACAATGGATTTGCTTGTGCTTGCACCTTGCCGGCTCTGGCTATCGGAGAAAGTGGTGCTATGTAAATCCTAGGTCGAAGTGTATGCCAAATGGGGTGTCCTTGAGGGAAACCGGAGCGGACATGCTTGGCAATGCTTTGGTCGACATGAAGCTACGCACGCCAAATGTGGTGCCATTACAAAGTGGCTAGGCCACTCAATTAAGCTAACGGCTGGCCGCCCGCCCAAAAGACGGTGGGAATGTTGCCCAAGCAAAAAGGGTTTTCTTTCCAAGTGTGAAGGGGAGAAAAAGGAAGGCGTGGAGGGCTCGGAGCAAGGAGCAAAGCTCCCTCTCTCTCACTCTCATGCTCGGGAAGCAAGCTCTCGCTCTCTCTTTCGAGCTTGGACAAGGCAAAGCTCTCTCTCTCTCTCTCTCTCTCTCTCTCTCTCTCTCTCTCTCTCTCTCTCTCTCTCTCTCCGACTCCGAAGCTTCCTCTCGGTCCCGACAAGCAAGGAAAGGCATTGAGGATTGGAAAGCACAGAAAGAAGGAAGATGTTCTCGCTCTCTCGTGCTTGAGAAGCAAGAGCAAGAGGGGATTCCAAGCAAGGCTTGAGCAAGCCAAGGCAAGAAAGGCAGATCGAGATTGAGGCTTGAGCAAGCCGAGCGAGAAGGAGATTTACAAGAAAACGAAAAGCTTGAAGTAAGCAAGCAAGCTTGAGAAGGAGAAGGCAAGCAAGCTTGAGAAGGCGAGCTCGATCGAAGCAGGAGAAGTACTCTTGGTCTTGAACCAAAGCAAGAGAAAAAGCTGGGAAAGGCATGTACGGTAAACAAAGCAAGGAAAGAAGAAAGAGGAAAGCACGAGGTAGGCAAAGCAAGGGTTAAAGCGTTAGTTAGCAATTGAAGAGCAGGAGGGAGTTACAACTAGAGAACGGCAATTAAGCCAGTGCGAAGCATATAGAACGGGAAGCTGCAGAAGAGTTGGTTATTTTTGAAGCATGATGTTTGACAGAATGAACTTACATGAGGTTTGCAAAATCTTGAAAGTAGAAGAGGCGGATAAAGTGACATAAGAAAATTTCCATCACCAACATCAGAAGTTGATTAAGCATTTTGTTAAGTCCGATGTCGTTAACAGCCCGGTTAATTCTGTAAACAGGAGCTTAAACTCCTAGTTAGCAGATGATCCAATTGACGGTGCTGTTAACAGCCCGCCTTGGCTAAGGATTAAGTTTTACTCAAGTGTTAATCAATTAATTGATGATTACGGTGATTTCCATATTCAGTTGCATCTGTTGTTCTTGTTCTCTCTCTTCCACACCTCCCACAGCCAGAGGCCCGACACCTGCCTGGCTCACAAAGCGAACACATATCCCCCGACATCTTTGGTGAACCCTATGTGAAACGAGCCGGGGTGGGAGGTAAAGATGGAGAATTTAGAGCAGATGATGAAGATGATTGCATAATAAGTGGAAACGGTTTTGACGATAAGTCAATAGTTCCAGATTTTTCAAAGATGCTTCAATTGTTTCAAGGATCTCTGCTTGCAATAGAGAGTGTAAAGAAGAAAAATCAAATGGATGAACCTTTAGATGCAGCTTTAGATGTAGTATACGACGAGTAACGACTCTTTGATGGATACGATCCAGAGGGCTACCTAGAGTGCTATGAGTTGGAGACCAAGGTAAGAGGGATAGCAGAGTTGATGATCAAATCTTTTGAGCAGTTAGTGAGTTCAGATGTGAAGGAATAGATTCAAGAGGTTACCAGAGCCTGCAACAGCAACTGGGAGGTTTTCAAAGAAGCTATGGTACAGGTAAGTTATGAGCTATATGAAAGCTATCAAGAACAGAGTTCAAGTCTACAGGACTACGCAAATATCCGAGGACAAGTACGATCAAAGTTAGAAGCTGTGATTGATGAGTTTATTGTGCAGGATGCTACCTTCTTACAGGCTAATGATGAAGACATAGTCAAAGTTGTATATGCAAAGTTGGGTTTTGCAAATGCCATGCATGAAATAGAAGTCTTTGAGGGTGAGGCTTTACAGCTTCAAGATACAAAAGGTGATTTTTGCAAAGAACATATACCTGTAGTACAAGAGGAAAAGAAATCAGGAGATCAAAACAACGAAGTGGCTAAAGCTAAGGAGGAAATTGTGCAGGTGAATGAGTCCAATCATATTCAAGTAAACGTGCAGGAAGATTCAGTTACGGTTGATAATTTTGTTACTTCACCAGAATTAGAGTAAAATTTTTTGATACAGATTCTACCATAGAGTTGATTGATGGTATTGGTACAGATTCTATCATAGAGTTGATTGATGGTACGGGTACAAATTTTGCCAAAGAGTTGATTAATGATACAGATGTCATAGGTCAAAGCAGGGCTGCTATTGAGAGCAACAGGACCATGGATTTTGGTATGTCAGATTTATCGAATTTGGATGTACCAAATTTTGAGGACTTGGCTAAGCAAGAGTATGTGCTTGATTCAGAGGGGGTGCAGACTCCTTCATTGACAAGCTTTTGTGAAGCACAACTACCAAATTGGAAACTGATCTTGAACATGATTATGATGATTCAGAGGGGGTGCAGACTCCTTCATTGACAAGCTTTTGTGAAGCACAACTACCAAATTGGAAACTGATCTTGAACGTGATTATGATGATTCAGAGGGGGTGCAGACTCCTTTGACACACTTCTGTGACCTAGAGCTACCGATCTGACAGACTGATCCTGAATTTGATGACGGTGATTTAGAGAGGGAGCAAAATTCTTCTCTATCGAGAATTTGTGACACATGGCTCACATTATGGCAGAATGATCATGAACTTGAGGATGCTAATTCAGAGGGGGTGCATAGTGAAGTGCAATCTCTTGATGTTGAATATGATTGGTTTCATTGTGCCGATGATACAGATAGGGCAGTAGATAAAATTTTCAATGTGCATTCTGAACTTTGTGCTACAGAAGTGCAAAGATATTTGGATAAGGGTGAAAGACTTGAAGAGCAATTTACTGCAGATACGTTTAGTATGCATGTCATATGTGGAAATCTTGGTTTACTGCAGCAACTTGAGATGTGCAAGATGGAGGAACCTTCTCTAGCATTGGACCTAAACCTTATGTGCTTAATGGACAGAGCTTTGGAAGGGTTCTCAAGTACAGATGCTAAGGATACCAATCAATCTATATTCATGCATGAGAAAGTTTGTCCAGATGCAGTCGATGATGATTTGATGCAGTTGTTAGATGATGCACTACTTGATTTTGAGCCTCTACGAGATAGAGAATTGTTTTTTGATGCACCTTTTTTTCCTAATGAAGAGGATTTTATTAGAGACTTGATGCATTCAAATATGCATGATTGGGATTCCAATACTAGTGAGATTGAAGGTGCACTGCCAATGCTTGTACCTGTGATTGATGATCAACAATTGAATGAGCCAGTTTCACAGGGGATATGGCAGTATCTGATGCTACTTGATGTTATATGGGATCTGATATTACCATATGATGTAGAAGATTTTGAGCTAGCTTTTGACCCAGGAGGTGACAGATATATGCATGGTCCGAGGCAATTGACTTATACGCCATATGATCCAAGCTGTTTGAATGAAGATTTATGGGTTAATTTATGTTTATGCGCCATTGATTGGAATTCTTATATTTTTCCTATGATCCTGGAGGATGATGCAAATTTTTTAAAGAAATTCTCACAGTGGGACATATAATTAGTTTCCCCTTTGATCCCGGGGGCTACTAAAGTGCAAAGTTGCTGATTTGAAGAGTACCAATTATCTGTTGTAGCAGGTTGCATGGTACAAGATTTTGTTTTCTAGATTATGCTAAGTCAGAAGAGTTTCTCGTTATGCATTCAATAAGATTACTTGGCTGGCTTCCAACTTACTTCTTTGGACAATTGATGAAGTATCTTCACATCTTTTGAGTTGGTTCTGCTACCAGAACTTGAGGTAAAGGACTTGATGGCCATTCCGTGTGTAGACAGAGTAAGGCATACTTGATCTTGACAGGGTTCCTTAAAGAGAGCTTAATGGTCAAGCCGTGCGCATCATTAGATGGAGCACTTGAGTCTGGCTGGGTTCACTGAACAGGTTTTTCATAATTAAATAATGCTTTGAAGATACGACACATACGGTTCAGAGATTTTTGATGGACATCTACCTAATGCTGAAGCTAGAACATTGGTGATAGAATGTAATTCTTACTTTATTTTCAATATGTTTACCAGTTATGTGAGTCTGATGATGGCAAAGAGCTTAAGGTACTTGTAGCATATGCAGATTGAAGTAGAATTGGCACAGACCGGAGGCTGTGCAGGTTCCGAGGGGGTGGATGTCGTGTAGCTCCGCTGCCATGAAGAGAAAAAGAGCAGAGAAATGCAAGCTAAGCTTCTTTGAAGCCTACACATTTAGTGAGCAGTGATCAGGGCTTGTTAACAGGCCAAGTTTAATGATTAATGTATGCCATATGCGGCAGGCAAAGCAAGGGTTAAAGATTCATTTAGCAATTGAAGAGCAGGAGGAAGTTACAACTAGAGAACTGTAATTAAGCCAGTGCGAAGCATATAGAACGGGAAGCTGCAGAAGAGTTGGTTATTTTTGAAGCATGATGTTTGGCAGAATGAACTTACATGAGGTTTGCAGAATCTTGAAAGTAGAAGAGGCAGATAAAGCGATATAAGAAAATTTCCATCACCAACATCAGAAGTTGATTGAGCATTTTGTTAGGTCTGGTGTCGTTAACGGCCCGATTATTCCTTTAAACGGGAGCTTAAAATCCTAGTTAGTAGATGATCCAAGTGACGGTGCTATTAACAGTCCACCTTGGCTAAGGATTAAGTTGTACTCAAGAATTAATCAATTAATTGATGATTACGGTGATTTCCAGATTCAGTTGCATCTGTTGTTTTTGTTCTCTCTCTTCCACACCTCCCACAGCCAAAGGCCCGACGCCTGCCCGGATCACATAGGGAATACATATCCCCCGACAATGCATAAGATAAATTTTGCATATTATTGCTACTTTTACCCCCAACTTGATCTATATAGCTTCTACTAGGTTAGTTAAGGTAGATGTTGGCCCTTGTTTTGTATCATGCACTTGGTGTTGATCCCGGTGAAGTCGATTGTCTCCTCATGAGTAGACTTTGATTTGGGGCTACCAACGTGTGGTTGTGGGCCCACTGGAGGTTCATAGCAGTTAAGTATAGTGTGTAGAGTGCTCCACTTGGCTTTGAGGTCAAATGGATCAATATTTTTCATGGAAGTGTAAATGTCACTTTTGCGGTGGAGACATGGTCATTTTTCCATAACCTCACCATAACCTGATGAGGTGGACTCTATTGCACCCCTAAACCTCTACATCCGTTCCGCTTGATGACATCTATAAGTGCATCAAAGTTGGTTTCCAAATGGGCCTTTTATCTTTGACATGCCGAATATACTAGGTCAAGATTTTTGGTATGCTTTTGCACTCTGGAGCCCACACTTGTGTTCACTTACTTGAGATAAGCCCATGGTTTAAGTTTAGTGTGATTTGGATGCCGGGTGTGGCCGGTTTACACATTGTTGTTCTTGAAAACTCCCAGATTGCCCCGTGTTGCCTTGTCCCCTAAGACCTTGATGGCGGAAAAAGTGGTATACAACATTAGGAAAGATATGAACCCCAAAAGGGCCCTTTAGCTTAAGGAGGGATTAAGCATGGACCAATAGAAAGAGGGTGGTGGCCATAGCTATAGCCTCCAAAAAGTAGAGTAGCAAGGGACGAGGGGGCCTACTTGTCCCCCTCATTATAGCTTTGTCCCCTAGAAAGAGAGAGAAGGGGAAAACGGGGAGAGGGGGATGCGCTTACCCTCCATTTTCATGGGCGTGCATAAAGTAATCCTAAAATTTCAAGTTTTCTTGAAAATTTCTAAATCTCACTTTTCACTCCCCAAAGCTCCCCTAACCAAATACATGTTCAAAAATCTATTTTCTTTGACCAAAATATGCATTTGTCAACCATTATGCTCCATTCTACCTCCTCTCTCTCTTCTCTCTCTCTCTCTCTACACTTACACATCTCTCTCTCTCTCTCTCTCTCTCTCTCTCTCTCTCTCTCCCCCCAAGCATTCCATAACTGCAGCACATTATGGAATATTTCCATAGCTACACCACCTGTCTCCCCCTTTCATCCACACCATCCCTTTGAACTCTCTTCTTCCCTTGCTCCCCATTGAACCACTTATCCTCTTCACTTCATTGCTAAAGCAACTTTCCTATCTCTCTAACACCATAACTCTTCTTCTTGTGGTGCTACCATGTCAACCCCCTCCACTTCAAGGAAGCCGAAGGATGAAATAGAAGCGGTTTGCTTGCATAACACTAGGGATTTCGATGGGGAATGCGTAACCTACTTTGCTACATCCACAAGGGGGACACTACACTCCTATAGACACTAGCCTGCTTTGAGGCGATTGCAAAAGAGACACACCACTTTTGCCAAGTGACAAAGGAAGTTGCGGGACTCTATTGCGTTGGTGTCATTGGAAATTCTCAATGCAGAACAGAGTCATGTCCCGTCATGTCACAGATGAGGAGATTATTGCAACACATGCCAGGGTTGTTGCCAACCAAACTCCCATCCGCCATGACTCATCTGGTTTGCACAGCCCCGCAAACTTGATGAGAACAAATCCTCTATCAACCTTGAAGCCACAACAACTATGGATGATGAGGATAAGCAATAAGAGGTAATTCCAAGAATCTTGTACGTTGATAATTTTACGTTTCTTCTTTGCATTTAGCTAATTCCATTTTTGTAGGATGTTTTGGACATGGACTCGTGGGCTAGCCAAAAGAGGGGGAGTGCACGGTGTTTGGGCCTCAGGTAACCCTTGCACACTACATTGACAAACTACTAATGCAAGATGTGTGCATCATACAGAAGGATTTCTTGCCCAATCATTAGGAAAAATATGGACTCTCCATGGGCCTTGTAAGAATCCCTAATTTTAAGGAAGTATGTTGTGATTAAGGGAGACAAAGGAAATGATGGGGGCTCTTTTGGTAGGTCATTTTCTAGCCTTCAAGCTTAGAAAAGGTGGGGTAAGTAGTGACTAGGAGGCTACTATGTTTACTACTAGGGATGGTTTGGGGTAGAGGTCCACCAACTTGTCCAACGTACTAAACATTGTGTTATGGAGGTTTTAGCCCAAGGTTGTTTGAAGATCCACCACGTGTACAAGCTAGCTCTTTTTAAAGCAGCTATCTCAATGGTTTGAAGATCAATGTGTGCATGGAGTGTAGCTACTATGTTTACTACCATGGATGGTTTGGGACATAGGTCCATCACTTGTTGAACCTACTAACCATTGTGTTATGGAGGTTTTAGCCCAAGGTGGTTTGAAGGTCTACCACCTATCCAAGCTATCTCTATTGAATAGTCCTATCTCTACTCTGATAGCGTGGATCATTTGGGGTAGAGGTCCAAAACTGGTCCAACCCACTATCCATTGTGCTATCAAGGATTTAGAACAAGGTGGTTTCAAGGTCCACCACCTGTCATAGCTAGATCTACTGAAAGAATCTATCTCTATTGTTTGAAGGTCAATTTGTGAATATAGTGTAGCTACTATGTTTAATACCATGGCTCGTTTGGGTTAGAGGTTCACCACTTGTCCAACCTACTTATCATTGTGTTATAGAGGTTTTAGCCCAAGGTTTTCTGAAGATCCACCATCCAGACAAGCTAGCTCTATTGAAAGAAGCTATCTCTATTGTTTGAAGGTCAATGTGTGAATGGAGTGTATCTACTATGAGTACTACCATGGATGGTTTGGGGTAGAAGTCGACCGCTTGTCCAACCTACTATCCATTGTGTTATGGAGGTTTTAGCCCTAGGTGGTTTGAAGGTCGATCTGTGAATGGAGTGTAGCTACTATGCTTACTACCATGGATGGTTTGGGACAAAGGTCCCCAACTTGTCCAACCTACTAACCATTTTTTAATGTACATTTTATCCCAAGGTGGTTTGAAGGTCCACCACCTGTCCAAGCTAGATCTATTGTTTCAAAGTCAGTGTGTGAATGGAATGTAGCTACTTTGTTTACTACCATGGATGGTTTGGGGTAAAGGTCCACCACTTGTCCAACCTATTATCCATTTGTGTTATGGAGGTTTTAGCCCAAGATTGTTTGAAGGTCCACCACATGTCCAAGCTAGCTCCTTTGAAAGAATCTATCTCTATTGTTTCAAGGTCAATGTGTGAATGGAGTGTAGTTATTGTTTTTACTACCATGGATGGTTTGGAGCAGAGTTCCACCGCTTGTCCAACCTATAATCTATTGTGTTATTGAGGTTTTAGCCCAAAGTTGTTTGTAGGTCCACCAACCGTCCAAGCTAGCTTTATTGAATAGTATTATCTCTAGTCTGATCACTTGGATGGTTAGGGGTACTTGTCCAACCTACTAACCATTGTGTTATGGAGTTTTTAGCCCATGGTGGTTTGAAGACCCATCACCTATCCAAGGTATCTGTATTGAATAGTCCTATCTTTTGTCGGATGACGTCGATGGTTTGGGGTAGAGGTCCAACACTTTTCCAACCTACTATCCATTGTGTTATTGAGGTGTTAGCTGAAGGTGGTTTGAAGGTTCAACACCTATGAAAGTTAGATCTATTAAAAGAAGCTATCTCTATTGTTTGAAGGTCAATGTGTGAATGGTGTAGAGCTACTATGGTTACTACCATTAATGGCTTGGGATAGAGGACCACTTGTCCAACCTACTAACCATTGCATTATGGAAGTTTTAGCCCAAGGTTGTTTGAAGATCCACCACCTATCCAAGCTAGCTCTATTGAAATAATCTATCACTATTGTTTGAAGGTTCGAGTGTGATTGGAGTCTAGCTACTTTGTTTGCTACCATGGAGGGTTTGGGACAGAGGTCCTTAACTTGTCCAACCTAGTAACCATTATGTAATGGAGGTTTTAGCCAAAGGTTTTTTGGAGGTCCACCACCTGTCCAAGCTAGCTCTATTGAATAGTCCTATACCTACTCTTATAGCGTGGATGGTTTGCGGTAGCGGTCTAGCACTTGTCCAAACTACTACGCATTGTGTCAGAGCTCCACCACTTGTCCAACCTACTATCTATTGTGTTATGGAGGTTTAAGTCCAAGGTGGTTTGAAGGTTCACCACCTATCTAAGCTAGCTCTATTGAATAGTCCTATCTCTAGCCTCATCACATAAATGGTTTGGGGTAGAGATCCACCACTTGTCCAACCTACTATTCATTGTGTCATGCAGGCTTTAGCACAAGGTGGTTTCAAGCTAGCTCTATTGAAAGAAGCTATCTCTATTATTTGAAGGTCAATGTGTGAATGGAGTGTAGCTACTATGTCTATTACCATGAATAGTATGGGGTAGAGGTCCACCACTTATCCAGCCTACAATCCATTCTGTTATGGAGGTTTTAGCCCAGGGTGGTGTGAAGGTGGGCCAACTGTTCAAGAGATCTTTTTTGTTTCAAGGTTAATGTGTGAATGGAGTGTAAATACTATCTCTATTACCATGGATGGTTTGGGACATATGTCCACCACTTGTCCAACCTACTATTACCATGGCTGGTCTGGGGCAGAGGTCCACCACTTGTCCAACCTACTATCCCTTGTGTTATAAAGTTTTTATCTTAAGGTGGTTTGAGGGTCTACCACCTATCCACGCTAGCCCTATTGAAAGAACCTATCTCTATTGTTTAAAGGTCAATGTGTGAATGGAGTGTATCTACTGTGTGTACTACCATGGATGGTTTAGGGTAGAGGTCCATTGCTTGTCCAACTTACTATCCATTGTGTTATGGAGGTTTTAGCCCTAGTTGGTTTGAAGGTCAATTTGTGAATGGAGTGTAACTACTATTTTTACTACGATAGATAGTTTGGGATAGAGGTCCACAACTTGTCCAACCTACTAACCATTTTTTTATAGAGGTTTTAGCCCAAGGTGGTTTGAAGGTCCACCACTGTCCAAGATAGATCTTTTGAATAGTCCTATCTCTAGTCTGATCATGTTGATGTTTTGAGGTAGAGTTCTAGCACTTTTCCAACCTACTATCCATTGTGTTATTGAGGTTTTAGCCCAAGGTTGTTTGAAGGTCCACCACTTGTCCAAGCTAGATCTATTGAAAGAAGCTATCTCTATTGTTTGAAGGTCAATGTGTGAATGGAGTGTAACTACTATGTTTTGTACCATGGATGTTTTGGGTAATGGACCATCACCTGTCCAACCTAGTAGCCATTGTATTATGGAGGTTTTAGCCCTATGTGGTTTGAAGGTCAACCATCTGTCCAAGCTCTCTCTATTGAATAGTCATATCTCTACTCTGATAGTGTGGATGGTTTCAGTTAGAGGTCCAACACTTGTCCAACCTACTATCCATTGTGTTATGGAGATTTTATCCCAAGGCGGTTTGAAGGTCCACCACCTATCCAAGGTAGCTTCTTTGAAAGAAGGTATCTCTATTGGTTGAAGGTCAATGTGTGAATGGATTGTAGCTACTTTTTTTACTACCATGGATGGTTTGGGACAGAGTTCCATCATTTGTCCAACCTACTTTCTATTGTGTTATTGAGGTTTATGTCCAAGGTGGTTTGAAGGTTCACCAGCTATCCAAGCTAGCTCTATTGAATAGTCATATCTCTAGTCTCATCACATGGATGGTTTGGGGTAGAGATCCACCACTTGTCTAACCTACTATCTATTGTGTTATGGAGGTTTTAGGACAAGTTTGTTTGAAGGTCCACAACCTGTTCAAGCTAGCTCCATTGAAATCAGTTATCTCTATTGTTTCAAGGTCAATGTGTGAATGGAGTGTAGCTACTTTGTTTACTAACCATGGATGGTTTGGGGAAGAGATCCACCACTTTTCCAACCTACTATCCATTGTGTCATGGAGGCTTTAGCACAAGGTGGTTTCAAGCTATCTCTATTATTTGAAGGTCAATGTGTGAATGGAGTGTAACTACTATGTTTATTACCATGGATAGTATGGGGTAGAGGTCCACCGCTTGTCCTACCTACTATCCATTGTGTTATGGAGGTTTTAGCCCAGGGTGGTGTGTAGGTGGCCCACGTGTTCAAGCTATCTATATTATTTCAAGGTCAATGTGTGAATAGAGTGTAAGTACTATCTTTATTACCATGGATGGTTTGGGACATAGGTCCACCACTTGTCCAACCTACTATCCCTTGTGTTATTGTGGGTTTATACCAAGGTGGGTTGAAGGTCCACCACCTATCCAAGCTAGCACTATTTAGTAGTCCTATCTGTATTGTTTGAAGATCAATGGGTGAATGGAGTCTAGCTACTATGTTTACTACCATTGCTAATCTCGGGCAGAGGTCCACCACTTGTCCAACCTACTATCCCTTGTGTTATAAAGCTTTTAGCCCAAGGTGGTTTGAAGGTTCACCATGTGTCCAAGCTAGCCCTATTGAAATAATCTATCTCTATTGTTCGAAGGTCAATGCGCAAATGGAGTGTATCTACTATGTGTACTACCATGGATGGTTTGGGGTAGAGGTCCAATGCTTGTCCAACCTACTATCCATTGTGTTATGGAGGTTTTAGCCCTAGATGGTTTGAAGGTCAATCTGTGAATGGAGTGTAACTACTATGTTTACTACCATGGATGGTTTGGGACAAAGGTCCACAACTTGTCCAACCTACCTACCCTTTTTTTGTGGAGATTTTAGCCCAAGGAGGTTTGAAGATCCAACACCTATACAAGCTAGATGTATTGAATAGTCCTATCTCTAGTCTGATCATGTTGATGGCTTGGCGTAGAGGTCCAGCACTTTTCCAACCACCTGTCTAAGTTTGATCTATTGAAAGAAGCTATCTTTTCTGTTTGAAGATCATTGTGTGCATGGAGTGTAGCTACTATGTTTACTACCATGGAGGGTTTGGGACATAGGTCCATCACTTGTCCAACCTACTAACCATTGTGTTATGGAGGTTTTAGCCCAAGGTGGTTTGAACGTCCACCACCTATCAAAGCTAGCTCTATTGAATAATCCTTTCTCTACTCTAATAGTGTGTATGGTTCTGGGTAGAGGTTAATCACTTGTCCAACATTAGGAAAAATATGAACCCTGTAGGGGCCCTTTGGGATTAAGGTTAATTAGAGGTCAGCCAATAGGAAGAGGGTGGTGGACACACTCTATACCCTCAAAAAAGTAGGGGGACAAGGTAGCCTTACACCTCTTAATTGTCTCTTACCTAGTGAGAAGGTAAGGGAGGTGGCTAGGGGAAAGAAGGAGGGGGGGGGGGGGGGGGGAGGACCACTTTGACCTCTTTTCCCCCACTTTTTGGCCCGGATTTAAAAATACACTAAAAATTTCAAATTTTCAAAAAATTTCAAATTTCAAGTTTTCCCTCCTTAAAAGGTCCCCAAACCTATTTCATGGTCAAAAAAGTATTTTTGACCTGCAAAAGTTAAAAACGTGCACTAAAAAATCCAAAAAATTGATTTCTTTAAAAAAACAAATCAAAACATCATTTTCACCCTCCAAAGTCTTTCCAAACCTATTCTATAGCTAAAAAGTGTTTTTCTCTCTCTACAAACCTTTTTCCAAGCTCTCCATTGCTGCAACAACCACATGCACCCCCTATAGTCTATCATTATCTCTCTGCTAGCTTTCTCCCACCTCCATTGTAGCACCAAGCAAGCTCCTCCTCCATCTCTTCCCCTTACCCACCACATAGTTTCACACCAAGCTAGCTCCTCTCCCTTGTCTCATCTCCATTACAACATGAAACAAGATTCTACTCCTACTTTCATTTACTCACACTACATGGAAACCTCTACTCCCGAAGGTGGCAAAAGTATGAGCTCACATGAGTTGCATACCACAACAATAGGAGGTGTGAATATCGCGTGGGCATTGCAAGGGTTCATCTCCAACATAAAGATAGAATGGTAAGAAAACTACCCTTGTAGATTACATTCAGAGCTTAACATCATATCCATCTTTAAGTTTATCATGCTGGAGAGAATTAACCTCTTTATGGATTTCAGTGTTTAGGCTTCACACCTTATAACACTGGGTGGTGCTATTTTGTTGATGACTTTGGTGCGCCATCTATAGTTGTGTAGCATGTGATTTGAGTCTCACAATGTTAGTAAGTTGTGTTATCTATGGAGAGTCGTCAAAGATTTTTCTTGTAATTTATTCTTCGTATAATTGTCATTAGATAATTGGAATGATATCATTTTGTACTTTATAACTTTGTGCTCACATAATCTTTTGTTTACTTACAGATTCAACTTGTTTTAAGAGGACATGAGCAAGCAACCATGTGCAGAGATGGAAATCACTCTATTTTTGTTCCTTGAGGAACCTTTCACTACCATGTTAAAAGATTTTGATAAGAATAGTAGGTGTTTTTTAGAATCTTGAACCAATAGGGACTCTCTAGGAGCTCTCATAGAAGCCATCCATATAGTACTACTATCTTCCCTAGTGTCATAGACACACAAATACTCAAGTGTATATGAATCTCTAGATGAGGAAGACAAATACTTGTAAGATAAGCCTAACAGCAACAACATTGTCTCCATTTGTAATTATTTTTCATGAGGCTGGATTCCTCTATAAATGCAATATAAATATGTTTTTTTGTTAAATGGTGTCGCATTGAGTGAGAGTATTTAATTTAGATTACTGAAGTTTCATACAGATCTGAGAAATATTGTTTACTTTTATGGATATTTTGATTTGCCTGTACGATGATTCAAGTCGCAAGTCTTAATCACTCTACCTTGAAGAAATTCAAGCAATATTTTGATTTTAGTTTAATCATTAATGGTTATTCTTATTAAAGTGGATCATAAACTTTGTCAAGATGTCCTCATTTGGGGATGTTGAATATATATCATTAGCAATGTTTCACAAGAACACTAGGTGGACACAAGGAAGTAGAAATTGGCTCCTTGTTTGGTCGATTTCTAGTGTTTAATGTTTAGCGCACAGGATTTGTGAGGCCGTTGACATGGGGAGTTCACTAAAGTATATGTAACATAGCACATGTGTTCAACAGAAGGGATTTTATATTCTTGTAAAGTTGCAGAAACATGTGTAGATAAGGCCTATAAGGGGTACTTTTAATCCATTCTAGTGAACGCACGTGATATAGGAAAATTTTACATAGTGAATGCTCCGGACCTTTGAACACAAAGAAAGGGGGGGTAGGGGGGGGGGGGGGGGGGGGAGCTCTAATTACATCTGAGTGAAAAGAAGTGGAATTTGTACTATCATGTTGCATAAAGATTTGCTTTCACTTAATCTAAAAAAATTTTGGTATCTTGGGGTGTAGACAAGGCCATATAATGCAAAAAAAGGGGTGGCCACAAGCGCGCGTAGTGAGCCATCCAAAACTGCTGGATGGGCCATATGTGGGCCCTTGTGGCCACCCTTTTTTTGCATAATTAGGCTACTGCTGCACTCCAGAACCCTGGAAAAGGTGAGATGAATGTAAAATTTAACTTTTCAAGCACATTATGCCTTCCTTCAACTCAACTTACTAGTTCCCTACACCAAAAGGCCAAATCACATTGGACAATATAAAAATCTAGTCTCATGCTACATAAACATCTGGTTTCATCAGCTATTAACATTTTTGCTATCCTAAGGGGCAAACAAAGTTAGAAAATGCAAAAAAAAGGGTGGCCACAAGGGCGCGCAGATGAGCCATCCAAAACTGATGGATGGGCCATCTGCGCGCCCTTGTGGCCACCCTTTTTTTTGCATAATTAGGCTATTGTTGCACTCCAGGACCTTGGAAAAGGTGAGATGAATGTAAAATTTAACTTTTCAAGCACATTATGCCTTCCTTCAACTCAACTTACTAGTTCCCTACACCAAAAGGCCAAATCACATTGGACAATATAAAAATCTAGTCTCATGCTACATAAACATCTGGTTTCATCAGCTATTAACATTTTTGCTATCCTAAGGGGCAAACAAAGCTAGAAAATGCAAAAAAAAGGGTGGCCACAAGGGCGTGCAGATGAGCCATCCAAAACTGCTGGATGGGCCATCTGCGCGCCCTTGTGGCCACCCTTTTTTTTGCATAATTAGGCTATTGTTGCACTCCAGGACCTTGGAAAAGGTGAGATGAATGTAAAATTTAACTTTTCAAGCACATTATGCCTTCCTTCAACTCAACTTACTAGTTTCCTACACCAAAAGGCCAAATCACATTGGACAATATAAAAATCTAGTCTCATGCTACATAAACATCTGGTTTCATCAGCTATTAACATTTTTGCTATCCTAAGGGGCAAACAAAGCTAGAAAATGCAAAAAAAAGGGTGGCCACAAGGGCGTGCAGATGAGCCATCCAAAACTGCTGGATGGGCCATCTGCGCGCCCTTGTGGCCACCCTTTTTTTTGCATTTTCTAGCTTTGTTCGCCCCTTAGGATGGCAAAAATGTTAATATTTGATTTAAATTTAACTCTTCATGGCCAAAACCACTTAACTTAAAACACATGGATAAACAGAAAAGCCAAATCACTATGGAGACAGTAGACACAACTCTTAATCATTTTGTCATTGCAAAGTCATCTGAAATGATGTGAGCCTCTACAACTTCTTGAATAGCCTCCAACGCTATTGCTTGCATTTTATATTGATTTCCATAGCTTTGAAGCACCTCCTTCACCGTGTGAGCATATTTTTGATGCATGGCCATGATTCAAGTGTTAAGTTTTTTTTATTTTATTTAAGTGTTGAACTTTTCGGTTGTTTTCAATAGCTTCTAGATTTCAATCGGCTCCGAATCTGTCTGGGCTTGTCTCACATGAATTTGTTCATCTCATCGCGTTCTTCGACCATCATGTGATGAGAAAAAATCATATCTTGCTCGCATTCTCCAAAAATCAATGTGCAAGTTGACAATTTATTTAAAAATGATGTAAAACATACATTTTTTACTTTTTGCTTAATCTACAGGCTCCAACGAGCATTAAAACCATGGAATCTGAAAATACTCAAAGAACCATTGTTTTTTATTGTGTTAAGGACTGTATTTCCTACATACAAAACTTTCCCAAAATCTCGTCCTAACACTTTCAAAAGTGGCTTCCAAGGAGTGTACTCGGTCAAAATTTGAAACTGAAGAAAAACAATCAGAATGAACTCCTAAACTGTGTATAAATTTTAGAATAACCAAAATTTCCTTCAAAAAAAAGTTATGCTAAAAATTTGAAAATAGCCCCCCATTGGACTCCCCACAATGATAGAAGTCAAAGGGTTCAAGGAGAGGTATGGTGTCACAAGTGCATGGTGGGAATCTCATCGAGGTTTATTCTGTCAAGATCTCTTGTACTTTATCATGTCTTCTCATGTACAATCTTACAAAAAATAAAAGATACTTTAAATGACTACAAATCTTATTTAACTTATCAAACAATCTAAAATATGGTAGACCAAGAGTGCTCTTATACATCAACAAACAAAAAAGTCCAAACTTCTTCTCATTAACTTTGATAAACATACATTCGTGAACAACTTCCAAGGGGTAGTGCAGTCATAGTTCTTACATCCATTCCATGACATGGTATGCTCATGGGGTGACCTATCATATAAAAATATCTCTGGTGGGGGTGCCCTCATGTTAGGAAAGGGTGTGCTGCTGATGAAAAGTTGTTGTATTGTCCTACTAGGGATCTCTCCATGTTAGCATAGTGATTTTTGGTGTAGTGGGAGCCACATTGCTTAAGGAGAGCTTTGTGCTACCGTAAAAGCTTCATGTTATGCTAGTTCCTTGAGCCATTCTTGCATTAGGATGAGATTACCCACCTCTAATAAGGATGGATTTGAAGAACCTACCTGCAAGATGTAACAAAGAAGGCTGTTTTAGAGGAAAAGTGGTGACACTTGACCTCTCTAACCTGCACCCACTATTTCTTGTAATGCCACTGTTTTGAGCTGAAGAGCTTGACATTCGTGCATCCACGAATGCAAAGAAGCACCTGCACCCATACACAACCAATTGCAATAGCCTAACAAGCCTACTTCTCCCCTCCCAAGATATTGAAGAACCATACACATTCGTCTCACCGACAATATGACGATCTTGGGATGAACTCTGCTCACCCTCACGTGCGGCCTTCGGTGCAAACACTGCGGACAAGCAATATGTACACTTTTGTTGTGCGGAGTACATGGTGGTGGAGGGATACGATTTGTGATGTCCGTGAGCACCATGGCAGTTGTTGCGTGAGGAAGCAAAGAATGAAAAGAAAGAGGGGGGAGGGAGAGGGAGGAACATGGGAGGAGAGAAGGGGGCAGAGGGGGAGAGGGAGAGAGAGGGGAGGAGGAGGAGAGAAGGGGGTAGGGAGGGAGAGGAGAGGAGAGGAACATGGGAGGAGAGAAGGGGGCAGAGGGGGGAGAGGGAGAGAGAGGGGAGGAGGAGGAGAGAAGGGGGTAGGGAGGGAGAGGAGAGGGAGAGAGGAGGAAGGAGGAGGAGAGAACAAACGTTTTTTTTTGGGGGGATTTTTTTTTTGAAAAGTGGACTTTTAGTGTTTGTAGGTTTTAAAAAATGTCAAAAAATGATTTTTTGATGTGTATATATGTTGGGAGGGAATTTTAAGTCAAAAATAAGTAAAAATATCTTTTTTGAAAAAAAGTCAAATTTTGGCTCTTAGTGACCCACGTTTTTGCTGATGTGGCCACACCCCTTTACTCCCTTCACTTTCCAAAAGCTAGAGAGAGAAAGTGACCTCTTAGGTCCACATCCTACATGTGTCTCAAAAAAAGCTAGAAAAGTCTACTCAAAACTACCTTCTTGAATGCCCTTGTCCCCTTAACCCTACACAACATTAGCTTTAATCCCTAAAAATTAGGATTCCTTACAAGGCCCATGCAAGGTTCATATTTCTCCTAATGCAATTTACCATTTTTTGTGTTATAAAGGTTTTAGCCCAAGGTGGTTTGAACGTCCACCTCTTGTCCAAGCTAGATGTATTGAAAGAAGCTATCTCTATTGCTTGAAGGTCATGTCCGAGCTAGATCTATTGAAAGAATCTATCTCTATTGTTTGAAGATCAATGTGTGAATGGAGTGTCTACTATGTTTACTACCGAGGATGGTTTGGGGCAGAGGTCCACCACTTGTCCAACCTACTAACCAGTGTGTTATGCGAGTTTTAGCCCAAGGTTGTTTGAAGGTCCACCACTTGTACAAGCTAGCTCTTTTTAGAGAAGCTATCTCTATTGTTTGAAGATCAATGTGTGCATGGAGTGTAGCTACTATGCGTACTACCATGGATGGTTTGGGGTATAGGTCCATCACTTGTCCAACCTACCAACCATTGTGTTATGGAGGTTTTAGCCCAAGGTGGTTTGAAGGTCCATCACCTATCCAAGCTTTCTCTATTGAAATGTCCTATTTCTACTCTGATGGCGTGGATGGTTTTATGTAGAGGTCCAACACTGGTCCAGCCCACTATCCATTGTGTTATCGAGGGTTTAGAACAAGGTGGTTTTAAGGTCCACCACTTGTCAAAGCTAGATCTACTGAAAGAATGTATCTCTATTGTTTAAAGGTCTATTAGAAGTTGGACACACCCCACGGAGACTAACTACTCGGAGGATTATCATTTTTTGTAATTATTCATTTATTGAGGAAACCTGATTTTTCACCTTGTAAATATTGGGACTTACAGAAGTTTCCAGATTGTATCCCAGTTTTGATAGATAGATGGAGTAGTTGGTTGATTTTGGAACTTTAGGGTTTGAGAATTGTAAGGTATATATGCCACTTTTTGACCTTAATGAAGGACCTTTTGTCATTTTTAAAAAGAAGTTTTGAAGTTTGTGAGTGAGCGTACTTTGTACGAGAGAGAGTGTGAGCTTCATCTTGACGCTACGTGTACACCGGTGGTCGGAATCGAGTGCGGAGAGTGCAGCGTGTTGCCCCCGACGAGAGCTACGTGCCGATATCTACATTGCGCGCGTACGGTCCGGTTCTACAAGCTCCTTCTACGAGATTCATTGGGTGATTGGGTGAGCATACGTTGGCCGATTTTGCATTGCAGCATATCCACGCGTTCACATTGATTAGAACTACACATTAGGCACTTTAGATTTCGGAAATGAAGACTTGCAAATTTCGGCTAGACATCCTACGTGATTTTGCACTGGGTGTTTTGGGTTGGGATTTTGGTTCATAGACCTTATGGAGAGAAACCTATTGGTGTTAGTAGGGTCTCCTTCAAGTTCTATGGTGTTTCGAGATTGTTTGATGGGTGTTCGGCTCTAGAAAGCGTTGTAGCAAGTTTCCTCTTATGTACTCTTGACGGCTGTGACTTAGACAATTGGTAGAGACCTTTGTAGGAATTAGTTAGGAGTCGGTCGAGTGTGGGTTGACACCTTATGCTTGCTTCCACGCGCCTGCGGGTCGAGCTTCGTCTGCAGCTAACATTTTATGTTAGGTGAGTTCTCGCTGTGCTGACGTCCGTCGCGGCGTATCCGTCCAACATTGGCGCCTGCCGGGGACGAAAACGTTAGGTAGGTGACCGAGACTAATCCTTGAGGATTGGGATTTTTGGCTTGCCAAGAGTCTCGTTTTACATTTGGATAGGTTCAGAGGGTGGAGGACTCTCTAGGTCTTAGAGGGAGTCTAGGAAGCGTGTGTCTGGCCTAGATCCTTTGACTTAGGTAGATTAAGCAGACCAAGATAGTTTTAGGTAGTAGTCAAGTTCTTAAGTAGGAATTGGAGTGGTAGAAGCGGTGAGAGGAGAGCTTGAGAGTCCGGAGAGGCCAGAAAGCAACCAAAAAACCATTATCATCATTTCACATGATGAGTAGGAGTAGAGTAAGTAGAACATCATGATTCAAGATCTAGAGCATTTCAAGCATGTACACTTGCTTGGTAAAGTCACAAGTTTGTAAAATACGCAAAAAGACGCAAAAGTGTGTTTGAAAGCCTAAGAGAAATCCAAAAGTTACTGTGAGTGTTTCTGATAGAGCTACACATCATCAGGAGCATTTCTATCAGGAAAAAAATTAATTTCAAGCTAGGAGACATCCTACGCGTAGGATGTCTACAGGCTAATCTGGTGGGAATTTTGGGATTTTGAGTTGACCAGTGTGTTCAGAAGGTGGGGTTTACCCTAATTTCAATTGGAAAGTGGAAATTTGACCATATCTTGACAGGATAAGGACAGATAGACTGAAATTGCCAGACATCCTACCCAAATTGTGCCAAAACATTATTTTGAGACCAAAACCATAAGATGGCTGCATGAGCATGTCTTGCATGATATATTGAGTGACTGAGAGGGGTTTCACCTCATTTGGGTGAGAAAATTGGGTTCAAAGCAGACTTTAACACTTTTGACTGAAAAAGGCAAGAACAGCTAAAATCGGGCACTTTTGAAATCCAAACCAAAATCTAAGCATACCACTGGGTTACTGACATCAAGGGGAAGCTGTGGGTCAAGTCTGGGGTCAAACAGGCCAAAAAGACATCTTACGCGTAGGATGTCTTCTGTGTGATTTTGGACTCCAAACCAAATTTTAAGTATACCAAAGTGATCAGCAACTCAAGGGGAGCCTGTGCTTTGAGTTTGAATCCATTCTGATGAAAAAGACATCCTACGCGTAAGATGTCTAAAGCAAGAAATTGAAGCCAAACATTGACACTGGGAATAGCAAGGTGTTGTATAGCCTAAGGCAAGCCTCCTAGTGAATTTTGGTCCCAATTAGAGCTGATTAGACTGATCAAGATCAGCAACAACAGGCTGTCGGAACAATTTCTGACTCATTGACCAGCTTATAGGTGTCCAAATAAAAAAGTAAAAACAGCTGTAGACTCAGCACATCAAAGGGAAACCATAGTGCAAAAATCCAGGCAAAACAATGCAGGAGACATTCTACGCGTAGGATGTCTATTGGGGCCTACTGAAGAGAAAATTTGAATGGGCTTAGACAGTGAGATTCCATTTGGCTTAAGGGTTCCAGAACTTCTTTCAGAAGTGAATTTGGACCTTGTTTGTCCATTTGACAGAGCAAAGACTGAACTCAGACTTTTTCGCGTAAATTGACCAACATCCGAGGGAAGCACAGTTCCAGAATAGCAGACCTAGTCAAGAACATCAGCAGTGTATAAAATACAGTAGTGGTTGAGATTAACTCTCCAGTTATACCAATCATTACTAAGATAACCTCTAGCAGATAAATGCTTTGATTCGATTGCCGAAATTAAACGCTTGTGTACAGGTATATTCAGCAACAAAGCAAGAAGTTGTGCAGAAATTGATCCTTTTCTAGGTGAGTGGTTGGATTCGTGATAAATTGCATTGATAAGTTTAATGAATTTAAGATCAGGAAGATACATTGTTAGAGACCAGAAGGTGGCAGGTGACCAAGGTAGCTTAGTGTCCACCGAGGAGAGTGTAACTCAGGTAAGGCTAGATCCACTAGCACCGATTATTGAAGAAGGTAGTGATACTGACACTTCATCAGACAAATCTTTCTTCATGATGGGTAGTCAACAGCTAGGAGGTTTCACATACGACGGACCAATGCCAGGAGGAGGCACCTCCCTGAAACCTTTGAATGATTCCAAACTCACTCTGATCTTCTTAGAGGGAACAAACTCGAGGGGAACCCTAGTCTATTCTGACTATCGAGGACGCAAGTGCATTTGTATTGAAGAGAGGCCAGCACAAAGATTGGAGATAATCCGAGTCTATGATGATGGAGATAGATTCCGAGACGAAAAGGGAAACCACTATCTGATAGTTAGTAACCCTGAATATTACAACAGATATGGAGATAACGTGGCGAAAGGGAAAATGGTTTCAGAAGCTCAAGAACCGCCACCAAACATTGATCCGCCTGGAGCTATTTTTATGTATGATAAGAAAACAACTAGGGTTCCAACTTATAATGAGAACATGGGAATCTACAAGCATGAGAGTGAGGGCATAGTCGCTCACTTTCGCAGCAAAGAACCATACATAAAGGAATTAAGCAAAGATAAGGTTCTTTACTTATGCTCTTATGAAACTGCCATGGGGAAGGGTATAGTTTTTGTTGATAGATATGGGCGAGAATACCAACGTATTCTCCCAGAGGAGGTAGAAAGGGCAACCGGTCCAGGAGCATCAGCATATGCCTCTGAAGAAGTGCCAAGAGCCACCTACACCCCAAGTAAGTCGACAAATCCCATTTCTGATGAGTATGATGCTACCTCACATTCCACGCGACCGCAAGCATTCAACAACCAAAACCCACCAGCAAACCAACCATCATTGCAGGCATGGCTTCGACAGAGTGCAACATTGGAACAAGACCAAAACCGAGATGGTCATCAGGCCACATGAGGACTAAGGGATCTGCAAGAACCACCACTCTATTCAAGGTATCAAGGAGAGAGTAAGAGAAAGACTTAAGGGTCAACAGAGCATGGAGGGCCACCCATAGAACGATTTCGAAGCCATCTCTGGCGAAAACTGTTAGAAATTATGGCTTAGGAGCACCACTGGGAGAGGAACCAGCCTATTACAGAAGACCTGAGGAGGTATATCGATTAGGATGTGGAGATCCAATGATGAGGTTTGTAGACCATCGGAGAATTATACCTTCACAAGTGCAAAAATAGGTAAACAAGAAATACACATGAAGCAGAGACCCAAGAGATCATGTAGCAGCCTTTGTGCATCTAATTAGAGTCGAAGAGGTGTTAAACTTTTCTACCCAATTTGCAGGGTTTGGACTAACCCTAGAGGATGATTGGTTTGACTCTGTAGAGCGTAGAGACTTTGAGTCTATGGAGGAAGTGTTTGACGAGTTTATCGAGGAATTGTCACAAAGGGGGATAGCTCATAATACCGTCTCACAAATCCATAAATTCAAACAAAAAGATGGGGAATCTGTACGAAAGGTAGCCCTAAGACTAAAAAGATATGTTAAGTTCTATCCGGTGGAAGAACTGCCAACTCAGTCGAGACTTATGCTGATATTCATCCAAGGACTAAGGAATGCGGATCTCCAGAAAGACTTACATATGAAAAGAAGCACGACGTTGAATGAGTTGACCAAGGAGGCTCTTTACCTTGTGGACAATTGTGCAGTCTACAAGGAGGGAGAGTTCAAGGACCTTGACGACGATTCATCTTCACAACAAAGTGGAAGCAAGTCTTCTAAGACAACACTGAAAGGAGAAGTAGCTGTAAATCACGAGCAACTTGTAGATGAAGTGCTAAAAAAGATTAACTTGTACGCCGAACCCCAGGCTAAATAGCCCAAGTGGTGTGCTATTGAACAAAAATGGACAAACCATGGGATAGAGGAATTTTATTATAACAAGGGGTATGTGAGAGAGAGACCTTATGCTCCCCAAGCTCAGGTAGAGTCTCCTCAAGTTTCACCGATCCCTAGGTATCAAGTAGGAAACCTACCAGGACCTGTAGGTGTAGAAAGACCACAACCGGTGTTGGGGCAACAACCACCCCTACCAGGATTACGATCAGTTGGTATAAGATACACACCAACCGTAACCGAATCAGAGGATAAGGCTTTGGTGCCTATGCATGCATATCATGAAGATCCCAATGGATATGCAGAAAACCTTGTCTATTATCCACCAGAAGAACCCTCGACACCAGAACCATGGAGCATGATATGAAATACAGGACCACCAACTGTTGCACAAGCAGCAGGAGAAGAAAGATATATCTTAGATGAACGAACATTGTTGTTCATAGCCAATGGAGGCATGGGAGGACAGAGACATGCATACCAACAAAGAGGAGCTCAAGGAGCACCTCAACAACCCAAGGGACCCTACTATAAGTGTGGTGGAGACCATTGGCTGAGAGACTGTCCTCATGATGAAATCATTAGAGTCAACCTATATTGCACTGAGTGTGCAGTTACTCATTTGATTCTTGATTGCCCTAATAACCCGAGAAAAGGAGCAAAAACCACCTTGAACATGCTAGAAACAGTACCTTCAAGTGGAGGGTCGGAAAATGAAACAAGCATACCTATTCAGGCAGTAACACAAGCCCAAGCTCAAAGAATGACAAACCAACCCATAGTTGAAGAGCCAAAAACCGATGCCCAAAGTTCAGAAACGAAAGATCAGAGAAGCACTTGGAAAGCTAGAAAGGTGCGTATGAAAGCCACGAAAGAACGAGAGCAAGCAGCTATATCCGAGGAGTTGAAACATACAAAGGATAGATTAGAGCGGTTAGAGGACCTAGCTAGCTTAAGCTCACACACCACGGCAACCATAGCACCCAAGGAAATAGCAGAGCCCAAAAGTGCAGGATCAGGAGGATCTTTACTGGCTGACAAGGTAAATGAGCAGTTGGATGTGCTTCTAAAAGCTTATGAAGCTAAACTCAGAAAGAACCAGACCCAGGAGCAAAGGTGGATGACTTATCCATATGCAGAAATAGAAAAACAGAGGTTGGAAATGTGTAAAAAGATGATCGAAACAACTCAATCATTGATGGAAGACCCGCTGGGTAAACCTGCAAATTAGCATGAGGCACCAGCTCCAACCCCTATCCAACCAACTTTAGAGAAACATGTAGAAACAAAGGAAAGACTCAATAATGCCTATGAGTCCAGAGGAGGGCCTATCATAGTGCCAAATACAACAGCTGAGGCAAGTGACGGGTTCCAGCCTAAAACATTGGCAGAAATGGGTAAGGACTGTAACGGTCTAGACGATCTGTGGAAGTAGATCCATGAAGCCAACGAAGCTAATAGGATGAGTAACCACATGAATAGCACGAGAAAAGAAAATAATGTAACCTTACCTCCTATTGAAGAATTTGAGGCAAGGTCACAAGTGAACTTTGAGATACATTCACAAGGGGGAGACCAATGATCAATTAGTTCGGGGCACAGCCAACCAGACTCGCTGAGAGCGTTACCCTCTTACCTAGGAGAGTATGAAGCCAAGTCGGAAGTGAGAGCAATCCCATCTCAAAGACTTTCTTCTAACAAAGTGATGGATTCACAAGGATTGATTGAGTTATTGTCCACACCTGTGGCATGCACAATCACATTAGCAGAACTCCTAAGGTTACGACCAAACATGTGGACCACAGTAGGTAAATGCCTAGAAAAATTTGGAGTAAAAGACCTCACCTTGAGGATATAGGAAGGGATCAGAGAGTTGGACAGGCCTCAATTAAACACTAGGCCAGTACCATTAAACAAGGTTGGAGAGTATTGCGAGGGAGAAGATGGAAACACCACGCTACCAGTAGAATTCCAAGGAGTAGTGTCCAAAGCTATTCTTGATAGTGGAGCGGGAGTTGCTATTTCCACCAAGGAAATCTGGAAAAAATGGGAAAGACCAGCTTTGAGGGCTATCAGAATGAAATTGCAATTGGCAGATGGGTTCATGGAGAAGCCTCTAGGACTCTTAGAAAAAGTGATTGTCACTTCGTGCGGAATCTAGTATGAGCATACCTTTGCGATAGTCGATTTCGACAAAAAGAACAATTACGAGATCATCTTGGGAAGACCATTCATGCGACAATTGAAGATGGTCCAAGATTGGGGTTACGACCACATATACCTCAGACATGGTGAGACAACAACTAAAATAAACCTGAAAGACCATAGTTACAAAGATTTGAACCAAACACCTGTGGAAGAGTTTGATTCAGCTACAGTAGCAGGATCGGAACTCCCAGCATGGTTAGGGCAACAGAAAGAGCTATGGATGTGCGGAGCTTCACATTGTGGAAGCTTAAGAAGAGAGGAATGCGTCTTAGAGAGAGCAATTGAGGACAAGGAGTATATTTCGGAACCTTTTCTTGAAGATGCCTTGGAACCTCTAGAATGGGAACACATACTAGCAACATTGGATGTCTGTACCATTACAGATAGTCCAACTATAAAATTTTGTGATAAAGATGGCTATGATGTGCTACCGTACTACATGGTAAGAATTATACCAGGAGAAGATGAGACGATAGAACCACCAGAACAAGAAGAGTTTTATAACTCCTCTGAACATCTGGAAGTAAATGATGATGTAGATAATGAGTGTTCAGACACCTCAAGTGAGCGTGGAAGGGAAACCAAGAATATCAAGTTTTATGATTTTGCTAATCAACACCCTAGACGCCGGGAACGCTATAGGAGGAAATGAGCAGGAAACAAAGCGAGAGAGAACCTGATGCCCAGGATAAAAGGTAAAACTCACTATTTGATGCTTGTAAAAGCAGAGGATTGTGTAAAAGATCACATATCAGGAAGATTCTCAAAAGATCGAAAGGAAAGAACGCGAGAGGAAATATAACAGGAACGAAAAGCTAAAACAGAAACAAAATCACAAAAATCTCAAAAATCAAAAAAAGAAACAACAAGAGACCAAGAGTGGACCAAACTGGAGCATAAACAGAAATACCAAGAACTGAAGGGTGAAAGCATGTTAACGTGTCATGCTTTTTCATGTCCCGGACAATGCTAACTAGCACAATTTTGACATATGCTAACTAGTACAATAACATGAGCTACATCTCCAAGATCTATGACGTATGATATATCAGTAGAAAGCTCTTGAAACAAGGAATCCAAATGTACAAATTCCGAAAATTTTTGATATTATTTGTAAAAATTTTACCGGTCGCCCAACTTTTCTAAGATGTGCTAACCTGAAAATGCTAACTAGCACAAAAAGCGCGACAGGTTAACATGCTTTCACCCTGAAACGGTCTTTACGTGAGATATGGACTACTGATGGTAAATGGGAGTCAGAAAAGGGAAACATGAATGTACCATCACACTATCGGAAATTTATCATCCAAGATAGAAAAATCATCATGACACCACCAGTCAGGAAAAGAACCAACCAAGAATCTTACGATGGGCCAAAAAATGCAAAAAAGATAGACCTTGCAGAACCAGGTGAAAAGCCTCAGCCGGTCTATATAGCAAACGATTTAGAGCCTGAAAAAGAAGAACGGCTAACACAACTTCTCAAGAAGTATAAAGATGTGTTTGCATGGTCCTATAAATACCTCAAAGAAGTTGATCCATCGATATGCCAACATACAATTCCTTTGAAATTAGATGCAAAACCTAGCAAACAACGTCCCTATACATATAATGCCACATTTGCTAAACGAATTTAAGAAGAGATTGATAAACTGATGGAAGCTGAATTCATCTATGAAATCGAACGTACAGATTGGGTGTCACCCATTGTGGTAGTTCCCAAAAAGAATGGAAAACTGCGAGTGTGTGTAAACCTCAAAAAGGTAAATGCAGCCACCATAAGGGATAATTATCCCTTGCCAATCACAGAACCTGTACTTGAGCGACAGGCCGGGAAACGGGCTTATTCCTTTCTGGATGGGTTTTCAGGATACAACCAACTCGAATAGCAAGGGAGGACCAACACAAAACAGCGTTTGCCACAGAATGGGAAATTTATGCGTATCGAGTTATGCCTTTTGGCTTAACTAATGTCCCACCTACCTTCCAAAGGTTAATGATGCACGCATTCAAGGAATACCTAAGAATATTCTTAGAAATTTACATGGATGATCTATGTGTACACTCTCTTCTACGAGAGGAGCGTATTGACCATTTGCAAAAGGTCTTTGAAAAATGCAGGACATATCGAAGTTGTCTTAACCCGAAAAAGTGTATATTCATGGTTAAGCAAGGCCGCATCTTAGGACACATTGTCTCAAGAAATGGCATAACAACTGACCTAGACAAAGTCAAAGTCATTGTAGACCTACCCAGGCCTACTAATGCGAAACAAGTGCAATCCTTCATGGGACACTGCGGATATTATCGAAGATTCATATACATGTATGCGGTTATCGCACAACCTCTGTATCGTTTGGTAGTCAATTTTGATTGGACCGAGGAGTGTGAAACTTCATTCCAAAAGCTGAAGGAAAACCTTATATCAGCATATGTACTGAAGGCACCAGATTGGGAAAAGATATTCCATGTTCACATTGATGCTTCTGCATATGCCATTGGAAGTATTCTTGCTCAACCTGGAGACGGAACAATGGATTTTCCAGTTTGTTATGCAAGACGACAGTTAAACAATGCGAAAAAGAACTACACAACCACTGAACGAGAAGGGTTAGGAATGATTTATGTTGTAAAGAAATTTCGGCATTATCTCTCGCAAAAAAAATTGTGTTCTTCACAGATCATCAAGCTCTTTTGTATCTGGTAAATAAACCATGCAATATAGGGAGAATTGTACGTTGATTTATTATATTGCTAGAGTTTGATTTCACAGTGGTGGTCAAAAAGGGTAAAAACCATCTACGAGCGGATCATCTTTCAAGGATACACAACGGGGAAGCCCCTGAAGGAGTCGATGATGACATACCAGATGCTTATCTTTTCAATATTGAAATGGTACCCAAATGGTCTCAGGAAATTGTTAGCATTCTTTCCTTTGGAAGTGGGTTTGATAATATGGAATACAGATCCAAACAACAAACAATTCGACAAACAAAAAACTTCCTGTTGTTGATAGAGCAGGACGGCTGTATCATCTAGGATCGGACCAAATCCTACGATTATGTATAAATCCGGAAGAATTCGAGTGTTACCTTGAAGAAGCACATGTCTAAGATTGTGCATTTCATTGTTCAACAGTGAAAACATACCAAAGACTGAAACAGTTAGGGGTTTATTGGCCTACTATGTATGCGGACACACATTCTTATGTTACCAATTGTACTATATGTAGTGCCAAATGACCAGTGGATCACGCGACATTGTTTCAGGTAAACATTGCACCTGCATGGAGTCAATATATCATTGATTTCTTAACCCCACCACGACGTTCCCTGAGAACATCACAAGAGCACGGAAAAAAGCTATAGAGCTGGAAGCTCGTGACTTTCAGTTAATTGGGAACCAACTCTATAAGTGAGGAAAGGACAAACAACTTAGAATCTGTGCAAGTGAAAGAGAATACCTGCTGATTCTAGAACATGCTTATAGCGGAATAAGTGGAGGCCATTTTTCGAGCGATAAGACGGCAAAAATTTTATTAACCGTAGGAATTTGGTGGCCTACATTGCACATGGATGCTGAAGAGTTTGTAAAGCGTTGTGACGTGTGTCAACGCACCAAGGTGCCAATAAAAAGAGATGAAATGCCACTACGGCCAATGATGGGAGCAAGAGCATTTGCAAAATGGGGCATTGATTTTGTGGGACCTATCTCACCCCCTGCATATCACACCCATACCCAATATATCATTGTGACTACGGACTATCTCACAAAATGGGTCGAAGCCAAGGCAACACAAAAAGCAAATGCACTCACCACTGCACAATTTTTGTATGAGAATGTTTTTGTACATTACGGGTTACCAATAAAAATTGTCAGTGATCGTGGGACACATTTTCTCAATGAAGTCATTGAATATCTGCTAGAGGAATTCATGGTCATACATAGGAAATCTGCTCCATACCATCCACAGGCCAATGGACAAGCTGAGGCCACAAATAAAACACTATGCACGGTTCTCACTAAAATAGTGTCAGAGTCAAGAACAGATTGGGATCAACAGCTACACTCAATACTATGGGCATACAGGGTAGCTTACAGAACATCGATAGGAACAACACCATACAACACGGTGTTTGGCCTAAATGCTATACTACCCATAGAGTTTTTAATTCCAACTCTACGAGTAGCAAAACACTTAGAATGGACAGGACATGAGCTCTCTTCAAGAATAGATGATCTTGAAAAGCTAGACGAACTACGCTTGAGAGCTGTAGCTTCAATCTATTCTAAAAAGAGAAGACAAAAAGAATTTTTTGACAAACATGTGCGCACTAAAGAGTTCAAAACGGGTGATTATGTACTTGTTTATACTTTGAAGCAACATGCCAAGAAACTTAAAAAGTGAGGGATGGGACCATTTGTGATTAGCGATCTATCACAAAGTGGAGCTGTCAAGCTTGCTACATTAGCAGGTGAAGAAATGTCAAACTGGATTAGTGGATGTCGACTAAAGAAATATCATCTACCACTCACAAAGGAGATGCTCGAACAAATCCATCAAGAAAAACAACGGCTGAAGGAAAAACAAAGAGTACGAGAGGAAGCTCAAGCAGAAGCACAAGAACGCATAGCAAAAAGAAGACTTCTGCGAAAACAACAACAAAGTGGAGCACCATTGCGAATCAATGCCATTCGACTGACGAAGTTGGATGAAGACACTTTGGAGCCAATAATTGCAGTCAAAGTGGGCAGCAATCAAGTTGAATCGATAACATTGCTTGATTCGGGAGCTCAAGAAAATTTGATCTCTTACGGATTATACCAACAGCTCAAATCCATAGGGCAACTTCATCCTACTCCTCAAGTGCTCGAAAGTAGCACATCACACCCGTTGAAAACATTGGGATGGACTATATTGCATATACAGATACATCAATATATTTACCCACACAACTTCTATGTGGTGGAGGATGAAAGCACACAACACCCAATGATGTTGGGACAACCGTGGCAAAAAGAGTACAATGTGTAGATAGATTGGAATGCAAAGGCAGTCAAAATTCAGCATGCACATGAATGTTGGAATTAGGGTTGCAGAGAAACACACACAGCTTGGAGAAGACGAAGGAAGCTCAAGGCACACGATAGATAGTATGTTACTTAGTGTGCAATGGAAAGATAGGTAGCCCTAGAGTGATGGGCGTATATACAATGCACGGGGGAAAAAACCTCCTAAAGAGGGAAAAAATGCCCCGGCGGTCCTAGTGTGTTCACACACATCACTACCACATGTATATGGTAACAAATCCCCCCTGGAGTGATGCGGTGAACGAGAGCTGGCACATGAGTAAAGGGAAGTGCCATGCCCTGAGGACAGGATCAGTCCACAAAGGGGAGTAAGCCCAAAGCTTTGCGGAAAGCTTCAAGTTTCTCACGAGACAATGCCTTTGTGAAAAGATCTGCAAGGTTGTCCTGTGTTGGCACATAAGCCAAGCTGATCTCTCGTGCTGAGAGCCTCTCCCTGACATAGTGGTAATGCACCTCAATGTGCTTTGTGCGAGCATGAAAAACTGGGTTCCTCGCAACTGCCAATGCGCTCTGACTGTGAGTGTAGATAGTGTTGGCAGTGTCCTGTCCAACATCCAAGTCAGCCATAAGGCGTCTGAGCCATACACACTCAACCGTAGCTGTGAAGACTGCCTTGTACTCAGCCTGACAACTCGAAGTGGCCACAGTAGGTTTCTTCTTGCTCAACCATGATATACATGAACTGCCAAGCATGAAACAAAAACCACTTGTGGACACTCGCGTGTCAAAACAACCAGCCCAATCTGAGTCCGAAAAAGCATGTAAGTCTGGCGGCAATGATCCCCCCTTGGGATAAAACAAGCCAAGATGTAAAGTGCCACTAAGGTAGCGGAAAATCCTCTTGACAGCCTGCCAATGCTTAGACCCTGGGCTATGCATAAATCTGCTGACCTGCGAGACTGCAAACTGAATATCTGGCCTCGTGTTGCATACATAAATGAGGCAGCCAACAGTAGTTTGGTAAAGAGTGACATCAGCAGGATCGCCAGCATCATGTAGACTCAACTTCAAACCTGTTTCCATGGGAGTGGCAATAGGTTTGCAATCCTCAAGTCCAAACTTACATAGCAATGTCTCTATGTAACTTTTCTGACACAAGGCAATACCACCATCACACTGCTTAAACTGTATACCCAAGTAATGATGCAACAGCCCCAAATCTTTCATCTTGAAAGTAGCATTCAAATCAGCCTTAAATTCAGCAATATGTCTCTCATTTGGTCCAGTGATCAGCAAATCATCAACATAAAGAACCACAATGAGAAATACATCATCCTCACGCTTTACATACAATGTGCTTTCTGTTGGACTGTTATGAAAGCCTCGTTTAACCAAATGAGTGTCAGCTTTCTCATACCAAGCACGAGGAGATTTCTTCAACCCATACAAAGCCTTCTTACATTTGCACACTTTGTCCTCTTGTCCTTTTATGACAAAACCGCGAGGCTGCGTTACATAAACTTCCTCAAATATGTCACCATTCAAGAAAGCAGTAACAATGTCTGATGGATGTACATCCCAACCAAATTGAGCTGCCAATGCACATAGAAAATGCACAGTAGTCATACGACAAGTGGGAGCAAAAGTCTCTTCATAATCTATGCCTTTTTGTTGTGCATAACCCTTTGCAACAAGTCGAGCCTTATGGCGATCGATCTCACCATCCGGCTTGCGTTTCAACTTGTAAACCCACTTCGTACCAATGGCCTTTTTGCCAGGAGGCAAATCACATAAAGTCCATGTGTCATTCTCTATAAGTGCATCATATTCTGATTTCATGGTAGCAATCCAATTTTTTGAATTCTGTGCTTCATCAAAAGACAGAGGCTCCTCAACATCATGTAAACTAGACACAGCCAAAGCATAACAATCTGATGCATAAGATGCATGGCGAGAGCCTGAACGAGTACGACTAGATAAAGGTGCATCCAATTTACTGTCACGCAAAGTGTACACCAGCCATTTTGGCATACCTCTAGCCTGCTCATTTTCAGCCCTTTCCTCATCAAGTACATCATGTACATCTGCATCAGTAATAGGCTGTTCTAAAACATTTTACGAAACCCCCATAGGCTGTACATTTGCCTCATTGGAACTTACATTCATATTTCCACCACTGAAAAGAGGCAACAAAGTGTCATAAATGTCCTGTGAGCTTACATTACTGTCTCTAGTACATGACAGCAAGGGCTGAACAGAATCTTCCACAAACACTACATCCCGTGAAACCAGAATACGTTTTGTTTGCGGATGATACAACCTGTAACCTTTGCTTTCAGCACTATAACCAACAAAAATACATTTGACAGCCTTATCATCCAATTTTCTGCGCTGCACTTGTGGCACCAAAGAATATGCCAAACAGCCAAAAACACGCATGTGCTCAATAGAAGGCTTTCTATCATGCCATGCTTCATATGGAGTAATAGACTGCAAAGCTTTCGTAGGACACCTGTTAAGTACATAAGTGGCACACATGATGGCCTCAAGCCAAAAAGAATGCGGCAAAGCTTGACTTTTGACCATACATCGTGCCATTTCCGTTAGTGACCTGTTTTTCCTCTCAGCAACACCATTTTGTTGAGGTGTATAAGGCACTGTACATTGGTGTTTTATCCCACAACTAGCCAGAAATGCATTAAATTCATGAGACATATACTCCCCCCCTCGATCGGAATGGAGGGTGCCCATAGTACATTTTGAGACATTTTCAGCCATAGCCAAAAAAAATTTGAAGCACATAAAAACTTCGGACTTCGCTTTAAGCGGAAATACCCATGCATGCCTGGAGTAATCATCAATGAAAGTCACGAAGTACAGGTAATTGCCCAAGGACGGAGTTTGCATGGGCCCACAAACATCACTATGCACAAGCTTCAACCTGCATGTGGCCCTAACTGAACCATCCTTTGGAAACTTAGAACGCTGCATTTTACCCAGAATACAGCCTTCACAAACATGTCTGACAGGTGCTTCAAGAGGCGGCAAAGAAGCAACCATATCAGATTTCTGCAAACGCAGCAAACTGACAAAATTCAGATGACTAAAACGTGCATGCCAAAGTTTTGCATTTGAAATAGCCCTTGAATCTGCAACAGCATTTGCAAAATTTTGTCCACACTTGTCATACAAAGTGAGCTTATACAGCCCACGGCACAAAAGCCCAGATGCAACAATTTCATCACCAAAACTGAGATCATGAACTGTACATCTGTCATCCACAAATTTGACTACAAGTCCAAGTCTAGCAAGTGCGGATACAGACAAGAGATTCTTCTTGATCCCAGGTATATAAAGTGCATCAACAAGTGTGAAGGAACTACCATTAGCAGCAGTGAGCACAATCTTTCCAACTCCCTGAACTGGATAAGAGGCGTTGTTGGCACAAGTGACTGAATTCCTATGAGGGACAGACTCGAGAGAGGTAAACAATTCACGATGTGAGGTAATGTGCTTTGTAGCACCACTGTCGAAATACCACACATGTGAATCTGCAGCAACTGACAAGCATGCATCATGGACAGCAGGATTGTAAGTGCACTCTGCGCTAAAAGCCCATTCTGCATCAACATCAGCATCACAATCTCCTTTCACAGAAGACTCAACAATGGCTGCATTTGTAGTGGAACCAGCATTTGCAGTGGAACCACCCTCTTTCTTCTTAGCCTCTTTGGCCTTCAACTTAGGACACGACTTGATCAAGTGGTCATTGGCTTTACAATAATGGCAACGCATCTTCTTTTTGCCCTTATCACCAGAATTGCCAGACGAAGTGCTGCCACCAGAAGCATTAGGAACAGAATTTTTGCCACTCGCAGCAGAACCATAAGAAGTGGCTGCATTACTGTTACCACCCTTTCTTTGAGAAGCAATAAAAGCCTGTTCAACTGCACGCTGCCTAGTCCTGTTTTTTCTAGAAAGTGACTCTTGCAACAGCAATGTGCATAATGCATCAAACTTGACAACTTCAGGATTTCCTTGGGTCATGAGTCTCCAAGTACTAGCAAAAGTCTGGTAGGAATCTGGTAAGGCATCAAGAACAGTCTGCACAAGGGAACTGTCCAAAATGACTTCACCTGCAGAAATGAGTTGCTCATTGTTATCCTTGACACTAGCAAGGAAAGTGTCCATATCATCTTCCTCATGCATAATCTTCGACTCTAGTTCTTTACGCAGCAAAGCAATTTTAGCCTCATTGCGGCTTGCATAAAGACCTGCTAGAATATCCCAAGCCTGTTTTGCAGATTTTGTTGAACGGATGTGAGGAATAATGGTGCGCTTCACAGACAACGCAATCAATGCATGAGCCTGCGCATCATTAACATCCCAACGAGCTTGTTCTGCCGTAGGCAAAACAACTCTAACAGCTGCAATCCTTGCAGCAAGACCTGCAACATCCTCAATATCGCCTACATCTTCAGAACCAGGACGTACAGCAATGCCCTGCACAATGTTCCAGACACCTTTTGACACAAGAACATGTTGCATCATATAAGCCCACATAGGGTAGTTGTCCGCATCCAACTTGTCCTCAGCAGCAAACATCTTGAACACATCTGTGTTGTTGTTGTCAGCCATGGTAAATGTTGCACCTGATGTGAAAACTGCCCGAAAATTGGAGAAATGGAGCGGGAACAACTTGTGCTATATAGCACAAACCGTAGAAGACTATAAGGCACCTGTTATGCAGAAAGCGGCATTGGCAGAAAATCTGTACAAAATGACGAAATAGCCTGTGCAGTACTGCCCGTAGTGGAAACGGAGGCCGAAATGAGCCCAAATCAAAATTCCGAGCAGACCAAGCTCTTCGAGCTTACCCAAAATATTTGTCGACCTGCGAACGCTCGCCAAAGCTCACTGAAATCGAAGAAAGTGAGTAGGCGTGTGCTGGAGCAGCTGGCGACTAAGCCCGGGAGGATGTGACCTGCTCTGATACCAATTGTTGGAATTAGGGTTGCAGAGAAACACACACAGCTTGGAGAAGATGAAGGAAGCTCAAGGCACACGATAGATAGTATGTTACTTAGTGTGCAATGGAAAGATAGGTAGCCCTAGAGTGATGGGCGTATATACAATGCACGGGGGAAAAAACCTCCTAAAGAGGGAAAAAATGCCCCGGCGGTCCTAGTGTGTTCACACACATTACTACCACATGCATATGGTAACAATGAACAACAGGTGATAGACTTTGTTCAGCCATACTGGAATAATCAGCTGTCTGCAAGCCATGCAATCACTGGAAAAAGAGCCAAAAAAGCAAGAATTCCGTCAAAGAACAATATGATACCTGAGACCAACCGACAGGTAAAAGCCAGCCATGCTAATTACAGATATACGAAGTCACCGGCCGCAATGCAAAGATCTAGGTTACCAAAACAAGGGAAACAAGTATGGACGCGGAAGGATAGAAATGACATGGCAGACAAACAACAATGTAACCAAAGAATTCAACCGAAGCAGATAGTTCAACCAAAAACCAAGGGAATAAAACAAATATGGATCCCAAAGAAAATTCTCAGCAATAACTCAAATGTCACTAGCATTTGGATACCCAAACAAAAGCACAAGAAACTCCCTTCAGTACAAGCAACAGCAGAAGGCAGACAGCTACATTTGAAAAAGGACAGCCGACTTATGTGAATGCCAATCAACAACAAACCAGTGGCAACCAAGGAAGTACCAAAACATATACAAAAACCGGCAGAAACAAATACCAATGTAAAGCAAAGAATTTACGGCCCACCGCCATTCCGGCCAAGCCAATCCTCTCCATAGAAACAGCTACGGCTATATCAACAGTGTCGGCAAAGCAATTTCCTTTTGCAAAAAATACAATTAAACAGAGAGCAATAGAGCTACAGTTGTTACTTGCAAAGAAAACAGGAAACCTCGACGGCGAATGCCAATAAGCATCTTGCTTATTCCCTTCTCTTGCACAACATTAATTTTTCCATGCATTGACAGAGTATGCATAAAATAGGGCCACATTAATCGGCCAAGCATTAGCACAACTTTTTTAACCTATTCACGGCACATACTCCGAGGCGATACCTTGTTGTCCGGGAGGACTCCGACTAGGAGGGGGGGAGGCATTCTCAAATGCGGAACCAATAGCAGAAAGAGCAAAAAAGGGCATGATTTTTGACTGTGTTAAGGGTTGTTGTTTGATTGTGAAATTTTCTAGACTAACCCAAGTATAGATGCCCTTATGGTATATGGGGCAAAACGCCAAATCAAGCCCCTAGGTGTGTGTATATAAGTAGAAATAGCCATTTTTCGGGCCATAAAAATTGCATGTGAGTGTATATAATGTTTTGTGGTGATGTTTGTGATTTATTATGACTTTTGGCGATTTTTCGGGTTTGATTTGCTATTTTCCTTTTAATTTTGCTAATTCTCGGCAGAAAAACTTTAAAAATACAAAAAGCAGGTGAAAAACAATCGTAATGAAAAACAAAAAATATGGGGATGATCAATGACTATAAGACAATCTATGGTACAGTGGGGGTGCAATTATGAGACTGGAGCGGAAAGCGTGTTTTGGCCAGCTTTTGACCGAAACGCCAAATTTCTGGTAAACAAAGCAAATGGAGTCCAAATCAAGAAATTTTTGAGTCTAAACCGCATCTCGCAAGAAGATAGGAGCACATGTCAAATTTCATGAAAAGTGGTTCAGGGACCTCCATTATAAGAAATTTTCACCTCATTTTTAGCTCATTCTCACTATTGACTTTGTGGAGAGAGCTTCTGCCACCTAGAGCGGACGGACCTTCCAACAGCTTCTACGATGCGCACGACTACCCGACGAGCTCGAGACATGAGAGGTAGGCTCACCACCCTGAGCTTTTCGCGCATGTTTGTCGTTTTGTCGCGATAGCTAGTGTAGGGTTCACACACAAAGCGGGCGGCAGAGACCTACAAATAGGGACAACGACCTAATGGCTAACCCAAAAGCAACAAGACTTCATCGGAAACTTACCCTAGCCTAGGAGACCAGTCCTGGATGTCCAAAGGCAGTAGAAAACCATCGGGAAAAACCCTAATTCCTAGAATCTCGCAAAAGGCCACCAAATGGGAAATCGGCGAAAAGGCAACCAAATGCTACCAAATTTCATGGGTAGGAGCATCTCGACATGCTCGATAAGTCTATGTGACCCGCATGACCAAAAAGTGACCTGAAGAGGCACTAAACTTCAGAAACGGCATCAGACACACAAAGCGTCAAATTGCTCTTGCGGCCAAACCGCAAGCCCGTTTGCCACCAAACTTCACGAGCGGCTTTCTTAGACCATCTACAACTGAGTCCTATGGTAGTAGACCACCACAAATCATCGAAGGTATGTAAATGCAACCACGGGTTCTTCTAGAGCGACAAATTGCCAAATGAAGCTCCGATGAAGCCAAAGTCGACAAAAACCATACGGCAAGGATCCCCAAGGGATCCGGAAGCTATGGAGACCAACGTCAAGAAATTTCATCGCCAAAAAGTACTCCAAAAGTCAAAAAATGGCTCGGAGACTCTGAAGTCCACACAGGGAGTTATTGTCTATCCATTTGACTTTTTTGTTGAAATTAGGCTTGAAAGGGACTCAGGGGGACCAAGGGCAGGCACTAGGAGCACAAACCATGAAAAAATCATCAGGAGACATCCTACGCGTAGGATGTCTCATGGTCATTTCTGGGCATGGACTCCAACATTTTTCATCATACACATTTTGTGAATGACCTTTACATGCTATCCACCAAGTCTCATCACCATTGGACCAAAATTGACCTCATATGCATGAAAAAACGCAAAGTTAGGACATAGAGGCAATAATGGGCCATAGACCTACCAAATCATGTCCAAATCACATGAAACTTGCACAACACATTCACAAGCACCTCACCAACCAATCTGTGTGGTTATAAGCAAAAATTGGTGAAGTAGACATCCTACGCGTAGGATGTCTATTTGACTTTTTTGGCCTGCAGAGGATGGTTGTTCATTCCAGATCCAATCACCTCATCATCAAGAGCTCATATATCAAGTTTGAAGCCATTCTAATTATTTTTGACCCCCAACACCTTCAAGATACACTTTTGGAGCCCAAAAACACCACACAAGCTCTTACAAGCATCAATCCTTGTCCAAATCCAAATCCAAGAATATAGCCATGTTCCATAGTCCAAGGAATACCCACAAAACAAATCTCATGTCATTTTGATGCAAAAGACATCCTACACGTAGGATGTCTCTAGCATAATTTAGTCCTTCTGTGCAAAAAGTGACATCATGGGAGCCAATACCATGGTGCAATGAGCCCATATACCAATTCTCAACCCATTTGGACATCAATTGCTACCTACTATGGACTTTCTACCCAATTTGTGACCTAAAGCCTGAATCAGCCAAAAAATCCACTTTTTGATATCCAAATCCATATCCAGGAATATAGCCATGTTCCATGAGCCATGCACTACCAACATGTCAAGTATCCACCCATTTTGATGAAAAAGACATCCTACGCGTAGGATGTCTAAATGGAAAATTTTGGCCAGATTTGCACTATGAGCACATGCACAGCTTCACAAGTTCCTTTTAAGCTTTATTTCAATTTTCAAGTCATTTGGATAGTTAAAACTCAGTTTCTCAGCTAATATGGAAAAAACGCTAACTTCGGACTACTGAGTGCAACAGGATCTATGGCAGCCGCTAAGTCACCGGAAAAGAAGAAAAGAATGACCATCAAGGATTACCTAGAAGAAGTGGATCCCTTCGTCATACTAGAAGGAACACTAAAGCCCACCAGCACGTGGATCCAAGAAGATCTGTTAGAGTCCAACGACCTAAATATCTACCAAGGAGTATTCAAAGGCATTGAAGGCAATGTGATTGAGCTACCAATGCTGCCACGAGAACTCAATGAGTTCGTAAGAAGCAAGATGGCCGGGTACTTGGAGAAGATTGATCTCCACAACTACTTTGAATCAGTGCCGGTAGGGGTGGACATAAAGAGAGTCTGGGAGTTTGTGACAACCATCAAAGAAGATGGAGTTGCCAAAGTAATAGATCTACAAGGCAGACCAGAAATAGAAATAATCATCACTGAGCAGGTTGTAGCAGATGCACTAGACCTCTCCAACAAGGGGGATAGTGTAACGAGAAGAAGGGATGAGGTTAAGGTGTACAATGAGAAGAAGGGAAATTACACCTTTGAAGATATTTCTAACCCAAGAGTGGCAATCATGAGACAATTGTACAACCAATACTTCCACATGTGTACTAAGAGGCCACAGAAGTACAGAATGCCACCAGGTGCAATTGCCACGACATTCACTTGGGCAATGATGAAAGGCACCCCAAACATAATCAATTATGCATCGTATATACATGACAACCTAGTAAAGATGGGTAACAAGAATCCAACATATATTGTGCCAGGAGAACTAATCACAAAGGTGATTTATGGGGCATTGCACGCAAAACGAAGATGGCTTGAACCCCCGTCTCAGAACGACTGGCTGAGGCTAAAAGAAGACAAAGAAGACGAGCCCCAAAGAGCACCAAGGGTTGCCACAGAAAAGACGGCTAGAGCCGGTCCTAGAAGAGCAGCCAGAGTAGAAGAAGGGGAAGAAAGAGTTTGCCCAAGTGCTGATGAAAGAAAAAAATTCACAAAAAGCGACAAGATTAGAGAGGCCGATGGAGAGCTTCAGAGTAGAGAGAGCCCTTAAAGGTGACTTAAGTGAACTCTGGAAGCCTTCTCTAGAAGCTATGTCGGGATCATCCCGAAGAGTGCAAAGGGAGAGGTTTGAGGATTATATCAAGAATTTTGAGATTCTTGATGCCGCATCAGAGAATATACCGCATGTCCCTTTCACAGAGGAGGAAGTGGAGCAAATATGGCAGAAACTGCTAGATGAGCAAGAGAGCCAAGAGAGAGAAAGAAAAACTAAAGCATACAGAGATTTAAAGCGCAAGCCTACATCTCTACTGGCCAGTCCTAAACCCAGCCCACAGCCCTCACCACCGTCCTCACCACCTCCTAGTAGCCCTCCACAAGAAGATAAAGAGGCTGAAGACAAACCAGAAGAACGGGAAGAGGCCAAGCAAGAGTAGAGCCAGGAGCTGGAGCCAAAGGAAGAGGCTAAGCCTCAAAGTGAGCAACAAGAGTCAGATGATTCTTATCACACATTTTTGGACCTGCTAGTTGCAGGATACATGAAGGAAGAAGTTGCCACAGTCGCATTCAACTTGGCAAGAACAGGGCCTAAGGAACAAATGCAAGGCATCAGGCTAGTGGAACTAAAAGAAATTGCCACAGATACAGTGGATCTGCACCCGCCCTCCAACGATTGGGATGTGGTGATGACGAAGCTAACCGAGTTGAGAGCGCAGTCCATGGCTTCAGAAAGTGAGATGGCAGTTCTCAAGGCCATGGAAATAAAGATAAAGCTAGAAGTAGATTCTCTATGAGGACAAAGCCAAAGGCAGAAAGAGAGAGAGACTGAGCTACAAGCCAGCCTAGCAAGGTCACTGCAAAGATGCCAGGCATTGGAGGAAGAAAATCAAGCAACAGCAAAAAGAATGCAAGGAGTTGAAGAAGAATGTCAGCAGCTCAGCAAATCACTGCTAGATGCCGAGAGGGAAAGAGATAACCTGACCCTACAGCTGGTGGAAGAGTCTAAAGAAGTTGAAGCCATGAGAAACGCCAAGGAAAAGGCGGAGATAGATCAAGAAGCTAGCCAGGATGAGGTCCTTGAGCTCAAGGACCAACTCAAAGTGAAAGATTAGACCATCCAGAGGCTGCGAATATCCCCTGCCAGAGTCAGAGCTACTAGCTCGACTCACATCACTACCATTAGGAAAAGTTTGGACTCAAAAATGGGCCTTGTAAGAATTGTTGATGTGGCATAGCTTTCAAAAAGTGGGGATCGGTAAATTTTTTGCAAATAAGATCCAAACTTGTCGGAGGTTGGATATTTAGAATCTACTCTTCAAATGCTATCAATTGATATATAGCATGCATGTATCATACATTGCCTTCATGTAGATCTAGAAAAAGGTGATTTTAGATTACCGTAACGATAACAAAACCTGGCTAATTGAAAAAAAATGGCATAACTTTCATAGAAGTCATCCAAACTTTTCGGACCTTGGATCTTTAGAATCCATTTTTGAAGAACTTTCCAATGATAGGTCATATCATGGTGTTCTAAGAAATATTTAGAGGGTCTACCGGGTTGCTTTTTTTTTTGTACAACTTTGATGATGTGGCACTCTTAAAAGGCCCAAAAATGAGTTCAAAATTTTCCTAATGAGAAAGTCAACTCTATGAAGAACAGATGCAAGAACTTCAGAAGGAGATGACTCTAGAGAAAAAGCAAAGATTGATGATGGCAGAAGGGTCTATCGTCATGAAAACAAGAATGGAAGAAGGTCAAAAAGCCTTGCAAGAGGAAGTAGAAAGTATGAAAAGAAAGCTCGAGGAGGCGGAGAGAATAAACACCGGATTAAATGACCTCCTCGTGAATATGGGAGAAGCAGCTGAATCAGAAAAGCAAACACTACTAAAGCAGATTGAGGAGTTGTGAGGACAGCAAGCAGGAGAGCAAGAGGGCACAGGGACAGCAGCCAATGAGGGCATCGATTTAGAGAATGTGGCAGATCTGGTGGACATGCCTATGCAAGAGGAAATCTTAGAAGGATCCTCTCAAGAGCCACAGGATCTAACACAAGAAGAGGAAGAAAGTTGTGTAAAGAAATAGAGGTGGAGATCAGAGAGACAACAAAGGAAGCCTTGGAGTGGGAGCAGAGGGTTTTCAAGGCTATGACCATTTAGAAGATCGACGCCAGCAACCTCAGGCGCGAATGGATTGAACCCTCTCTCCCATATCCATTGCTGAAATATGAAGCAGCCACCATCAACAAGCGGATAAGAGAAGAGCCGACCGTACCACTTTACAACGCAGATACCTCACAACCAGAAGGGGTCAAGCTAATTGTTGACTCTCATCCAAAATGGAGGAAGGCCTGGCTCACAAAGTACCCACAATACCTCATCCACTTGGTAGAGGCACCGAAAAACATCAGAGACAACCTCAGATTTTGTCCTCTACCAAGGATCAGGACGTGGAAAGCGTAGGAGATCTTGCAAAGGAGCCAACCAACTTGGCTGAACTACCCTAAGCTGTCGGGCTTGAAGACAGGTGAGAGAATAAGTGTCCAATACATGGTGAAAACCCTAACAGGCGCCATCAAATTGTTCACTGGCTCACCTGACCTTACGTGCATCATGATGAAGAAAATTTGCAAAACACTTTTAGCACTATTTGAGACTTTCAAGCCAGGCCAGGTGACTGACAACATCTTTTTCTTCCAGGATACTTACAGATGCGCCTATGATCTGTCTGGTCAGCCTACGAAGGAGGTGATACATGCGCTGTATCAAAGGATAACGTTTCTACCATCATCACCTCTAGGCCTTTGAAGAAGCGTTCTACACAGGCTTCTTCACAATAAACACAGATATTTTTGGCCCAACAATGATGAACTTGCATGCAAGATACGAATCACTGATCAAGATGCGTGACACTATACGATGAAGAAGCGGTTCAGCGGCCATGTCGGGGAGGACATGAGCAAGGAGAAGGGGAGTGTTAGAAGCTGGACACATCCCACGGAGACTAACTACTCGGAGGATTATCATTTTTTGTAATTATTTATTTATTGAGGAAACCTGATTTTTCACCTTGTAAATATTGGGACTTACAGAAGTTTCCAGATTGTATCTCAGTTTTGATAGATAAATGGAGTAGTTGGTTGATTTTGGAACTTTAGGGTTTGAGAATTGTAAGGTATATATACCACTTTTTGACCTTAATAAAGGACCTTTTGTCATTTTTAAAAAGAAGTTTTGAAGTCTGTGAGTGAGCGTACTGTGTACAAGAGAGAGTGTGAGCTTCATCTTGACGCTACGTGTGCACCAGTGGTCGGAATCGAGTGTGGATAAGTGCAGCGTGTTGCCCCCGACAAGAGCTACGTGCCAATACCTACATTGCACGCGTATGGTCTGGTTCTGCAAGCTCCTTCTACGAGCTTCATCGGGTGATTGGGTGAGCATATGTTGTCCGATTTTGCATTGCAGCATATCTACGCGTTCACATTGAGTAGAACTACACATTAGGCACTTTAGATTTCAGAAACGAAGACCTGCAAATTTCGGCTAGACATCCTACGTGATTTTGCACCGGCTGTTTTGGGTTGGGATTTTGGTTCATAGACCTTAGGGAGAGCGACCTATTGGTGTTAGTAGGGTCTCCTTCAAGTTCTATGGTGTTTTGAGATTGTTTGATGGGTGTTCGGCTCTAGAAAGCATTGTAGCAAGTTTCCTATTATGCACTCTTGAAGGCTGTGACTTAGACAATTGGTAGAGACCTCTGTAGGAATTAGTTAGGTATCGGTCGAGTGTGGGTTGACACCTTATGCTTGCTTCCACGCGCCTGCGGGTCGAGCTTCTTCCTTAGCTGACATTATATGTTAGGTGAGTTCTCGTTGTGCTGACGTTCGTCGCGGCGTATCCGACCAACAAGGTCAGTTTGTGAATGGTGTGTAGCTCCTATGTTAATACCATGGATGGTTTGGGGTAGAGGTTCACCACTTTTCCACCCTACTTACCATTGTGTTATAGAGGTTTTAGCCCAAGGTTGTTTGACTCATGTCCACCATCTGGCCAAGCTAGCTCTATTGAAAGAAGTTATCTCTATTGTTTGAAGTTCAATGTGTGAATGAAGTGTAGCTACTATGTTTACTACCATGTATGGTTTGGAGTAGAGGTCCACCACTTGTACAGCCTATATCCATTGTGTTATGGAGGTTTTAGCCCTAGGTGGTTTGGAGTAGAGGTCCACCACTTGTCCAGCCTACATCCATTGTGTTATGGAGGTTTTAGCCCTAGGTGGTTTGAAGGTCAATCTGTGAATGGAGTGTCACTACCATGTTTACTACTGAGGCGGTCCGGGGCGGGCGACAAGAAGAGCAACCTCTAGACACCCTTCAAGGCTCCCGTGCTGCTCAATGGGGCTGGGGCACAACACAACACAAACCAAAACAACAAACCCACAGCCAAATCCCAACTACACAAGGGGCACCACCTAGTTTAAGAGCGAACTAGGACGCAAAAGAGGAGAATTGTTAGAGCAACCCACAAACAAGCAAGGAATTTACACTAACCCTAACACCAATGGAACACTCTCACACACTAAAACACGAGAGAGCGAGAGAGAGAGAGAGAGAGAGAGAGAGAGAGAGAGAGAGAGAGAGAGAGAGAGAGAGAGAGAGAGGGATAGTGCTCGGGTTGCTTTGAAATGTATCGGCAATGATCAAGCAAACACAACTATATATTTAAGAAAGAGAGAGACAGGGAGAGGGGGTGCTTGTTGCATTAATACCTTCTTACAAATCTGTCATGACAAATCAAAGTGAGATTAGTATTTGTTCAACATAGCTTGCGTAAATTTCACCACAACACATCACAAGAAAAGCCACCCCAATCACTGTCTTAAGGCCAGGGGAGTCCTCTCCACCCTGTCGCCCTCTTACAGTATGTGGGATTTATGGCTAGATTGATGACAACACCAGAGACAAGCTATCAAGAACTTAACAAAAAACACCAAGACACTTACGCATCATTGTTGTCCATTACTTCACGTTGGAAGGGAGACAAAGTACCCTCCTTGATTCAACAATTGTTGGGCTTACACTAGTAGGAGAAATGATAGATTTCCTACTCTCAATTGAATGATCACTCTCTCTCTTACAATGGCATAGAGTTCCCTTGCTAATCCCCTATTACAACACATGCACATGCATAAGACAATGAGCTTCCACTCAAGAGCTCCTTCTAGAGAGGTTGAGCTTTGCTTCTCAAGCTATAGCATAGTGCTCTTGCTTATGGCTCCCCCTTTTTGTGCTAGCTACACCCTCATTTTATAGCAATTTTGAAGGCTAGGGTTACTCCTCTAACCATGGTTGGGTTAGATTTTCAGCAATTTATCTAATTTCTTTTGCTTGGAATTATCAAGAAGTTGGTGGGGAAAGAGAGAGGAGAGAAATGGAGGTGATAGGACTTTTCATAGTGGGTTAGTGTTAGTAGAGTTAGTATTAATTTACAAATGGAATTGGATATTTACAATGGGAGTATCCATGTAGGATACAAATAAGGAAGAAAAACTCTTAAGAGGTAAGAAAAGGTGGATTTCTTACAAGGTTGATGCTCCAAGTGTCTTGAGTAGGGCCAATTTTGACGCTTGTTGACGGTCCACTAGCTTTGACGGTACATTTTTTCTCCACTCTTGACCTTCCTTGAGAGACAAGGTAATTGAAGCTGAGTAATCAACCACCATGATGCTGTCTTTTAAGAGAAGAGGCTGAATTTTGTGGTTTTTTTATAGATATGGGTAATTTGGAAGAGGAAAAATGAAAATAGGTGGTCAATTTTGGAATGGAATTGTGTGTGGGAGGTATGAGTTCACCATGGTTTCTCTTATTCTTCAAGGTTGAGGAGAAGGTGAGTAGGGTGCAGAGAGGAGTGGTGAGAGAGGTGGGGATGATGAGTGGAGAAGTGTGTGTGAAAGAGGAAAATGATAAAGTGGAAGAGAGAGTGTGGCTGCATAGCATGGGAAAACTGGGGTCCACTAATAAAATCATAGCTCACAGCTCGTAGCTCAAAAAAATATGAAAAACTTTGAGGCAAAAGTTCAGCTCACGAGCTACAACTTTTGTTTGTATCACCTTTTCAAATTCGGAGAGCAAGTGAACTTTAAAAATTCAGCAAAACCAACCGTTTTTTTCCACTGCACAAGGTCCTTGTGGGGTCCTTCTTTGGATGATTCTTTTGAATACCTCCAAGAGTGAGCCCTCCATAGTGCATGTATGCATGCCACCTACCCTTGACCTTATTTGGTAGGTCTATAATTGAAGATATTGTTGAAATCATGATATAAGTGAATAGTACAACTAAGAAAATCAAATATTGAGGGGTCTAAAAAATATGTACATGTCAAATATAAATAATATAAGTGGAAAAAATATAAAGGGGTCAAAAGAAATCTCTCTCATTATGAGGCTACCATAAAAGATAAATTTTTTTGGTGTTCTAATTTTTTAGGAAAAAAAAAAAACAAAATAGATGTAGGAAGGGAAAAATCACAATAGTGAAAAAATATACACATAAATAAAACTAGTTTTTTTGGATTTTTGTTGGGGTGGAGTTACACCAAATATAAGAGAAGCTAACATGAAAATATTTCTATATGGAATAAAGAGTAGGAAAAATGGTAAGAAAAATTGTGGTAATGGTGAGGCAATGTACAGAGCATAAATAACACACACCTAGGTAGAAATATTTAAATAAATATCAAAATAATTATGAAAAAATCTTTTATTTAGGCCCTATATACAAAGAAATATTTACATACGCATGGGCCATAATATACTTTTTTTTTTTTTTTTTTGGCTCAACTAGCCCAATGACTAGCTAATTGAGGGTTTTTTTAAGAAGAAATGGGAAAAGTCCCGTGACTCACTCACGCCTATGTACAGTGAAATGGTAGGGATAGCCACAGTGTTTGGGTGATTTTGGTAGGGTGAGGTAACTCACTGTGGCAATTACAAAGAGCTGAAACCATGGATGGTTTGGGACGAAGGTCCACAACTTGTCCAACCTACTAACCATTTTTTTATGGAGATGTTATCCCAAGGTGGTTTGAAGGTCCATCACCTGTCCAAGCTAGCTCTATTGAATATTTCTATCTCTAGTCTGGTCATGTTGATGGTTTGGGGTAGAGGTCCAACACCTTTCAAACCTATTATGCATTGTGTTATTGAGGTTTTATCCCAAGGTCGTTTGAAGGTTCACCACCTGTACAAGTTTGATCTACGCAAAGAAGCTTTCTATTTTATTTGAAGATCAATGTGTGCATGGATTGTAGCTACTATTTTTACTACCATGGAGAGTTTGGGACAGAGGTCCATCACTTGTCCAACCTACTAACCACTGTGTTATGGAGGTTTTACCCAAGGTGGTTTAAAGGTCCATGACTTGTCAAAGCTATCTCTATTAAATATTCATATTGCTACTCTAGTAGCGTGGATGGTTCTGGGTAGAGGTCAATCACTTGTCCAATTTACTATTTCTTGTGTTATAAAAGTTTTAGCCCAAGGTGGTTTGAAGGTCCACCTCCTGGCCAAGATAGATGTATTGAAAGAAGGTACCTCTATTGTTTGAAGGTCATGTCCAAGCTAGATCTATTGAAAAAAAGAAGGTACCACTATTGTTTGAAGGTCATGTCCAAGCTAGATCTATTGAAAAAAACTATCTCTATTGTTTAAAGGTCAATGTGTGAATGGAGTGTCTACTATGTTTACTACTAGGGATGGTTTGGGGTAGAGGTCCACCAACTTGTCCAACGTACTAAACATTGTGTTATGGAGGTTTTAGCCCAAGGTTGTTTGAAGATCCACCATGTGTACAAGCTAGCTCTTTTTAAAGCAGCGATCTCAATGGTTTGAAGATCAATGTGTGCATGGAGTGTAGCTACTATGTTTACTACCATGGATGGTTTGGGACATAGGTCCGTCACTTGTCAAACCTACTAACCATTGTGTTATGGAGGTTTTAGCCCAAGGTGGTTTGAAGGTCTACCACCTATCCAAGATATCTCTATTGAATAATCCTATCTCTACTTTGATAGCGTGGATCGTTTGGGGTAGAGGTCCAAAATTGGTCCAACCCACTATCCATTGTGTTATCAACGATTTAGAACAAGGTGGTTTCAAGGTCCACCACCTGTCATAGCTAGATCTACTGAAAGAATCTATCTCTATTGTTTGAAGGTCAATTTGTGAATATAGTGTAGCTACTATGTTTAATACCATGGATCGTTTGGGTTAGAGATTCACCACTTGTCCAACCTTCATTGTGTTATAGAGGTTTTAGCCCAAGGTTTTCTGAATTTCTACCATCCAGAAAAGCTAGCTCTATTGAAAGAAGCTATCTCTATTGTTTGAAGTTCAATGTGTGAATGGAGTATATCTACTATGAGTACTACCATGGATGGTTTGGGGTAGACGTCCACCGCTTGTCCAACCTACTATCCATTCTGTTATGGAGTTTTTAGCCCTAGGTGGTTTGAAGGTCGATTGGTGAATGGAGTGTAGCTACTATGTTTACTACCATGGATGGTTTGGGAAAAAGGTCCACAACTTGTCCAACCTACTAACCGTTTTTTAATGTAGGTTTTAGCCCAAGGTGGTTTGAAGGTCCACCACCTATCGAAGCTAGATCTATTGAATAGTCTTATCCCTAGTCTGATCATGTTGATGGTTGGTTTGAAGGTCAATCTGTGAATGCATGGTTTGGGACAGAGGTTGACAACTTGTTAAACATTGGTCCAACCCACTATCCATTGTGTTATCGAGGGTTTAGAACAGGGTGGTTTGAAGGTCCACCACCCTGTCAAAGCTAGATCTACTGAAAGAATCTATCTCTATTGTTTAAAGGTCAATTTGTGAATGGACTGTAGCTACTATGTTTAATACCATGGATGGTTTGGGGTATAGGTTCACCACTTGTCCAACCTACTTACCGTTGTGTTACAGAGGTTTTAGCCCAAGGTTGTTTGAAGGTGCACCATCTAGCCAAGCTAGCTCTATCGAAAGAAGCTATCTCTATTGTTTGATGGTCAACGTGTGAATGAAGTGTAGCTACTATGTTTACTACCATATATGGTATGGAGTAGAGGTTCACCACTTGTCCAGCCTACTACCAATGTGTTATGGAGGTTTTAGACCTAGGTGGTTTGAAGGTCATTCTGTGAATGGAGTGTGACTACTATGTTTACTACCATGGATGTTTTGATACAGAGGTCCACGACTTGTCCAACCTACTAAGCATTTTTTAATGGAGGTTTTAGTCCATGGTGGTTTGAAGGTCCACCTCCTGTCCAAGCTACCTATATTGAATAGTCCTATATCTAGTTTGATCATGTTGATGGTTTGGGGTAGAGGTCCAAGAGTTTTCCAACCTACTATCCAACCTAATTCCAAGGTGGTTTGTAGGTCCACCACTTGTCCAAGCTAGCTCTACTGAAAGAAGATATCTCTATTGTTTCAAGGTCAATGTGTGAATGGAGTGTAGCTACTATGCCTATTAGCATGAATGGTTTGGGGAAAAGGTTCAACACTTGTCATACCTACTATCCATTGTGTTATGGACGCTTTAGCCCAAGGTGACTTGAAGGTCCACCACGTGGCTAGTCTAGCTCCATTGACAAAACATATCTTGAATGTTTCAAGGTCAATGTGTGAATGGAGTGTTGCTATGTTTTTTACTACCATGGATGGTGTGGGGCAGAGGTCCACCACTTGTCCAATACTATCCATTGTGTTATGGAGGTTTTAGTCCAAGGTTGTTTTAAGGTCCACCACCTGTCGAAGCTAGCTCTATTGAAAGAAGCTATTTCATTATTTGAAGGTCAATGTATTTCCATTCTGTGTTAGTGGTTTTAGCCTAGGTTAGTTTGAAGGTCCACCACCTATTCAAACTAGATCTATTAAAAAAATATATATCTATTGTTTCAAAGTCAGTGTGTGAATGGAGTGTAGCTACTTTGTTTACTACCATGGATGGTTTGGGGTAAAGGTCCACCACTTGTCCAACCTATTATCTATTTGTGTTATAGAGGTTTTAGCTCAAGATTGTTTGAAGGTCCACCACATGTCCAAGCTAGCTCCTTTGAAAGAAGCTATCTCTATTGTTTCAAGGTCAATGTGTGAATGGAGTGTAGTTACTGTTTTTACTACCATGGATGGTTTGCAGCAGAGTTCCACCGCTTGTCCAACCTACAATCTATTGTGTTATTGAGGTTTTAGCCCAAGGTTATCTGTAGGTCCACCAACCGTCCAAGCTAGCTTTATTGAATAGTCTTATGTCTAGTCTGATCACTTGGATGGTTAGGGGTACTTGTCCAACCTACTAACCATTGTGTTATGGAGGTTTTAGTCCATGGTGGTTTGAAGGTCCATCACCTGTCCAAGGTAGCGCTATTGAATAGTCCTATCTTTAGTCTAATGAAGTTCATGGTCTGAGGTGGAGGTCCAACACTTTTCCAACCTACTATCCACTGTGTTATTGAGGTGTTAGCCCAAGGTGGTTTGAAGGTCCAACACCTGTGCAAGTTAGATCCATTAAAAGAAGCTATCTCTTTTGTTTGAAGATCAATATGTGAATGGAGTAGAGCTACTATGTTTACTACCATTAATGGTTTGGGATAGAGGACCGCTTGTCCAATCTACTAACCATTGCATTATGGAAGTTTTAGCCCAAGGTTGTTTGAAGATCCACCACCTATCCAGGCTAGCTCTATTGAAATAATCTATCACTACTTTTTGAAGGTTAGAGTGTGAATGGAGTCTAGCTACTTTGTTTGCTACCATGGAGGGTTTGGGACAGAGTTCCATTACTTGTCCAACCTACTAACCATTATGTTATGGAGGTTTTAGCGAAAGGTTGTTTGGAGGTCCACCACCTGTCCAAGCTAGCTCTGAATAGTCCTATCCCTACTCTTATAGCGTGGATGGTTTGGGGTAGAGTTCTAACACTTTTCCAAACTACTACCCATTGTGTCAGAGCTCCACCACTTGTCCAACCTACTATCTATTGTGTTATGGAGGTTTAAGTCGAAGGTGGTTTGAAGGTTTACCACCTATCCAAGCTAGCTCTACTCAATAGTCCTATCTCTAGCCTCATCACATAAATGGTATGGGGTGGAGATCCACCACTTGTCCAACCTACTATTCATTATGTCATGGAGGCTTTAGCACAAGGTGGTTATGGAGGTTTATGTCCAAGGTGGTTTGAAGGTTCACCACCTATCCAAGCTAGCTCTATTGAATAGTCGTATCTCTAGGCTCATCACATGGATGGTTTGGGATAGAGATCCACCACTTGTCTAACCTACTAGCTATTGTGTTATGGAGGTTTTAGACCAAGGTTGTTTGAAGGTCCACAACCTGTTCAAGCTAGCTCCATTGAAATAAGTTATCTCTATTGTTTCAAGGTCAATGTGTGAATGGAGTGTAGCTACTTTGTTTACTAACCATGGATGGTTTGGGGAAGAGGTCCACCACTTTTCCAACCTACTATCCATTGTGTCATGGAGGCTTTAGCAGAAGGTGGTTTCAAGCTAGCTCTATTGAAAGAAGCTATCTATATTATTTGAAGGGCAATGTGTGAATGGAGTGTAACTACTATGTTTATTACCATGGATAGTATGGGGTAGAGGTCCACCGCTTGTCCTACCTACTATCCATTGTGTTATGGAGGTTTTAGCCCAGGGTGGTGTGAAGGTGGCCCACCTGTTCAAGATATCTCTATTATTTCAAGGTCAATGTTGGAATAGAGTGTAAATACTATCTCTATTACCATGGATGGTTTGGGACATAGGTCCACCACTTGTCCAACCTACTATCCCTTGTGTTATTGTGGGTTTATACCAAGGTGGGTTGAAGGTCCACCACCTATCCAAGCTAGCACTATTTAGTGGGCCTATTTGTATTGTTTGAAGATCAATGGGTGAATGGATTCTAGCTACTATGTTTACTTCCATTGCTAGTCTGGGGCAGAGGTCCACCACTTGTCCAACCTACTATCCCTTGTGTTATAAATTTTTTAGCCCAAGCTGGTTTGAACGTTCACCATGTGTCCAAGCTAGCCCTATTTAAATAAGCTATCTCTATTGTTTGAAGGTCAATGTGCAAATGGAGTGTATCTACTATGTGTACTACCTTGGATGGTTTGGCGTAGAGCTCCAATGCTTGTCCAACCTAGTATCCATTGTGTTATGGAGGTTTTAGCCCTAGGTGGTTTGAAGGTCAATCTGTGAATGGAGTGTAACTACTATGTTTACTACCATGGATGGTTTGGGACAAAGGTCCACAACTTGTCCAACCTACTAACCATTTTTTTATGGAGGTTTTAGCCCAAGGCTATTTGAAGATCCAACACCTTTCCAAGCTAGCTGTATTGAATAGTCCTATCTCTAGTCTGATCATGTTGATGGCTTGGAGTAGAGGTCCAACACTTTTCCAACCTACCATCCATTGTGTTATGGAGGTTTTAGCCCAAGGTGGTTTGATGGTTCACCACATGTCTAAGTTTGATCTATTGAAAGAAGCTATCCCTTTTATTTGAAGATCAATGTGTACATGAAGTGTAGCTACTATGTTTACTACCATGGAGGGTTTGGGACAGAGGGTCCATCACTTATCCACCCTACTAACCATTGTGTTATGGAGGTTTTAGCCCAACGTGGTTTGAACATACACCACCTGTCAAAGCTAGCTCTATTGAATAATCCTATCTCTACTCTAATAGCGTGTATGGTTCTGGGTAGAGGTCAATCACTTTTCCAATTTACTATTTCTTGTGTTATAAAGGTTTTAGCCCAAGGTGGTTTAAAGGTCCACCTCCTGTCCAAGCTAGATGTATTGAAAGAAGCTATCTCTATTGCTTGAAGTTCATGTCCAAGCTAGATCTATTGAAAGAATCTATCTCTATTTTTTGAAGATCAATGTGTGAATGGAGTGTCTACTATGTTTACTTCCAGGGATGGTTTGGGGCAGAGGTCCACCACTTGTCCAACCTACTAACTAGTGCGTTATACAAGTTTTAGCCCAAGAGTGTTTGAAGGTCCACTACCTGTACAAGCTAGCTCTTTTTAGAGAAGCTATCTCTATTGTTTGAAGATCAATGTGTGCATGGAGTGTAGCTACTATGTGTACTACAATGGATGGTTTGGGGTATAGGTCAATCACTTGTCCAACCTACTAACCATTGTGTTATGGAGGTTTTAGCCGGAGGTGGTTTGAAGGTGCATCACCTATCCAAGCTTTCTCTATTGAAATGTCTTATTTCTACTGTGGTGGCATGGATGGTTTGAGGTAGAGGTCCAACACTAGTCCAACCCACTATCCATTGTGTTATGGAGGGTTTAGAACAAGGTGGTTTGAAGTTCCACCACCTGTCAAAGCTAGATCTACTGAAAGAATGTATCTCTATTGTTTAAAGGTCAGTTTGTGAATGGAGTGTAGCTACTATGTTTAATACCAAGGATGGTTTGGGGTAGAGGTTCACCACTTGTCCACCCTAGTTACCATTGTGTTATAGAGGTTTTAGCCCAAGGTTGTTTGAAGGTCCACCATCTGGCCAAGCTAGCTCTATTGAAAGAAGCTATCTCTATTGTTTGAAGGTCAATGTGTGAATGAAGTGTAGCTACTATGTTTATTGTACCATGTATGGTTTGGAGTAGAGGTCCACCACTTGTCCAGCCTACATCCATTGTGTTATGGAGGTTTTAGCCCTAGGTGGTTTAAAGGTCAATCTGTGAATGGAGTGTAACTACCATGTTTACTACCATGGATGGTTTGGGACGGAGGTCCACAACGTGTCCAACCTACTAACCATATTTTTATGGAGATGTTAGCCAAAGGTGATTTGAAGTTCCATCACCTGTCCAAGCTAGCTGTATTGAATATTCCTATCTCTAGTCTGGTCATGTTGATGGTTTGGGGTAGAGGTCCAACACTTTTCAAACCTATTATACATTGTGTTATTGAGGTTTTATCTCAAGGTGGTTTGAAGATTCACCACCCGTCAGAGTTTGATCTACGCAAAGAAGATATCTCTTTTGTTTGAAGATAAATGTGTGCATGGAGTGTAGCTACTATGTTTACTACCATGGAGGGTTTGGGACAGAGGTCCATCACTTGTTGTTAGCGGATCAACACACCCAATGGAGGATGATTGCCCGGCAGGATATTCATTTCCTTTGTAATTATTCCTTAATTGAGAAGAAAGCGTTATTTCACCTTTGTAAATAGTGGGGGTTGCAGAAGCTTCCAAATTGTATCCCATTTTTGACATTTAGATTGAATCAATGGTTAAATTGGAACATTAGACTTTGAGATTGTAAGGTTTATACCACTTTTGATCTTAATGCAAAAAACACGCTTGTCACTTTTATAAGTTTTTTTCTGTGTGAGTTGAGTGTACTCTCTGTACAAGAGAGAGTGAGAGTGTTATCTTGACGCTACGCGTGCATCAATACCTACATTGCAGGTGTGCGGCCCGGCTTTGCGAGCTCGACCCACGAGCTATATCTGGTGATTCGGTGAGCATACGTTATCCGTTTTTGCATTTTAGCATATCCACGCGTTCACATTGAGTAGAGCTACACATTAGGTACTTTAGTTTCATCATATCCACGCGTTCACATTGAATAGAGATACACATTAGGCACTTTAGTTTTGGAAAACGACGACCTGCAAATTTCGACCAGACATCCTACGGGATTTTTCACCGGGTGTTTAGGGTTGGGGTTTTGGTTCATGGACCTTAGGGAGAGCGACCTATTGGTGTTAATAAGGTTTATTTCAAGTTCCATAGCGTTTTGAGACCGTTTGATGGGTATTTGGCTCTTGAAAGCATTGTAGGAAATCTCCTCTTATGTAATCTTGAAGGCTGCAGCTTAGACATTGGGTAGATACCTCTGTAGGAAGTAGTAAATAGTCGGTCCAGTGTAGGTTGATACCTTATGCTTGCTTCCACGCGCCTGTGGGTCGCTCTTCGTCCTTAGCTTACAAATCTTGTTAGGTGAGTTCTTGCTCTTCTGACGTCCGTCGTGGCGTATCCTCCAGCATTGGCGCCGCTGTCGGGGACGAAAACCCTAGGTAGGTGACCGAGACTAGTCCTTGAGGATATGGATTCTCTGGCTTTCCAGAATCTTGTTTTATATTTAGATAGGATCCGAGGGTGGGGGACTCTCTAGGTCTTAGGAGGAGTCTAGGGAGCGAGTTTCTGGCCTAGATCCTTTGACTTAGGTAGTTTTAGGTATTAGTTAAGTTGTGGTGTAGAGGGTAGGAGTTGGAGTGGTAGAGGCGGTGAAAGGATAGCTGGAGAGTCCAGAGAGGCCAGGAAGCAACCGAGATACCAAAATCACCATCTCACATGATGAGTAGGAGTAGGGTAAGTAGGACATCATGATTTATGATTTGGAGCACTTCATGCATGTTATATTTGTTGTTAGGCTCTTCAAAGAGTTGTAAAAGACCGAAAAGAGTGTTTAGAAGCTGAATTGAAGTTCAAAAGTTTCTGTGAGTAATTCTGAGAGAGTTGCAGAGCATAGAGAGTACTTCTGTGAGAAAAAAGTTAAATTTTAAGCTAGTAGACATGCTACGCGTAGGATGTCTACAGGGTTTTCTGGTGAGAATTTTGAAAATATGAGTTGACCAGTGTGTTTAGAAGGTAGGTTTTATCCTATTTTCACTTGGAAAGTGGAAGTTTGACCATATCTTGACAGCATAAGGCCAAAAGAAAGGGAATTGCCAGACATCCTACCCAAATTTTGCCAAGGTATTATTTTAAGACCAAAACCATAGGATGGCTTCATGATCATGATCTACATGATTTATTGAGTGCATGAGAAAGTTTTCATCTCAATTGGGAAAGAAAATTCGGTTTTAAGCAATCTTTAGCATTTTTGACTGAAAAAAGGTTAGGATAGATCAAATTGGGGTCTTTTGAAATCCAAACTAAAATCTAAGCATAGCATTGGGTTGCTGACATCAAGGGGAAGATGTGGCTCAAGTTTGGGGTCAAACAGATCACTTAGACATCCTACACGTAGGATGTGTTCACAGTGATTTAGCACTCCAAATCCAATTGTGAGCATACCAGAGTGATCAGCACCTTAAGAGGAGTCTGTGGTTTGCATTTGGATCAATTTTGAACAGTTAGACATGCTACACGTAGGATGTCTACTGCATGATATTGAAGTCAAAATCTGACTATAGGCATAGCAAGGTGTTGTATAGCCCGAGGCAAGTCTCCTAGTCAACTTTGGTCCAAATTGCAGTTGATTTGACTAGTCATACCAACATCAGGCTGCTGAAACAGATTTCTGATCAGATGACCAGCTTATAAGTGTCCAAATCAAAAAGTGAGAACAACTGTGGACTCAGTACATGAAGGGGAATCTATAGTGCAAATTTCAGCCAAAACAAAGCAGGTAGACATGCTACGTGTAGGATGTCTACAGGGGCTTATTGAAGTCAAAATCTGACTCTGGACATAGAGTGATGTTCCAATTGACTTAAGAGTTCCAGAACTTCTTTCAGAAGTGGAATTGGACCTTGTTTGACCTTTTGACGCAGCAAAGACAAAATTAAGACTTTCCTTCTAAACTGACAAACATTCGAGTGAAGTACAGTTCCAGATTAGCAAACCTAATCAAGAACATTAGTTGTATTAAGTACAGTAGTGGTTGAGGTTAACCCTCCAGTTATACCAATCATTACTAAGACCACCTCTAGCGGTTAAATGCTTTGATGCGATTGCCGAAATTAAATGCTTGTGTACAGGTATATTCAGCGGGGCAAGGTAAGAAATTTTGCGGAAACTGATCCTTTTCCAGGTGAGTGGTTGGATTTTTGATAAATTGCATTGCTAAGTTTGATGAATTTAAGATCAGGAAGACACATTTCTAGAGACCAAAAAGTGGCAAGTGATCAAGGTAGCTTAGTGTCCACTGGGGAGAGTGTAACTCAGGAAAGGCTAGATCCATTAGCACCAATCATTGAGGAGAGTAGTGATACTGACACTTCATCAGATAAGTCCTTCTTCATGATGGGTAGTCAACAGCCATGAAGTTTCTCCGGTGAGGGACCAATGCTAGGACGAAGTACTTCCCAAACCCTTTGAACGATGCCAAGTTCACTATAATCTTCTTAGAAGGAACAAACTCTAGGGGATCCCAATTTATTCTGACTATCGGGGACGCAAGTGTATTTGTATAGAAGAAAGACCTGCTCAGAGACTGAAGATAATTCGAGTCTATGATGATGGAGATAGATTCCAAGACAAAAAGGGGAACCACTATCTGATAGTTAGTAACCCTAAGGATTACAATAAATATGGAGATAATGTGGCAAAAGAAAAAATGGTCTCAGAGGCTCAAGAGCCGCTTCAAAAATTGATCGACCTAGAGCTCTTTTTAGGTATGATAAAAAAACAACTAGGGTCTCTACCTATAATGAGAATGTGGGAATTTACAAGCATGAGAGTGAGGGAGTAGTCTCTTATTTTCGATGCAAAGAACCCTACCCAAATGAATTAAGCAAAGACAAGGTTCTTTACTTATTCTCTTATGAAATTGATATGGGGAAGGATATTATTTTTTTTGATAGGTACGGGCGAGAATACAAACGTATTCTCCCAGAGGAGGTAGAAAATGCAACAGTTCCAGAAACATCAACATATGCCCCCGAAGAAGTGCCAAGGTCCACCTATACCCCTAGCATGTCGACAAATCAATTTTAAGAAGAGTACAATGCAACATCACATTCTAACCAACATCAGACGTTTAACTACCAGAACCAACAAGCAACCCAACCATCATTGCAGGCATGGCTTCGACAAAGTGCGACATTAGAACAAGACTGAAACAGAGATGGTTATCCAGCCGCACGAGGGCTAAGAGATTTACAAGAACCACCACTCTATTCACAGTATCAAGGCGCGAGTAAGCCAAAAACTCAAGAGTTGACAGAGCCTCGAAGACAACCCATAGAACAAGTTCGAAGAGATGAACCACCTCTTGCAAGAACCATCAAAAATTATGGCTTAGGGGCACCTCTAGGAGAGGAACCCTCCCACTAATGAAGGCCAGAGCAAGTATATCAAGTAGGACGAGGAGAACCAATGATGAGATTTGTAGACCATCGTAGAATGAGACCTTCTTAGGTGCAAAAATGGATAAACAAGAAATACACGGGAAACAAAGATGCTAGGGATCATGTAGCAGCCTTTGTGCGTGTAATTAGAGCTGAAGAAGTGTTGGACTTCCCTACTCAATTTGCAAGGTTTGGACTTACCCTAGAAGAGGATGCCGCTACTTGGTTTGACTCTGTGGAGCGTAGAGACTTTGAGTCTATGGAGGAGGTGTTTGACGAGTTTCTTGAGAAATTCTCACAAAGGGAGATAGATCATAATACAGTCTCAAAAATCCATAAATTCAAACAGAAAGAAGGGGAATCTGTGCGAAAGGTAGCCCTACGACTAAAAAGATATGTGAAGTTATGCCCTGTGGAAGATTTGCCAACTCAGCCCAGACTTATGCTTATTTTTATTCAAGGACTAAGGAACGCAGATCTCCAGAAGGACTTACATATGAAGAGGAACACAACGTTAAATGAGTTAACTAAGGAGGTTATTTACCTTGTAGATAATTGTGCGGTCTACAAGAAGGGTGAATTCAAGGATCTCGATGCCGATTCATCCTCACAACAAAGTGAAAGCAAGTCCGCTAAGACAGCATCGAAAGGAGAAGTAGCTGTAAGCCAAGAGCATCTTGTGGAGGAAGTGCTAAAAATTTTAATATGTATGCCAAGCCTCAGGCTAAACAGCTGAAGTGGTGTGCTATTGAAAAAAAATGGACAAACCATGTGACGGAGGAATGTTATCATAACAAGGGATATGTGAGAGAGCGACCATATGCTCCCCAAGTTCAGGTACCATCTCCTCAACTTCCACCAATGCCTAGGTATCAAGCAGGCAACCTACCAGGACCTGTAGGTGTAGAAAGATCACAACTAGTATTGGGGAAACAACCACCCCTACCAGGATTACGACCAGTTGGCATAAGATACACACCAATGGTAAACAAACCAGAAGAGAAGGCTTTGGTACCTATACATGCATATTACAAAGATTCCAATGGATATGCAACAAATCTTGTCTATTATCCACCGGAAGAACCTCCAACGCCAGAACCTTGGAGCATGATTGGAAGTACAGGACCACAAACAGCTGCACAGGTAGCAGGAGAGGGAAAATACACCTTGGATGAACAAACGCTGTTGTTCATAGCCAACAGAGGCATGGACTGGTAGAGGCACGCATACCAACAAAGAGGAGCTCAAGGAGCACCTCAACAGCTTAAGAGACCCTGCTACAAGTGTGGTGGAGACCATTGGCTAAGAGACTGTCCTCACGATGAAATCATTAGAGTCAACACGTATTACACCGAGTGTGGAATTACTCACTTGATTTCTGATTGTCCTAAGAACCCGAGCAAAGGAGCAAAAACTACTTTGAACATGCTGGAAGCAGTGCCTTCCAGTGGAGGGTTAGAAAACGAGACAGTAATACCTATTCAGGCAGTGACACGAACCCAAGCTCAAAGAATGACAACCAAATCCATAATTGAAGAGCCAAATACCGATGCCCTAAGTGCAGAAATGAAAAATCAGAGAAGCACTTGGAAAGCTAGAAAGATGCGTATGAAAGCCATGAGAGAACAAGAGCAAACGGCTCTATTCGAGGAGTTAAAACACACAAAGGATAGATGTTGGCGGATACGCCGCGATGGACGTCAGCACACCGAGAACTCACCTAATAAGATTTGTCAACTAAGGACAAAGCTCGACCCGTAGGCACGTGGAAACAAACATAGGGTATCAACCTACACTCGATCGACTCTCGACTACTTCCTACAGAGGTCTCTACCCAATGTCTAAGCTACCGCCTTCAGGAGTACATAAGAGGAGATTTCCTACAACGCTTTCAAGAGCCAAATACCCATCAAACATTCTCGAAACGACACAGAACTTGAAGGAAACCCTATTGACACCAATAGGTCGCTCTCCCTAAGGTCCTTGAACAAAAACCCCAACCCTAAACACCTGGTGCAAAATCACCTAGGATGTCTAGTCGAAATTTGCAGGTAGTCGTTTCCGAAAACTAAAGTGCCTAATGTCTAGCTCTACTCAATACGAACGTGTGGATATGCTGAAATGCAAAAACAGACAACGTATGCTCATCGAATCACCAGATATAGCTCGTGGGTCGAGCTCGCAAAGCCGGATCGTACACACACAATGTAGGTGTTGGCGTGTAGCTCTCTTCGGGGCAACATGCTACACTTCTCCGCACTCGATTTCGACCACCGATGCGCATGTAGCATCAAGATAAAACTCTCACTCTCTCTCGTACACAGAGTACGCTCAACTCACACAGACAAAACTTATAAAATGACAAAGGTTTTTTTGCATTAAGGTCAAAAGTACGGTATAAATACCTTACAATCTCAAACCTCAATGTTCCAATTTAACCATTCACTCAGTCTAAAGGTAAAAAATGGGATACAATCTGGAAGCTTCTGCAAGCCCCACTATTTACAAAGGTGAAATGACGGTTTTTCTCAATTAAAGAAGAATTACAAAAAATAATATCCTGTCGGGCAATCATCCTCCGTTGGGTGTGTCCCGCCGCTAACACTCCCCCCCTCCTAGTTCACGTTGTCCCCGACATGGAAATAGAGCTGCTTCTTTAGTGGAGGCTTTCGCGCATCTTCAGAAGAGACTCATACCGCCCATGCTGGGCCAATAATGTCGGGCCGAATATTTCTGTATTGATGGTGAAGAAACCGGTGTAGAAGGCTTCTTCAAAGGCCTTGAGATGATACAAGGGCAAAAACATGATTCGCTGATAAAGGGCATGTATCACCTCATGAGAAGGCTGAGCAGACAGATCATATGCACATCTATATGTGTCTTGGAAGAAGAAGATGATGTCTATTGCCTGTCCAGGTTTAAAGATTTCAAAAACCGCCAGAAGGGTTTTACAGATTTTTCTGAGCATGATGCAAGAGAAGTGAGGCGAGCCAGTGAACAATTTAATGGCGCCCGTTAGGGTTTTCACCATGTATTGCTCACTCATCCTCTCGCCTGCCTTCAAGCCTGGCAGCTTTGGGTAGTTGAGCCATGTGGGGTGGCTTTTCTGTAGTATCTCTTGTGCTTTCTAGGTCCGCATCCTTGGTAGAGGACAAAAGCTAAGGTTGTCTCTGACTCTTTTAGGCGTCTCTACCAAATGAACTAAATACTATGGGTATTTGGTTAGCCATACCTTTCTCCACTTTGGCTGAGAGTCCACAATCAGATTAACTCCTTGTGGTTTGGAGATATCTGCTTTGTATAGTGGCACTATTAGCTCCTCTTTAATCCGCTTGTTTATTGTAGCAGCTTCATACTTGAGAAGAAGATATGGGAGAGAAGGTTGTAGCCATTCATGCCGAATAATATTGGCATCTAGCTTCTGAATGGTCATAGACTTAAATACTCTCTGCTCCCACTCCATTGCTTCTTTGGCCGTGTCTTTTATTGCCGCTTCTATTGACTTTTGGAGATTTTCTTCTTCTTCTTGTGTCAGATCCTAGGGCTCTTGGGATGGTCCCACAAGGATGTCCTCTTGCATAGTGGTGTCCACTGGATCTGACACATTGTCTATGTCAATGCCTTCCTTTGCTGCTGGCCCTATGCCCAAGTGTTGCTCTTCAGTCTGCTGTTGGCCTTTCAGCTCATCTATTTGCCTTTGATATGCTTTCTTTTCTTGTTCAGCTTGATCTCCCATGTTCACGAAGAGGTCGTTCAATTCTGCATTGGCTTTTTCAGCCTCTTCTAGCTTCCTCTTGGTGTCTTCATTTTCTGTTTGCAATCTCTTTAGTTCCTCGTCCATCTTCTTTTTCAAGGCTTCTAGCTCATCTTTCATGGCCTTGTTCTCATCTTCCAGACGGTTTTCCATTAGTAGGGAGCCCTCGGCCAGCAATCAGTCTTTGTCTCTTCTCTAGTGTCAACTCCCTTTAAAGTTCCTTCATCTTTTCCTCATATAGATCATTCTCCGAAGCAGTGCTAGTCGAGGTAGCAGCTCTGACTCTGGCCTCGGGCACATCCACTTCTGGCTTCACTTTGACAGAAGCCCCTTCTCTTGGCAGCCCTGGCTGGCTTCACTTTGACAGAAGCCCCTTCTCTTGGCAGCCCTGGCTGGCTTCTTCCTTTGCAAGGTGCTCGCTCTTTTCGTGCCGCTTCACGGACCACGCATCTTGGCTTCGACCGCCGAACACGAGCATATGAAGATGTTCTTCTTCCTTCTCAATTCCCTCTTCCCTAGAAAAAAGAAAACCTTCTTCCCCCTCTCGAAACCGCTGCCTCACCTTTTTTCCTTTCTTTTCCCCTTGCTTTTCCCCTTTTTTTTTCCCCAACTTAAAGAAAGCCTCCTTTTGCAATAGCGTCGGGCGCTATGGCTTCCCATCCTAAGCCATCACAAAACTCTTCTTTTTCCCTTTAGCTGGTGGAGCTGACATAATCCTTTCCTTTTCCAAATTCAATGAACAATCCTTTTTGCATTTTCCCTTTATAACCAATCCTTTCCTTTTCCAAATTCAATGAACAATCCTTTTTGCATTTTCCCTTTATAACCAAGGAAAGATTTTAACTTAAGTTTCCCATGTCGGCAGTGCTTCATGTGCTTGAGTTTGTCGAGTGATTTTTTCCCGGTCAAGTTACATGAGAATTTCCCCGTACTGATTCCGAATTCCATCCCTCATCCACCACTGGATGTCATGCTAGTCTCGGACAACACATCCGAAAATGGAAAAAACTCTCCGATCTCTTTTCATCATGATTGCCTACTAGCTTGAACTATGCGTATTGGATGTCTTTGATTCCAATCGACAAGCCACTAATTTTGGCTAACTCCCCATGTCGCATGAAACTTCCCAAAACCTTGGCGAGCTCAAACACTTCTGTTGGCGCACCCACGAACGTGGCCCAATGAGCACATAATCGACCCCCTGCAAATATTCCATAGGCCATAACTTGCTCGTCTAATCTCCGAATGGCAATCCGAAAAGACAGGCATGCTCCACAGCTCGAGCTTTACACGTGTATCCACTGATCCGGATTTTTGCCACCTGTCTGTACCTGCCCTACTTGTCGGGGATCTGCAAAGCATTCCATCTTCGAACAATCATAACTTTCACACGAGAACTCCGTTTGAGGAGCCGTCTGGACCAACTTGCAGCTCTTGAAGATCATATTCTAGAGCACCAAATTAGCATATGAGGCACCTTTACCTATCACTCCCACTGGACCATCTTGGGGCCTTTTTGACCAAAAAACCCGCATTAGACATACACTTCCACTATCATTTGCTTACCCAGGTCCTCCACATTGGCCTTGACCCTTTGTCCTGCACCTGCTAGCACCCATAGCTTGGTATAGAGAGCGTTTTTGCACAGACCAACTTTGGTTGCACCATCATTGCCCACCCCCTCGTTGAACATTCATGTTCAACCACAAACAGGCTTATTGCACTAAAAAACTGCCACATGAAAACAAACTCTCTACACATCACCAAACCACCTAACATATGTACAAAACTTGGCATCTACTACCCACTGCCTTTTTTCATGCGGGTTGCCCAACCCTCTGCTTTACTTGCCATCATCCACCTAGGTCAAACACTTGGCTTTGATCACTTCCATCCGCCTGCAATGGCCTCCCATAGTGCTGCATCCCATCACACAGCCAATCATCCACATAACATGCCCTTGGCATACTTCCATCATTCCCAACATTCATTGGCATATTGTCCACTTCCAAAAAAATACCACCAAAAGCATCACCACTCCCATCAGACATACTATCACTGACACAGAACATACCATGCCCTCCCTCCCAACCATATAATGCAAGATCCTTCTCAAGAAAATCTTGTACCTGCTCGACAGCCCACTGCACAGCTGCGTTTATCATCATCCCCTTCACCCACCATATGCAAAATTCCTTTGACAACTCAAACAAGTCCACACCCTTGGACTTTTCTTCATGCTCAAAACGACTACTCCGCTTAGCAGGAAACTCTTTCAACATAGGCACCCTGGTCCCCATCACTTCCATACTCACCTCTATACCTGCCTTTGTCGGTACCATCATAGCAGCAGGCTTTTTCTCTTCCAAAGAAACTGCTAGATATAGAGGGATAGACCCTCGTATCACCTGCATTCTGGCCAAATATTTCCCAGCCATCACCTGTGTCTCTTCATCCATCTCACCCACTGGGTTATCAAACCCCCAATCAACCTCATCATCCAAGCATACCTGCTCAAAAGAACCCGTATCCAAGGCATCTCTTGTGCAATCCATGGCCAGCTAGAGCTGCTCTTCTTCTTTATGAGCATCCAATATCTCTTGCATGCCATTTTCTTCAACCTGTTCTTCTTGCTCAACTACAACAACTCTCTCCTTCTTGGGAAACCCTTGTATCTGTTGTACAATCAAAGCACCTTCCATAGCTACCTTGATGAGCATCATCATTAGCATGGTGCCGCATAGCACCCTCACCTGCATGTCGTCGCTCTCAAGCTCCGACACTCTTCTTTGCTCTTCATTCATAGTGGAAACCACCACATATTCATGCATATAATAGGGTAACCTTACCTTTACCAACATTGACTCTTCGGATTCTCTCTTCAAACTTGTATCTGTATTCTCCTCGCTCATTTCCCAAAAGCTTGAGCTTGTAGCCTCATCATCTTCACCATAGGTCAATTTGGCATCAGTATCATTATCCTCTAGCTGCTCCAAAAAGGCTAGACCATTGTCGTGCCCACTTTTGTCATCCAAACCCAAGCTCTTGGCACCTACCACTTGGCTACGATCTGTTACCCTTTCATACAAGCACTCCATGAGAACAGGCTCCACCTCTTCAAGTTGCACTGGACACTTGGCATCTGCTAACTCCTTTACACATAGGCTCTCTTTAGCAAAAGGCTCATCTTTGCTGACAAACTCCTCCACAATCGGCATAGACGCTTCACCAACAGGTAATTCCCAAGGAACATAGTCAATCATAGGTCTTACCGTAACAAGCTCCACACTTCGCATCAGTGGCACCATCCTTGACGGGCCCATAGAACAAACTGCTGCTTCAACATCTGCAGGCTTTAGCAAGCCTAACTCCAGCTTTCTTTTCATTTTCCTGCTCTTCACCCAGAAAACACTGACTGCCTCGGCATAAGTCTTTGGCTCTTGATCATCCACCTTATTTCAAACTCGAGGACACAGGCAAGCTAGGAATTTCTCCAGCTTGAAACCATCCGCATTGACCACTTGGGTGGCAGCAACCAGACCACTCCAACAAGTTTCAAACTTAATGACAAAAGCATCAAAATCTCCACTTCTTGTCGCAGTTCTTTAATCTTTGTATCTGCTTCAACAGCTTTCACCACTTTTTGAAACCTGTGTAGAAACCGTTCTCAAAAACCAATCCAATCTTGCTTATCCGTAGCTTCTAGACCATCAAACCAGGCTTTTGCTTTACCTTGCAGCACCAGCAGAACTGTCTCCAGATTTTCTTCATCACTCCACATTTACGGTGAGAGCATAAATAACTCAAAATCTGCCAGCCACTCATCTGCATCTTCTTCACCACTAGAAATCGGGCCAACACTCTGCCACATTTTTGCTTACAAACACATCACCAGGGAGAAATCAGTGTGCTGCTCCGTGGGGGCACCAGAAGATAAAGAGGCAGAATGGGGAACACACCTGACACACATGCAGTGGCTATGATATAGCTCAAGGTATTCACAGCACCCCTGTCTTCTCGAAAACACCTTCAAAATAGGTGATTCACACTAGCAAGGCCTCGCCTGCACTTCGCCCAATGCACAAATTCTTTGCACAATCATCAAACAGCGATCACACCGATCTTGCTCACTTCCAGCTCTTCCACAACTGAACACCTCTCTCTCTCTCTCTCTCTCTCTCTCTCTCTCTCAGCCACACCATGGCCATCACCAAACAATCCGTATAGAGGGGCACACACTTCTCTCGCCACTTGACTCCGTCGGCACATACCTCGACGGGAACATCCACTTCTGGCTTCACTTTGATAGAAGCCCCTTCTCTTGGCATGCCTCGCTGCCTTCTTCCTCTACAAGGTGCTCGCTCTTTTCGTGTCTCTTCACAGACCACACATCTCGGCTTCGATCGCCCGAGCGCGAGCGTATGAAGATGTTCTTCCTCCTTCTCAATTCCCTCTTCCCTAGCAAAAAGAAAACCTTCTTCCCCCTCTCGAAATCGTTGCCTCACCTTTTTCCCTTTCTTTTCCCCAACTTAAAGAAAGCCTCCTTTTGCAATAGCGTCGGGCGCTATGGCTTCCCATCCTAAGCCATCACAAAACTCTTCTTTTTCCCTTTAGCTAGTGGAGCTGACATAATCCTTTCCTTTTTCAAATTCAATGACCATCACTACAAGAGGTTGTGTGCTCTTGTGACGCTGTTAGCGACGAAAATACACTGGGTTTTTATAACCCCCGGCGTCGCTAATAGCGTCGCTATGAGAGCGTCGCTATAGGCATCTCTATAAGCGTCGCTATATAGAGATGCTCATAGCGATGGTTATAGCGACGCTCTCACAGAAGTCTATAGCGACGCTTATAGCGACGCTCCAGAGCCATAAGTAGCGACGGTTATAGCGACGCCCGAGAGAATTTTTTTTTGGTGAGAGGGCATTGAATGCCCTGCCACCCATCAACCATATTAAACTTGATTCACTTTTTTAAAAAAGTGCAAGGGTAGATAATAGACCCAAAATAGTCACCCATAAGACACATTGTTTGCAAAATTGACAAGCGTAAAATTGACAATTGTACACATCATAGGCAAAATGAATTGATTGGCAAATGTAATAATGACAATTGTACAACATCATAGGCATAAAGAATTGATTGGAAAAATGAACTGCAGTGACAAATGTAATAATATACATGGTTCAAAAAGACGTATAAAATCCGTCTCATGATACATAAGCTATGAGAAACCCTAAACTAATGCTATCTAGCTACGGCTAAACTGACGTCGTCTAGTCAGACGTCTCATCGCGTCCAAGCGGCGTATCTGTCGGATTCTGCAAAAAAAGACAATAAGACAGCTTTCAGTAAGTATAAATATATAACGACATTTATAAAACAATACAAAAAATAGAAAAGAGTAAACCCTAATACTAACCATGCCACCGCGAGAACTGAGAATGTCCATCAGGGCGTTTAAGCCCTTCCTGCCTGCGTACTCGCGCTCGTACGGTGTGGGATCACGTCTTGTCATCGACCACTGTCAAAACATACAAAGATTTCATTATGTTAGAATTAAAAAACTCATAAACCCTAAACTATCGAACATAAAGAGCAATGCGAAAACACTTATAAAATCGGCCTCAAATGATGCCCATCCACCGCTCTCCAAGTGGTGCGAGCTCCCTGCCTCTACTCGCGCTCTGGCTGCATCCTTTTGTTGCTTCCACTTGTCGGGATTCTCGCGCGCTGCTTTCTTCGCATTCTTCCAATCTTCTTTGGCCAGCCAATCTGGCCTGTTCCACCCATGCTTGATTGCTTTTTGCACTTCAGAACGCTTGTGTTTGCAGTATTCGCGCATTCGAATCTTCATCAGGTCTTCATTGAAGCGTTGATCCCGTGTTGGAACGGGAAACTCATCATGAAGTATGCTGATGACTCTGGCTTTTAAATCACTGGGTACTTCACTCCATTTGTTTAGTATGTAGTGTCTAAACAGCTGAGAGCAAAGATCACGCATGCGCGAGATCACCTTCTTGCCGTCATCATCCATGATGATGCCGCCGCTGAAGTCGATGGAGTAAGGCAAGCCCTCTGGCCGGTGACGCGTGAACCTGGGTGTCCCGGCAGGGGTCTCTAGCGGCGTGTCGATGGGGGTACGGACGTCAGGTGTCTCCACTGGCATCTGGGCCCCGAAGCGAAGAGTGTCGAGTGGGGTGGCTCCTGGCGGAGTAGGTAGAGGTGTGTAGCTGCTAGGAACAGTCAGCCGCGCAAAACCTGGCGTAGATGGCGATGCTGTGGCTGGTGTGGGGGCGGGCAAAGAAGGGGAGGGTAAAGAGCCTCTTCAAACACGAGGCGGTGTGGAGGCATCGGCGGCGGAATCCCCACAACAACCACCACCGCCACCACTACAGCTCCGGTGTCTAGACGAGTGTGAAGATCGTCTTGTCGACACCGAAACTTCGGAGCACGCCGAATGATCCGAAAGAGAGGGAGATGCGGATGGAGTAGGAACGCGCGATGATGCGCCAGAGCGATGACGCTCCACGTACCACTGTCTCTGCTGCGGTGACAAAGAAGAAATAAACTCCTCATCATCTATACCTGCATTAAACACACGAATATTTAAACTTAATATTGAATGAATAGAGTAGACAATGACTCAAAGACCATTAAATACAATGACGTAATGACGCAATGAATTGAGTGATAGAAGAGGCAAGTCGAAAACTCAAAATTTTCAATCAAAAGATGTGAGCGCGAGTAGAAAAGAGCGTTATACACCATGGAAGGTACTTAGAGAGCCACAGCTTTTACAACACGGAGCAAAATTGTTCAAATACAATATTTGTGGCTTTAAGAGATCTCTCTCTCATCCTCGCATAACTCAGCATAACTTCCTATATCTATATAGAGCTCTCCGTTTAAACACATATCCTCTGTTTCATTTTGTAGATCCTCTGCATGCACCCCATATAGAGTAGTAGCATCTTGATGCTCTTCTGGCACCACTGCAGCGGCTTCTGATTGAGCATCTTCTCTGATCTCCTCCATTGATGTCGTTGTGATTGGCACATGGTAGCCTTCATACGTCCTTGCACTACGAGGGGCTACCTCTATGACGTACCACCAGTTTGATGTAGACTTTGTAGGATGAAATATTACCTGCCAGAGCCACATAACTTACATGAGAGCTTTCAAGCACATAACTTGTAAAAGGGGGATGTTAACTATTTACATACTTACTTGTTCACAATGCTTGGGTAGTACGAAAGTGTTTCTTAGGTCAGTCCATTTCTTAGTAGAATCCACCTCAAGAAAACCAGACTCTCCTCTACGCACAGTATCGTTGCGACCCTCCATGATTATCTTGAACCATTGCACGTCGAACAAGTCGACAAAAAATCCTCTGTAATCGATCCTCAAAATATCTTGTAGTGTGCCCAAGTAAGTGAGTTCCGCCACCACAGGATCTGCATCAGAGGAACGTCGTCGACTAGACTGTTCAAATATTGCCATGATTCCACAATCTTGAGTAAAACACTTTTTGTCGATCCGTTCCACCCTAAAATGTCGACCTTTACACTACGCTGCTGTGTATGACTTATACTACACTGAACAAAGATTATGAGTGGCCGTTCAAACGTTGCTCATGAATGTTGGTAGGCTCTCTAGACCCGTCAGATAGTGCATCGGTGGTCGTCTTCCTCGTCTCCACTCGATTCGTACCCTTTGTCGCTCTTGCTTTGCATCCTCATATTGTGAAATCCACTTTTGCATCACTGGATTGTGAAGCATGCAAAATCGGTTGATTTTAGCCTCTAGATCTTCCGTCATCTTCTTCTCAACACCGAGATTGCACATGACAATCCCAGATATGCGCTCATCATCTATGGTTCTCCATAGCGTTTCCCGGGCTTTATCAAATCCGTCTAGCCACTCTCCAATGTACACTAGGGACTCTAATACCAACCAACCTTCTGCCATGCTACCCTCCGGACGTGCCTTTTGACGCACATATCCCTTAAGCGTTTTCATGAAACGTTCTAAGAAGAACATCCATCTGGAATGAACTGTGCCAGCTATTTCCACCTCATCAACTATGTGAACAAGAAGATGCACCTGAATGGTTAGCATGGTCGTAGAAAAATGTTTCTCAAACATGCACACAAGCTCCGCAGCATTTAGTTTGGTGAATGGTATGGAGTCTACGTTGATCTCCTTTTGTGAGATCTATTGCACCAGCTTTGCAAGTTTGTAGATTGTGTTACGGACGTCGAGAGACAAACATCCCTCAATGGCAACCGGTAAAATAAACTGTAAAGTATGTGCAGCAATGATATTAAAGTCCACATTTTATGCAATGATATTAAAGTCCACTATGAACGCACCTGACACATTTTATGCCAATCGTGTGACTTCAAACCGGTAATCTTTCCTTCTTTAGTAAAACACGTTCGGAGCGAGTGCATTACGCCAGTGGGGGTCCGCAAAGATCGAATGGTTTCTTTTACTTTGCGTTCTTGGGCTCCTGTGAAAATCCATGGTGCTTTAGGGAGTTTTATCGATCCATCAAACGTTGTTTGCGGCCAATATTGCTACATACGATCCACATTTCTAAGGTCAACTCTGGCTCCCAAAGTATCTTTCTTTCCGGTCAGATGGTCCCATAGTAGATTACCCACATTCTTGAATATGTGCATTGGATCGAGCAAGTGATTGATCATGAGTCGGGGCCAGTATGGTAACTCGTACCATAGAGATAGTCTCTTCATCCCTGGAGGCAATCCGTCATCGCACATCTCCTTCTGATCTAACCATGCTTGTGCAGACATCCTTGGTGGCTCTCTTCCCAAAAAGCTGTCGTGTAACACATGATTCTCTGGAAGATACGCTTGATGACCTTCGTAGATTTGCTTCTTCAGTGAGAGCGCCCTACGTGCATTCAGTCTAGGTCCTGTCTGAATCACATTTCGGACACTTCTCCATGTCTATGTATTCCCCTCTGAAAAGAATGCAGTCATTAGGACAAGCGTGGATAGAATTGTAATCCATCTCGAAGTTTCGCAAAATCTTTCTTGCTTCATCTCGGGAATCTGGCATCACATTGTCAGCTGGTAGTATGTGCTCTTTACGCAATCTACACAACATAAAAATACGATACAGTCGTGTAAAAATCTATCAGATCATTATACATTTAGAGTTTTATTAAAGTAAACTAATTGTAATAGATCACCTGAAAAGCGTTGTGACGCTAGTGTCACTCCATCCAAACTTTGCTTGCTTGTTGAGAAGAACCAGGAGTGCTTTCAATCTAGACATACGTGCTCCATTATACAATGGCGTATCGGCTTCACTTTTCATATCATCATAGATAAGCCTTTCTGAATCCATGATCGTCTCGATCATTTCATCAATCTCGGGCTCAAACATTGCCTTGTTGGGAATGTGCTCTGCATGATCATCCCCTGAGCTGACAGAGGCTACATCTTGTGGCCTCACATATGCTGCTTGACCAAAGCGCCTGCGAACACGTCTATTGGGTTGCAAGATTGCTGCTTGTTGGTCAGCGTCAGAGTCCGACGAGTTATAATTGGCAACAACTCGATCTATAATAGATGGATCGAACTCGCCAAATTCGCGAACGTGCTGCAAAGAAACACGTCTTGTCCGTCGCACAACATGCTTGCATTGATTACAAGGACATAAGACCCTCGTTGAGAGATAGGTGTTTCGGTTGGACGGTCTCACATCCTCGTCACTACTCATAATGAGGATAAAAATCTTATAACCTGGACAACAAATTTAATATTCTATTGGCATTCTTTGTCTTATCTCTCTCTCTCTCTCTCTCTCTCTCTCTCTCTCTCTCTCTACCTCACATTCTCTAGTCATGTCCAATCCCCGCACACCTCGGTCTAGAGGTGCACGGAGATCAGAACCACCGGGTTATAATCTCGTCTTTATTGGTCAATACCTATATTTGTGGGTACAAGAAATCTACAGACCCACGTCTACATGATACTGCATGTAGTGGACAAAACCCCTTTGCCTCTTCTCTAGCTGTAGCACTTCACAACATCTTAACATCTTTTCACAGTAGATCTTTTCACTGTTCGTCTAACTCTAAACCCTAAACCGTAAGTAATTCTTGCGTGGACTCGATCTAACGTAAATAAGAGTAAATTTAAATAAACGTAAATCTAACTAAAAATAAACCTAAATCTAATTTAACGTAAGTCTACATCTAACCTAATCTTTAACGTCTTTTGGGATAGTTTCCTACGACGTTAAAACTCTCTTCTTCTTTTGTGTGTGTGTGTGTGTGTGTGTGTGTGTGGATAAACCTAAATAAACCTAAGTCTAATCTAATATAACGTAAATCTAAATCTAACATAAATTATGTTATATTAAAAACAAAGAACTAAACTAGCAGGGATTATAAGAACCTTAAAACTGATTTAACACATAATTTTTCACATAACTCGGCAAGAGTTGGCATTCTCATCACTAAAGATGTGAGAGTTAACTTCCGGCGGTGACACTGCCTCATCTCCATCCACATCTGACGACAGCAAATGGCCCTTTGGACCGTTCTTGCTCTTGTTACTAACTTTGAAGTTGCTGTTGAATGACTAGAGGTTGTCTAGATGGTCATTGTCGGGGATGTAGTGACTCTTGCCACCCTGAAGATCCACCTTCTTCCTTATCTTCTGAAGACATTTCACCAGTACTTTTGGATCGACGGAGCCCACCATGAGTGAAGGCAGCAATACCCTATATTCCATTGAGGGCTTTCTTCACCCGCTTCATGCAGGCATCGCAGTCTATGGAGACCTAAATCTAATCTAATATAACGTAAATCTAAATCTAGCGTAAATAAACGTATATCTAACTAAAAATAAACCTAAATCTAATTTAACGTAAATCTACATCTAACCTAATCTTTAACGTCTTTTATGATAGTTTCCTACAACGTTATAACTCTCTTCTTCTTGTGTGTGTGCGCGTGTGTGGATGTGTGTGCCAATAAAAAGAGATAAATGGTATAACCTTTCTATCACCCATGCCAAGTATGATAGATTGGTTATGCCATTTCCCTCTTGAATAATAGGTCTTGAGTTCAACTCCTCGTCGGCTAGATCTTTAGGTCTTTTAATTTTAATTAGTTTCCTACGACGTTAAATTAGTTTCTCTCTCTTTCTCTCTCAATGTGTGTGCGTTTTTTTGTTTATGCATGTTTTCTCTCTCTTTTCCTCTCTCAATGTGTGCGTTTTTTGTTTATGCATGTTCTCTCTCTCTCACTACAAGAGGCTATTCATATTAGCGACGCTCACATAGCGACGCTCAAAAAAAAAATCCCGGCGTCGCTATGAGCGTTGCTATGAGCGTCGCAAATTTACAAAGAAATTTGCGACGCTCATAGCGACGCTGGCTGGGCTAAAAAAATAACCGAGCGCGCCCAAAAACTCAGATCTCAGATTTGAGTTTTTCGGCGCCCTCAAGCAAGGAGCAGGTAACGCTCTTCCTCTCTCTCTCTCTCTCTCTCTCTCTCTCTCTTTTTCTTCTCCACACACACACACACACACACACACACACATACACACACACACACACACACACACACACGAGGAGAGGAAGGAGAGCCAGGTATGCTCCTTCCCTCTCCTCATTCTCATGTTCCCTTCCCCTCTTTCTCTCTCCCTCTCTCTCTCTCTCACACACACACACATAGTGTTTTTGAGAGAGAGAGAGAGAGAGAGAGAGAGAGAGAGAGAGAGAGAGAGAGAGAGAGAGAGAGAGTACAAACATAAACAAAAACGCACACACACATACATAAACAAAGCATTCACACACACATTGAGAGAGGAAAAGAGAGAGAGAGCATGCATAAACAAAAAACGCACGCAGTGAGAGAGGAAAAGAGAGAGAGAACATGCATAAACAAAAAACACACACATTGAGAGAGGAAAAGAGAGAGAAAACATGCATACGATCCAAAAAAACGCACACACATTGAGAGAGAAAGAGAGAGAAACTAATTTAACGTCGTAGGAAACTAATTAAAATTAAAAGACCTAAAGATCTAGCCGACGAGGAGTTGAACTCAAGACCTATTATTCAAGAGGGAAATGCCATAATCAATCTATCATACTTGGCATGGGTGATAGAAAGGTTATACCATTTATCTCTTTTTATTGGCACACACATCCACACATGCGCACACACACAAGAAGAAGAGAGTTATAACGTCGTAGGAAACTATCCTAAAAGACGTTAAAGATTAGGTTAGATGTAGACTTACGTTAAATTAGATTTAGGTTTATTTAAGTTAAATCAGATTAGATTTAGGTTTATTTTTAACTAGATTTACGTTTATTTACGCTAGATTTAGATTTACGTTATATTAGATTAGATTTAGGTCTCCATAGACTGCGATGCCTGCATGAAGCGGGTGAAGAAAGCCCTCAATGGAATATAGGGTGTTGCTGCCTTCACTCATGGTGGGCTCCGTCGATCCAAAAGTACTGGTGAAATGTCTTCAGAAGATAGGGAAGAAGGTGGATCTTCAGGGCGGCAAGAGTCACTACATCCCCGACACAATGACCATCTAGACAACCTCTAGTCATTCAACAGCAACTTCAAAGTTAGTAACAAGAGCAAGAACGGTCCAAAGGGCCATTTGCTGTCGAGTTGTTGCCAATTATAACTCGTCGAACTCTGACGCTGGCCAACAAGCAGCAATCTTGCAACCCAATAGACGTGTTCGCAGGCGCTTTGGTCAAGAAGCATATGTGAGGCCACAAGATGTAGCCTCTGATAGCTCAGGGGATGATCATGCAGAGCACATTCCCAACGAGGCAATGTTTGAGCCCGAGATTGATGAAATGATCGAAACGATCATGGATTCAGAAAGGCTTATCTATGATGATGTGAAAAGTGAAGCCGATACACCATTGTATAATGGAGCACGTATGTTTAGATTGAAAGCACTCCTGGTTCTTCTCAACATGCAGGCAAAGTTTGGATGGAGTGACACTACCGTCACAACGCTTTTCAGGTGATCTATTACAATTAGTTTACTTTAATAAAACTCTAAATGTATAATGATCTGATAGATTTTTACATGACTGTATCGTATTTTCATGTTGTGTAGATTGCTTAAAGAGCACATACTACCAGCTGACAATGTGATGCCAGATTCCCGAGATGAAGCAAGAAAGATTTTGCAAAACTTGGGGATGGATTACAATTCTATCCACGCTTGTCCTAATGACTGTATTCTTTTAAGAGGGGAATACATAGACATGGAGAAGTGTCCGAAATGTGATTCCGAAAGATATCGAGTAGATCTCCACGGGACAAAAATTCCACAAAAGGTTTTGCGACATTTTCCTCTGCTTCCACGCATCAAGCATTTCTTCGAATGTAAGTCCATGGCCGCCCTAGCATCATGGCATGAGGAGAATAAATCTTCGGATGGTGTGCTACGAATTCCTGCAGATTGCGCACCCTGGAAACATATAGATGGAACATGGTCGGATTTTGCCAGGAAGGCTCGAAATTTGCGCTTAGGCCTGGCTATGGATGGCGTAAATCCATTTGGTCAAAGATCAACATCTTACAGTGTATGGCCCGTTGTCATCGTCAACTACAACATTCCCCCGTGGTTGACTACGAAGAAGGGGCACCTATGGCTAAGCTTGATTGTGCCAGGGCGATATAAAGTGGGGAATATGGATGTGTATCTTCGTCCACTATTGGAAGAGCTACAACAATTGTGGATTGGCATAGAGGTGGTGGATATGAGCCGACACACAGGACGACGGAATGCTTTGATCAGAGGCATTCTAATGTGGACCATGCATGACTATCCCAGGCTAACAGAATGCTCAGGTGATCTATTGACACTCCTCACTCAGACACTGTAAATCTTGTTTTTTCCCATAGTTGATCTATTATCATGTGTATACATGCAGGGCTTCAAACAAGCGGATACAGAGCATGTGTCACATGTGGACCTAGACTGAATGCACGTAGGGCACCCTCACTGAAGAAGCAAATCTACGAAGGTCATCAAGCATATCTTCCAGAGAATCATGTGTTACGCGACGGCTTTCTGGGAAGAGAGCCACCAAGGATATCTGCACAAGCATGGTTAGAGCAGAAGGAGATGTGCGATGACGGATTGCCTCCAGGGATGAAGAGACTATCTCTATGGTACGAGTTACCATACTGGCCCCGACTCATGATCAATCACTTGCTCGATCCAATGCACATATTCAAGAATGTGGGTAATCTACTATGGGACCATCTGACCGGCAAGAAAGATACTTTGGGAGCCAGAGTTGACCTTAGAAATGTGGATCGTATGGAGCAATATTGGCCGCAAACAACGTCTGATGGATCGATAAAACTCCCTAAAGCACCATGGATTTTCACAGGAGCCCAAGAACGCAAAGTAAAAAAGACCATTCGATCTTTGCGGACCCCCACTGGCGTAATGCACTCGCTCCGAACGTGTTTTACTAAAGAAGGAAAGCTTACCGGTTTGAAGTCACACGATTGGCATAAAATGTGTCAGGTACGTTCATAGTGGACTTTAATATCATTGCATAAAATGTGGACTTTAATATCATTGCTGCACATACTTTACAGTTTATTTTACCGGTTGCCATTGAGGGATGTTTGTCTCTCGACATCCGTAACACAATCTACAAACTTGCAAAGCTGGTGCAATGGATCTCACAAAAGGAGATCAACGTAGACTCCATACCATTCGCCAAACTAAATGCTGCGGAGCTTGTGTGCATGTTTGAGAAACAGTTTCCTACTACCATGCTAACCATTCAGGTGCATCTTCTTGTTCATATAGTTGATGAGGTGGAAATAGCTGGCACAGTTCATTCCAGATGGATGTTCTTCTTAGAACGTTTCATGAAAACGCTTAAGGGATATGTGCGTCAAAAGGCATGTCTGGAGGGTAGCATGGCAGAAGGTTGGTTGGTATCAGAGTCCCTAGTGTACATTGGAGAGTGGCTAGACGGATTTGATAAAGCCCGGGACACGCTATGGCGAACCATAGATGATGAGCGCATATCTGGGATTGTCATGTGCAATCTCAGTGTTGAGAAGAAGATGACGGAAGATCTAGAGGCTATAATCAACCGATTTTGCATGCTTCACAATCCAGTGATGCAAAAGTGGATTTCACAATATGAGGATGCAAAGCAAGAGCGACAAAGGGCACGAATCAAGTGGAGACGGGGAAGACGACCACCGATGCACTATCCAGCGGTTCTGGAGAGCCTACCAACCTTCATGAGCTTAAGATGGTTGCACAACCAATTGAAAAGCGCACAACAATGCTGTGACGAAGTGACTGAGGAAGAGTGGGAGTACTCTCGGGGTTGCGCGACCAAGGTAAGTTTCCAATGTACGACTAGCAAGTGACTTTATTTATAAACGTTTGAACGGCCACTCATAATCTTTGTTCGTTGTAGTATAAGTCATACATAGCAGCATGGTGTAAAGGTCGACATTTTAGGGTGGAACGAATCGACAAAAAGCGTTTTACTCAAGATTGTGGAATCATGGCAAAATTTGAACAGTCTAGTCGACGACGTTCCTCTGATGCAGATCCTGTGGTGGCGAAACTCACTTACTTCGGCACGCTGCAAGAGATTTTGAGGATAGATTACAGAGGATTTTTTGTCGACTTGTTGGACGTGCAATGGTTCAAGATAATCATGGAGGGTCGCAACGCTACTGTGCGTAGAGGAGAGTCTGGTTTTCTTGAGGTGGATTCTACTAAGAAATGGACTGACCTAAGAGACACTTTCGTACTACCCGAGCATTGTGAACAAGTAAGTATGTAAATAGTTAACATCCCCCTTTTACAAGTTATGTGCTTGAAAGCTCTCATGTAAGTTATGTGGCTCTGGCAGGTAATATTTCATCCTACAAAGTCTACATCAAATTGGTGGTACGTCATAGAGGTAGCCCCTCGTAGTGCAAGGACGTATGAAGGCTACCATGTGCCAATCACAACGGCATCAATGGAGGAGATCAGACAAGATTCTCAATCAGAAGCCGCTGCGGTGGTGCCAGACGAGCATCAAGATGCTACTACTCTATATGGGGTGCATGCAGAGGAGCTACAAAATGAAACAGAGGATATGTGTTTAAACGGAGAGCTCTATATAGATATAGGACGTTATGCTGAGTTATGCGAGGATGAGAGAGAGATCTCTTAAAGCCACAAATATTGTATCTGAATAATTTTTCTCCGTGTTGTAAAAGCTCTGGCTCTCTAAGTACCTTCCATGGTGTATAACGCTCTTTTCTACTCGCGCTCACATCTTTTGATTGAAACTTCTGAGTTTTCGACTTGCCTCTTCTATCACTCAATTCATTGCGTCATTGTAGTTATATGCGTCATTACGTCATTGTATTTAATGGTCTTTGCGTCATTGTCTACTCTATTCATTCAATATTAAGTTTAAATATTCGTGTGTTTAATGCAGGTATGGATGATGAGGAGTTTCTTTCTTCGTTGTCACCGCAGCAAAGAAAGTGGTATGTGGAGCGTCATCGCTCTGGCGCATCATCGCGCGTTCCTACTCCATCCGCATCTCCCTCTCTTTCGAAGCATTCGGCGCGCTCTGAAGCTTCGGCGTCGACGAGACGAGCTTCACACTCGTCTAGACACCGGCGCTCTAGTGGTGGCGGTGGCGGTTGTTGTGGGGATTCCGCCACCGATGCCTCCACACCGCCTCGTGTTCGACGAGGCTCTTTACCCTCCCCTTCTTTGCCGGCCCCCACACCAGCCACAACATCGCCATCTACGCCAGGTTTTGCACGGCTGACTGTTCGTATAAGCTACACACCTCTACCTACTCTGCCAGGAGCCACCTCACTCGACACTCCTCGCTTCGGGGCCCAGACGCCGGTGGAGACACCTGACGTCCGTACCCCCATCGACACGCCGCTAGAGACCCCTGCCGGGACACCCAGGTTCACGCGTCATCGGCCAGAGGGCTTGTCTTACTTCGTCGACTTCAGCGGCGGCATCATCATGGATGATGATGGCAAGAAGGTGATCTCGCGCATGCGTGGTCTTTGCTCTCAGCTGTTTAAACACTACATACTAAACAAATCGAGTGAAGTACCCAGTGATTTAAAAAACAGAGTCATCAGCATACTTCATGATGAGTTTCCCGTTCCAACACGGGATCAGCGCTTCAATGAAGACCTGATGAAGATTCGAATGTGCGAATACTGCAAACACAAGCGTTCCGAAGTGCAAAAAGCAATCAAGAATGGGTGGAACAGGCCAGATTGGCTGGCCAAAAAAGATTGGAAGAATGCGAACAAAGCAGCGCGCGAGAATCCCGACAAGTGGAAGCAACAAAAGGATGCAGCCAGAGCGCGAGTAGAGGCAGGGAGCTCGCACCACTTGGGGAGCGGTGGATGGGCATCATTTGAGGCCGATTTTGTAAGTGTTTTCGCATTGCTCTTTATGTTCGATAGTTTAGGGTTTATGAGTTTTTTAATTCTAACATAATGAATGTTTTGACAGTGGTCGATGACAGGACGTGATCCCACACCGTACGAGCGCAAGTACGCAGGCACGAAGGGCTTAAACGCCCTGATGGACATTCTTAGTTCTCGCGGCGGCATGGTTAGTATTAGGGTTTACTCTTTTCTATTTTTTGTATTGTTTTATAAATGTCGTTATATGTTTATACTTACTGAAAGCTGTCTTATTGTCTTTTTTTGCAGAATCCGACAGATACGCCGCTTGGACGCGATGAGACATCTTACTAGACGACGTCAGTTTAGCCGTAGCTAGATAGCATTAGTTTAGGGTTTCTCATAGCTTATGTATCATGAGACGGATTTTATACGTCTTTTTGAACCATGTATATTATTACATTTGTCACCGCAGTTCATTTTGCCAATCAATTCTTTATGCCTATGATGTTGTACAATTGTCATTATTACATTTGCCAATCAATTCATTTTGCCTATGATGTGTACAATTGTCAATTTTGCAAACAATGAGTCTTGTGGGTGACTATTTTGGGTCTATTATCTACCCTTGCACTTTTTTTAAAAAGTGAATCAAGTACAATATGGTTGATGGGTGGCAGGGCAAAAAGTGAATCAAGTACAATATGGTTGATGGGTGGCAGGGCATTGAAATGGGTGGCAGGGCATTCAATGCCCTGCCACCAAAAAAAAAATCTCTCGGGCGTCGCTATAACCGTCTCTATATATGGCTCTGTAGCGTCGCTATGAGCGTCGCTATAGTCTTCTGTGTAAACGTCGTTATAACCGTCGCTATGAGCGTCTCTATATAGCGACGCTTATAGCGATGCATATAGCGACGCTCTCGTAGCGACGGTTTTAGCGATGCCGGGAGTTATAAAAACCCAGTGTATTTCCGGTGCTAACAGCGTCACAAGAGCACACAACCTCTTGTAGTGTCTTTTCCTCTCTCAATGTGTGCGTTTTTTGTTTATGCATGCTCTATCTCTCTTTTCCTCTCTCAATGTGTGTGTGCATTCTTTGTTTATGTATGTGTGTGTGCGTTTTTGTTTATGTTTGTACTCTTTCTCTCTCTCTCTCTCTCTCTCTCTCTCTCAAACACTATGTGTGTGTGTGTGTGTGTGTGTGTGTGTGAGAGAGAGAGAGAGAGAGAGAGAGAGGGAGAGAGAAAGAGGGGAAGGGAACATGAGAGTGAGGAGAGGGAAGGAGCATACCTGGCTCTCCTTCCTCTCCTCGTGTGTGTGTGTGTGTGTGTGTGTGTGTGTGTGGAGAAGAAAGAGAGAGAGAGAGAGAGAGAGAGAGAGAGAGTTACTTGCTCCTTGCTTGAGGGCACCGAAAAACTCAGATCTGAGATTTGAGTTTTTGGGTGCTCTCTGTTATTTTTTTTAGCCCAGCCGGCGTCGCTATGAGCGTTGCAAATTTACTTGTAAATTTGCGACGCTCATAGCCACGCTCATAGTGACGTCGGGAATTTTTTTTTTGAGCGTCGCTGTGTGAGCGTCGCTAATATGAATAGCCTCTTGTAGTGCATTCCCTTTTGCATTTTCCCTTTATAACCAAGGAAAGATTTTAACTTAAGTTTCCTATGCGGGCAATGCTTCGTGTGCTTGAGTTTGTCGAGTGATTTTTTCGTGGTCACGTCGCATGAGAATTTTCCCGTACTGATTCCGAATTCCATCCCTCGTCCACCACTGGATGTCATGCTAGTCTCGGACAACACATCTGAAAATGGAAAAAACTGTCCGATCTCTTTTCATCATGATTGCCTACTAGCTTGAACTATGCGTATTGGATGTCTTTGATTCCAATCGACAGGACACTAATTTCGGCTAACTCCCCATGTTGCATGCAACTTCCCAAAACCTTGGCGAGCTAAAAAAATTCTGTCAGCGTGCCCACGAAGGTGGCCCATTGAGCACATACTCGACCCCCCGCAAATATTCCATAGGCCATAACTTGACCGTCTAAGCTCCAAATGGCAATCTGAAAAGACCGGAATGCTCCACAGCTCGAGCTTTATATGTGTATCCATTGATCCCGATTTTTGCCACCTGTCTGTACCTGCCCTGCTCGTCGGGGATCTGTAAAGCATTCCATCTTCAAACAATCATAACTTTCACACAGGGACTCTGTTTGAGGAGCCGTCTGGACCAACTTGCAGTGTATCTCGAAGATCATATTCTAGAGCACCAAATTAGCATATGAGGCACCTTTACCTATCACTCCCGCTGGACCATCTTGGGGCTTTTTTGACCAAAAAACCCGCATTAGACATACACTTCCACTATCATTTGCCTACCCAGGTCCTCCACATTGGCCTTGGCCCTTTGTCCTGCACCTTCTCGCACCCATAGCTTGGTATAGAGTGTGTTTCTACACAGACCAACTTTGGCTGCACCAATGCGTCCAGATCGGCTTGTAACTTGGTTTGTTTCTCTATGTTCTCTTGGTCCTCGTTTTGCAGTGAGTCCACTTCAGCTTTGATATGAACTTCATTTGTTTTGAGATTATCAATTTCAATCTCACTGGCTATCGACCTTGCTCTGAGCCCCGTGAGTTTTTGCATCACTACATCCCAATCATTGGTTTGTGGCTGTAGAACCACTGTATTTGTGGCCATCTCCTTCAACTCCACTAACCGAGGGCTCTGCATATATTCCTTGGGTATTGTGCTCGACAACTCAAAAACTGCATTAGCTGTCTCTTCTCGAGAGTACCCAATAGCTACGAGATCAAGAAATATTCTATAGTTTCTTTCTTCTGGATCTGGCTTCTCATCTTTTGGCTCAACTTCTGCCTTCTGCTCTTCCTCTTTGTTCTTCTCTTGCTTGGAGTCTTTTTGCCCATCAGGTTTGTTCAACTCCTCTTTTTGTTGGGTTTGTGGAGGACTAAGAGGAGGTGGTGATGGTGGTGGGATGGATTCTCGGCTTGATGGTGGAGTTGGTTGCTTCTTTTTGAAATCCCGATCCACCTTTGTTTTCCTCTCTCTTTCTTGGCCTTCCTGCTCTTCTAGCAGATGCCGTCTCACTTCGTCAACCTCTTCTTCTGTAAACTGTATATTTGGGATATTCTTCGCTGTAGCATCTAAGATCTCAAAATTCTTGAGATAATCTTCAAACCGATCCCTTTGAATCCTTCCGGATGATCTAGACATAGCCTCAAGTGATGGCTTCCATAACTCGCTCAGAACCCCTTTTAGTGTTCTCTCAGCTCTGAAACTTTCCATTAGTCTTTCTAGCTTTGCCGCTTTCTGTGACTTTGTTTCCTTGACTAGCACTTGTTGTAAAGTGTGAGCTTTGTCCTAAAGTGTGAGTCAAGGAGAGGAGAGTGGATTTATCCCACATACTGTGGAGCAAGGCTGTAGAGCTACTTAAAGCTCATTTCTTGAATCAATAAACAACAACTTCATTTTGCACTACATGCTTGTCTTTGGTGAGCTTGTGCTAAGCTAAGTCAATACTCAAGATTGTGTTTATGATTCCAAGTTAATTCTATCTTGGAACCTAATTCACTTGAGTGATAACCTTGCTTACACACACACACACACTTGCACCATGTTTCTCTTTCATCCACCCTAGCTAGCACGATCCAATTCCTACCATTTGGTATCAGAGCCATGGCATATTAGCTAGGGTTGATTTTGGCATTCATTAGACTCGGGTTAGGGTTTAACATTTAGTTTCTTGATTACTTTCGGGATAGTCGTGTTCACTATGAGCTTGCTACTACTGTCATAAGCTTTCTTGCTCGAACGCTATGTATAGCCCTTGCAACACTCCTCTCCTTGGTGATCCTTCTAGGGATTTTTTGTATGTGTGCGAGCATTTTGATTCTTCATTTAGGCTTTTGGTCGAACAACTTTCTTGAAGACTTGCTTGAAGACAAGGCGTGTGCTTTTCTGAAACTATGTACGTGAGGAAGAGAGAGAGAGAGAGAGAGAGAGAGAGAGAGAGAGAGAGAGAGAGAGAGAGAGAGAGAGAGAGAGAAGGCTTGAGAGAAAGAGAGAAGGCTTTGTCCTAAAGTGTGAGCTTTGTCCTAAAGTCTGAGTCAAGGAGAGGAGAGTGGATTTATCCCACATACTGTGGAGCAAGGCTGTAGAGCTACTTAAAGCTCATTTCTTGAATCAATAAACAACAACTTCATTTTGCACTACATGCTTGTCTGTGCTGAGCTTGTGCTAAGCTAAGTCAATTCTCAAGATTGTGTTTATAAGTCCAAGCTAATTCTATCTTGGAACCTAATTCACTTGAGTGATAACCTTGCTTACACACACTCACACACTTGCACCATGTTTCTCTTTCGTCCTCCCTAGCTAGCACGATCCGGTTCCTAACACTTGTAGAGTTTCTTTCTTTCCCTTCTTTGGCTCTGGCTGCTAGCACTATCTCTAAACAGAGCTTCAACCTTGTGGCTACCCTGGGCGCCTTAGGAGGTTCTTCTTCTTTGTCTTCCTTCAGCTTGAGACAATCATTTTGTGAGCGAGGTAGAGGCCAGTTTCCCTTTGCATGCAATGCTCCATAGACGACCTTGGTTATCAACTCACCAGGCACAATATAGGTGGTCCCCATCTTCACAAGATTGTCGTGGATGTAAGCGGCATAGTTTATCTCCTTTGGTTTTCTCTTCTGCATTGCCTAGGTGAAAGTGGTGGCAATAGCTCCAGATGGCATCCTGTATTTTTGTGGCCCCTTGGTACACATGTGGAAGTATTGATTGTATAGTTGGCTCATGATAGCCACCTTCGGGTTTGCAATATCTTCAAATGTATAGTTATTCTTCTTTTTCGAGTAGAACTTAATGTCATCTCGCCTCTTTGTCACACTGTCTCCTTTGTTAGAGATGTCAAGTGCTGCTGCCACCACCTTCTCTGTGATGACAATCATTGTATCAGGCTTGCCTTGCAAATCTGTAACTCGGGCTATGCTGTCCTCTTTGATTGTGCTGACAAATTCCCACACTCTTTTAACATCAATCCTCGCTGGCAAGGCTTCAAAGTAATTGTGGAGATCTAGTTTCTCCAAGTAGTCCCCCATCTTGCTCGTGACAAACTCATTGAGCTCTTGAGGTATCATGGGTAGCTCCACTGCATTTCCCTCCGGATCTTTAAATACTCCTTGGTAGATTCTCAAATCATTGGTCTCTAGCAGGTCATCTTGAATCCAAGTTCTTGTGGGCTTCAGGGTTACCTCTGGGATAACAAAAGGCTCCACTTCTTCTAAGTAGTCCTTGATAGTCATCCTCTTCTTCTTTGCAGGTGATTTTGTGGCTGCCATGGATCCTGTTGCACTCAGTAGTCCAAAGCTAGCGTTTTTTACATATTAGCTAATAAACTGAGTTCTGACTACCCAAATGACTTGAAAATTGAAATAAAAACTCAAAAGGAACTAGTGAAACCCTGCATGTGCCCACAATAGATTTTTGGCTGAAAAATAATCATGTAGACATCCTACGCGTAGGATGTCTACCTTCTCTGTTTTTGGTGAAACTTGACAGGCTTGTGGCTATGTACTTGGAATTTGGTTTGGACATCAAAAAGTGCAATTTTGAGTAGATTTAGGATTTTGGCTCACAAATTGGGTAGGATGTCCTAAACAGGTGGCAAATGATATTCAATTGGGTTGATATTTGATATATAGGCTTCTTATACCATGTAAAAGGCTCCCATGAAGTCAATTCCTCCACAGAAGTTCAATATGACACTTGAGACATCCTACGCGTAGGATGTCTATTTTCTCAGAATGACATGAATTTGGTTTTGTGGGTAGCCCTTAGCATGTAGAACATGGCCCCGCTCTTAGATTTTGATTTGGATAAGCATTGGTGTTGTTAAGAGCATGTGTAGTGTTTTTACGCTCAAAAAGTGCATTTTGGAGGTTTTGGGGGCCAAATGTGATGGGTATGGCTTGAAATTTGATACATGAGCTTGTGAAGGTGTTATAAACATATATGGGACTCACAAACACCAGTTGGAGGTCAAATAGGTCATTTAGACATCCTACATGTACGATCTCTATTTCATTAATTTTCATATCTGACCCCATAGTTAGCTTGGCAATGTGCTAGTGAGTATATTGTGCAAGTTTCATGTGATTTGGACTAGTTTTGGTAGATCTATGATCCATTATTGCCTCTATGCTCTGACTTTCCGTTTTTTTGATGCATATGAGGTCAACTCCGGTCCAAATGTCATGAAACTTGATGTCTAGCATGTATAAGCTATATAGAAGCTGTGTATGATCTGAGATGTTGATTTTGATGCCCAAACATGGCCTTGAGACATCCTACACGTAGGATGTCTCCTGATGGATTTTTTAATGAGAAATGCTACTAGTACATGCCCCGAGCCCCCCTGAGTCCCCTTTAAGCCCTATTTCAATAAAAAAGTCAAAAAAATAGATAGAAACTCCCTGTATGGCTTTGAGAGCCTCTGAGCCATTTTCTAACTCTTGGAGTGCTATTCGGTGATGAAATTTTTTGATGTTAGTCTCCATAGCTTCATGGTTCCTTGGGGATCCTTGCCATATGGTTTTTGTTGGCTTTGGTTTCACCGGAGCTTCGTTTGGCAATTTGTCTCTCTGGAAGCACCTGTGGTTGCGTTTGTATGCCGTCGATGACTTCTGGTGGTCTACCACCATAGGACTTGGTTGTTGATGGTCTAGGAAAGCCGCTCGTGAAGTTTGGTGGCAAACGGACATCCGGTCCGATCGTGAGAGCTAGTTGACGCTTTGTGTGTCTGATGCCGTTTCTGAAGCTTAGTCCCGCTTCGGGTCACCTTATGGCCATGTGGGCTATATAGCCTTATAGAGCATGTCGAGATGCTCCTACCCATGAGTTTTGGTAGCATTTGGGCGACTTTCCACCGATTTACCACTTGGTGGCCCCTTGCAGGGTTCTAGAAGTTAGGGTTTTTCCCAATGGTTTTTTGTCTCCTTTGTGCATTCAAGAGTGGCCTCCTATGCTAGGGTAAACCGCCGATGAAGCCTTATTGCTTTTGGGTTAGCCGTTGGGTGGCCACCTCTACCTGTAGGTCTCTACTGTCCGTTTCCCGTGTGAACCCTACTCTAGTTTTCGCGACAAAACATCCAACATACGCGAAAAGCTCAAGGTGGTGAGCCTACCTCTCATATCTGGAGCCTGTCGGGTGGTTGTGAGCGTCGTAGAAGCAGCTGGAAGTCCGGTTCACTCTAGGTGGCAAGAGCTCTCTCTCAAGAAGGAAATAGTAGAAATGAGCTCTAAGTGAAGTGAAAAAATCTTATAATGGGGGTCCCCGAGCCATTTTCTATGAAATTTGACATGTGCTCCCAACTTCTTGCGAGATGCGGTTTAGGCTCGAAAAGTTCTTGATTCCGTTTGCCCAGTTTCTGAGAAATTTGACATTTCGGTCAAAATCTGGCCAAAACACGCCTTCTGTTCCATTCACATAATTGCACCCCCATTGTGCCATAGGTTTTCCTATAGTCACCGATTATCCCCATATTTGTTTTTTCTCATTACGACCGTATTTCACCTGCTTTTTGTATTTTTGAAGTTTTTCTATCGATAATTACTAAAATTAAAAAGAAAATAGCAAATTCAACCCAGAAAATCCCCAAAAATCATAATGACTCAAAAACATCACCGCAAAACACTAATACACTCACATGCAATTTTTATGGTCGGCTAATGCGCGGCCGTGTAATGTTGCCCTATTTGATGCATACTCAGTCAATGCATGAAAAAATCAATGCTGTGCGAGAGGAGGGAATAAGCAAGATGCTTATTGGCATTCGATGTCGAGGTTTCCTATTTGGTGTTGATTTGGTTGGTGGATTTTCTTTGCAAGTAAAATTTGTAACTCTACAGCTCTCTGTTTAATCGTCTTTCTTGCAAAGGTCGCTTGGTTTGCCGCTACTGTCGATATGGCCGTGGTGGTCTCTGTGGAGAGAGAATTGTTATGGCTACATTGGCTGTAGTCTTTTTCTCTTTTGCTTTCCATTTGTAGCTTTGTTTTGGAGGTTTTTGTAGGTTTATTGCCACATCCGTGGTCGTCATTGTTGTTCTGTTGATCGGCATCCACATAGATCGGTTTGCCAATTTCAGATGTAGTGTGTGTCTGCATGTTGTTGTTGCTCGTACTGAAGGGAGTTCCTGTTGCTTTGGTTTCGAGATCCAAACGCGAGTCGCATTTAAGTTGTTACGGAGCATTCTCTTTGGGATCCATATCTTTTTTATTCTCGTGGTTGTTGGTTGAACTGTGCTCTTCTGCTGACTTCTGCTGTTGTATTGTGGTTTGTATGCCATGTCACCTCTATCCTTCCGCACCCATACTTGTTTTTCGCGTGTTCCTCACCTTGATCTATTCACTGTGGTTTGTGTTGTCTTATTTTTGTCGTGAACATGGTTGGCAGTTCCGTGGTTGTTCTCCATGCGTATCGTGTTGTTCTTTAGTGGCACCCATCCTTTTGGTTCTTTATCCAGTGATTGTGGTGCTGTCATCTGGTTCTTCTAGGTTTGGTGAGCAAGGGCTACAACCTGTTGTTCTTGTGCATGCTGAATTTTGATTGTATCCGAATTCCAATCTATCTGCACATTATACGCTTTCTGCCAAGGTTGTCCCAACAACATGGGGTGTAGTGTGCTTGCATCTTCAACCATGTAAAACTTGTGGGGATAAATATATTGATATATTTGTACATGCAATATAGTCCAGCCCAATGTTCATAGCGAATGTGATGTACTACTTTTCAACACTTGTGGAGTAGGTTGTAGGTGATCCTTGGGCTTGAGCTATTTATATAATTTGTAAGAGATCAGATTTGCTTGAGCTCCAGAATCAAGCAATGTTGTCGATTCAACTTGACTGCTACCCACTTTGACTGCAATTATTCGTTCCACTATGTCTTCACCAAAATTTGTTAATCGAATAGCATTTATTCGCAATGGTGATCCACTTTGTTGTTGTTGTCGTAGAAGCCTTCTTTTTGCAATGCGTTCTTTTTCTTCTGCTTGGGCTTCTTCTCGTACCCTCTGTTTCTCCTTCATCCATTGTTTTTCTTGATGGATTTGTTGAATCATATCCTATGTTAGTGGTAAATGATACTTTTTTAACCGACACCCACTAATCCAATTTGGCATTTCTTCTCCTACCAATGTAGCAAGTTTGACAGCTCCACTTTGTTATAAGTCACTAATCACAAAGGGTCCCATCCCTCGCCTTTTAAGTTTCTTGGCATGTTGCTTCAAAGTATAAACAAATACATAAGTACCTGTTTTGAACCTTTCGTATGCACATGCTTGTCAAAAAACTCTTTTTGTCTTCTCTTTTTACCATAGATCAAAGCTACAGCTCTCAGTCGAAGTTCATCTAGCTTTTCAAGATCATCTATTATTGAAGAGAGCTCATGCCCTGTCCATTCTAAACGTTTCGCTACTCGTAGAGTTGGAACTAAAAACTCTATGGATAATATAGCGTTTAGACCAAACACCATGTTGTACGGTGTGTTCCAATTGATGTTTTGTAAGCTACCCTGTATGCCCATAGTGTTGAGTGTAACTGTTGATCCGAGTATGTCCTTGACTCTGATACAATTTTAGTCAAAACAGTGCATAGTGTTTTATTTGTGGCCTCAGCTTGTCCATTTTCCTGTGGATGATATGGAGGAGATTTTCTATGTATGACCATGAATTCCTCTAGCAGATATTCAATGACTTCATTAAGAAAATGTGTTCCTTGATCCCTGACAATTTCTAATGGTAATCCGTATCGTACAAAGACATTCTCATACAAAAATTGTGCAGTGGTTCTTGCGTCTGCTTTTTGTGTTGCCTTGGCTTCCACCCATTTTGTGAGATAGTCTGTAGACACAATGATATATTGGGTATGGGTGCAATATGTAGGGGGTGAAATAGGCCCCAAAAAATCAATGCCCCATTTTGCAAATGCCCGTGCTCCCATCATTGGCCGTAGTGGCATCTCATCTCTCTTTATCAGCACGTTAGTGTGCTGACATGCGTCACAACGCTTTACAAACTCCTGGGCATCCATGTGCAATGTAGGCCACCATATTTCTACGGTTAAGACAATTTTTGCCGTCTTATCGCCTGAAAAATGGCCTCCACTTATTCCTCCATGTGCGTGTTCTAGAATCAACAGGTATTCGCTTTCACTTGCACAGATTCTAAGTTGATTGTCCTTTCCTAGCTTGTAGAGTTGAATTCCAATTAAATTAAAGTCGCGAGTCTCCAACTCTATAGCCCTTTTTTGCGCTTTTGTTATGTTTTCAGGAAATGTCCTTGTTGTTAAGAAATCAATGATATATTGACTCCATGGTACAATGTCTACCTGAAACAATGTCACGTGATCCATCGATTGTTTGGCACTGCATATAGTACAATTTTTAACATAAGCATGTGTGTCAGCATACATAGTTGGCCAATAGACTCTGAGTGTTTCAATCTTTGGTGTGTTTTCATTGTTGAACAATGAAATGCACAATCCTGGACGTGTGCTTCTTCAAAATAACATTCGAATTCCTCTGGATTTATAGATAATCGTAGAATTTGGTCCGAGCCTAGATGGTACATTCGTCTTGCAATCAACTGAAAGTCTTTTGTTTGTCAAAATTTTTGTTGTTTGGATCTGTCTTCCTTGTTATCAAATCTACCCCCAAAGGAAAAAATGCTAACAATTTCCTGAGAACATTTGGGTATCATTCAATATTGAAAAGATAAGCATCAAGTATGTCATCTTCTACTCCTTCAGGAGCTTCCCCGTTTTGCAGCCTTGAAAGATGATCCGCCCGTAGATGAGTTTTACCCTTACTCATCATGTAAGATGGTGATATTGGTGTCTCGATTGCTTCCTGCTCTCTCCGAAATCTCAATCTATCCTTTCACCGCCTCTACCACTCCAACTCCTACTCTCTACACCACAACTTAACTAATACCTAAAACTACCTAAGACTACCTGAGTCGAAGGATCTAGGCCAGACACTCGCTCCCTAGACTCCTCCTAAGACCTAGAGAGTCCTCCATCCTCTGATCCTATCTAAATGTAAAACAAGACTCTGGCAAGCCAGAGAATCTCTATCCTCAAGGACTAGTCTCGGTCACCTACCTAGGGTTTTCGTCTCCGACAATGGTGTCAATGTTGGCGGATACGCCGCGACGGACGTCAACACAGCAAGAACTTACCTAGCAAGATTTGTCAGCTAAGGACAAAGCTCGACCCGCAGGCGCGTGGAAGCAAGCATAGGGTTTCAACCTACACTCGCGACTACTTCCTACAAAGGTCTCTACCCATTGTCTAAGCTACAGCCTTCAGGAGTACATAAGAGGAGATTTCCTACAATGCTTTCTAGAGCCAAATACCCATCAAACGTTCTGGAAACGCCACAAAACTTGAAGAAAACCCTATTAACACCAATAGGTCGCTCTCCCTAAGGTCCTTGAACCAAAACCCCAACCCTTAACACCTGGTGCAAAATCACGTAGGATGTCTGGTCGAAATTTACAGGTCATCGTTTCCAAAAACTAAAGTGCCTAATGTGTAGATCTACTCAATGTGAACGTGTGGATATGCTGAAATGCGAAAACAGACAACGTATGCTCATCGAATCACCAAATATAGCTCGTGGGTTGATCTCGCAAAGCCGAATCGTACACATGCAATGTAGGTGTTGGCATGTAGCTCTCTTCGGGGGAAACACGTTGCACTTCTCCGTACTTGATTCCGACCACCGATGCGCGCATAGCGTCAAGATAAAACTCTCATTCTCTCTCGTACACAGAGTACGCTCAACTCACACATACAAACTTATAAAATGACAGGTTTTTTTGCATTAAGGTCAAAAGTGGTATAAATACCTTACAATCTCAAACCCTAATGTTCCAATTTAACCATTCACTCAGTTTAAATGTAAAAAGTGGGATAGTTTAAATGTCAAAAATGGGATACAATCTGGAAGCTTCTACAAGCCCCACTATTTACAAAGGTGAAATGACGGTTTTTCTCAATTAAAGAATAATTACAAAAAATAATATCCTACCGGGCAATCATCCTCCGCTGGGTGTGTCCCGCCGCTAACAATAGATTAGAGCGGTTAGAGGAACTAACTAGTTTAAGCTCACACACTGCGGAAACCATAGGCCCCAAGGAAGTAAAGGAACCCCGAAGTGCAGGATCAAGAGGATCAGTGCTGGTAGAAAAAGTAAATGAGCAGTTAGACGCACTTTTAAAAGCATACGAAGCCAGACTCAAAAACAATCAAACCCAAGAGCAAAGATGGATGACTTATCTATATGAAAAAAAAGAAAAACAGAGGTGAAAAATGTGTCGAAAGATGATTGAAAGAGCCCAATCCTTGATAGAAAACCCGCTTGACAAACCTGCAAGTTGGCACGAGGTACCATCTCCAACCCCTATCAAACCAACTCTAGAGAAACAAGTAGACACGAAGGAAAGACTCACGACTGCCTCTGAGTCTAGGAGAGAACCTATCATAGTGCCAAATACGATAGATGAGACAATTGATGGTATCCAGCCTAAAACATTGGTAAAAAAGGGTAAGGATTGTAACAGTCTAGATGACCTGTGGAAGCAAATCCGGGAAGCAAATGAAGCTAACATGGTGAGCCACCAAATAAATATCACGAGAAATGATGAAAATGAGATATTATCTTCCATTGAAGAATTTGAGGCAAGATCACAAATGAACTTTGATATGCATTCACAAGGGGGAGACCAGGGTTCAATTAGTTCGGGGCACAACCAACCACACTCGCTAAAAACTCTACCCTCTTACCTAGGGGAGTATGAAGCTAAGTCTGAGGTGAGAGCAATCCCATCTCAAAGACTTTCTTCCAACAGAGTGATGGATTCACAAGGGTTGATTGAGTTATTGTCCACCCCTGTGGCATGCACAATCACGTTAGCCAAACTCCTGAGGTTACGACCAAACATGTGGACCACCGTAGACAAATGCTTAGAAAAATTTGGAGTAAAAGACCCTACCTCTAAGCTTCAAGAAGGGATGAGAGAATTGGACAAGCCTCAACTAAACACTAGGCCAGTACCTTTAAACAAGGTTGGAGAATATTGCGAGGGAGAATAAGGAAATACAACACTACTAGTAGAATTCCAAGGAGTAGTTTCCAAAGCTATTCTTGACAATGGAGCAAGAGTCGCTATCGCCACCAAAGAAATCTGGAAAAAATGGGGAAAACCGGCTTTGAGAGCTACCAGAATGAAATTGCAACTGGTAGATGGGTTCATGGAAAAGCCTCTAGGACTTTTAGAAAAAGTAATTGTCACCTCTTGTGGAATCGAGTATGAGCATACATTTGCAATAGTTGATTTTGACAAAAAGAACAATTACGAGATCATCTTGGGAAGACTATTCATGAGACAATTAAAGATGGTCCAGGATTGGTGTTACAACCACATATACCTCACACATGGGGGAGACTACAACCAAAATATACCTAAAAGACCATAGTTACAAGTATGTGAACCAAACAACAGTGGCAGGTCTGAACTCCCAGCATGGTTAGGGAAGAAAAAAGAGCTATGGATGTGTGGAGCTTCACATTGTGGGAGCTTAAAAAGAGAGGAATGCGTCTTGGAAAGAGCTATTGAGGACAAAGATTACATTCCAGAACCTTTTCTCGAAGATGCTTTAGAACCTCTGGAATGGGAACACATACTAGCAACATTGGATGTCTGTACCATTACAAATAGCCCAACGACAAAATTTTGCGATAAGGATGGCTATGATGTGCTACCCTATTACATGGTAAGCCTTATACCAGCAGGAGATGAGAATGTAGACTCATCAAAACAAGAAGAGTTTTATGACTCCTCTTAGCATGTGGAGTTAAATAACAATACAGATAACGAGTGTTCAGACAGCTCAAGCGAGCGTGGGGAGACAACCGCGAATATCAAATTTTATGATTTTGCAAATCAACACCCTAGACGCCAGGAACGCTATAGAAAAAAAAGAGCAGAAAACAAAATTAGAGAGAACCTGATGCCCATGATAAAAGATAAAACTCACTATCTAATGCTTGTCAAGACAGAGGATTGTGTAAAAGACCAAATATCAGGAAGATTCTCAAGAGTTCGAAGGGAAAGGACGCGTGAGGAAATAAAACAAGCACGGAAGACTAAAACAAAAACAAAATCAAGAAAATCTCAACAATCAAAACAAGAAAAAACAAAAGACCCGGAGTGGACCAAAATGGAGCGTAAAAAGAAATACCAAGGCTAAAACGGTCGCTAAGAGGGATATGGACTACTGAGGGAGAAACTGATGTAAGGAGGATTCAAGAAAAAGAAACATGAATGTACCATCCCACTATCGAAAATTCACCATCCAAGATAGAAAAATCATAATGACACCACCAGTAAGGAAAAGAATAAACCAAAAATCTAACGATGGGCCGAAAAATGCAAAACGGATAGACCTCGCTGCGCTAAGTGAAGAGCCTCAGCCTGTCTATATAGCAACTAATTTAGAGCTTGAAGAAGAAGAACTGCTAACACAACTTCTCAAGAAGTATAGAGATGTGTTTGCATGGTCCTACAAAGACCTCAAAGGAGTTGATCCATCGATATGCCAATATACAATTCCTTTGAAATCAAATGCCAAACCTAGCAAGCACCGTCCTTACACATATAATGACACATTCGCTAAACAAATCAAAGAGGAGATTGACAAGCTGATGGGTGCTGAAGTCATCTATGAAACCGAGCATACCCATTGTGGTTGTCCCCAAAAAGAACGGAAAGTTGCGTGTGTGTGTGTGAACCTCAAAAAAGTGAACGTAGCCACAATAAGGGATAATTATCCCTTGCCGATCACAGAACATGTGCTTGAGAAGGTGGCTAGAAAACGGGCTTATTCCTTTCTAGATGGGTTTTCAGGGTATAACAAATTAGCAATTGCAATAGAGGATCAACACAAAATAGTATTTGCCACAGAGTGGGGAATATATGCGTATAGAGTTATGCCATTTGGCCTAACCAATACCCCGGCTACCTTCCAAAGGTTAATGACTCATGCGTTCAAAGAATACCTGATAGTATTCTTAGAAATATATATGGATGATCTCTGTGTCCACTCACTTCTACACAAAGGACATATTGACCGTTTACAAAAGGTATTTGAGAAGTGTAGAACATATCGAATCTGTCTCAACCAAGAAAAGTGCATTTTTATGGTTAGGCAAGGCCGCATCTTAGGACATATTATCTCAAGAAATGGCATAACCGCTGACCTAGACAAAATTAGAGTCATAGTAGACTTGCCCAGGTCTACTAATGCCAAACAAGTACAATCCTTCATGGGACATGCGGATATTATGGAAGATTCATATATATGTATGCAGTCATTGCACAGCCTCTGTATCGCTTATTAGTCAGTTTTGACTTGACTGATGAGTGTGAAACTTCATTCCAAAAGCTTAAGAAAAACCTGGTATCAGTACCTATACTTAAAGCACCAGATTGGAAAAAGATATTCCATGTTCACATTCATGCATCTGCATATGCAATTGGGAGTATTTTGGCTCAACCTAGAGACGGAACAATGGATTTCCCAGTTTGTTATGCGAGCCGACATCTAAATAGTGCAGAAAAGAACTACACCACCACTAAAAGAGAGGGATTAGGAATGATTTATGCTGTAACGAAATTTCAGCATTACTTGCTTGCAAACAAATTTGTGTTCTTCACATATCATCAAGCTCTTTTGTATCTAGTAAATAAACCATGAAATACTGGGAGAAGTGTACGCTGGTTTATTATATTGCTAGAGTTTGACTTCACGGTGGTAGTAAAAAAAGGTAAAACTCATCTACGCGCGGATCATCTTTCAAGGCTGCAAAACGAGGAAGCTCCTGAAGGAGTAGACGATGCCATACCTGATGCTTATCTTTTAAATATTGAAATGATACCCAAATGGTCTCAGGAAATTGTTAGCATTCTTTCCTTTGGAGGTAGATTTGATAACAAGGAAGACAGATCCAAACAACAAAAATTTCCACAAACAAAAAAATTTCAGTTGATTGCAGGACGACTGTACCATCTAGGCTCAGACCAAATTCTATGATTATCTATAAATCCAGAGGAATTCGAGTGTTATCTTGAAGAAGCACACATCCAAGATTGTGCATTTCATTGTTCAACAATGAAAACACACCAAAGATTGAAACACTTAGAAGTCTATTGGCCAACTATGTATGCTGACACACATGCTTATGTTAACAATTGTATTATATGTAGTGCCAAACAACCGGTGGATCATGCGACATTGTTTCAGGTAAACATTGCACCTGCATGGAGTCAATATATCATTGATTTCTTAACAACAAGGATATTTCCTGAAAACATAACAAAAGCGCAAAAAAGGGATATAGAGTTGGAGGCTTGCGACTTTAATTTAACTCGAAATCAACTCTACAAGCGAGGAAAGCACAATCAACTTACACTACAAGAGGTTGTGTGCTCTTGTGACGCTGTTAGCGATGAAAATACACTGGGTTTTTATAACCCCCGGCGTCGCTAAAACCGTCGCTAATAGCGTTGCTATGAGAGCGTCGCTATAGGCGTCTCTATAAGCGTCGCTATATAGAGACGCTCATAGCGACTCTCATAGCGACGGTCATAGCGACGGTTATAGCGACGCTCTCACAGAAGTCTATAGCGACGCTTATAGCGATGCTCTAGAGCCATAAATAGCGACGGTTATCGCGTCGCCCGAGAGAATTTTTTTTTGGTGACAGGGCATTGAATGCCCTGCCACCCATCAACCATATTAAACTTGATTCACTTTTTAAAAAAAGTGCAAGGGTAGATAATAGACCCAAAATAGTCACCCACAAGACGCATTGTTTGCAAAATTGACAAGCGTAAAATTGACAATTGTACACATCATAGGCAAAATGAATTGATTGGAAAATGTAATAATGACAATTGTACAACATCATAGGCATAAAGAATTGATTGGCAAAATGAACTGTGGTGACAAATGTAATAATATACATGGTTCAAAAAGACGTATAAAATCCGTCTCATGATACATAAGCTATGAGAAACCCTAAACTAATGCTATCTAGCTACGGCTAAACTGACGTCGTCTAGTCAGACGTCTCATCGCGTCCAAGCGGCGTATCTGTCGGATTCTGCAAAAAAAGACAATAAGACAGCTTTCAGTAAGTATAAACATATAACGACATTTATAAAACAATACAAAAAACAGAAAAGAGTAAACCCTAATACTAACCATGCCTCCGCGAGAACTGAGAATGTCCATCAGGGCGTTTAATCCCTTCCTGCCTGCGTACTCGCGCTCGTACAGTGTGGGATCACGTCCTGTCATCGACCACTGTCAAAACATACAAAGATTTCATTATGTTAGAATTAAAAAACTCATAAACCCTAAACTATCGAGCATAAAGAGCAATGCGAAAACACTTATAAAATCGGCCTCAAATGATGCCCATCCACTGCTCCCCAAGTGGTGCGAGCTCCCTGCCTCTACTCGCGCTCTGGCTGCATCCTTTTGTTGCTTCCACTTGTCGGGATTCTCGCGCGCTGCTTTCTTCGCATTCTTCCAATCTTCTTTGGCCAGCCAATCTGGCCTGCTCCACCCATGCTTGATTGCTTTTTGCACTTCGGAACGCTTGTGTTTGCAGTATTTGCGCATTCGAATCTTCATCAGGTCTTCATTGAAGCGCTGATCCCGTGTTGGAACGCGAAACTCATCATGAAGTATACTGATGACTCTGGCTTTAAAATCACTTGGTACTTCACTCCATTTGTTTAGTATGTAGTGTCTAAACAGCTGAGAGCAAAGACCACGCATGCGCGAGATCACCTTCTTGCCGTCATCATCCATGATGATGCCGCCGCTGAAGTCGATGGAGTAAGGCAAGCCCTCTGGCCGGTGACGCGTGAACCTGGGTGTCCCGGCAGGGGTCTCTAGCGGCGTGTCGATGGGGGTACGGACGTCAGGTGTCTCCACCGACGTCTGGGCCCCGAAGCGAGGAGTGTCGAGTGGGGTGGCTCCTGGCGGAGTAGGTAGAGGTGTGTAGCTGCTAGGAACAGTCAGCCGCGCAAAACCTGGCGTAGATGGCGATGCTGTGGCTGGTGTGGGGGCGGGCAAAGAAGGGGAGGGTAAAGAGCCTCTTCGAACACGAGGCGGTGTGGAGGCATCGGCGGGGGAATCCCCACAACAACCGCCACCGCCACCACTAGAGCGCCGGTGTCTAGACGAGTGTGAAGATCGTCTCTTCGACACCGAAGCTTCGGAGCGCGTCGAATGCTCCGAAAGAGAGGGAGATGCGGATGGAGTAGGAACGCGCGATGATGCGCCAGAGCGATGACGCTCCACGTACCACTGTCTCTGCTGCGGTGACAAAGAAGAAATAAACTCCTCATCATCCATACCTGCATTAAACACATGAATATTTAAACTTAATATTGAATGAATAGAGTAGACAATGACGCAAAGACCATTAAATACAATGACGTAATGACGCATATAAATACAATGACGCAATGAATTGAGTGATAGAAGAGGCAAGTCGAAAACTCAGAAGTTTCAATCAAAAGATGTGAGCGCGAGTAGAAAAGAGCGTTATACACCATGGAAGGTACTTAGAGAGCCAGAGCTTTTACAACACGGAGTAAAATTGTTCAAATACAATATTTGTGGCTTTAAGAGATCTCTCTCTCATCCTCGCATAACTCAGTATAACTTCCTATATCTATATAGAGCTCTCCGTTTAAACACATATCCTCTGTTTCATTTTGTATATCCTCTGCATGCACCCCATATAGAGTAGTAGCATCTTGATGCTCGTCTGGCACCACCGCAGCGGCTTCTGATTGAGCATCTTCTCTGATCTCCTCCATTGATGCCGTTGTGATTGGCACATGGTAGCCTTCATACATCCTTGCACTACAAGGGGCTACCTCTATGACGTACCACCAGTTTGATGTAGACTTTTTAGGATGAAATATTACCTGCCAGAGCCACATAACTTACATGAGAGCTTTCAAGCACATAACTTGTAAAAGGGGGATGTTAACTATTTACATACTTACTTGTTCACAATGCTCGGGTAGTACGAAAGTGTCTCTTAGGTCAGTCCATTTCTTAGTAGAATCCACCTCAAGAAAACCAGACTCTCCTCTACGCACAGTAGCGTTGCGACCCTCCATGATTATCTTGAACCATTGCACGTCGAACAAGTCGACAAAAAATCCTCTGTAATCGATCCTCAAAATCTCTTGTAGCGTGCCGAAGTAAGTGAGTTCCGCCACCACAGGATCTGCATCAGAGGAACGTCATCGACTAGACTGTTCAAATTTTGCCATGATTCCACAATCTTGAGTAAAACGCTTTTTGTCGATCCGTTCCACCCTAAAATGTCAACCTTTACACCATGCTGCTGTGTATGACTTATACTACAACGAACAAAGATTATGAGTGGCCGTTCAAACGTTTAGAAATAAAGTCACTAGCTAGTTGTACATTGCAAACTTACCTTGGTCGCGCAACCCCGAGAGTACTCCCACTCTTCCTCAGTCACTTCGTCACCGCATTGTTGTGCGCTTTTCAATTGGTTGTGCAACCATCTTAAGCTCATGAATGTTGGTAGGCTCTCCAGACCCGTCGGATAGTGCATCGGTGGTCGTCTTCCCCGTCTCCACTCGATTCGTGCCCTTTGTCGCTCTTGCTTTGCATCCTCATATTGTGAAATCCACTTTTTCAACACTGGATTGTGAAGCATGCAAAATCAGTTGATGTTAGCCTCTAGATCTTCCGTCATCTTCTTCTCAACACCGAGATTGCACATGACAATCCCAGATATGCGCTCATCATCTATGCTTCGCCATAGCGTGTCCCGGGCTTTATCAAATCCATCTAGCCACTCTCCAATGTACACTAGGGACTCTGATACCAACCAACCTTCTGCCATGCTACCCTCCGAACGTGCCTTTTGACGCACATATCCCTTAAGCGTTTTCATGAAACGTTCTAAGAAGAACATCCATCTGGAATGAACTGTGCCAGCTATTTCCACCTCATCAACTATGTGAACAAGAAGATGCACCTGAATGGTTAGCATGGTAGTAGAAAAATGTTTCTCAAACATGCACACAAGCTCCGCAGCATTTAGTTTGGCGAATGATATGGAGTCTACGTTGATCTCCTTTTGTGAGATCCATTGCACCAGCTTTGCAAGTTTGTAGATTGTGTTACGGACGTCGAGAGACAAACATCCCTCAATGGCAACCGGTAAAATAAACTGTAAAGTATGTGCAACAATGATATTAAAGTCCACATTTTATGCAATGATATTAAAGTCCACTATGAACGTACCTGACACATTTTATGCCAATCGTGTGACTTCAAACCGGTAAGCTTTCCTTCTTTAGTAAAACACGTTCGGAGAGAGTGCATTACGCCAGTGGGGGTCCGCAAAGATCGAATGGTCTCTTTTACTTTGCGTTCTTGGGATCCTGTGAAAATCCATGGTGCTTTAGGGAGTTTTATCGATCCATCAGACGCTGTTTGCGGCCAATATTGCTCCATACGATCCACATTTCTAAGGTCAACTCTGGCTCCCAAAGTATCTTTCTTGCCGGTCAGATGGTCCCATAGTAGATTACCCACATTCTTGAATATGTGCATTGGATCGAGCAAGTGATTGATCATGAGTCGGGGCCAGTATGGTAACTCGTACCATAGAGATAGTCTCTTCATCCCTGGAGGCAATCATTTCATCAATCTCGGGCTCAAACATTGCCTCATTGGGAATGTGCTCTGCATGATCATCCCCTGAGCTGTCAAAGGCTACATCTTGTGGCCTCACATATGCTGCTTGACCAAAGCGCCTGCGAACACGTCTATTGGGTTGCAAGATTGCTGCTTGTTGGCCAGCGTCAGAGTCCGACGAGTTATAATTGGCAACAACTCGATCTATAATAGATGGATCGAACTCACCAAATTCGCGAACGTGCTGCAAAGAAACACGTCTTGTCCGTCGCACAGCATGCTTGCATTGATTACAAGGACATAAGACCCTCGTTGAGAGATAGGTGTTTCGGTTGGACGGTCCCACATCCTCGTCACTACTCATAATGAGGATAAAAATCTTATAACTTGGACAACAAATTTAATATTCTATTGGCATTCTTCGTCTTATCTCTCTCTCTCTTTCTCTCTCTCTACCTCACATTCTCTAGTCATGTCCAATCTCTAGTCATGTCGCTAATATGAATAGCCTCTTGTAGTGTTAGAATCTGTGCAAGTGAAAGCGAATACCTGCTGATTCTGGAACACGCACATGGAGGATTAAGTGGAGGCCATTTTTCAAGCGATAAGATGGCAAAAATTGTCTTAACCGCAGGAATATGGTGTCCTACATTGCACATGGATGCCGAGGAGTTTGTAAAGCGTTGTGACGCATGTCAGCACACTAAGGTGCTGATAAAGAGAGATGAGATGCCACTACGGCCAATGATGGGAGCACGGGCATTTGCAAAATGGGGTATTGATTTTGTGGGGCCTTTTTCACCCCCTGTATATCACACCCATACCCAATATATCATTGTGGCTACAGACTATCTTACAAAATGGGCGGAAGCTGAAGCAACACAAAAATCAGACGCAAGAACCACTGCACAATTTTTCTATGAGAATGTCTTTGTACGATACGGATTACCAATAGAAATTGTCAATGATCAAGGAACAAATTTTCTTAATGAAGTCATTGAATATCTGCTAGAGCAATTCATGGTCATACATAGAAAATCTGCTCCATATCATCCACATGAAAATGGACATGCTGAGGCCATCGGGGGGTTCACTTTGTGTAAAACTACCATATCACGTGTGTTCAAGACATATTTGTTAAACGCCTTATCTGTGAATTTTGTTAAGAATATAATGTACCCTTTTCTTTTAAAATTTGTAATTTTTTTTCAAATTTGAAAAGTTAATGCCCTTCTGTATATATATTTCTATAAGTTTCAAGAACTTTAAATACCCTTCTGTTGAACTCACGTGATAGGTTACATTTTTATTAGGTAACCTCCCCGGGCTGAGGCCACAAATAAAACACTATGCACTGTTTTGACTGAAATTGTATCAGAGTCAAGGACAGACTCGGATCAGTAGTTACACTCAACACTATGGGCATACAGGGTAGCTTATAAAACATCAATCAGAACAACACTGTACAACATGGTGTTTGGTCTAAACGCTATATTATCCATAGAGTTTTTAGTTTCAACTCTACGAGTAGTGAAACGTTTAGAATGGACAGGGCATGAGCTCTCTTCAATAATAGATGATCTTGAAAAGCTAGATGAACTTCGACTGAGAGCTGTAGCTTTGATCTATGGTAAAAAGAGAAGACAAAAAGAGTTTTTTGACAAGCATGTGCATACGAAAGGTTCAAAACAGGTACTTATGTACTTGTTTATACTTTGAAGCAATATGCCAAGAAACTTAAAAAGCGAGGGATGGGACCCTTTGTGATTAGTGACTTATCACAAAGTGAAGCTGTCAAACTTGCTACATTGGTAGGAGAAGAAATGCCAAATTGGATTAGTGGGTGTCGGTTAAAAAAATATCATTTACCACTAACACAGGATATGCTTCAACAAACCCATCAAGATAAACAACGGATGAAGGAGAAACAGAGGGTACGAGAAGAAGAACAAGCAAAAGAAAAAGAACGCATTGCAAAAAGAAGGCTTCTACTACAACAACAACAAAGTGGATCACCGTTGCGAATAAATGCTATTCGATTAACGAATTTTGGTGAGAACTCAGTGGAACCAATAATTGCAGTAAAGTGGGTAGCAATCAAGTTGAATCGACGGCATTGCTTGATTCCGGTGCTCAAGAAAATATGATCTCTTACAAATTATATAAACAGCTCAAGCCTGAAGATCAACTACATCCTACTCCACAAGTGCTGGAAAGTAGTACATCACATTCGCTAGGGACATTGGGCTGGACAATACTGCATGTACAAATACATCAATATGTTTACCCCACAAGTTTTATGTGGTTGAGGATGCAAGCACACTACACCCTATGTTGTTGGGACAACCTTGGCAAAAAGAGTATAATGTGCAGATAGATTGGAATTCGGATACAATCAAAATTCAGCATGCACAAGACTGTTGAGCGGAGGACTACACCTAGACATTTTTACTCACACTCATATTTTTGTAAACACTTATTGTAATAAATGTCTTTCCGACATTTCATTTTTGATGGAGCCAATTCATTGTAATTAGCGGGACTCAATTGAGTTTCCAGCTTGTATTTCTCAAGTAGTTTCACCTGCTGATGTAATTAGATTAGAGATGTCTTCACACTTCCAAGGCTGAAGTATAAGAGCCAATTATTGTAAACCTAAGGACAAGTTTTTTGAATCATTAATCAAGATAAGTTTTGAAGCGTCGGGACTGTGCCTGAGAGAGAGTGAGAGAGAGAGAGAGTCTTATCCTCTTACTATGCGAGCTACCAAGCTGCCATTTGAGAAGCGACACCGCCATTGTGTTAGCAACGGTGAGAGCTACGCACCAATACCAAGCGTGCGCGCATTCGGCTTCAACGCGAGGTGAGATCCAACGAGCTTCTATGTGAGTTTTCTCCCTATCTGTGTGTCGTAATTGAGCGTGCCATATATCGATAGAACCACAGTGAGTAGAGCTACACATTAGTATCATCGGAGTCGAATTTCGGTCTACTGAATTTTTTGGCATGTCTTCATACGCGTTTACCGCACGGAGTGGTTAAGGTTGAGATTATATTGTAGATTCATAGGGTACTGTCCTTACGTGGTTTATAGACTCCCCTTTGAGTTTGAGGCTGATTCAATGACTTTTGATCATGTTTCGGATAGTATTTGCTCGTAGGATGGATTTCAGTCATTTGCGCTTTTAGAACTTAGATTTTATTTCCTTGGTAGTGATTGTCTCTAGAAGGTCGATTAGGTGATTGAAACACATCTATTTGTTTCCATGCGCCTGCGGGTCAAGCTCCGTCCTCGTCTGACATTCTTGTTTGTTGGTTGAGTTCTCGCTATTATAGCATCCGCTAGCGACGTAACTGCCCAACATTTGGCGCCGCTGCCGAGGACAAGAGCCCTAATTAGGTGACCTTAGACTAATCCTACGAGGTGAATTGTTTCGTTTACTTTGCATATTTTAGTTAGAGAGAGGTCTAGGAGTGGTGGACTCCGAGGATCTTTGAGAGGTACTAGGAAACTTGTAGATTCCTGGGTCTTTTGTGTTTGACAGTTTTTTTGGTTTAGATTAGATTGATTTTTGATGGTGTTGAGTGGTAGTGAGATTAAGGTATTTGCTAGTCCGTGTGTGGCAGTGAATCTCTTTATACTCACCATTGCAAAAACCCATTTTATGATTAGAAGTAGCTTAGGTAGGACTTGATTTGATCCTGATCTAGAGCTATTAACCAGTGATTTATTTGCTTGATGTGTTTGCTTCCATGTTAGATCACTAAACCGTCGATTTGGTAGTGAAACTTGCATAAATAAAGTGCAGAGAGATTTTCTGTGAAACTGAGTGTTAATGAGCACTTAAGAGAGCTCTTGGAAGAGTTCTGTGCCAAAAAATTGGAATTCTGTAACATTAGACATTATACGCGTACGATATCTTAAGGGCTAAACAAAAACCAAACTGAAAATCTGACATTACCAGAGTGTTCAGAAGGGGGGTTTTACCCTAAGATCAACATAAAACAAGGGCTTTAACACTTCTAGAAACTCAAAATACCAAGTCAGAGTGCAAAAACCGCAAAGAATGGGGAAAATTGATTCAGAGCTCATTTTTGCATTCAAACTTGATAGAAACACTTGAAACTCAAATACAAACACTTGGAGAAGCTTAAAATTGAACATTGGGCAAATCTGTGAAAAAAGACATCATACGTGTATAATGTCTTTTTGCACTTGCTGATGTGATTTTGGAATTTTGACTTGACAACATTGTTGCAAACATAGTGAATAGCCGAAATATCAAGTTTGGACCAAAATTGGACAAAAATACATCATACGCGTATGATGTGCCCAACCTAATTCCGGGAAAATTCTGACATTTTTCTATCACAGATCCTTTGTACTAGTTGTCTAGAGCTTGTATTTCAAGTTTCATCTCATTTGGATCACATTTGACCCTTGGTAAGTCAAAAATCGGGAAATTTCCCATACAAGCCTAATCTGGCCATAACTTGCACAACCAGAGTTCAAATTGAATTTTGTGAGTGGATAGAGCATAAGGGTCCTACTGGGAGTGAGCAAAGCAAAAATATCCAAAATCTGGAAAAAAAAGACATCATACGCGTATAATGTCTTTTTGAGCAAAGCTGATACAAAATTTTCACTTGAGATCACAGAAGTCTTCTAGTTGACAAAACAAACCATTTGACCAAGTATCATTCAGTTTGGATCACTTTTGATCACCGAAACGGGGATAAAAAAAACTGCCGAGGCTGAAAAGTTAGATTCCTCTAGGGGGATTGATCAATTTGAGATCCGGTAGATATCTCCAGAATAACCAACCGAGACAAAGAGAACAAGCGAGTGCTATATCAAGTGAGGAGAGTGTAAACCAAAGTGTAGTGCGACTGTTAGAGCGGATCCTTGAAGGAAGTATTTCCGATACTTCTTCAGAGAGATCTTACGAGGTTTTCAGTGAGCACTTAGGATACTTGAACTTAAACTTGAACTTAAATGAAGCTATTGTTCATCAAGTATCAATATGACAACAAGCAAGGTGCCAAGATCTACAAAGATGGTACGGACCACTACTGTGTGAAGATAGAAGATAGACCAAGTGAGTTCAAGGACTTAATGCCTGTGAGCTATAGCGGAGATAGGTACCTAGATGATGAAGGTATCATGTACTTGGTAGTCCTGAATCCTAACATTGTGGACAAGTGGGGATTGATGGGCACGAAAGCCAAAGTAGATGAAGAACCCGAAGAGAAAGCACCAACAATGAGCTTCCCTAATGCTAGATTAAGATGAGAAAACGAAACTTTGAGAATCAACACAGACAACTTCTATGTGGGGTTATACAAGTATAATAGTGGAGAGGAAGATCTCTATTATAGATGTGAGGAACCCTACGTTGATGAGTTGACAGAGTGGAAAAGACTTTATGTCTTTACCTACACAGAGGGATCAGAAACGAAGATTGTTGCCTACAACAAGTATGGAAGACGATATGCAGCAATCGATAAAAAGGAATTGGAAGGATACACATACTTTGGGGGACCACTCCACCATTATTATGTCACTCAAAGCCCACTGAGACCAGCACCTACAATTGTCATGCCAGAACCGATGGCAACGGGTAGAGAGGGGACTCATGTAACTGAATCTTTCAGTCGACCTCATTATTCTATGCCAAGCCCAATGGGAACATTAGATTCTAGAGAGTCAATGGCTACGAATCGAGGTAGCGCAATTCCATTCTCTACACATACTATGGTAGGTCCGATGTTTGCAGCAACACCATCACATTTGCCTCCTAGTAGTAGATTCGTGGCAAGGGATCCAACTAGAGCAGCCCATTAAACAAAAGAAAGTTTCAGTCGAGATACAGGAGCAATGAGATTGGTGGTAGACAATAGACGCATGAGACCATCTCAAGTGGCCAAGTGTATGCCAAAGAATTATAGTGGCTCAAGAGATCCATTTGCACATGTCTCACTCTTTAAGAAAGTCTTAAGAGATGAGCAGATAACAGATTTCCACACACAATACGAAGGATTTGGTCTTACTTTAGAAGGGACGGCATTGACATGGTTTCAACCACTGAATGGTGGAGGTTTCCATGATATTGACCACTTGCTGCGAGAGTTTGCCGAGGAATTTTCAAAAAGAGGGATCAAACACAACACGGTATCCCAAATATATGCTTTCAAACAGAAGGAGCAAGAAAAGGTGAAGGAAGCTTCGCTTCGCTTCAAAAAATACATAGAGAGATGGCCAGTGCAAGAACGACCACAAGATGACAGAGTATCTGTCCTCTTTATAGAAGGGATGAGAAATGACACTCTCAAGAAATACCTGCACCTGGAAGCTTGTACAAGTTTTGAGCAAGTGACTAGAGAAGCCTTGTACTTAGTGGATAACTGTGTTGTTTATGGAGAGGTGGAAACGGATACAGATGTCGCTTCCAGTAGATCATCTTCCGTAGCTAGCGAGACCACCACTAAGAAGAATGTCCAAACAACAACAATGCTGAACATGGAACAAATGATAGAAGATGCTATAAGGAGATTAGCACCATACCCTAAACCAATGCCAAAACCAATGAAATGGTGTGCAATTGAACAAAAATGGACCAATCATTCAAGAGAAGAGTGCTATTGCAACAAGGGTTATGTAAAGGAGCGTCAATATGCACCTCCAGCTCAAATAGCACCACCTTAGGTACATCCAGTACCTAGATACCCAATGGGAAACGTACCACGACCTATTGGGATAGAAAGGCCACAGCCGGTATTGGGGAAACAACCACCCTTACCAGGAGTGAGACCAGTGGGTATTAGATATGCACCCACCCTAGAGAATCAGGAAGAACGAGCTTTAGTTCTTGTTCAGACTTATTACGAAGATTCCGGTGAACCCATGGCTCCTACTGTGTATTATCCACCTGAATAACCAAAACAACCAGAACCTTGGAGCATGATAGGAAATGTTGGACCACCAACCGCACATGCCTCAAATGAAGAGAGGTATAACTTGGACACAAGAACACTTATGTTCATAGCTCATGGGGGGTTGTCAGGCCAAAGACCAGCCTACCCACAAAGAGCAAATCAAGGGACACCAAGACCTGCATTGGGACCCTGTTATAAGTGTGGAGGTGACCATTTGATGAATGTTTGTCCACACACAGAGATCATTAGAATAAATGCATATTGCACAGAGTGTGGTGTCACTCACTTCATCGAGGATTGTTCAAAGAATCCCAACAAAGTGCAAAAGACGACATTGAACATGCTAGAGTTGATTCCTACTAGCAGTGGGTCTGAAAATGAAACCAAGATACTAACACAAGTTGTGACTAGAGCTCAAGCGAAGAAAACCCCTAGAGAAAACCAGAGAAGGGAAAGTCAGAGATGGAATTGGCAAGTCAAGGACGACGAAGCCATAGAAACACATGGAAAGCTAGGAAAGCCCGCATGAAGCTGAAAAAAGAACAACAAGATGCGATTCTAGCTGAGGAATGAAAACAAACAAAAGACAGATTAGAGAAACTTGAGAGTCAAAACGGAATACGGGAAATGGACTCAGAAAAGTCAAAACTGAAGAGCGTCAAAGAGACAACGAGTGTAAGCTCAGGGGGATCAGTGTTAGTCGACAAAGTACACAAACCATTGGATGCACTGATGAGAGCTTAAAATCGAGAGTAAAAAACAACCAAACACAAGAACAACGGTGGTTGACTTATCCAAACGCGGAATTGGAAAAGCAGAGACTCGAAATGTGTCAGAAAATGATCGAGACTGCACAAGCCTTGTTAGAACCATCTAGAGAACCAATGAATTGTGGAGCGGAAAACCCAATTCATCAAGAGACTATCCTCTCAGGGGTAGTTGAAGAGCCTAACAGTGCACAAAAGCCTGAAAAAATGCACGGGGATGAACGTATAGTGGTGAACACCACCGATCAAGAAATAGAGAGTTTTCATCCTGTGATACAGAGGTCCGAACGGAAGAGATGAGGATTACAATGAGTTTTGGAAATAGGTGAGAGAGGCAAACTTTGCAAACGAGCTGAGTTGTCAAGATAATCAGACAAATGGAGAAAAGGATGCCAGGAATCCTCCCATAGAGGAATTTGAGGCAGGATCTCAAGTGGACTTAGATCTGCATTCTTACTGGGGAGATGGAGGCTCTCTAATAAGAGTAGAGAGTAAACCTCATTCGCTGAACACCTTACCTTCATACTTAGGAGAATATGAAGCAAAGTCTGAGATTAGAGCGCTTCCCTCACAAGGAATCTCTTCAGAAAAAGTTATAGACTCGCAAGGATTGATAGAGATTTTGTCAACACTAGTGACATGCACTATCACCCTAGTTGAGCTTTTGAGACTACGACCAAACATGTGGGCAACTGTAGGAAAATGCTTGGAGAAATTCGGGATAAAAGACCCAACTTGAAAACTGCAAGAGGGCATATGAGAGCTAAGTACGCCACAAAAAAATGCTAAGCCTATACCTTTGAACAAGGTCCCAGAGTATTGCGAAGGCGAAGAGGGGAATACAACCTTACCAGTTCAATTCCAGGGAGTTAACACGATGGCAATACTTGACAACGGGGTTGGGCTGGCCATTGCTACGAAAGAAATCTAGAAAAAATGGGAAAAACCAGCGACGATAAGAAAAACGAAGTTGAAACTCCAACTAGCGGACGAACATATGGAGAGACCTTTGGGACTATTAGAGAAAGTTGTAGTGACTTCTTGCGGAATTGAATACGAGCATACTTTTGCTATTGTCAACTTTGGCAAGGAGAATAACTATGATATTATACTTGGAAGACCGTTCATGAGATAGTTGAAAATGGTCCAGGATTGGGGTTACAACCACATATACCTGAGACATATGGAAACCACTACTCGTGTGAACCTAAAAGACCATAGATACAAGGATGTGAACCGAACGCCAGTTGAAGAGTTTGATTCAGCTACTTTGGCAGGATCAGAGTTTCCACCTTGGTTAGGCAAACCCAAAGAGCTATGGATGTGTGGAGCTTCGAATTGTGGAAGTCTGAAGAGCGAATAATGTGTTTTAGAAAGGGAAATTGAAGACGAAAATTATATAGGTGAACCCTTCCAGAGGATGCACTTGAACCATTAGAATGGACACACATTCTAGAAACCCTAGATGCTTGTGCAATTCAAGATGGTCCCACAATGAATTTCTGTGATAAAGATGGATATGATGTGGTTCCGTACTTCATGATGAGAGCTCTGCACGAAGAGGGGACTAGAAAGATTGATACACGAGAAAACAGAGATGAAGAGGAGATGTTTCACGACATTCTCGATCATCCAGAATGGGGAAATGAAGCTGACAATGAGTCCAGAGACAACTCAAGCGAGAACGAGGAAACCATAAAGGATGTCAGATTCTACGACTTCCCAAATCAGACTGAAAAACGCCAGAAACGCTACAGAGAAAAGAGAAAAACGAAAGGAGTTATAAACACTCCGATGCCTAGGATAAGAGGGAAAAACCAATTCCTAATGCTAGTAAAGGCGGAAGATTGTGCCAAGGATAAGATTTCCGGAAGAATGAGAGGAAATGTGGAGACGAGCTCACGGAAAGACAAACGAAGCTCAAGAAATCGAGTTCTCCTAGTGGAGCTATAACCAAAACAGATAAAGCGGAAAAGAACATTAGAGACAAGGAAAACAAAGAGTCCAAATTAGAGCGCAGAAACAAGTACAGAGAGTTAAAGAAAACTCTGAAAGAAATTTGGACTACTAAAATCGAGAGTGGTGAGGACGCAAATACCAATGTCAAGGGAAACATGGATGTTCCCGCTCACTACAAGAAATTTACGATAGAGGATAGGAAGGTGATCTTAACCCAACCTATCAGAGAAAAAAAGGAGAACGAATCCTATGATGGACTGGAGGATGCTAAAAAGGCTAATTTAGCAGCTCCAAGAGAGGAACCTAGACCGGTGTACATAGCTACAGATTTGTCTCCGGAAGAAGAAGAGATAGTTTTGAGTCTTCTCAGAGAATACAGGGATGTGTTTACATGGTCGTACAAGGATTTGAAAGGAGTCGATCCATCAATATGCCAACATACAATTCCTTTGAAACAAGACACTAAGTCTAGCAGACAAAGACCGTACATGTATAATGACACATTTGCTAAGCGAATCAAAGAGGAAATAGACAAGATAATGAAGATGAATTCATATATGAGATTGAACACACGGACTGGGTATCTCCGATTATGGTAGTGCCTAAGAAAAACATGAAACTCCGAGTGTGTGTCAATCTCAAGAAAGTAAATGCTGCGACAATCAGGGACAATTATCCCTTGCCGATAACTGATCATGTTCTAGAACGTGTATCGAGGAAAAGAGCATATTCCTTTCTAGATGGATTTTTAGGATATAATCAGCTTGCCATTGCGCCAGAGGATCAACACAATACAGCTTTTGCAACGGAGTGGGGAATTTATGCGTATCGAGTTATGCCTTTTGGTTTAACTAATGCGCCCGCAACATTCCAAAGGCTGATGACTCATGCCTTCAAAGAGTACTTGAGGATGTTTCTAGAAATATACATGGATGATTTGTGTGTACACTCTCTTCTGAGAGATGAGCATCTAGAACACCTAAGAAGGGTATTCGAAAAATGTAGGACATATCGCATTTGTCTTAATCCTGAGAAGTGTGTGTTTATGGTCCGACTTCTGGGACATATTGTCTCACATAACGGAATATCCACGGATATGGAAAAGATAAAAGTAATAGTAGATATGCCTAGACCAGCCAACGCGAAGCAAGTGCAGAGGTTTATGGGCCATTGTGGATATTATAGACGATTCATTTACATGTACGCTATAATAGGCCAACCACTTTACAGGCTAATAGTGAATTACGAATGGATAGAGGAGTGTGAGGAATCTTTCAAGAAATTGAAAGAGGCACTCATCACGACTCCAGTCTTGAAATCACCAGATTGGGAGAAAATATTCCATGTGCATATAGATGCTTCGACATATGCAATAGGATGCATCCTGGCTCAGCCAAAAGAAGGAAACATGGATTTTCCAATCTGTTATGCTAGTCGACAGCTCAACAATGCTGAGAAGAATTACACAACAACGGAGCGAGAGGGATTAGGAATGATTTATGCTGTGAAGAAATTTCGGCATTACCCTCTAGCCAATAAGTTTGTGTTTTTCACAGATCATCAAGCCTTGCTCTACCTAGTGAACAAACCATGCAATGGGACGGATAGTAAGATGGTTCATCATCTTATTAAAATTCGACTTCACGGTAGTAGTAAAGAAAGGAAAGACACATCTCAGAGCTGATCACCTTTCAAGGTTGACGAATGGAGAAGACCCTATAGGTGTAGATGACGACATGCCGGATGTGTACTTATTGAATATAGAGATGATACCAAAGTGGTCTCAAGATGTTGTTAATCTATTAACCTATGGAGAAGAGTTTGATCGAGAAGAATACAACAAGAAACAAGTTATTGTTCAACAATCCAAAAATCTTCAACTGATTGCAGGAAGGTTGTATCACTTAGGAACCGATAACATTCTAAGGTTGTGCATCAATCCTGAAGAATATAACATATATCTGCGAGAAGCGCATGTTCATGGATGTGCATTTCATTGTTCAAGAAGAAACACGTACAGGAATCTGTTACAATTGGGAGTCTACTGGCCAGGAATGAAAGAAAGTGTACATGAATATGTCACGGTATGTATTACATGTTCGTCAAAACCGCCCACTGAGTATTCAACATTGTATCAGATAATGATCGCTCCTGAATGGAATCATTATATTGTTGAATATCTCACAAACCAAACTTTTCTAGCGGGAATCTCAAAAGCGCGTCAGAGACTGTACAGACAGAAGCGCGAGATTACGCTTTAATAGGAAATCAACTCTATAAGAGAGGGAAGGACAACTAGCTTAGGATGTGCGCATCAGAGTCAGAGTATGTGATAATCTTAGAGCAGGCTCATGGAGGAGTAGGTGGAGGCCACTTCTCAAGTGATAAGACAATAAAAATTGTCTTAGCTGCAGGAATATGGTGACCGACATTACACATGGACGCTGAGGAATACGTAAAACGATGTGGTGATTGTCAGCGGGCGAACAAAAGTACCAAGAGATGATATGCCGCTTAGACCAATGATGGGAGCAAGAGCCTTTGCAAAATGGGGGATTGATTATGTTGGACCTATATCACCTCCCGCATATAGGACTCATGCACAATACATCATTGGGGCGACAGACTATCTAACAAAGTGGGTTGAGGCAAAAGCAACTAAAAAAGCCGATGCCAGGACCACAACACAATTTCTGTATGAATGCGTCTTTGTACGATATGGATTACCAATAGAAATTGTGAGTGATCGAGGCACACACTTCATAAATGAAGTGATAGAGATCCTTCTCGATGAATTCATGGTAATACATCGTAAATCAGCTCCATATCATCCACAAGCCAATGGACAAGCTGAGGCAACGAACAAAACCATATGCACGGTTCTTACAAAGATTGTATCTGAGTCGAGAACTGATTGGGACCAGAGATTGCATTCAACATTATGGGCGTATAAGGTAGCATATAAAACATCGATAGGAACAACCCCATACAACATGGTTTTTGGTTTGAATGCTATTTTACCAATAGAATTTTTAATTCCAACACTAAGAGTAGCTAAGGAATTAGAGTGGACAGAACATGAGCTTTCAGATAGAATAAACGACCTTGAAAATCTAGATGAGCTTCGCTTAAAAGCTGTGGCTTCAATCTATGCTCAGAAAAGGCGACAAAAAGAGTTCTTTGATAAGCATGTACGAACTAAAGAGTTTAAGATTGGGGACTTTGTCCTAGTATATACTCTGAAACAACATGCAAAAAAACTTAAAAAGCGACGGATGGGACCACTTGTGATTAAAGATCTATCACCAAGCGGGGCCATCAAGCTTGCTACATTAGACGGAGAAATGCCAACTTGGATTAGTGGCTGTAGATTGAAGAAGTATCATTTACCACTAACCCAGGACATAATTCTCAAAATACATCAAGATAAACTGCGACTTCAGAAAAGAAAAAGATTGTTGAGGAAGCGCAAGTGGAAGCAAAAGAAAGAATGGAGAAAAGAAGACTATTGCGTCAGCGACAACACAATGAAGGAGCCTTACGGATAAACGCAGTTAGTGTATCAGAGATGGGTGAAGACAAATTAGAGCCCATCATCAAGGTCAAAGTGGGGCCAAACCAGATTAATGCCAGAGCACTATTGGATTCAGGAGCACAGGCTAACCTGCTCTCAGTCAGTTTGTACAAACAATTGAAACATGACACTAAGTTGCAAACTGCCAAACAGGAGTTGAAGAGTTATTCAGCACACTCAATTAAGGCAATCGGATTCACATTACTGCACATACAGATCAATCAATATGTGTATCCACATATGTTTTATGTGGTTGAAGACAAAGCTATGCAACATCCGTTGTTACTAGGGCAACCATGACAAAAGCAGTACAATGCGATGATTAATTGGTACTCAAATTCAGTTAACATCAAATATGAGAAGGAAAGTCAATCCATTCCGTTCTCCAAAGCAACCGTACAGGTGCAAACCAAAGAATCCAATGACAAAGGTAAAAGACCTAAAGAGGTGAAGAAGGAGCGATGGCAACCAAAAGCCACGTCTACACAACAGGAACGCTCCTCAAAGAAGAAATCTCAGATATGGGTAGGGAAGACAGAAAATACACGCACAGCTCAACCTTGGATAAAGACAGACTCAAAGTTGGTATGGAAGCCAAAGGAAGTTGTGCCAGAGAGAACAAAAATGGAAAACAAAGTCTTCAACACCAAACAATAGAGTGATTTCAGACAGCCAAATTCAGTGAAACGGATCTGGATTCCAAAGAAGTTGATGACAGCACAAAGCCATAGGAAAAAAAATTGGATTCCAAAGATTTGTAAACAGGAACTCCCTTCAGTACAAGCAACAAAGAATCCTCAGTATTCAAGGACAGAGCCATCACAACCTAAAATCAAGTAGATTTGGGCAACAAAGAGTTTGTGGCAAGCACAGGAAAATCGAAAGCAGATTTGGATTATAAAAAAGGACACAAATGTAAACAAAAACCCAGGTACTGATTCTACAACACCAGTGCTATTGACAACCCAAATATTACCCAAAAGCCTGACAATCAAACAAAGAGCGGCATTATTGAAAATATTGCTATTTCATCGCTCTACAATCGAATTCACCAGGCATGACCACAACAACTCCAAGGCTTCACCCTCAGGCACTTCATAGTCGTCCGGGAGGACTCAGACTAGGAGGGGGGGAGGTATACAGGTATACAGGAACTACAGGCAATAAGGACAAAGAAAATGATATTACGAGGGCAGTGTCTTACATGATTTCGAATTTTTTATGTTTGATTGCGGATATTGATAATATTTATGTCCTTATATACTTTGTTTTGCAATAATAAGAGATCAAATGATGAATTTGAGTCTCCAAGTTTGTAAATACGACTAAATATGCGTGTTTTTGGAGCCAAAAAGTGGAAAAAAGTGGTAATCCAAGCCGAGAAACCACAAATAAGTGTATATACATATACACGGGGTTACCAGCTAATTATGGTGTTTTTTGGAATTTTTTGGTTTCAATTTGCTATTTTCCTTTATTTTTTAGGATTTTCTTAATAAAAGTAAAACAAAATTAAAAAAACAGGTGAAGCAAGATCAGAAATAAGAAAATAATAGATGGTGATGATCCTAATGACAAGAGAAACCCATGGTAAAAATTGGGCACAATTCGGGAAAAGTTACGGAAAGCCTGAAATGGCAGAATTTTGGCAAAGTGGACAAATTTCTCAGAAACAGGTCAAACGGAGTCCAAATTGAGAAATTTCAAATCCTAAAGTGCATTTCATGACGAGCTAGGGGCACATGTCAATTTTGGTAACAAGTGAGGCGGGAAGTCCAGAGTTACGTATTTTTGACTTCACTTACAAGCTCATTTGCACTATTGCCCACTTGGAGAGAGCAAAGAGCACACAGGAGCATCCGACCTTCTACAACCTTCTGCAACCGCTACGAGAGCTCGTTGCCATAAGCTTTTGATGCTTATCACTAACTTTTGTCACGAAAACTAACCAAAACAAAGAAACAAGAGCAGACGAGAAAGGGGTAGAATGCTAGGCAGAGGCACAACCACCTAACCAAACCATGCAAGAACCAACAGGTGGCTTACCCTAGTGTAGACGATGAGTTCCTAACTCTCAAAGTAAGAGAAAGACCAACTGGAAAAACCCTAGGTCAAGAGAGCCTGCAAGCGGCAAACAGGAAAAAGTTGTCAAAACGACACCAAACTTCACAAGAAGCTTGACAACATCGACGACAATGCAGCCATGGAGTATCTCCAGGTTTGGACCACCAAAAGTGAGTCAAAACAACCGATTCGGCTGTAGACACACAAAGCGTCATTTTGGCATAACGGTCAAAATTGATGACCGACTGCCATGAAACTTCACAAGCAACTTCAAATAGTCATCAATGACACATGTGTACAAGCAAAACCCAAAAGAAAGCAGTTTCACCTACCAATGGTGAAAAAGACGCTTTCAGGCAATCAAATGGCTAAAGGTAGAAAAGAAGGAACCAAAGTCAAGTCCAACCATATAGAAAACTTCCCAACACACCAAAAGAGCTCGGGATGCAACTTTCGAGGAGAAAGATCGAGGAAAATCAACTCCAACACCAAAAGACGACTTCGGAGACTGCAATGCCTACAAAGGGGGCTTTTAACTAAACTGATGATTCTTAAGGTTGAAAACTAGTTATCAGGGCTTAGGGCACTAGCAAAAACCATGCTTTGCACAAAAAACACTTTTTATCAAGAATAGACTTCATACGCATATGATGTCTCTCAGCATGATTTTCACATCATCTTGAACATAGCAATGCATAGCCTCTTTCTACATGTGAACAACATCAAATGTACAAGGTATCATGAGATTTAGAGTTGAAAACCAATTGGAAACCAAAAAGACGCAAAGTAGGACAAAAAACCGACTTATGGCCCTAAATTTGCCAAAATAGCTCCAAACTCAATGAAACTTTGTAGAGATGTTGTTCAACACATGCACAAGCTATCTGGAACCAAAAAGTACCATTTTGGACAAAAAGACATCATACGCGTATGATGTCACTTTGCACATACAGAGCCAAAATTGATCATTTTTCATCATATATCCATTATATATATCAAATACATGCCAAATATGGAGCTTGGTACCATTTGGTCAAGGGGGTCACTCTATTAGCCCAATCAGTGGAAAATTCTTTGTTTAAAGCCTGACCTAGCCAAAATTCACCATACTCAACTTCAAGTCCAGATTTGAGTACACACAGTCCTCTACTATCATAAGAGGAGCCCACAGAACCAATCTCATGCAAAAATGACACAAAAGACATTGTAAACGTATGATGTCTCCAAAGCCAAATTTTAGTCCAAACTATACCCAAATTTCATAAAATCATTGTCTAAGCCTATAGAAAGCCAAATCCAAGCTTACAAAGCAAAGTGGTACAGTTTTACTGAAAAAGACATCATATGCGTATGATGTCTCCCTACTTGATTTTTGCATTTCAGGGTTGCAACCACCACACAGAAGTGATCTACATGCCATTTTAGAGCCAACCACCAAGTTTCATCCAATTTGGATCACAAAATCCAATTCTCACTCAATATCTTGCAAAGAGCTTGACCAAGACCAAAATGGCCATAACTTGAACAAATGGGACCCAAATTCAAATCCAGGCATATAGAATGGATGTATGCACTATCGGCTACAAGCACAACCAATATCAAGCCATTTTGACACAAAAGACATTATACACGTATGATGTCTCCAGCATGATTTTGCACCCAAATGTCATATTTTTCCATATGCATTGCATCCTCAGACCCTAAATAGCTTATGTTTCAATTTTTAAGTCATCTTGACAGTTAAAAGCTTAATCACGACTTCCAGTACCGAAAAAGATGCTAACTTCTGAAATTGGAGTTATAGGATCCATGGATTTGGGGAACTCTAAGAGGAAGAGAACGACACTCAAGGAAGCAATAGCCGAAGCAGAGCCATTTTCTATCCCCCTAGAGACTCTCAAGCCCACAAAGACTTGGATGGAAGAAGCAGTGTTAGAAGAACAAGGGATAAAGATATACCAAGGTACTTTCAGAGACCACGGGGACAAACAGTGGATATCCCAATGATTCCCCAAGAACTGGTGGACTATAGCAGAACGGAGGAGATAAGCAGATACCTGCAAAGGGTAGATCTCCGTAGCTTTTTTACTTCTAGACCATCAAGAGTAGATGCTCAAAGAGTGTATGAGTTGGTAACCACGATATAGAAAGATGAAATGGCTACACTCACAGCCTGGGACGGGGAAAAAGTTGAAGTGGTTATCACTCCTCAGCTCATTGCAGATGCTCTGAAGCTGCACAACAAAGGAAGCTCAGTTAGAGAAAGACGCGAAGCTATAGAGGTGTATGGGTCAAAGAAGCAAAATGTCACCTATGAAGACATGGCAGATCCGAGAGCGGCAAAGCTTTGCCGTCTCTACAACCAATTCTTACACATATGCAACAAAAGGCCACAAAAGTATACCACACCACCACATGTCATTGCCACAACCATCACTTGGGCAATAAAGAACAACATCCCGAAGGAAGTAAACTATGCGCAGCACATTCATGAGCAAGTAATTGCTATGCAGAACGAGAAGCCAAAGTACATTGGGGGAGCCGAAGTGTTGACTAAGATAGCTTATGAAGCTATCGGAGCAAGGGACCAATGGCCAAAGGTTCCCTCGCAAAACCAATGGTTAAGAGAGATAGATGAAGATGACGACCAGCCAGAGGTCACCAAGAGAGTGTCAACAAGGGCAAGGAGGAAGCTAGAGATTTTTTCCGAGCTAGACGAAGAAGCAAACGAGCCCCTCAAGAAGAAGACCAAGAAGAAACCCTCTCCCAAGCAAACTAAGAGTAGAAAGCCGCCAGAATGGAGAGACTGATTGAACATTTTAGAGCCGAGCGAGCTTTAAAGGGATATTTTGAGGAAAAGTGGGTACCAGACCCAACTAAAGTCGGAGCCAGCTCAACCAGACCCCATATTGATCATTACGATCAATATATCAAGGCTTATGAAGAATCAGAAGCTATATTGGAGCAACAACCAGTAGAGCCGTACACCGAAGCAGAAGTTCATCACATTAAAGCTGAATTAAAAGGAGGTGACAAGGGCAAGAGCAAGGTAGAAGAGTCCAGTCCTAAAGAAGAGGAAAATAAGTGGAGGAAACGACCACTGAATTGCAGGTGGATGTGCCAGAAAAGCCCGAAATACAGCAAGAGGAGAAGGCAACGGATCCAATTCAAATAAAGAAAGAGCAATATGATGTTCTAATCGACACAGGATATACTCAAGAAGAGGCTCTCAAAGTTGTGTATGGCATTAGCATAACACAGGAAGAACAGAGAGGAAAGGAGAGGAGGACCAAGAATCGATTCGACAGAGAGCATGATTTTCACATCATCTTGAACATAGCAATGCATAGCCTCTTTCTACATGTGAACAACATCAAATGTACAAGGTATCATGAGATTTAGAGTTGAAAACCAATTGGAAACCAAAAAGACACAAAGTAGGGCAAAAAACCGACTTATGGCCCGAAATTTGCCAAAATAGCTCCAAACTCAATGAAAGTTTGTAGAGATGTTGTTCAGCACATGCACAAGCTATCTGGAACCAAAAAGTACCATTTGGGACAAAAAGACATCATACGTGTATGATGTCACTTTGCACATACAGAGCCAAAATTGATCATTTTTCATCATATATCCATTATATATATCAAATACATGCCACATATGGATTTTGGTACCATTTGGACAAGGGGATCACTCTATTAGCCCATCAGCGGAAAATTCTCTGTTTAAAGCCTGACCTAGCCAAAATTCACCATACTCAACTTCAAGTCCAGATTTGAGTACACACAGTCCTTTGCTATCATAAGAGGATCCCACAAAACCAATCTCATGCAAAAATGACACAAAAGACATTGTACGCGTATGATGTCTCCAGAGCCAAATGTTAGTCCAAACTATACCCAAATTTCATAAAATCATTGTCTAAGCCTATATAAAGCCAAATCCAAGCTTACAAAGCAAAATGGTTCAGTTTTACTGAAAAAGACATCATACGCGTATGATGTCTCCCTACTTGATTTTTGCATTTCAGGGTTGCAACCACCACACAGAAGTGATTTACATGCCATTTTAGATTCAACCACCAAGTTTCATCCAATTTGGATCACAAAATCCAATTTTCACTGAATATCTTGCAAAGAGCCTGCTGACTAGGACCAAAATGGCCATAACTTGACCAAATGGGACCCAAATTCAAATCCAGGCATATAGAATGGATGTATGCACTATCAGGTACAAGCACAACCAATCTCAAGCCATTTTGATACAAAAGACATCATACGCTGTGAGCGGGATGGAAACACATAGAACGCCTCTATAATGGCCCGACACACACTCTTGGGATGATACACACGCACACTATGGGTCGGCTTACACAATCCACCTGGCCAAGACAGGGAACACACCGATGGAGTGAGAGGAGAAAGACTACCTGTTTGCCCACTCCACAGAGAGACACACACACACACACCCAAAAAAACTCAGCTCAAAAGAGGAGAATTTTGATGTTTAGATACAACTGAGCTTGGGCCAACACCAATGGGGCAAATAGCTCACACAATATGGGTAAAAGATACCAGATACAATCACAAATTGGAGGAGAAGCTTCACTCATAGGAGAAACTTACACATCCAAAACAATAGAAAAATACTGAGGAATTTGGCAAAATGGACAGTGCCATCGCATCCGCAACGGCCCAAAACCCCTGTCTACAATGTCAAAGTGCTCAAATCCGACCTCGGATGAGCAGTTTATGGCCAAAACAGGCTTCGAAAACACCAAAAACACAGTTGCGGCTGTTCCTCTTCTTCTCTCCACGTTTTTTCTGGTCTTCTCTCTATTTTTTCAGTTCCCACACTTATCTTTATTACTTGGGAACTCTTGGACTTTTAGATGACCTGAAACGGACCTTGAACGTGCCAAAAACTGACCTCGCAGTGCATAGTTGTCACCCTGCTACATCCATGATCCGAACCTGGCACTCAGCTTTTTTCAATAATGCATCTCGCCACCACGTGAAGTGGCCCCAAAATATGGTCCTCATGATGAAATTTCTGCATAATTATCACAAGAAAACACCCACGTTGTGTCCGTACTCATCCACGTGCAACTATTGACCCCATTCGACCTCCAGACGCCACTAGATGCCATCTGACACGCCTGCTTACCTCATGTCGTCGGCCTGCGGATAGCTTCCTTGAGAAGTTTTACGTGCTACCAACTCCTCATTATTGTAGAAAAAACACACTGGTATTGGTGATAGTGAAAATCGATGCACTATGTACATGTTGTCCTACCTGTACACATGTGGGTCCCACGTAACCACCTGGCTATGGAAAATGGGAAATCCTTTATTCGATGCACCATGCATGTGTATGTACATATGCGCAATCCCTTGCTCCAAAAAACTCCTGACATAATTTGCCCATCGCCTAGCCTGCTAGATCATTCATGATCAGCAGCAGCAAAAAGCGATATGAGACTGGCAGCGTCACAAGTCTCCTCATCCTTCACCAACACTGCTTGATCCACAGACAGCTCATCTTGCTCGACCATCATTAACCTGGCATGATACAATTTAATACGCAATCCATTTACCCTTGACTTATGTAGAACCCCATTCAGGTTAGCCAACTGATATGTACCGTTCGGGAAACACTCCACTACCCTAAAAGGGCCTTCCCACTTAATTTGAAACTTCTTTTGGAAGGTGTTGTCCAACTTACTGTTGTAGCGCAAAACCAAGTCATGCTTCTTGATACCCTTACTTTTGACCTTTTCATTTATCTTTGCCAAAGCCTTATCCTGCATCTGTCCATAATGCTACGATGTGTTAAGAGAGAAGGAGAGAGCACAAAAATAGAACCCCAAAGTGTGTAGAATACACACATGAGATGATGTATATATAGAGGGGACCTGGGTGCCATATATAGAGAAGCCATATATTGAGTAGCTTCACATATAAGCTCAATACCCCCGCTCAAATAAGGGTCCCTAACTGTGGATGAAAAAACCCTTGGGGGATGAAGGGAAAAACCCACAGCTCTATATACACCCACCGTTATATTATAAAAATCATTGAATATACAAATGTTCACGACGAGCTACATCACTCCTTTTACAATGAATATTTTATGAGGAGCTACATCACTCCTTTTACAATGAATTTTTTATGAAGAGTTACATTACTCCTATCCTATCAAACACAATAATGAATACAAAGGTTCAATAAAGAGGTGTAAAGGCTATCGATTAGCTTGTAATCAAAAGTGTCTCCGTGAATCTGCTGTGTAGCTTGTCATCAATATCGCATCACCAAACATGTCTTCATGTTGTCATCAATATGGTATCACCAAACATATCTTCATAAATCTTTTATTGTCACCAAGTTTGTCTTCATAAAATCAATTCTTTGATCAATCCTACATAGATCATAGACTCAAAAAAAACATATTCATGAAAATTATTAGCATCGTTAGTGAAATAATTACGTTCACAATGCCATAAGAGATGGTTCGCAATGCCACTCTTCTGACGACATATATACGCACGACAACATATGGTACAAAAAGTATGAACGTAAAAATACAAGATGTGTGATTACGTGATGCGAATGATATGTGTATATACTACATAAAACAACATTTATCAACGTAGTGATCAATGAATACCATCAAAGTATCAACAAAACATCATCATTGTATCAATAAAAATGAATAAATCATCATGGTATCAATGAAAAGCATCATGATATCACCGAGATTAATCACTGTATCAACGAAACAACATCATGGCATCACCGAGAATAACCATGGTATCAACGAAACAACATCATGGCATCACCGAGAATAACCATGGTATCAACGAAACAACATCATGGTATCACCGAGAATAACCATGGTATCAACGAAACATCATCATGGTATCAACAAAAAATCACCATGGAATCAATGAAATATCATCATGGAATCACCGAGAATAACCATGGTATCAACGAAATATCATCATGGCATCACTGAGAATAACCATGGTATCAATGAAATATCATCATGGTATCAACGAAAATCACCATGACCAAAGTATTAACAAAACATCATCATGGTACCATCAAAATCACTATGGTATCAATGAGAAATTATCAATAAAACGACGTAAACTATATCTCTAAAAGAATAATTATACGAGAATCAATGAACGAGTATATCATATAACAAAAGATCATGTACCAACAGTAGCTCGATAGAATTTGGACGATCATCAACGGCTCGGCTGAATCGGAATGATATGTAACTGGCTTCTGCAGCAAAGTTACATCAGTAACAAATATATGATTGATGAAGAAAAAATATAATTTGAGAACTTTTCAATTATGAGGAAAATCAAAAGCAAAAAGTAAAATTTTGATTTTCAAACATATTCGCAGTCCGAGACGATAACCCAAAATCCGTGCAGAATTTAGAGAAACTTTCTTCTGCAAAGTTATAGACCACATCGATTCCGATGGCTCAAGTGAATAGTTTTCATCGATTCCGATGCTTGCAGCGGCTAGTTTATCTACAAAGTTGTAGACCATATCGATTCCGGTCCCTCACGCGGGTAGTTTCTACAAAATCGTTTTCAATTAGCATAAAAATCAAAAACATAAAACGAAACTTGCTTTTCGGACATGTACGCAGTCCGCAAACGATAACTTAAAATCGATGCAGAATTTGAAAAAACTTCCTTCTGTAAAGTTGTAGACCACATCGATTCCCGTCCGTGTGGCGAGTAGTTTCTGTAAAATCGTTTTCAATTAGTAGAAAAATCAAAAACAAAAAGCGGAAGCTATTTTTCAGGTATATACGCAGTCCGCGAACGATAACTCAAAATCGGTACAGAATTTGAAAAAAACTTCCTTCTGCAAAGTTGTAGACCACATCGATTCCGGTCCCTTTCGCGGGTAGTTTTTGTAAAATCGTTTCCAATTAGCAGAAAAATCAAAGACAAAAAGCGGAAGCTGTTTTTTAGGTATGTACGCAGTCCGCGAACGATAACTCAAAATCGGTGCAGAATTTGAAAAAACTTCCTTCTGCAAAGTTGTAGACCACATCGATTCCGATCCCTCATAGAGTAGTTTCTGTAAAATAGTTTCCAATTAACAGAAAAATCAAAAACAAAGAGCGGAAGCTGTTTTTCAGGTATGTACGCAGTCCGTGAACGATAACTCAAAATCGGTGCAGAATTTGAAAAAACTTCCTTCTGCAAAGTTGTAGACCACATCGCTTCCGATCCCTTGCCCTAGTAGTTTCTGCAAAATCGGTTTTGATTAGGAGAAAAATCGAAAACAAAAACGTACTGCTCTGATACCATGTTGAGAGAGAAGGAGAGAGCACAGAAATAGAACCCCAAAGTGTGTAGAATACACACATGAGATGATGTATATATAGAGGGGACCTGGGTGCCATATATAGAGAATCCATATATTGAGTAGCTTCACATATAAGCTCAACACAATGCGCTCATCCTATCCGACTGAACCTCTTGTAACTGTAAGAGCCTCTCTTTGAACGCATCACTAGGCAGCCCAAGTAACTTCTCTAACATCTTGACAACGCGCAACTCTACCTCCACAGGCAATAATTCTGCTTTCCCATACACCAAATGAAATGGAGTAAACCCTGTACCTGGGGTGCTACCATTTATTGAGCCTTGAAAAATGAGAGAGGGATATAAAGCACGCGAGACAAATGAGTTGGAGATATCTTGTTAGTTAAAATCCTAGTAATACTCTACTATACTTGACTTTAATTTTATCCCATGTTTGTATATAGACTATGTAAGCTTCATTATATTTTTTTGTTTATTCCTGAACATTATATGGGATATTTATTGAGCATTTCTAGTTCTAGATTATATTTATCACAACTCTCTCCTTAAGTTAGTACTTACCACACACTTTTTGAAGAATTGATGAGCTCAAAGAGCGTGCAACTGATGTGAGGAGAAAACAAAGAATTCAAAAAAATTATCATTAGAAAAATAGCCATAGTCATTTGAAGGCCAACCCACAAATTACCTATATACATGCACAACAATTTTCGCATGCTTACCATAGGGTTAAGGCATAGACATCCATGACTTCTGTGTCATTAGAACCATAAACATAAATATTTTTGACATAAAGAAGAGTTTAGTTGAAATATTCAAAGGAAATTATTAAAATTAATAGCTTATAAATTAAACTTTTGAAGGAGTACAAAGAAAACTACAAGAAAAATAACTTACACATTCATGCGTTGCAAAGAAGCGAGAAGAGTCGTCTCTAGAACCTTCCTAGGATCTATAAGAGTGCACATAATTCTCATCTATCTAGACTTATCCTCTTTGAAAAGCTAAGTAATAACTTCTATCCAAGATTTTTTTCTGTAATTCCCTTACCACACAAAAAGCATTTTCTTTGCCATAAAATTGAGCTCTCTTTTTTAGGACATCTCTTTTCCAAACTCCATATGTGCGTCGAGCCACATGTGATCCCAAGAAGCCTTAATGATATCTGTTACCAAGGTTTCTTCCTCATTGCAAAGATAAGTGGAGACAACAAATGTCCCCTTCTCTGGCATACATTTATTTGTAGCAAATGCAGTTTTAAATGAAGTGACATCTTTTTGGAGACCTCTCACCTTGTCAAGTGGCAATAACCTACACATAAGTATGTAAGGACACTTGTTAGCAGACAATACACTACAACTCTCAATAACATCACCACTTGCGGCCAACTGAATATTATTTGCTATAAGAGCATTGTTTTCATCTTCATCTCTCGGTAACCTCTATAACTTCAAAGTTTACATCTTTGTCTGATGCTTTACTATTTTCATGTATACCATTTGCTAGTTAATATGAAGGGTTAGTGTCAACATCGATCACTTCAGCCTAGCTGATACAAGAGTCGAGGTTTTTTTTAATAAATTTTGTTAGGACTTTGCTTGGCGGGTGTCGACTTAGTGTCTTCCTCTTTGCAGAATTTTCCATTGTGGACACGCCTGCAATACAAGAACCCAAAAACACATTGGTAACCCTAGAAGATCTCAAACACTTTCAAAACCAACACCAAACTCGTCTCAAAGCCAGCACCAAAATACTAAAAAACTTAAACCCTTGGTCTTCTCTCACCAAAGCTTGCACATTTGCGTTTGAAACACAAAGTGCAACCCCATGGTGAAGTATCTTGAGTGCAAATAAACCAAAGGGAAAATTACCAAAATGCCCCTCTAATTTGTGGAAATTCCCAAAATAAACCTCAAATTTCAAAAATTTCCAAAATACGCCCAATATTTTGTCATAAATTCCCAAAATTCCCTTCAAATTTTTCAAAATTCCCTAAATACTCCCGGTTGTGGAATTAAATTTCTCCAAAGATTAAAAAATTTGTAGCTTTTCATAAGAAGACTCATTGCTTATCAATATAAGGTGCTAAATCCGTAACTTGAGTTGATTATGTAGGCTTGGAGATGAATTGCTTCATTATCTTTATACATAATTGCCTTTCTTGCGAGATAATTTGTGATAAATTACGTGCTAAGCATGCAAAAACGGATCTCAATTGTCAATAAAGATTAAAAAATCTTGACCAATCCAACCAAAATAGATACAAGAGTATTTTGGGAATTTTTTGAAATTTGAGGGATATTTTGGGAATTTCCACAAATTATAGGGGTATTTTGGTAATTATCCCTAAACCAAATAATTCATCTGTTTAACCTTCAAATCAGTCCTTTGACCTGGTGACTTGCAATCCTGCGACCCTGAAAAGCTACGACGACCTATAAATATAAAAATCTGTAAAGCTTTGGCAACCTGTAAACCTATAAACCTTCAACAACCTATAAATCTGCAAATTGGCGAGCTTGAGTCTGCAAACTGTTTATCTTCTCACCATCAATGCCCACCGCATAGGAATGGGCATGGGATGTGATCTCTCTCTCTCTCTCTCTCTCTCTCTCTCTCTCTCTCTCTCTCTCTCTCTCTCTCTCTCTCTCTCTCTCTCTCTCTCTCTCTCTCTCTCTCTCGCGATATCAACTCCTAGATTGTGGACTGTGGAGCGGTTGGAGTCCCAATGCCAATCTAGCCCGACTCTTACGAGGGTTGTCATCGTATCATGTGTGCAGTGTGGCTCCGTCATTCCACGAGGCTCTCTCTCTCTCTCTCTCTCTCTCTCTCTCACACACACACACACACACACACACACACACACACACACACACACACAGAGAGTACCGAGTACACACACAATTCTGCACACTCTCTCCTTGTCGTCGTCTGTGTGCAGTGTGACCCCGTCATTTCGCGTCTCTCTCTCTCTCTCTCTCTCTCTCTCACACACACACACACACACACACACACACACACACACACACACACACACACACACACACACACACACACACACACAATGTTGAACGCTCTCCCCCCCTATTCTCATGACTTCAGGTGAGTGGATAAACAAACCCCTTCCCTCTTGAATAATATTGTGAATCACATCTGTCTCTACTAGTGGCAGTGGTAGCTCTAGTGGCCGATCATCTATTTCACCAACTTCAGGCCCCAAGGCCTCTACACAATGCAACCACTCTCCCTCTACACAGCGTGCCACCGTCACCTCGCCCGCACCTCGCCCTAAACCTGTAGCTCTTCCTGCACAACCCTAACAGAGCCTCCATCTATCTGCTAGGCGACAACGCTGACTGTCAAACTGTTGTGAACGCAGATTGTCAAAGTGTCAACCTGAACTTGTCGAGCTTTAGAGCATGTCAAACTATCAAAGTACTACAAACGTAAACTATGGAAGTGGCGAACTATAGAGCCTTGCAAACTGGTACAGAAGATCTCCTCACCGGCCTTGTCCAACTAGCGTTTCCAAACGCAAACTTTGAGCCTTAGGTGAGGAGATGTAGAGCCTTGCAAACTGCTACCGAAGATCTCCTTACCAGCCTTGTCCAACTAGCATTTCCAAACGCAAAGTTTGAGCCCTAGGTGAGGAGATGTGTTCAAAAAATGTTTGAAAGCAATGACCACCGTTCACTGGCTTGCAAATCTAGCGTTTCCAAACGCAATGCTCTACCCCTTGGTGAAGAAAAACAACAAACCTCTCTCACAAAAACAACAACAAACCTCTTCCTTGAACATGTTTCCAAAAGAAATCTCCAAACCATTGGTGAGGAAAACAATAGACTCCTCTCTCATAATCCCTTTCTCTAATGCGTTTCCACACGCAAATTTCCAATCCTTGGTGAAGAAAAATAGGAGACCTCTCTCATCGACTCTCCTATTAATTTGTTTCCAAATGCAATCCCTCAACCCTTGGTGAGGAAAAACATCTAATTGATCTAACCGGCCTTGCCTTGAGTGCATTTCCAAATCCTAAATCTCAACCCTTAGTGAGGAGATGAAATCAACAACTCTCATTGGCCTCCTTAGTGTTGCATTTTGTAACACATTCTCCGTACCTTTGGTGAGGATATGAAATCAAAATCGATCACTTCCCCTCACTGGCCTTGCTAGAACAACGTTTCCAAATGCAATCTCGTAGACCTCGATGAGAAGTTCTTGATGAATTCTCTCTCTCTCTCTCTCTCTCTCTCTCTCTCTCTTTTCTCTCTCTAATAAACACACACACACACACAAAGTGTACAAGTTTACTGACAGAGAAAGTTCCAATGCTTTAAAACCTCTTGAGTTTTACAATGCGTTTGTAGAAATAGAGCCCCTGTCGATGGAGAGAGAGCGTGAAACTTTTAGCCAAATTTATTTAAAAATAAAAGCTATTTAGAAATTAAAAATGATCTTGAAAGAAAAATAATTTAAAATTTAAATAGAGAAAAAGCTTTTTAAAAACTACACTCCTTTTGAATTGTGAACGAAAGCTTTAACTTTCTTGTTCTTTTGTCTCTCATGGATTGATACAAGGTCATTCCTTCTCAAATAGATGATTACACAAACTTTTCAAAGATCATCCCATTTAAACATATAGTCATGCAAATATCTTTATTAATGCCAACCTTTTTCTCAACAGTTGTGCTCTTGCCTTTCAAGATATATGTAGGTTTTTTGGATGTTGCACTCTTACAATGTCTCATTTAGTTCCTATGTGCTACCAAGAGAGGGTTCTCTCAATTAGATATAACATAGAGATGTGTGAGATTAGTCTTAGTGCCCTTAGGGAGTATTTTCAGCTTGTTGAAGGAGTATTTTCAGCTTGAATGGGGGAACAATATTGCATGGTGTTCCTGCACCTTTCTTCAAGAAACAAAGAAGATATCAAGGTGGCACACACAAATAGGTGATTTGGTTTTCCTATTGAAATGTGCAACATGCTTGGAATGTGCATGGATCTATTATTTTTCCACTTGGATATGTACTTGGGGTGTGGCCCATCTGAATGGGAACATTTCCATCCTTAGAAGAGATAGTTTATCTACAAAAGTCAAGCTTTGTTTTGGATGATGGATCTCAAGAAGGTCCATTTGTCGAAAGATTTCAGATTGAACCTCCTGCAAGTGTAGCACTGCCACAAAAGAGGGAGGGTAGATTCACTAAATATTTCAAGGATAAGAAATTGGATTGGAAATTAAAATGCATGCGGTTGTTCTTGGAGAGAGTATAATAGTCCCTAATGAAGTGCATGTTTTCTTCTTAGAGACAGAGGGATCAAAAGCATGTGAGATTTCATATTCCATCACAATAAGTCAAATAATGGTGTACATGTCAGAACTTTGTGCGAGAGATGCCAAGGCGAGTACCTATATTCCATTCAAGCTTATAAACTTTGCCTTCTTAACGACTCTTGGGTTGGATGCTAATGGTCAATGGATTTATACATCAATCCGCTTTGTGAAAAAAAGAGTTATCCAAGGAAGATGTGTGCTAGTGGCTATTTAAGCTAGTTTCACCTTTTATCTATCATCTTCAACCTTTATATAACTATCTCTTTCACGCCTTCTATGGAAAACATGTGTTTGTCATTTAAGCACGCTTTTCCTTTTATCTATCATCTTTATCTTGTTTGGTGACATTTGGGCATCAAACCGATAGGATGACTTACTTTTGTTGTACTAGCTATTCACAACAATCTACTCTCTCTCTCTCTCTCTCTCTCTCTCTCTCTCTCTCTCTCTCTCTCCCTCCCCTCTTTTCCCTCCTTCTCTACTTCCACATAACCTACATGGTGTATGGAGACCATGTTGTTTACTAGGCAAACCAAGTTATTTATGCATGCTTTTTGCAAGTAAAAGACCTTTGCAATGAGTCAAACTACTCTAGATTTTCTCACTTTTTGTTAGTAGACTTTAGATTTGGAGTCACTGAACAATTTGAAGAATATTCCTTTTTGTTGTTTCCTTAATGAGAAATTGTAAAATTTTACTGTTGAACATCAATTATATTAGAGTGTCATTTTTAATGTTTGAACACTGTCACCCTCTAGTCATGATCTACATATGAGAAGTGTGAGTGGATGATCTGTGTGTGTCTCTAGAAGATTAAGCAAACTTATAGAAAACATGCCACAACTTTTGTGCAAGTATATAGGTAGTTTGTGGGTTGGCCTTCAAATGACTATGGCTATTTTACTATTGATAACTTTCATGAATTCTTTGGTTTCTTCTCAAAGTAACTGTCTCTTTGACCTAATCAATTCTTCAAAAAGTGTGTGAAAAGTGTTATCTTAAGAAGAGAGTTGTTATAAATATGATCTAGAATTGTAAATGCTCAATTAATACCCTACATGGTGTTGAGAAATAAACAAAAAAAGGATAATAGAGCATATATAGTTTGTATAAAAATATGGGATAAAAATAAAGTTAAGTGTACTCAAGTATTACAAGAATTTCAACTACAATATATCTTCAACTCATTTATCTCGCTCTCTTTATATCCCTCGCTCGTTTTTTAAGGCTCGTTAAATGGTAGCACCCCTGTACCTGTCTTCACCGAAGTACGGTAAGGCCATAATGCACTAGGCAGTTCCAAATCCCAATTCTTTCCTTGGTGCTCTATCACTTTAGAAAGAATTTGTACCAACTCACCATTGAATCTTTCATTTAAGCCATTACACTGCGGGTAATAAGGAGTGGTATGCTGATGCCTAATCTTCATCTTTGCACATAAAAAGTCTAGCAGTTTAGCTCTAAATCCTGGCCCCTTATCCGAAAGTAGCTCCAATGGCACCCCAAACTTGCAACATATTTCATCATACACAAATTTTTCCACATCCTTTGCAGTGATCTGTTTTACTGCTATAGCCTCTGCCCATCTAGAGAGAAAGTCCACTGCAGTCAAAATATAGCTTTTTCCCCTGCTTGTGATAGGTAATGGGCCTATTGCATCAATCCCCCACTTTTCAAACACATCAAACGCCATAATGGTTTTTCGTAGCTCTGGCTTCAACACTCTCTTCCCAAATGCTTGACACCTATTGCAAGACCTACACCAATGGTGAACATCCTTGTGCAAACTAGGCCATACATACCCCTCTTGCAAGATCTTATGCAAGGTGATCTTTAGAGCAAAATGGCCGCCACATGCGCCTTCATGATTCTCTTCCAACACTCTATAAAGCTCCTCCCGCCAAGGTACACGTCTCAACACGAGATCAGCCCCTTTCATGTACAAAAAATGACCAATCAATTTGTACCTGGATGCTCTACACAAAAAACCATACTTCTTAGACTTTTGAATGTCGTTCGGAATGATTCCTGTTAGCAAAAACTCCTCCTCTTGAGCCAAACTTTCCTGGCCATGATAAAGAGGTAAAGTGGTCCTCAACACAAATAGCTCCCCAATCATGCTTTGAGCTTCTTCATGTGCCTTGCCATTTAGAGCACGTTCAATGTGTCTAATGCTCCATACTTCGAACTTTTTTAACAGGCCTTTAATTCTGAAGCACATTTCCTTCAATGAGGTGTTCTTGCTCTTCCACACACCCAACAATTGCTTCACAACTAACAAGGCATCACCTTTTATGCTCAACCTTCTAACCCCATGCTTCAAACAAATGTGTAATCCGGCTTCCAAAGTAGCATATTCAGCCTCATTGTTACTATGAGCATCTAATTTGAACCCTCTCTTGCATACTAGCTTCCCCTCTAGATCATAAAGTGCTATACCCCCTGAAGCCACATCATGACTCTTCTTGTATGAGCCATCAAAGAATAACACATGTGCATTGATGATCTGTGGCACTTCTTCAACTACCTTTCTCACCACCTCTTCCTTAACAAGAAGAGGATTTTCCTTGTAGGTCAACAAATTGGCTAGGGTAGATCTTGTATTGTCTTCCACTAGAAAAGAGAACTCAAACTCTTGCACCTCAATTACCCATTTCTTCACCACATTTGACATGTTAGTGCCATTAATTAACTGTGGAAAAAAGGCAGAACTCGTCAAGAAAACAAAAGGTAATGGTAGCAAGTAATAACGAAATCGAGCAAATATTACACTGGCCATCACTAGCTCTACTTCCGAGAACTTTCTCTCTGCTACCAACTTCACTCGGCTTGCACAATACACTGGCCTCATATAATGGCTGCCCTTCCCCTTTTGCAATAGCATGGCTCCAATGGCATCATCCCCTACTGATGGATTTACATAAAAAACTTTCTCCCAATCAGGAGCCTGCATGGCTGACAACCCCCCTAACACCTCTTTCACCTCTTGAAACACATGTTCACACTTATCATCCCATTGCAATGGATCATGCTTTGCCACTTGTTGTAATGGATAAAGAAGCTGAGAAGACAATGGAATAAACCACGCCATGTACTTCACTTTGTGTATAAAGGTTGCCAATTGCTTCATACTCGTAGGTGATGGAAGACGAATAATAGACTTAACCTTGTCTGGATCAGCCTCAATGCCATTTTCGGACACCATATGGCCCAATAACTTCACCCTTGGCTGTGCTAGATGACATTTCTTTGGATTTAGTTGTCCTCCACATTCATCATATTGAGCCAAAACCATCTGTAGCTTCTCATGGTGTTCAGCCCTACTGCTGTAGACACAAAAGTCATCCATAAAAGCTTTAACACAACTACCAATGAATGGTTCCAACACCCAATTTGCTCTCTCTTGATAGAAAGATGGTCCATTTGACAACCCAAATGGAAATATTGTGTAGCAATAACAGCCCCATGGCGTAATGAAAGTTGTCTTTGTTCGGTCTAAAAGAGAAATCTTCAAATGAAAATAGCCTGAAAAACCATCACACACACTGTACGTCTCATAACCTGCCACTGAATCCAAGAACTTATCAATGAATGGAAGAGGATATGGTTTCTTCTTAGTGGCTGCATTTAAGGATTTAAAATCTACACAAATCCTCCACTTTCTATCCTTCTTTGGACTGACTACTACTGGACTCACCCATTCTGTGGTCTCCACAGGGACTATGAACCTTGCCTTCAATAACTTGTCCACCTCTTCCCTCAAGGCTTTCATTTGCTCTTGACCCATCCTTCTTAAACTTTGTCGCACTGGCTTAGCACCTTCTTTTAGCTCTATATGCATCTCTTCTCCCTTGAATCCTCTGATCTCTTCATATGAAGTAATGAACAAATCAGGAAAACTAGCCAACATGTGCAAATATATCTCCTTCTCCATAGCTGAGAGGTCTCCACTGATCATTTGTGTCATCAATTCCTGCTTCTTTGACAATTCAGCCTTGGTTTGCATTAGCCCTTCAATCACTTCATAAGGCCCTTCACTTTCATCTTCAACCTCATTTGCAAATGCGATTAAACCAGACTCCTGGATTCCTTTGTCCATCAAAAGGAATGCAACATTAGCATCCTCATCACTGTTGGTAGTACTATCACTGTCCTCGTCAGACACTGTGGAATAGTCTTCATCACTAGAATCATCTTCATCTTCATAAAGCTCCTCCAATCTTTTCCTTGTGTCCATATTATATAGCTTCTTGGCACCTGTCTTTCCATAGAGGCTAATTGTACCACGTCTCCAATATTGAACAGCTCCCATTGCAGGTAACAATGGTCTACCAAGTATAATAGGATATGATCCCAACCCTGCTGGCATCATATGAAAATCAACCACCGCCTTTGCATCATATGCCTCCACTTCTAAGCTCTTTACAACACCCAAACATTTTACTTTTTATTGGTTTGCCAATCTGATCCGAAAGCCTGACACCCCAGTCACTGTAAGACCCATCTTCTCAACGCATGAGTGCGTTATGACACATATTTGGGCTCCACCATCCACATAACCTTGTCCTAGATTTTTTCTCTTATGCCACACATCTACTATTGGACAAATGTCTGGTAGCTCATCCATCGCCAGCACCTTTACTGAACCTCTCTCTGGCTCTTTATCCTTTGGGTTAACCATCCTCTTCCACTGTCGCTTTATCTTAGGCACCATCTCTATAAGCTGCCCAAAAATAACATCGGATTTCTTGCTCGTCAGATCCTCCTTCAAGTCATAGCTTAATTGCCCATCCCCTAGTGGAAATTTGAAACATGAAACTTGCGACGAGCCCTTATTTTCCTCTTGGCCTTGACATCCTCTCCTTCATGGCTCTTTCCTTTCTTCTTACTAGGACCTGGGGCACTTCTTCCTTCCTTGTCCTCTGTGGTCCTCTTCCCAATAGGCATCACTAATGTATCCTCTAGCTTTGATGCCTTCTCCAAGGTGACTACACTTAACACTTTTGTCTTTCCCTTTTCCTCCTGGGTTAATCCACTGGTTCCTTCGTCTCCCTTAATTTCAATTCCATAATCATTTGACCTAGTTAACACCTGTCTTGGAAATGGATACATGTCTCCCCCCATCCTTAGTGGCTTATCACATTGTGGGCTGATGTGTCTCAACTCTCCACAATTATAACATGTGGGCGTCTTCCTCCAGAACCTACCATTGCTTTGTCCAACACCATTCCTAGGTCTCTCTTCACCTCCTGGCTGATTTGCAAACCTCCCTCGACCTCGATTATTTCCTACTTGATCTAGCATGTTAAGGCTGATATTCTTCATTAAATCTACCACTTACCTCATGTCTTGCCTTAGCCCATCATCTTGCACTGTTGTAGTGACCACTGTTGGCATAACCTGAGGAGTAACAAGAACCACTGGTTCATGATGAACCACTGGCATGCGACCTTATAAAGAGTCCATAGGCTGAAATCCAGACTTCATGGGCAAAGACTCCACCCCTAACTGGCTCACTTTTCTCAGCTTCCACTCTTTGTTCCTTGCCACCTCTAGTGCATCTTCATATGTCCTAGGCTTCTTTAGCTCCACTCTCCAACGTATATTCTCCCAAAGACCAGCCAAGAACTTGTCCTTCTTCATCATGTCAGGTGGGGGTACTTGTGGTGCTAAGGCCTTGCACATCCGCTCCCATGCCAATGAAAACTTACGTATGTACGCATCTACTGGCTCACCTTCCTTTTGCACTAAAGCTTGTACTTCTTGCCACACTTTGTCAGGATCTTTTGTCTTCACAAAATCCACTTCCAATCCATGCCTTAGATTGTCCCAACTCAATCTTACAGGTGGATCCGCTGCACGCAACTCCTCTTCAAATGCTTTGGACCACACTCGTGCATCACTCTTTAAAGAGATTTGGAGAAGACGTAACATCTGTGTTGGGTCATGGATCTGGTTGCTAATGAAGGCAACCTCCATCTTTTCCAAAAAGTCTTCCACATCTTCATCACTTCTTCCATGAAACTCCGGATAAGAGAAAGCCATGGCTACCCAAGTTACGATGCTTTGAGAACCCCTTCAAACACACGTGCAAGAACCCAAAACTTTTGACTGACTCAATTCCCAAAAACTTCAATGGAGCTCAACTTTAGATGAGAACAAACACATGCACATCAAATGAGTTTTCATAGTTAATCATCAGAATTACAACAGGCAAAGGACATTCCAGGATCTCTCGTAATCTTCTTGGCCCGAACATAAAGACTACGCTGCTGGAAAAAAATCTTCCTGGACACATGAACATTTATCTGGATTCTCTGTGTTAAATGAAAAGGAGTGAATTGAGGGCCATTTTGATCATCCATTAAAGTCAACCATGCAGCTCCCAAGGAAGCACACCTGTCTTATCCTCTGATTTTGCCAAAATTTCAGTAGCATAACAACATAAATGGCTCAAAAGACCAAAAAACCAGCCATCACAAGTTGGAAAAATTTTGACAGAGTTTCCCCAGAAGTAGAGCAGTTGGAACCCAAAATATAGATTGTATATGTATGCATAAACTGCCAACCATAGAACCCAAGCATCAAGTAGGAATCACTAGTATATAGCCTATGGCGAGGTCACAAAAAGGGTGCTCCAGCTACCTGTATCACCGAAAGGATCTCCACATTTGAGAATCCCCCAGCTCAATAAAACCTCACGCTATCGATTCTCACACGAAGGCTTATGCAAATCTCATATAGTCAAGTCTCAGAAATGACTATCTTCCAGACCAAGTCTTAGAAATGGCTGGGACTGCCAAATAAAATCAGATATGGCTCCACAAAGGCGTACAATGGCAATTTCCACAAGTAACGTACAATCCAGTAGACAATGCGTTCAAACAGGCGCCAAATGATGCATACCCACAACAACTGCAAGTGACACCACTGCTAGTATATCACTGTACTCTAGCTATCTGTACCTATGTGAATCACCTATACCTGTACCTGTACCTGTCCCTGTCCCTGTAACCTGTAACCTATAACCTGTAACCTCTAACCTGTAATCCCGAATCTCGAAGCCTGAAGGTCGAAGCAGAAGATACTCGAAGAAGATCCTTCGTGGGGACGCCAAAAGAATGTGAGCGGGATGGAAACACACAGAACGCCTCTATAATGACCCAACACACACTCTTGGGATGATACACACACACACACTATGGGGCACCACTCGGCTTACACGACCCACGTGGCCGAGACAGGGAACACACCGATGGAGTGAGAGGAGAGAGACTACCAATTTTCCCACTCCACACAGAGACACACAAACACACACACACCCAAAAAACTCAGCTCAAAACAAAAGAATTCTGATGTTTAGATACAGCTGAGCTTGGGCCAACACCAATGGGGCAAATAGCTCACACAATATGGGTAAAAGATACCAGATACAATCACAAATTAGAGCAGAAGCTTCACTCATAGGAGAAACTTACACAGCCAAAAAATAAAAAAAAAACAGTGAGGAATTTGGCGAAATGGATAGTACCATCGCGTCCGGAACAGCCCAAAACCCTAGTCTACAATGTCAAAGTGCTCAAAGCCGACCTTGGATGAGCAGTTTATGGCCAAAACAGGCTCCAAAAACACCAAAAACACAATTGTGGTTGTTCCTCCTCTTCTCTCCACGTTTTTTCTGGTCTTCTCTCTGTTTCTTCAATTCTCACACTTATCTTTATTACTTGGGCACTCTTGGCCTTTTAGATGACCTCAAACGGACCTCGAACAGGCCAAAAACTGACCTCGCAGTGCATAGTTGTCACCCTGCTGCATCCATCCGCACACCTAGCACTCAGATTTTTTCAATAATGCATCTCACCACCACGTGAAGTGGCCCCAAAATATGGTCCTTACGATGACCTTTCTGCATAATTATCACAAGAAAGCACCCACGTTGTGTCTGTACTCATCCACGTGCAACTATTGACCCTATTCGACCTCTAGACGCCACTAGATGCCATCTGACGCACTTGCTTACCTCATGTCATCGGCCCGCGGATAGCTTCCTCGAGACGTTTTACGAGCTACCAACTCCTCATTATTGTAGAAAAAACACACTGGTATTGGTGATAGTGAAAATCGATGCACTATGTACATGTTGTCCTACCTGTACACATGTGGGCCCCACGTAACCACCTTGCTATGGAAAATGGGAAATCCTTTATTCGATGCACCATGCATGTGTATGTACATATGTGCAATCCCTTGCTCCAAAAAACTCCTGACAATGCGTATGATATCTCCAACATGAGTTTGCACCCAAATGTTATATTTTTCCATATGCATTGCATCCTCAGACCCTAAATAGCTTATGTTTCAATTTTTAAGTCATCTTGACAGTTAAAAGCTTAATTTCGGCTTTCAGTACCGAAAAAGACGCTAACTTCTGAAATTGGAGTTACAGGATCCATGGATTCGGGGAAGTCTTCATCAAAGAGGAAGAGAACGACACTCAAGGAAGCAATAGCCGAAGTAGAGCCATCTTCTATCCCCCGAGACACTCTCAAGCCCACAAAGACTTGGATGGAAGAAGCAATGTTAGAAGAACAGGGGATAAAGATATACCAAGGTACTTTCAGAGACCCACGGGGACAAACAGCGGATATCCCAATGATTCCCCAAGAACTGGTGGACTACAACAGAACATAGGAGATAAGAAGATACCTGGAAAGGGCAGATCTCCATAGCTTTTTAACTTCCAGACCATCACGAGTAGATGCTCAAAGAGTGTATGAGTTGGTAGCCACCATACAGAAAGATGGAATGGCTACACTCACAGCCTGGGACGGGGAAAAAGTTGAAGTGACTATCACTCCTTAGCTCATTGCAGATGCTCTGAAGATGCACAACAAAGGAAGCTCAGTTAGAGAAAGACGTGAAGCTATAGAGGTGTATGGGTCAAAGAAGCAAAATGTCACCTATGAAGACATGGCAGATCCGAGAGCAGCAAAGCTTTGCCGTCTCTACAACCAATTCTTACACATATGCATCAAAAGGCCACAGAAGTATACCACACCACCACATGTCATTGCCACAACCATCACTTGTGCAATAAAGAGCAACATCCCGAAGGAAGTAAATTATGCACAGCACATTCATGAGCACGAAATTGCTATGCAGAACGAGAAGCCAAAGTACATTGGGGGAGCCGAAGTGGTGACTAAGATAGATTATGAAGCTATCGGAGCAAGGGACCAATGGCCAAAGGTTCCCTCGCAAAACCAATGGCTAAGAGAGAAAGATGAAGATGACGACCAGCCAGAGGTCACCAAGAGAGTGTCAACAAGGGCAAGGAGGAAGCTAGAGATTGTTTCAGAGCCAGAAGAAGACGCAGACGAGCCCCTCAAGAAGAAGACCAAGAAGAAACCCGCTCCTAAGAAAACTAAGAGCAGAAAGCCGCCAGAATGGAGAGACTAATTGAACATTTTAGAGCCGAGCGACCTTTAAAGGGAGATTTTGAGGAAAAGTGGGTACCAGACCCAACTAAAGTCGGAGCCAGCTCAACCAGACCCCATATTGATCATTACGATCAATATATCAAAGCTTATGAAGAATCAGAAGCTATATTGGAGCAGCAACCAGTAGAGCCATACACCGAAGCAGAAGTTCATCACATTAAAGCTGAATTAAAAGGAGGTGACAAGGGCAAGAGCAACGTAGAAGAGTCCAATCCTAAAGAAGAGGAAAAGAAGTGGAGGAAACGACCACTGAAGTGCAGGTGGATGTGCCAGAAAAGCATGAAATACAGCAAGAGGAGAAGGCAACGGATCCAATTCAAATGAAGAAAGAGCAATATGATGTTCTAATCGACACAGGATATACTCAAGAAGAGGCTCTCAAAGTTGTGTATGGCATGACCATAACACAGGAAGAACAGAGAGGAAAGGAGAGGAGGACCAAGAATCGATTCGACAGAGAGCCAAGGTTGGTACCTGAAAAGGCAGAGGATGAGCTTGAAGAGGAGGATGAGCTCGAGGATGAGAATGACAGAGATATTCAGAAAGTGCATCAATTGTTGCAGAAGATCAAAGCCCAATCAAAGACAATGAGGGACAGCAAAGAAGAAGCGGAAAAGAGAGAAGAGGAGATGGAAACAAAATGTGAGAGTGCACTAGAAGAATTAGAGTACCTCAAGGAATCACTGCTGGAAGCACAAAATGAAAAAGATGGACTAAACCTTCAACTTGCTGATGGTTCAAGAGAGGTGTCCAGTGCACAAGAAGCCAAGGAAAGAATTAATGAAGAATTGGAAGCTGCAAAGGACGAGCTCATTGAGCTTAGAGAAAGGATGGAGCTGCAGGATAGAACAATCCTAAGGCTTAGATCCACACCAAGAGCTAGCAGAGCAGGAGTAGAGCCCGAGGGAGCAATAATCCCCGATTTGGAAGATCAAATCCGGCGTTTGCAAAGAAAATTGCGGCTAGAGCAAGAGCAGAGATTGCACATTGCGGAGGGCTCATTGGCTGCTGAAGAACGACTGACATCAAAGACCCAAGCATTGAGAGCGGAGAATGAGGCCCTCCGAAAGCAGCTCCAAGATCTGCAACACAAAGTGATAAAAGATACAATGGATCATCAAGAAGAAACAGGCGGGGCAGCCGTGGAGCTTCCAGACACTGGGTAAGCAACAACAAGTGAAGATCCAGCCCCTGCACAAGATGAGACCGCAACATCCAGGCTTACCGAAGATTAAGAAAAAAGATTGCACAAGAAGATAGAGAAGTCAACAGAGGAGAGTGCAAAGGCGGCCATGGAGTGGGAAAGAAGACTCTTGTTCTCCATTGGGACTCCAAGGGGTGGATACTAAGGTGCTGCAAGAACAATGGATGCAACCTACATTGCCCCTTCCTCTACTAAAGTTTGAAGTGCTGAAGACAAAAAAAAGGATAGAAGAAGAGAAGCATGTCGCGCTATACGAAGGCGACATCACAAAAGAGGAGGAATCAAAGAAGATAGTAGACTCCCAGCCGAGATGGAGGAAAGGGTGGTTGACAAAGTACCCAACCTACCTAATCTATTCAGTGGAGGCACCCAAGGAAGTTAGAGAAGATGCGACATTCTGTCCAGTGCCACGAGTCAGGAGTTGGCAAGAACATGCCAGAATAAAAGAAGATAGTAGACTCCCAGCCGAGATGGAGGAAGGGTGGTTGACAAAGTACCCAACCTACCTAATCTATTTGGTGGAGGCACCCAAGGGAGTTAGAGAAGATGCGACATTTTGTCCACTGCCACGAGTGAGGAGTTGGCAAGAACATGCCAGAATCACTGCAAAGAAGCCGAATTGGCTTAATTACCCCAGGATGCCAGGACCGAAGGCGGGAAAGAGAATAAGTAAGGCCTACATGGTGAAAAACCTAAGGGGCACCATTAAGCTCTTTACTGGCTCTCTCCTGACCTTTCGTGTCAAATGATCAAAAAGATTTGCAAAACATTATGGGCTTGCATTGAGGTGTTCACGCTGGATAAAACTACCAGCTCAACATTGTTGTCAACGGCAGACACAGTCACAGATATGATGTATGATTTAGCCTTACAACCATCTCCAAAAGTATTACACCTCTTTTATCAGAGAATCATGTTTATGCCGAGTTTCCACATGCAGGCCTTTGAGGAGGCATTTTATATTGGTTTCTTTACTCATGAAAGTAAGATATTCGGCCCTACACTGACTATTGGAAACCTGAGATACGAGTCACATATTCAGATGCAGAAATCGAAGGGACTCCACTAAAGACAAAGCAAAGATGTCATGTCAGGGACGACATAGATGCTGAGGGGGGGAGTGTTGAGCGGAGGACTACACCTAGACATTTTTACTCACACTCATATTTTGTAAACACTTATTGTAATAAATGTCTTTCCGACATTTCATTTTTGATGGAGCCAATTCATTGTAATTAGCGGGACTCAATTGAGTTTCCAGCTTGTATTCCTCAAGTAGTTTCAGCTGCTCATGTAATTAGATTAGAGATGTGTTCACACTTCCAAGGCTGAAGTTTAAGAGCCAATTATTGTAAACCTAAGGACAAGTTTTTTGAATCATTAGTCAAGATAAGTTTTGAAGCCCTAGGACTGTATCTGAGAGAGAGTGAGAGAGAGAGAGTCTTATCCTCTTGCTACGCGAGCTACGGAGCTGCCATTGGAGAAGCAACACTGCTATTGTGTTAGCAACGGCGAGAGCTACGCACAGATACCAAGCATGTCCGCATTTGGCTTCTACGCGAGGTGAGCTCCCACGAGCTTCTTTGTGAGTTTTCTCCCTATCTGTGTGTCAGAAGTGAGCGTGCCATATATTGATAAAACCGCAGCGAGTAGAGCTACACATTAGTATCATCGGAGTCGAATTTTGGTCACCTGAATTTTTTGGCCTGTCTTCATACGCGTTTACCGCACGGAGTGGTTACAAGTTGAGATTATATTGTAGATTCATAGGGTACTGTCCTTACGTGGTGTATAGACTCCCCTTTGAGTTTGAGTCTGATTCGATGACTTTTGATCATGTTTTGGATAGTGTTTCCTCGTAGGACGGATTTCAGTCATTTGCAGTTTTAGAACTTAGATTTTATTTCCTTGGTAGTGATTGTCTCTAGAACGTCGAGTAGGTGATTGACACACATCTATTTATTTCCATGCGCTTGCGGGTCAAGCTTCCTCCTCGTCTGAGATTCTTGTTTGTTGGTTGAGTTCTCGCTATTACAGCATCCGCTAGCGGCGTAACTGCCCAACATTTGGCGTCGCTGCCGAGGAAGAGAGCCCTAAGTAGGTGACCTTACACTAATCCTACGAGGTGAATTGTTTCAGTTACTTTGTATATTTTAGTTAGAGAGGTCTAGGAGTGGTGGACTCCGAGGATCTTTGAGAGGTACTAGGAAACTTGTAGATTCCTGGGTCTTTCGTGTTGACAGTTTTTTGGTTTAGATTAGATTGATTTTTGATGGTGTTGAGTGGTAGTGAGATTAAGGTATTTGCTAGTCCGTGTGTGGCAGTGAATCTCTTTATACTCACCATTGCAAAAGCCCATTTTATGATTAGAAGTAGCTTAGGTAGGACTTGATTTGATCCTGATCTAGAGCTATTAACTAGTGATTTATTTGCTTGATGTGTTTGTTTCCATGTTAGATCACTAAACCGTCGATTTGGTAGTGAAACTTGCATAAACAAAGTGCAGAGAGATTTTCTGTGAAACTGAGTGTTGATGAGCACTTAAGAGAGCTCTTGGAAGAGTTCTGTGCCAAAAAATTGGAATTGTGTAACATTAGACATTATACATGTATGATGTCTTAAGGGCTAAACAGAGACCAAACTGAAAATCTGACATTACCAGAGTGTTCAGAAGGGGGGTTTTACCCTAAGATCAACATAAAAGAAGGGCTTTAACACTTCTAGAAACTCAAAATACCAAGTCAGAGTGCAAAAAACGCAAAGAATGGGGAAAATTGATTCAGAGCTCATTTTTGCATTCAAACTTGATAAAAACACTTGAAACTCAAATACAAACACTTGGAGAAGCTTAAAATTGAACATTGGGTAAATCTGTGAAAAAAGACATTATACGTGTATAATGTCTTTTTGCACTTGCTGATGTGATTTTGGAATTTTGACTTGACAACATTGTTGCAAACATAGTGAATAGCTGAAATATCAAGTTTAGACCAAAATTGGACCGAAAGACATCATATGCGTATGATGTCTCCAACCTAATTCTGGGCAAATTTTGACATTTTTCTATCAGAGATCCTTTGTACTAGTTGTCTAGAGCTTGTATTTCAAGTTTCATCTCATTTGGATCACATTTGACCCCAGGTAAGTCAAAAATTGGAAAATTACCCAGAAAAGCCTAATCTGTCCATAACTTGCACAACAAGAGTTCAAATTGAATTTTGTGAGTGGATAGGGCATAAGGGTGCTACTGGGAGTGAGCAAAGCAAAAATATCCAAAATCTAGAAAAAAGACATCATACGCGTATAATGTCTTTTTGAGCAAAGCTGATACAAAATTTTCACTTGAAATCACAGAAGTATTCCAATTGACAAAACAAACCATCTGACCAAGTACCATTCAGTTTGGATCACTTTTGATCACCGAAACGGGGATACAACAAACTGCCGAGACTGAAAAGTTAGATTCCTCTCGTGGGATCGATGAATTTGAGATCCGGTAGATATCTCCAGAATAACCAACCGAGACAAAGAGAACAAGAGAGTGCTATATCAAGTGAGGAGAGTGTAAACCAAAGTGTAGTGCGACCATTACAGCCGATCCTTGAAGGAAGTATTTCCAATACTTCTTCAGAGAGATCTTACGAGGTTTTCACTGAACACTTAGGATACTTGAACTTAAACGAACGAGAAAACATGGCATCATGACCATCAAACCCTTCGGCCGCAATGAAGCTATTGTTCATCAAGTATCAATATGACAACAAGCAAGGTGCCAAGATCTACAAAGATGGTATGGACCGCTACTGTGTGAAGATAGAAGATATACCAAGTGAGTTCAAGGACTTAGTGCCTGTGAGCTATAGCGGAGATAGGTACCTAGATGATAAAGGTATCATGTACTTGGTACTCCTGAATCCTAACATTGTGGACAAGTGGGGATTGATGGGCACGAAAGCCAAAGTAGATGAAGAACCCGAAGAGAAAGCACCAACAATGAGCTTCCCTAATGCTAGATTAAGACAAGAAAACGAAACTTTGAGAATCAACACAGAAAACGTCTATGTGGGGTTATACAAGAAAGCCTGAAAAAAAACACGGGGATGAACGTATAGTGGTAAACACCACAGATCCAGAAATAGAGAGTTTTCATCCTGTGATACAGAGGACTAACGGAAGAGATGAGGATTACAATGAGTTTTGGAAATAGGTGAGAGAGGCAAACTTGCAAACGAGCTAATTGTCAAGCTAATCAGACAAATGGGGAAAAGGACATCAGGAATCCTCCCATAGAGGAATTTGAGGCAGGATCTCAAGTGGACTTAGATCTGCATTCTTACCGGGGAGATGGAGGCTCTGTTAGAATAGTAGAGGTTAAACCTCATTCGCTGAAAACCTTACCTTCATACTTAGGAGAATATGAAGCAGAATCTGAGATTAGAGCGCTTCCCTCACGAGGAATCTCTTCAGAAAAAGTTATAGACTCTCAAGGATTGATAGAGATTTTGTCAACACTAGTGACATGCTCTATCACCCTAGCTGAGCTTTTGAGACTACGACCAAACATGTGGGCAACTGTAGGAAAATGCTTGCAGAAATTCAGGATAAAAGACCCAACTGCAAAACTAACAGAGGGCATACGAGAGCTGAGTACGCCAATAAAAAACTCTAAGCATGTACCTTTGAACAAGGTCGGAGAGTATTGCGAAGACGAAGAGGGGAATACAACCTTACCATTTGAATTCCAGGGAGTTAACACGATGGCAATACTTGACAGCGGGGTTGGAGTGGCCATTGCTGCGAAAGAAATCTGGAAAAAATGGGGAAAACCAGATAAGAAAAACGAGGTTGAAAATCCAACTAGCGGACGGACATATGGAGAGACCTTTGGGACTATTAGAGAAATTTGTAGTGACTTCTTGTGGAATTGAATACGAGCATACTTTTGCTATTGTCGACTTTGGCAAGGAGAATAACTATGATATTATACTTGGAAGACCGTTCATGAGATAGTTGAAAATGGTCCAGGATTGGGGTTACAACCACATATACCTGAGACATATGGAAACCACTACTCGTGTGAACCTAAAAGACCATAGATACAAGGATGTGAACCGAACGCCAGTTGAAGAGTTTGATTCAGCTACTTTGGCAGGATCAGAGTTAACTCTTTTTTTCACCTTTTCTGAGCATAGATTGAAGCCACAACTTTTAAGCGAAGCTCATATAGCTTTTCAAGGTCGTTTATTCTATCTGAAAGCTCATGTCCTGTCCACTCTAATTCCTTAGCTACTCTCAGTGTTGGAATTAAAAATTCTATCGGTAAAATAGCATTCAAACCAAAAACCATGTTGTATGGGGTCGTTCCTATTGATTTTTATATGCTACCCTATACGCCCATAATGTCGAATGCAATCTCTGGTCCCAATCAGTTCTCGACTCAGATACAATCTTTGTAAGAACTGTGCATATGGTTTTGTTCATCGCCTCATCTTGTCCATTGGCTTGTGGATGATATGGAGCTGATTTACAATGTATTACCATGAATTCATCGAGAAGGATATCTATCACTTCATTTATGAAGTGTGTGCCTCGATCACTCACAATTTCTATTGGTAATCCATATCGTACAAAGGCGCATTCATACAGAAATTGTGCCGTGGTCCTGGCATCGGCTTTTTGAGTTGCTTTTGCCTCAACCCACTTTGTTAGATAGTCCGTCGCCACAATGATGTATTGTGCATGAGTCCTATATGCGGGAGGTGATATAGGTCCAACATAATCAATCCCCCATTTTGCAAAGGCTCTTGCTCCCATCATTGGTCTAAGCGGCATATCATCTCTTCTCAGTGGTACTTTTTTGTCCGCTGACAATCATCACATCGTTTTACGTATTCCTCAGCGTCCATGTGTAATGTCGGCCACCATATTCCTGCAGCTAAGACAATTTTTTGTTGTCTTATCACCTAAGAAATGGACTCCACCTACTCCTCTATGAGCCTGCTCTACGATTATCACAGACTCTGACTCTGATGTGCACATCCTAAGCTGGTTGTCCTTCCTTCTCTTATAGAGTTGATTTCCTAATAAAGCGTAATCTCGCACTTCTGTCTGTACAGCTCTCTGACGCGCTTTTGAGATTCTTTCTAGAAAAGTTCGGTTTGTGAGATATTCAACAATATAATGACTCCATTTAGGAGCAATCATTATCTGATACAATGTTGAATACTTAGTGGACGGTTTTGACGAACATGTAATACATACCGTGACATATTCATGTACACTTCCTTTAAGTCCTGGCAAGTAGACTCCCAATTGTAACAGATTCCTATACGTGTTTCTTCTTGAACAAGGAAATTCACATTTGTGAACATGCGCTTCTCGAGATATATGTTATATTCTTCAGGATTGATGCACAACCTTAGAATGTTATCGGTTCCTAAGTGATATAACCTTCCTGCAATCAGCTGAAGATTTTTGGATTGTTGAACAATAACTTGTTTCTGGTTGTATTCTTCTCGATCAAACTCTCCTCCATAGGTTAATAGATTAACAACATCCTGAGACCACTTTGGTATCATCTCTATGTTGAATAAGTACGCATTCGGCATGTCGTCATCTACACCTATAGGCTCTTCTCCATTCGTCAACCTTGAAAGGTAATCAGCTCTGAGATGTGTCTTTCCTTTCTTTACTACTACCGTAAAGTCAAATTCTAATAAGATGATGAACCATCTTACTATCCGTCCCGTATTGCATGGTTTGTTTACTAGGTAGAGCAAGGCTTGATGATCTGTGAAAACCAAAAACTTATTGGCTAGAAGGTAATGCCAAAATTTCTTCACAGCATAAATCATTCCTAATCCCTCTCGCTCCGTTGTTGTGTAATTCTTCTCAGCATTGTTGAGTTGTCAACTAGCATAACAGATTAGAAAATCCATGTTTCCTTCTTCTGGCTAAGATAGGATGCATCCTATTGCATATGCCAAAGCATCTATATGCACATGGAATATCTTCTCCCAATCTGGTGATTTCAAGACTGGAGGCATCATGAATGCCTCTTTCAGTTTCTTGAAAGATTCCTCACACTCCTCTGTCCATTCATAATTCACTATTAGCCTGTAAATTGGTTGGCCTATTATAGCATACATGTAAATGAATAGTCTATAATATCCACAATGGCCCATAAAGCTCTGCACCCGCTTCGCATTGGCTGGTCTAGGCATATCTACTATTACTTTTATCTTTTTCGTATCCGTGGATATTCCGTTATGTGAGACAATATGTCCCAGAATTTTGCCTCGTCGGACCATAAACACATACTTCTCAAGATTAAGACAAATGCGATATGTCCTACATTTTTGAATACCTTTCTTAGGTGTTCTAGATGCTCATCTCTCAGAAGAGAGTGTACACACAAATCATCCATGTATATTTTTAGAAACATTCTCAAGTAATCTTTGAAGGCATGAGTCATCAACCTTTGGAATGTTGCGGGCGCATTAGTTAAAACAAAAGGCATAACTTGATACGCATAAATTTCCCACTCCATTGAAAAATCTATTTTGTGTTGATCCTCTGGCGCAATGGCAAGCTGATTATATCCTGAGAATCCATCTAGAAAGGAATATGCTCTTTTCCCCGATACACGTTCTAGAACATGATCAGTTATCGGTAAGGGATAATTGTCCCTGATTGTCGCTCATATATGAATTCAGCTTCCATTAGCTTGTCTATTTCCTCTTTGATTCGTTTAGCAAACGTGTCATTATACGTGTATTGTCTCTGTCTGCTAGACTTAGCGTCTTGTTTCAAGGAATTGTATGTTGGCATATTGATGGATCGACTCCTTTCAAATCCTTGTACGACCATGCAAACACATCCTTGTATTCTCTGAGAAGACTCAAAAGTCTCTCTTCTTCTTCCGAAAATAAATCTGTAGCTATGTACACCGGTCTAGGTTCCTCTCCTGGAGGTGCTAAATTAACCTTTTTAGAATCCTCCGGTCCATCATAGGATTCGTTCTCCTTTTTTTCTCTGATAGGCTGGGTTAAGATCACCTTCCTATCCTCTATCGTAAATTTCCTGTAGTGAGAGGGAACATCCATGTTTCCCTTGACATTGGTATTTGCGTCCTTACCACTCTCGATTTCAGTAGTCCAAATTTCTTTCAGAGTTTTCTTTAACTCTCTGTACTTGTTTCTCAGTTCTAATTTGGACTCTTTGTTTTCCTTGTCTCTAATGTTCTTTTCCGCTTTATCTGTTTTGGTTATAGTTCCACTGGGTTAAACTCGATTTCTTGAACTTCGTTTGTCTTTCCGTGAGCTCATCTCCACATTTCCTCTCATTCTTCCGGAAATATTATCCTTGGCACAATCTTCCACCTTTACTAGCATTAGGAATTGGTTTGTCCCTCTTATCCTAAGCATCGGAGTGTTTCTAACTCCTTTCGTTTTTCTCTTTTCTCTGTAGCGTTTCTGCCGTTTTTCAGTCTGATTTGGGACGTCGTAGAATCTGACATCCTTTATGGTTTCCTCGTTCTCGCTTGAGTTGTCTGAGGATTCATTGTCAGCTTCATTTTCCCATTCTGGATGATCGGTAATGTCGTGAAACATCTCCTCTTCATCTCTCTAACATCCTTTATGGTTTCCTCGTTCTCGCTTGAGTTGTCTGTGGACTCGTTGTCAGCTTCATTTCCCCATTCTGGATGATCGGGAATGTCGTGAAACATCTCCTCTTCATCTCTGTTTTCTCGTGTATCAATCTTTCCAATCCCTTCTTCGAGTACAACTCTCATCATGAAGTACGGAACCACATCATATCCATCTTTATCACAGAACTTCGTTGTGGGACGATCTTGAATTGCACAAACATCTAGGGTTGCTAGAATGTGTGTCCATTCTAATGGTTCAAGTGCATCCTCTGGAAAGGGTTCACCTATATAATTTTCGTCTTCAATTTCCCTTTCTAAAACACATTCTTCGCGCTTCAGACTTCCACAGTTCGAAGCTCCACACATCCATAGCTCTTTGGGTGATAAGCATGTACGAACTAAAGAGTTTAAGATTGGGGACTTTGTCCTAGTATACACTCTGAAATAGCATGCGAAAAAACTTAAAAAGCGAGGGATGGGACCACTTGTGATTAAAGATCTATCACGAAGCGGGGCCTTCAAGCTTGCTACATTAGACGGAGAAGAAATGCCAAACTCGATTAGTGGTTGTAGATTGAAGAAGTATCATTTGCCACTAACCCAGGACATGCTTCTCAAAATACATCAAGATAAAGTGCGACTTCAGAAAAAGAAAAATATTGTTGAGGAAGCGCAAGCGAAAGCAAAAGAAAGAATGGAGAAAAGAAGACTACTCCGTCAACGACAATGCCAGTGCTACAGACAACCCAAATATTACCCAGAAGCCTGACAATCAAACAAACAGCGGCATTATTGCAAATATTGCTATTTCATCGCTCTACAATCGAATTTACCAGGCATGACCACAACAACTCCAAGGCTTCACCCTCAAACACTTCATAGTCGTCCGGGAGGACTTAGACTAGGAGGGGGGGAGGTATAGAGTGACGAAGGAAATTTGGAATGGCGGCCTCTACACCAAAACAAACTCCATTGCGCCACAAGGGAAATGAGATGAGGGCACCACCTAGTCTTGGAAGCGTGGACTAGGACCGCTACACAAAGAGAGAGAGAGAGAGAGACAGAGAGAGAGAGAGAGAGAGAGAGAGAGAGAGAGAGAGAGAGAGAGAGAGAGAGAGAGAGAGAGAGAGAGATCACTATGAATGAAGCATTAACCGTAGTGTGTGTACAAGGAATGGATGACTTCAAACACTCCCAACACAAATAGCATATAGATTACCAAAAAATCACTCAAGGATTAGCCAAGATCACATCAAGCATTCTCACACACATATAAAACATTTCTCTTAATTAACATAAGTGAGAGGAGGAGAGATTACTAGCATGAAACAATTTGCACTCTAGGATGTGCAAGAATAGAGTGAATGAATGAGCTTATGGGCTCATGGTGAGTGATACAAAGGCTCAATGGGGCTGAGGGAGGCTTGAAATTACAAAGGGGAAGGCCTCTTTATATAGGAAAAAGAGTGGTTATGAGTGAGGTTAAGATCCAAGTGTAATTTGTACAAATGAAGCTTGATTAGGGACATTCAACCAATGAAGAAGCTCCTTCCAAGTGATTTGTTGACCAATTAGCTCCATCATCACTTGTGTTGTCTTCACTCCTTCCTCCATAGCTTGAGTCTAAGAGCTTCCTTATTTTAAAATGTAAAGAATCTACATAAAATCAATACATATCTAGTAATAATAGGAAGGGGTTGAATGAGAACTTATGAATTGGTACAAGATTAAGCATGGCTTGAGAGGTGATTAGAAGAGGAACTTTGATGGGTTTTTGAGCTTGAGAGAGAGAAGGAAGGAGAGGAGGGTGAGAAGACTAATGGCTGATTTTAGAGAAGGTCTCAATGTGGAAAAGGAAGGGTGTGTGTGTGTAAAGGTAGAGGGGGTGGTCTCCACCACAGTTGAAAAAACTGGCGTCCACCATTTTAGCCATATCTCCTAGACCGTAGATGCAGAAATTATAAAAAAATATGGCCAGAATCTCCAGCTCATCAGCTACAACTTTGATGAAGACAACTTTTCTTGGATCGGAGTGGAAGTATTTTTTAAAAATTCAGCAAAATCATGTGTATGGTTTCTTCCTTTACCAAGTCTTCCACTTGGGTCCCATTTGTTTGAATCATCATATGGCTCCAAAGCCATGATGATATGAGCCACTCATGACCCTTGAATCATGGGTGCATGGCTCCACAACCACATCATATCTTTTCTTTTCACATTTACATATTTTCCCTTCCCTTTACCACTAGGTTCTCCCTCTACCTTTCACCTCCGGTGAACTAGTCAAGAAAAAATCATTTTTTTTTAAATTTTTCCAAGAGGTTGTTCTCACTCTTTCTTTTATTGTAAACCTCTAGAAGCAAGGAAAACCAACAAAATATGATAAACAAAAATTTGTGATAGGCTCGGATCATAGCCCCCCCAAACCTGGCTAGGGGTATTTATGCCTCTAGCCTACTTTCTTTGATCTTGAGCTGACCTTATCCTGATGTGATAAGGCTTTAGACGCCATCCATTTGTCCTGGTCTTGTGCACTTTACCATCAATGTCTTGAAGTCTGTAAGAGCCATTTTTGAACTTTTTGGTGACCAAGAACGGGCCTTCCCATCGAAAAAGAAACTTTCCATCCTTACGAGTGTCGAAGCGATTGTCATATCGAAGCACCAGAGATCCCTTTTTGATGTCTTTGGATGCTAGCTTTTTGTTGAACTTTTCTCTGCGCTTCTCTGCTTCTTGAGAATAGTGGTTGATGGCTTCTTCACGATCCAATTTCAGCCTCTCTAGATCCATGATCCTTTGATGTACTTTCTCCTTTTGAGAGCCTACCTGGCTACCCAATATTCGAAGACTTGTTAACTTCACTTCAATGGGCAAAAGCGCCTCCTTTCCATAAACCAAATGAAAGGGTGTGTACCCTAATGTGGTTTTGAAGGAGGTTCTATAGGCCCATAGAGCTCCATTCAGGTGTTTGTCCCAATCTTGGCGCCTGGCATGTACCTGTTTGGTGAGAATTTTGCAAATGATTCCATTTACTTTTTCCACCAAACCATTGCACTGAGGGTAGTAAGGAGTAGAGTGTTGATGCTGAATATTTAGCTTCTTCATGAGTTCTCCTACCAAGTCTGCTCTAAACCCTGGTCCTCTATCAGATAGTATTTCAAGAGGGGTGCCAAACCGGCAACAGATGTGGTCAAAGATGAACTGACTCACATCCTTAGCAGTAATTCTATTGGTCGGCATAGCCTCAGCCTATCTAGTCATGTAGTCTACTCCCATGATGATGTACTCTTTACCTGACTGAGTGCGTGGTAGAGGCCCTATGGCATCAATTCCCCACTTCTCAAAGGGCCCATATACCTTTATTGGGTTCTGAGGTTCAACTATGAGCCATCGTGGTCCTGCTTTCTGACATTCGTCACATGTTTGACACCAGTATTTGACATCACGATGAAGACTTGGCCAAGTAAACCCAGCTTGTAGAACCTTTCTACTAGTGACGTCGTGTGCAAAGTGTCCTCCGCATATATCATCGTGACAAGCTTTTAAAATTTCTTCAATTTCACTCTTCAAAGGCACTCTCCTAAGCACACCATCCTTACCTAGACAATACAAGTCATCATTTACTATGCGATACCTGGTAGCCTTCCTAGCTAACCATCGCCTTTCCCCTGCATTCAAGTGTTTAGGAGCCTCTCCTTGCTCCAGAATGTGCATAATATCTTCCAAGTCCTCCTTGCCTTGCTGAAGTGGAAGTTTGATGGCCACTGCTCCCACTATTGACTCATTTAACTTTGATGATGCTAGGTGGTCTGCATCCTTGTTCTGGTCTCTTGGCACATGATGTACTTGTGCCTCCCTAAATCTCCTCATAAGAGCTTTGGCTTCTCTCATTTTAGTAGAGAGACGGGCATTTTTGCAAGCCCATGTACCTTGCATTTGCCTTACCAAAAGCATGGAGTCACCAAAAGCGTTTAATCTCTTAATTGAATTATCGAGGCACCAACAAAGGCCATGAATTAGAGCATGATATTATGCTTCATTGTTGGAGTGGACATCTTCTAGAGTGATCCCTTCACCATGGATCCTCTCTCCCAATGGAGATAAGACCACAATGCCTGCAGCTGCCTTATCCTTGGTTCTCTTGTATGCTCCGTCAAAGTAGAGGCTATAAGCATTGACCAAAGCCTCTGGAGCTGGAGGTGGTGGAAGTTCTTTTCTCTTCAAATGGAAAACTTTTTCATAGCACTTGTTTGTTAAAATGTCGGCTAAGCATGCTCGAGTTGTTCTTTCAACCTGTATTGTATAATCAAACTCTTGAAGTCGCACCACCCACTTTGCTATTTTGTCAGAGATTTCCATATGTTGTAGTGCATAGGGAAACATATCCTCCACAGTGATAATTACAAACCTCTTCGGCAGCAAGTATGGCCGAAATTTGGTTACCGCAAACATGAGAGGTAACACTAGCTGTTCCATCAGGGTGTAGGCCTTCTCTGTGTTTTCCATGAGGCGGCTAGCGAAATACACGAGCCTCATAAAGGATGTTTTTGGATCTTTTTGTAGGAGGGCAGCACCAATGGCTTCTTCTCCCACACTAGGGTTTACAAAGAATTTTTCTTCCCAACAAGGTTGGAGGATTATAGGGAGTGACCCTAACATTTTTTTAATCTCTCTAAAATGCCCTTCACTTTCTTCACTCCAAACAAGCGTCTCTTGACGAGTCAGCTGTTGTAGAGGAAATATCACTTGGGAGAGTAAGTGTATGAATCTACTCAAATATCTTAGCTTTTGCAAGAAGGAGATTAATTGTTTGATGGAAGTTGGGGAAGGTAGATTTAGCAATGTTTCTATCTTTTCAGGATCTACCTCGATTCCATCAATGGACACTACATGCCCTAATAGTGTAACCTTGCTTTCCCCAATGTGACATTTGTCCTTGTTTAGTTGTCCACCCAGCTTAGCTAAACGAGTAAATCCTTCATCAATCTTGCCGAGATGCATACTTTTGGAGCTATAAATACAAAATTCATCTATGAAAACCCTTATGGACTTACCAAAGTAAGGTTGGAAGACCATGTTCATGAATCGTTGAAAGGTGGCTGGAGCGTTGGTGAGACCAAAAGGCATGACTCGGAATGCAAAACATCCCCATGGTGTGATGAAAGTAGTCTTTTTCTGGTCCTCCTCTGCAATGCGTATTTGAAAGTAGCCAGAGTAGCCATCACACACTGTGTATCTCTCATGGCTTGCTACTTCATTTAGAATCTCATCTTGAAATGGGAGAGGGAAGTGGTCCCTCTTTGTTGCAGCATTTAGTGGCTTGTAATCCACGCACACTCGCCATTTACCATTCTTCTTTGGCCTCACCACTACTGGGGAGACCCATTCTGAATCTTCTATTGGGTATATGAATCCTGCTTCTAAGAGTCTCTTCACCTCAGACAACAGTGCATTTTGTTGCACAACTCCTAATCTTCTTAGTTTTTGTACTACTGGCTTGCTCCCTTCTTTTAGATGGATATGATGCTTCACTGCAGTGACACCTGTAATGTGAGTGTAATCAGAAATAAACAATGATGCATGATTCTTGAGAACATTTACATAACCCTCCTTTTCTTCTTCCTTTATATCCTTGGATAACATCTCCTCTAGGCTGGCATCCCACACATTCTCCATTTGGATCCTTGGGTTGTCTTCTGATGAGGTAGTTTCCTTTATGGTGACGCCCATGACTTCGAGAGTGCTATCACTCTCTTCACTTGAACTCTCTTCCTCGTCCATAGATGAGGAGCATCCACTTGAGCTCCACTCATCAGCTGACATCTCTAGTTCAAGGTTCTCTTGTCGCCCATTCTTTAGGTTATAAACCACCTTCCGACTATGGCCACCCATGCGAGGCCTCAACTCCAAGTCTCCTGTTGCCCAATCTTGCCTAGCTCCTATACCCATGAGCCAAGGTCGTCCTAAAATAAGGGGGTATCCTTCTCCCTTTACTGGCATCACATAAGCATCAACCTCTGTAGTGATTCCAAAAACAGAAACTCTCAAAGCTTTCACTACACCCACACAAGTGACAGAGACATTATTGGCCATTTTTGCCCTAAAGTTTGATGATTCCATTACCTCTAAACCCAATTGATGCATTAGCTTTTCTGTCATGACACAAACCTCTGCTCCACTGTCAATGTAAGTTTTTGGAATCCATTGTCCCTTGATTTGAGCCTCCACCAAAGGCACTATATCCTTGAGACCATATGCTTTGATTACACTTACTAGCTTACTTCGCTTTGCCCTCGTGCTCACCATTTTTGACCATTGTCGTCGAAGCTTTGGGGAGATATGAAGTAGTTGTGGCTAAGTAATCTTTGGTCCTTGAGAACTCACATCAGCTGTCAAGTCATAAGGTTGTGTCCGAGATCCCATAGGGAAATCAGAGATGTCAATTTGAGACCTAGTACGGGTCTTTCTCTTCTTGGCTTCATCTTTAGCTACCCGAGATGTACTTGCTTCATTGCTTGCATCCTTACTTGTTTCTTTACCTACTTCTTCTTGGACACGCACTTCATCTATCTTCATCTTCCCTTTAGCTATTTCTTCCTGGTTGCTTCTGCCCTTGAGGACCTCCTCCATCCTTATGATGCTCACATTTGGTTGAGTAGCAGGGGCTTGTAGCCACTTCATCTATCTTCATCTTCCCTTTAGCTATTTCTTCCTGGTTGCTTCTGCCCTTGAGGACCTCCTCCATCCTTATGATGCTCACATTTGGTTGAGTAGCAGGGGCTTGAGCTTGAGCACGAGGTGGCTGCAAAATTTGAGGTTGCGGTTGCTCTTGTGCTTGAGCTCTAGCACGGGGTGGAGTTACTTGTTGTCGAGGACCTCTGACAGGGTAGTCATATCTTCTGGGATGAGGGCAATTATACATGCCGTGGCCAATTTCCCCACAATTGTAACACAACATTTCCCTTGCTTGACGTCGCATTGGTGGCCGATTCCCACCATTTCCCTCAATAGGCCTTCTTGCACCCTGCACAAGATTTACTCTCAACCCCTCTAGCTGGTTTGTGAGATTGTTTATTTGTTGGAGCATATCTTCTTGTTGACCTCTATTGAGGTCTGGTGCATTAGGCACATTTGGAGGTATGTGAGAAGCTTCCATAGTTGTGATATTGCCTCCCAAAGCTAGCTGGCCAGCTTGGGCTTGATAGAGAATCTTTCTATTCTTTTCCCTAGCAATTCTTAAGGCATCTTCAAAAGCATTTGGAAATTTGCTCTTTACCTTCTCCCATAGCAAGGGGTACAAACCTGAGATAAATCGATCCTTTTGGAGGCAATTGGGAGCTCGCTCACCAGGGTTTAGTGAGTCTGACCATTGGCCCCAAAGTTTCAAAAAACCTTCCTCATAGGTTGCATAACCATGAGGGTCAACTTGATGAAGGGACAGAAGCCGTTGCCATAGTTCTTCTGCCGAATTGGCTCGTTGAAATCTTCGTAGGAAAGCCACCTTCAATCCCTCCCAATCAATTCTTTGGGTTGGATCTAGAGCCTGGAACCATACCCTAGCTTCTTCTTTGAGCACCAAAGGAAAAGCTCTCAATTTCAATGCTTCGTCATCCCTCCCATAGACAAGGAAAGCCATCTCCAAGTTATCCAAAAAATCCCCAGCATTTTCCCCACTACGCCCAAAAAAATTTGGAAAATCCATCATAAAAGTGGGTTGCCTTCCTCTCAATACAGCACAAAGATGAAAACGTCTAGGCCCAAATCATATCTTATTAAGGGTAGAATAAATGGATTGATAGATGCATTAATCTCAGCTAGACGACGAGGGCCTAGTAAGTCCCTTATGATGTTTTGGAACCTAAGCTTTGTGCTAGCTATTATATGCACAGTTTGTCTAGCAAGAGGTTGGAAAGGTCCATATAAATCCCTATGATTCATGGAGTATGCTTAAAGCAAGATGAAGATGTGAACATCAAAAGATACATTATACTCCAAAATAGGAAATATTATAGGGTCAGGGGAAAGCAATATCTCTCTCAACCTCTCAGCTCCAAAATAGAAGACCAATCTTTGTTGGAAAAAAAATCTTTCTATCAATGCGCACATTCACCCTAATATTCTGAACTGATTGAAAGTTGTAGAAAATGGGATTATTCATTGGTGCATTAATTACAAACTTCCATGAAGCACTTCATTGAAGTTGAGCTCTCTTGGATCCCACCATTTGAGAGATGCGAAGAATTTGCTCACCAGTGATTAGCCTAGCTTTGGTGTGACCATCTTCAGCTTTGTAGAGTTCATAGGGTTCGATGGCTACCCTCTCAACCACCTTGAGCCTTCTTGCTAGTAGTAGTTGGAGTGCATCACCATATGTAGCCTCTTGCCAATACCGCACCCCATTGATGTGTAGCTCCCCCTCCAAAAACTTGTTAATTCCTGAGTTTGAGAGTGCTTTCACCACCTGAAGTCGAGGCTTCAAAGGAAGTGTCTTCACACTAGCCACAAAGCACTCAACACAATTTTTTGACCTAGGGACTTGATGACTACAAGATTTTCCTTGAAGCAAAGAAGGGTGTGTGTAGTTAACTCTCTTTACCCGCATACGTGCCGTTTGTCGATAAAGACGCTTCTTTTCTCGAGCTTCTTGGGGAGACCATAGTGGAAGTCTCGGAGAATTTGATGGATCTTCCTTCATAGGATTGATAGAGCGCCGCTTGATAACTCCTCCGTGGGGGCACCAATTTATGACGAAGGAAATTTGGAATGGCGGCCTCTACACCAAAACAAACTCCATTGCGCCACAAGGGAAATGAGATGAGGGCACCACCTAGTCTTGGAAGCGTGGACTAGGACCGCTACACAAAGAGAGAGAGAGAGAGAGAGAGAGAGAGAGAGAGAGAGAAATCACTATGAATGAAGCATTAACCGTAGTGTGTGTACAAGGAATGGATGACTTCAAACACTCCCAACACAAATAGCATATAGATTACCAAAAAATCACTCAAGGATTAGCCAAGATCACATCAAGCATTCTCACACACATATAAAACATTTCTCTTAATTAACATAAGTGAGAGGAGGAGAGGTTACTAGCATGAAACAATTTGCACTCTAGGATGTGCAAGAATAGAGTGAATGAATGAGCTTATGGGCTCATGGTGAGTGATACAAAGGCTCAATGGGGCTGAGGGAGGCTTGAAATTACAAAGGGGAAGGCCTCTTTATATAGGAAAGAGAGTGATTAGGAGTGAAGTTAAGATCCAAGTGTAATTTGTACAAATGAAGCTTGATTAGGGACATTCAACCAATGAAGAAGCTCCTTCCAAGTGATTTGTTGACCAATTAGCTCCATCATCACTTGTGTTGTCTTCACTCCTTCCTCCATACCTTGAGTCCAAGAGCTTCCTTATTTTAAAATGTAAAGAATCTACATAAAATCAATACATATCTAGTAATAATAGGAAGGGGTTGAATGAGAACTTATGAATTGGTACAAGATTAAGCATGACTTGAGAGGTGATTAGAAGAGGAACTTTGATGGGTTTTTGAGCTTGAGAGAGAGAAGGAAGGAGAGGAGGGTGAGAAGACTAATGGCTGATTTTAGAGAAGGTCTCAATGTGGAAAAGGAAGGGTGTGTGTGTGTAAAGGTAGAGGGGGTGGTCTCCACCACAGTTGAAACAGCTGGCGTCCACCATTTTGGCCATATCTCCTAGACTGTAGATGCAAAAATTATAAAAAAAATATGGCCAGAATCTCCAGCTCATCAACTACAACTGTGATGAAGACAACTTTTCTTGGATCGAAGTGGAAGTATGTTTTAAAAATTCAGCAAAATCATGTGTATGGTTTCTTCCTTTACCAAGTCTTCCACTTGGGTCCCATTTGTTTGAATCATCATATGGCTCCAAAGCCATGATGATATGAGCCACTCATGACCCTTGAATCATGGGTGCATGGCTCCACAACCACATCATATCTTTTCTTTTCACATTTACATATTTTCCCTTCCCTTTACCACTAGGTTCTCCCTCTACCTTTCACCTCCGGTGAACTAGTCAAGAAAAAATCATTTTTTTTAAAATTTTTCCAAGAGGTTGTTCTCACTCTTTCTTTTAATGTAAACCTCTAGAAGCAAGGAAAACCAACAAAATATGATAAACAAAAATTTGTGATAGGCTCCGATCAACAGGTATACAGGAACTACAGGCAATAAGGACAAAGAAAATGATATTACGAGGGCAGTGTCTTACATGATTTTGAATTTTTTATGTTTGATTACGGATATTGATAATATTTATGCCCTTATATACTTTGTTTTGCAATAATAAGAGATCAAATGATGAATTTGAGTCTCCAAGTTTGTAAATACGACTAAATATGCGTGTTTTTGGAGCCAAAAAGTGGTAATCCAAGCCGAGAAACCACAAATAAGTGTATATACATATACACAGGGTTACCAACTAGTTATGGTGTATTTTTTGAAATTTTGGTTTCAATTTGCTATTTTCCTTTATTTTTTAGGATTTTCTTAATAAAAGTAAAACAAAATTAAAAAAACAGGTGAAACGAGATCAAAAATAAGAAAAGAATAGATGGTGATGATCCTAATGACAAGAGCAACCCATGGTAAAAATTGGGCACAATTCGGGAAAAGTTACGGAAAGCCTGAAATGGCAGAATTTTGGCAAAGAGGACAAATTTCTCCGAAACAGGTCAAACGGAGTCCAAATTGAGAAATTTCAAATCCTAAAGTGCATTTCATGCTGAGATAGGGGCACATGTCAAATTTGGTAACAAGTGAGCCGGGAAGTCCAGAGTTAAGTATTTTTGACTTCACTTACAAGCTCATTTGCACTATTGCCCACTTGGAGAGAGCAAAGAGCACGCAGGAGCATCCGAACTTCTACAGCCTTCTGCGACCGCTACGAGAGCTCAGAGGACTTATTGCCACAAGATTTTGATGCTTATCACTAACTTTTGTCGTGAAAACTAACCAAAACAAAGAAACAAGAGTAGACGGAAAAGGGGTAGAATGGTAGGTAGAGGCACAACCGCCCAACCAAACCATGCAAGAACCAACATGTGGCTTACCCTAGTGTAGAAGATGAGTTCCTAACTCTCAAAGTAAGAGAAAGAACAACTGGAAAAACCCTAGGTCCAGAGAGCCTGTAAGCGGCAAACAGGAAAAAGTTATCGAAACGACACCAAACTTCACAAGAAGCTTGACAACATCGAGGACAATGTAGCCATGGAGTATCTCAAGGTTTGGAACACCAAAAGTGAGTCAAAACAACCGATTCATCTGTAGACACACAAAGCGTCATTTTGGCATAACGGCCAAAATTGACGACCGACTGCCATGAAACTTCACAAAAAGCAACTTCAAATAGTCATCAATGATACATGTGTACAAGCAAAATCCAAAAGAAAGCAGTTTCACCTACCAATGGTGAAAAAGACGCTTTCGGGCAATCAAATGGCTAAAGGTAGAAAACAAGGAATCAAAGTCGAGTCCAACCATATAGACGACTTCCCAACACCTCAAAAGACATCGGGATGCAACTCTCGAGGAGAAAGATCGAGGAAAATCAACTCCAACACCAAAAGACTGCAATGCCTACAAAGGGGGATTTTAACTAAACCGATGATTCTTAAGGTTGAAAACTAGTTATCAGGGCTTAGGGCACTAGCACAAACCATGCTTTACACAAAAAACACTTTTTATCAAGAATAGACATCATACGCATATGATGTCTCTCAGCATGATTTTCACATCATCTTGAACATAGCAATGCATAGCCTCTTTCTACATGTGAACAACATCAAATGTACAAGGTATCATGAGATTTAGAGTTGAAAACCAATTGGAAACCAAAAAGACGCAAAGTAGGACAGAAAACCGACTTATGGCCCTAAATTTGCCAAAATAGCTCCAAACTCAATGAAACTTTGTAGAGATGTTGTTCAACACATGCACAAGCTATCTGGAACCAAAAACTACCATTTTGGACAAAAAGACATCATACGCGTATGATGTCACTTTGCACATACAGAGCCAAAATTGATCATTTTTCATCATATATCCATTATATATATCAAATACATGCCACTTATGGAGTTTGGTACCATTTGGTCAAGGGGGTCACTCTATTAGCCCAATCAGCGGAAAATTCTTTGTTTAAAGCCTGACCTAGCCAAAATTCACCATACTCAACTTCAAGTTCAGATTTGAGTACACACAGTCCTCTGCTATCATAAGAGGAGCCCACAGAACCAATCTCATGCAAAAATGACACAAAAGACATTGTAAACGTATGATGTCTCCAAAGCCAAATTTTAGTCCAAACTATACCCAAATTTCATAAAATCATTGTCTAAGCCTATAGAAAGCCAAATCCAAGCTTACAATGCAAAGTGGTTCAGTTTTACCCAAAAAGACATCATACGCGTATGATGTCTCCCTACTTGATTTTTGCATTTCAGGGTTGCAACCACCACACAGAAGTGATCTACATGCCATTTTAGAGCCAACCACCAAGTTTCATCCAATTTGGATCACAAAATCCAATTCTCACTCAATATCTTGCAAAGAGCTTGACCAGGACCAAAATGGCCATAACTAGAACAAATGGGACCCAAATTCAAATCCAGGCATATAGAATGGATGTATGCACTATCAGCTACAAGCACAACCAATATCAAGCCATTTTCACACAAAAGACATTATACGCGTATGATGTCTCCAGCATGATTTTGCACCCAAATGTCATATTTTTCCATATGCATTGCATCCTTAGCCCTGAATAGCTTATGTTTCAATTTTTAAGTCATCTGGACAGTTAAAAGCTTAATCACGACTTCCAGTACTGAAAAAGACGCTAACTTTTGAAATTGGAGTTATAGGATCCATGGATTTGGGGAACTCTAAGAGGAAGAGAACGACACTCAAGGAAGCAATAGCCGAAGCAGAGCCATTTTCTATCCCCCTAGAGACTCTCAAGCCCACAAAGACTTGGATGGAAGAAGCAGTGTTAAAAGAACAGGGGATAAAGATATACCAAGGTACTTTCAGAGACCACGGGAACAAACAGTGGAGTTCCCAATGATTCCCAAGAACTGGTGGACTACAGCAGAACGGAGGAGATAAGCAGATACCTGCAAAGGGCAGATCTCCGCAGCTTTTTTACTTCCAGACCATCAAGAATAGATGCTCAAAGAGTGTATGAGTTGGTAACCACGATTTAGAAAGATGAAATGGCTACACTCATAGCCTGGGACGGGGAAAAAGTTGAAGTGGTTATCACTCCTCAGCTCATTGCAGATGCTCTAAAGCTGCACAACAAAGGAAGATCTTTTAGAGAAAGACGCGAAGCTATACAGGTGTATGAGTGAAAGAAGCAAAATGTCACCTATGAAGACATGGCAGATCCGAGAGCGGCAAAGCTTTGACGTCTCTACAACCAATTCTTACACATATGCAGCAAAAGGCCACAAAAGCATACCACACCACCACATGTCATTGCCACAACCATCACTTGGGCAATAAAAAACAACATCCCGAAGGAAGTAAATTATGCGCAGCACATTCATGAGCAAGTAATTGCTATGCAGAACGAGAAGCCAAAGTACATTGGGGGAGCCGAAGTGTTGACTAAGATAGCTTATGAAGCTATCGGAGCAAGGGACCAATGGCCAAAGGTTCCCTCTCAAAACCAATGGCTAAGAGAGAAAGATGAAGATGACAACCAGCTAGAGGTCACCAAGAGAGTGTCAACAAGGGCAAGGAGAAAGCTAGAGTTTTTTTCCGAGCCAGACAAAGAAGCAGATGAGCCCCTCAAGAAGAAGACCAAGAAGAAACCCTCTCCCAAGCAAACTAAGAGCAGAAAGCCGCCAGAATGGAGAGACTGATTGAACATTTTAGAGCCGAGCGAGCTTTAAAGGGAGATTTTGAGGAAAAGTGGGTACCAGACCCAACTAAAGTCGGAGCCAGCTCAACCAGACCCCATATTGATCATTACGATCAATATATCAAAGCTTATGAAGAATCAGAAGCTATATTGGAGCAGCAACCAGTAGAGCCATACACCGAAGCAGAAGTTCATCACATTAAAGCTGAATTAAAAGGAGGTGACAAGGGCAAGAGCAAGGTAGAAGAGTCCAGTCCTAAAGAAGAGGAAAAGAAGTGGAGGAAACGACCACTGAAGTGCAGGTGGATGTGCCAGAAAAGCATGAAATACAGCAAGAGGAGAAGGCAACGGATCCAATTCAAATGAAGAAAGAGCAATATGATGTTCTAATCGACACAGGATATACTCAAGAAGAGGCTCTCAAAGTTGTGTATGGCATGACCATAACACAGGAAGAACAGAGAGGAAAGGAGAGGAGGACCAAGAATCGATTCGACAGAGAGCGAAGGTTGGTACCTGAAAAGGTAGAGGATGAGCTTGAAGAGGAGGATGAGCTCAAGGATGAGAATGACAGAGATATTCAGAAAGTGCATCAATTGTTGCAGCAGATCAAAGCCTGATCAAAGACAATGAGGGACAACAAAGAAGAAGCAGAAAAGAGAGAAGAGGAGATGGAAACAAAATGTGAGAGTGCACTAGAAGAATCAGAGTACCTCAAGGCATCTCTCTTGGAAGAAGAAAATGAAAGAGATGGACTAATCCTCCAACTTGCTGATGCTTCAAGAGAGGTGGCCAGTGCACAAGAAGCCAAGGAAAGAATTAATGAAGAATTGGAAGTTGCAAAGGACGAGCTCATTCAGCTTCGATAAAGGATGGAGCTGCAGGGTAGAACAATCCTAAGGCTTAGATCCACACCAAGAGCTAGCAGATCAGGAGTAGAGCCAGAGGGAGCAATAATCCCCGGTTTGGAAGATCAAATCCAGAGTTTGCAAAGAGAATTGCGGCTAGAGCAAGTGCAGAGATTTCACATCGCGGAGGGCTCATTGGCTGCCGAAGAACGACTGACATTAGAGACCCAAGAATTGAGAGCGGAGAATGAGGCCCTCCGAAAGCAGCTCCAAGATCTGCAAGACAAAGTGATAAAAGAAACAGAGGATCGTCAAGAAGAAACAGGTGGGGCAGCCGTGGAGCTTCCAGACACTGGGGAAGCAACAACAAGTGAAGATCCAGCCCCTGCACAAGACGAGACCGCCACATCTAGGCTTACCGAAGATGAAGAAAAAAGATTGCACGAGCAGATAGAGAATTCAACAGAGTAGAGTGCAAAGGCGGCCATGGACTAGGAAAGAAGACTCTTGTTCTCCATTGGACTCCAAGGGGTGGATACTAAGGTGCTGCAAGAACAATGGATGCAACCTACATTGCCCCTTCCTCTACTAAAGTTTGAAGTGCTGAAGACAAAGAAAAGGATAGAAGAAGAGAAGCATGTCGGGCTATACGAAGGCGACATCACAAAAGAGGAGGAATCAAAGAAGATAGTAGACTCCCAGCCGAGATGGAGGAAAGGGTGGTTGACAAAGTACCCAACCTACCTAATCTATTGGGTGGAGGTACCCAAGGAAGCTAGAGAAGATACGACATTCTGTCCAGTGCCACGAGTCAGGAGTTGGCAAGAACATGCCAGAATCACAGCAAAGAAGCCGAATTGGCTTAATTACCCGAGGATGCCAAGACCGAAGGCGGGAAAGAGAATAAGTAAGGCCTACATGGTGAAAACCCTAACGGGCACCATTAAGCTCTTTACTGGATCTCCTGACCTTTCGTGTCAAATGCTTAAAAAGATTTGCAAAACATTACTGGCATGCATTGAGGTGTTCAAGCCAGATAAAGCTACCAGCTCAACATTGTTGTCAACGGCAGACACCGTCACAGATATGATGGATGATTTAGCCTTACAACCATCTCCAAAAGTATTACACCTCTTTTATCAGAGAATCATGTTTATACCGAGTTTCCACATGCAGGCCTTTGTGGAGGCATTTTATAATGGTGTCTTTACTCATGAAAGTAACATATTCGGCCCTACACTGACTATTGGAAACCTGAGATACGAGTCACATATTCAGATGCTGAAATCGACAGGACTCCACTAAAGACAAAGCAATGATGTCATATTAGGGATGGCATGGATGCGGGGGGGAGTGTTGAGCGGAGGATTACACCTAGACATTTTTACTCACACTCATATTTTTGTAAACACTTATTGTAATAAATGTCTTTCCGACATTTCATTTTTGATGGAGCCGATTCATTGTAATTAGCGGGACTCAATTGAGTTTCCAGCTTGTATTCCTCAAGTAGTTTCACCTGCTGATGTCATTAGATTAGAGATGTGTTCACACTTCCAAGGCTGAAGTATAAGAGCCAATTATTGTAAACCTAAGGACAAGTTTTTTGAGTCATTAATCAAGATAAGTTTTGAAGCGCCAAGACTGTGTCTGAGAGAGAGTGAGAGAGAGAGAGATTCTTATCCTCTTGCTACGCGAGCTACGGAGATGTCATTGGAGAAGCGACACCGCCATTGTGTTAGCAACGGCGAGAGCTACGCACCGATACCAAGCGTGGGCGCATTCGGCTTCTACGCGAGGTGAGATCCCACGAGCTTCTTTGTGAGTTTTCTCCCTGTCTGTGTGTCGGAATTGAGCGTGCCATATATCGATAGAACCGCAGCGAGTAGAGCTACACATTAGTATCATCGGAGTCGAATTTCGGTCACCCGAATTTTTGGGCCTGTCTTCATACGCGTTTACCGCACGGAGTAGTTACAAGTTGAGATTATATTGTAGATTCATAGGGTACTGTCCTTACATGGTGTATAGACTCCCCTTTGAGTTTGAGGCTGATTCGATGACTTTTGATCATGTTTCGGATAGTGTTTTCTCGTAGGACAGATTTCAGTCAATTGCGTGTTTAGAACTTAGATTTGATTTCCTTGGTAGTGATTGTCTCTAGAAGGTCGAGTAGGTGATTGACACACATCTATTTGTTTCCATGCGCTTGCGGGTCAAGCTCCGTCCTCGTCTGACATTCTTGTTTGTTGGTTGAGTTCTCGCTATTACAGCATTTGCTAGCGTCGTAACCGCCCAACAAGGACCAATAGGTGGTAGCCTTTGCTCAACAAACCCGGAAGAACCGGATGACAACACCAAATCACTGGATAAAGAACAAAAGGATGGGTGCCAATAAAGCACAACACGATACCCATGGAGAACAACCAGGGAACTGCCAACCATGTTCACTAAAAAAATAAGACAACACAGACCACAATGAATAGATCAAGGTTAGCAACATACGAAAAATAAGTATGGGTACGGAAGGATAGAGGCGACATGGCATACAAACCACAATACACCAACAAAAGTCAACAGCAAAACATAGTTAAACCAACAACCACGGGAGTAAAAAAGATATGGATCCCAAAGAGAAACCTCAGTAACCAATTAAATGTGACTCGCATTTGGATCCCCAAACTGAAGCAACAGGAACTCCCTTCAGTACAAGCAACACCTGCAGGCAAACACTCAATACAGATGAAACGAGCAAGCCGATATATGTGGGTGCCGATCAGGAGAACAACAATGACGACCAAGGACAAGGAAATAAACCTACAAAATCCTCCAAAACAAATCTACAAATTGCAAGCAAAAGAGAAAAATACTACGGCCAATTCAGCCATGACAATTCTCTCCACGGAGACAACCACGGCCCTATCGACAGTAGCCTCAACCCAAGCAACTTTTGCAAAGAAGACGATCAAACAAAGAGCTGTAGAGTTGCAACTTTTACTTGCAAAGAAAATCAGCCAACCAAATCAACAACAAACAGGAAACCTTGACGTCGAATGCCAATAAGCATCTTGCTTATTCCCTCCTTTCGCACAACATTGATTTTTCCATGCATTGACTGCGTATGCATCAAATAGGGCCACCTTACAAGGCCGCGCATTAGCACAATTTTTAACCCATGCACTACACATACCCCAAGGCGATACCTTGTCGTCCGGGAGGACTCCGACTAGGAGGGGGGAGGCATTCTCAATGCGGACCCAATGAAGGTAAAAAGAGCAAACAAGGGCATGTTTTTCGACTATTTTGAAAGGTTTTCGTTTGATTGCGAAATTTTCTGAACTAACCTATCCACATATGCCCTTATACAACACGAATCTACAAGTACATGGGGCCAAACGCCAAATTAGGCCCCTAGGTGTGTGTATATATGTAAAAATAGCCATTTTCAGGCAAAATATTAGTAAAACAAAGAAATCCGGCCATAAAAGTTGCATGTGAGTGTACATAGTGTTTTGCGGTGATGTTTTTGAGTTATTATGATTTTTGAGGATTTTTTGGGTTTATTTTGCTATTTTCTTTTGAATTTTACTAATTATCGGCAAAAAAATATCAAAAATACAAAAAGCAAGTGAAATACGGTCGTACTAAGAAACAAAAAATATGGGGATAATCAGTGACTATAGGACAACCTATGGTACAATGGGGGTGCAATTATGTGAATGGAGCGAAAAGCGTGTTTTGGCCAGATTTTGACCAAAATGTCAAATTTTTCGGAAACTAGGCAAACGGAGTCCAAATCAAGAACTTATCGAGCCTAAATTTCATCTCGCAAGAAGTTGGGATCACATGTCAAATTTCATACGAAAGTGGTTCGGGGACCCCCATTATAAGATTTTTTCACTTCACTTAGAGCTCATTTCTACTATTTCCTTCTTGACAGAGAGCTCTTGCCACCTAAAGCGAACCGCACTTCCAACTGCTTCTATGATGCGCACGACCACCCGAGAAGCTCCAGATATGAGAGGTAGGCTCACCACCTTGAGCTTTTCGTGTATGTTTGATGTTTTGTCGCGAAAACTAGTGTAGGGTTCACACGGGAAACAGGCAGTAGAGACCTACAGGTAGCGGTGTCCACCTAACGGCTAACCCAAAAGCAATAAAGCTTCATAGGGGGTTTACCCTAGCATAGGAGACCACTCTTGAATGCACAAAGGCGGCAAAAAACCATTGGGAAAAACCCTAACTTCTAGGGCCCTGCAAGAGGCCACCAAGTGGTAAATCGGTGGAAAGTCGCCCAAATGCTACCAAAACTCATGGGTAGGAGCATCTCGACATGCTCTACAAGGCTATATAGCCCACATGGCCATGAGGCGACCCGAAGCAGGACTAAGCTTCAAAAACGGCATCAGACACACAAAGCGTCAATTGGCTCTCATGGCCAAACCGGATGTCCGTCTGCCACCAAACTTCACGAGCGGATTTCCTAGACCATCAACAACAAAGTCCTATGGTGGTAGACCACCACAAGTCATCGAAAACATGTAAATGTAACCACGGGTGCTTCCAGAGTGACAAATTGCCAAACGGAGCTACGGTGAAGCCAAAGCCAACAAAAACCATATGGCAAGGATCCCCAAGGAACCATGAAGCTATGGAGACTAACATCAAGAAATTTCATTGTCGAAAAGCACTCCAAGAGTCAGAAAACGACTCAGAGGCTCTGAAAACCAAACAGGGAGTTCCTATCTATCTTTTTGACTTTTTTATTGAAATAGGGCTTAAAGGGGACTTAGGGGGGCTCAGGGCATGTACTAGTAGCATCATCAGGAGACATCCTACGTGTAGGATGTCTCAAGTCCATGTTTGGGCACGAAACTCAACATCTCACCTCATACATAGCTTCTACATAGCTTATACATGGTAGCCATCAAGTTTCATCACATTTGGACAAGAGTTGACCTCATATGCATAAAAAACGGAAAGTCAAAGCATAGAGTCAATAATGGGCCATAGACCTACCAAAAGTAGTCCAAATCATATGAAAGTTGCACAATATACTTATTAGCACATTGCCAAGCTAACTGTGGGGTGAGATATGAAAATTAATGAAATAGACATGCTACGCGTAGGATGTCTAAATAACCTATTTGAAAACACACCTATGGAGTGAGAGGAGAGAGATTATCCACTTGCCCACTCCACACAGAGACACACACACACACACACCTAAAAAAACTCAGCTCAAAAGAGGAGAATTTCTGATGTTTAGATACAATTGAGCTTGGGCCAACACCAATGGGGCAAATAGCTCACACAATATAGGTAAAATAAGCCAGATACAATCACAAACTAGAGCAGAAACTTCGCTCATAGGAGAAACTTACACAGAAAAACAGCAGGAAAGGAGTGAGGAATTTGGCAAAATGGACAGCGCCATCGCGTCCGGAACGGCCCAAAACCCCTGTCTACAATGTCAAAGTGCTCAAATCCGACCTCGGATGAGCAGTTTAGGGCCAAAACAGGCTCCAAAATGGGCAAAAAAACACCTGCGGCTGTTCCTCTTCTCTTCTCCACGTTTTTTCTGGTCTTCTCTCTGTTTTTTCAGTTCCCACACTTAGCTTTATTAGTTGGGCACCCTTGGCCTTTTAGATGACCTCAAACGGACCCCGAACAGGCCAAAAACTGACCTCGCAGTGCATAGTTGTCACCTTTTTGCATCATTCGCACACCTGGCACTCAGCTTTTTTCCAATAATGCATCTCGCCACCACGTGAAGTGGCCCCAGAAAGTGGTCCTAATGATAACCTTTCTGCATAACTCTCACCAGAAAACACCCACGTTGTGTCCGTACTCATCCGCGTGCAAATATTGACCTCGTTCGCCCTCCTGACGCCACTAGATGCCATCTAACGCACCTGCTTACCTCATGTCGTTGGCCCGTGGATAGCTTCCTCGAGAAGTTTTACGCGCTATAAACTCCTCATTATTGTAGAAAAAACATACTGGTACTGGTGATAGTGAAAATCGATGCACTATGTACATGCTGTCCTACCTGTACACATGTGGGCCCCACGTAACCACCTGGCTATGGAAATTGGGCAATCCTTTATTCGATGCACCATGCATGTGTATGTACATATGCGCAATTTCTTGCTCGAAAAAACTCCTGACAACGCTTTATTCAGGATATGCAACCTATTGACGGGAGAAAAGCGAACCCCGAACCCCCGACGGCCTCTAAAACACCGGGGCCCAAATGGCGCACCTCGAGCTTGTCATAGTAAAGCAAACAGGGGGCACCACCTAGCTTGAGCGGCTAGGACGCAAACAACACACCACCATAACAAAGTTTTCATCCAAGAGAGATGGATGCTTGGGAGCAATAATGAAGATGAAGGGTAATGAGATCGAGAGAGAGAGAGAGAGAGAGAGAGAGAGAGAGAGAGAGAGAGAGAGAGAGAGAGGGAGTATAGCGGCTTAGTACTTAGGCACCACAGAAGGATGGCGAATCCGCACACCCTTCACACATACACAAGCTCACTCCAAACACAAGACTAGGTGGCGATTCCGCACACCTCACATGGGCAAAACATTGCAAGAAAACATACTCACAAAACCTCAAGCTTTATTTAGAGAATAAGGCGATGAAATGGGGGGCATAGGGTAGGGGAAAGAGAAGGGAGAGAGTGGTAGAGCACATGGCTGATAGGTGGGAGCTGATGGCGAAGAATCGCACGAGGGTTATGGCCATCAGCCTTCATTTAGCTGCCCTTCATCTTCCATAGCCCAAGGGTGCAGAGGTCATGCTCAAGACGAGCATGGTGATTGCGGTGATGGTGATGGTGTGGATGTGTGTGTGTGTGCACTAGGCACACACAGTGCATAGTGTACTCTTTGGTGATGTTGTGTGTCTTAGTGTGATGGTGACCCCTCTTTATATAGGGGAGGAGGGGGGAGAAATTCTAGAATTTAGCCAACCACCACTTCCTGTAGTCTTTCACTTGCTAGGGCATCCGCTTCTTGGTTTTGTGACCTTGGGATATGGTGTATTTGAACTTCTTCAAACTTACCCAACAAGGTTTTTACACCACTTAAGTGAGTCATTAAACTAGGATTCTTGCATGTCCATGCTCCATTTATTTGCCTTACCAGAAGTAGAGCATCCCCAAATACATTAAGGCGTTGTACACCTTGTGAGACGCACCATTGTAGACCCTTGGTTAGTGCTGCATACTCAACTTCATTGTTAGAATGTGAATCTAACAATTGGCCCAAAAAAAATACCTTTGTCCCTTTGTCATCAAAGACCACTATGCTTGTAGCTGCTTTGTCGGATGCTCGCTTGTAAGCTCCATCAAAGTAGAGAGAGTATGCTCCTTCTACCATCGGTTGTACTGGAGGTACTCGGACTTCTCCTTCCTTAGATTGCTTCTCCTTCCCTTCAAAGACTTGGTAGGTCATGAGTTCCCCCAAACTTGCCCTCGTCATGCTTTCTACCTGTACCGTGTAGTCAAACTCTTGCAGACGAACTAGCCATTTAGTAATTCTAGCAGACACATCCATGTGTTGTACAACATAGGGAAATATTTCATCTGTGGTTAGAATCACAAATTGCTTAGGCAACAAATATGACCTAAACTTTGTAGTTGCAAATCTAAGAGCTAGGACTAAGTGTTCCACATGGGTGAAACCTTTCTCTCCTGCTGTCATCATTCGACTAGAGAAGTAGATTGGTCTCATGAAAGATGTCGTCGTATTCTTTTGGAGTAGCACAGCCCCCAATGAGTCATCACCAACACTTGAGGTGACATAGAATTTTTCATCCCACTTAGGTGGTGAGATAGTTGGCAGAGTGGCTAAGACCTCCTTTACCTTGTTGTAGTGATGTTCGCTTTCCTCGTCCCAAGTGAAAGTTGATCTTTGAGTGAGTTGTTGCAGTGGTAGAACAAGTTGTGATGGTAGATGTATGAATCTACTTAAGTATCTCACCTTCTGTAGAAAAGAGACCAGTTGACGTGTGGTCGTTGGTGAAGGTAGGGCTATGAGTGCGGACACCTTACTTGGGTCAGCGTTGATACCTTTTGCTGAAATTTCATGGCCTAGTAGAATGACTTTACTCTCCCCAATGTGGCATTTATCCACATTTAATTGCCCACCTAGGCTTTGCAACCTGGCCAAACCTTCGGTTACCTTTTCTAAATGTGAAATACGGGAGCTATATATACAAAAATCATCAATGAACACTCTTATGGATGTTCCAAAGAATGGTTGAAAAACATATGTGACATATCTTTGGAATGTGGCAGGTGCATTTGTGAGACCAAATGGCATAACCCTGTATGCAAAACAACCCCATGGCATGACAAAAGTGGTTTTTAGCTGATCTTCCAAGGCTATGCGTATTTGAAAGTATCCTGAATAACCATCACAGACGATATAGCATTCAAAACCCGCTACTTCATTCAGAATTTCATCCAAGAAAGGGAGAGGAAAGTGGTCTCTCTTTGTAGCTGCATTTAGTGGTTTGTAGTCAACACAGACCCTCCACTTACCATTCTTTTTAGGCATCACCACTACGGGTGACACCCATTCTGAGTTTTCTACAGGATAGATGAATCTTGCCTCCAGTAGTTTCCTTACCTCGGCCAAGAGTGCCTTTTCTTGTATGACCCCCCAGTCGTCGTAGCTTTTGCACAACTGGTTTTACCCCTTCCTTCAACTTAATATGATGTTCCACCACTGTAATGCCTGTGATTCTTTCATAGTTGTCAATGAACAGGTTAGGAAATCCCATCAACATTTGCAAAAAACTATCTTTCTCCTCAAGTGTTAATTCCGTAGACAACATACCCTTCAACCTACTTCCTCCTAGGCCAGGTGATTTGCTCTCCTCTTCATTGGGTTGCCCTTTTGGTGATGGATCACCAGTTGTGCTTACCCTTTGTGGATCCTTCATAATGATACCCATCACATCAATGGAACTGTCACTTTCGTCGGTGGATGTGGTCTCCTCCTCAGAACTGGAAGATTCGCTAGCTGTTTCATCTGCCGATGTTTCCAGATTCATTTGCTTCTGCTTTCCAATCCTCATGTCGTAGTAGATTGTCTCCCCTTTCTTACCGGTCATGAGTAGAAGGCCAGTACCCCAGTCCTGTTTTGCCTTCATGGCCATCAATCATGGCCTTCCCAAGATTAGTGGATAGCCCTCCCCCTTAGTAGGCATTACAAAAACATCTACCTCTACCTCAGTGGATAGCTTTTATTTTCACGGCACTTACCACACCCACACACTTTACTTTTGCGTTGTTTGCCATCTTTGCCTTGCATGGAGAAGGCCTGTCAACCTCGAGCCCTAATCGAAGCATCATAGCTTTGCTCATTACACAGATTTGTGCACCTCCATCAATGTAGGTGTTTCCAACCCTCTTTCCTTTTATGTTTACGTCGACAATTGGAAGGATGTCATCCATGTTGCATCCCGAAATTGCTCCGGCTACCTTTTTTTTGGAGCGTCTTGTACTTACCATTTTAGACCATTGTCTCCTTACTTTAGGTACAAGATGTAGCAGCTGTGGCCATGTAATCTTCGGTCCTTGCTCTGCCACATCCAATGTTAGATCATAGGGCTTAGAACTTTCCCCTAGCTGGAAGTCGGTGATGCCCAATTTTCGTCGTGGCTTGGATGGCCTCTTGCTAGTTTCTCCTCTCATGCTTCTCTCATCATCTGATTGTGTAGCTTTCTCCCTCCTAGCTCTTTTCACAGTCATGGCTTCAAGTGGTTCTAAAAAGGTTACCTTCTCCTTACCCTTGTCCCTCTCCTTCGTTCTGGGTGGATCCACTACTACGGCTTTTCCTTTCTCTTCTAGCCTTATGATGTTTACAGGGCGATCAGGTGGTGGGGTTGGTGGAAGAGGTGGAATGGATGCTTGTAGTGGTGTCTGAGGTGGACGTAGAATTTTTGTTGGTGGGGGTGGTGCTCGGGGTGGGGGTGTTCTTTCTCTAGGGGGTGACAATTGGTTCCTCCTACCTCCTCTATTATAGTTTTGTCATGGTTTGGGACAGTAGTACATATCGTGACCGTCTTCTCCGCAGTTGTAGCAGTGATACTCCCTATTTTGTCGTCGTGCTCTTCCAGGGTCTTGATCTCTTTCTTGACTCCTCCCTTGCTGTATTAAGTGGAAAGACAAATTCTGCAGTTGGTCAGTAATATGGGCCAACATATCTTGTTGGTCATCTCTTACCCCAAGAGCCGGTGGTGGTGGTGGAATGGTGGTTGTCGTAGTTGCTGGTCAAAGCAATGTTCCTGCTTCTGTTGACTCGGTTTCTTTGGCTTTCATTCGCAGCTTCTTGTCCTTAAGGCGAGCAATCTCAACGGCTAACTCGTACGTAGCCGGGAATCTACCTTTCACCTTCTCTTTGAGAAGCGGCCATAAGCCATGCGTGAACCGATCTTTTTTTAGGAAATCGTGTGCAGCTTCCCCCCTTGCCAGTGACTCAACCCACCGTTCCCACAAATCCACAAATTTGGACTCATAGGTGGCATATTCTAAAACACCCTCCAGCTCCAAGTCTCTCAACTTGTCCCACAACTTTTTTGAAGTGGTACCTCCCCCAAAGCGCCTCTTAAAAGTGGTTTTTAAGGGTTCCCAGTCATCCTTGGTTGCTTGTGGAAGTGCATTGTACCACGATCTAGCTTCTAGCTTCATGAGATGCTTAAAGATTCTAACCGGGGATTCATCCGTATCTTTGTTGCTCACTACACATGCTACTTCAAAGTCATCTAGGAAGTCTATTACCAAATCCTCCCCCTTCTTTCCTTTAAATGTTGGAAATGCTACACTTGCCATGATTACTGAGAGAGAGCTAGAAAGACACACTGCTTAACTTGCAAAAGTTTTTTTCTTCTTTACAAGGAGGCGTGTATACCCTCTTATACTAGGACATAGATTAAAACTTCAAACGGTACATTGCCTTGTACCAAAGGTAAGAAAAATGGTTGATCTGATGCCAGAGCCTCAAAAAACTGCTCCCCACCCAGCATGGTGTCAATGACGTGCTGGTAGTGAGCCTTCAAGTCCAGTATTACCTTGATTGAGGGTACACGTGTTGGTATGTGTGATCTGTCTTGAGGTAGGTTGTACCGATTCATGTGAAGCTTAGAGGTGCTTAGTCATTGTCCAAGCTTGTGGGAGAGGGTGGTGTTCTTTCCTGAAACAAACTCAGTAGATCCCTAGTTTCTCTAGTGAGAGTGTGAGCCAATGCTTCCGTTATCAGTGCTGCAGCATCAGGTGCGACTTGAAAACTGACTGTGATAATTACCTCGGTGGCTTGAGTTACCCGATTCTCAAAGTAGAATAGTGTTGATTCTCTATTGTGCAGAGCTCCTTCCATTTTTTTGTTGTTGGTTGGTTATAGGTTGCGGACATGGTTTCGACCTTCTCCTTCTTCTTCTTGGCACTCGGCCTATGTATATCCACTGGGTTTGGCGTGTTGGTTGACTCTCCCACTGCAAATCGATTACCGTTATGCCTAGCACTCGAGATTCGATGGAGATGCAAAGTTCGTCTAGTTGTGCTTGGAGCTCTTCTTCTACTATAGTCCAGTTAGCAAATCCTGCTAGCCATTCATCCATTCACAATAGTTTAGGGTTTCAGTCTTGTAAACTGAAGGGTTTCATGAAAATATCCTCAGTGGGGGGGCACCAAATGATGGGAGCAAAGCAAACCCCGAACCCCCGATGGCCTCTAAAACACTAGGGACCGAATGGCGCGCCTCGAGCCTGTCATAGTAAAGCAAACAGGGGGCACCACCTAGCTTGAGCGGCTAGGACGCAAACAACACACCACCATTAAAGTTTTCATCCAAGAGAGATGGATGCTTGGGAGTAATGATGAAGATGAAGGGGAATGAGATCAAGTGAGAGAGAGAGAGAGAGCGAGAGACAGAGAGAGAGAGAGAGAGAGAGAGAGAGAGAGAGTATAGCGGCTTAGTACTTAGGCACCACAGAAGGATGGCGAATCCGCACACCCTTCACACATACCCAAGCTCACTCCAAACACAAGACTAGGTGGCGATTTCGCACACCTCACATGGGCAAAAAATTGCAAGAAAACATACTCACAAAACCTCAAGCTTTATTTAGAGAATAAGGCGATGAAATGGGGGGCATAGGGTAGGGGAAAGAGAAGGGAGAGAGTGGTAGAGCACATGGCTGATAGGTGGGAGCTAATGGCGAAGACTCGCACGAGGGTTATGGCCATCAGCCTTCATTTAGCTTCCCTTCATCTTCCATAGCCCAAGGGTGCAGAGGTCATGCTCAAGACGAGCATGGTGATTGCGGTGATGGTGATGGTGTGGGTGTGTGTGTGTGCACTAGGCACACACAGTGCATAGTGTATTCTTTGGTGATGTTGTGTGTCTTAGTGTGATGGTGACCCCTCTTTATATAGGGGAGGAGGGGGGAGAAATTCTAGAATTTAGAAATGAAGAAATCATTATCTACATAGGCCATGTGACTGTGGGTCCCACTTGTCTGGTTGTGTGTATATGTGCCAGAACAACAGTCTCATGAGAGAGAGACTAAGAGAGAGAGAGAGATGGGTTGATGAAAAAAGGTGAGAGGTGACATGGAGAATAAAGTAATTGCAAGAGGGGAGAGAGGGGAGTGTGTTCAGAGGTGAATCTGTGTGCAGATGTGTGTGAACACAAGAAAAATCAGGTAACCACCGGGTGGGGATGGGTCTGTGGGAACCTTTTTTCAGTGAAACTGAGTGTGTGTGAGTGTGGGGAAGGTTATTTAGCTACAAGACAAGAGACATGGCGCCCTTTAGAGAGAGGGGGGGGTATTTGGGTCATGGGATATGATAGGAGAGAGAAAGGGGGTGTGGGGTATACTATTTTGGAAGATAGGATAAGTTGCATGTGAGTTAGGGTGCATTATTGGTGAGTTAGAATGCATTATTGGTGAGAGGTGGGGTAGCTTGAGGGGAGAGAGAAAGGAGAAAGGACAAGGGGAAGAGAGAGGGGGTTGACCTTTTGAGTGGAGGAGAGGAAAAGGGACACACGGCGGGGCAACAGTGAAGAAAAAGGAGGCAAGGTGGGGATGGGCTGCCCCGCAGGCATGAGGTGGCCTATTTTACCTTTCTTATATATTTACATAATCATACTTTATTTTTTTCTTACTTTTTCCAATGCCTTTTATCACTCCCTCCCTAAGAGGGGGTTTTCATGGGGTGGGGACGAGAGAAGAGGGGTATGGGAGCTTGGCTTGTGAAAAGCCCCCATCACTATAAATAAGGTGACAATCAGAAATGTGGGTATAGCGCCAATTGTCGATGAGTTTGCAGAGGCATTTGCAAGAAGGGCAATATATTCTATGGGAGATTTGTACTCAGGGTATGATCAGTTCCAACTAGCAATCGAAACAAGGGACCTGACTACCATGAGGAAACCCTTGGGTTTAGTAAGGATGTGCACCTTACCTCAGGGGGCAATGAATTCAGTTGCACACATGATGAATGGTATGAACAAAGTCCTACGTGACTTCATACCGCAAACTACAATGCCTTTCCTTGATGATGTGCCAATCAAAGGATGTGATGTAAGTGATAAAGATGTGGCTCTAGCAAGGGGGTGCCGAAAGTATGTGGCAACCCATATCAATGATTGTGATAATATCTTGTCAAGGTTGGAAGAGGTGAACCTTACCTTGTCTGGCCAAAATTTAGTGTTTGGTGTGAATGAAGTTCTTATTGTAGGACATATGTGCGGGCCATATGCAAGAAGGCCTTGTCCTGTAAAGATTGATGTAATCCAGAGAATGAAAGAGAAATGTATAAATGTCACTGAGGTTCGAAGGTTCTTGGGTGCATGCGTGTTTTATGTTATTTGGATTCCGCATTATGCACATGTAGTAGAGCCTTTGTATCAACTTTTGAGAAAGAACCAAAAGTTTCAATGGGAAGAAATGCATACACATGCCATGAGGAAATTAAAGAAGTTTCCGCTTATGTCTCCAACTTTGAGAAAAGCAAACTATGAATGTGGAAGATATGTAACTGTGACAGTGGATACTAGCCCCACAGGAATTGGATGGGCAATTGGGCAAGATGATAATGATAGCAAGCGATATGTGGTGAGGTTTGGAGCAAAAGTCCTCAATGCTCATCCCACGCAACTATCCACAGGTAAAAAGAGAGTTATGCAGAGTAGTCACTGCTTTGAAATGTGACAAAGAGTATTTGATAGGAGCAAATGTAATAGTGGAGACTGATTTTCTACCCCTTCTTGGAATGATAAGAAGTTGCTCAACTCTCGACATTGCTATGTTGAGATGGATTGCCTACATAAAGTCCTTGAATCCAAAATTTAATCATATTGCAGGGAAAGATAATCTAGTTGCGTATATGCTTTCAAGAGCAAGGTATGAAAATGAAGATACATGGTTGTTGAGGGTGATGATGTAGGCACACAGTTCTATAGTATCTCTCATGCCAAGGGTGATCATGTTTGCCTGTCAAATGCACTTGAGTCATTTACAGAGGACCTATATCAAGGTGACTGGTTGCTCATTGGACGCTATCTGAGTACTTTGACAAGGCAAGAAAGGTGGACTGATCAAGAGTTCAAAAGAATATGGAGAAAGGCCTATGGATACTTTTTGAAAGATGGGTACTTATGGAAGCGTCCAAATTAAAGAAATGGAATGCCCATGAGAGTGGTGAATGATAAGGACGCTCAAAATGAGCTTATGAAAAAGTTTCATGAGAGTCTTTATGCTGGACATAGAGGTGTATGGGGCACCTTTACTAAAATGAAAGAGAGGTATTGGTGGAAAGGTATGTATAAAGATGTATCTCACTTTGTGGAATCATGTGAAACCTGTCAAATGTATTCAAATGTACATCATCGTGATGGGTTGCACCCTACTTACCCATTGGCCATGCATTACAAGTGGGTAGTAGATCTGGTTACAATGCCATTGGGCTTATGGCAAATGAGATACATAGTGCTTGCATGAGAAGACTTAACCAATCAAGTTGAAGGTCGTGCTCTAAGAACAAAAAGCACAGAAGGGGTATGTAAGTTCCTCTTAGATGATGTAATTAGCCATTATGGCTGTGTTGGGAAAATAACAGCGAACAGGGGTGAGTTGGATGTTGAAAAAGCAAGGGAGTTTTTCTCTAGGTTGGGCATTAAACTTGCTCTCACTACTCCATATAATCCTGAGGGAAATGGAAAATCAGAGGGTGGGCATCCTCCTATCATTAAAGATTTGGCTAAGGTCTGCAAAGGTAAAATGGGAGAGTGGCCTAGATTATTGCCTTATGCTTTATGGGATGATCGTACAACTCATAGCTCAGTTACTGGTTATATGCCTTTTGAGTTGATGTGTGGTCAGAAACCTATAATGCCAATTGAAGATGTAACTCCCACATGGAATGTATTTCCTTGGGAAGATGGAATGAGTAGGGAAGACCTTCTTGCTTTGCGCATACAACAATTATAAAGAAGGCCCCAAGATATTGAGATTGCAGTAGCACGATTAAAAGATGCAAGGTTAAAGAATAAGGACAGATTCGACAAGAGGCATAGGCTCAGACCTAAAGCTATTGAGGAAGGTGATTGGGTGTTGGTGTATGACAGTAGTCTTGAAGACCAGCATTCGACAATAAGAAAGCTTTTAAAGAGATTATGTGGTTCATCATGTACATGGGAATTCAACTTATAACTTGCATGAATTAGATGGGACAAAAATGAAGATTCCCATTGTAGGGAAAAGAATCAAGTTATTCAAAAGAAGAGGTGATACAGATCCCTTTGATACACTGTTGAGCCGAAGGACAACACAGTCACAATTTTGCAACTATTCATTGTAATAAATGTCTTGCCGACATTATTTTTCATTGAGCCAATCATTTGTAATTAGCAGGACTCGATTGAGTTTCCAAATTGTATTCCATTCAAGTAGGCAAGATAGTTGTGCCCGCATTTGTAAGTAGAGATAATTTCACACCTCCAAGGTTGAGGTATAAAAGCCAGCTTTTGTAAACCTAAGGGAGACTTATCATTAATCAAAAGTTGAGTTTTGAGCTCCATGACTGTGTCTGAGAGAAAGTGAGAGAGAGAGAGAGAGAGAGAGTCTTATCCTCTTGCTACACGAGCTATTGAGCATCCATTCAAGAAGCAACCCCGCCATTGCGATAGCGACGGTGAGGGCTACGCACCAATACTAAGCGTGCGTGCATTTGGCTTCTACGCGAGGCGAGCTCCCACGAGCTTCTTTGTGAGTTTTCTCTTGATCTATGTGTCGGAATTCAACGTGCTATATATCGATAGAACCGCAGCGAGAGTAGAACTACACATTAAAACCATCGAAGTGGAGATTCGATCATCTATAATTTTTGGCCTGTCTTCATATGCGATTATCGCACGGAGTGTTTGCAGGTTGAGATTAGAGTGTAAATTCATAGGGTACTGTCCTTATGTGGTGTATAAACTCCCCTTTGAGTGTGAGGCTGATTCGATGACTTTTGATCATGTTTCGGATAGCGTTTGCTCGTAGGACGGATTTCAGTCATTTGCATTTCTAGAACTTAGATTTGATTTCCTTGGTAGTGATTATCTCTAGAAGGTCGAGTAGGTGATTGACACCCATCTATTTGTTTCCATGTGCCTGCGGGTCAAGCTCCGTCCTCGTCTGACATTCTTGTTTGTTGGTTGAGTTCTCGCTATTACAGCATCCGCTAGCGGCGTAACCGTCCAACATACACAGGAAGGTCAAAATGAAGGCTCTGATGAAAATGCTATGGATGTGGATGAAGAACAAGAGGATGATGCGCTAGATCTTGTTGCAAGCGATGATGAAATCGAGATGTATGTTGACTTAAATGAAGACTGCACCTGCAAAAGATGTCTGTGGCACATGTCGGAGGATGTGCAGGTTTAGAGGGGGTGGATGTCGTGCCATTCCACATTCATAATGTGAAATTAAAACATCTACCTCACTCTTAATGTTTATGATGTGTGGGACCAAATGCTATAATGTACATAGTGTGATATATGCGAAAATGAATGCCACGGTTGCAGCCGTGTACATACCTTGTCGGGTGGACGAGGCCCTACACGTGGCGCTATCGAATGCTCTTACACATAAATATATGCCTAATTTGCTTTGGGAATGTACAAATATCAAGTGTTTCGAAGTCACACGCTCGTTTTGCCTAGAAAGTTCAATGCGGGCAATCTAGGCCAAAAATAGCAGGTTTTGTGCGTTGGCATGAAAGACGTGTCCAAAGTGCTTACCAAGTGAAAAAATGAGGTTCAACATGAAATTTGAGCCCAATGGGATTTTTCCACAATTTTAGGGATTTTTTCCAGTTCGTTTGGGCTTTTTACGGACAAAAAGTGACATTTTTGGGTTAAAAATGGTCAAAAATAGCCTTAAAAATGCTCAAAATAGCTCAAAATGCCACATCAATGATGCTGGAGTTGTTTCTCAAGTTTTGTGGTAATTTTTAGAGTGAAGAATGAGCTCATTTGGTCACATGAGCAAGGAGATACAGCCATTCCTTTACAGGGTGCTAGTGCAGTCCCGTGCTGCTTCCACTACATGGTTGAGGCTGTGAGGCCTCCAATTAGGGTTTCCCCTCCTCAAATAACTACTTGGGCTTCTCCAATGAAGTACTGAAGCTTCCATGAAATGGTCACGACAAAGAATCGAAGCATAAATTTAGGGTTTTTAACAGGTCGAATGGGCACTGCATCTGTGCAGTTGGGAGCGAGACTACACCTAATCGTCACTCACAAAAGAGTTTTGAGTTAGTATTGGTTCGTTTTAAAAGTAGAGCTTTCATGGCTGGAGTTTTGTTCTTTTTTAGTGTGTTTTTGGCTTCAAATTGTCTACGCCTTGCTTGATTTTGCTACGAATCCTCACTGTCAGAGGCCCGCCGGCGCTTTCCTAGTCACACTGCGCACTTCTTGACAGCGGGGGATATCCAGGACTGGTGGTTAAGCGGTGGAAGTCCACAACTGCTGGTTAAGCGGTGGACAACCTAGTTGTATGGGAATCTAGGCGACAACGGGTGGAGTAAACACTCGCTGGGGGATTTCGTGCCTCCAAAGTAATGGAACTTTAAATGAATGAGTTCCCGAGTGAATTTTTACTAGAAATTATTGTCTTGGTGCCGCTTTACAGTACTGGTTGAAGGGCTGTATTAAAGAACTTGTGAATCTAAAAAATGAACAAAGAACTTATATGCTAAACAACTATTGTGGTAGTAATTAGGTAACAAAGGAAGTGTGAATATGGGGTGGAAAGTGGGGGCTTGGCTTGGGTTGCCAATGCTTATGAGAAGGGTGGTTCCGATTGGTCAGGAACTCTCCGTCCCCATAGTACTCTAAATTGATGCTAGTATTACTCATTGCCCCAAGAGCGGCGAAGTCTCAAGTGTACGTGCCTCCGAAAGCTATGGGAAAAAAGGAACTCGAGACTTCTCTCCTCTTGGAAGGTGGGTTTTAGGACCGATAATTGATTAGACACGATTCCCTTGCGAGGTGGAACTAGATCTCGATGCTAGTAGGCTCGAACTCGACTCACTTTGTGATGAGAGATAGTCCGCTATATGAACCATAAACCACTTTGTTTGCTTCTGCTGTAGATCTAGTGGCCACTAGGTTTACCATTAGATCCGTCGTTTGAGACGACGGGGTGGGGACCTCACACCTGGTATCAGAGCCATAGGTTTACGAACTGGAAAATGATATTGTTTGAAATTTTAAAAAAATAAGGGATAGTAGGATAGCTCGTACTCAAAGCTTGAGCATGGTGTTTCCCATAATAATGACATTGGATTTATCTAGTGGATTGTCTCCTGAGTGATGTTTAAGAGTTTTACTCGTTGAGCTTGTTGGGATTCAGTGGGTTCCACATGATGTTTTTTGAGAATTCGTTGGTGCGACTAGTGTTGCGGGCAGGTAGCCTGTTGATGCACATAAAGTTATAAGTATGGATCAAAGCTCTCGAGTAAAGTTTTTATCATTATTTATCGGACAATTTTGGATGTATTCAATGGAATTGAAACTAATGGTGGAATGGTTAAATCCTTTGTGATAGCTGTACAGATTAAGTAGGATGGTTAAGCCCAAAAAGTTAAATTTCTTCTTAAGTATGGAAAAGCCTAGGTTCATTTGAGAAGAGTGCTATACTAATGAATTTTATACCATTGGATAGGAACTGTCTATTGTGCTATATACCGCCGTTCAGGAGAAAAATCTTCTCCTTAAGCAAGCTCAGCCTCCAACCTTTAAAGGCGGAGGGGTTAATGTGGAGAGAGATGCAAAAGTATGGATGGAAGCAATGGACAACTATTTCGAAGCTCCGGAACTCAACCCAAGAACCAAACCATGCTTGCGATGTTCCGCTTGTTTGGCGATGCTAAGATCTGGTGGAAACAACATTGCAGGGACTTGGATATCAATGGATCTTCCCAGTCATGGGAAGACATCAAGGCTGCTGTGATGGAGCGATACTTACCACCCGCTCACAAAGCCTTGAATATGCATGAGGTTTTCTCAATTCGACAGCTGACTTCTTCCATCGAAGAATACTACTCGAAGTTCGTCACACTTCGGAGATATGCTCCTAGGATGACATTGGAACAGCAAGTAGCACGGTTCTGCCAAGGACTCATCGACCCCTTGAACAACCGACTAGAAGCTCTCAGGCCAACAACTCTGCAAGATGCCTTGCTAAGGGCCAAACCATTAGCTAAAGAGATTCACAGGACTACCCAAGATAGTCAATACTATTTATCAAAGAGGGCTAGGCCAGATAACTCGAGTAACAGACCAATCAACCCTGCATACGACAATCGTCCGGTAGTAGCTACTACGACAGCTACCGAGTTTCCCAATATAAGATGCTTTGAGTGCTAGGAGTATGGACATTACAAAAACCGATGTCCAAAAAAGGATTTTCCAAACATCCGATGCTAATAATGTACCTCTGAACGTCAACGGGCGAGGTCAACCAAACGGAAGAGGAGGCCGAGGAAGAGGAAACATAGGACAAGGAAGCGGAGCTTTCGCTAATGCCGCAGTGAGACAACCAACTGTGGGTGACGAAGCTGATGAGAGAGCAGCTCTATATGCTACAACTGCTAATCCTAGTGAGCAATAATTCAAGCACCAGGATCTCATCAAAGTTCAGCAAAATAAGACGCATAAAGCTAAAGACTATTATATTATCAAAGGATGTCTTTACTTTAAACAAAGGATATATGTACCTAAGTAGTTAGCTTAGAGTTTATCCAAATGTATTCTTGAGATGAGGACATCTCAAATTTTTCACATTGGGGAGGATGTAAGGTCTCCGACCCCGAGCTAAAAGAACACCATTGTACCATGGAATGAACATAATGGAAAAAGTTACTGTTTTTAGCAGTTTTCCAAATTCTGTCGGTGCCATGATGTTTAGAATGTTATAAAGCTTCCAAAAGTGAATTAAAATTATTTTTGTGGAAATTTTACAAAAATAGTAAGTTTTTGGTCACCCGACCCGTCTAGTTTTAACCGTCTCAAAAAACTGCACCTGTACCCCGAATTTGAAAAAAACGCATTTTCGGACACTGGGGAATGCTAAATATGGCAGGTACTTGGACAGGTACACCTTAGTTAGAGCTTAGTATAGCAATTTACGACATTGAATTCCGATTCGTATCGCCCGTTTTAGCCTAAAGTCAAAATTTCCTAAGGCTGTGCAGGGAGCACCGGGGCTCGGGGGTTGTGTGGGAACAGGTCCTAGGCCACTGGGAGCTTGCTTTAACAGCTAGGGGGGGGGCCTCACACCTCTAGGGGCTTGTGGTAGACTTGCCATGCTTGAGAGAGAGTTTGAGAGTTAGTTAGACTAAGTTAAATGGACACTTGGTAAGCATGTAACTGAGTTGCCTTGCATGAGGTGAGTACTCCCTCAGATGTATTTATCAGCATGGTTCGATTTTCAGCTTGGGAGAGCCTATATAAGAGTATGCTCACACACACACTAAGTACTCACACACACACTCCTACACACACACACACACACACCTTGAGGAGGTGCTGCAGGCAGACACAGTCTTTGGAAGAGGAGCTAGGAGGGAAGATGCTGCCCGTTTCTTGTCTCAAGGAGGCTCTTGTATCATAATTTTGAGAGGAATTCAGTCGTAACCTCGGTAATTTTCGATTTAATTCATGCTTGTTGTAATTCCCTCTCTAATATCCTCTTAATTCCACATCTAGTATGCATAATCCTAGTCAAAATACTCATTAGATACTCTCTAATTCTCCATATCCATGATCTATTGCATAAATCTTAATCTAATTAATAATCATGCAAACAATTAGTCACTCTTAATCATAGTTTAATGTGTGTTCAAGGAATCATCCACTAGTCACCGTTGTGATTAAAAATCAGTCAGCTTTGAGGTGCGAATGGTCCATTGCATTCTATTACTCCATAATGTGTAAATAATTAAATTAGAATCAATTGCTCATGGATAAGGATTTAATTAGGGGAAATTAATCCATCCTAAATCATTAGGAAGGGAGAAATCCTCTCATCTATGCATACATTAAATCTACAATTCTCTACTTGCATTAAGTGATTAAGCACGTCTATTTCATCTCTAGTAGAACTGATTAAGTAAAAATCTGAATTTCATAATTATCTAGGTCAAGTAATTAACCTTAGGGCCTATTCCCATAGAACAATTATGGTGCTATCGAGATTCTCTATGTCTTGAAGTAAATCTAACCTCTCGTACAAGGGGATTTGCTTATTGAAACTAATCCGTCATCATGGTTGTATGTTACTCTCGAATGTTAGCTCTCTTTTTCCAAGTTGTCAATCAAGTAGTGAGTATAAAATGGCCCCGGTAAAGAGAACTTGTTTTGGTGGTTCCCACGACGGCGAGGCGGGGACAAGCAACACTAATGGAAAGGGAAAATCTCCCATGGTCGACCAAGTACCAGCTATCTCACGGAGCAATGACGAGGAAACTGTGGAGGTAGGTCAAGTTTTAATTCAAGTTTGTGAAAACAACATTGCATTCGATAAGGTAGGATGAAAAACACATTCTCCAACATGTTGGAAATCAACGGAAACCACGGTATTTAAATTAATTGTATTTTATAGTCAAGTAGGAAAGAATGCTTTCGGAATATATTGTCTGAAGTAGGAAAGATTGGTTGCTAGGGAAAATTTAGCTCAGCTAGTTCATTTTCAATTCCAATGTTGATCTAGTCCGAACCCCCTCTTGATCACAGGGGGCACCTCGCGAAGTTATTCCCAGGAGCTAGAGTTCCTAGTTAAGGGCTCTTGAATCCACGACTGCTGGTAAAGCGGTGGATATCCACGACTTGTGGTTAAGCGGTGGAAGTCCACGACTGCTGGTTAAGCGGTGGACAACCTAATTGTATGGGAAACTAAGCGACAACGGGTGGAGTAAACACTTGTTGGGGGATTTCGTGCCTCCAGAGCATTGGAACTTTAAATGAATGAGTTTTTGAGTGAATTTTTACTAGAATTACTGTCGTGGTGCCTTTTTGCAATACTGGCTGAAGGGCTGTATTAAAGAACTTGTGAATCGAAAAAATAAACAAAGAACTTATATGTTGAACAACCATTGTGGTAGTAATTAGGTAACAAAGGAACTGTGAGTATGGGGTGGAAAGTGGGGGCTTGGCTTGGGTTGCCAATGCCTATGTGAAGGGTGGTCCCGATTGGTCGGGAACTCTCCGTCCCCATAGTACTATAAATTGATGCTAGTATTACTAATTGCCCCAAGAGTGGCGAAGTCTCAAGTGTACGTGCCTCCGAAATCTATGGGAAAAAAAGCATTCGAGACTTCTCTCCTCTTGGAAGGTGGGTTTTAAGATTGATAATTGATTAGGTACGCTTCCCCTGCGAGGTGGAACTAGATCTCGATGCTAGTAGGCTCGAACTCGATTCACTTTGTGATGAGAGATCGTCCGCTAGATGAACCATAAACCACTTTGTTTGCTTCCACTGTAGATCTAATGGCTACCAGGTTTACCATCAGATCCGTCGTTTGAGACGACGGGGTGGGGACCTCACAAAAGCTATGGCAAAACTAGGTGCTGCTATCTTCGCTCTCTCTTTCTCTCTCTCTCTCTCTCTCATGTTTTATTTATTGCCTGAATCCTGTCATTAAAGAGGATTAATACAACCCAGAAGGAGGTAGGGGATGGGGCTTTCATATCTTAGTTTACAATAGAGATCTATACATTGATCAAGTTGAAAATTATTTCTTGTAAATTCATTGACTTCACTTTTTCATGTTAAAGTTGGACATTGTAGCTATAGATATTGGCAAGTTTGTGTAAATTTCACTTATTGCCTTTATTTAGCCTAACGTAATAGACTAGCAAAGGAAGGCTAAGGTGTCCCTTCCAAGCATAGTCTGATAGAACTTGAGTTGGCCAACGTCGTTGGTTGCTAGCTCACATCATCATAGTTGATGTGCATCAATAAATAATATGGTAAGTTCAAAGTTTGTGGATAATTTAAGACCACCAAGTAGCACTCACGAGCGCGCGCGCGTGCCGCGCGCGCGCGAGAGAGAGAGAGAGAGAGAGAGAGAGAGAGAGAGAGAGAGAGATGAAATAATAGATATATTTTATTATCATCCTTTTCAATCAAATATGAGATATGGAACCAATAGAAACATATAATGTAGAGGGAGTGTGTGTGCGAGAGAGAGAGAGAGAGAGAGAGAGAGAGAGCGCGAGAGAGCAGTATTATCCATGGAGATATTATGCACTGCATGGCTAGGTGAGCACTTGAATGGTTTTGTGTATGTGATAGACAAAGGTATCAAGCTAGCAATGTTGAATGTGTGTGGTACAATGAATATAATATTCTCAATGGTCCTCCAGCACACCCTAAGGCTATGTGAGCACCTAAAACAATTTTTGTGTGCAAAGAAAATGCTCTCAAGCTAGCAATTCTCATCATGACTAGCACAAGTAGAAGTTGACCAAAAGATGCAGCCCAACTGAACCATATTCTCACCATGTACCAGTGGCACGGATGGGGCAGTAATCTTCTTAGAGAGAGAGAGAGAGAGAGAGAGAGAGAGAGAGGTTCAACTACAAAAAACAAAACATATTAAGGAAACAAAGTGTAGAATCACTCGACTCAAATCAACAACACATCTAGCCCCTCTTGATGAGATAATTAAACTGCAATCAAAACTGCTTACACAAGACATAGTTAGACTTCAAAGATGGGTTACAAGCATGTTCTGGGTTAAAGGAGCTTTACATATACAATATGTCATTGCTCAGTATGACTATTGTATGTGAACTCTCTCCAAAAGAGGATATAATCGAACATGCCTAATCTAACTTTCATGACCAATGCCCATGGATATTTGAGCATGTTGAATACCCTTTGGATAAGAAAATTGTGTACAAATTCATGTAAAAAAGCAAAAATTGTGAGAGACATTCCTACTTAGTTCAGTACGAAGTGGCATCAACATATTGTCAGCACAAAGACCTTCTGTAAGAATTGGAAATTCTCTCGGAAGCGCATGCCACGCATTGATGTGGCTTGTTGGAAGGCAATGGTAGATATCGTTGCTGCTTCACTTGGTACCATTGTTGCTTCACTTACAGGGCCTTTTGGGTTCTCATGAATGAATTCAAGTTTTAAGGTATTCTTCATTAGAGTCCATGAAAATGGAGCGCCTCAATGGCGCCAACATGACAGAGAGTGTTAAGCTTTTTGTTGGCAAGGTTCACATGACAGAGGAGTAGCTTCTCTTGGCATGCTCAAATGCCCTCCTCTGTGACACCCTCTATGGACTCCCGCTTTTTTCTCTCCTGTTCCTCCCATTTTGTTCTTAGAAGTTAGGATTTATATCTTTCTACAAGGCCTCAAAGAAGCGTGTGCAATTTTCTTTGGCAAAATTTGGAGTCATACCGTCCAATGAGCTTCAATGGAGCTTTTGCATTAAAAAAAAGGCGGAGGGCCAAAGCCCCCCATCATCCGCGCGCATGCGGATGGTGGGGAGGCTCTAGCCTCCCCCTTTTCTTTTCTATTGCACCTTTGTAAAGATTCTCCTCTTCTCTTTTACCCAACACAAGAGAGAGAGAGAGAGAGAGAGAGAGAGAGAGAGAGAGAGAGAGAGAGAGAGAGAGAGAGAGAGAGAGAGAGAGAGAGAGAGAGAGAGAGAGAGAGAGAGATCTTCCATGAGATGGCAAGCTTGGTTTGCACACGCACGCAAGCGCGTGCACACACACACACACACACACACACACACACACACACACACACACACACACACACCGGGAGAGAGAGATCTTGTCCATGCGATGGCTAGCTTGGTTTGCATACACACACACACACACACACACACACACACACACACACACACACATACACATGTTCAGAAGATGCGTAAAGGAGTGGTTCTATATAAATAAATTTTGAAAAATGAGAGAGAGAGAGAGAGAGAGAGAGAGAGAGAGAGAGAGAGAGAGAGAGAGAGAGAGAGAGAGAGAGAGAGAGAGAGAGAGAGAATCTCAATAGGTTCCCATAGTGGCTCTTTTTATTTCCAAAATCTTGGAGACATAGTTACCTATATACACATTTTTTGGTTGAATTGGTGAAAAAAAAAAGAGGAGGGCCGAGAGCCCTCCCATCACCCACGCACGCACAGATGATAAGAGGCTCTTGGCCCTCCTCTTTTTTTGTTTTGCGCACGCGTGAAGGTTGGCAACTTGGCACCAATGAAGTCACCTGACTGGAGGATGGGAAGTTTGCTCTCAGGCAGATTGGCTCTTTTTATGTGAGTAGGTATTGGATATGGCCAATGTTTTTGACATGTTTAGTGCTCACCTTGTTGTGCATGATGCAAGATCTTGTTTTATGTCCCATGGCAAGGAACAACAGGAGAGAGAGGTGTACAGCTTCAAGGTTGATGGCAGAAGTAGCCTTCTCTTAGAGTAGGATCTCACTCACTGACCTCATTGAGAATCTACCATCTCTTGCACCAGATGTGGTAGATGGGAACACTCCAGGTTTTGGCTTCTTATTTAGAAGGTGGGTCATGGCGATGGCTCTGTGTCTGTCTCAATGTCTCTACTTTTGTGGGGACTAGTCGACGTGGGCTCCGCAGCCACTTGCTCACCACCTCGGCAAGCTCACACTCCATCATTCGCCACATGCATGTCTTCACATTCTCATGGTGAAATCACATAAGTACCAAGCCTTGGTAAGCTACAATATCTCCCTCATGTTTGTGCACAGTAAGAAACAATTATCTGCATAACCCAAGGTTTAGTATAGTCCCACCAATCATTGTTTCCTATCTTTCCTTTGCTCAACGTGTGAAATGGCCAGGAATTGGGACAAGGGTAGAGCTACAGCTTCATCATACGTTCACAAGGGCACACAATGGTGTGCATCAAGCCAAGGGAAAGGAAGTAGACTGTAGAGGGAGATTCTTGTCCTCACATGTGCCTTGGCGAATTAAGGTAGAGATGAATAATTGGCCTCTTGCAATCGTCCATAGGAGCAACCATCCTCCAATAAGAGGCGCCCATAGCTCAATGATGCCTCTTTTAGAAAGAAGACTTAGGGGGTTGTTTAGACTGCCTAAACTCTTGCTTGCATAGGGATGTGCTATAGAGTTGATTGGTGCATAAATGAGAGCTCCATTTCTTGCCCACAACAAGTATGGGTGGCCCTTCATTGTGGTTGAGTCTACACAAAATGGTTCATGAGTAGGAGCTTCTAGCCAAAATGCAAGTAAGGCCGGCCTCCCATTTGTAGGGTAAGGTATATGAGCAAAGAACATTGCTCTGCTAAAAGGCTCTTAGCATCAAAGGCTCTCAATGAAGGTTTCAAGACTACTTATCATTCGCATTTGTGAAGTAGATATTCTCTACGTTATCGCATTTTTTGCAGTAAAATTTATAGGAATTGCAAAAGAACTTGTGTCATTTTCTTACTATTCTTGTCTTTTGGCCGAGAGAGAGAGAGAGAGAGAGAGAGAGAGAGAGAGAGAGAGAGATGTATTCAATGTCTACTCTTCCATGAGAAACATTCTGTTATAATGCCTTGGTAAGGTATGTACGCAATAATGACCGTAGAATTTATTTTTGCATATACCACACACTATGTACATTGTAGCAATTTCTCCCACATATCAAAAAGTATTACGAGTGAGATAGATATATAAGTTTCACATTATGCAAGTGCCACAAAATGACAGACATCCACACCCTCTAAAGCTGCACATCCTTTGGCATGTGTCACGCATATCTCTTTGCAAGTTCAATCTTCATTTAAGTCAACATACATATCAATCTCATTTTCATCTTCAATAAAGACTTTTGCATCTTCTCTCTTACTTTATCCTCATTCATAGAACTTTCATCATGATCATCATTTTGAATTTCTTGTGAGTCAAATGGATCCCAATCACCTCTTCTTTTGAGCAGCTTGATCTCTTTTCTACATTGGTAATCTTTATTTTTGTCCCATCTTTAGACCAACTCTTTGGGGACAAGAGACGCACCATCTTCTCAAACTTCTTCTATCATGGCTTCCCTAATGTGACGTTTCTTATGGTGTATAAACTTTCTCTACTAGACTCAAGTAGTTAGTGAACATTTCACAACATGGTACAAAATGTTCAAGCTTGTTGACTAAGATTCTAGGTAAAGGTAAAGTATAATATGTAGTGTGGGTTATAGTCAAAGTGATGTGCTAAAGAAAACTTCTCACTTAATTGCTAGCTATTGTAAAGGTTATCGTGGGGCTGACAATTCATAGGCTTGCTAAAGAAAAGTTACTAGGTGAAGGCTTATATGTTATATATATTGACATTTCAAAAAGTAAAGTGGTGTGAGAGGAAACATTTTCTATGCAATTCAATCTTTTTTTTAAAATTCCACAAAAAAATTTTATGCACCTTTTAGAGTCAAATTTCAAAGAGGTCTTTTGTGAATGTCATATGATACTAACCATAGACAAATTTGCGTGGATAAAATATTCTCCTAGGGAGTAAATCTAATAAAAAATTTATACCATGTGGCAAATTATTCAAGTTTGCTATGCAAAAGTAGTATGTAAGACCATGTATTGCATCAACTAGTGGCCACAATGGAGTGATAAAGACTTATTTACTCATTCAAGCTAAGTTGAAACGGCTATGCCATCTTTCTAGATATTCAAGATTGTTAAACCAAGGTACTTGATGAAAAATCATGTATAGTATTGTGTTGTTGTGTTGTCGACCTAATCAAAACGGTGTGAGAAAGGAAAGCTATGATCTACTGCGCACAAGTTGGTGTAAAATTTCATTCCATATGACCAAATATTGTCAAGCTTGCTAGGACAAGTTTTTACACAAAGACTCATGTGTAATCCATTGTTAAACAATCTCAAAGTGGTGTGATGTGGAGACATTCTCTATTGGATCCAAGCTTTGAAACAACTATGCAATGTGGACAAACTGCTTATCTTGCTAAGTGAAGTTCTTAGGTGAAATTTTGTTTTTGAGGCTAAGTTATTAGGTAAAGGACCATTTACAATATTGTAGTACTAAGGAAAAACTTTTTATTGGAGATAAATTTGGTGAAAATATTTTTCCATATAGAAAAATCTCAAGCTAGCTATGCCAAGCTTCTGGATGAACTCCAAGTGTGGTATGTGTTGGTGAATTGGGTGATGAGAAGAATTGTTTCCACTCAGAGTGGGGATTTTATTGTTGAAAGCTTTCAATTTCATGCTTTTGTAATTGAAGCCATTTTTTTAACCTTTTCACTATGCACAATGGAATTATACATGTCTCCATGTGACTCAATTATGTGATTGGAGGTGTTCAATGTTGCCATAGCATAGTGCTACTTTGATTCTTCTTTGGTTTTGTGGTTGCTTGAGTTGATCAGCTTGGTTACTTTGAGACCATGGCAAGTTTGCAATTTTCCTATTCTACATGGTGTGATTTTCTTCTAAACTTGATTAGAAATTGTTCTTTTTTTAATGTTACAATTCATGTTTATAGAAAGTATGCATGATGTTACAATTCCACAAGCAAGGATGTATGTATGTTTTAGTTGATTGTTAGGCAAATGAAGAAATGCAAACATACATGTAGATTTTTTTTTGTGACACGAGTACTTGTAGAGATCATTTGTTTGATATGAGAGTGAAAAATCTCAAAAAATTAGGTTCAATTGCAAAAGCTCAAAATTGAAAGCTTGCAAATATAAAATCCCCGGGTGAAATAGTGCATACACACCTAAAATTAAGCATACACACACTCAATTAGAGTGCACACACAAGGGCACACACACCTAGAATTAAGTATAAACACACTCAATTAAAGTGCACACACTTGATTTTAGTGCACACAATTGCAATTGACTATCCAAGCATGCACTTAGCAAATTAACAATGCACATTAGCACATGAAATCATCAATTTATGCACATTCAATTCTGAGAAAATTCGGCATTGCAATGGCATGCAAATGCACAACATTAAAATCTCAAAATCACCACATATACAACGGCTAAGAATATTGCACAAATGTTGAATCCAATGGCATCATCCAATTGCCAATTACCTAATGTGTAGGCCGATTTAGTCAATGCTCCAAGCCCTAACCTTGCATTCCAAAAGCAAAAAATTATTAAGTGATTAGCACAAACCAGCATTGTTAGATTGCAATCCAAGCCTCTAATTAGGCAAATATCAAAGCGTAAGCACAAAATGTTAGTCCAATTAGTAGAAAATTAGTGTGTAAGTTAGAAAAAATTCATGAAATTAGCAAGGAGTTAGTGTGACATTTGAGTGTGTAGGCACACAATTAGCAAGATCTGGTAACAAACTAGGGGAAATTGAACACATTTTCATATGCACGCACATCCAAAATCCGTAAATCAAAAAACACACCAGTGAAATTAATGAGAAAACCTATCCGATTATGCTATAAATAAACTAGAGTAGGCCATCGCTCCCTAACAACAGCACCAAATTTTGGGGATACCTTCATAGCATAGCTCCAATGGCCAACAATAATTGTCAATCCGGAGTGATGAGCTACCAAGGTAGGGTATGAAACACTCACATGATTAGTGATCTAATCATGGCAATACGAATGGTGACTCTATGAGGCCAGCTTCTCAACCTATGGAGGAGCTAAGCCACGATGTTTGTCAATCTCACATCCACTTCTCTTTACCTCAAATCAACCCAATCACACACACTAATGATTGCAACAACGCACACATTACTAATCCCATCATGCAACACATTAATAACAAGCACACACACATAGATCCATTGAGAATCCACACTCCAATCAAACCTACGTGCACAGACAAAGAATAGAGGGAAATCACGTAAGATTAGAGTGGGATTTACCACTAATTTGTTAAGATCTAGATAGTCAAAGAATTATTAACAATCACAAGAGAGTATTAGAGAGGCATAATGAAAGAGAATTACACATTGATTAGTGTTAATCAAGTCACACGCAAGGAGAAGATCAAGGACTCTATAGCCACACACCTCATGAGCTCTGACTAAAGAGTGGTCTCAACAAATGAGACTGAGAACCCTAATTCCATTTACACATTGCCTTCTTATATACCTAGGGTAAAAATATGCAATGTCCAGGTTCCCAAGGCATTTACGGCTCCACAACTTACTAAATCTGCAACTTAGGCATATTAAGTGACTTGTTTCTTATAGCTTGGAACTCTTATTGAGGCTGTAACCCGTTACAAGTACTACAATGGATTGAAATAAATCAAAAGATTACAATACATGGCCATTTTGGGAAAATGTGAAAAATGTGTAACTCGAATCTTTACTGCTTCTTTGTATTCATCCTTGTTGTGCATTCATAAGGCTTGGGCCTTTACCAGCTTATGTTATTTGATGTTGGCTCAATTAACACATATATGTGTCTATTCTAAGTTATAGCAACTGTATTTACCAGCTCACTTCTCAAAGGCAAGAAAGTTTGGCAATTGTCACGCAAAAAAATGGCAAAATTAAAAAATCAAAGGTGGGTCATATACAATTTTCATGTCACATCAAAAGAAAGTTTATATTGCTCATGGCATTTTTCACATGACAAACTATTGCAACATAGTACTCAAATCACATTTAGATCTTACAACTTGACATAATAGTTGTGTTGTTACTGCAGAAAACAATGATCAAAACATGCAATTAAGTTACAAGTATGTGATTTTGAACTACGCTAAATATACAAGGATTTGAAATTCACTATTTGGTTACAAGAAAAGAGAGAGAGCTAATGGCTTCACAACCAGCTAGGGGCATCATGGAAGACCTCTCTCTTTTTTTCTCACCTTTCTCCTCCTTTTCCCACATCCTCTTTTTCCGTATTTCTTCTTCCTTTATAAGCCTTTCCCATCTCAACTCTTCAAGACTGAGAGCTTTGCCTCCTAGTTGGATCCTGTTATCCACATAGTTGTTTTCACATGTGCGAGTATACTTCCCGCCAAAAACGTATTTAGCAAGCATCCACTAACGATCTCTATCCACACACCATTGATACAAAAAACTATCACCCTTATATGGAGAAAATAGTACATGCGTACCATGTCGGTCCCATATAGGTTCGTCGAGCATTTGTAGGAGTTTTCATCCATTAATAATGTAGTGAACTTACCAAACTATGGATACTTTTCCCAGAAAACCTTGAGGTTCTTGAAGAATACTGGCTTTCCATTTGAAAATTGAAAATCAGCTCCATAGTAGTTCTTCTGTGACAAGAAGCCATAAATGCAGTCCCTAATTTTTGAGAAACGTGCATTGAAATGCACCATAATATTTTTCATCAAGGCACAACTTCAAATATAGACATGGAAGTACGTGTTGGACCATTCAATAAACCACTCTACATCATATCGCTTGTAATAATATGTGTGTTTGTTTACACACACCTCCTCCATCTAGTCACACCATTGTGGCAACTCCTTGGCATTGCAGCCAGGGATAAGCATGAGCACTCCATTCATGTCTAGAATTTAAGACCTTTTCTTAACATCCATTGGCAAATGGTTTTGCAGATAGTAGGGGCTAGGTAGGGTGGCAGAATACCGATGTCCTCCTATCCATGTCTACTTTGGCACTATTGGGGATCCGCTTGGGATCGTAGTATTTAGTTTTCTTTGAGCTTCATAGTACAGCCTACACCTATACAAGATCCTGAATCTGCACTTTGGCTTAAGTTTGTAAGGGCACCTTGGATACAACTTTGTATGCTTCCCACGAACGTAAGGAAATAGATCTATCTTTGGCACTTGCACTTTTGCTTCATGGCCGAAATAAAAGGGTACTTTTTCAGAAGAAAAAAAAAGATAATTTCAATGCACACAAGATGCAAATGACTACAATAATACGTGGACTTCACATAACAAAATCTTTATTGCAAAAAAGGGGGGTTTATGGCATCCTTGCAAAGGTCAGTTTGGCTATGCAAAATTTGGATTCAGAGGGGAGGCACTAAAGGGGGCCAGTCATGGAAAAAGCTAGAACACCCAAGGTCTCTATGATGTGTGAGCTGCACTTCACAAATGCAAAATTGGTACATATCTTGTACTGATACAAAATCCTAGGTTGGCACTTTCTTACATCCACGAGGCTTCAAACGAGATGTAGGGGACATGGTATTAGGAGGCGGTACAGTGTTATGAGTGGGAATACCCTTATCACTTACAACCATGACCTTTTGGTTCTCTTTGTCGCCTTGACTTTTCTCCTTGGGCTCTACACCAAAAAAAGAATTATGAAAATACAGCAAAGGATGACACATGTGCACACCATGGGGCAGTAGACAATACATACCCTTTTTTTTTTCATTTCTCTCATGTGTCATAGGGTCACATTATCTGGGGAAGGTATCTCATTAGCCTTTGTGTTTATAGACGATTTGCTATTCTCTATTGCATTCTTACTCCTCACTACACATGTTTTAAACTGTTAGCAACATCCAACACGCTTAAAATAAACCAAGGTTATGACACATGTACCTACCCGTAGCTAACATCACATTGTAGCTAGAGAAGGCGTGTATGTGTAGATTGTCACCATCTAGGGGTGATGTCACATCCCCTTCTGCAACATCACAGTCCTTTGTAGCATATTCAAACATGTTAGAGGCCCCTTTCGATAACCCAACACTTCACAATGCAGTCGCACCCCCCAACTTTGCAATCGTGACCCCATCATCCTCAACACCTTCAGACATGATTCCACCTACAGCGTTGGTGCAACCAAAGTTGATCAATCCTAGAAGTGGTCCCAAGCAATGCTAAGGCTACATGCAAATGCATGGCAAAGTGGTAAGGAATGTGCAAAGGTCCTGTGCAGACAAGTGGTGGTTTCAATGTATGCATGATGCCATTTTTTTAGGCCAGAAAGGCTCCAAAAAGGGCCAATTGGATTGATAGGTAGAGATATCTGAATGCCAAGTTAGTGCTTTGGATGTTGATGTTTGAGATGTTCTACAAGCCAATCTAGATGGTTCTTAAAATGGATCCACGGTGTGCAAGATATATTTAAAGCTGGAAGGCTCTACAGATTCCCACCGATGGACAAGGAAAGTGGGGACATGTGGCCAGATCTAGAGTGAGTAGATAGGGCTGAAGTGATCAAGCTATGAAGCATGCCGATCTTCCTCAATTGCCAATTAGAGCCCAAATGGGAAAGATATGGCTGGTTGAAGGTTTCAAGGGGGCCGATCATGGGGCACATTGGCCGCATCCGTAGATGTTTCATTTGTTGGGTTTTTTAGCTTGACCAGGTTCAAGAAGATAGTGGGCATCATGTGGAGTCAGTAGGAGTTGATGGCTTGCCAGACAAATTCCCAAACAGAGAGATAGGGCAAGTTGAAGTGAGGTGCAGATGCTAGGGAGGAGGTGCCAGATGTTCTTTTTTGTTTTTGGTAGCCTCGATCAGTGAGCACGGTAAAGTCAAAGTGCATCGGTACTTAGGGGGATTGAGGTTGGCAAGGAGAGGTTTTGGGAGCATTTTTCAGCTCAAAGGTTGAACCTATGAGCATCCAATGGTTTGAAGTAGAGGAAGGGAAAGGTTCTTTAGTGGTCAAATGGGGTATTTTCAAAGGCTTGAGGGGGTGGGGTTTCATGGGACTGCCATGTGGCACCCGCATTGGCCCCATATGCAAGCTTTGGAGGTAGTGAAGCACACTATAAAGCATACAATGTGAGCTCCCAAGGGGTATCACTTGTGGGAGAGTCATCTCTTGAGCTTCACAGCTCTGGTGTGAGGCGAGCAAGCAGTCCTGTGGGTGCTTTGTGGGCATCCATGGTGGTTAGCTAGTGATTACCAGTGGTGGTGATGCAAGCATTTGGGCATTTGGTGTCATTCGAGGGTGGAGCACCAATATGGTGACATGGTGGCTTGTAAAGGGTCTATTCTTGCACATGATTGGGCACCAAACTTTTATTGGAGAAGACATGGGAGCACTACCGCTCGTGCAGCCAAAGTTGGTCTGTGCAAGAAAGTGGTCTATGCCAAGCAAAGGCTGAAGGGAGGTGTAGTGCAAAAGGCTAGAACAGGTATCACGGAGTCCCTGGGAAGTCAAAGGGCAGTGGGAATGTATGCTTAATGCAGTTTTTTACGTCAAAAAGGCTCAAGGATGGTCTAGATGAGATAGCAGGTGGATGTGCCCAAAGTGCCGAGTCAGTGCTTTAAAGTGTATTGTTTGATGTGCTCTAGAAGGCGGTCCAGACGGCTCGTCAAACGGATCCCCAAGTGCTCAAGATATTGTAGTTCAAAGTTAGACGGTTTAGTAGATCCTCCCCGACGGGTAGGGTGAAGGGGATCGAGGAACACCACAGACGGAGAGTGAGAGAGAGAAGGAGACACACGACACACAGATATGGGTGGGGAGACTCCAAGAGTGAGCATCCCCCTATACACTTATGCTATGTATAAGGTATACAAGTCAGTGGGTGCCCAGACTCTGGGCGGCCGAGCAAGGCACAGGCGCCTATACCCCAACAACCTCCCACTTAAAGGCGATTGTGCCTTTAAGCAAGGGAACCTAGTCTAAAGACTACAAAAGGCGAGAGAAAACCGCTCTCAACTGATGCCCACTGGCTGGCTGTGATCGTATGCATCCAGCTGTCCTGCTCCCGTGTAAGTCCATACACCACCAGACGTACCACACACGTACTGCAAGTATGTACACAATACTTGCATATCTTCCTCGTGCACTATGCCATCATCAGTCAACAGACGACTGACAACCCCAACTGCAAATTCTCCCACTGCAGCTGCGATATCCGGTCTCAAGATCAGCATCTCATACATGAGACCACCGAATGCCGATGCAATGCTAGCGGGCCCTGCTAGCTCTACGGAGCATGCATCAACATATATATCCCTGGCAATAGGCATCTCTGACTGACAAGGTGTGTCAGCCACATGCATCTCCTGACTGTCCGCAAAAGACGCATCAACCTGTCGTGCAGCCTCAGAGCAAACCAGCTGCTCTAGGTGTCTGCTGGAAGACATATCCTGCACAACTATATCCCCATGCTCACTGTCGAGCATAGAAAGGAATGACTACATAATCGCTGACATCTCAGCCTCCTCTGCAATCATCCACTGCAAACATGACCACTCAATCTGCTGTGACTCACTAGAGCTCTCATGATCTAACTCCATATGCATAGACTCTTGCACAACGTCCTCCTATCGTGACTCACTAGAGCAAGACCGCTCTACCTGTCTATCCTGCATAGAAGTATCTCGCACAACTGACTCTCTGCTTTGCTCATTCACTAGCAAATCATGCATGTATGACTCTGTCACCTCTCCGTGTGACTGCTCAAGTCGTGCCCCAACTGTGTGCACAACGAGCTCACTACCCTGCAACCCATGAGCAAAAGAGACTCGCCTGCTCTCTCGCTGTCTACCTGGCTGCATGATCACAGAGACAACACCGTCTCTCCCGTGATCCACATGCAATGGGTAACCTGTACCACTCCTGGCACCTCTCGCAATCACTAGCGAACCCAAATGCATCACAAAATCTCGCTCTCATAGCGAAATCTGACATCCACTATTTCGTAACTGTCTGACTGAGATAAAATCCTGTCTCAGATCTGGCACATAACGCACATGACGCAGGGTAAATCTCATACCACTGGGCAAGGACAAACATACGTCTCCTACACCCTCAATGTCATACACAACACCATCAACCATGTGCACACAACCAAGTCTCCCACTAGAAAACGTGCTAAACCACTCACGATGCGACGTGACATGGAAAGTAGCATCTGAATCTAGTAACCAATGTGAAGACAATGTGCAATCCGATATGCAATCCGTAGACATAAGATCGTCTGAAGACAAGCTAGATGTAAATGTGACATCGTCGTCACAAGCATACTCAGTAACCACCGTACTGATCTCACTAGCATCTGTCATGCCCAAATCTACATCACACATCTGTCGTCTCCGTTGTCTCAAACGCCTGAAACATCGACGCCTAATGTGCCCTCTATGTCCACAATGCCAACATGTCAAGTCTCTATGCCGTCAAGACTTGCGTGTGGGACCAATCTCTCCCATGGACATAGAAGTGGGACTAGACTCCCCTGTAGACATGGATGTCGCGTACATAGCATGTAAACTCTGCCATAAAGCATGAGTTGTAGTCTCCCTCGAGACTTGCCAGTAAACAGACTCAACCAGATGCAAACTAATCGTAGACATGGCTAACTCATCAAGATCTTGCCAATCATCATCACGCATAGACTTGGGCTTCGCCGATAAACCACGCAAGGGTTTATCCTGCCCCAAATCCGCCAATGCAACAAGCATATGCTCCTTCCAAGCAACAAAATCTGCACTATCAAACTGTGTCAGACCATAACGTTGGAAGTCAAATGAAAAATCATCCATAATGCTCACAAAAGAGCAACCAACAATGAGTAGCAAATGTCAAACAAATCAGCCCTAAACTGGCTCGAATCGCATCAACAAAAGTCTGCAAATATGGCTCAAAACCTGATGCAAAGTTGCACCAATAACCGTGCAAAACCTTGCACAAAATCACAAGTCAATATGACTTAATCGCGCATAAATATCTGACAAAATTTTGGCAGAGTCTCCTTTGTAACTGGAGAAAAATCTCAACAATAAACCTCAAAGAGACAATAATATATGCCACAATGCCCAATCCGGGAATAAACTCGACCGGAATCACCTCACAAAGTCATACATATGAGCATACCCGCTCTTGCCGGAGTACCACTCAACGACACCTCAAATGACATATATGTGAGTGATGATTGCTGCCAAAATACCTTTCAATCGATGACCAAATGTCTGCCAGATAACTATAGCAACATTTTGCAAAACCTTGCAAGATCTGTCGCTATGCGCAATACGAAATACGGCACACAAGGGCATACACAAGTGACTCCAAACTCCAACCAAATGATGACTGAAAATCACCTGTCAAAGTGGGAGTAAACTCAACCACTAAACTGTCAAAGAGCAACCTACGGATATGTAGAAGCTATGGCGAGAACTGGATAAAATCCAACAGAGTTTCTTCTATAAATTGAGCCAAATCTCAAATAATCTCAGCCATAAACAAATACACAAATCCATATATGGCATACATAAACCGCCAAGACCATGGCAACATAGCTCACTCTCGCATGAGTGGCTCTCTGGACAAATGCATATCCAAAAACCTGTGTACACCTATGAATTTGCTGGTTGCTGCAGAAAATACTCCGTGTGTGTGAGATATACCAAAAACAGTGTTTTTGGGACCCGAAAGTGCACAAATAAATCTGCTGCTGTACCTGATGTAATTCAAAGCATAATTTCAGCAAATAGACATCACCATCGCATCCAAAGTGTGCCAAAACCCTGACCTAGACTCCTGGATCATGTAGATCTGACTCTGTATGACGGAGCTACGCAAAAAACTGCGTTTTAGAGCCCAAAAATGGCAAAAACGAGTTGCACACAGTGTTGAACCTGCTCCTGCTCCACTCTGCGTGATTCAATGTCCTCTCAATGCAAGCTCCAACACAAGATTTCTGCCACAACAGCATCCAAGCACTCGAATTTCAAACTCTCCTCCGCCGAGCACTTCTCTAACGAGCTCCACTTAGCTCAAAAGCTCCTCTCACCAAGGAAGCCGCAACCGCCTCCTCGACCAAGCTTGACCACACCAAGCTCCTAAGCTCCAAAGACAATGCTCCTCAAGCTAAAATCGCTCTCCGTGAAACTCCGCGATCGAACTCCACCGTCGAGAGCGAGCGAGCTATCGCCTCGAAGCTCTCAAAGCCGTCGTGCTCTCCGCGGTCACCATAGCTCTGATACCAATTGAAGGGGATCGGGGAGCACCACAGACGGAGAGTGAGAGAGAGAAGGAGACACACGACACACAGATATGGGTGGGGAGACTCCAAGAGTGAGCAGCCCCCTATACACTTATGCTATGTATAAGGTATACAAGTCATTGGGTGCCCAGACTCTGGGCGGCCGAGCAAGGCACAGGCGCCTATACCCCAACATAGGGCAGCTGGGGACAAGTGGCCCGAGGGGATATTAGTGTTTAGACACATAGTGCTAGAATAATGGAGCATGCCTGTCTTTTTGGATTGCAGATCAGAGCTCTTGATAGCAAGTTACGCCAGTTGAAATTTTTTGGAGGGCCGGTTAGGGGTCAAGTTGACCTCATTGGAGAACGTACCATCTAGTGTTGTTTTGGGCTTTCCCAGGTTCCATGGTGTAGTATGAACACTATGGATTCAATCGGGTTTGACCACTCCTCGATCGGATTCTAGAACAGTTAGATATGTCGAGCTAAATTTAGGTGTCGATGTTGAGAGATGACGCCATATGTTTTTTTATAGTTGTGGCAGCCTTGGTTTGCGGCCTTGGTAGTTTCATAATGCAGTGGAGTCTTCAAGATTCAAGGTTGGCGATGAGAGCTTTTGGCTAGGAGTTATGGCTTGGTCACCGGGTGTATGAGCATTAAATTATGAGTCATGCAAGGCCGGGGAAAAGAGCAAAGGAGCAATGGTTTCTTTTCAGGGGTTTTATACACCCCTGAGGGGTGAGATCTCCCACAGTTGCCACGTGGAGGTGGAGACATCCCACATGCAGGATGTCCACATGGAGAGAGAGGCTATAGGAGCCAGGGTGAACGTCCCTCTTCAAGCATAAGGCGGTTATGCTTGAAGCCGCCTTATGCTTGAAGAGGGGAGAATCCCCTCTTGTGGTGTGAGGATATGGTGAACCCATTCTCGACCGCGATTGAAGGTGGTAGCTTCAACCTTTTTTGGTGTACAGTCGCAGCGTGGAGGTTGGGTGAGTGGCGCCGCTGTGGGCGGCGGTTGACTGTGGCTGGCCATTGGCCGATCGCGACTGATAGTGTGGTACACCTGCCCGCATGGAGTTGGGTCGGTATGGTGATGTGGAAGACCAGTGTGCTGGAACAGTTTCCCACGGGCCCAAGGCCCCTTTTTGAGAGCAAAGGAACCTCCCCCCCCACACGCCCTTGTCACTAAATGACACCTCCAAAAGGAGGTGGGATCAACGCTGGGAGATGAAGGGAGATTTTGCACCGCCGATGTGTAAAAGGAATCCTTAGGAGAATAATAGAATCCAACAATCAATCTGTTGAATTGAGCTGCCTCTAATTTTGGCAGCATGATGATCAAGAGCACAGCTCATGCAAATTTACTTGCAGTTCACAAGGCGGGTGAGGTGCATGCTGGGTTCTATTTGCAGAGAAGGGGCGAGGCGAGGGATTGTAGGTGCTCACAACAGCAGACAGGTACTCATCGTTCTCTCTCTCTCTCTCTCTCTCTCTCTCTCTCACTCTCTCTCTCTCACACACACACACACACACACATAGTTAAGATGTGGCTCATCTCTCTCTCTCTCTCTCTCTCTCTCTCTCTCTCTCTCTCTCTCTCTCTCTCTCACACACACACACACACACACACACACATTGTTAAGATGTGGCTCATATCTCTCTCTCTCTCTCTCTCTCTCTCTCTCTCTCTCTCTCTCTCTCTCTCTCTCTCTCTCTCTCTCACACACACACACACACACACACACACATCTGATAGAGCTTATTGATGCACATATATAGTTGTATGGAATTCACTCTCGCTCTTGAAATTGACTCACGGGCACACACACACAAGAATAATCCGATGGCTGACCATATTTATGTACGGAATCACAAACACACATTCCCCTCACATACACGTATGTATGTGCAAAATTGACTCTCTCCATCTCTCTCACACAAACGCATAATTGCACGCATAAACTGGCACACGATCGACTCTTTCAGGCACATCATTCACACCGATACGCATACCATTCAAATGCAACCTTTTTTGCCTGCATTGTTGTAGTGTACTAGGCACCATGGCTGCAAATAGCGAGCCAAAATTGTTTGATGACATTGTGCTTGAGGATGGGCGAAAAGCACGTATGTGTCTTGTTGATGATGCATGACGGGCTCAACACGTATGCTACTTGCGACGAGGAGACATGATGGATCATCTACTCCAAGTCCATGGGATAGAATGTGATATTCCAAAGCGCAAGGGAGGTCGTTGTCATGCAGCTCCGCTTCCATGATGGGAAAAAGAGCAGAGAAATGCAAGCTAAGCTTCTTTGAAGCCTACACATTTAGTGAGTTGTGATTAGGGCTTGTTAACAGGCCAAGTTTAATGATTAATGTATGCTAGATGCGGCTAAAAATGGGCAACAGATGCCTGAATCATGCCAAAAATGAGTACGCTTGAAGTGGTCACATATGGGATATTATGATCTAGAACTGTAGTGCTTGAAGTGCTCTACTGGCCTGTCTTTACGGCTCGTCGATTGGAGCTACGGTGAAGAAGTTATGGCATATTGAAGTTTGAGTCGATTGTAGATCCGTACCGGATTGGGTAACTGTAGCTGAGGTGACAGAAATGAAATGAATGCATGGGCCTGAAGTGCTCACTTTGTGGAGCACGTCGGTCTTTTCAGATCAGCGATCGGAGTTTCGGTTGCCAAGATATTAGCGTTAAAGATTCACCGGGGGCTGGCTTCGTACTAGTTGGGTCCACTCGATCGGAGGGCCATCTGGGAATTTTGGCCTCCTTAGCAAGGGTTGTATGCATCCTATGCAGCTTGACATGTCTGCAGGGATTTACGGCTGGTCAGGCACAGTTCGGCTTGATCACATAATACGGCTTGAGGCCAGTGACGGTTGCTGGCACTGCTGAGCTGGGTAATTTTTGGCATTATTCAAGATGGTGATATGGGCAGTAAAATTCGCGATGTTATTGTCAATTTAGGGATAATGAGAGCCTTGACGAGGATGGCCAGCGTGTATGCCTAATATAGTGTTGTTACGAAAGCACAAAAAGTTGTTGAGCTCTTTGTCCGGAATGTCGTCTCCTAGAGCATGTTGATTGCGGTATTTACCCCAAGGAGAGAGAAACCCTGATGAGATTGTTGGCGGGGGCTGATCGAGAGAGATGTTATGCTTGGCGATGCTACGGCCGATATGTATGCCAAATGTGATGCCCTTCAAATGGTGCCCAAGGGCCAATAATCTATGGCCAATCTACCTATCGAGGTTGCAGATCTTGTGAAACTGATAAGGTGCGCTTTTCGCATTGAGGATTCTCATGAGTCACAAGGAAATATGAATTCAAGGATGATGGTGTAGGGAATGGTCTGTCAGAGACCATTCCCAAGAATGTAGGCGACCACATGGCGATCGGCCGGGAGCCGGGAGCCATGGTGGGAGCCTCATTCTTGGGGAATGGTCTCTGACAGACCATTCCCAGCCGTCACAGTCGGGGGGAAGGGGGCCAAGGCAGCAGCTGATTTGGCGAGAGCTGATTCGTTTTAATGCAACGAGATTATGCGTGCTGATGCGGAGAAATCTATCTGGCTGCAGGGTGCATTAAAAAAAATTACAAGCGCTGACTTTGCAGGCAATCATTGGGCAATTGCTCTCAGATTTTGGACGATGAGCTGTCATACATCGAACGGCTGCATGCAAGCATTCTTGTTCAGAAAGCCCCCCTGATGGACGGTCAGGGGTTTCTAACCCCTGACCCCCGACTCTGACGATGAAGGAACTCCAGTTTATCAAATTATTGACACGACCTTTCCTACCTTGCTTGAAGTTTTTAAATACCTTCTCTCCATGGCCAATGGCCGCTCATTAAAGCAATTAAAGGCTTAGTGTGGAGGGGTGTAAAAGAAAAGGAGATGGCGCAACAGCGAGGACGAATGCAGGCAGGTGAAAGAAAAGCTTGCGCTCGTCAGTACAATGCTCGGATGAGGTTGACCAAGAGACAAAAAATGCACTTCTTGTCGGGGCGAACCCATTCGGTCTGAGCTGCAGCGAATTCCGCACAGGTCCGTCTTTCAACTGCCACGTCATCAAGAGCCGTTTTTTATGCCTCCTTAGCAACGGCGGCGCCGTTGTTGCTAAGGGAGGGGGCACACTATAAATAGGGGGTTCTTTTTTGCATGAGGACGGGTCTCCAAGGGAAGAAAAGAGGGGACAAGGCATGACGAAGGAAGAAAAGGGAAGGCAGGGGAACATGAGAGCTTGGCTCTCACTCTCTTCGCTCTTGTCGTGGGCTAGCAAACAAGCAAAGCTTGTTCTCTCTCGCTCTTATCCTCGGCTAACAAAGGAGGAAGGGAGAAGAGGGAAGCGGAAAAAGGAGTTGAACGAGGGCAAGCTTGAAAAAGGGGACAATAGAAAACGAGGGTAGGGCTATGAAGGAGGAGCAGAGATAACGAGGGTAAGGAAGGCAAGAAGGGGGAGGGCTCGGAGCTAGGAGCGGGAAGCAAGCTCTTTCTCTCTCTCTCAAGCTTGAACAAAGGAAAGGACCAAAGATCTTTCTTTCTCCCTCTCTCGAACTTGCTCTCAGACATAAGCAAGAAAGCTAAAGGCGCTCTCGCTCTCTCGTGCTTGAGAAGGAGAGGATCTCGGAGCGTTGCATGAAGCTGGCATGAGCTCGGAAGAGGAAAGCAAGTGTATCGACCAAGCAAGGGATAAAGTTTCGGCTAGCAATTGAAGAGCATGAGGAAGTTAAAGCCTGAGTGGCAATTAAGCCAGTGCAAAGCATAAGGAGTAGAAAGCTACAGAATAATTGACAGTAATTGAAGCATGAAAACTGAGGAATTGAACAGAATTGAAGCTTGCTGAATCTAAGGGAACTCGAACCAGATAAAGTGACATAAGGGAGTTTCCATCATTGTCATCAGCTAATACTTGCTTAATCATTCTATTAAACTCGGTGTCGTTAACGGCCCGATTAATTCTGTAAAGCGGGGGCTTAAACTCCTAGTTAGCAGAAGATCCAAGTGACGGCGTTATTATTAGCCCGCCTTGGCTAAGAACTAAGTTGTACACAAAACATTATTCAATTCATTGATGATTACAACGATTGCCAGAGTTAGTTGCATCAGTTGTTCTTGTTCTCTCTCTTTCACACCTCCCACAGCCAGAGGCCCGGCGCCTGCCCGCGGCTCACGTAGCGAACACATATCCCCCGACATCTTCCCCTTGGTTGTGTCGCTGCAAAGTTTCGAAGACCAGCATACGAGAAGCAATGTCGTGCATGATTTGAAGATGTTGAATATAAGTTCAAACGTAATGTAAAGGCACAGGAAGAGCGTGAGGTAAAGAAAGCTAAAACAGCTTGGGATGCGCTCGAGGAAGATGAAAAAATAGATGCAGGTTCCAAAGAAATTTTCTCAACCTCAAGGTATCACAGGCCATGGAATCTTACCTTTGTGAACGAATGGCCAATATTTGAAGAACGATTGCAGATGGATTCGATAAGCACGTAAGTCCATGGTTATTTTGCATCTGTTTTATTTTGTTAAAAATTCATATTATCTTTTCTACTTAGATGTTAATCATACTCAATAGAGACGTCCATGTGGAAGGACTCCAAAAAATGTGAGGAGACGCACGATTCTAGTAACGAGAGCTTCGCAGGATCAACACCGGTACGAGCATAGGGTCGTATCAGTTTGTCTAGTCTGTTGTCGTTTGGAAAATGTACAAAGTCTCTTAAACGTTCATGTATTGCAGAAGAGACTTCAAACCACTGATGAACAAGGTCCTTTGTTGGTGACTATGAAAATCCATGGCAAAAAGGCTTTTCTTGAAGGGTTTCCCATATCCTCTTCTATGAGTCCGCTTCCCAAGGTAACTGCAAAATAGGCCGCATGCATTTGTCTCTACATGCATTGTGCATTTTTATGGCCATTCGCCTAATATTTCCCTGAGAATTGATTGCGCATTTGTTTTTGTTGGTTTCGTTTTTGTGTGCAATGTCCCTCTCCGCACTTGGTTAGAGATTCACCACTGCCAAGCTCTTCTGTTCCCCTCATGTTGTTGGTGACAAATAAATCTGTTCACATGGATGTCAAGACATCCAAAAGTACAGGAGGAGAGCTCCAATTGAAGGAAAGGTTAGTCGTTTGCGTTCAATCACACATCAATGTCCACAATGTAGGATGCCATACTGCTAAGAATTTAATGTGATTTTAAAGGCTTGTATTCTCAGTTTAGATTTGAATCTGGAGGAAGTATTCAGTTTATTTCAGAGCACAAGAAATTGATCGTGGATGTAGACCTACTGCTAGTGGACGCCATAAGCAAGGAAAAGGCTTCCACTAGGACGATGACATTATTTTGCATGTACGCATGTGTATCTCTTTCCTCGGCATTGTCTACATACGTTTTCAGTAAACAACTTGCAGTTTTATCTTGGCAGGTGGTTGGAAAACGCTCTCTCACAAGACATGCTTGATAGCATGTGCTTCATTGACAGTTTGTGGTTTGACTTTTTGAAATCGGAGACGTCCCAAAGCGCTAAGAAGCTGCAAACCTATTTTAGCTGTGTGGATGCCAACAAACATCTTTTTGTGTTCTTCCCAATTGTGGACAAGTACCTTTGTCAACCAGGAACTCGTAATTCAACTTGTGCATGATGATCAATAATGTTATTGTCATAGGGATCATTGGTGCCTTTTTGTGTTGTACAATAATGCAATCAAAGAAGATAACAAAGCTTCCTTGTGAGAACCATGGACTCATGTACCTTAATTCCATGACATCGGATGACCCAGAAGATTATTTCCTTTCGTGTATCGGTAATCCCTGATTTTGTATGGAAATAACATCAGGTAAGTATGTGCTTATGGAATGACAGTCTTTAACGTGAGTGTTTTTATGCAGGGCATTGGAATTGATGGATTCAAATTGCACAGCTCCATCCTTGAAGGAGTTCATGGTTACACATAGAGATGAATTGGAGCATGGCGAGCGTCCTCGGGTATGACTAGTAATAAGCCTCATAGTCGTTTTTCTTTGCCTTACTCGTAGGATATTTTGGGATTCCAGGTCCCTCTACAACCTACTGCAGTTGACTGTGGCTTTTACGTCATGACATACATAAAGCGTCTTAGTGAAGATGCCCATGGGAAATGGTCCAAGTCATTTGTTAGTTCAAAGTCCAACCTTTCATTGCGATTTTATGTTTCTCCATGTGTACTAATTTCATTAATCATTTTGTTTTGATGTTTGATTCTTATCTACGGTATTCCTTGTGCAGTTGACAAAGACATGGTTCAAGCAAGACCAAGTGCAAGCGTTAAAGGAAGTCTTGAAGGCTTGGACGAAGAAGTGCATTAGTGGGACTATGGCATAACTAGTTGAATTGAGAAATATAGCTCTAATGGTTTGTAACCTGGATTTTCCATCAAACAAAAATGTAATATTGTCATTGTTGATGAGGCAAACCACTTCAATGAAATGTTGTAGACCACTTAATAGAGTTCTTTTAAACTCAAAAATTATGGTTTATTGCATCTCCTTATGTCTTCGTTGTTCACTAATGAGAACTTGTTGTTCATAGCAACTTAATTGAGAACTGTTTGTGAACTATATTGATGGCTCTGTGAGAACTTCCAGAGAGAAAACTAAGTGGAACCCTTGGTCTCATTAACCTTACACCTTTCTGAACTTAGTGTGAACACGAGGTAAACTACGTGTGAACTAATTGTGAACTTAGGTGTGATATGTGTGTGAACTATGCCGTTAGCTCTGAAACTTTCCAGAGAGAAAAATTAGTGGAACCCTTGGTCTCATTAACCTTACACCTTTTTGAACTTAGTGTGAACACGAGGTAAACTATGTGTGAACTAATTGTGAACTTAGGTGTGATATGTGTGTGAAATATGCCATTAGCTCTATGAAACTTTCCAGAGAGCAAAATGTGTGGAACCCTTGGTCTCATAAACCTTAGGGATTTCTAAACTATGTGAACTATGTGTGCACTTGGGGTGAACTATGTGTGAACTTAGGTGTGATCTTGAGGTGAACCATGCTGATAGCTCTGAGAAACTTTCTAGAGTGCAACCATATGAGGAACCGATGCTCTCATAAACCTTAGAAGCTTTGTGAACTATGTGTAAACTATGTTGTGACTTGGGGTGAACTACGTGTGAACTCAGGTGTGATACTTTTTGCATATGTATGTCATCACTGTTATACTCCCTGCAAGCATCATCGGCCTTGATCACCTTGTTAAAAGCATCAAGCTCCAATTGCGACTTATCTATTATAATTGTTGTAGGCCGCACATTGCTCATTGTCAAAAAAACTGTTTGTAGAGTTATCTCAAGTGCCGTGCTTTCTTGGTCCAATCCAGCGTCAGCCATGCATAACATAAGCGAAATGGGTATACCGATGCCGTGTTGGTTTGGTAAGATAGCAGCATACAAGGGGAGACCAAAGACATTGGTCTTGAAGGTGCTATCAATGGTCCATGTGTTGTGAATGGAAAAGCATCTGGCCATGGCAAGCATCCACGCATCCTGAATAACAAGAATGAATGGCCTATCCACACGCTCAGGTGCCAAAGGATTTTATGGTTGAAAATAGCACACCTGTAAACTTGGATAGTTATTAGCAAGCCATTGCAAAGCTCCAAGAAGTTGCTTAAGAATAAGCAACAAACCTTTCTTTGTTTTTGTAAAAGTGCAACGTCCCTCAACATTAAAATTCAATCATCTTTTGTGATTTTCCCTACATTCTTAGAATGCTAGTTTGATTAATTGTGGATATGAAGGGAAGACATCTCATTGAGAGCAAAGAGTTTACCTTGATTGCGAATTTGGTACGACGGCATTGCAAACTCCCTTGGTATCATAAAGAACCTATAGATTACTTGCTTGATAGGAGATCATCTCTCATATTGTAGCTTCTCCTTTGAAAGTGACATTCTTGCAACATGCCGATAGATTACCACATCAAATAAATCTTCTGTGCAACATTCAATCACATTAGGGTGAAACAGAAAATAATACAGATCCGCATGCGAGCCGGGAATGTGGCCTTCATGATGAGGAAACAATGACACCGTAGCAGAGTTGGTCTCGTGATCACAATGGACTTGTTCTCAAAATGAGCAACCGCATCTCTTTGACCTCCTCTTTCTCTTTGTGGTCTCCCTCCTGCGTGGCTCTCTCCCCCTATAGCATGCATAATCGACCACAATGCTTTTCTCATTGGTACCCTTGATGGTAGAATGAACCATTACAAGCCGCACCTTATGCTCAATCATAATTTGGTTCAGGGATTGTGACATGGAATTACTTGTACTTGAACAGACACATGATGATAGTAAATCCTTCACATAAGCCAAAGGTATGCCATACCTTTTAATATCCATGGACCACATCTTGTTGAGGTTTAGAAGAGTCTCGGATACCTTCAGGTGGGACCTTGCATCCTCGCTTAAGTGACATGATTGCACAATGCCCTCCCACTCTTCTATGTACGCTACCCTTGGTGACGATGCACTTTTCAAGCACAAGTAGTCTCTTCCATCTGACTCCCTCTTCAAACAAAATGCATCTGCCATCCTCCTCCATCTCTTTAAATCAAGCAAACCCCAAAGATCACATTCCTTTAACTCCTACAAGGTCATAGGGTTATCTCTTTGTAGGACAAGCCTCATCATTGCATGAGTTTTGTTGTCGAAAGAGTAGAATGTATGAGAAGTATAGTTGTATGGATCAAGCGTCGAGAACATATGTTGAGTGCTATGTTGCCATGTGCCCATGCAATGATCCATATGGCATATACTTGTTTCCTCATGATCGGTTGATTCCTTGGAGCTTGGGTAACCATCATCCACTTCTCGTGTGTCGTGAGAGCTAGAATACTCCTCAAAACTTTCGTCTGAAAAGATGTGACTTGTGGCTCCATTCTCCTGAATGTCCATGATCCCCTAAAAGAAAAGGCTTGATATTGTTCACATCTAGTTCACTCTCAGATCACACCAAATAAACTCATAGTTCACCCCAGCACAGTTCACACATGGTTCATGGCATAGATCACATGATAAACTAGTTCATGAGGCGCAGGGAAGGAGATGGTGATGACTAGCATAGTTGCTTATGTTTTGAGCTTGTGAAAATGAAAGGGAGAGGAAGAAGGAAAGCGTGTAAAGTGGATTTGAATCTTTGAAAGTGGTGGGCTCTCCCTCATTAAATGGCCCTAACATTGGCGGCTTTCCCCCGAAATCATGCACTTTTGGAAGTCAGGACATAGTTCACACCTAGTTTACACTAAACATAGTTCACACGAGTTCCCGGCTAGTTCACACCTAGCTCAAAAATAAATGGACGGCCTGGATTTTTTCCGCTCGTGATGCCAATCCTGCAGCGTTGATCCCACCTCCTTTTGGAGGTGTCATTTAGTGATGAGCCCCCCCCCCCCCCCCCCCCCCCCCCCCCCCCACTAGCAATGTCACTAGTGCTAGGGGGCAGCGGATTTGTTCTATAGAGAGAGAGAACTGGGGGAGAGAGAGAGAGAGAGAGAGAGAGAGAGAGAGAGAGAGAGAGAGAGAGAGAGAGAGAGAGAGAGAGAGAGAGAGAGCTCAAATGAAAGGGAAGTGACTGCGCGAGGCAAAGTGATGGTTCTTGAAAGTGAGAGATGAGTGAGAGAGATAGAGGTGCCACCACGTGCAAAGGAGAAAATGGGCAGTCTGAGGCAAAGGCAAGGAGGAGATGGCCGGGAAGAGCAGGACCAAGATGAGGGAGAATGAGGAGAGAGAGAGAGAGAGAGAGAGAGAGAGAGAGAGAGAGAGAGAGAGAGAGAGAGAGAGAGAGAGAGAGAGAGAGAGAGAGAGAGAGAGAGAGAGAGAGAGAGAGAGAGAGAGAGAGAGAAGGCTGGTGGAGGGTGGATCAAGCAAAGAGCCAGAAAAAAAAGGTCAAAAGAGGGAGCCAAATGAGGAGTGCAAGGCTAGGCCTCCCAAAGGGTGAAAATAAAGGGAAAAGAAATAAATAAAAAAAGAATGCCAAGGGGCACTAGTAGCGGTGTCGCTAGTGCACCCCCCCTCAAGTGCAAAATAAGAGAGTTAGAGAGTAGATGAAGCCAGAGGCGGCTACCTCCTCCCACAATTACCAAATGTGGATGCAAGCTGGACCAATCAGAGCCCACAGATGCCCAAATTGAAAGGGGCACCCCTATATAAGTCATTTTTCATGCTTTTTGCCAAAGTAGGCTTCTTGCCAGGCTCTTGAGGCGGTGAGCCTACAGAGAGCCAAGATAGAGAGTGTGTGTGAGTTCTTGGGTTGGATTTTTTGTGTGGAGGTGTGTGCCTGCAAAGCCCCAACTGTGCGTTTTCTTGCGCGACGACCATGTGGGTGCTTCGTTTGATGTAAATGAGTTGTATAGAGTGTTTGAGTAGTGGTGAAGCCTCCGTTGTGTTCTTTCCCATTGTTTCCATTGCCCCTCCTTCTTTACTTCTTCTGCTTGTGTGTGCGGTGCCGGTGCGGATGTGTGTGCTCCCCAAGACCCTTCTTGTGTGCAAAATGGAAGTGAGAGTGTGGTTTCGTGTGCGGCAGTGGTGTGTTTCTCAAAATGAGCGGTGAAATGCTTGGTTAGCTGAGTGTGTGCGTGTTTCTACGTTGGTGTGTGTGCTGGCGGTGGCCTGCCAGCGTGTGTCATCAGTTTCGAAGGTGAACTCTAGTGGATTGGGGTGTTGTATATGCCCTGGGCTATAGAGAGGCGTTCTTTTTTGTGTAGGGTGTGTTCCCCCATTCCCCCTCTTGTTAACTAAGTCAACGTTGTGAGCGGGATGGAAACACACAGAACGCCTCTATAATGACCCAACACACACTCTTGGGATGATACACACACACACACACACACTATGGGGCACCACTCGGCTTACACAACCCACCTGGCCGAGACAGGGAACACACCGATGGAGTGAGAGGATAGAGACTACCCGTTTGCCGACTCCACACAGAGAGACACACACACCCAGAAAACTCAGCTCAAAAGAGGATAATTTTGATGTCTGGATATAACTGAGCTTGGGCCAACACCAATGGGGCAAATAGCTCACACAATATGGGTAAAAGATACCAGATACAATCACAAATTGGAGCAGAAGCTTCACTCATAGGAGAAACTTACACAGCCAAAACAACAAAAAAATAGTGAGAAATTTGCAAAAATGGATAGCTCCATCGCATTTGGAACGGCCCAAAACCCCAGTCTACAATGTCAAAGTGCTCAAATCCGACCTCGGATGAGCAGTTTATGGCCAAAACAGGCTCCAAAAACACCAAAAACACAGTTGCGGATGTTCCTCCTCTTCTCTCCATGTTTTTTCTGGTCTTCTCTCTATTTTTTTAGTTTCCACACTTATCTTTATTACTTGGGCACCCTTGGCCTTTTAGATGATCTCAAACGGACCCCGAACAGGCCAAAAACTGACCTCGCAGTGCATAGTTGTCACCCTGCTGCATCCATACGCACACCTGGCACTCAACTTTTTTCAATAATTCATCTCGCCACCACGTGAAGTGTCCCAAAAATATGGTCCTCATGATGACCTTTCTGCATAATTATCACAAGAAAACACCCACGTTGTGTCCGTACTCATCCACGTGCAACTATTGACCCCATTCGACCTCCAGACGCCACTAGATGCCATCTGACGCACCTGCTTACCTCATGTCGTCAGCCCATGGATAGCTTCCTCGAGAAGTTTTACGCGCTACCAACTCCTCATTACTGTAGAAAATACACACTGGTATTGGTGATAGAGTGAAAATCGATGCACTAGTACATGTTGTCCTACCTGTACACATGTGGGCCCCACGTAACCACCTCGCTATGGAAAATGGGCAATCCTTTATTCAATGCACCATGCATGTTTATGTACATATGCACAATCCCTTGCTCCTAAAAACTCCTGACATAATTTGCCCATCCCCTAGCCTGCTAGATAATTCATGATCAGCAGCAGAAAAAAGCGATATGAGACTCGCAGCATCACAAGTCTCCTCATCCTTCACCAACACTGCTTGATCCACAGACAGCTCATCTTGCTTGACCATCATTAACCTGGCATGATACATTTTAAGACGCAATCCATTTACCCTTGACTTATGTAGAACCCCATCCAGGTTAGCCAACTGATATGTACCATTCGGGAAACACTCCACTACCTTGAAAGGGCCTTCCCACTTAATTTAAAACTTCTTTTGGAAGGTGTTGTCCAGCTTACTGTTGTAGCGCAAAACCAAGTCATGCTTCTTGATACCCTTACTTTTGACCTTTTCATTTATCTTTGCCAAAGCCTTATCCTGCATCTGTCCATAATGCTCCAATGCGCTCATCCTATCCAACTGAACCTCTTGTAACTGTAAGAGCCTCTCTTTGAACGCATCACTAGGCAGCCCAAGCAACTTCTCTAACATCTTGACAGCAGGCAACTCTACCTCCACAGGCAATAATGCTTCTTTCCCATACACCAAATGAAATGGAGTAAACCCTGTACCCGTCTTCACCGAAGTACGGTAAGCCCATAATGCACTAGGCAATTCCAAATCCCAATTCTTTCCTTGGTGCTCTGTCACTTTTGAAAGAATTTGTACCAACTCACCATTGAATCTTTTATTTAAGCCATTACACTGCGGGTAATAAGGAGTGGTATGCTAATGCCTAATCTTCATCTTTGCACATAAAATGTCTAGCAGTTTAGCTCTAAATCCTGGCCCCTTATCCGAAAGTAGCTCCAATGGCACCCCAAACTTGCAACATATTTCATCATACACAAATTTTTCCACATCCTTTGCAGTGATCTGTTTTACTGCTATAGCCTCTGCCCATCTTTTTTCGTAGCTCTGGCTTCAACACTCTCTTCCCAAATGCTTGACACCTATTGCAAGACCTACACCAATGGTGAACATCCTTGTGCAAACTAGGCCATACATACCCCTCTTGCAAGATCTTATGCAAGGTGATCTTTAGAGCAAAATGGCCGCCACATGCACCTTCATGATTCTCTTCCAACACTCTATAAAGCTCCTCCTGCCAAGGTACACGTCTCAACACGAGATCAGCCCCTTTCATGTAGAAGACATCACCAATCAATTTGTACCTGGATGCTCTACGCACAAAACCATACTTTTTAGACTTCTGAATGTCCTTCGGAATGATTCCTGTTAGCAAAAACTCCTCCTCTTGAGCCAAACTTTCCCGGCCATGATAAAGAGGTAAAGTGGTCCTCAACACAAATAGCTCCCCAATCATGCTTTGAGCTGCTTCATGTGCCTCGCCATTTAGAGCACGTTCAATGTGTTTGATGCTCCATACTTCGAACTTTTTTAACAGGCCTTTAATTCTGAAGCACATTTCCTTCAATGAGGTGTTCTTGCTCTTCCACACACCCAACGCTTGCTTCACAACTAACAAGGCATCACCTTTTATGCTCAACCTTCTAACCCCATGCTTCAAACAAATGTGTAATCCGGCTTCCAAAGTAGCATATTCAGCCTCATTGTTACTATGAGCATCCAATTTGAACGCTCTCTTGCATACTAGCTTCCCCTCTGGATCATAAAGTGCTATACCCCTTGAAGCCGCATCATGACTCTTCCTGTATGAGCCATCAAAGAATAACACATGTGCATTGCTGATCTGGCACTTCTCTAACTACCTTTCTCACCACCTCTTCCTTAACAAGAAGAGGATTTTCCTTGTAGGTCAACAAATCGGCTAGGGTAGCTCTTGTACTATCTTCCACTAGAAAATAGAACTCAAACTCTTGCAGCTCAATTACCCATTTCTTCACCACATTTGACATGTTAGTGCCATTAATTAATTGTGGCAAAAAGGCATAACTCGTCAAGAAAACAAAAGGGCTTGGTAGCAAGTAATGACGAAATCGTCGACAAGCAAATATTACACTAGCCATCACCAGCTCTACTTCCGAGAACTTTCTTTCTGCTACCAACTTCACTCGGCTTGCACAATACACTGGCCTCATATAATGGCTGCCCTTCCCCTTTTGCAATAGCATGGCTCCAATGGAATCATCCCCTACTGATGGATTTACGTAAAAACCTTTCTCCCAATCAGGAGCCTGCATGGCGGACAACCCCCCTAACACCTCTTTCACCTCTTGAAACACCTCTTCACACTTGTCATCCCATTGCAATGGATCATGCTTTGCCACTTGTTGTAATGGATAAAGAAGCTGAGAAGACAATGGAATAAACCGCACCATGTACTTCACTTTGTGTATAAAGGTTTCCAATCACTTCGTACTCGTAGGTGATGGAAGAAGAATAATAGACTTAACCTTGTCTGGATCAGCCTCAATGCCATTTTCGGACACCATATGGCCCAATCACTTCACCCTTGGCTGTGCTAGATGACATTTCTTTGGATTTAGTTGTCCTCCACATTCATCATATCGAGCCAAAACCATCTGCAACTTCTCATGGTGTTCATCCCTACTGCTGTAGACACAAAGTCATCCATAAAAGCTTTAACACAACTACCAATGAATGGTTCCAACACCCAATTTGCTCTCTCTTGATAGAAAGATGACAACCCAAATGGAAATATTGTGTAGCAATAACAGCCCCATGGCGTAATGAAAGTTGTCTTTGTTCGGTCTAAAAGAGAAATCTTCAAATGAAAATAGCCTGAAAAACCATCACACACACTGTACGTCTCATAACCTGCCACTGAATCCAAGAACTTATCAATGAATGGAAGAGGATATGGTTTCTTCTTAGTGGCTGCATTTAAGGATTTAAAATCTACACAAATCCTCCACTTTCTATCCTTCTTTGGACTGACTACTATTGGACTCACCCATTCTGTGGTCTCCACAGGGACTATGAACCTTGCCTTCAATAACTTGTCCACCTCTTCCCTCAAGGCTTTCATTTGCTCTTGACCCATCCTTCTTAAACTTTGTCGCACTGGCTTAGCACCTTCTTTCAGCTCTATATGAATCTCTTCTCCCTTGAATCCTCTGATCTCTTCATATGAAGTAATGAACAAATCAGGAAAACTAGCCAGCATGTGCAAATATATCTCCTTCTCCATGTCTCCACTGATCATTTGTGTCATCAATTCCTGCTTCTTTGACAATTCAGCCTTGGTTCGCATTAGCCCTTCAATCACTTCATAAGGCCCTTCACTTTCATCTTCAACCTTATTTGAAAATGCCTCGTCAGACACTGTGGAATAGTCTTCATCACTAGACTCATCTTCATCTTCATAAAGCTCCTCCAATCGTTTCCTTGTGTCCATATTATATAGATTCTTGGCACCTGTCTTTCCATAGAGGCTAATCGACCACGTCTCCAATCTTGAATAGCTCCCACTGCAGGTAACCATGGTCTACGAAGTATAATAGGATATGCTCCCAACCCTGCTAGCATCACATGAAAATCAACCACCGCCTTTGCATCATATGCCTCCACTTCTAAGCTCTTTACAACACCCAAACATTTTACTTTGTGATGGTTTGCCAATCTGATCCGAAAGCCTGACACCCCAGTCACTGTAAGACCCATCTTCTCAACGCATGAGTGCGTTATGACACATATTTGGGCTCCACCATCCACATAACCTTGTCCTAGATTTTTTCTTTTATGCCACACATCTACTATTGGACAAATGTCTGGTAGCTCATCCATTGCCAACACCTTTACTGAACCTCTCTCTAGCTCTTTATCCATTGGGTTAACCATCCTCTTCCACTGTCGCTTTAGCTTAAGCACCATCTCTATAAGCTGCCCAAAAGTAACATCGGCTTTCCTGCTCGTCAAATCCTCCTTCAAGTCATAGCTTAATTGCCCATCCCCTAGTGGAAAATCTGAAACATGAAACTTGCGACGAGCCCTTCTTTTCCTCTTGGCCTTGACATCCTCGCCTTCATGGATCTTTCCTTTCTTCGTACTAGGACCTGGGGCACTTCTTCCTTACTTGTCCTCTGTGGTCCTCTTCCCAATAGGCATCACTAATGTATCCTCTAGATTTGATGCCTTCTCCAAGGTGACTACACTTAGCACTTCTCCAAGGTGACTACACTTGTCCTCTGTGGTCCTCTTCCCAATAGGCATCACTAATGTATCCTCTAGCTTTGATGCCTTCTCCAAGGTGACTACACTTAGCACTTTTGTCTTTCCTTTTCCTCCTGGGTTAATCACTGGTTCCTTTGTCTCCCTTAATTTCAATTCCATAATCATTTGACCTAGTTAACACCTGTCTTGGCAATGGATACATGTCTCCCCCCATCCTTTGTGGCTTATCACATTGTGGACTGATGTGTCCCAACGCTCCACAATTATAACATGTGGGCGTCTACCTCTAGAACCTACCATTGCTTTGTCCAACACCATTCCTAGGTCTCTCTTCACCTCCTAGCTGATTTGCAAACCTCCCTCGACCTCGATTATTTCCTACTTGACCTAGCATGTTTAGGCTGAGATTCTTCATTAAATCTACCGCTTGCCTCATGTCTTGCCTTAGCCCATCATCTTGCACTGTTGTAGTGACCATTGTTGGCATAACCTGAGGAGTAACAGGAACCACTGGTTCATGATGAACCCCTGGCATGCGACTTTGTAAAGAGTCCATAGGCTGAAATAGACCTCATGGGCAAAGACTCCACCCCTAACTGGCTCATTTTTCTCAACTTCCACTCTTTGTTCCTTGCCACCTCTAGTGAATCTTCATATGTCCTAGGCTTCTTTAGCTCCACTCTCCAACGTATATTCTCCCAAAGACCAGCCAAGAACTTTTCCTTCTTCATCATGTCAGGTGGGGATACTTGTGGTGCTAAGGCCTTGCACCTCCGCTCCCATGCCAATGAAAACTTACGTATGTACGCATCTATTGGCTCACCTTCCTTTTGCACTAAAGCATGTACTTCTTGCCACACTTTGTCAGGATCTTCTGTCTTCACAAACTCCACTTCCAATCCATGCCTTAGATTGTCCCAACTCAATCTTACAGGTGGATCCGCCACACGCAACTCCTCTTCAAATGCTTTGGACCACACTCGTGCATCACTCTTTAAACAGATTTGGAGAAGACGTAACATCTGCGTCGGGTCATGGATCTAGTTGCTAATGCAGGCAATCTCCATCTTTTCCAAAAAGTCTTCCACATCTTCATCACTTCTTCCATGAAACTCCGGATAAGAGAAATCCATGGCTACCCACGTTACGATGCTTTGAGAACCCCTTCAAACACACATGCAAGAACCCAAAACTTTTGACTGACTCAATTCCCAGAAATTTCAATGGAGCTCAACTTTAGATGAGGACAAACACATGCACATCAAATGAGTTTTCATAGTTAATCATCCAAATTACAACAGGCAAATGACATTCCAAGATCTCTCGTAATCTTCTTGGCCCAAACATAAAGACTATGCGCTGCTGGGAAAAAATCTTCCTGGACACATGAACATTTATCTGGATTCTCTGAGTTAAATGAAAAGGAGTGAATTGAGGGCCATTTTGATCATCCATTAAAGTCAACCATGCAGCTCCCAAGAAAGCACACCTGTCTTATCCTCTGATTTTGCCAAAATTTCAGCAGCATAACATCATAAATGGCTCAAAAGACCAAAAAACCAGCCATCACAAGTTGGAAATATTTTGACAGAGTTTCCCCAGAAGTAGAGCAGTGTGAACCCAAAATATAAACTGTATATGTATGCATAAACTGCCAACCATAGAACCCAAGCATCAAGTAGGAATCACTAGTACATAGCCTATGGCGAGGTCACGAAAAGGATGCTCCAGCTACCTGTATCACCGAAAGGATCTCCACATTTGAGAATCCCCCAGCTCAATAAAACCTCACGCTATCTACCCTCACACGAAGGCTTATGCAAATCTCGTATAGTCAAGTCTCATAAATGACTATCTTCTAGACCAAGTCTCAGAAATGGCTGGGACTGCCAAATAAAACCAGATATGGTTCCACAAAGGCGTACAATGGCAGTTTCCACAAGTAACGTACAATCCAGTAGAGAATGTGCTCAAACAGGAGCCAAATGATGCATACCCACAACAATTGCAAGTGACACCATTGCTAGTATATCACTTTACTCCAGCTACATGTACCTATGTGAATCACCAGTACCTATACCTATCCCAGTAACCTGTAACCTGTAACCTGTAATCCCGAATCTCGAAGCTTGAAGGTCGAAGCAGAAGGTACTCGAAGAAGATCCTCCCTGGGGGCACCAAAAGAATGTGAGCGGGATGGAAACACACAGAACGCCTCTATAATGATTCGACACACACTCTTGGGATGATACACACACACACACACACACACACTATGGGGCACCACTCGGCTTACACAACCCACCTGGCCGAGACAGGGAACACACTGATGGAGTGAGAGGACAGAGACTACCTGTTTGCCCACTCCACACAGAGAGAAACACACACACACACACCCAAAAAACTCAGCTCAAAAGAGGAGAATTCTAATGTTTAGATACAACTAAGCTTGGGCCAACACCAATGGGGCAAATAGCTCACACAATATGGGTAAAAGATACCAGATACAATCACAAATTGAAGCAGAAGCTTCACTCATAGAAGAAACTTACACAGCCAAAATAGCAGAAAAATAGTAAGGAATTTGGAAAAATGGACAGTGTCATCGCGTCCGGAATGGCCCAAAACCCCAGTCTACAATGTCAAAGTGCTCAAATCCGACCTCAGATGAGCAGTTTATGGCCAAACCAGGCTCCAAAAACATCAAAAACATAGTTGCAGTTGTTCCTCCTCTTCTCTCCACGGTTTTTTTTGTCTTCTCTCTGTTTTTTCAGTTCCCACACTTAGCTTTATTACTTGGGCACCCTTGGCCTTTTAGATGACCGCAAACGGACCCCGAACATGCCAAAAACTGACCTCGCAGTGCATAGTTGTCACCCTTCTGCATCCATACGCACACCTGGCACTCAGCTTTCTTCAATAATGCATCTCGCCACCACGTGAAGTGGCCCCAAAATATGGTCCTCATGATGACCTTTTTGCATAATTATCACAAGAAAACACCCACGTTGTGTCCGTACTCATCCATGTGCAACTATTGATCCCATTTGACCTCCAGACGCCACTAGATGCCATCTGACGCACCTGCTTACCTCATGTCGTCTGCCCGCGGATAGCTTTCTCGAGAAGTTTTACGCGCTACCAACTCCTCATTATTGTAGAAAAAACACACTGGTATTGGTGATAGTGAAAATTGATGCACTATGTACATGTTGTCCTACCTGTACACATGTGGACCCCACGTAACCACCTGGCTATGGAAAATGGGCAATCCTTTATTTGATGCACCATGCATGTGTATGTACATATGCGCAATCCCTTGATCCAAAAAACTCCTGACAACATCTAGTTAACAGAAGCTCCTAAAGATTGAGGACTTACGAATGCACATCAAGGATGAATGCAAAGAAGCAGTAAAGATTGGAGTTACACATTTTCCATGTTTTTCCAAAATGGTCACGTATTATAAATTCCCGAATTATTTCAAGCCATAGTATTTTAATGTGTTACCGGCTCAACCAAGTTGTAAAGAATAGGTCACTTAGTGTGCCTAGGTTGCAGATTCAGTAAGTGGTGAGCCCTAAAGGCCTTGGGCGCCCGGACATTGCATATTTTTAACCTAGGTATATAAGGCAGTGTGTAAAAGAAATGAGGGTTCTCAAGCTCATTTGTTGAGAGCACTCTTTGGTGAGAGCTCTTGAGGTGTGTGGCTATGGAGTCCTTAAGCTTCTCCTTGCTCATGGGACTTCATTAACACTAATCAATGATTCATTCTCTCTGACTATGCCTCTCTCTTACTTCTTATGATTGCCTATGATGCTTAGATTAACTAGATCTTAACTAATTAGTGGTTAATCCCTCTCTAATCTTTTGTGATTGCCCTCTTTGACTTGTGTGTACATGTAGGTTTGATTGGAATGTGGTGCTCGATAGATCTATGTGTGTGTGCTTGCGATTAGTGTGTTGCATGATAGGATTAGTGTTCTGTGTGTCTTGCAATCGTACTGTGTGTGTGATGAGGTTGATTAGAGGTGAAGAGAAGTGGATATGGAGATTGCCCTTCACTGCGGCTTCGCTCCTCCATAGGCCGAGAAGCTCACCTCGTAGAGTTAACCATTTGTGTTGCCACGATTAGCTCACTAACCGTGTGAGTGTTTCCATGCCCTAGCCGGGTAGCTTATCCCTCTGGATTGATAATTTGTTGGTCATTGGAGCTATTGCAACGATGGGACCCCCAACATTTGGCACCGTTTCCGGGGACGATGGCCTACGCTAGTGTAATTGTGGCATAAACGAATGCGTTCCCTCACTAATTTCACTTGTGTGTTTATGTTTTTGTGGATTTTGGATGTGTGTGCCTGAAGCATTGTGTTCATAATTCCCTAATGTGTGACCATATCTTGCCAATTGTGTGTTTACACACTCTAATTTTTCACTAACCCCTTGCTAATTTGCCCATTTTTTCTTATTTACTAATGTGCTATAAAGGATTGGAGCATTCGACCATTCAATTGATCTTCAATGGAAAGGTAATTAAGGTGGTATTCTCAACCTCCCTAGGATCTAAGGATGTGTAGAATTGTGTAGATATCCCATCAAGATGCAATGTAATGCTATGCTATGTTGATGCAATGCAATGTGATGTTAGGGATTGAGAATTTTGCGGTTATTCATTTTCACGCCGTTGTAACGCCGAAATTTTTAAGAATTGGCGGCGCATGAATTTGATAAGTTTCAATTGCTAATTGATGAATGTGTGTTGCTAATTGGGTGCCTAATCGAGTTAATTGCATGCTTGGATGGTCAATTTTAAGTGTGTGTGCACTAATTTCAAGTGTGTGCATTCTAATTGAGTGTGTGTATGCTGATTTTAGGTGTGTGTGCACTATTTTGCCTATGTTTGAGCACTTAGAAATCAATGTGTGCGTTATGATTTGTGAATTGTGATGATTGATATGTGTTGTGCACATGCCCAACAATTGATTTGTGAGGTCACATTGCAAATCCGACAAATTTAACCCTTTTGTGTGCGCACCTAAAGATTGGTAAAAACTGCCAATTTTTTAGTGTGTGTATGTCTAAAACGGTGTTTAATTTGCATGGTTAATTCAATGTTTTGATTGCATAAAAGATGTGTGTAATGATGAATTTCTGCGTTCTTGTGTTCAAACAGGGATTTACACACTCTAATTGCGTCAATTTTTGACCTATTTTTTGTCGGTAATTTTGCCGGTTTAATTGCCTAGTCTTGATTTATTGATAAAATTGTTGGCAATTGAATTGATGTGATTTTGTGAAATTTTAATTGGCTGCACTATTCCCCAATGTGTGGAGAATTTGTAGAAATTTTTTGGGTGACAATGATTTTCTAAGATTCCTAGAATTTTTGGGGAATTTTTTGGAGTTTTCTGGTAAATTTTGGGATTTTCTTGCGATTTTTGGAGTTTTCGGCTAATTTTTGACTATTTTTGGCATTTCTGGAAATTAAAAAACTAACAAATAAAAGAAAGTGGGTTTCGAACTTGACACCATGCCTTGCGGCGCATTAAAAAAAAAAAAATCGTTGACTAGACCTTTACGGTCCACTGGAATAATTCTTGCCGACATTATTTTTACCGCTCCGAGTGAATCCACACTCACTCACCTCTCACTTTCTTCTTTAGCTCTCTCTCTCTCTCTCTCTCTCTCTCTCTCTCTCTCTCTCTCTCTCTCTCTCTCTCTCTCTCTCTCTCTCTCTCTCTCTCTCTGTCTCGCTGCAGTGCGTGAACCCAAAGATAGAATAAAAACCTAGGTCAAATGTATTTTAACCGGCTGAAATCCTATAAATCCGGTTAGATTTTGAGCTTGCCTTGAAGAAAACCGAGATTTTCACGAGTTTTAGTGTAATTACCGGCCAAAGCTTGAAATTTTGACCTAAAACCAGAAGCATTTCGGGGGTGCCCTTCTTTTCTCGCGAGAATCCCCTCATCTAACTCTCTCTCCTCTCTCTCTCTCTCTCTCTCTCTCTCTCTCTCTCTCTCTCTCTCTCTCTCTCTTCGCGCCAAGGAAGGCCACATGGGCTCCGCACCCTCTGCGCTACCAAACTCCCCACTGCCAGGGTCGCTTTTACTCCGTATAATCAGCACAGGTTGCGTGCCAGGCCCCGGAATGAGCGCCCGTCTGCGCCCGCACGTGTACTGTCCCCCGGTATCAACGGCTCCCTTCAGGCTGCAAACAAGTAAGCTATATAAATTCAATTAAAAAACAATTTAAAAATCACAAAAATACTTTAAAAATCATTTAAAAAATAAAACAAACTAAAAACTAAAAACTAAAAAAGAAATTTAAAATTTCATAAAAACACAAAAAAATCTTTTTTTAAAAAATCAAAATTCATTTTTAAAAAATCACAAAAAATTAAAAACCTCACAAAAAATTACCAAAAAAAAATCAAAACTTTTTCAAAAAAATCGTAAAAAATCATAAAAAGACCAAAATTTTTAGAAAATTCAAAATTTCACAAAAATAATTAAGAAAAATAAAAAGGAACTCACTGAAAGTACCAGAAAAAGACAGAAAAGGCCAAGAAGTGCCAAAAAAACCCAGAAAAGTTAAAAAAAATCACATGCCGAGCAAACAACGCCAAAACGAGACTGAAAAAAGACCTAGAAGAGCAAAGAAAAGCTGGAAAGTGTAGCGCACACCGAGGGAACACCGCAAAGCCAAAAGATTCACGAACCCCAAAAGCGAATCAGATCAAACGAGCAAAAAGACCAACTCCAAGCAATGGAGCGTTAGTCAAATAAATTTTAAGAATTTTGCATGCTAGAAATTGACTAGTGCGAGTAATTGCGCTGCAAATCAGCTTCTAATTGGACAAATAAGAGTACAACTCACATGCGATTGCAGATTAGGCTAGTACGAGCAACAGAAATTCTGCTAAAATCTGCCAATTGATAGTTTTTGTGAATTAAGTCAACATGGACTCAAATCGAGCCGAGTGTTCCAGTACAGCAGAGCAAGCTAGTAGCAGTGGCAACACATGCACAACTGCACAAGACCAGATTTTACAGCTATATGGCTACAATGGGGATAAGGTTTTGTACACAGATACAGAATGTCATAGGTATCTTATGAGCAATAAAAGCAACACAGAATCCAAGATCCTATTGATCAGAGTAAAGGCCAGATTCAGAGAACTCCCAGATGTTCACAGACTTCACTGGAACCAGGTATTGCAAGCGCAAAGATGAAGTGCAAAAAATCAACCCAAGTGGTTATCTAGAAATCTACACAAGCCAACAAAGCATCCATTTAGTGCATATGCAATCAGGGTCATTGTACATGGATTACAGTGGTCAGATCTATAGCCGAGAGCCACTAACGGAAAATCTGACGGATCAACCAATAGAAGCAAGTCTAATTGGAGAATCGAGTCAAAGACGGTACAAAGGTCAAGACATAGCAATATATAGCTTGATGCTCAGTGTTCTAAAAGAAGAAGCCAGCAACTTGGCAAGCATAGAAGCAGAAACATCTCAGGTAGACCTTGACATGACAGAACCAAATGAAATACCACCAGTCATGGCGTATTGCTCAGATTGTGGACGAAAAGGTGGACATTTTGCTGAAGATTGTCCAAGAAATCCTGACAACATGGATACATCAACTGCCAAGCAGGGTACAAAGCAAATTGGAAATGCGAATCTCGATGTAAGTGCAACTCACTTTTCACTTTTAATGCAATTAGATGATTCTGCATTACCATTAGAAGCACCAATAAAGACATTGTAGATTCAAAATCAGCATAAGGATGCACAGGCACCTGAAAAGCTTAAAATTGATTCTTTGAACAACAAATTCTTGCATGAATCTAGTAAAGGTGTCGAGATATCATAGAATGTTGAAAAGACTTTTAGGTTTGCAAATGATTTTGCATCCATTGACACAAGTGTGCAATCATTCACAAGTCTAAGGGACATATCAAACAGAACGATGCTAACATTATATGGCACACATAATTCATATGCACACTATGTAGACCAAAAAGAGAAACTGTAAAAAAAGGATCAACCTGTGTTTGAATGGCCCACATACCAGCTCATAGAAGTGCACCCAATGATAGATAAAAAAGGATGGTTCATTTCTGAGGAAAAAGCTATTATAGCCCATCCTCTCTAGAGTTGAAGGATGTTATCAAAGTGAACCCAGAAATCTATTCGGAGCCAAACTCTCCTCCATCAAAAATCAAGCTTCGATGTTGTGACCAAACGAGCATACACTTTGACCAAAACAGTTGTAGGTATAGACGAGAGTCTAGCATCTCTGATGCCTTGGATCCTGAAACCACAGAAGCTTATATCATAGGAGACCCATGGGATAGACAATATCAAGGCAAAGATAATGCTATCTACAACTTAACTTGGAGAATAATTTTTCGTGTTTCACGAAGATACATAGGAAACTATGTAGAAGTTTTGTAGATGCCAAACATCAAAATGTTACCCAAAGTGTACCTTCACAGTCCCAAAAGGTGAGACTAAACCAGAGACAGACAATTTTGAACTCTTACAATGAAGCTATAGTGATCACCCTAGGAAGGGGGGAGCTGTAAATCCATCAAGCTCAGATCTAATAGCAGGAAATGCTACAGCAGTTAGAAGCCCTAGAGATTCTAGCCAACAGACCTCTTCAAAGCAGAAACCATTGAAAGATCATATGGTTGTTGGAAGTTTCCAATTGATCCAGATTCCATCAGAGTCTGTAGACAAATGCTTATATGAAGATCATCAAGGACAGAAGTTTCAACTGATCTCCACAAGTCAGAGTCAAAAGCCGACAAAGCCCATAGTGTTCAAATAGTTACATGTGACCAAGCTCACATATGCATATCAGGATGCACATGGTAACGAATATCAGCAAGGTCATGACCTTGTACAAACCCCTATGGATGGCCCAACTAAAGTCAAAGACTATCTAAAGATGGTGCAAAGCCTCAAGCTGCCAGAATAGGTGATAGAAAAGGCAAAGTCAACAAAAACTAAAGTCCAGAAAGCTACACAAAGGTCACCACCAAAATCTCCTCCAAAGAGACATATTCTGCCAGAAACTACAGTGGATCTATTAAGATCAAGAGTTACTCAAATACAGGAGGATAATGCTCAGCAATTGAAAAAAAATGTAGTATCACAGACATACGAGTCGACATCAACGGAAGCAGGTGGTCAAAGCAAAGAAAATGCAGACAGAGCTGAACCAAAGGACACTACCACAACAAAATCAGTCAATTCAGATACGAATCCTGAAATGATCAAGTGCAACATCATTGGTGAACACGAAGAAAAACTGTCAAGAGAAGTAAAGCTGGATTTTCAGTTAGACAAGAACCTCATGTCTTTTCGCACTTGGAAAAGATGTGTACAACCACAGCTAGAAGATGCTCCTGAATTTGTGAGCATATTTGGAGACAAACAAGCAGAATTCTGGGGAATCATCTCCACTACCATTGAAGTGAGTTCACAGATCATCATAGCTCAATTTCATGTGATCATAGCAAGAGATATGCCAGAAGATATCATAATGGGAATGCCAATGGCCCAGAAGATGTTAGAGATACAGAATGCAAATAGGATGCAGTCATTAGAAAACAAAGAATGAAGACCAAGACTGGTCACCTGCGGACAACAGTACAAAGTCCTCAAGCACATATAAAATGGAGACTGATGCCAAAGAAAAGCTTATTGACGATGATTCATCTCCATCGGACAAAACTTAAAAAGATCTTAAAGCAAACGAGGCAATAAGAAGTTCAGATCAAACAGAACAAAGAGCAACCACAATAGATATTGAGCAAAGAATACCATCAAAGCCTGAAGTAAATAAGAACGAGGTTGGACACAACCAGGAAGCAACAGGAAGTCCAAAGCTCAATAACTCATTGCCAGTATAATTAGCTGTAGTAAATTAGATTGCAACAAAAAGTCTCAAGCTTCCCTAGAGCAAGATGAGACCATGGCAAAATCTGGACAAAGATCTTCAATAAAACCAAAACTTCCAGATTCAGAGTTGCAAAAGGCACAAGGATCGACGACAAATCTTGCAGACAAGGATAAAGCTAAAGTGGAACTTCCACCGATTAGCAAAGAAGGTGTGACATCATATGCCTCTACATCAAAGAACCCTCATGGACCAGCTTCTTCAAGCAAGTCAATCTTTCAAAGATTCAAGTCAAGTGCTGAACCAATGAAAACCTCCAAGGAGACACCCAAAAAATCAAAGGTATATCAGCCCAAGTACTCAAGAAAGCAAAGGAAAGTCAAGCAAGTGTTTGTTCCAAGAAATTTAGTCAAATTCAATGATCCGATTTGGATTAAGGACGAGAAATCAACACAGAAATACAAACACATGGGATGGATAGCATCACAATGGAGCTTAAAGGAACAGGAGTACTATGGAGGTAACAGACAGATATGGGTACCAAAACTGTAGGTTAGGGCATATGAAGTAATGTCAAGTCCCTCCCATGAAAGAAGGCCCACAAGGTATCAACCTTGACAATATCCAAGAATATCTAAGAAGCAGGTATACAACAAAACAACATTGAAAGATGCTAAAGTCTACCATAACTCTCAAGAGGATACAGAACAAAGATGGATTTCAAAGAATGTTCCTCTTGGACAAGGACTCTATACAGGCTATACAAAGATTTGGCTACCAGTCAACCACAAGCTAACTGCAACTACAATAGACTTGCATGAAGATCTCAACATCTCAGCAAGACCTAAAGCTCAATAAAGTCAACAAAGGAGTTACAAAGGTCATCAAGAGGTTTGGATTCCTAAGTCTTCCAATGCTCCTAGTCAAAAGCCAGATGCCAACAGCCAACAGAGGCCTACAACAACATCAAAGACTCTTATAAACAAGCCCAATTGGAGAATCAAACAAGTAATGGAGTCTTCACAATCAGAGAAGGACAACCCAACCAATGTGAATGCAGATTCAAAGATGATAAAATAGCTATGGCAAAAGAAACCTTCAATGCCAACTTAGTCCTTCACTAATCCTCTTTTTGAGGATTCAAGCTTACTTTTACTTGAAGAAATGTTTGTAGTAAGCACAAGAATGTAAAAAGTCAAGTCGCCAAGGTGCTAAAAACACTCTTTGACATAGTCAGAGTCGGGCTGCTGAGCCATAAAATGAGCAAAGCATTAGACCCAAAGCTTCAAGTCATATTAGACTCGGTGCTAAGAGACGTAGTTATTAGGCTTACGCTCAAGCTAGAAGAGTTGAGCATATCTAAAGTCATGTTGCTCATGCTGGATGAGATGAGCATAAGAGTTGAAGTCTATTAACTTACAATTGGTGGAGTGTCGTAGAGTCCAACACTCACGCACAATGCACAATAAGATGAGAGCACATACCCTCGCCAACGAAAACCATTCTTAAAGGGGTGCCAGCTTGCAAAGCCATGTCAAATGCTTTTATTGCTACACTATCTTTTTGAATAACCCCTCAAAATCATTCTTGCACAGCATATTGTATCCCATGCATTTCTCTGTATGCATGAATAGGATGACCCATCATTGGACATATGCATTAGACACTCTTTTTTGCTTCCACCGATGCACCTTGAGTGGACTACAATAGGCAAACCAATGTTCCATCATGCTACCCTCTCATATTTGCTACCTTTTTAATTCCATATCTATCAGCAAATAATCCCTTGAGTACTTTATTAATATTTCCCATGCCAATAAGTACTCCAATAATGCGCTTATCCCAAAGACACTTTTTTCCACTGGGTTTTTTCCCTTTGGTCATCCAGGTATAAGACCCTAATTTAGAACCTCATCATTCTACTTCTCTTGTACATACTTTTCATGAATAAACAGAAGCCTCATCATTATGCTATTACATCGACAAATGCAACATCATCTCTCACAATAGACATATTCGGACCAACCAAGATGCTGTAGCAAATTGAACCTCATCAACAAATTCAACGACAAATTAAGACAATTAGCCCATCAACAACCAATCAAAACCTTCCCTTGCCTCCACGGACACTTTTTGACAGTGCCCAAGGACGGGCACTAAAATAGGAAGGGGGAATGTTAACTGAGTCAACGTCAGTTAACAGAAGCTGGTAAAGACAGAAGACTTACGAATGCACATCAAGGATGAACGCAAAGAAGCAGTAAAGATTGGAGTTACACATTTTCCACATTTTTCCAAAATGGTCACGTATTGTAAATTCTCGAATTATTTCAAGCCATTGTAATATTTTAATGTGTTACGGGCTCAATGGGCATTCCAAGTTGTAAAGAATAGGTCACTTAATGTGCCTGAGTTGTAGATTCAGTAAGTGGTGAGCCCTAAAGGCCTTGGGCACCCGGACATTGCATATTTTTACCCTAGGTATATAAGGCAGTGTGTAAAAGAAATGAGGGTTCTCAAGCTCATTTGTTGAGAGCACTCTTTGGTGAGAGCTCTTGAGGTGTGTGGCTATCGAGTCCTTGAGCTTCTCCTTGCTCATGGGACTTCATTAACAATAATCAATGATTCATTCTCTCTCACTATGCCTCTCTCTTACTTCTTATGATTGCTCATGATGCTTAGATTAACTAGATCTTAACTAATTAGTAGTTAATCCCTCTCTAATCTTGTGTGATTGCCCTCTTTTGCTTATGTGTGCATGTAGGTTTGATTGGAGTGTGGTGCTTGATAGATCTATGTGTGTGTTCTTGCAATTAGTGTGATGCATGATAGGATTAGTGTTGTGTGTGTCTTGCAATCGTAGTGTGTGTGATTGGGTTGATTAGAGGTGAAGAGAAGTGGATATGGAGATTGCCCTTCATTGCGGCTTTGCTCCTCGATAGGTCGAGAAGCTCACCTCGTAGAGTTAACCATTTGTGTTTCCACAATTAGCTCACTAACTGTGTGAGTGTTTCCATGCCCTAGCCAGGTAGCTTATCCCTCTGGATTGATAATTTTGTTGGTCATTGGAGCTATTGCAACAATGGGACCCCCAACACCTCTCCATCTTCTGGTGCCCCCACGGAGGAGCTCTCTGATGATCCTAGTTGATGTCAAATCTATGATTTTGGTGATGTGAAAGGTGCGGCCTTTGAAGAGCAAGTGCTGCTAGAGATGGAGTGGTCCAGTTTTCCCGGTTTCATTGAGGTTGAAGATGCAAAAACTTGGCTCCAAGACTACAAATTGTTCGTGGTGGAAAGCAATTGATCGAGTGGATGGTGCAGTACAAGTGTTCCCACTCCTAGTTAGTGGTAAAGCGAGGTATGGTTCAATGGCCTACGTGATGAAGAAAAGGTAGATTGTGAAGTCCTAGAGGCGGCTTTTTGAAGAAGTTTTGTAGCGGATGCACAGATGGACGAGGTACAGCGGAAGCTGGATGATTTGAAGCAACGCTTGGAAGGTGGTTTTCAAGCATTTGAGTGGGAGTTCAAAGCCCTTTGGGGGAAATTAATCAAGGTAACTGCTACAGAAGATGTTGCTTTTTAAAATTTGAGTAAATTCATGGATTGCCTGCATGAAGAAGTGCACGACAAGGCTGAGATAGATGGCGTGGTGTCATATGAAGAGGCAGTAGCTCTAGCAATAGGGCGAACCAAAAAGATGTTCAAGAAGCACGAAGCTAGATGGAGTTTGCCAAGTGTAGTGATGCCAAGGCAGTGTGATGCGGTGGTAGCTAAGCCATGGGTGGTACAAAGAGAAGTGCAAGTGCGAAAAGAACCAAGGGTTCTTTGGCTACAGAGAGACAGGGTGGTTCCTATGCCAAGGATGCCGGCTAGAGCGGCTACAATTGTGAAGGATGTGCAGCTGTTTCTAGAATGGGCAAAGGAGGTGCTTCCAAGTTTGAGTGCTGTTGTAGAAGCTCCATTGAAGTGTGGTAAATATTGGAGAGTGCGGTTTGCAAACGAGATCAAGGCGGTGAAGCTAGAGGCAATTCTCAAGCTTGAGATAGGGGAAGAGATTGAGTTGAGTGACACTAGCTCTATGGATGTAGATACAAGTTGGGAGACTGAGTCGTCTCAATCTAGATATGATGAGTTTGATCTCTTACATGTGAGTGGAGAAGCACTGAATATGTGCAAGGAGTAGCATAGACTGCAAGCCAAAATCCATGATGGAGATCAAATGGAGCGGTCCAAGCCTATAGGTGATGATGAGAGTAATACTGGTGTGTGGTGCCATGTTGATGGCCATGTTGATGAAAGTGGTGGTGGAATGTGCCATGGTGGTGCTACAGATGCAGAATCTTACAAGAAGGGATAGGGCAATCTTGCCTATGGTAGTGGAGCTTGATGCAGCGGTAGAAGAGATACTTGAAGAGCAGGTAATTGCAGCAGACAAATAAGTGGTTCTAATCAACCTTGAAGGGATGGTTGACAAGGAGGAGCACAATGATGTTGGAATTGAGTGCATGGCAGGTGACAAGAGTAGTGCGGAGTCAAAGATAGAGGTGCTTCATGTGCATCAAGTGCACTCTATGATAAGTGATGCGGATTCCAAGGCGGTGTCCAAGATTTCCAAGGAGCTTTGTGAGTGGTGGCTGAAGGCTATGGAGAAAAGCGGTTGCGCAATGGGCTGTTGAACAAGTGTAGGATCTGCTAGAGGAGGATCTCACTTTACATGGTTGGGGGAGTGGGTTAGGTACGTCAGGTCTATTTGATGCGAGCAATGGTGCAGGTATGTCTTTGGATGGTGAGCACGATGGTGCTCTATGCTTGTTTTGGTGTTGCATTTTTTTAGTGCAATAAGCCTATGTATGGTTAAACATAAATGTTCAACTAGGGGGTGGGCAATGATGGTGCAGCCAAAGTTGGTCTGTGTAAGAAAGTGGTCTATGCCAAGCGAGGGCTGCAAGCAGGTGCAGTGTAGAAGGCTAGAGAAGGTATGGAGTCCCTGGGCAGCCAAAGGGCAGTGAGAATGTATGCTTAATGCAATTTTTTAGGTCAAAAGGCTCAAGGATGGTCTAGATTTTGTTGAGATGTCGAGCTCTACATCTTGAGCTGGCATCCACTACGGGTCTTGGCCGCTTACGACATTTACTCACTGGCACGTTAGGTGACCGACACGGAGGATCTCTGCCAGTGATTCTACAGTTGGACTACACTTATAGTGCCAGCCTAGTACGCTTCTAGCGAGTTCACACTTAGTGACCGCATGTACATATGTGCTACTTTTCAGTTTTAGCACTTAGTCATTTTGTACTCTCTTTTCTGTAAGAAGAAGAAGAAGCTTTCCATCTCTGTGTGCTTTGTGCTTGTCTTGCGTAGCTCTCTTGCATCCTCGTTCTTTACATGGTATCAGAGCCTGGTGTAGGCAAGAGAGGATAAGAGACCAAGAGCATCACAATCCCCTCGTTCGCAATCCACGACCAGATGCCAAAGTTTTTGAACAGGTCTCTAAAGTGCGGTACACAGAGATTTACTGTACAAGTACAGTGGTTGTATGTATGCTTGATTCTGGACACTCGTTGAGTGTAGAAAGCGTTACAGGTACCACGATAGCAAGTTCAGCAGATTTGCAGGTTTTTGTAGATTGCAGCTATTTTGTCTTAGTGCTTCAAGATGTCTGATGGTTTCAGCCAGATTGTTACTGAGAAGCTTGAGAAAATAACTACCCTACATGGAAGTTCAGAATAACAAATTTCCTAAAAGGAAAAGGTTATTGGGACTATGTAGAAGGAGACAATGAAAAGGAACCAGAGATTCCCGAGGCAAATGCTACAGCAAAACAAAGGAAAGCTTTGAGGGGCTGGCAACAAGGCCAGAGCAAAGTGATGTATTGGCTGTCTATGAGCATCATAGATGGCATGATGGGCTATCTACAGGATGCGGAAACCCCCGCCATTGCATGGAAAAACTTAGGCAGAGTGTTCGAGGTGAACACCAAGGCCAGAAAGCTTCAACTAAAGTCGGAGCTAAATCAGGTTAAGAGGAACAACCTCTCCATCAATGATTATGCTTTGAATATCAAGAGTGTCATTGAGGCTCTTGGATCTATTAAAGTCTCAGTGGAAGACGATGACATTGTCCGTGCATGCTTGGATGGTCTAGGAGATGAGTATGTACATTTCAGGTCTTCCATGAATACAAGAGACGACATCCCCGTGTTCCAAGATTTGATTTCTATGCTTATTCTTGAGGAGAAGAACCTTGACACATCTTCTTCTCATGGTAGAAATAATTCTGAACAAGCCTTCTATTCTAACTCCAACAGAGGTAGAGGTAGAGGTCGTGGTCGAGGCCCAAGAGGTTGCAGGGGCCAATTTCAAGAAGTTCAATCAAATCAAAACAATACAGGTGGCAGGGGGAGTCAAAGAGGTCGTGGTGCAGGATCAAGCAGCAGCAACATACTGCAGATAGCAAGGAATGTTGGACTTGTGGTGAAAGAGGTCACATGTCACGTGACTGTCCAAAGGGAAAAGCAAGTGGAAAGAGAGAACAGGGCAACTATGCATCTACTAGCAGAGATGCAGATGATAGCAAAAACGAGCGCATGTTTGTTATGAAGCATGTAATGAATACAATGACTGCAGAGAATTCCACCCAAGATGATGTTTGGTATGTGGATTCAGGTGCCTCTAATCACATGACGTCTCGTGGAGAGTAGTTTAGAGATATGCGTAAACCAGATGTGTCAAGCTATGTGCAGACAGGAGATGACACAGCTCACCCCATTGCTCATGTAGGGGACATACCTCTAAATACGAAGAGTGGAAAATCAAAGTACTTAGCAGATGTACTTCATGTCCCAAACATTACAAAGAATCTTGTTTCTGTTGGACAAATGGTTGAGCAGGGTTTGCAGGTTCGTTTCAATCCGAATGGCTGTTATGTAGAAGATTTCCAGAATGGCTGAAAGCTGATCACAGAGGGCAAATGTGTGGGCAGAATGTTTACGCTGAATAAAGACATGCCTGAGGTAAAAGCTACATTATTTGCACAGGGCACATGTGTTGTGGCTGATGTTGACATTTGGCACAAACGCATTGGCCATGTCAATGAGCAGAGATTGCGCAGCATGCAATCAAAACAGATTGTAAAAGGTTTGCCCAAATTCAATCTGGATGGTATGCATAAAGTGTGTGCAACATGCCAGTTTGGAAAACAGTCAGAGGGCTCATTTCCACATGAGCGCAATGTATGTAAAAAGCCACTTGAGGTGGTGCACACAGATGTTTGGGGTCCAACCGATACTGCAAGTATACATGGTTGCAGGTATTATGTCTCTTTCATTGATGACCATACAAGGAAAGTATGGGTCTACTTGATGCGTAACAAAAGTGAAGTGTTTGGTCACTTTCAAGACTTCAAATTCATGATTGAGAAGCAGACAGATATGCAAATCAAGACATTGAGGTCAGATGGAGGGGGAGAGTACTTCTCCAATGATTTTTCAGATTTTCTGCGAATGCATGGTATACGTAGGCAGTTTACATGTAGATATACTCCACAGCAGAATGGGGTCGCAGAAAGGAAAAACAGGCACATTGCAGAGGTTGCACGTGCATTGATGAATGAGAAGAACATGCCTCATCATTACTGGGCTGAAGCTGTGAATACGGCTGTGTACATTATGAACAAAACACCTACAGCTGTGGTGCATGATGTAACGCCTGAGGAAAAGTTTACAGGTACAAAGCTTGATTTGGCACACTTGAAAGTGTTTGGCTGCATAGCTTACGTGCATGTACCAGATGAGTTTCGTAGGAAATTGGATCATAAAGCAGAGAAATGTATTCTTGTGGGATATTCCCTTGAGCAAAAGGGGTACAGGTGCTACAATCCTACTACACGAGAATTACGAGTGAGCAGAGATGTAGTCTTTGATGAGATGAGCAGCTGGTACAGCAATGCACATGGCACTATTGGGGCTAATGTAAAAGATGATGTGGTTGTACAAAATGTGAGGCCACAATCACAGGTTTTGAGTGGACCACAAGAGTCCTCTTCTCGTGGCTCTGTTGAGAAGCCATGGAATGGTAGACTACGTACGCAGGTTACTCCACCAGCAGGTACAAGGAATGTATCACGAAAAGGAAAGGAAAAGGTTGATGAACCTCCCTTTATGGTTTTGAACAAAGTCTTGATGAGGAATTTGGAATTCCGGCTGTCAGGACACCTGGTGTAAGGAAAGTACAAGAAGATTCTAGAGGGCAAAGGAGTGACCCAGGACCGCGCAGATCTAACAGAGTCAGAAATCCAGTTCAGAAATTGACTTATGATGGGTATCTAGCGCATCACCAAGCCTACATGGCTAAGGTGATACAGGATGTGGAGGCCACATGTTTTGAGGATGCAGTTGGAAATGTGCATTGGGATGATGCAATGAATGAAGAGATGGCTGCATTAGAAGCAAACGACACATGGGAGTTGGTGCCATTGCCAAGTGTCAAGAAAGCTATTGGCTGTAAATGGGTGTATAAAACCAAGCATAAGGCTGATGGCAACATTGAGCGTCACAAGGCAAGGCTGGTTGCAAAGGGTTATGCACAGACGTATGGCATAGACTATGAGGAGACCTTTGCTCCAGTGGCAAAGATGACAACTGTGAGAGCTGTCATAGCAGTGGCTTCATCTAGAGGATGGATTATGAATCAAATAGATGTAAAGAATGCCTTCTTGAATGGTGAGTTGCAAGAGGAAGTGTATATGGATCAGCCACCTGGTTATGTCGATCCAGGTTACCCCGATTATGTATGCAGACTTCTCAAAGCTTTGTATGGTTTGAAACAGGGCTCTAGAGCATGGTATGACAGGATTGCCAAGTACCTTGTCAGTATTGGTTTTAGGAGAGCTCATGATGATCATTCACTCTATGTACGTGAGAGTGATGTGGGAATTGTGTTCATTACCATATATGTAGATGACCTTATTATTGTGGGTGACAATGCTATGGAGATTGACCATGTGAAGGGTCTTCTCAAACAGGAGTTTGAAATGAAAGATTTGGGCCAGTTGCGCTACTTTCTTGGCATTGAGGTGATCAGGACTCCGGAGGGGGTATGGCTGTCACAAAGACAGTATGCTTTGGACATGTTGTCAAAGTATGGTATGGCTGATTGTAATCCAATTTCTATTCCCTTGGATGTGAATGCAAAGCTGAGTGCGGAGAAGGGTGATGTTTCTGAGGATGTCAATATGTACAAGAAGATTGTGGGTAGTCTAATCTACTTGACTATCATGAGGCCAGACTTGAGCTACACAGTAGGCTTGGAGAGTCAGTTCATGCAGCTTCCGAGGAAGCCACATTTGGATGGAGTATGACGCACACTTCGGTATGTGCAAGGGACTCTTGACTACGCATTGTTGTACGCAGCAGATGCGCCATTAGCATTGTATGGGTATACAGATGCAGATTGGACAGGTAGCATTGTTGATAGGAAATCTACTAGTGGCTTCATGTTCTCTTTTGGGAGTGCTACTGTTACTTGGAGCAGCAAAAAGCAGCCTACGGTTGCTTTATCGAGCACGGAGGCCGAGTACAGAGGTGCAACAGTTGCAGCGTGCGAGGTAGCTTGGCTATGCACATTACTTGAGGACTTGGGAGTGCAGGTGGACCAGCAGATTGTCATCCATTGTGACAACCTCAGTAGCATGCAGTTGGCTAGGAACCCAGTGTTCCATGCTAGGACCAAACACATAGAGGTCCATTACCACTACGTTCGAGAGCGAGTGTTGGCGGGCGACATCGACTTGGTCTACGTCAGCACAGAGGAGCAGATAGCGGATATCTTTACCAAGGTCCTCAGAGTTGAGAAGCTTCGACATTTCCGGACTATGCTTGGACTTTGCGACATGCAGAGCTCGAGGGGGAATGTTGAGATGTCGAGCTCTACATCTTGAGCTGGCATCCACTACAGGTCTTGGCCGCTTACGACATTTACTCACTGGCACATTAGGTGACCGACACGGAGGATCTCTGCCAGTGATTCTACAGCTAGACTACACTTATAGTGCCAGCCTAGTACGCTTCTAGCGAGTTCACACTTAGTGACCGCATGTACATATGTGCTACTTTTCAGTTTTAGCACTTAGTCATTTTGTACTCTCTTTTCTGTAAGAAGAAGAAGAAGCTTTCCATCTCTGTGTGCTTTGTGCTTGTCTTGCGTAGCTCTCTTGCATCCTCATTCTTTACGGATTGGATAGCAGTTGGAGGTGTCCGAAGTGTTGAATCAGTGCTCTGAAGTGTAGTGTTTGATGTGCTCTAGAAGCCAGTCCAGATGGCTCGTCAAACAAAGCCCCAGTCCTCAAGATATTGTTGTTCAAAGTTAGAAGGTTTAGCAGATCCTTGACGGGTAGGGCAGCTAGGGACAGGTGGCCCAAGGGGCTATTAGTGTTTAGACACATAGTGCTCAAAATATGGAGCATGCCTGTCTTTTCGGATTGCAGATCAGAGCTCTGGATAGCAAGTTATGGCTAGTTGAAATTTTGTCGGGGGCCGGTTAGGGGCCAAGTTGACCACATTGAAGGACGTGCCATCCAATGTCATTTTGGGCTTTCCCAGGTTCCATGGGGTAGTATGAATTATATGGAGTCAATCGGTTTGATCACTCCTCGATTGGATTTGTCGAATAGTTAGATATGTCGAGCTGAAGTCAGGTGTAAATGTTGAGAGATAACGCCATATGTTTTTTTATAGTTGTGACGGCCTTGGTTTGCAGCCCTGGGAGTTTTAGAATGTAGTGGCGTCTTCAAGATTCAAGGTCGGTGATGGGAGCTTTTCGCTAGGAGCTATGGCTTGGAGAATTATGAGCCATGCAAGGCCGGGGGAAAAGAGCAAAGGAGAAATGGTTTTTTTTTAGGGGTTTATACACCCTTGAGGAGTGAGATCTCCCATAGCTGCCATTGGAGGCGGAGAAATCCCACATGCGAGATGTGGACAAGGAAGGGGAGGCTATATGAGCCAGGGTGAACGTCCCTCTTAGAGCATACGGTAGAAGAGGGGAGAATCCCCTCTTGCGGTGTAAGGCTATGGCGGACCCACTCTCGGGTGCTTGTGTGTGCGATAGCAGGTGGCGGCTTCAGTCGTTTTTGGTGGACAGTCATGGTGTGGAGGCTAGGGTGAGCGACATCACTGTGGGTGGCACTTCACTGTGCCTAGCCATTGGCCATTCGTGACTCATGATGTCGCACGCCCACCTGCCCGAGTGGAGTTGGGTCGGAATGATGATGTGGTAGGCCAGTGCGTTGGAATAGTTTCCCACGGGCCCAAGGCCCCTTTTTGAGAGCAAAGGGAAGCCCCCCCCCCCCCCCCCCCCCCCCCCCCCCTTAGCGATGTCCCTAGTGCTAGGGGGCAGGGGATGTGTACTATAGAGAGAGAAGAGGGAGAGAGAGAGAGAGCTTAAATGAAAGGGGAGCGACCCGGCAAGGCAAAGTGATGGTTCTTGAAAGCAAGAGATGAGAGAGAGAGGAAGAGGGGATTCAAGGGTCGCCCAAGGGGTCGCCACGTGAAAAGGAGAAAATGGGAAATCTGAGGCAAAGGCAAGGAGGAGATGGCCAGGAAGAGCAGGACCAAGATGAGGGAGAATGGGGAGAGAGAAGGCTGGTGGAAGGTGGATCAAGCAAAGAGCCAGACAAAAAAGGTCAAAAGAGGCATTCAAATGAGCAGTGCAGGGCTAGGCCTCCCAAAGGGTAAAAATAAAGGGAAAATAAATAATAAAAAAAGAATGCCAAGGTGCATAGCGATGTCGCTAGTGCATGTTTGAGGACAGATCAAATAGGCGCCCACGTGGCCGGAAACGTAGCTGGACACCATATTTGTACTCTATTAGTTTTTCAAGCTAGTGTAGTAATATTCTATGTAATCATGATTCCAGAGTAGTGGATGAATTGCCTGAGTTGTAATGCTGTAATGATATTTGTAAAGGTCCATGTGAGACGGCCAATGGCCATTTAGAATGACCTAGGTATAAAGGTCAATAACCTTAATGTGAAAATAAGGCTTATCTTTGTAGAAAAAAGAGCTTTGTTGTACGTACGCTGAAGTTACGAAGCTGCTCCAACTTGTAACCATCGCAACTAATGATTGGATAATGAGTTTTCAATTCCAAAACTTGCATTGTGTTCCTCTCTCTCTTTGCTCTTTAGTTCAAGAGTAAGCATTGTCAATTTTGTTGTGGTTTGTGACTATGCGTCTGTGAGCTATAATTGCAGATTTGAGTGGTTAAATGATTGTTTTTAGTCATTTTGACCATAGGAGAGTGTTCCTAGACCATAGGGCGACATTTTGGGATAGTTATGTTAGAATTTTTAGGACCTTTTTAATGATCGATCGTGATTTTGGTACCTTGTTGGATTGCAACCAGACTTGCTAGGATAGTGCCCCTAGGTGTCCTAGACCTCCTCCAAAAGTTTCGTTGCATTTTGAGTTTGTTCGAGTGCCGAAATAGCGTGATGACCTAGAGCTATGAGAAAGGACACAAACACATTTCCTGTGTCCTTTCTCACAGCTTGTAGAGTTGTGTTTTCTTGTTAAGGTTCACTTCTTGAGATTGACGATCTCAAAGAGTCTCTGTGCCCCATCCGAGGCATTTCCGTGAGTAGTGACATTATGTTATTGTTTGATAACTATGCTACAGACATCCGTCACGGTGGCCTACTAACATTGGCGCCGCTGCTAGGGATATGATCCTTAGATGGTGAGTGACCTAGTGCGTATCTAGGGCGTTCTTTTTCTGAAGATTTGTCTCTCCATTCCATTTACACCTCAGTAGTGAAGCAGCTAGACACGAGTTTTAGTGCTTGGTAGAGTCTAGAAGTCGAGGACTTTCTAGATCTATTCTCGAGAGGTAAAGTGGGTTGTGAGTGAGATAGCCAAAAGCATTTCATTTGATTTTCTCTATGCTTTCAAAGTGATGTTCTGTTTTCCGTTTTGAATTTATTTTGTACCATTTTGTTTGTTTTTGTTTCATGTTTCATTTCAGTACTTAGGAGTAGGGTAAGTAGAAACTATCCATCAAATTTGGGCTAAAAGATCGAGGGAAAAAAGGGTGAAAGCTATATTTTGTTCGAAATGACCATAACTCTGAAATTATAAAAATTTGATGGTAGAAAGCTGAAAAGTGATCCAAATTCAAAAATTTGTGGATCAAGGGCATCAATAGACTCTCTAGCAGCAATCTGAGAAGCTTGGCCAGATTCTGTGAAGGAACATGGATTGCGATCCATGTACCCTAGAGACCATTTTTGGTGAAAGGAGACCAGTTATAGTGTACATCATTGGAAAATTGCACTGATCAAGTTTTCTTGAAAGAAAAAGTCAAAATCACATCAGAATTGACTGTTAGGTCAAAAACAGCAAAACAGGCATTACAGACACAAAATTTGGGATTTTTTCAACTTTTTGGGATCCAAATTCAAAAAGGGGTGAGATTTGGCTTCTATAAGGCATAGAGAACCAACATAACAAAATTCATGAAAATTTTTTGTCAAACATGGATCGTGATCCATGTACCTTTTGACATTTGGGATTGATATTTGACAAGTACATCCTTAATAACTAGTGGAACAACTTTGCTAAAACACACTATAGCAAAAAAATGCAAAAATTGATCAAAATATCAAAAAATTTCCAGATAGCCAAAAATCGTACGGCAGACGTAAAACTCACTTTTGACTGTGAAAAAGTTGTCCAAATTCAAAAACAAGCGGTGGAATAGACTACTGACACTGCAGGTAATCATCAAGCCAAACTTGGTGTTCAGATGTGATGAAACATGGATCGCAATCCATGTACCTCATGAAAAAAATTTAAAATTTTGTTGGCTGAGATTCGAGCAATAGACAGCTGAAACATAGACAAACAACTTCCCCAAAAGAACCATATGCAAAAAAAGTTGTAAAAAGTGGTCAAAAAAGCCAAAAACAGTTCATTGTCAAAACGGCCACAACAGACTGTAGAAGTGAGTTTTGGTTGGCCAAAAATTATCCAAATCCAGAAATTCTTTGTGGAGCAAGCTACAAACATCACAAGCTATCCGCACACCAAAAATTCACATCCAAAAGTGGTGGAACATGGATTGCGATCCATGTACCTTTGAGAAATTTTTGGACGAAAACTTTTCCAGCATGTAACAGAGACCATTGTGAATAAAAGTCCCCGAAGAATTTTTGTCATAAAAGTTCAAAAAGTGGGTCAAAAGAGCAAAAACCTGTTCAAATAGAAAAACCCTAAAACAAACCTAGGGATTGACTTTTGCTTGATCTAAAGTGATCCAAATCACATAAAACCATACATCAGGGATCAAGAGACCAAGGACAAGCTGTGTGCCAAGTATCAGTACATTCTGACACATAGGTACATGGATCGGGATCCATGTGCCTTTGTCATATACTGATACCATATTTGCACCATAGCTAGAGGACATCACAAGTAGTCTAATGGTCTTTTCAAAATAGAATTTGGATATCAAGAACCAAACCAAAAGCCCTGAACTGCCAAGTACTTGGACAAAGTGCCAGAATTAATCTAACTTTTAATCCAGAGGTGATACAATAGGACCTACTAATCATGTTGAATCTGATGGTACCAAGAGAATTCAATTTGGGCTCCAAACATGGATCGCGACCCATGTACCCAGAGTGACAGCTTAACTTTAAACTTTCTAGACCAGTAGTGTATACACAAGGAAACATATCCCCAAGTGCAATTTTGAAAAAAATTGAGAAAATTTGGATCAAAAGGGAGCAAAATAGGTGACAAACTGAAAACCGCTATACAGAACTAGTGTTGGCCATTTGACATGTCAAAACAAGTCCAAATCCAATAAGATTTGTCATTTAGCTTGTGTACATAGAGTGCAACAAGCTGCCAAGAGATCAAATCCAAATGTGGTTGCACATGGATCGCAATCCATGTACCTCAACCTCAGAATTTAATGAAAATTGGTACATGGTCTGCATATGGCCTTGTCTACACACTGTCAAAATTTGGAGAAAAATTTTGACAGAGAAACATGGATCGCAATCCATGTACCTCAGCATAGTTGGGGTATCTGACTTAATGATCTTGTAGATATACTTGAGTGCATTCCAAATCTCAAGTTTGAGCTAAAAATGCCTTTTGGAAACCAAGATACAAGCCAAAGTTCACGTGTTCTTGTCGTGAGACTGTTTTGAGTGTTGTTTCAAGTGTAGTTCACTAAAATTGCTCTAACTTTTGATAGCCAACTCCAAGTTGAGTCAGGTATAACCAGGAAGAAAGCTTACGAGTTGAATTTTTCGAGGTTTCCTAAATCCAAAATTTTAGGGTACCCAAACTAGTTTCCAGAGACCAAAAAGTCACAAATTCCTGACTTTTGAGAGACCTAATCAGGGGTTGAAAGGGATAAGTTGCACTAATTTAAAGTGGGTTTGTAAGAGACTACCTTGAGAGTCTTGAGTGAGTCTTAACCATGACAAATCATCCACCACCAGGGTTTTCTACTCCACTCAGAGACATGAAAAACGTTGCAATGCCAACAGCAGGAGATTAGGAGAATACATAGAGGAGAGGCATCCTCTAATCAACAAACCAAATGTGAGATTCATCAATTCAAATGAATCCATGAGAGTGCTTACAGACTACCCTCATGAAGACATATAGAGATTCACAAATGGGGATCAATATATCTTCTATAAGTGTGTAGAACCCTATGCTAGAGAGATTCCATTTCATATGAATATCTATGCATTCACGTATACACATGCCCATGAAGTCCAATTTTTGATGGTAGAGAAGTATGGTTGTAGCACAAACTTATTGATCCAGGTGACCTAGAGAGATATACATACAATGGTACTCCGATCTCTACTTACTTTCAGCCAAAAATGATACTAGAGTACACATCAGAGAGGATTCCACCAGGATTCTTTCCAAGACAAGAGGAGAGAGCAAGAGATGTCTTTCCAAGAGACCACAAATTGGTTAGATTGGTTACTGAACCATAATGATTAAGACCATATCAAGTGGCCCAATGTGTCAAGACAAAGTACAGTGGGTCAGGGGATCCATATGCTCATGTCTCACTCTTCAAACAAGTTTTGAGAGCTGAATGAATTGCAGATTTCCATACACAATACGAGGGATTTGGGTTGACATTGGAAGGAACGGCTTTGACGTGGTTCCAACCTCTAAAAAGAGATGATTTTCCAAACATAGCGCAACTCTTACAAGAATTCACATAAGAGTTCTCAAAAAGGGGAATCAAGCACAACAGAGTGTCACAGATCTATGCTTTCAAACAAAAAAAGGATGAAAAAGTGAAGGAAGCTTTGATGTGCTTCAAACAATACATAGAGAGACGTCCTGTGAGAGAGGTATCACGAGATGAGAGATTATCAGTTCTCTTCGTAGAGAACTTGAGGAATGAAACTCTCAAAAAGGACCTACATTTGAAAGGATGCACAACATTTGAGCAAGTCACTAGAGAAGCTCTTTATCTAGTTGTCAATTATAAGGACTATGAAGAGGTGACTGAAGATACAGACAATGCAACTAGTAGTGCCTCATCTCTGAATAGTGAATAAACAACAAAGAGAGAAGTTTAAACTCCTTGGGAATCAATCATTGATCAAGTGGTTGAGGGGGTGATTAGAAGAATAAACCAAGGCTACAAACAGATCCTGCATGTACAATAGCCTCAATTGAGGAGATCTAATACTTGTGGAGGGGATCACCCCACTCCATGGTGTAACACTCAACCAAAGATGCAACAAATGCTAAGGCAACAACCACCTTTTTAGAATGATGGTAGAGTAGTATTCAACTACACTCAGTCCAACACATGTGTCGCAACCCATGAAAAACCAGTACTCCATTGATGCGAACTCATGTTCATATCCAATTATGAGTATGGTTCAAAAAATATTCTTACCATGCAAGAACAACCATTGGCTGGATCACTAGCTATGAAACAAGAAGGTCCATGCTATGAGTGTGGAGGTGATCATAGGGCACGAAGTTGTCCAAACAAGGGTCCACAAATAGAAATATTTGTATTCTGTCGGTTGTGGGAGAGACCATCTACGCCAACACTGTACTAAGAATCCAGATTACCAGGGGAAAGCAGCAATGAATGTTGTAGGCGTGATGCCTTGTTCAAGTGGATCCGAGGTAGAACCCACCATTCGCAAAAATTTGATGACTCAATCTCAAGCTCAAGAAGTTGCTAAAAAAGCAATCTTTGAGGAGGAACCACATTGCATGTTCAAACAAAAATTGAAAACGTATCGGTGAGAACAGGAAGAAAATGATGGCAAGCTAAATGAGACAAAATAAAAGAGAAGAGGATGAAGGAGAAAACAGCTTTAGAAACTGAACTGAATTAAACAAAAGAACACCTTAAATGACAGCAAGAAAGCAAGAAAACCGCAAAGGGACCTAAAGAGTCAAAGACTAACTCGAGAGGTTCAGTCTCGGTCGACAAAGTCTTTGAACCTTTAAATGTAATTTTGAAGGCCTATGAAGCTAGGCTAAAACCCAATCAAACCCAAGAGGAGAGATGGCTAATATATCCTCATCCAGGGTATGAAAAAGAAAGGTTGCAAATGTGCAAGGAGCTCATCCAGGCGGCCCAAGCTCTTATGGGACCACATGTTCCAGATGCTCCAAAAATGAAGGTGCTAATTCGAAAAAAATCCAAGAATTGGAAATCCATGGTATTGTAAACAGAGACCGGGAAGAGACAGGAGTTGAGGCACCTTTAGATACAAGGGAAGTAGTCATTACCATAGATGGGGTGGGCTCACAAGCAGTAATGCCAATTCCATAGGTAGAAGAACCATGGTCACAATCTTTATGGGAATCGATTAGAAACCAAAAAGATGGTAGTGCTACTTTACAATCAGCACCTATCTCTGAGATAAACATGGATCATGAATTTTTTCCAGGGGATATAAGATCTTTATATGGGGATGTCAGGTATGTAGCATCTAAAGAGGGCAAATTACGTTCTCTACAGACTTTGCCATCTTTCATAGGAGATGTAATGGAAATTGCCTATGAACTTTGAGAGTAGTGGAATTAGGAAATTAGGTGAAGCACTTTTGGGAGATTCTTTGTGAGCATAGCGGTTGAACTTAATTGATGGTAGAAACATAAACATGATACTTAGTTAACTTGGGATGAACAATACTTTTGCAAGAGAGAGAGTTTAGAGAACATGACAATAGTTGAGGACCGGATTCATATGGAGCCAGTCCCCCTTCCAATAGGCATTTGTATTATAGTTTCTCCCATCAAGAGAGACTTGGTACAATACAATCTTTGTGTTCCTTGTAACCTAGGTGATGCAATGAATATGGAAAGCTTCATGCATCACAAGCATAAAATAAACTTGAAGAAAGCATTAACTATCCCAATCCCCAGTCCCAAGGCCTCAAACACCTTCAAAGGTGGAGAGAGCTAGCAGGGAATGAGGATAGGGAAGAGGAAGAAGAAACATTCCATAGGAGAAGAAATAGTTCCTCACTTATCATTACTCTTCTTGCTAGCATACATAATAGCATAGTAATGAAGATGGAGAAGATGTAAAGCTTAAGCATTGAAGCATGACTCTTGGTTGGATTTGCATTCCATAGCCAAGAGTGTTGGTGTAGGCTTTCACCCTCACAAGCTTGGAGGAGGAGGTGGTGTTCCTCAACTTTCATCAAGTGAGAATGGCCTTCCAAATGAGTGTGTGTGTGTGTGTGTGGAGTATATCCCCTTAGCACCCCCCCCCCCCCCCCCCCCCCCCCTCCTTACTATGGGCGCGAGTGGTGATCTTTCTCCATGTTGTAAGCTCATTGGACCCCTCTCCCCCTAGCCAATCACATGCAACATGCAGTCAAGTACATGGGTAGTCTTTTGACAAGTGTCCTCCTTACCCCTTAGAGAGAGAGAGAGAGAGCTTGAACATATCTAGATATTTGTTAGATGGAAGTAGAATCTCATTGGACCCCTCTTTAGCCCAACCAATAGCATTCAAGCACACCATGTGGTTAAGCTTAGTGAGAGTCTGACATGTGTCCCATGTGCTCTTTTAGAATTCCCCTAACTTTGACATTTTTATGCATAGGAAGTTTCTCAAGCAACTTCCTCATTAAATGTGTAGGTTCTCTTTTTGACTCAAGCATCCCACCCCCGATGCATAGGAAGCTTCTCAAGAAACTTCCTCATTAAATGTGACAAGTACCTCAAGTACCTTAGTCATCAAACATGACAAGCACCTTAGGTGGAGTTCCCATTTCAAGCACAGCCCTAGCTTGCTTAAGTTTAGGGCGCATTCCCACCGCAAGCACAGCCCTAGCTTGCTTAAGGTTCCCACCTCAAGCACATCCCTATCTTGCTTAGGTTTAGGTCGGGTTCCCACCTCAAGCTCAGCCCTAGCTTGCTTAAGGTCAAAGGACTTTTAACACTAACCATTGTAGGTCTTTAACGAAGCTAACCCTAAGGTCTTTTAAGCTTCATTAGTTAACCTTGCGCTTTGACAGATCATCTCTCATTTGGGCCCCTTTACCATTGGCCCCGTGTTGAGATAGATCCGCAAGCACATGTCTATATTCTAACCCTTGTTCCTGTTTATTAACCCATATTAAATGATCAATTTAATATGAGAAAATCATTTGGGTTGGTTAGATATTAGATATTTAATGACATTACCTCTCTCTTGAAATCATAGTCGTCCTCCACTATGAGGTGAAAGAGATAAATTCATAGTCATTAGTCAATTTTTCTTAGCGGGTAGAGGATCCCTTTTTACCCTACGACATCATACGACATCATTCCAAGATGGATGACTAGTCTAGTTGGTGCTTGGAGACATAGCTGCCACAAGCATGTCTCCTCTTTAGTCCATTTCATCCTCCCAAGTAGAGTGACAAATTCTACATGGTGTTTGAGAGACGTCGTCATCCCAAACATGATTCTTAGTATGCATACTACTTAAATTTGTGCACAAAAAGAGAGAATTAGTCTTATAAGACAAAAACATTGATCGTTTAAAAGAAACATGTACATTTGGTTACTCTAATGTAGCATTGTAAGCATTGTAAAGGTTCATACTATCCTTAAGCTGGATTCCTTGCATCCATCTAGCATCTTCAAAAGGATAATTTTTGAAATTAATAAGATACCGTCATATAATCTTACCATGTTGTAGTACCTAGTCTTCATGCCAAAGGATAGCTTCGGGTTGTAGTACCTCTTCTTGATCTTTGATTTTGGGAGGGTCTTCAATAATTGGTTCATTTGGAGGCTCTCCTTTGTAGGGCTTGAGCAGGCTCACATGAAAAGCATTGTGTATGAGCCAATGGTTAGGTAACTTGAGTTAATAAGCCACCTCATTGATTGGCTTCAAAATTTGAAAAGGACCGTAGTATCTTTTTGCTAGTTTAGCATAATACTTTTGATGGCCCGTAGGATTTTTGTCCGTCATTTGCCTCAATCGAGCCTTAGGAAACTTAAGTAAGAACCAATCATTTTCTTTGAACGTTAAGGCCCTTCTATGCTTATCGGCAACAGCTTTTTACCTTAGTTGGGAGATGGATATAGCCTCCCTAATCTTTTGAAAAGATGTTTGTAGGTCACAGCTATACTCATCGGCAACGAAGAAATTCCCATGTACTTTAAGTAGCAAGGGACTTTTAGGTCTTCCCTCTATGATCTCAAAAGGTGCTTTTCCCATAGAAGTATGGAGAGCATTATTATACGCATACTCTACAAGAGGTAAGTACTTTTCCCATTGTGAGCGTTGATCTATTTCTATAACATAAGTCTTTAGTAGATCAAGAATTGTAAGATTGGCTATCTCACTTTGGCCATCCGTTTGTGGGTGATACGCCAAAGAGAAATTCAATCTTGTACCTAGATTTTTGAAGAGACCTTTCCAAAAATTACTGCTCATTCTAGGATCTCTATTTGACACAATGGATGTTGGCAATCCATGGTGTTTGAAAATCTGTGATATGAAGAGAGTTGCCATTTGGTGTTCCTTAATAGTCTTCTTGACAGGGATAAAGTGTGCTTGCTTACTAAACCTATCGACTATTGTCCATATTCCCATATTCTCATGGATATATTTTGGTAAAATCCATGGATATACTCTCCCATGGTGAATTAGGAATTGGAAATGGCTAGAGTAATCCAGGTTGCTTCCCTCTATCATACATGGTCTTTTGGCATACTTCACATTTTGAAACATACTCTTGTATGTCCACTTTCATGGTAGGCCAATAAAAGTACGTCTCTACTCCTCAAAGAGTAGGTTGAATGCCTGTATGCCCCGCATAGAGAGGAGCATGGGATTCATACATAACTTTCTCACGAAGGGAGTGGGTAAAACATAGCCTATTGCCATGGAGAAGATAACCATCCTGCAAGGTGAGTGGTTCCTCTTTCTTCCCCAAAGCAAGGGCTGACATTATGTCTTTAAAGTCAGCGTCAGTAGCATACTCATCTATCATAGAAGATAGATCATTGTGAGTTGCTATTGACACAGCATTAACTTTTGGTCGTTGTGAAAGTGCATCAGCCACTTGATTGTGCTTACCAGCGATGTGAACAATGTGGAAATTAAATTCTGAAAGAAAATTTTCCCACCTCATTCGTTTGTTGGAAAGCTTTGTTTGCGTCATGAAGTACTTGAGACTTTGATGGTCTGTTCGTAAGATTAATGGAGTCCCCAATAGATAGTGCTTTCATGTGTCTAGGGCATGTAGAACAGCTAACAGATCTTTCTCATAAATTCCTAAGACCCGTTCATCCGTGTTGAGCCTTGGGCTCTGATATGCTCTGGCATGCCCTTCTTGAAGCAAGACTGCCCCAAGGCAATCACCACAAGCATCACATTGGACCTCAAATGGCTTTGAGAGATCCGAAAGCATAAGGACTGGTTGGGAGATAAGCTTCTCTTTGAGCTTGTCAAAAGAACTTTTCTCCTTAGCAATCCATGAATACTTAACGTTTTTCTTTGTTAAGTCATGTAATGGTCCTGCTATTTGAGATAATTTTCCTATGAAGCGTCTATAGTAAGCACACATACCAATAAAGCTTCTTAGCTCATGTAGATTCCTTGGATTAGGCCATGCTTTTGTTACCTCTAACTTTGATGGATCCATACAGATACCATCTTGAGAGATAATATGACCTAAGTTTTGAATCTCTTGAAGAAAAAACTCGCTTTTCTTTTGATTGAGAAAAAGCTTATTCTCCCTTAATGCTTGAAAAATCACTTGGAGATGTTGCTTGTGTTCCTCCAAGGAATTGGAGTAGATGATGATATCATCAAAGAACACTCCAGTGAATTTACGGTAGGGTCTAAAAATTTTATCCATTAATCGATTGAATGTAGATGATGCATTAGTCAAGCCAAAAGGCACGACTAGATATTCATAAAGGCCAAACGTTGTACGAAACGCGGTCTCTAGGATATCTTCATTCACTATCCTTATTTGATGGTAGCCACTTTTAAGGTCAATCCTACTGAAGTAGGTAGAGCCTTGTAGCTTATCAAATAGATCTTCTACATGAGGTAAAAGAAATCTGTTTTTTATAGTGATATGGTTTAGTGCGCGATAGTCCACACACATGCGGTATGTACCATCTTTCTTTTGCACTAAAAGGATTGGAGAGCAAAAGGGAGATGAGCTAGGCCTCACAATTCCTTTTTCTACCAATTCTTGTACTTGCCTCATGATCTCCTCTTGTTGAGCTTGTGAAAATCGATAGGGGGGTTTGTTAGGCGGTGAGCTCCTTGATAGGAGCTCAATTCGATGGTCATCATCCCCTTGTTTTGGAGGTAAGTCCATAGGGATATCATCAATGAACACATCTTGGAATCCTTTTAGAAAGTTAGACAAGTCTAACTCTTCTTGATTCCTACCATTCACCTTTGATGAAACATTAGGACCTTTTAGGGACTCTTTGACGAAAAGCATGTACGCAAAAACTGAGCTTTTCATTGATTTATCAAGGGCGAGAGGATTTACAAGTGGTATAGTATGACCAAACTCATTAGCATCTATATACATATTCTTTCCCCTATAGGTGAAGTAGATTCTCCTTTCAGGGAACTTCATGCTGGCAGCCATGCAGTTGAACCATGGTATCCCTAGGATAGCATCCTCATGTTAGAGAGGAGAGATGAAGAAGTCTTCTTTGTCGACATAGGTTTGGACATGAAGCCTCAACTTCCCAATCAAGGGAGTAATGGAGGCTTCCTATCCCTTGAAAGCGGCATCGGCAGTTACAACATCTCCCATCTCAAAACCTTGAATGCCCAACTTGGTGGACAACTCCATTGATATGAAGTTGAGAGTAGAACCAGGGTCAAACAAGATGAAAGCATCATGCTCCCTTACCTTTCCCCAAGCATAGGAGAGAGGTGATCCTTTGCAATGAGTATCCTCTTTTGGAGCTTCGATAGTGGAAGCTCTAGGAGTCTCATTGCGAGCATTTCTTTTGGGGCAAGAACGATAGCCATGTCCTTGCTCCCCACACTTAAAACATTTGTGATCCTTGCAAAAATTTTCAAGCTCTTCAGGAGAGAGTTTATTTTTACCTTTGTAAACTCCTTTCTCCTTGGACCTATTGTTGTTGTTGTTGTTGGAATGGCCGTGGGAAAAATTTTGGGCATTAATTTTTCCCTTTGTATCACTTTTGTCTTTATTTTCCATGGGTTTGACATTCCGTCCAACCCCTTGTTGGAAATTGATGCGTGAAGCAACCATGGTATGGTGGATTACTTTGCTGATAGAGTCAGGTCGTTGAGAGTTGACATACTCGGCCATCTCTTCAGGTAATCCTGCACATAATTGTTGTTTCTGCTCAGCAAATTCTATCTTTTGAAAGACAATAGCCTTGAGATGTAAATCCCAAAACTTGTCCACATATTTGTGGATAGACTCAGTGAGAGAGAAGCCTTAAACTCCGCCATTCGGTGAGCACTTTTTTGTTTACATCACTTGCAAGGAATTGCTTCATGATGGAAACTCGTAGAGTTTTCCATGTCTTTGGGGCTTTACCATTGCCTCGAAGGCTAGCCCACCATTGACGAGCCGAATTTTGGAAGTGCATAGCTACATGGTGTAGCTTGGAGGACTGCGTGAAGCCTTCGTCTCCAAAGGCCACATCAAATTGTTGGATGAAGGCCAATAATTTGTCGGTAGCACCAAAGGTTCCATCATAGGTGAGAAAAGAGATACTCTTTCCTCCCTCTTTGAACTTCTTGAGCTTTTGTGACCTTCACCATGCAGGGTAAGATTTGGGATTTCCTCCCCTCTCTAGGAGAATAGCCATAGCTTTCATCGGTAGAGGAGGAAGGTGAAGAAGAAGGAGAAGAGGGATACCTCTTTCTTGCCCTTTCTTCCTTGGTTTCCTCTTCCCTTCGGAGTGACGAGGAGAAGGACTATGGGTTAACCGTTTCCTCTTGGGAGGAGTTGGCGATCGTTTAGTCCTCCTTCTTCGTAGAGCCACATCTTCGGAGGAATTTAGGGATTCATTGCTTTCTTGATCTTTGGATTCCTCCTCTTGTATGGGAGAGAGTCTTATTTTGGGGGTCTCTTCAAGAGCCCTCGTAAGCTCTCTCTCCTCTTGGAGAGGAAAGGAAATCCCATAAGCACGAAGTTGTTGAGTAACTTCAACTTGCAAAGTGGGGTTGCCCATAGCTTGTTACAACCTAGTGACAAGATAATTAACAAACATGGGGGCATCATCATTGGCACCTTCAAGTTCAAAATCAAAGTTATCAATGTTCATTCTCCTCTCTTGGTTATTGTCAGTCATGCTAATTAAACTTATGTGTTTACTTAGTGTATGCTTTGGAAATTCAAAACCTTAGTTTCTACTCCTCTTAGCCTTTGAAATAGGCACTTAAGTCTCTACACCACGGCTTGAATTGGTTAATTATAGAGAGTAGTGAGGTGAGTCTAACATAGCGAAGTTGTCGAGGGATAGCTCCTTTCGGACTTATTATGGCTCAATAATGGTAAAGCCGTAGGCAAGTCTAAAAAGACTCCATTATTAAGACCAAAGATCCCGAGGTGTGCACCATATCCTACTTTGTGGGCTCAACAAAACCGATAATAGATCCCAGACCTACTTACCCTAATATAGTTAACAAAAACAACCATTAATAGGCTACTTAAGTACCTCTCTTCTTAATCAAGAAAAGAGAAACCAAATGCTCTGATACCAATGTAATGGAAATTGCCTATGAACTTTGAGAGTAGCGGAATTAGGAAATTAGGTGAAGCACTTTTGAGAGGTTCTTTGTGAGCATAGCGGTCGAACTTAATTGATGATAACAACATAAACATGGTACTTAGTTAACTTGGCATGAATATTACTTTTGCAAGAGAGAGAGTTTAGAGAACATGACAATAGTTGAGGACCGGATTCATATGGACCCAGTCCCCCCTCCAATAGGCATTTGTATTATAGTTTCTCCCATCAAGAGAGACTTGGTACAATACAATCTTTGTGTTTCTTGTAACCTAGGTGATGCAATGAAGATGGAAAGCTTCATGCATCACAAGAATAACATAAACTTGAAGAAAGCATTAACTATCCCAAGCCTCAGTCCCAAGGCCTCAAACACCTTTGAAGGTGGAGAGAGCTAGCGGGGAATGAGGATAGGGAAGAGGAAGAAGAAACATTCCATAGGAGAAAGAAATAGTTCCTCATTTATCATTACTCTTCTTGCTAGCATACATAATAGCATAGTAATGAAGATGGAGAAGATGGAAAGCTTAAGCATTGAAGAATGACTCTTGGTTGGATTTGTATTCCATAGCCAATAGTGTTGGTGTAGGCTTTCACTCTCACAAGCTTGGAGAAGGAGGTGGTGTTCCTCAACTTTCACCAAGTGAGAATGGCCTTCCAAATGAGTGTGTGTATATGGAGTATATCCCCCTAGCACCCCCCCGCCCTCCTTTATTTGGGCGAGTGGTAAGCTTTCTGCATGTTGCAAGCTCATTGGACCCCTCTCCCCCTAGCCAATCACATGCAGCATGCAGTCAAGTACATGGGTAGTCTTTTGACAAGTGTCCTCCTTACCCCTTAGAGAGAGAGATATTGAAAATATCTAGATATTTGTTAGATGGAAGTAGAAGCTCGCTGGACCCCTATTTAGCCCAAACAATAGAATTCAAGCACACCATGTGGTTAAGGCTAGTGAGAGTCTGACATGTGTCCCATGTGCTCTTTTAGAATTCCCCTAACTTTGACATTTTTATGCATAGGAAGTTTCTCAAGCTTCCTCATTAAGTGTGTAGGTTCTCTTTTTGACTCAAGCATCCCACCCCCCATGCATAGGAAGATTCTCAAGCAACTTCCTCATCAAATGTGACAAGTACCTCAAGTACCTTCGTCATCAAGCATGAAAAGAACTTTAGGTGGAGTTCACACCTCAAGCACAACCCTAGCTTTCTTAAGTTTAGGTCGGGTTCCCACCTCAAGCATAGCCCTAGCTTGCTTAAGTTTAGGTCGGGTTCCCACCTCAAGCACAGCCCTAGCTTGGTTAAGTTTAGGTCGGGTTCCCACCTCAAGCTCAGCCCTAGCTTGCTTAAGGTCAAAGGAATTTTAACACTAACCATTGGAGGTCTTTAATGAAGCTAACCCTAAGGTATTTTAAGCTTCATTAGTTAACCTTGCTCTTTGACAAACCATCTCTCATTTGGGCCCCTCTACCATTGGCCCCGTGTTGAGATAGATCTGCAATCACATGTCTATATTCTAACCCTTGTTCCCGTTTATTATCCCATATTAAATGATCAGTTTAATATGAGAAAATTATTTGGGTTGGTTAGATATTATATATTTAATGACAGGAGAACTCTAAACAAAATTGGAGGTTAAAATGGTACCTTCTCAGTGGAAAACAACCCTAAAAATGATCGATACTAAGAGCTTGCATGAATTGATGTCTTCTCCTATACAATGCACACTTTATCTCTCAGAGGTACTAAAAGCTATACCACATCTATGGGGCTAAATTAGCAAACACCTAGAAAAGATACAATCGAAAATCCCGTCACATGACCAACTTGTGAACAAAAATGTGGATGACACCATGCCTAAGAAGCCACAAACAAAGCCAGTACCAATAAATAAGGTGGGTGACTATTGTGAAGGAGAAGAAGGAAACACCACCTTACCACTTGAGTACAAAGAAGTAAATACGGTTGCTATATTAGATAGTGGGGCAAGAATTGCCATTGCAACCAAAAAAATATGGAAAAAATGGGGAAGCTTCCTCTTGCAAAAACTCGAATGAAACGCAATTAGCAGATGGATACGTGGACGGACTGATATGAATATTAAAAAAAAAAATTATATCCTCGTGTGGCATAGAGTATGAGCACACCTTTGCCATAATGAATTTTGATAAGAGCAGCAACTTTGATATCATATTGGGCAGATCATTCATGCATCAGCTCAAAATGGTACAAGACTGGGGCTATGACCATATCTACTTGAGACACAAAGAGGTCACTACAAAAATTAGTCTCAAAGGTCATAGTTATAGAGATCTAGAGCAAACCTCGTGGGAAGAACTACACTCCACAATTGGAGAGGAAAAAGAGGCACCTGCTTGGTTGCAAAGCAAAGCATATGTTTGGATGTGCGGATCTTCGGGGTGTGCGAGTCTTAGAAAGGAAGATTTGAACCCTTTGGATGGGATCAAATATTGGCAACTCTTGATGCTTGTGTAAATGAGGTGACCAACACCAAATTTTGCAATGAAGATGTCTATGATATAATTCCCTTATTTACGATAAAGGTGTTGAAGGAAATTAATGAAGTTTGTGAGTGTGAAAGCAAAAATGGTGGGACAGATGGCTATGACTTAGAGCATGAGGCAAAAGTGAAAACAAAGGAAGCATAACAACCACGAGAATATGTCATCATTGACATACCTAAAGAATCGACAAAAGTTGTTTCAAAGAAGCCAACTATGGAGAAAGTGCAAATGAAAGTAGATGAAGGAGCAAAGTTTCCACGTTTAATGTGATATGTTAAACAAACGTAAGATCAAGACAAAAACAGGGATAAGGAAGAAGATCGATTGTCTCTTATGATGATCAAATTCAGCATATGCGTAGAAACAGAACTCAAAATCACATGTTCAGCTCTGATAGATCCAGAAGCAACAAAGAATCTAATGTCTTATGATACGTGGATAATGATGGGAAAGCCGCCAATCACCAAGCTAGAGGAGATCGTGTACACAAGTTCAAAGATGCCAATTCCTAGCTTTGGCATGGTAGAAGCCGTACTCAAGTTGAGTACCGAGGAGTATAAGGATATTTTTTATATAATTGACTCCCATCATATCAAAGAGAGTCTGATCCTGAGATGTCACATATGTTACATTTGTTCCTTGAAAGCACCCATCAAGTCCATCTCTTACACTACATGCTTTTGTTTGACAAGTTTCTCGTATGCATATAGAGTGTCCAATAATTGGCACTTGCATTACACTCTTCCTTGTTTCTCCCAAGCACTCACCTTACATGATAGGTACTTCAAGTACATATGCTCAACTTCAATAAGAGCGTATATCAAAGGCACTTTTTTCCCACCGGGTTCTTCCCTTTGATCATCCAGGTTTTAAGACCCTAATCTAGAAACCCACATCATCAACTTCTTGTATATATTCCTTCTACATCAATAATAAGGAAATGGCTACCAAAATCAATCAACAACAACTTGGAGCAAAAATTGCATGTCTCCATATGCTTATCAAGAGAATATTTTATCTCCAAGGTCAACAACAAATCTCCACTACAAAAAGGGACAACAGTGGCAAGTTAAAGAATGGCCTACAACAACAAGGAATGACAAATTCCACAAGAGAGTCATCAACAACAATCAAAAGTAGCTCACACGGTGCTTCAACATTGGTGACCTATTGCAGACAACTCAAATTGCAGTGGACATGGAAAGAAAACCCAACATAAAGTCCACGCCACAAAGAGGATCGATTCTACAAACTCAAAAACATGCAAATCCCTATTCACGGCGGCCAAGACTGGCAACAAAGAGGAGAGTGTGCAACAAGAAGAAAAGTTGCCTCAACAATCAAGCTCAAATCACGTATCAACAACACGATAGCTATGAATCACTCTAGGAAGGGGGAGCGTCATCAACAACAAAGCACTTCCCAAGCTGAAGACCAAGCTTGAAGACAAAGCTGAAGAAAATCCTATAACAAGACTGCACAAGGTCGTGTCAAGGTATGACACAATTTAGGAAGGAGGGAATGTTTGAGGACAGATTTAACGGGGGCCCACCTGGCCGGACACATAGCCAGACACCACATTTGTACTCTATTAGTTTTCCGAGCTAGTGTAGTAATACTCTATGTAATCCTGATTCCAGAGTAGTGGATCATTTTCCTGAGTTGTAATGATGTAATGATATTTATAAAGGTCCATGTGAGTCGGCCACTGGCCATTTAGAATTCCCTAGGTATAAAGGTCAATAACCTTAATTATCTTTGTAGAAAAAAGAGCTCTATTGTACGTACACTCAAGCTACGAAGCTGCTCCAACTTGTAACCATCGCAATTAATGATTGGGTAATCAGTTTTCAATTTCAAAAGTGGCATTGTGTTCCTCTCTCTTTACTCTTTAATTCAAGTGTAAGCATTGTCAGTTTTGTTTTGGTTTGCGACTACACGTCTGTGAGCTATAATTGTAGATTTTAGTGCCTAAGTCATTGTTTTTAGTCGTTTTGACCATAGGAGAGTGTTCTTAGGACACAGGGAAACATTTTTGGATAGTTTTATGAAACTTTTTAGGACCTTTTTCATGATGGATCGTGATTTTGGTACCTTGTTGGATTGCAACCAAGCTTGCTAGGATAGTGTCCCTAGGTTTCCTTGACCTCCTCCTAAAGTTTCATTGCATTTCGAGTCCGTTCGAGTGTCAAAATGACGTGATAATCTAGAGCTGCGAGAAAGGACATAGGCATATTTCCCTAATCATTGAGTGTTGGTTTGCTTGTAGAGTTGTGTTTGCTTGTGAAGGCTCCCTTCTTGAGATTGACAATCTCAAAGTGTCACCATGCCCCATCCAAATCATTTCCCTGAGTATTGACATTATGTTAGTGCCTAATAGCTATGCTACAAACGTCCGTCGCGGCGACCAGCTAACAGTGCACCCCCCCTCACGTGAAAATGAAGAGAGTTAGAGAGTAGATGAAGCTAGAGGCGGCTACCTCCTCCCACAGTTACCAAATATGGATGCAAGGTGGACCAATCAAAGGCGAGATGCCCAAATTGAAAGGGGCACCCCTATATAAGCCACTTTTTAGCCATTTTTCATGCTTTGTGCCACAGTAGGCTTCTTGCTAGGGTCTTGAGCCGGTGAGCTTGTAGAGAGCCAAGATAGCGAGTGTGTGTGAGTTCTTGGGTTGGATTTTTTGTGCAGAGGTGTGTACCTACAAAGCCCCAAGTGTGCGTTTTCTTGCCCAACGACCATGTGGGTGCACCGTTTGATGTAAATGAGTTTTACAAAGTGTTTGAGGAGTGGTGAAGCCTCCATTGTGTTTCTCTCGCATCGTTTCCCCTACTCCTCCTTCTCTACTTCTTCTGTTTGTGTGTGCGGTGCCGGTGCAAGTGTGTGTGCCCCCCTAGCCCCTTCTTGTGTGTGTAATGGAAGTGAGAGTTTGGTATCGTGTACGGCAGTGGTGTGTTGCTTGAAACAAGCAGTGAAATGCTTGGTTAGCTGAGTGTGTGTGTGTGTGTTTACCTGTCGGTGGTGTGTGTGCAGGTGGTAGCCTCCCAGCATGTGTCGTGAGTTTCAAAGGTGAACTCTAGTGGATTGGGGTTTTGTGTACACCCAGGGCTATACAGAGGCAATATTTTTTGTGCCGGGTGTGCTCCCCCATTCCCTGTCTCTAGCGCTAGTGACTTCCCCCCCCTCGTCGAGCTCATGAGAGGGAGATAGTGAGAGAGAGGATTTAGAAGTTGATTCAAATGCCTCAAAGCTTATATAGGGTACCAAATTTGAAGTCAAAGGGGTCCAATGAGGTTTCAATTTCTAAAAATGAGTGGGCTCCCCTATAAAACCAAAATATTTGACTTTTTGGGGGCTTTTTTTTTGGTTTTGGGACTGTGAGAGGTCAAAAAGCCAAGAGTGAAGCGTTAAGGGCTGTTTTTTGTTGCATCTTTCCGGTGTGGCATTGTGATGGTTCTATATGTACTTTGCTAAGCAATATCAAGTTGTTCCTCCTGTTTTGTGGTGTTGTTTTTGCCTCCCCCGTCTTTTCTCTTGTTCTTTGTGTGCGTGTTGATATCGGCGGAGGTGAGTGCCCATGGATCACTTTGTGGTGCAAAGGGAGTGAGATTGAGTGGTGGTGTTTGCTGGAAGTGATGAAACAAGCATTGCCAGTGTGTGTGAGTTGAATGGAAATCTTGCTAAGTGCGTGTGCATTGAGAGGTGTGCGGACAATGTCTTGTTAGTGTGTGGCATATCTGTTGCAGGTATTTGTGAGAGGATAGGGGTGATGTGAATGCCCTAAGCTTTTGAGAGGCATTTTTTGAGTGTTTCTAGGTGTGCTCCCCATTCCCCCTCTCCATCTTCTAGTGCCCCTACGGAGGAGCACATTGATTGCTCCCAGTTCGATAAGAAAGTGCAGGGTTTTGCATTGGTGGACATGGTGTCACAAAGCTTTGGGCCAATTTTCACAAGTGAAGAGAACCTAGATGAGTGATTGCAAAATTTGAGCTGTATATGTTGTCATTGCATATGCCAAATGAGGAAAACAAGCTGCAAACATTCCTGTTGGTGTTGCATGGAAAAGCAAAAGTGTGGTACGAAGCGTTTGATGGCGAGTTGAGGCATGCTTGGCCGGCTTTATGGGTGCATTTTCCACATGAGTTTTGCAAAGAGTCATCCCTAGTTGAGATGGACGCGAAACTGAAGGTGCACAAACAAGATGTAAGTGAATAATTCAATTTTCTTTTTAAATTGTTTTGAAGCGTTGTGAGCGGGATGAAAACACACACAGCGCCTCTATAACGACCCGACACACACTCTTGGGAAGATACACACACACACACTATGGGGCACCACTCGGCTTAGACAACACACCTGGCCGAGACAGGGAACACACCTCTGGAGTGAGAGGAGAGAGACTATCCACTTGCCCACTCCACACACACACACACACACACACCCAAAAAACTCGGCTCAAAAGAGGATAATTTCTGATGTTTAGATATAATTGAGCTTGGGCCAACACCAATGGGGCAAATAGCTCACACAATATGGGTAAAATAAGCCAGATACAATCACAAACTAGAGCAGAAACTTCGCTCATAGGAGAAACTTACATGGAAAAACAACAGGAAAAGAGTGAGTAATTTGGCAAAATGGACAGCGCCATCGCGTCCGGAACGGCCCAAAACCCCAATCTACAATGTCAAAGTGCTCAAATCCGACCTCGGATGAGCAGTTTACGGCCAAAACAGGCACCAAAAACACACCTGCGGCTGTTCCTCCTCTCTTCTCCATGTTTTTTCTGGTCTTCTCTCAGTTTTTTCAGTTCCCACACTTAGCTTTATTACTTGGGCACCCTTGGCCTTTTAGATGACCTCAAACGGACCCCGATCAGGCCAAAAACTGACCTCGCATTGCATAGTTGTCACCTTTTTTGCATCATCCGCACACTTGGCACTCATTTCTTTTCAATAATGCATCCCGCAACCACGTGAAGTGGCCCCAAAAAGTGGTCCTAATGATGACCTTTCTGCATAACTCTCACAAGAAAACACCACTTTGTGTCCGTATTCATCCACATGCAAATATTGACCCCGTTCGCCCTCCTGACACCACTAGATGCCATCTGACGCACCTGCTTACCTCATGTCGTCGGCCCGCGGATAGCTTCCTTGAGAAATTTTACGCGCTATAAACTCCTCATTATTGTAGAAAAACATACTGGTATAGGTGATAGTGAAAATCGATGCACTATATACATGTTGTCCTACCTGTACACGTGTGGGCCCCACGTAACCACCTGGCTCTGAAAAATGGGCAATTCTTTATTTGATGCACCATGCATGGGTATGTACATATGAGCAATCCCTTGCTCCAAAAAAATCCTGACATAATTTGCCCACCCCCTAGCCTACTAGATCATTCATGATCAGCAGCAGCAAAAAGAGATATGAGACTCGCCGCATCACAGGTCTCCTCATCCCTCACGAACACTCCTTGATCCACATTCAGCTCATCCTCCTCGACCATCATCAACCTGGCATGATACAATTTAAGACGCAATCCATTTACCCTTGACTTATGTAGAAACCCATCCAGGTTAGCCAACTGATATGTGCCATTCGGGAAACACTCCACTACCTTGAAAGGGCCTTCCCACTTAATTTGAAACTCATTTTGGAAGGTGTTGTCCAGCTTACTGTTGTAGCGCAAAACCAAGTCATGCTTCTTGATACCCTTACTTTTGACCTTTTCATTTATCTTTGCTAAAGCCCTATCTTGCATCTGCCCATAATGTTCCAACGCACTCATCCTATCCAGCTGAACCTCTTGTAGCTTTAAGAGCCTCTCTTCGAATGCATCACTAGGCGGCCCAAGCAACTTCTCTAACATCTTGACCGCAGGCAACTTTACCTCCAAAGGCAATAGTGCTTCCTTTCCATACACCAAATGAAATGGAGTAAACCCTGTACCTGTCTTCACCGAAGTACGGTAAGCCCATAATGCACTAGGCAATTCCAAATCCCAATTCTTTCCTTGGTGCTCTGTCACTTTTGAAAGAATCTGTACCAACTCACCATTGAATCTTTCATTTAAGCCATTACACTGTGGGTAATAAGGAGTGGTATGCTAGTGCCTAATCTTCATCTTTGCACATAAAAAATCTAGCAGTTTAGCTCTAAAGCCAGGCCCCTTATCTGAAAGTAGATCCAGTGGCACCCCAAACTTGCAACATATTTCATCATACACAAATTTTGCCACATCCTTTGCAGTGATCTGTTTTACTGCTATAGCCTCTGCCCATCTAGAAAGATAGTCCACTGCCATCAAAATATAGCTTTTGCCCCTGCTTGTGATAGGTAACGGGCCTATTTCAATCCCCCACTTTTCAAACACATCAAATGCCATAATGGTTTTTCGTAGCTCTGGCTTCAACACTCTCTTCCCAAATGCTTGACACCTATTGCAAGACCTACACCAATGGTGAACATCCTTGTGCAAACTAGGCCATACATACCCCTCTTGCAAAATCTTATGCAAGGTGATCTTTAGAGCAAAATGGCCACCACATGCGCCTTCATGATTCTCTTCCAACACTCTGTAAAGCTCCTCCCGCCAAGGTACACGTCTCAACACGAGATCAACCCTTTTCATGTATAAGACATCACCAATCAAATTGTACCTGTATGCTCTACGCACAAAGCCATACTTCTTAGACTTCTGAATCTCCTTTGGAATGATTTCTGTTAGCAAAAACTCCTCTTCTTGATCCAAACTTTCCCGGCCATGATAAAGAGGTAAAGTGGTCCTCAACACAAATAGCTCCCCAATCATGCCTTGAGCTACTTCATGTGCCTCTCCATTTAGAGCACATTCAATGTGTCTGATGATCCATGCTTCAAACTTTTTTAACAGGCCTTTAATTCTGAAGCACATTTCCTTCAATGAGGTGTTCTTTCTCTTCCACACACCCAGCACTTGCTTCACCATTGACAAGGCTTCGAACCCCATGCTTCAAACAAATGTGTAATCCGGCTTCCAGAGTAGCATATTCAGCCTCATTGTTACTATGAGCATCCAATTTGAACCCTCTCTTGCATACTAGCTTCCCCTCTGGATCATAAAGTGCTATACCCCCTGAAGCTGCATCATGGCTCTTTCTGTATGAACCATCAAAGAACAACGCTTGTGCATTGCTGATCTGTGGCACTTCTTCAACTACCTTTCTCACCACCTCTTCCTTAACAATAAGGGGATTCTCCTTGTAGGTCAACAAATCAGCTAGGGTAGCCCTTGTACTATCTTCCACTAGAAAAGAGAACTCAAACTCTTGCAGCTCAATTACCCATTTCTTCACCACATTTGACATGTTAGTACCATTAATTAACTGTGGCAAAAAGGCATAACTCGTCAAGAAAACAAAAGGCCGTGGTAGCAAGTAATGACGAAATCGTCGACAAGCAAATATTACACTGGCCATCACTAGCTCTACTTCCGAGAACTTTCTCTCCGCTACCAACTTCACTCGGCTTGCACAATACACTGGCCTCATATAATGGCTGCCCTTCCCCTTTTGCAATAGCATGGCTCCAATGGCATCATCCCCTACTAAGGGATTTACATAAAAAAATTTCTCCCGATCAAGATCCTGCATGGCTGACAAACCCCCTAACACCTCTTTCACCTCTTGAAACACTTCTTCACACTTGTCATCCCATTGCAATGGATCATGCTTTGCCACTTGTTGTAATGGATAAAGAATCTGAGAAGACAATGGAATAAACCTTGCCATGTACTTCACTTTGTGTATAAAGGTTTCCAATTGCTTCGTACTCGTAGGTGATGGAAGAAGAATAATAGACTTAACCTTGTCTGGATCAGCCTCAATGCCATTTTCGGACACCATGTGGCCCAATAACTTCACCCTTGGCTGTGCTAGATGACATTTCTTTGGATTTAGTTGTCCTCCACATTCATCATATCGAGCCAATACCATCTGCAGCTTCTCATGGTGTTCAGCCCTATTGCTATAAACACAGAAGTCATCCATAAAAGCTTTAACACAACTACCAATGAATGGTTCCAACACCCAATTTGCTCTCTCTTGATAGAAGGAAGGTCCATTTGACAACCCAAATGGCAATACTGTGTAGCAATAGCAGCCCCATGGCGTAATAAAAGTTGTCTTTGTGCGGTCTTTAAGAGCAATCTTCAATTGAAAATAGCCTGAAAAACCATCACACACACTCTACCTCTCATAACCTGCCACTGAATCCAAGATCTGATCAATGAATGGAAGAGGATATGGGTTCTTTTTAGTGGCTGCGTTTAAGGGTTTAAAATCTACACAAATTCTCCACTTCCCATACTTCTTTGGACTGACCACTACTGGACTCACCCATTCTGTGGTCTCTACTGGAACTATGAACCCTGCCTTCAATAACTTGTCCACCTCTACCCGCAAGGCTTCCATTTGCTCTTGACCCATCCTTCTTAGCCTTTGCCGCACTGTCTTAGCACCTTCTTTCAGCTCTATATGCATCTCTTCGCCCTTGAATCCTCTGATCTCTTCATATGAAGTAATGAAGAACAAATCAGGAAAACTAGCCAGCATGTGCAAATATATATCCTTCTCCATAGCTGAGAGGTCTCCACTGATCATTTGTGTCAACAATTTCTGCTTCTTTGACAACTCAACCTTGGTTTGCATCAGCCCTTCAATCACTTCATAAGGCCCTTCACTCTCATCTTCAACTTCATTCGCAAATGCAACTAAACCAGACTCCTGGATTTCTTTGTCCATCAAAAGAAATGCAACATCAACATCCTCATCACTGCTGGTAGTGCTATCACTGTCCTCATCTGTCACTGTGGAAGAGTCTTCATCACTAGACTCATCCTCATCTTCATAAATCTCCTCTAATCGTTTCCTTGTGTCCATATTATAAAGCTTCTTGGTACCTGTCTTTCCATAGAGGCTAATCGTACCATGTCGCCAATCTTGAACAGCTCCCACTGCACGTAACCATGGTCTGCCCAGTATAATAGGATATGCTCCCAACCCTGCTGGCATCACATGAAAATCAACCACTTCCTTTGCATCATATGCCTCCACTTCTAAGCTCTTTACAACACCCAAGCATTTTACTTTTTGATGATTTGCCAATCTGATCCGAAAACCTGACACCCCAGCCACTGTGAGACCCATCTTCTCAACGCATGAGTGTGTTATGACGCATATTTGGGCTCCGCCATCCACATAACCTTGTCCCAAATTTTTCATTTTATGCCACACATCTACTATTGGACAAATGTCTGGTAGCTCATCCATTGCCAACACCTTTACTGAACCTCTCTCTGGCTCTTTCTCCATTGGGTTAACCATCCTCTTCCACTGTCACTTTAGCTTAGGCACCATCTCTATAAGCTGCCCAAAAGTAACATCTGCCTTCCTGCTCGTCAGATCCTCCTTCAGGTCATAGCTTAATTGCCCATCCCCTAGTGGAAAATCTGAAACATGAAACTTTCGACGAGCTCTCCTTTTCCTCTTGGCCTTGACATCCTCGCCTTCATGGCTCTTTCCTTTCTTCTTACTAGGACCTGGGGCACTTCTTCCTTCCTTATCCTCTGTGGTCCTCTTCCCAATAGGCATCACTAATGTATCCTCTAGCTTTGATGCCTTCTCCAAGGTGACTACACTTAGCACTTTTGTCTTTCCCTTTTCCTCCTGGGTCAGTCCACTGGTTCCTTCATCTCCCTTAATTTCGATGCCATAATCATTTGACCTAGTTAGCACCTGTCTTGGCAATCGATACATGTCTCCCCCCATCCTTGGTGGCTTATCACATTGTGGACTGATGTGACCCAACTCTCCACAATTATAACATGTGGGCGTCTGCCTCCAAAACCTACCATTGCTTTGTCCAACACCATTCCTAGGCCTTTCTTCACCTCCTGGCTGATTTGCAAACCTCCCTCGACCTCGATTATTTCCCACTTGACCTAGCATGTTTAGGCTGAGATTCTTCATCAAATCTACCACTTGCCTCATGTCTTGCCTTAGGCCATCATCTTGCACTGCTGTAGTGACCACTGCTGGCATAACCTGAGTAGTAACAGGAACCACTGGTTCGTGATGAACCCCTGACATGCGACCTTGTAAAGATTCTATAGGCTGAAATTTAGACCTCATTGGCAAAGACTCCACCCCTAACTGGCTCATTTTCCTCAACTTCCACTCTTTGTTCCTTGCTACCTCTAGTGCATCTTCATATGTCCTAGGCTTCTTTAGCTCCACTCTCCAACGTATATTCTCCCAAAGACCATCCAAGAACCTGTCCTTCTTCATCATGTCAGGCGGGGGTACCTGTGGTGCTAAGGCCTTGCACATTCGCTCCCATGCCAATGAAAACTTACGTATGTACGCATCTACTGGCTCACCTTCCTTCTGCACCAAACCTTGTACTTCTTGCCACACTTTGTCAGGATCTTCTATCTTCACGAACTCCACTTCCAATCCATGCCTTAGATTGTCCCAACTCAATCTTACAGGTGGATCAGCCATACGCAACTCCTCTTCAAATGCTTTGGACCAAGCTCGTGCATCACTCTTCAAACAAATTTGGAGAAGACGTAACATTTGCGCCGGTTCATGAATCTGGTTGCTAATGCAGGCAACCTCCATCTTTTCAAGAAAGTCCTCCACATCTTCATCACTTCTTCCATGAAACTCCGGATAAGAGAAAGCCATGGCTAGAGAACCCCTTCAAACACACGTGCAAGAACCCAAAACTTTTCACTACCCAATCCCCAGAAACTTCAATGGAGCTCAGGTTTAGATGAGAACAAACACATGCACATCAAATGAGTTTTCATAGTTGATCATCGGAATTACAATAGGCAAAGGACATTCCAAGATCTCTCGTAATCTTCTTGGCCCAAACATAAAGGCTATGCGTTGCTGGAAAAAAATCTTCCTGGACACATGAACATTTATTTGGATTCTCTGAGTTAAATGAAAAGGAGTGAATTGAGGGCCATTTTGATCATCCATTAAAGCCAACCATGCAGCTCCCAAGAAGGAACACCTGACTTATCCTCTGATTTTGCCAAAATTTCAGCAGCATAACAGCATAAATGGCTCAAAAGACCAAAAAACCAGCCATCATAACTTGGAAAAATTTTGACAGAGTTTCCCCAGAAGTAGAGCCGCAGGAACCCAAAATATAAACTGTATATGTATGCATAAACTGTCAACAATAGAACCCGAGCATCAAGTAGGACTCACTAGTACATAGCCTATGGCGAGGTCACAAAAAGGGTGCTCCAGCTACCTGTATCACCGAAAGGATCTCCACATTTGAGAATCCCCCAGCTCAATAAAAACCTCACGCTATCGACCCTCACACAAAGGCTAATGCAAATCGCGTATAGTCAAGTCTCAGAAATGACTATCTTCCAGACCAAGTCTCAGAAATGGCTGGGACTGCCAAATAAAACCAAATATGGCTCCACAAAGGCGTACAATTGGCAGTTTCCACAAGTAACGTACAATCCAACAGACAATGCGCTCAAACAGGCGCCAAGTGATGCATACCCACAACAATTGCAAGTGACATAACTGCTAGTATATCACTGTACTCCAGCTACCTGTACCTGTGTGAATCACCTGTACATGTACCTGTACCTGTAACCTATAACCTCTAACCTCTAACCTCTAACCTTGAATCTTGAATCTCGAATCTCGAATCTCGAAGCTCGAAGCTCGAAGCTCGAAGCAGAAGGTACTCGAAGAAGATCCTCAGTGGGGGCACCAAAAGAATGTGAGCGGGATGAAAACACACACAGCGCCTCTATAACGACCCGACACACACTCTTGGGAAGATACACACACACACACTATGGGGCACCACTCGGCTTAGACAACACACCTGGCCGAGACAGGGAACACACCTCTGGAGTGAGAGGAGAGAGACTATCCACTTGCCCACTCCACACACACACACACACACACACACCCAAAAAACTCGGCTCAAAAGAGGAGAATTTCTGATGTTTAGATATAATTGAGCTTGGGCCAACACCAATGGGGCAAATAGCTCACACAATATGGGTAAAATAAGCCAGATACAATCACAAACTAGAGCAGAAACTTCGCTCATAGGAGAAACTTACATGGAAAAACAACAGGAAAAGAGTGAGTAATTTGGCAAAATGGACAGCGCCATCGAGTCCGGAACGGCCCAAAACCCCAATCTACAATGTCAAAGTGCTCAAATCCGACCTCGGATGAGCAGTTTACGGCCAAAACAGGCTCCAAAAACACACCTGCGGCTGTTCCTCCTCTCTTCTCCACGTTTTTTCTGGTCTTCTCTCAGTTTTTTCAGTTCCCACACTTAGCTTTATTACTTGGGCACCCTTGGCCTTTTAGATGACCTCAAACGGACCCCGAACAGGCCAAAAACTGACCTCGCAGTGCATAGTTGTCACCTTTTTTGCATCATCCGCACACTTGGCACTCATTTCTTTTCAATAATGCATCCCGCAACCATGTGAAGTGGCCCCAAAAAGTGGTCCTAATGATGACCTTTCTGCATAACTCTCACAAGAAAACACCACTTTGTGTCCGTATTCATCCACATGCAAATATTGACCCCGTTCGCCCTCCTGACGCCACTAGATGCCATCTGACGCACCTGCTTACCTCATGTCATCGGCCCGTGGATAGCTTCCTCGAGAAGTTTTACGCGCTATAAACTCCTCCTTATTATAGAAAAAACATAATGGTACTGGTGATAGTGAAAATCGATGCACTATGTACATGTTGTCCTACATGTACACGTGTGGGCCCCACGTAACCACCTGGCTCTGAAAAATGGGCAATTCTTTATTTGATGCACCATGCATGGGTATGTACATATGCGCAATCCCTTGCTCCAAAAAACTCCTGACAGCGTGTTGGGTTTTTAAGAACTCCTCTACAAATTTGTGTAAGATTTGTGCTATGTTTAGAAAATCATCTATGTTAAGTTGTTGGAACCAAGTCAAGGTTGTTCCCTCCCATGTCAACCCAAATCCCTCATATTGAGTATGGAAATCCGCACTCTGTTCAGCTCTTAAAACTTATTTGAAGAGTGAGACATGAGCATATGGATCCCCTAACCCATCGCACTTTGTCTTAACACATGGGCCACTTAATATGGTCATAGTCATCCTGGTCCAGTCACCCATTTGATCGGTTTGGGGTCTCTCACAATTACATCTCTCATTCTCTCTTCTTGTCTAGGAGAAAATCCCAATGAAATCCTCTTCGAATCACGCTCTGGCATCGTTTTTGGCTGAAAATAAATAGAGATTGGAGTACCTTTGTATGTACACCTTTCTAGGTCAATTGGATTGAAAAGTTTGTACTCTTGTCTTATCTACCATCAAAACGTGCAATCCATGGGCATCTCTATATGTGAATTCATAGAGGTTCTTAGGGGTGGTCGGCTCTCTTGCATTGGGTTCTATACACTTGTAGAAGGTGTATGGATCTCCATTTGTGAACCTATATAGTCCCTCATGAGAATTATGTGTTAGAACTCTCATGGCTTCGTTGGCTTTGATGAATCTCACGTTCAGTCAGGATGCCTCTCCTCTAGGTATTCTCCCAATCCCATTGTTGAAGGCATTGCATCATTTGTGTTTTTCATGTCTCTGAGTGGAGTAGAAAACCCTTGTGGTGGTCAATTTGTCATGTTTAAATCTCACTCAGTAATCTCAAGATAGTCCTTGACATGCCCACTTTGGCTTAGTGAAACTTATCCCTTTTTACCCCTGATCAGGTCTCTCAAAAGCTAGGTCGTTGTGGTCCTTTGGTCTTTGGAAACTGGTCTTGGGGTACCCTAAAATTTTAGAATTAGGAAACCTAAAAAATTTCAACTTGAGATTTGAGATGTACTCAAGTATTTCTACAAGCTCATCAATCCAGATACCCCCACTATGTAGAGGTACATAGATTGCGATACATGACCCCCTGTCAAATTTTCACTTGAAACTTTGACAGTATGTATACAAGGTTATGCAGGCTTTGTACCAGTTTTCATTAAATTTTGAGGTTAGGGAACATGGATCACGATCCATGTTCAACCACCTCTTGTCTTGATCTCTTAGCAGCTTGTCCTCACTAAGTGCACAAGCTGAATGTCAAGTCTTTTTGACTTGGGCCTTGTCTTGATAGGTCAAATGCTCAATACTTGTTCTGCTATGCGGTTTTCAGCCTATCACTTGTTTTGCTCCCTTTTGACCCAAATCTTGTGATTTTTTTCCAAAATTGAACTTGGGGATATGTTTCCTTGTGTATGCAATACTGATCTAGAAATTTTAAGGTCAAGTTGTCATTGTGGGGCTGTGGATAGTGATCCATGTTGCTCTATTGTCCGAAGTTGTCTTCCTCGCTATACCTGACTCAATTTTGAGTTTTCTATCAAAAGTTAAAGCAATTTTAGTGAACTGCACTTGGAGCAGCACTCAAAACAGTCTTAGGACTAGGACACAGGAAGGTATTTTTGGCTCAAACATGACATTTGAGATGTACTCAACTATGTCTATGTAAGCTCATCAAGTCAGATACCCCCACAATGCAGAGGTACATGTGGATCACGATCCATGACCCCCTATCGAATTTTCACTTGAAATTTTGACAGTATAGAGACAAGGTCATATGCAGGCTCTATACAAGTTTTTGTCAAATTCTGAGGTTGCGGAACATGGATCGCGATCCATGTTCAACCACCTGTAGTCTTGATCTCTTATCAGCTTCTTCCTCACTATGTCAAGTCTTTTTGCATTTGGACTTGTTTTAGCAAGTCAGATGCTCAATACTTGGTCTGCTTTGTAGTGTTCAGTCTGTCACTTTTTTTGCTCCCTTTTGACCCAAATTGTTTGATTTGTTCCCAAAATTGGCATTGGGGATATGTTTCCTTGTGTATGCACTACTAATCTTGAAGTTATTATGTCAAGTTGTCACTATGGGGACATAGACCGTGATCCATGTTGTCCTATTGTTCGTAAGCTTTCTTCATTCTATACGTAACTCAATTTGGAGTTGTCTATCAAAAGGTAAAGCAATTATAGTGAACTGCATTTGAAGAAGCACTCAAAACATACTAGAGACCAAGACATAGGAACTTTGGCTTGTATTGTGGTCTCCCAAAGGTATTTTTAGCTCAAACTTGAGATTTGAGATGTCCTCAAATATGTCTACAAGCTCATCAAGTTAGATACCCCCACTATGCCTCTACATGGATTACGATCCATGACCCCCTATCAAATCTTCCCTTGAAATTTCGATAGTATGTAGACAAGGTCATATGCAGGCTTTGTACCAGCTTTCATCAAATTTTGAGGTTGGGTCTTAGCAGCTTTTCCTCACAATGTGCACAAGCTAAATCTCAACTCTTTTTGGATTTGGACTTGTTTTCACATGTCAAATGCTCAATACTTGTTCTACTATGTGGTTTTTAGCATACCACTTGTTTTGCTTCCTTTTGACTCAAATCTATTGATTTTTTCATAGATTGAACTTGGGGATATGTTTCCTTGTGTATGCACTATTGATCAAGAAATTTTTAAGTCAAGATGTAACTGTGGGGACATGGATCCCGATCCATTTGTCTTATTGTTTGCAACCTTTCTTCCTGGCCATACTTGACTCAATTTGGATTTTTCTATCAAAAGTTAAAGCAATTTTAGTGGTGCACCTGGAGCAGTACTCAAAACAGTCTCAGGACTAGGACATAGAAACTTTGGCTTGTATCTTGGTCTCCCAAAGATATTTTTAGCTCAAACATGACATTTGAGATGTACTCAAGTATGTCTATGTAAGCTCGTCAAGTCAGATACCCCCACTATGCAGAGGTACATGGATCTGGATCCATGACCTCCTACCAAATTTTCACTTGAAATTTTGGCAGTATAGAGACAAGGTCATATACAGGTTCAGTACCAGTTTTCATTAAATTTTAAAGTTGGGGAACATGGATCGCGATCCATGTTCAACCACCTCTGATCTTGATCTCTTAGTAGCTTGTTCCTCACTATGTTCACAAGCTAAATCTCAACTCCTTTTGAATTTGGACTTGTTTTGACAGTTCAAATGCTCAATACTTGGTTTGCTATACGGTTTTCAGCCTATCACCTGTTTTTCTCCTTTTTGACCCAAATCTACTGATTTTTTCCCAAAATTAGACTTTGGGATATGTTCCTTGTGTATGCACTATACTCACAAAACCTCAAGCTTTATTTAAATAATAAGGCGATGAAATGGGGAGCATAGGGTAGGGGAAAGAGAAGGGAGAGAGTGGTAGAGCACATGGCGGATAGGTGGGACCTGATGGCGAAGACTCGCACGAGGGTTATGGCCATCATCCTTCATTTAGCTGCCCTTCATCTTCCATAGCCCAAGGGTGTAGAGGTCATGCTCAAGACGAGCATGGTGATTATGGTGATGGTGATGGTGATGGTGTGGGTGTGTGTGTGTCCACTAGGCACACACAGTGCATAGTGTACTCTTTGGTGATGTTGTGTGTGTGTCTAGTGTGATGGTGACCCCTCTTTATATAGGGGAGGATGGGGGAGAAATTCTAGAATTTAGAAATGAAGAAATCATTATCTACATAGGCCATGTGACTGTGGGCCCCACTTGTCTGGCTGTGTGTATATGTGCCAGAACAGCAGTCTCATGAGAGAGAGACTAAGAGAGAGAGATGGGTTGATGAAAAAAAGTGAGAGGTGACATGAAGAATAAAGTAATTACAAGAGGGGAGAGAGGGGAGTGTGTTCAGAGGTGATTCTGTGTGCAGATGTGTGTGAACACAAGAAAAATCAGGTAACCATCGGGTGGGGATGGGTCTGTGGGCACCTTTTCCATTGAAACTGAGTGTGTGTGTGAGTGTGGGGGAGGTTATCTGGCTACAAGACAAGAGACATGGCGCCCTTTAGAGAGAGGGGGGGATATTTGGGTCATGGGATATGATAGGAGAGAGAAAAGGGGGGTGGGGTATACTGTTTTGGAAGATAGGAGAGGTGGCATGTGAGTTAGGGTGCATTATTAGTAAGGACAGGGAGTGGGGTAGCTTGAGGGGAGAGAAAAAAGGAGAAAGGACAAGGGGAAGAGAGAGGGGGTTGACCTTTTGAGTGGAGGAGAGGAAAAGGGACACACGGTGGGGCAACAATGAAGAAAAAGGAGGCAGGGTGGGGATGGGCTTCCCCGCAGGCCCAGGGTGGCCCATTTTACCTTTCTCACATTAGGCAAAATTTGGACTCACAAAGGGACCCTTTAAGGAGTTTGGCTTTACCTCTCTCTACCAAAATGGGCGCATGGATAATTTTTTTCAAACAAACTCCAAAGTTGGCGTAGGTTTGACAGTTAGAATGTCCTCTTCAAGCTCTATCTATTGATATATAGAACGCCATGAGATTCCTCATATTTTGGAAGATTCTTTTTTTTATTCACCTATGATGTGACAACTCTGTCGGAATCTAAGTGAATCGAAAAAATAATCTTCTAAAATATGAGGAATCTCATGGCGTGCTATATATCAGTAGATAGAGCTTGAAGAGGACATTCTAACTATCAAACCTCCGCCAACTTTGGAGTTTGTTTGCAAAAATTTATCCATGTGCCCGTTTTGGTAGAGAGAGGTAAAGTCAAACTCCTTAAAGAGCCCCTTTGTGAGTCTAAATTTTGCCTAATGCTTATTTACATACCCATACTTTTTTTTTTTTCCTTACTTTTCCAATGCGTTTTATCACTCCCTCCCTAAGAGGAGGTTTCCATGGGGTGGGGAAGAGAGAAAAGGGGTATGGGAGCTTGGCTTGTGAAAAGCCCTCATCATTAGCCATCCCCTTTTCGCTAGAGGCATTCATGCTTCCAGCTCTGAATCTGATTCTTCTTCCGCTTAGTTGTAGGATCCGATATCGAGTTGCCTTCTGAACTAGCCATTCTATTTGGCCATTGGTGAGATTTCTAGGATATTCATGAATCTGTAACAGGTCCAGGTGATAGCTTGTTCCTTGGAATAGTTTTGGTTGATTAAAGGGGAAGCCCATGGCTTCCAGAACTTTGTGCCAGTGTCCTCCTGGATCCCAAGTGAAAAATAGGATCATTGTCTGCAGTGTCCGAACAATAAAATTTGAATGCCAAATTGGACCAAATTTGTAACCACCAGTAGCAAGAGGGGAAATGAGCATCTTGGCTCCTGCAAAGACAGAACTGAAAATTATGATTCCCAAGAGTGTACCAAGAATCCACCATATATGTCCGCTTTGTTGGTGTGGTGAGCTCAAGTTTTCTTCAGAATCCTGCTTACTGCCATGACTAGAAAAAACTGCAAGCATATCATGCTTCTTGTGGGTGTGCTCAAACATGTCAGCTTCCTTTACTGATGCTAATAGCAAGCCACCTACCTTGCGGCTTTAATACAAGCGTAATCCACTTACCTTTCTCCAAAGAGAGGATGCACTATTTGTAAAAAATTGTACCAAATTGTGAAGGAGGTCTTCATTCTTGCATTCTAACAGGCTTTTGTCTATCCATGGCTCCTTTGCTCTTATCTCCATGTTGATCTTCTCTCTATATTTTAGAGCGGCTAGCCATAGCCATAGGTCTGATGTATCCCATGCAAACACAATGCTGTGTTGTGGAGGAGTTTCAAACATCCTTAAAAGGTTGGCGACATATTGATCATAAAACTTACTCTGAACACCCTCACATAAACTGGAGGCATTACCCATCTCCAAGTTTATAACACCCTTTAGTAGACTAGAGGCATTACCCATCTCTAAGTCTATAACACTACACAATAAAGTCTTGCTCGGCTGCCAAGCCTCTGGAGCAATATCCAACTCCAAACCTTCAGTCATACTTACTTCTTCGTTATGGTCCTCAAGTGAAACTGCCTTGATGCAAGATTCCTTTAGCTTGCTACACTGTCCTGGGTCCATGCTCGTGCAGAGGCTTCCGTTTTCAAAGCCCTCCCCTTTGCTTGATATGTTGCCCATCTTCTGCAAAGCCTTGCTAACATGCTGGTTTTCCTCTTCTCTTGTATCTTTCATGAACTTTGCATTCCTCTTACTCTGACGAGGCCTAATCAACACTTTACACCTTCTTACCCTTACTGCCCAATGCTGTCGATTGATTGCTTTGGTGCCTATTTCATTCAAGGTTAAAGATGTACTCACATTTGTAACACAATTTTCTTGACTTACCTCCCCCACCTGGGTAGCATCTTTTGATTCTTTAACCTCTTGTTCCACTGCTTGAGTTCTTTGAATAGTCTTCTTACTTGATCCTTCTTCTGTTACACTCATCTTGACCTCTTCTGCAAGACCAATGATACTTGGTGTGCGGGTACCAATTGGTGGTGGGCGTAGGATGATTGTAAGTGGTGATTGTGGCGGTGGTTGCATTGGCGACTGGCGTTGAACGGGTGTGGCTAGCTGTGGTTGCACCGCTGGTGGTGGGATTTGAACAGGTGGGATTGGTTGCCTGAGTGGCGGTGGTCTTGCTCTTGGTGGAGAGATCTGATTCTGTCTCCCCCCTCTATTGAAATTCTGCCTCCTCGGGTGTGAGCAGTAGTACATTCCATGGCCATCTTCCCCGCAGTTGTAACAGTGGTACTCCCTGTTTTGTCGTCGTGCTCTTCCAGGGTCTTGATCTCTTTCTTGACTCCTCCCTTGCTGTATTAAGTGGACAGACAAATTCTGCAGTTGGTCAGTAATATGGGCCAACATATCCTGTTGGTCATCTCTTACCCCAAGAGCCGGTGGTGGTGGTGGAATGGTGGTTGTCGTAGTTGCTGGTCGATGCAATGTTCCTGCTTCTGTTGACTCAGTTTCTTTGGGTTTCATTCGCAGCTTCTTGTCCTTAAGGCGAGCAATCTCAACGGCTAACTCGTACGTAACCGGGAATCTACCTTTCACCTTCTCCTTGAGAAGCGGCCATAAGCCATGCATGAACCGATCTTTTTTTAGGAAATCAGGTGCAGCTTCCCCCCTTGCCAGTGACTCAACCCACCGTTCCCACAAATCCACAAATTTGGACTCTTACGTGGCATATTCTAAAAGACCCTCCTGCTTCAAGTCTCTCAACTTGTCCCACAACTTTTCTGAAGTGGTACCTCCCCCAAAGCGCCTCTTAAAAGTGGTTTTTAAGGGTTCCCAGTCATCCTTGGTTGCTTGTGGAAGTACATTGTACCATGATCTAGCTTCTAGCTTCATGAGATGCTTAAAGATTCTAGCCCGGGATTCATCCGTATCTTTGTTGTTCACTACACATACTACTTCAAAGTCATCTAGGAAGTCTGTTACCAAATCCTCCCCCTTCTTTCCTTTAAATGTTGGAAATCCTACACTTGCCATGATTACTGAGAGAGAGCTAGAAAGACACACTGCTTAACTTGCAAAAGTTTTTTTCTTCTTTACAAGGAGGCGTGTATACCCTCTTATACTAGGACATAGATTAAAACTTCAAACGGTACATTGCCTTGTACCAAAGGTAAGACAAATGGTTGATCTGATGCCAGAACCTCAAAAAACCGCTCTCCACCCAGCATGGTGTCAATGACGTGCTGGTAGTGAGCCTTCAAGTCTAGTATTACCTTGATTGAGCGTACACGTGTTGGTATGTGTGATCTTTCTTGAGGTAGGTTGTACATATTCATGTGAAGCTTAGAGGTGCTTAGTCACTGTCCAAGCTTGTGGGAGAGGGTGGTTTTCTTTCCTGAAACAAACTCAATAGATCCCTAGTTTCTCTAGTGAGAGTGTGAGCCAATGATTCCGTTATCTGTGATGCAGCATCAAGTGCGACTTGGAAACTGACTATGATAATTACCTCAGTGACTTGAGTTACCCGATTCTCAAATTAGAATAGTGTTGATTCTCTATTGTGCAGAGCTCCTTCCATCTTGTTGTTGTTGGTTGGTTGTAGGTTGCGGACATGGTTTCGACCTTATCCTTCTTCTTCTTGGCACTCGGTCTATGTATATCCACTGGGTTTGGCGTGTTGGTTGACTCTCCCACTGTAAATCGATTACCGTTATGCCTGGCACTCGAGCTTCGATGGAGATACAGAGTTCGTCTAGTTGTGCTTGGAGCTCTTCTTCTTCTGTCGTCCAATTAGCAAATCCTGCTAGCCATTCATCCATTCATCCATTCACAATAGTTTAGGGGTTTAGTCTTGTAAAATCAAGGGTTTCATGAAAAGATCCTCAGTGGGGGCACCAAATGATGGGAGCAAAGCGAACCCTAAACCCCGACGGCCTCTAAAACACCGGGGACCGAATGGCGCGCCTCGAGCCTGTCATAGTAAAGCAAACAGGGGGCACCACCTAGCTTGAGCGGCTAGGACGCAAGCAACACACCACCATAACAAAGTTTTCATCCAAGAGAGATGGATGCTTGGGAGTAATGATGAAGAGTAAGGGGAATGAGATCAAGTGAGAGAGAGAGAGAGAGAGAGAGTATAGAGGCTTAGTACTTAGGCACCACAGAAGGATGGCGAATCCGCACATCCTTCACACATACACAAGCTCACTCCAAACACAAGACTAGGTGGCGATTGCGAACACCTCACATGGGTAAAACATTGCAATAAAACATACTCACAAAACCTCAAGCTTTATTTAGAGAATAAGGCGATGAAATTGGGAGCATAGGGTAGGGGAAAGAGAAGGGAGAGAGTGGTAGAGCACATGGCGGATAGGTGGGACCTGATGGAGAAGATTCGCACAAGGGTTATGGCCATCATCCTTCATTTAGCTGCCCTTCATCTTCCATAGCCCAAGGGTGTAGAGGTCATGCTCAAGACGAGCATGGTGATTATGGTGATGGTGATGGTGTGGGTGTGTGTGTGTCCACTAGGCACACACAGTGCATAGTGTACTCTTTGGTGATGTTATGTGTGTGTCTAGTGTGATGGTGACCCCTCTTTATATAGGGGAGGATGGGGGAGAAATTCTAGAATTTAGAAATGAAGAAATCATTATCTACATAGGCCATGTGACTGTGGGTCCCACTTGTCTGGTTGTGTGTATCTGTGCCAGAACAGCAGTTTCATGAGAGAGAGACTAAGAGAGAGAGATGAGTTGATGAAAAAAAGTGAGAGGTGACATGGAGAATAAATTAATTACAAGAGGGGAGAGAGGGGAGTGTGTTCAGAGGTGAATCTGTGTGCAGATGTGTGTGAACACAAGAAAAATAATGGTAACCACCGGGTGGGGATGGGTCTGTGGGCACCTTTTTCAGTGAAACTGAGTGTGTGTGAGTGTGGGGGAGGTTATCTGGCTACAGGACAAGAGACATGGCGCCCTTTAGAGAGAGGGGGGGATATTTGGGTCATGGGATATGATAGGAGAGAGAAAAGGGGGGTGGGGTATACTGTTTTGGAAGATAGGAGAGGTGGCATGTGAGTTAGGGTGCATTATTAGTAAGGACAGGGGGTGGGGTAGCTTGAGGGGAGAGAAAAAAGGAGAAAGGACAAGGGGAAGAGAGAGGGGGTTGACCTTTTGAGTGGAGGAGAGGAAAAGGGACACACGGTGGGGCAACAATGAAGAAAAAGGAGGCAGGGTGGGGATGGGCTTCCCCGCAGGCCCAGGGTGGCCCATTTTACCTTTCTCACTTATTTACATACCCATACTTTATTTTTTTTCCTTACTTTTCCAATGCCTTTTATCACTCCCTCCCTAAGAGGAGGTTTCCATGGGTTGGGGAAGAGAGAAAAGGGGTATGGGAGCTTGGCTTGTGAAAAGCCCTCATCAGTGGATTGTAATCTATGACCCTCCTATCAAATTTTCACTTAAAGTTTTGACAGTATGTAGACAAGGTCATATTCAGGCTCTGTACCAGTTTTGATTAAATTTTGAGGTTAGGGAACATGGATCGTGATCCATGTTCAACCAACTCTATGCTTGATCCCTCATCATCTTTTCCTCACTATGTGCACAAGCTAAATCTCATATCTTTTTGAATTTGGACTTGGGAATATGTTTCCTTGTGTATGCACTACTCATCTGTATATTTTCGATGAAGCTATTGACGAAGGAAATATGGAATGGCGGCCTCTACACCAAAACAAACTCCATTGCGCCACAAGGGAAATGAGATAAGGGCACCACCTAGTCTTGGAAGCGTGGGCTAGGACCGCTACACAAAGAGAGAGAGAGAGAGAGAGAGAGAGAGAGAGAGAGAGAGAGAGAGAGAGATCACTATGGATGAAGCATTAACCTTAGTGTGTGTACAAGTAATGGATGACTTCAAACACTCCCAACACAAATAGCATATAGATTACCAAACAACCACTCAAGGATTAGCCAAGATCACATCAAGCACTCTCACACATATATAAAAGATTTCTCTTAATTAACATAAGTAAGAGAAGGAGAGGTTACTAGTATGAAACAATTTGCACTCTAGAATGTGCAAGAATAGAGTGAATGAATGAGCTTATGGGCTCATGGTGAGTGATACAAAGACTCAATGGGGCTGAGGGAGGCTTGAAATTACAAAGGGGAAGGCCTCTTTATATAGGAAAGAGAGTGATTAGGAGTGAGGTTAAGATCCAAGTGTAATTTGTACAAATGAAGCTTGATTAGGGACATTCAACCAATGAAGAAGCTCCTTCCAGGTGATTTGTTGACCAATTAGCTCCATCATCACTTGTGTTGTCTTCACTCCTTCCTCCATAGCTTGAGTCCAAGAGCTTCCTTATTTTAAAATGTAAAGAATCTACATAAAATCAATACATATCTAGTAGTAATAGAAAGGGGTTGAATGAGAACTTATGAATTACAACAAGATTAAGCATGACTTGAGAGGTGATTAGAAGAGGAATTTTGATGGGTTTTTGAGCTTGAGAGAGAGGAGGAAGGAGAGGAGGGTGAGAAGACTAATGGCTGATTTTTAGAGAAGGTCTCAATGTGGAAAAGGAAGGGTGTGTGTGTGTAAAGGTAGAGGGGGTGGTCTCCACCACAGTTGAAAAAAATGGCATCCGCCATTTTGGCCATATATCCTAGACCGTAGATGCAAAAATTATAAAAAAATATGGCCAGAATCTCCAGCTCATCAGCTACAACTTTGATGAAGACAACTTTTCTTGGATCGGAGTGGAAGTATTTTTTAAAAATTCAGCAAAATCATGTGTCTGGTTCCTTCCTTTACCAAGTCTTCCACTTGGGTCCCATTTGTTTGAATCATCATATGGCTCCAAAGCCATGATGATATGAGCCACTCATGACCCTTGAATCATGGGTGAATGGCTCCACAACCACATCATATCTTTTCTTTTCACATTTACATATTTTCCCTTCCCTTTACCACTAGGTTCTCCCTCTACCTTTCACCTCCGGTGAACTAGTCAAGAAAAAATTCCTATCAAATCATTTTTTTTTTAATTTTTCCAAGAGGTTGTTCTCACTCTTTCTTTTATTGTAAACCTCTAGAAGCAAGGAAAACCAACAAAATATAATAAACAGAAATTTGTGATAGGCTCGGATCACTATCATTGTGGGGACATGAGTCGCAATCCATGGTGTTCTCTTGCCCGCAATCTTTCTTCCTAGCTATACGTAGCTCAATTTGGAGTTGTCTATCAAGCACTAGATCAAATTCAGTGAAATGCACTTGGAACATCACTCAAAGCAATCTCAGTACCAAGACATAGGAACTTTGGCTTGTATCTTGGTCTCCCAAAGGTATTTTTAGCTTAATCTTGAAATTTGAGATATCCTCCAGTATGTCTACAACCTCATCAAATTAGATACCCCCACTATGCCTCTACGTGGATTGTGATCCATGACCCCATGTCAAATTTTCACTTAAAATTTTGACAGTATGTAGACAAGGTCATATGCAGCTCTGAACCAGTTTTCATTAAATTCTGAGGTTGGGGAAGATGGATTGCGATCCATGTTCAACAACCTCTGGTCTTTATCTCTTAGCAGATTTTCCTCTCTATGTGCACAAGCTAAATCTCAAATCTTTAAATTTGGACTTGTTCTCACATGTCAAATTCTCAATACTTGGTTTGCTATGCGGTTTTCAGTCTATCACTTGTTTTGCTCCTTTCGACTCAAATCTACTGATTTTTTTCCAAAATTGAACTTGGGGATTTTTTTCCTTGTGTATGCACGACTAATCAAGGAATGTTTAGGTCAAGCTGTCATTGTGGGGACATGGATCATGATCCATTTGTTCTATTGTCCACAAGCTTTCTTTCTGGCTGTACCTGACTCAATTTGGAGTTTTCTATCAAAAGTTCAAGCAATTTTAGTGAACTGCACTTGGAGGGACGCGATTTTTGGGTGAGCAGTTTTTGGCGAGCGCTTTTTAAGAATTGGGCAAGCGGATTCTCAAAAGAAGGGACAATCTACCCATCTCTCTCTCTCTCTCTCTCTCTCTCTCTCTCTCTCTCTCTCTCTCTCTCTCTCTCTCTCTCTCTCTCTCCAACTAAAATTTGATTGTCATTTCACGACCAACTTACATTCAAACAAAAAACACCGATGAATCATTCAATACACTATTAATAAGAGAAATAGAAGTTCCTTACACACAATTACGGTCTATTTCAAATAGCAAACCCCAAATCTATGAGTTCCATTGCATCCAAAGTAAATGCATATGGGGGGTGATATATCATGGGTGACGTGGAGGAAAGAAGGGTGGTGGGAGGGCATATCCTCTGGGAGGAAACAAAGGTCGTGCCAACGGGGGCAGTGTACCAAATGGTGGGGGAACTACTCCAAATGGAAAAGGGTATGAACTATATGTGGGGGGGGCTGCAGGTAGTGAAAGAGGCAATGGATCAACCCCGGGCGGGGCCTCAGATGTGGAGGCATCGAATGCACTGGGAGACGGTCGAGTTGCACGCCATGCCAAAAATGGGGCTGTGAAAGTGGGATATGGTGCTGCTACAGCCCCGCCTTGACTACTGAGTGGTGTCGGGAACGGTGGGTCAAGCGAATGAAGCTGCTCGGACACTTGCTGCGGTTGCTCAGTTACCTGAGCTCTGACACTCCTATGAGACATCAATGTCGAGCCTAAATCGGAAGGTAGGCGCTGAGATGGCTCCAAACAAGCACTGAAAATTGCCCAATCCTTCTCACAACTGATGCAATGTCTACGTAGTAGCAAACATTGTGCTGCCAATGTCCCAACTCCTGCAAAACAATCCAACACAGCATCTCTCATGTCTGTGAAGGTACCTAGTAGCCATCTACAAAAAAAAAGTTACCTTTAGATTTATTATACCTATAATTTTATAGGAACAATAAAAACAACTACCAAAAAAATTCTACCACCTAGCAAACGCTGGACTCCTCTCAAAACCTCTACGATAAGGCCGGCCCATATGATCAAGCGTCCACTGTGTGGAATCTGATCCTGGTAGCTTCTCCCACAACATGTCGTCATCTACAGAGACACCACGTACATTTGTTGCAATCTCTCCATCCGCTCGATTGTACCTCGGAAGCCGACACCCACCAGTTCTAGGGGGTGAAAAAATGGCTAGCAACAAAGTACCAACCTGCGGGGAGCAAGTAAAACATTATTTTTTGACCCGCGAACATCAAAGTTACTATTCATTATTCGGAGTGGAAGTATTTTTTAAAAATTCAGCAAAATCATGTGTCTGGTTCCTTCCTTTACCAAGTCTTCCACTTGGGTCCCATTTGTTTGAATCATCATATGGCTCCAAAGCCATGATGATATGAGCCACTCATGACCCTTGAATCATGGGTGCATGGCTCCACAACCACATCATATCTTTTCTTTTCACATTTACATATTTTCCCTTCCCTTTACCACTAGGTTCTCCCTCTACCTTTCACCTCCGGTGAACTAGTCAAGAAAAAATTCCTATCAAATCTTTTTTTTTTAAATTTTTCCAAGAGGTTGTTCTCACTCTTTCTTTTATTGTAAACCTCTAGAAGCAAGGAAAACCAACAAAATATAATAAACAGAAATTTGTGATAGGCTCGGATCATAGCCCCCCCAAACCTGGCTAGGGGTATTTATGCCTCTAGCCTACTTTCTTTGATCTTGAGCTGACCTTATCCTGATGTGATAAGGCTTTAGACGCCATCCATTTGTCCTGGTCTTGTGCACTTTACCATCAATGTCTTGAAGTCTGTAAGAGCCATTTTTGAACTTTTTGGTGACCAAGAACGGGCCTTCCCATCGGAAAAGAAACTTTCCATCCTTACGAGTGTCGAAGCGATTGTCATATCGAAGCACCAGAGATCCCTTTTTGTTGTCTTTGGATGCTAGCTTTTTGTTGAACTTTTCTCTGCGCTTCTCTGCTTCTTGAGAATAGTGGGTGATGGCTTCTTCACGATCCAATTGCAGCCTCTCTAGATCCATGATCCTTTGATGTACTTTCTCCTTTTGAGAGCCTACCTGGCTACCCAATATTCAAAGACTTTTTAACTTCACTTCAATGGGCAAAAGCGCCTCCTTTCCATAAACCAAATGAAAGGGTGTGTACCCTAATGTGGTTTTGAAGGAGGTTCTATAGGCCCATAGATCTCCATTCAGGTGTTTGTCCCAATCTTGGCGCCTGGCATGTACTTGTTTGGTGAGAATTTTGCAAATGATTCCATTTACCTTTTCCACCAAACCATTGCACTGAGGGTAGTAAGGAGTAGAGTGTTGATGCTGAATATTAGCTTCTTCATGAGTTCTCCTACCAAGTCTGCTCTAAACCCTGGTCCTCTATCAGATAGTATTTCAAGAGGGGTGCCAAACCGACAACAGATGTGGTCAAAGATGAACTGACTCACATCCTTAGCAGTAATTCTATTGGTCGGCATAGCCTTAGCCCATCTATTCATGTAGTCTACTCCCATGATGATGTACTCTTTACCTGACTGAGTGCGTGGTAGAGGCCCTATGGCATCAATTCCCCACTTCTCAAAGGGCCCATATACCTTTATTGGGTTCTGAGGTTTGGCTATGAGCCGTCGTGGTCTTGCTTTCTGACATTCATCACATGTTTGACACCAGTATTTGACATCACGATGAAGACTTGGCCAAGTAAACCCAGCTTGTAGAACCTTTCTACTAGTGACGTCGTGTGCAAAGTGTCCTCCGCACATATCATCATGACAAGATTTTAAAATCTCTTCAATTTCACTCTTCAAAGGCACTCTCCTAAGCACACCATCCTTACCAAGACAATACAAGTCATCATTTACTATGCGATACCTGGTAGCCTTCCTAGCTAACCATCTCCTTTCCCCTGCATTCAAGTGTTTAGGAGCCTCTCCTTGCTCCAGAAGGTGCATAATATCTTCCAAGTCCTCCTTGCCTTGCTGAAGTGGAAGTTTGATGGCCACTGCTCCCACTATTGACTCATTTAACTTTGATGATGCTAGGTGGTCTGCATCCTTGTTCTGATCTCTTGGCACATGATGTACTTGTGCCTCCCTAAATCTCCTCATAAGAGCTTTGGCTTCTCTCATTTTAGTAGAGAGACGGGCATTTTTGCAAGCCCATGTACCTTGCATTTGCCTTACCAAAAGCATGGAGTCACCAAAAGCGTTTAATCTCTTAATTGAATTATCAAGGCACCAACAAAGGCCATGAATTAGAGCATGATATTCTGCTTCATTGTTGGAGTGGACATCTTCTAGAGTGATCCCTTCACCATGGATCCTCTCTCCCAATGGAGATAAGACCACGATGCCTGTAGTTGCCTTATCCTTGGTTCTCTTGTATGCTCCATCAAAGTAGAGGCTATAAGCATTGACCAAAGCCTCTGGAGCTGGAGGTGGTGGAAGTTCCTTTCTCTTCAAATGAAAAACTTTTTCATAGCACTTGTTTGTTAAAATGTCGGCTAAGCATGCTTGAGTTGTTCTTTCAACCTGTATTGTATAATCAAACTCTTGAAGTCGCACCACCCACTTTGCTATTTTGTCAGAGATTTCCATATGTTGTAGTGCATAGGGAAACATATCCTCCACAGTGATAATTACAAACCTCTTCGACAGCAAGTATGGCCGAAATTTGGTTACCGCAAACATGAGAGCTAACACTAGCTGTTCCATCAGGGTGTAGGCCTTCTCTGTGTTTTCCATGAGGCGGCTAGCAAAATACACAGGCCTCATAAAGGATGTTTTTGGATCTTTTTGTAGGAGGGCAGCACCAATGGCCTCTTCTCCCACACTAGGGTTTACAAAGAATGTTTCTTCCCAACAAGGTTGGAGGATTATAGGGAGTGACCCTAACATTTTTTTAATCTCTCTAAAATGCCCATCACTTTCTTCACTCCAAACAAGCGTCTCTTGACGAGTCAACTGTTGTAGAGGAAATATCATTTGGGAGAGTAAGTGTATGAATCTACTCAAATATCTTAGCTTTTGCAAGAAAGAGATTAATTGTTTGATGGAAGTTGGGGAAGGTAGATTTAGCAATGTTTCTATCTTTTCACGATCTACCTTGATTCCATCAATGGACACTACTTGCCCTAATAGTGTAACCTTGCTTTCCCCAATGTGACATTTGTCCTTGTTTAGTTGTCCACCCAGCTTAGCTAAACGAGTAAATCCTTCATCAATCTTGCCGAGATGCATACTTTTGGAGCTGTAAATACAAAAGTCATCTATGAAAACCCTTATGGACTTACCAAAGTAAGGTTGGAAGACCATGTTCATGAATCGTTGAAAGGTGGTTGGAGCGTTGGTGAGACCAAAATGCATGACTCGAAATGCAAAACATCCCCATGGTGTGATGAAAGTAGTCTTTTTCTGTTCCTCCTCTGCAATGCGTATTTGAAAGTAGCCAGAGTAGCCATCACACACTGTGTATCTCTCATGGCCTGCTACTTCATTTAGAATCTCATCTTGAAATGGGAGAGGGAAGTGGTCCCTCTTTGTTGCAGCATTTAGTGGCTTGTAATCCACGCACACTCGCCATTTACCATTCTTCTTTGGCCTCACCACTACTGGGGAGACCCATTCTGAATCTTCTACTGGGTATATGAATCCTGCTTCTAAGAGTCTCTTCACCTCAGACAACAGTGCATTTTGTTGCACAACTCCTAATCTTCTTAGTTTTTGTACTACTGGCTTGCTCCCTTCTTTTAGATGGATATGATGCTTCACTGCAGTGACACCTGTAATGTGAGTGTAATCAGAAATAAACAATGATGCATGCTTCTTGAGAACATTTACATAACCCTCCTTTTCTTCTTCCTTTATATCCTTGGATAACATCTCCTCTAGGCTGGCATCCCACACATTCTCCATTTGGATCCTTGGGTTGTCTTCTGATGAGGTAGTTTCCTTTATGGTGACGCCCATGACTTCGAGAGTGCTATCACTCTTTTCACTTGAACTCTCTTCCTCGTCCATAGATGAGGAGCATCCACTTGAGCTCCACTCATCAGCTGACGTCTCTAGTTCAAGGTTCTCTTGTCGCCCATTCTTTAGGTTATAAACCACCTTCCGACTATGGCCACCCATACGAGGCCTCAACTCCAAGTCTCCTGTTGCCCAATCTTGCCTAGCTCCTATACCCATGAGCCAAGGTCGTCCTAAAATAAGGGGGTATCCTTCTCCCTTTACTGGCATCACATAAGCATCAACCTCTGTAGTGATTCCAAAAATAGAAACTCTCAAAGCTTTCACTACACCCACACAAGTGACAGAGACATTATTGGCCATTTTTGCCCTAAAGTTTGATGATTCCATTACCTCTAAACCCAATTGATGCATTAGCTTTTCTGTCATGACACAAACCTCTGCTCCACTGTCAATGTAAGTTTTTGGAATCTGTTGTCCCTTGATTTGAGCCTCCACCAAAGGCACTATATCCTTGAGACCATATGCTTTGATTACACTTACTAGCTTACTTCGCTTTGCCCTCGTGCTCACCATTTTTGACCATTGTCGTCGAAGCTTTGGGGAGATATGAAGTAGTTGTGGCCAAGTAATCTTTGGTCCTTGAGAACTCACATCAGCTGTCAAGTCATAAGGTTGTGTAAAGATCCCATAGGGAAATCAGAGATGTCAATTTGAGACCTAGTACGGGTCTTTCTCTTCTTGGCTTCATCTTTAGTTTCCCGAGATGTACTTGCTTCATTGCTTGCATCCTTGCTTGTTTCTTTACCTACTTCATCTTGGACACGCACACGTTTGATAGGCATTGTAGCCACTTCATCTATCTTCATCTTCCCTTTAGCTATTTCTTCCTGGTTGCTTTTGCCCTTGAGGACCTCCTCCATCCTTATGATGCTCACATTTGGTTGAGTAGCAGGGGCTTGAGCTTGAGCACGAGGTGGCTGCAAAATTTGAGGTTGCGGTTGCTCTTGTGCTTGAGCTCTAGCACGGGGAGGACTTACTTGTTGTCGAGGACCTCTGACAGGGTAGTCATATCTTTTGGGATGAGGGCAATTATACATGCCGTGGCCATTTTCCCCACAATTGTAACACAACATTTCCCTTGCTTGACGTCGCATTGGTGGCCTATTCCCACCATTTCCCTCAATAGGCCTTCTTGCACCCTGCACAAGATTTACTCTCAACCCCTCTAGCTAGTTTGTGAGATTGTTTATTTGTTGGAGCATATCTTCTTGTTGACCTCTATTGAGGTCTGGTGCATTAGGCACATTTGGAGGTATGTGAGAAGCTTCCATAGTTGTGATATTGCCTCCCAAAGCTAGCTGGCCAGCTTGGGCTTGATAGAGAATCTTTCTATTCTTTTCCCTAGCAATTCTTAAGGCATCTTCAAAAGCATTTGGAAATTTGCTCTTTACCTTCTCCCTTAGCAAGGGGTACAAACCTGAGATAAATCGATCCTTTTGGAGGCAATTGGGAGCTCGCTCACCAGGGTTTAGTGAGTCTGACCATTGCCCCCAAAGTTTCAGAAAACCTTCCTCATAGGTTGCATAACCATGAGGGTCAACTTGATGAAGGGCCAGAAGCCGTTGCCATAGTTCTTCTGCCGAATTGGCTCGTTGAAATCTTCGTAGGAAAGCCGCCTTCAATCCCTCCCAATCAATTCTTTGGATTGGATCTAGAGCCTGGAACCATACCCTAGCTTCTTCTTTGAGTACCAAAGGAAAAGCTCTCAATTTCAATGCTTCGTCATCCCTCCCAGAGACAAGGAAAGCCATCTCCAAGTTATCCAAAAAATCCCCAGCATTTTCCCCACTACGCCCAAAAAATTTGGGAAAGCCATCATAAAAATGGGTTTCCTTCCTCTCAATACAGCACAAAGATGAAAACGTCTAGGCCCAAATCATATCTTATTAACGGTAGAATAAATGGATTGATAGATGCATTAATCTCAGCTAGACGACGAGGGCCTAGTAAGTTCCTTATGATGTTTTGGAACCTAAGCTTTGTGCTAGCTATTATATGCACAGTTTGTCTAGCAAGAGGTTGGAAGGGTCCATATAAATCCCTATGATTCATGGAGTATGCTTAAAGCAAGATGAAGATGTTAACATCAAAAGATACATTATACTCCAAAATAGGAAATATTATAGGGTCAGGGGACAACAATATCTCTCTCAACCTCTCAGCTCCAAAATAGAAGACCAATCTTTGTTGGAAAAAAATCTTTCTATCAATGCGCACATTCACCCTAACATTCTGAACTGACTGAAAGTTGTAGAAAATGGGATTATTCATTGGTGCATTAATTACAAACTTCCATGAAGCACTTCATTGAAGTTGAGCTCTCTTGGATCCCACCATTTGAGAGATGCAAAGAATTTGCTCACCAGTGATTAGCCTAGCTTTGGTGTGACCATCTTCAGCTTTGTAGAGTTCATAGGGTTCGATGGCTACCCTCTCAACCACCTTGAGCCTTCTTGCTAGTAGTAGTTGGAGTGCATCACCATATGTAGCCTCTTGCCAATACCGCACCCCATTGATGTGTAGCTCCCCCTCCAAAAACTTGTTAATACCCGAGTTTGAGAGTGCTTTCACCACCTGAAGTCGAGGCTTCAAAGGAAGTGTCTTCACACTAGCCACAAAGCACTCAACACAATTTTTTGACCTAGGGACTTGATGACTACAAGATTTTCCTTGAAGCAAAGAAGGGTGTGTGTAGTTAACTCTCTTTACCCGCATACGTGCCGTTTGTCGATAAAGACACTTCTTTTCTCGAGCTTCTTGGGGAGACCATAGTGGAAGTCTCGGAGAATTTGATGGATCTTCCTTCATAGGATTGATAGAGCGCTGCTTGAGAACTCCTCCGTGGGGGCACCAATTTATGACGAAGGAAATTTGGAATGGCGGCCTCTACACCAAAACAAACTCCATTGCGCCACAAGGGAAATGAGATAAGGGCACCACCTAGTCTTGGAAGAGTGGGCTAGGACCGCTACACAAACACAGAGAGAGAGAGAGAGAGAGAGAGAGAGAGAGAGAGAGAGATCACTATGGATGAAGCATTAACCTTAGTGTCTGTACAAGGAATGGATGACTTCAAACACTCCCAACACAAATAGCATAGAGATTACCAAACAACCACTCAAGGATTAGCCAAGATCACATCAAGCACTCTCACACATATATAAAAGATTTCTCTTAATTAACATAAGTAAGAGAAGGAGAGGTTACTAGTATGAAACAATTTGCACTCTAGAATGTGGAAGAATAGAGTGAATGAATGAGCTTATGGGCTCATGGTGAGTGATACAAAGACTCAATGGGGCTGAGGGAGGCTTGAAATTACAAAGGGGAATGCCTCTTTATATAGGAAAGAGAGTGATTAGGAGTGAGGTTAAGATCCAAGTGTAATTTGTACAAATGAAGCTTGATTAGGGACATTCAACCAATGAAGAAGCTCCTTCCAGGTGATTTGTTGACCAATTAGCTCCATCATCACTTGTGTTGTCTTCACTCCTTCCTCCATAGCTTGAGTCCAAGAGCTTCCTTATTTTAAAATGTAAAGAATCTACATAAAATCAATACATATCTAGTAGTAATAGAAAGGGGTTGAATGAGAACTTATGAATTACAACAAGATTAAGCATGACTTGAGAGGTGATTAGAAGAGGAATTTTGATGGGTTTTTGAGCTTGAGAGAGAGGAGGAAGGAGAGGAGGGTGAGAAGACTAATGGCTGATTTTTAGAGAAGGTCTCAATGTGGAAAAGGAAGGGTGTGTGTGTGTAAAGGTAGAGGGGGTGGTCTCCACCACAGCTGAAAAAACTGGCATCCACCGTTTTGGCCATATCTCCTAGACCGTAGATGCAAAAATTATAAAAAAATATGGCCAGAATCTCCAGCTCATCAGCTACAACTTTGATGAAGACAACTTTTCTTGGATCGGAGTGGAAGTATTTTTTAAAAATTCAGCAAAATCATGTGTCTGGTTCCTTCCTTTACCAAGTCTTCCACTTGGGTCCCATTTGTTTGAATCATCATATGGCTCCAAAGCCATGATGATATGAGCCACTCATGACCCTTGAATGATGGGTGCATGGCTCCACAACCACATCATATCTTTTCTTTTCACATTTACATATTTTTCCTTCCCTTTACCACTAGGTTCTCCCTCTACCTTTCACCTCCGATGAACTAGTCAAGAAAAAATTCCTATCAAATCATTTTTTTTTTAATTTTTCCAAGAGGTTGTTCTCACTCTTTCTTTTATTGTAAACCTCTAGAAGCAAGGAAAACCAACAAAATATAATAAACAGAAATTTGTGATAGGCTCGGATCACTATCATTGTGGGGACATGAGTCGCAATCCATGGTGTTCTCTTGCCCGCAATCTTTCTTCCTAGCTATACGTAGCTCAATTTGGAGTTGTCTATCAAGCACTAGATCAAATTCAGTGAAATGCACTTGGAACATCACTCAAAGCAATCTCAGTACCAAGACATAGGAACTTTGGCTTGTATCTTGGTCTCCCAAAGGTATTTTTAGCTTAATCTTGAAATTTGAGATATCCTCCAGTATGTCTACAACCTCATCAAGTTAGATACCCCCACTATGCCTCTACGTGGATTGTGATCCATGGCCCCATGTCAAATTTTCACTTAAAATTTTGACAGCATATAGACAAGGTCATATGCAGCTCTGAACCAGTTTTCATTAAATTCTGAGGTTGGGGAAGATGGATTGCGATCCATGTTCAACAACCTCTGGTCTTTATCTCTTAGCAGATTTTCCTCTCTATGTGCACAAGCTAAATCTCAAATCTTTAAATTTGGACTTGTTCTCACATGTCAAATTCTCAATACTTGGTTTGCTATGCGGTTTTCAGTCTATCACTTGTTTTGCTCCTTTCGACTTAAATCTACTGATTTTTTTCCAAAATTGAACTTGGGGATTTTTTTCCTTGTGTATGCACGACTAATCAAGGAATGTTTAGGTCAAGCTCTCATTGTGGGGACATGGATCATGATCCATTTGTTCTATTGTCCACAAGCTTTCTTCCTGGCTGTACCTGACTCAATTTGGAGTTTTCTATCAAAAGTTCAAGCAGTTTTAGTGAACTGCACTTGGAGGGACGCGATTTTTGGGCGAGCAGTTTTTGGCGAGTGCTTTTTAAGAATTGGGCAAGCGGATTCTCAAAAGAAGGGACAATCTACCCATCTCTCTCTCTCTCTCTCTCTCTCTCTCTCTCTCTCTCTCTCTCTCTCCAACTAAAATTTGATTGTCATTTCACGACCAACTTACATTCAAACAAAAAACACCGATGAATCATTCAATACACTATTAATAAGAGAAATAGAAGTTCCTTACACACAATTACGGTCTATTTTAAATAGCAAACCCCAAATCTATGAGTTCCATTGCATCCAAAGTAAATGCATATGGGGGGTGATATATCATGGGTGACGTGGAGGAAAGAAGGGTGGTGGGAGGGCATATCCTCTGGGAGGAAACAAAGGTCGTGCCAACGGGGGCAGTGTACCAAATGGTGGGGGAACTACTCCAAATGGCAAAGGGTATGAACTATATGTGGGGGGGGGCTGCAGGTAGTGAAAGAGGCAATGGATCAACCCCGGGCGGGGCCTCAGATGTGGAGGCATCGAATGCACTGGGAGACGGTCCAGTTGCACGCCATGCCAAAAATGGGGCTGTGAAAGTGGGATATGGTGCTGCTACAGCCCCGCCTTGACTGCTGAGTGGTGTCGGGAACGGTGGGTCAAGCGAATGAAGCTGCTCGGACACTTGCTGCGGTTGCTCAGTTACCTGAGCTCTGACACTCCTATGAAACATCAATGTCGAGCCTAAATCGGAAGGTAGGCGCTGAGATGGCTCCAAACAAGCACTGAAAATTGCCCAATCCTTCTCACAACTGATGCAATGTCTACGTAGTAGCAAACATTGTGCTGCCAATGTCCCAACTCCTGCAAAACAATCCAACACAGCATCTCTCATGTCTGTGAAGGTACCTAGTAGCCATCTACAAAAAAAAAGTTACCTTTAGATTTATTATACCTATAATTTTATAGGAATAATAAAAACAACTACCAAAAAAATTCTACCACCTGGCAAACGTTGGACTCCTCTCAAAACCTCTACGATAAGGCCGGCCCATATGATCAAGCGTCCACTATGTGGAATCTGATCCTGGTAGCTTCTCCCACAACGTGTTGTCATCTGCAGAGACACCACGTACATTTGTTGCAATCTCTCCATCCACTCGATTGTACCTCGGAAGCCGACACCCACCAGTTCTAGGGGGTGAAAAAATGGCTAGCAACAAAGTACCAACCTGCGGGGAGCGAGTAAAACATTATTTTTTGACCCGCGAACATCGAAGTTACTATTCATTATCAAAACAAAAAAATAACATACCCCCTCTAAATAGTCCTGAACAGTCGTACAACTAGCCTTCGTTAGCCGTAAGTACAATATCCTCAACAGCTGGAAACCAGCTCCCTCTGCCTTCGAAGTGACGATGGAAAGATGTTCTTCACGACATGTCGCCACAATCATGCCATCCACCAAGAGAAACTCGGATGCCAGAAGGAATGCAGCATCCACAAGGTCACTATCCCATTGGTTCCATAAAGGAACCCCACCCGTGCTAGCTGCATGTGGCCTAGTGTGTAAGGGAAACGCCATGTACACCAAACATACGCCACCCAATCTCAAGCTGGGGTTCATCTACCCTGTTCCCGATAGAGAGCCCAAGAATCTACGTAGTGACTGCATAGAACTGCATGCAATTTTTGTTAGCACTATAAGTGTGCACATAACTATGATTGTAAATAAGAGTGGCTTACCTGTCATTGCACAACACATCTGGAATAGATTTTGCCAACTCTTTGGCACTAGCATGCACTGCAAGGTAGCATGGCTCTACATGCATATATGTATGTAGCAACATAAGATCAAATATATCTTTCAAGCAATGCTAAAGAGAACAACACAACATTAAGCATTTTCACGTACCTGGATGGTTATCTCCCACAACTCTGGCCATGTCTGATAGGTCCTCTGCAGCCCTACCATGTGATGGTGAACATGGAGGGGACTCCCGGATGCCCCCCACTGGTCTAGGAGTGAAGGATAGTGTCAGTACATTGTGACTCATAGCACCAAGGCTATGAGCACTATCGCTCACTTCTACAGAATACTCCGCAACCACATGCTCGCTCTCACTGTCGCTGGAAACTACAGCCCTCTTATTTCTCTTCCCACGTTGCTTGTCAGCTTGTTGTGCTTGCGAGTCTTTCCTTGAGGTCTATTTCTTCCTCTCTGGTTTCTTTGATGTGTTTGGAGATAGAGCATCCTCTATCACAACCGCTTTCTTCCGTGACGCACTATGCTCCGCTATTAATTAAAAGAAGAAGAGTTATTGAGCCCATATTCTATTGCTTCATGGCAAAGGTAAAAACTACATAGAGGCATACCTATGTATAGCTCTTCCTCTTCGAGTGGGTACTCCTTGTCCGGGTAGTCCAACCACCAAGGACACTTGAGCCACGCTCCCTTTGGCCGCAAGTCATCTATCCACTTGTCAGGATATAAGCCCGTCTCCTCTCTCTCCGACCTGCACCATGCATCACTGGGGTGCTCGGGAATGGGAAAGACAAGAGCATCTCTCCACCATCTACAAGACAGACCACAATGTTTTCATTTGCATAGAACAAGATTAGTGTATCCTACTACATTCTTAATTTGTCAATTAAAGATGTCGGACCTGTACAAAAAGCGTCGTGTCGTACAAGAAAAATGGGGTTTCTCTTTGGGTTCATGTGTGGATTTGATCCGAACACTCCACTTCTTGAAGGCCTTCTCAAAGTGCTTGCGTCTGTATGTCAATAATGTGTGGGCAAGTGTGCAACCATGCCTACCTTCAGCCCTCTCATGTTGGATAGCAACATCATGATTCTTGGCCTCCATTTTCTCGTCCATCTCAAGCACTCTACTGCAGCAGCAAATAATAAGTCACAAGTTACATAACAAATTGCTAGCTGGTGCAAATGTTCACTAAATCTAACCTTTCCAACTACCACCAATACACGTGATATCGAAGCCACTGGATCCAGGCCTTCTCACTCAATCAAAATACACATAATAAGATTTCTAATCAAAACATATTCTCATATACAATTGGTTTGAAGCATACCTTCCAAAGTAGTTGCGCAAGGACAGCCATTGGCAATTTTAGCCACTTTGACTTATTTGGACCTCTAAATTCAATGCCCTTTCTGCTGCCAAATGCGCTCTTTCGGGGAATTTTTGCAGAAGTGATGTAGGGTCCGCCAACCCTAGCTTTATCATCATGAAAATATCATGAGCAGTCGTGTGAGGCACTGAAATCCTCGTGGCCCTGTTTAACAATCGATTGTAATTTATATAGTTTACAAATAAGATGCATTTACATTAGAAAAAAAAAGGGGGCTCACCTATTGATCATACCCAAAACCAATAGAAACTCCGCTACCTCATGTGGCTGAAAGTCAACTAGAACGCACTACACCTTTGGCGCTCTCTCGATTGGAATGTCATTCTCGTTCATCCATCGCATCCATGCCTCCAATCGGTGATTAACATCCCAAACCACAAAGTACCTCTCAACCATGTGACTAAGCTCGGGGATTTGGCGAAGCTCTTCATCCAAATCATATGACATTGCAAGATCCCTCGCAGGGTGACCACGACGAGGCAATTGTTTGTGATCCTCCCCAGGAATTCGTTCACTAACAATAAATCTTGCCATGGTTGGTTGGTAGCTTTTGTTTGCAATAGATAGTTGCAAATCGATCACATGGTCATCATGCGTGCGGATGGCGGGGTTTGAGAGAAGTCGACAAAGAGGCAATCGTGAAAGTTTCCCATCGTATGGTACTCTATGAGAATCCACCCAACCCAAAGAAATGTGTTTGTCGACAACATTTCCAAACGCTTCTTCTTTGACATTCTCAATAGCGATACCTGTTTCCACACGATGACTGGGTCCAGCGCTTGATTTTGATGTTCTAGCCACTCCAGTTACAATGGTGTTAGCGGGTAAGCCACGACGGACGATGGAGCACAACAAGAACACAGACCAACAAACTGTCAATCCGAGGACGTAGCTGACCCGACTAGGGCATGGAGGCAATCTCTGTGTTGTCAACCCTGAGCTAGACACGAACAACACTCTACAGTCACTAATCCTACCACAACACTACCATAAAGCAAAGAAACAGGCAACGCATCCTACGAAACACTACAAGCTCGAAACAGTCTCAAATCATATTGGAATGACTCGAAATCGGAGGGCAAGACTCACAAGGACATATCCTATATGGCCAAACACCTAAACCCTAAAAACCATAACTGTAAGACCTCTAATTGCTATCGCGATAGACTCAAAATAGCAATTTTCAATGTGTCCGGAACTGATCTACAAAGACATCAACACGAAGAGATTCTTGCCCTGATTCTAACGACTACTTGATCATTCAGAACGGATGTCGTTTGAGGTACTTACGACCAAATATAGCTCGTAGCAGGCGGGCTCGCGATGTGGTCCTCGGCTTGCATTGCTTGCGTCGACGCGGAGAGCTCCTCGATGCTAACACGCTCCTACTCCCATATCTGCAATGTGATTAGCGTGCGCGACGGTGTGTGTGCGTGAAGTTCACTACTATGTGCTGCAAAACCCACGACTGTATATTATTTGAGATAACGTAATGTGTCCTTTACAAAGCCTTACGTTTCAGCTTACATACAAAGCCTTCAAACCTAATGTCCGGCCAAATGACCTGAATTGTCCCTAGGCTTCTACAGAGCTTAATAACAAGAAACTGAGTTGGCTTTACTCATTATACAAGCATCTGTGGCCAAAATACAAGTGCCGACTTAAAATATGAGGTTTCTGTAAACATTACAAAAGTGGCCGTAATGGCTCAAAATAATAATAACGGGATATTCGATGACGTCCATGAACTCATATCTTCATGTTGCAGCATCCATCTTCATCTTCATTACTTCATCACCATGTTCATGTGGAATCTTTATAGAATCTTTGAGGAATCTTAATGGAATCTTTATGGAAACGTTGTTGAAAGGGCGTCCTTTCAACACTCTCCCCCTCCGAATTCTTGTCGTCCTCGACAAGACCCTATGTCTTGGCTGGCCTTGATGAGTTCTTGATGTCTTGGTGTTGGTTGAAGTTGTTGTGGCAGCCTCTTCTGTAGTTGTTTGCTTTGTGTGATGTTAAAGCTGCCTTGAAGTTGTACTTGTAGTGTATCTGAAGCCTGGAACTCTCCCCCTCCGATTGGTTGTTGTGTCTTGAATTGCATGGGGTTGTATCGACTTGTTGGTGCAGCAGCTCTTTGTCATTGTAGCTCGAGTTTGCTTTTCCTGTGGTTGTTATCTGTCAAAGTCGTACCTGTAAGTTGACTTGAAGCTTTGTCAAGCTATTTTTTGGCCTCTTTCTTTTGACTTTTCAGTAGATTTGCAATTAGTAGTGTGGGGATATCGTGGTTCTTCTTGTTTTTGTTGTTATAAAAAATAAAAGAGTAAAAGTAAAATGTAGCGTATATACAAAATGAAGGTCTTGGATACCTGGATAAGACTAAAGGGAAAAACCCAGTGGGAAAAAATGTCTTTAGTCATAATTAAATGCGAGGCTATATGTACTTAGGTTCTGATGTTATAGAGTTCTAGTGAGTTAAAGTACATATGGCTATATGGCTACTAGTATGGGCTTGATATACATGGATAAGTGTTAGTAGCTTGAAGTCAGAGTCATTGGTGTTGAGAAAAGGCTCATAAAACCTGTTTCCACTTGGTCATCCTCATTTGTTTGTGTAAGTGCATGGGTGGAATAAAAAAGAGTGCCTAATGCATATGTCCAATGATGGGACATCTATATGCTTGCACAGAGTTATGCATGTTAAACAATATGCAGTGCGAGAGAAGAGTATTGATGGGTTCTTCATGGAGTTAGTGTAGTGAGAAAAACATATAGCATGAGTGCTTCAAAAGCTTTCACTACTCACAAGAAGGGTTTTCGTTGTCGAGGTTTCTCCACTCTTCCTCACTGTGTCCAGTGCGTGAGTGTTTTTGTTTTGGACTACTCCGCCTTCTCCACCTTATATATTATATGGACTTTGACTCTTATGCTCACCTCTTCCAGCATGAGCGACATGACTTTATGTATGCTCAACTCTCCAGCTTGAGCTTATACCTATTAGCTAGACTCATAGACCATAGAAAAATATTAACTTGAAGCTTGGGTCTGAAACTTTGCTCATTTAGTGGCTTAGCTGCCCGACTCTAGACTTTTATGCCATGTAAGTTTAATGGCGACTTGGACTTACCTGATCGCGGCCTGAAATCCAATTCCATATGCTTTTGATGTTTAGGCCTTTCTCGTTAGTTTTTGTTTGAGATGCCATGTTGTCCAATACATTGGCATATATCTGCTCTTCATTCCTTAGTAGCAAATTGTGGTCGATTGATGAGACAGGTATTGATGTTGAAGCAATGGTTGATGAAGTCTTCTTCTTCCAGATAGTTTTCTTCAAAACTGTGACCTCCGCATTTACCATTGGTTTCTTTTTGTTGTTAAGAGGCTGTAAAGGAGTTGTGTATCTTTCTTGTTTTTGAGCCTCAATCGCGAATTTTGGAACCCACATTGTTCTTGGGCCTGGTGTGATCTCTTTGCCACTTTCCTTGTTTCTTCTTTGACTTGATGGTACCTTGTCTTTAATTTCCAAATATGGCTGTTACTTTTGTAAAAGCCATGCTCTTGTAGTATTGACGCGGGATCCATCTATAGGTTGTAGTACTCTTGCGTGTAGCGGGTGGATGCTCTTGATTTCTTAATGTTTCTTGCTTTTCCTGGGTCATTCCTTGATAAGCTACTACCTTAGGTAACCAGATTTGAAAGTTACCCTCATAGAATCCTTGTGCTTCGAGTAACTCGACTGGAATGAATCTTTGGACTTGCTTGGAGGTGATCTTCACTTGACTTTGTTGGGTAGTCTCATAGAATTTTGATTTCATTACCCAGACTTGTCGTATGGTTTGTCTAGTGGAAGGCCTTATCTTTTGCTTTTTGTACCCGTCCTTTCTCTTGGTTGAGTTATGTGATTGACGTTGACGGCTTTGTTGATTCTTGACTGAGTGGTTGTCATGGGATGGATATCGCCAGGCTGTTATCTTGGGCTTGTTGACCCAAACATCTAAATTTCCTTTCTTGTAGCCTTGTGCAATAATTGACTCGCTTGATGTGATCCATCCTGTTACCTTTGCTTGTTGAGGTTGTTCCTGTGATTGTATCCAAATTGGATCATTAACTTTAATTTGTGCCTTGGATACTAGCACTTGGTTGACCTGTTTTGACTTCCTTTGGAGACTTTCGGGCGATGGAAACTTTGGTTGATAGACTTTTTTCTTGGGTTTCCATTGTTTTGTTGATGGTTTGGCTTTTGATGTAGAGGCTTTGTCTTGCACTTGCATTGGCTGGGCTAGAGACTGTGGGCTTACTTTAGCTTTTCCTTTTTCAATAGCCAAGAATCTTTGAACTGTTGTAGGCTTGACCTCTGTTGCCACTTGATAGCTTGTCGTGATTCCCATTGTTGAAGATTCAGGCTCGTTAAAGACTTGTGCCCATGGCTTGGACAAAATCAAGTGTGTTCCCATTTGTCGAGAATCTACCACCAAGAATTTTTCTTTGACATTCTGTGAGTGTAGTTGGAGAGTATCTTCTACAATCCCCATACTTATAACATCCACTTCAGGTGAGAGATTTACCTTTATCTGAATATCATAAAGCTTTGGCTTACCTAGAAGTAACCACATGCCATATGACATGACATTAGTCGTGGAATTTCTATCAATTTCTGCCATAAAATTCATCTTGACTCCATCTTGTGCACTTAGCAAAAAGTTGATCTTCTTTGGTACTAGATTTCCTGTGTTCTCTTGAGTGACTTGAGCAATCTTTGGCATGGACTCCTTGTCGTCTTCTTCTTCATTGTTCACACTTCTGAGTTCATCTGTGTGTTCTACCTCCATCTTGACCACCATTTCCTTTGATATGTCTTTTGGAGAGACAAAATCAACATTTGGTTCCTGTAGAGTCATAGGCTCTTCTTCCTCGACTTTAGCTGTTGAAATGTCACCAATAGTGTTTGAAATTCCTGTCACTTGCTGCACCTCTTCTTTGATTGATTCCAAGTCTTCATATTGCTCATTTGTAGGCGCTGGACCTGAAGCATCTTCTTTGTATCTTAGCCCTTCTTCCTGCAACTTTGCTTCGTTGACTTGCGGCTCCTCCTTTGTACTATGCATTCGAGTTTCACAGTTTGTAATCAAGTGTGTTATCGCACACTGATCGCAAAGAGCACCTATTTCTATATGACAAGTATTCGGGCTAGGTATCTGGTTTTGTGCTATCCCCATAGCTAATAACCCTATTTCAAACTCATACTCAGATTCGTCATCTGTCTCACCCAAAACCCTTAGCATGTAGTAGGGGACTATGTCATACCCATTCTCATCGCAAAATTTTGTTGGTGTGGTCTCATTAACACAGACATCCAAAGTAGCCAATATCTGAGTCCACTCTAGCGGTTCTAATGCCTCTTCCAAAAAAGGTTCTCTTATGTAAGCATCATCTTCTAAGACCCTCTCTAAGGAATTCTCATTTCTCCCAAAGTCACTACACTCCGATGCTCCGCACATCCAGATTTCTTTCTTTTTGCCTATCCACGGATGGTTTGTTGATCCACTTTGTGTTGCAGAATCAAAATCTTCCACGGGCGTTCTAGTTTCATCTTGGTAACTATGATTTCTCATATTTACACGTGTTGTGGTTTCAGCATATCCCAAGTATAGATAATCATAGCCCCAATCTTGTACCATCTTGAGTTGCCTCATGAATGGTCTTCCAAGGATGATTTCATAGTTATTTTTCTTGCCAAAGTCAACTATGGCAAAAGTATGCGCATACTCTATACCACAAGAAGACACCACTATCGCTTCTAGCAATCCCATGGGTCTTTCCACATGCCCATTCGCTAATTGTAATTTTATTCTGCTTGTTCTAAAGGCGGGCCTACCCCATTTCTCCCATATTCTTTTTGTTGCTATGGCAATTCCTGCTCCGCTGTCAAGTATAGCTTTCGTTTCAATCCCATTGTACTCGACAGGCAAAGTGGCATTACCATCTTCTCCTTCACAATCCTCTCCTACTTTGTTCAGAGGTACCGGTCTTACATTTGATCTAGGCTTCTCGATCTCATCTAGCTCTTTTTCCAAGAATCTTAATGGGCTTTTGATCCCAATTTTTTCCAAGCATTTTCCTATATCCGTCCACATACTTGGCCTGATTTTCAAAAGTTTTGCCAACGTAATTGTGCACTTCACTGGCGTGGATAGCAAGTCAGTCAAAATTTTTGTGTCCAATTCTTTTGTCCCTCCTAGCCTCTGTGATGGAACTCTCACAATCTCCGACTTTGCCTCAAAATCTCCCATGTACTGTGGCAAAGTTCTTAACGATGCAGGCAAAGTGGCATTACCATCTTCTCCTTCACAATACTCTCCTACTTTGTTCAGAGGTACCGGTCTTACATTTGATCTAGGATTCTCGATCTCATCTAGCTCTTTTTCCAGGAACCTTAATGGGCTTTTGATCCCAATTTTTTCCAAGCATTTTCCTATATCCGTCCACATACTTGGCCTGATTTTCAAAAGTTCTGCCAACGTAATTGTGCACTTCACTGGCGTGGATAGCAAGTCAGTCAAAATTTTTGTGCCCAATTCTTTTGTCCCTCCTAGCCTCTGTGATGGAACTCTCACAATCTCCGACTTTGCCTCAAAATCTCCCATGTACTGTGGCAAAGTTCTTAACGATGCAGGTCTACTGTCTTCGGAGGCTACCGATCCTACGTCACCATAATATGACCTCGCATCAACACTCATTTGTGGTCTATCTAATGTGATTTCAGGAAATGGTGTTGGTCTAGCATCCTCTTCTCTTTTTTGGGCATCTCGGACAGCCTTCCATAACTCCTCTGGCCACTGCTCCTCAACTATAGGAACATAGGGTGGGAAATCCCTCATTGATTCATCTGTTGTATTTTGGACTATCCTCGAGCCTTGCGACCTTGGCAATGGTTCTTCCCTATGATCTACCTCTTCTCTAGGCAATTCGTCTACTTTAATACTCTCGTCTTTGTGCACTGGGGTGACTATCCTATCCTTTTGCCAATCTAGCCTCATAAGCCTGTAAAATTGCGTCTAAAGGCTCATTCACTTTGTCCACTAGGACAGATCCTCTTGAACTAGCACTCTTGGGTGCTTCAACTGGTTTAAGGGTTTCAACTTCCCTTTTCTGTGTCTGTTGATCTTGAGTTGTTTCCAACTCATCTGTATCAGCCTTTTCTTCTCCTTTCTCCCTTTCTAGTCTCGCTTTCATTCTAGTACTTCTTGCTCGTCTAGAGTTTCTACGGCTTTTGGAACTCTTACTAGTCTCTCCATCTGTAGGCTTTTGCTCTTGCACTTTTGCTTGTGCTCTTGTGACAACGTTTACTGGAGCAACTTTCTTACTTTCATCTTCTTGTTGTTTAAGCACTTGTTCTTTTGCAATTGTTTCTTGCTCTGTTGTTGTTGTCGTCTCTCCTTTTGTGGCGGCTCGTTCTTTCTCGGATTTGCTGGTAGAAGGAAAGGTCACATGTGGTTGCATTTTACCTTTATTACTTGGATTCTTAGGACAATCTAAAATCATATGTGTGATTGCACACTCATTACAATATACATTTATCATGATATCATGGTGTGGACAATCCTTAATCAAGTGATCACGCCTACCACATCTTTCACATGGACGTCTTGGTTGTTGTGGAAATACTTGATATTGACCTTGAAGTGGCCTCTGATCTACCACATATCTTTCTGTTTGAAGCTCGTGACTCACATATGCATTTCTAGCAGCTATGGGTCTTTCACTTAAGAACACTTGTTCCGCTACAGGATGATATCTAAGCGGTTGAGACATAACATGCTCAAACCTTGGTGGAGTCTTAGGTCTATAGTCAGGACAATTTTGCGACGGATGGTCCCCTCCACATGTCATGCACCTGCGTCGTTGAGGAATTCTGTAGGCTGGTACTCTGTCAGAGTGGTTGATGCGTTGCATCACATTCTCTATGATTTGCTCCTCAACATTTACTTGGTTTTGTCCTAGATTCCTTCTTTGATCCTCAAGATCAGCAGTTTTCTTTTCCTCACTCGCATCATTCATCTTCTTCTGACCCTCTTCATAGAATTCACAATTGTCAACTAGGTCAACTGCCGCTTTGGTCACTTCTTCTAAGGTTTGGTATCTTTTCACGTGTAGGTCCTTTTGGAGATTCTCATTCCTAAGCCCTCTGATGAAGCATAGGATCTGACGTTCTGGCGTGGGTAACTCTTGGGTAGGACATCTAGCAACATATTGCTTGAAACGCAGTATTGCCTGTCGCAATGTTTCTGTTTTGCCTTGTTTAATTTCCTGAATCTTAGGAAGGGTGTTATGTTTTATGCCCCTCTTGGTGAATTCTTGAACAAATTCATCCAACATTTTCTCAATGGTTGTGAACTCTCTCCGGTTCAATAGTTCAAACCATGCTTGTGCATTGTCCTCCAATGTAAGTCCAAAACCCTCATACTGCGTGTGGAAGTCCTCTACTCGTTCTGCTCGTAGGACTTGCTTGAAAGCCGAGACATGGGCGTATGGGTCTCCTATGCCATTGTACTTTCTATTTACCCATTTTCTTAGCTGAGATGGTCTTATACTTTGGGGTGCAAAGTATGGAACCATACTCCTCTCTGGTATCATTTCATCTCTCGTTATCGCTCTAGGGGGAAATCCAGGTGGTGGTTCCCTCTTTGGAATTCTCTTAGAGGTTCCTGTGTTTGGTGGATGTATCTGAGGTCGGTCCTTCATTGACCAAATATCCACTCATCTCTAATTTGGTTCGCGGATTTGTGCTTTCTACAGCTCTATATTCTCGTCCATACTTGTCAACAAATAAGGACGTCCATTGTCTATCGACCTCGTATATATAAACATATAAGAGCTTGTACTCTGTCAGCTCATCTGGGTAAGGCTCTAAGCAACTGTAAAGGTTGAATTGATCTCCATTAATATACCTATATAGTCCTTCACTTTCATGGTTATACGTCCAAACTCTCTCCACAAAATTGGTCTTTATGTATTGTAGGTTTGGAAGATCTATTCTGGGTGGGTGCTCATCTATCCCTGCAATCCATGTGCTTGTATAAGCTGAGTCTGAGTCTGATGTAGACATGACTTCTAGGCTTAACAGATCTAGCTTGCTGTAGTAATACCTCTCTCAATGTGTTCAAGCGTTTTGGTCAGGGAAAATCCAAAACTATGTCCAAAACCGTGAGCATTTTCTCACAATTCTCTCAAATTGTCGGTTTTAGACACCTCTGACTCTGAGATCTGTAGTGCTGCTCTCAAGCTACGTTTTGATAAAAAAACTTTTGGAATCGGAGTCCGTATGTGAAAGTTATGACCAAAACAGTGAGATGTAATTTGGAAAGTTGCTCTATCTGATGTTTTTGCAAGTGGTCAGTTTGAGCCCAAAATTGGTGTGTGCACTCCTTAGGCAATGATAAACCCAGTGGTATACTTGGTTTCAAAAAAATTCTCAAAGTTTTTTCCTCAGTTGTCTATCACGATAGACTCACCAAGTACCCCTTGCAGATGTCCAAATGCACTCAAACTTTGTGTACAGGGTATAATGGCCCTTCTGAACCCAAATATGAAGTCAGATTTGAATTTTGATTTTTCTATAGTGAATTTCTGATTCTATCGCGATAGACTCACCAGAGTGTTACTAGAATACAGTTTTTCAACTGTTTTCACAGATTTGAGTTCCCCCTTCTCTTGAGATACTACTCACCAAGTTTCAACCAATTTGGAATAATTCTCCTTTGTAACTTGCATCAAACAATAGTTTCTTTTCTGATCTTGTGAAGTAATCCACTTAGATGCACTTCCAATGCTCCAAATTTACTCAAAATTTAACCATAGGCTCACAACAACATGTAGAACAAGGCCCTAAGGTCAGTTTTCAAAATTTTCAATTTTTGTGAAAAAACCCTAGTCTATCGCGATAGACTCAGCAGATTCTTCAGTTTTGAAAATTTTCCAGATTTCTCTTTACCATTGTGTTCCCTATGCTCTGTACACCTTGCTCACCAATTTCCACTTGTTTTGGACTTTTTCTTAGGTCTCTAACTCCAACTCTAGAATTCTGAGTCTATCTGATCACTAGAAAATAGACTTAGGATGACTTCCCAATGTCCAAAATCCACCAAATTTTTTGTGTAACCTCCTGAGAGGCTAAACAAGCTATGCTCCAGAGGGTTTTGAAAATTTCAATTTCTTTGACCCTGCTTTGAGTCTATCGCGATAGACTAAGCAAGTACCCCTTTTATAGGTCAAACTTGAACTTTGACTATACCACTGTGTTCCAACACCTGTCCTTAGTCCTCCTGCCAATTTTCAAGTGGTTTGGACTTTTACTTTGTTAGTTAGACCAGATCTGGTGTTTTCTACAAGCTGAATCCTCTCAAATGGTCTTAGACCCACTTTCTGATGTCCAAATGACTTCAAAAGTTTTATGTGTCCTTGATAGCACCTTCCCAAGCTATGCCACAGAGGTTTTTGAAAATTTTGGTTTCTATCACTGTGTTCTTATTCTATCGCGATAGACTCACCAAGTATGCTAAAATGACATTTTTTTCAAATTTTCTCTTCACAGATGTGTTCCCTACCCTCTGTAGATCATGTATACCAAGTTTCATAAGGTTTGGAAATTTGGTCAAGTCCCTTTACCCAATTTGTCTCTGAAGTCTGACTCAAAACACCAGACTTGAGGTTTAGTGGTCTTCTTGATGTCCAATTTCAAATTTGAAATGATGGTTAAGGTCTAGGTGAGGAGTGGATTCAAGCTATCTAGTCACAATTTCCAAAAACTGTCCCACTCAAATGTCATGAGTCTATCGCGATAGACACAGCAGATTGTGCAGGAAAAGTCAACTCAAAATTGTGACTTCACTTTTAGATTCCCCTTACTCTCTTGTTTCTATCCCTCAAATTTCATGCAATTTGGACACTTGGTTTGTGTTTTGGGCCATTTTTAGTATTTTTGTCAGAACCTGAATCTCTATCTGGGCTTTAGATTCACTTCTAGTGATCCAAACACCTTAAAATTTTGTGTGTATGCTATGTAGGCTCTTCTTAAGCTATCCCTAGGAGGGATTTGCAAAATAAGGTCCACAACTAAATATCCCCAACCTATCGCGATAGGCTCATAAAGTTTCCCAGTTTTGGTCTTTTTACAAAGTTCTCTTCACAACTAGTTTCCTTATCCTCTGTATAGTGAATACACAAAGTTGTGCAATGTTTGGGCTATTGGTCAAGGTCTTTTTACCACTGTGTCTCTGAACTTAGACTCTAAACACCAGACTTGAGGTTTAGTGGTCAAGCAGGTGTCCAAGTACACTCAATTTTTGGGAGCAGCCTTGTATTGATGTGTTTTACCTGTGGTATGAGGGATTTTGCCTGATTGTGAGTCTATCTCCAATTCACCAGTCTATCGCGATAGACTCAGCAGAGAGCCACTGGGAAGTGATTTTTTTTATGTTTTTGGACAGTCTGGTTCCCAATGCCCTTAGAATCCTATCCCCAAAGTTTCATTCAATTTGGACTTCTTTTCCTTTGGATTCAAGTATTTCACAGTTCACTTCCTTACACTAAGAAAAAGAAAATTCCCACTTAGATGCACAAGCACTGATGCAAATGCTTTGAAATTTCCCATGCAAGCTCTAGAGCATATGAAAAACAAGGTCTTGAGGTCAAGCTTTTTTTTTTTTGAAAATTGCAGATTTGGTTTCAGATTTTTGTTTGTTTGTTTTTCAGGTTTTTTAGAGTTTTTTTTTTTTTGGATTGGACCAAATCTGTGTTTTCCCCCTACCTTAAGGTCTCCAATGCAAAAACAAGCACTCAAATCGGCTTTCAAACGACCATTTTAGAGCACTTTTACCATAACCAGCACAATTCCGCCTTTTGTGTTTTCAAGCACATTTTCATGTCAAAATTGCTCTAGATCAACATCAGATGTCCTACACTACCTAAAGTCCTACTTTGGATGGTTGAATGGTTGTTTTTGCTTTCTGGCAAGCAAACAGCCTCCTGCTTACCTTTTGCGTTTTTCTTTGCGTTTTTTTTTCTTTCAAGTTCCTCACAACCATAAGTCACAACCAAACACACAAACCATAAAACCTAATCTAAACACACAACAAAATAATATAACCATACCTCAACCTCATGGTGGACCACCTCGGCGAGACGCAGGCTCCCTGGCTATCCCTCAGTCAAGAGATCGGCTCTCTGACTTCCTACTAAGAAGGCAAATGGTGACAACACTCTAGAAAACTCTAGAGAAACGCTATACTATCAAACACGAGTGATGCGGTCTACGCTAGTTTAGGCACTTCGTCCCCGGCAGCGGCGCCAATGTTTGCGGGTACGCCGCGACGGACGATGGAGCACAGCGAGAACACAGACCAACAAACTGTCAATCCGAGGACGTAGCTGACCCGACTAGGGCATGGAGGCAATCTCTGGGTTGTCAACCTTGAGCTAAACACGAACAACACTCTACAGTCACTAATCCTACCACAACACTACCATAAAGCAAAGAAACAGACAACGCATCCTACGAAACACTACAAGCTCGAAACAGTCTCAAATCATATTGGAATGACTCGAAATCGGAGGGCAAGACTCACAAGGACATATCCTATATGGCCAAACACCTAAACCCTGAAAACCATAACTGTAAGACCTCTAATCACTATCGCGATAGACTCAAAACAGCAATTTCCAATGTGTCCGGAACTGATCTACAAAGACATCAACACAAAGAGATTCTCGCCCTGATTCTAACGACTACTTGATCATTCAGAACGGATGTCGTTTGAGGTACTTACGACCAAATATAGCTCGTAACAGGCGGGCTCGCGATGTGGTCCTCAGCTTGCATTGCTTGCGTCGACGCGGAGAGCTCCTCGATGCTAACACGCTCCTACTCCCATATCTGCAATGTGATTAGTGTGCGCGATGGTGTGTGTGCATGAAGCTCACTACTATGTGCTGCAGAACCCACGACTGTATATTATTTGAGATAACGTAATGTGTCCTTTACAAAGCCTTAGGTTTCAGCTTACATACAAAGCCTTCAAACCTAATGTCCGGCCAAATGACCTGAATTGTCCCTAGGCTTCTACAGAGCTTAATTACAAGAAACTGAGTTGGCTTTACTCATTATACAAGCATCTGTGGCCAAAATACAAGTGCCGACTTAAAATATGAGGTTCCTGTAAACATTACAAAAGTGGCCGTAATGGCTCAAAATAATAATAACGGGATATTCGATGACGTCCATGAACTCATATCTTCATGTTGCAGCATCCATCTTCATCTTCATTACTTCATCACCATCTTCATGTGGAATCTTTATAGAATCTTTGAGGAATCTTAATGGAATCTTTATGGAAACGTTGTTGAAAGGGCGTCCTTTCAACAAATGGATACAATACGATCCAAATAACTCAATGCCTAGGATTGTTGGGTATCCTGTGTGCCTAACGGAGGTACTTCTTGTGAGGTAGTAACATCAACCTCATCAATTGCGCCGGTATTTTTTGTTTGGTTTCTTGTTCTCATGCTTGTGAGAAAGAAGCATAATTCATAAGAAATAGATATAGGATGATTTATGAGAATTTGTAGGTTGGAGTTTGAGATGTGAACAAAACGAAACTTGAGAGAGAGAGAGAGAGAGAGAGAGAGAGAGAGAGAGAGAGAGAGAAATCTGTGTAACAAAAGAGAATAGAGAAGAAGAAAATGAAGAAGAGAAGGTCACTTTATAAAGCTTTTATTTTTTTATTATTTTTTATTTTTTATTTTTATTTTTTTTGTGACTCTGTGTGTGAGAGAAAGGAATGTGTGTGTTTGTGTGTTGCCCGTGTGTGTGTGTACGTGTGTGTGTGTGTGGACGCGTACGCGTCCGTGCGTGTGTGTGTGTGTGTGTGTGTGTGTGTGTGTGTGTGTGTGTGTGTGTGTGTGTGCAGCGTGTGTATGTGCGCGTGCGCGTGCACATGCGTGTGTACATGTGCATGTGTATGTGTGTGTGTACACACACACACACGTTGCACACAGGCGCGCGCGTGTGTGTGTACACACACACGCACCCGTGTGTGTGTGTGTGTGTGTGCGTTTTTGTTTGTGTGTTTGTTCACACACACACACACACGCGCTTTTTGCGTGTGTGTGTGTGTGTGTGTGTCTGTTGTTGAGATGTCAAGCTCTACATCTTGAGCTGGCATCCACTACAGGTCTTGGCCGCTTACGACATTTACTCACTGGCACGTTAGGTGACCGACACGGAGGATCTCTGCCAGTGATTCTACAACTGGACTATACTTATAGTGCCAGCCTAGTACACTTCTAGCGAGTTCACACTTAGTGACCACATGTACATATGTGCTACTTTTCAGTTTTAGCATTTAGTCATTTTGTACTCTCTTTTCTGTGAGAAGAAGAAGAAGCTTTCCATCTCTGTGTGTTTTGTGCTTGTGTTACGTAGCTCTCTTGCATTCTCATTCTTTACATGGTATCAGAGCCTGGTGCAGGCAAGACAAGCTAAGAGAGCAAGAGCATCACAATCCCTTCATTCGCAATCCACGAGTTTCTGAACAAGTTTTTCGTACAAGTTTCTGAACAGGTCTCCAAAGTGCAGTACACAGAGATTTACTGTACAAGTACAGTGGTTGTATGTATGCTTGATTGTGGACACTCGTTGAGTATAGAAAGCGTTACAGGTACTACGATAGCAGGTTCAGCAGATTTGCAGGTTTTTGCAGATTGCAGCTATTTTGTCTTAGTGCTTCAAGATGTCTGATGATTTCAGTCAGATTGTTACTGAGAAGCTTGAGAAAAATAACTACCCTGCATGGCAGTTCAGAATAACTAATTTCATAAAAGGAAAAGGTTATTGGGACTATGTAGAGGAACCAGAGATTCCCGAGGCAAATGCTACAGCAGAACAAATGAAATCTTTGAGGGACTGGCAACAAGGACAGAGCAAAGTGATGTCTTGGCTCTCTATGAGCATCACAGATGGCATGATGGGCTATCTATAGGATGCTGAGACCCCCGCCATTGCATGGAAAAACTTAGGCAGAGTGTTCGAGGTGAACACCAAGGCCAGGAAGCTTCAACTAAAGTCGGAGCTAAATCAGGTTAAGAGGAACAACCTCTCCATCAATGATTATGCCTTGAAGATCAAGAGTATCATTGAGGCTCTTGGATCTATTAAAGTCTCAGTGGAAGACGATGACATTGTCCGTGCATGCTTGGATGGTCTAGGAGATGAGTATGTACATTTCAGGTCTTCTATGAATACAAGAGGCGACATCCCCGTGTTCCAAGATTTGATTTCTATGCTTATTCTTGAGGAGAAGAACCTTGACACATCTTCTTCTCATGGCAGAAATAATTCTGAACAGACCTTCTATTCTAACTCCAACAGAGGTAGAGGTAGAGGTCGTGGTAGAGGCCCAAGAGGTTGCATGGGCCAATTTCAAGAAGTTCAATCAAATCAAAACAATACAGGTGTCAGGGAAAACCAGTCTCAAGGCAGGGGGAGTCAAAGAGGTCGTGGTGCAGGATCAAGCAGGCAGCAACATACTGCAGATAGCAGAGAATGTTGGACTTGTGGTGAAAGAGGTCACATGTCACGTGACTTTCCAAAGGGAAAAGCAAGTGGAAAGAGAGAATAGGGCAACTATGCATCTACTAGCAGAGATGCAGATGACAGCAAAAATGAGTGCATGTTTGTTATGCAGCATGTAATGAATACAATGACTGCAGAGAATTCCACCCAAGATGATGTTTGGTATGTGGATTCAGCTGCCTCTAATCACATGACATCTCGTGGAGAGTGGTTTAGAGATATGCGCAAACCAGATGTGTCAGGCTATGTGCAGACAGGAGATGACACAGCTCACCCCATTGCTCATGTAGGGGACATAGTTCTAAATACGAAGAGTGGGAAATCAAAGTACTTAGCAGATGTACTTCATGTCCCAAACATTACAAAGAATCTTGTTTCCGTTGGACAAATGGTTGAGCAGGGTTTGCAGGTTCGCTTCAATCCAAATGGCTGTTATGTAGAAGATTTCTAGAATGGCTATAAGCTGATCAGAGAGGGCAAATGTGTGGGCAGAATGTTTACGCTGAATGTAGACATGCCTGAGGTAAAAGCTGCATTATTTGCACAGGGCACAGGTGTTGTGGCTGATGTTGACATTTGGCACAAACACATTGGCCATGTCAATGAGCAGAGATTGCACAGCATGAAATCAAAACAGATTGTAAAAGGTTTGTCCAAATTCAAGGTGGATGGTATGCATAAAGTGTGTGCAGCATGCCAGTTTGGAAAAAAGTCAAAGGGCTCATTTCCACATGAGCGCAATGTATGTAAAAAGCCACTTGAGGTGGTGCACACAGATGTTTGGGGTCCAACCGATACTGCAAGTATACATGGTTGCAGGTATTATGTCTCTTTCATTGATGACCATACAAGGAAAGTATGGGTCTACTTCATGCGTAACAAAAGTGAAGTGTTTGGTCACTTTCAAGACTTCAAAGTCATGATTGAGAAGGAGACAGATATGCAAATCAAGACATTGAGGTCAGATGGAGGGGGAGAGTACTTCTCCAATGATTTTTTAGATTTTCTGCGAATGCATGGTATACGCAGGCAGTTTACATGCAGATATACTCCACAGCAGAATGGGGTCGCAGAAAGGAAAAACAGGCACATTGCAGAGATTGCACGTGCATTGATGAATGAGAAGAACATGCCTCATCATTTCTGGGCTGAAGCTGTAAATACAGCTGTGTACATTATGATTAGGACACCTACAGCTGCGGTGCATGATGTAACGCCTGAGGAAAATTTTACAGGTACAAAGCCTGATTTGGCACACTTGAAAGTGTTTGGCTGCATAGCTTATGTGCATGTACCAGATGAGTTGCGTAGGAAATTGGATCCTAAAGCAGAGAAATGTATTCTTGTGGGATATTCCCTTGAACAAAAGGGGTACAGGTGCTATAATCCTACTACACGAGAATTACGGGTGAGCAGAGATGTAGTCTTTGATGAGATGAGCAGCTGGTATAGTAATGCACATGGAACTATTGGGGCTGATGTAAAAGATGATGTGGTTGTACAAAATGTGAGGCCATAGTCACAGGTTTTGAGTGGACCACAAGAGTCCTCTTCTCGTAGCTCTGTTGAGAATCCATGGAATGGTAGACTACGTACGCAGGTTACTCCACCAGCAGGTACAGGAAATGTATCACGAAAAGGGAAGGAAAAGGTTGATGAACCTCCCTTTATGGCTGATGCATCATCAGGTTTTTCACATGTAGACATGGATTCAGATGGTTCTGAACAAAGTCTTGATGAGGAATTTGGAATTCCGGCTGTCAGGACACCTGGTGTAAGGAAAGTACAAGAAGATGCTAGAGGGCAAAGGAGTGACCCAGGACCGCGCAGATCTAACAGAGTCAGAATTCCAGTTCAGAAATTGACTTATGATGGGTATCTAGCGCATCACCAAGCCTACATGGCTAAGGTGATACAGGATGTGGAGCCCACATGTTTTGAGGATGCAGCTGGAAATGTGCATTGGGATGACGCAATGAATGAAGAGATGGCTGCATTGGAAGCAAACGACACATGGGAGTTGGTGCCATTGCCAAGTGACAAGAAAGCTATTGGTTGTAAATGGGTGTATAAAACCAAGCATAAGGCTGATGGTAACATTGAGCGTCATAAGGCAAGGCTAGTCGTAAAGGGTTATGCACAGACGTATGGCATAGACTATGAGGAGACCTTTGCTCCAGTGGCAAAGATGACGACTATGAGAGCTGTCATAGCAGTGGCTGCATCTAGAGGATGGATTATGCATCAAATGGATGTAAAGAATGCCTTCTTGAATGGTGAGTTGCAAGAGGAAGTGTATATGGATCAACCACCTGGTTATGTCGATCCAGGTTACCCAGATTATGTATGCAAGCTTCTCAAAGCTTTGTATGGTTTGAAGCAGGGCTCTAGAGCATGGTATGATAGGATTGCCAAGTATCTTGTCAGTATTGGTTTTAGGAGAGCTCATGCTGATCATTTACTCTATGTACGTGAGAGTGATGTGGGGATTGTGGTCATTACCATATATGTAGACGACCTTATTATTGTGGGTGACAATGCTATGGAGATTGACCATGTGAAGGGTCTTCTCAAACAGGAGTTTGAAATGAAAGATTTGGGCGAGTTGCGCTACTTTCTTGGCATTCAGGTGATCAGGACTCCAGAGGGTGTATGGCTGTCACAGAGACAATATGCTTTGGACATGTTGTCAAAGTATGGTATGGCTGATTGTAAGCCAATTTCTATTCCCTTGGATGTGAATGCAAAGCTGAGTGCAGAGAAGGGTGATGTTGTTGAGGATGTCAAGATGTACAGGAAGATTGTGGGTAGTCTAATCTACTTGACTATCACGAGGCCAGACTTGAGCTACACAGTACGCTTGGAGAGTCAGTTCATGCAGCTTCCGAGGAAGCCACATTTGGATGGAGTACGACGCACACTTCGGTATGTGCAAGGGACTTTTGACTACGCATTGTTCTATGCAACAGATGCGCCATTAGCATTGTATGGGTATACAGATGCAGATTGGGCAGGTAGCATTGTTGATAGGAGATCTATGAGTGGCTTCATGTTCTCTTTTGGGAGTGCTGCTGTTACTTGGAGTGGCAAAAAGCATCCTACGGTTGCTTTATCGAGCATAGAGGCCGAGTACAGAGGTGCAGCAGTTGCGGCGTGCGAGGTAAATCGGCTACGCACATTACTTGAGGACTTGGGAGTGCAGGTGGACCAACAGATTGTCATCCATTGTGACAACCTCAGCAGCATGCAGTTGGCTAGGAACCCAGTATTCCATGCCAGGACAAAACACATAGAGGTCCATTACCACTACCTTCGAGAGCGAGTGTTGGCGAGCGACATCGACTTGGTCTACGTCAGCACAGAGGAGCAGATAGCGGATATCTTTACCAAGGCCCTCGGAGCTCAGAAGCTTCGACGTTTTCGGACTATGCTTGGACTCTGCGACATGCAGAGCTCGAGGGGGAGTGTTGAGATGTCGAGCTCTACATCTTGAGCTGGCATCCACTACGGGTCTTGGCCTCTTACGACATTTACTCACTGGCGCGTTACGTGACCGACAAGGAGGATCTCTGCCAGTGATTCTACAGCTGGACTACACTTATAGTGCCACCCTAGTACGCTTCTAGCGAGTTCACACTTAGTGACCGCATGTACATATGTGCTTCTTTTCAGTTTTAGCATTTAGTCATTTTGTACTCTCTTTTCTGTGAGAAGAAGAAGAAGCTTTCCATCTCTGTGTGTTTTGTGCTTGTCTTGCGTAGCTCTCTTGCATCCTCATTCTTTACACGTGTGTGGACACACACACATGGCAAGGCACGTGGACACACACGTGGACACGCTGGCGCAGGTAGCTGTTGCGTGTCCACGTGGACATGCCACGTGTACTGTTGCCAAACGACAGTACATGTGGCAGTCTAGGTGGTCACGCACACTGCCACACAGGCAATGAGCTGGCCACGTGTCTTGCCACGTGTACTGTCGTTGGGCGACAATACACGTGGCACTGCACTTGGTGCCATTATTGGCGCCACGTGTCGTGCCACGTGTACTATTGCCCAGCGGCAGTACACGTGGCAAGCTCATTGCTTGCATGGCAGTGCGCGTGACCATGTGGCCGGCCACGTGTACTGTAGCCAAGCGACGGTACACGTGGCCAGTCCACGTGGACACGCGCACCACCGTGTCCACGTGGACTGCCGTGGGTCCATGGGCACCTCTGTGTACTCTGTCTCTGGCCAACGCGTGGCCAGAGGCAGAGTACACAGAGGTGCCCACGCGCCCACGGCCAGCGCGTTGGGCATGAGCGGGCACACGCTCCCGTGTGGAGCGTGTGCCCGCCCATGGCCAACGCGTTGGCCATGTGCGAGTGGCCGCCCATCCCGCTCCGCTCCTCCGCCCCCTCATCCCGCCCCCGCCTCCGGTGTCCCCTTGCCCCCACGCCCTCCTCCCCCCCCCCCCCCACCACCCAAGCTGCTGCCTCCTCCCCGCCCTTACGCCCCCCTGGCACCTTGCCCCGCAATCCTGCCACCGTCTCCATTGTCCCTTGGCACCTTGCCCCTTGCCCCGCCCGCCTAAGACCGCCTCCATTGTCCCCTTGCACCTTGCCCCGCCCGCTCCTTCGCCCCCTTGCCCCCCCCCCCCCCCCCCCCCCCCCCCCCCCCCCAAAAAAACCGCCTCCGTCCCTACTGGCGGCCCAGCACGCAAAACCCGGCCGCCCATTGCCCTGGTCTCTCTCCCTCCGCCCCCTTGCGTTAGTGCCTTGCTTCCATCCACGCAAAACATTCCAGCCCGTGGTCACACACACAGTCACAAACAAATATTTTGTAACATTTTTTTTTAAATCTTTCATATTTTTTACCATTAATTTTTTTATTTAATAAAATAATATTAAATTTAAATTTATAACGGCTACTTATTAGACGTGAGTTTATAATCAATTTGTTTTAGCTTATACAATGTGATCTTGTGCTTAATTATTTGCTTAGCATATTATTATGGCTTGCTCTTTATTTTTCTTGGGTAAAGAGTTTTCTTATCCTTTTTACAATGGTAAATTCATAATATCTGAATCATTTCTTTTAGAATTAATTTCTCCAATGCAATTTACAAGTTTAGATGTTGTTATCGAAGTAGGTGATATTAAAATGAATTTGCCTCTTGAGAGGACTCTCAACAATTTGGGTGAATTCATCTATGTATTGGATGAGCAGCTTTCACGTAAATACAAAGTCAACGTATCTCATCAAACACAGTATGCCGGCTCACCTAGCATAATTCCCATTTCCATTGTGGATAGTCCTTCAAAGATACAATTCGGTCCAAAGGAGTTAATAGATCTATGTACCCCCCCTCGAGTTTTGCCCTCAAACAGCTTCAAAAGGAGTACAAGACAAAAGCTCTTACAGGCCGACAAGAAGGGCACATTGACAAAGCTGTTAATGCAAATCAAAGTAGTGGAACAAGTTACAGAGATTCCAAGGTCTTACAATGGAGATCTCGTTCTAGAATTTCCACCTACCATGGGAAAGTTGCACCATATGGATGCGATGGAGCATAAGTATGATCCTCATTTGTGGTCGAAGCCTACTACATCCAATATTGTATTTGCACGTGTAGTGCGTCTTAGTCACTACATAGGATCTCTCAAGTGCATGAATAAACAATGTGTCCGCTTGGTTAATTACCATATTCCCGATACAAGTCATTTCAACGGGTACATACAAAAGGCAACTGGACCTGGGGAATATTGTAAGATTGGAGATAAGAGCCTTACATGCCATTTTTGTAAGGCAATTGCTTTCTGTATGGCAACATGTGATTGTGTAGTATACTATGTCATGCCATCCGATGAGACTGCCACTAGAGTCATGATTCATCGTGGCACACATCGACACGATGTGCGCAGCGGCACATCCAAAACACTAACGGACAACACCAAGCTGATGGTGCAAAGGATTTTGACTGTTGATCCACACGTAGGAGCCAGGAAGGTTCAAATGTGTTTGGCAAAAGAAATTATAAGTACAATACTTCTTTGCAACAACACCAATGAAGGTATTTTAGGCGAGCAACAGCTATTTGCAATCGGTGAGGAGTTGGGCCCATTGGTGCAAGATAACTGGTATGAGCATTTCCTAGATTCTTATTTCGATGCAAAACTCTATGCTAAATTATTTTAATCTAAACACTTTTAACATTGACAGGTTTCGGAGGTCAATATCTATTTTACGTAGAGAGGTTGACAAAGAATCTTTTGGCATTGATGCACTCCTAAAACTGAAGCGAGACTGCACGTATGAGTTTTTCCATGGAAGTCGGTTTCTTGGTCAAGGTATGGAGGGGGAGAAATGTTATGTCTTCAAAATGTCCACAATTGGTCCAGCATCCGGTGTGGACCTAGTCAACCGAATGAGACAAGATTGGGATGGTGATCTTCGACGTGCGTGGATCCAGTTTGATCACACCAAACGTGTTAACGATTGGGTGAGTATGGCCTGTCATGTCTATGATCCAAGGTACATGGCCTATCTTAAGAGCTTTGTGGCTTTCCATTTACTCTCTCTAAAACAATTTGTTTGCAGCATGCAGGACCTTTTGACTATTGCAGCTTGTGAAATGAAACAGGAAGACATGGAAACGCAATGTTTGTTTTGGGAGTGCCTTAATGATGTAATGATATCATGTGGGTGTGACAAAGAAAATTTCTTTGGCTACATGACTGATGAAGCTCAAGCAAATTGGAATGCACTTCGAATTGTTTTCAATGGTGGTGACAAGACCAATACAATGAGCGGCTGAGAGCGTTCTTGTCTTTTCCATTGGAAGCAAAGCTTGAATCAACACACAATGAAGTATGTGGTGCAAGCTTCTCAACACACACACACAAAGAAATGTGTGAGAAGTGGAGGCAAGCACCAACAAAAGAGGCTGCAGCAGTAGAGGATCGTCTGATACGCCAATGGTGGCGTAACGGTCATTGCATAGACCGTAACATTCCATACATGGATTCATGTCTTAGTTGGTGGGAAATTCGTATTGCACATTGGGGTGGCATTATGACATGCGTAGAAAGTAGCTCTGATGGACCAAACACTCCACGCACTAACCTTGCAGAGAGCAAGCATGGCAGTTGGCTAGCAGGGGAGGGTTTCCGTAAACGCTGTGAAGGATTTGGGGGTGGCCTCTATAACACCTCCATACTCACAAGATATATGAGGAAAAGTAAAGTAGCTCTCACAAGAGGATAGGATCCGATCTCCACTCTCAAACACACTCACCCTTGCATGCAAAAAACCCCGCCTACACTCGACTAGCTTCCCTCTATACTGTCATAGCCCTAGCTATGATCAATTGCAGTCAAGGAAGCAAAAAAGGCACTAAATTTTGGGGAAAAAAAACCAATGAAAACAAAGAAAAATCTCTGCACTTTTGTTCATAAACACCATACCCTCACACCATCTCAGCAGCCCTTGCATATGCAAGAAGGGGCTCCATAGTCGCTCCCAACCATGCACACAAACCCATCAAAAACCATGCCAATCATGAGTTATAAAAAAACTCATGATGCTCAGACAAAAAACTCATAAAAAACCATGGAAAACATGGGGAAACAACCTTCCATTCACAACAATAAGAAGGGGCTTTCACTGCCAAACCTGAGTAGCAGGCACACGCGTACAAAAAAGCTTCGCTTCACGCAACTTCCATCACCAAAAAGAGAGAAGAGGGGTGAAAGTGCAAAGGTCACCACCCATGTTCATGGCCTTCTTGATGATAGACACACTCTCCAATCAAGGCTCCACGCCCTTGCACACACACATGGGCACCTCCACTACACAACCCCCACGCACCACCGCAAACTGCAGCAGGAGAGGCTTTCTTCTTCACAGCTGAAAACTCCCACTCACTCACGACCCCAAGCTGATAAAAGTTCAGTTTTTCTTCATATTTTTAAAGCACTTACTCACACTTTGAAGTCTCACCCTTCTATGTACAAAAACAGCAAAACTATGTACCCCGCACAACTAGGCCGCATGCGTAGAGACAGCTGGCACACACCGCCTTTGTACACTTTGTACAAGCATGTTTTATTAACATCCAAGAGGTCTAAGGGAACCAAAAAACATCTCGCAAGGAATTTGGGGTGGCCTGCACCATTTTGCCAAAACACGTCACAACGCATATCATTATATGATGCATGTACAACCGACCTTGCAAATTCCATCTTACAGAGCACAAGGGCCATTTCATACAGCCATGGAAAACACATTGGGAAGGGTCCATCAATACAAAATCTTTCGGAACGCCATGAAAAACGTCCTAGCCAAGTGATTAGAGCAGTGAATGCGGCTACTGAGGGCACTCCAATGTATAAACAACTAACTCTATTAACAGGAGATAAGGAGACATCAAGGAAAAAACGGAAGCCAAATGAGGTTATCAACGTGGAAGATGATGCATCACATAGGCTTGAGTACAACTCGGTCACCAAAGATCGCAAGAAGTGTGGAAGACCACGTAAGATCAACTTTGCAGAAGAAGGGATATCACAAACCCCAAAACAAAGTATAGGTTCTGGTGGGCAGTATGTAGTTGAGCGCAAGGTCAATGAGGCAATGTGGGCCATACGTTCAACTCCACAAGGTAGTAGGGTCACATGTAGTGGCACACCAAGAGGCGGACGCAAGTGTGGATGCAGTATAGCAGGTTCTAGCCTTGGTATACCAACCCCATCGTTTGAAGGATATCAAAAACATCCAAATGGTGTGGTGTGTCAATGGTTTTGGTTTTGTCCGGATCATGTCTTGCATTGTCATATAGTAGACCAGAACATTGAGCCGCAGCCTCTTCATCCACCACACACTTGGCCCATGCATGTGGGCACCAACCTATCGGAGGATGAGGTGCAAATATTGCATGAAGGGGGGTATCAAGTGGACCTAAGCAAAGAAGGAGTATCTAATGTAACGCCAGTTTCTCAAGAACAAAATATGACAAACTCTCCTTTCAAGTCAAAAGATGCATCCACTCCTGAAGGCAGTGCAAGAGCCACAATGCGAGATGGTCTACGTGTACGGTATCAGAATTCCATTTCCGAGGATGCTGCTCGCAAGATCAGTCTAGCACTAGCCCTGAGAGCGAAGGTCGTAGAAGAGATATGTGCAGCAGATGGTGTTAGTGAGGTCTTCAAACTAGAGATGAAAAGTGAAGATGGTCATGTCGGGATGTACAAAGTTTGTATTAGCAACCAGCCATCGTGCACATGCCCAGACTTCATGGAACGGGTGTCAAAGCAAAAACCATATCTTGGATGTAAACATTTGTATTTTATTTATTTGCGTGTGCTAGGGCTAAGCCAAAATGAGAACATGTTTTAATTATCAACCAATCCTGGCAGATGTTGATATCTTCAGGGCACCGAGTCGAAGCCGGACTTATCCAGGCATGGATGCATAGCATTTGACAATGCTCACTTTTTCTTAGTATGCTTTACCTAAACAATTGTACTACTTTCTAATTTTATCTTAGGATGGTCACATTGGGATACATTCATTTGCAACTTTTTTTCATATTTGAGTACTTGTTGTTTATGTGTCAAATCATGTATAAAATAATTTAATATTACCACAGTGGCTATAAATTGCCATAGCTTGAGTTATTTTTGTGAAAGCGTCCACTAGCTTCCTAGCACACCTCTCCTTCTTTCACAATGTCTGACAATCTTGAGAGTAAAATAAAGTCTGCGTGGGATGCCATGGAAGCCATTCCAAACGGAGAGGCATTGTATGGAGCGGACTGGTTTCGTCAGGCTCTCAAGGCAACCATCAACGTGTATCGCCTCTATCAATGCCGCAAGGAACTCAATATGCGGAGCTTAATCAATTTGAACGAGACGGGACAACTAGCTTTCTCTTGCTGGAAGAAGATTGGGCTCATCACACAGGAGGATTAGGAGGAAATGAGGCAGCAGCTAAGCAACGTGGTGAATCTTAATATGCAAATGGGAGCACATCAACTACTAAAACCGGGCCTTCCAGAAGATGAACACTTCTTGTTTATGTAATGCAAGTTTAATAAAATGTAACTTTTTCATTATTAATGGGAGTTCTTATTTGTCTAGCTTCCATACCTTTGACTCTCTCTCTCTCTCTCTCTCTCTCTCTCTCAAAGAGAGAGATAGAGATAGTCTACAAAGAGGAAGAGAGAATCTTTTTAGGAATCTGCTCACCTGATTCCTAAAAAGCTCTCACCGGAAACTGCTCGCCTAGAAATATCCCCCCACTTGGAGCATCACTCAAAACAGTATCAAGACCAGGACATAGGATCTTTAGCTTGTATCTTGGTCTCCCAAAGGTATTTTTAGCTCAAACATGACATTTGAGATTTACTCAACTATGTGTATGTAATCTTATCAAGTCAGATACCCCCACTATGCAGAGGTGCATGGAACTTGATCCATGACCCCCTGTCAAATTTTTGCTTTAAAAATTGATAGTAAAGAGACAGGGTCATATGCAAGTTTAGTACCCGTTCTCATTAAATTCTAAGTTTGGGGAACATGGATTACAATCTATGTTCAACCACCTCTTGTCTTGATCTCTTAGCAGCTTGTTCCTCACTATGACCACAAGCTTAATTTGAACTCATTTTGAATTTGGACTTGTTTTGACAGGTCAAATGCTCAATAAATAGTCTGATATGCGATTTTTAGTCTGTCACTTGTTTCGCTCCCTATTGACCAAAATCTACTGATTTTTTTCCAAAATTAGACTTGCAAATATGTTTCCTTGTGTATGCACTACTGATCTGGATATTTTTGGGTCAAGCTATGACCGTGGGGACATGGATCACAATCCAAGTTGTTGTATTCCTTGCAATCTTTCTTCATGGCTATACCAAACTCAATTTGGAGTTGTGTGTCATAATAACTAATATCTAAATCTCCTAAATGATTTCCTCATGTTAAAGTGATCATTTAATATGGGGAAATACGAGGGGAGAAAAGCTAGAATATGCTGGCAGATTGGCGACAGCAAGGATCCAAAGGAGGGGCCATCTGCAAAAGAGAAATGTGCAAACAATGGGCTTCAAAGAACCTAAGGTTCAGCCCATTAAGACTTCCAAAATGCTAAGGTTCCAAAATTCAATGTAAAGTCCAATGGCCAAACCTTAGGGATATTGGATGCTTTGTGAGTGTATAAAAATTCTTTACAAATCTTTAGATGGGAGGGGGCGAGCCCTTTTAGTAGGAAATGAGAGAAAAACATACACACACACATACACACTTTTGCAAGCCCTTTATACAAAGGGAATAGGGGACACATGTCAGCTCCCTAGCCCAGTTGCCCCCAAGGTATAGTCAAATCCTATTGGATGGCCATAGAGGTGGACCAATGAGAATTAGGCTAGAGTAAATCTAGTTTAATTCATTTACAAACACTTGATAAAAGAACCAATAAGAATTAAGCTCTCTAGAAGACTATTGGACAGTCTCCCAAGGGGTCCAATGAGCATTCAACAGCCCAATGGCTTGCCTGCTTCCTATTGGCCCAGAAGACAAAGGGGTACAATGAGAGTTTAGTTGCATTATTTAATTACATAAAGCTCTCACAAAAGGGGAAAGGGTGACACATGTCACAAGGCTATCACTTATGCTTCTCAATTATGATTGGCTAAACTTTGCAGGGTGTCCAATGGGGTGCCAGCAAGAGGGGTCGACCAAGAGAGAGAGGGGGCTGATTTTGGCAAGGCATTATCACACACACACTCACACAATCTCATGTGTGAAGCAAGAAGACTCTTTCTCTCTCCTTCTCAAGCTTTAATTCAAAGCTCATCATCTACTCCAAGCTTGTTAGTTGGGAGGCCTACACCAACAACTTTTGGCTTTGTGATGCAAATCCAACCAAGAGCCAAGCTTCAATGCATGCCCATCTCCTCTACCATGCTAATCACTAAGCTATGCTAAGCTATTATGAGTGGTTATGTGAGGAAATATACTTCTTTCTCGTAAGACTACTCCTTCTTCCTCTCAATCTACTCTCATACCCGCTAGCTCTCACCATCTTCGAAGGTGTGTGAGGTCTTGGGTCTGAGACCGTGAGGGAATTGATGTTGTGTTTTATAAGTGTTTGCTTAGTGCTTTAAGCTTCCATCTTCATTGCACTAGATAGCTATTGAAGGAACACAAATAATTGTATTGTAAAATGTCTCCCTTGATGGGGGAAACCTATAATACAAAGCCTTTTGGAGGGGGGACCGGCTCCATGTAAATCTGGTCCTCAACTGTTGTAAATAGCTTAATTTCTCTCTCTTTTGAAGTATTGTTCATGCCTATCTAACTAGGTGTTATGGTTATTGTTGCTCTCTCTATCCAAGCACTCTTTCTATGCTCATTAGGAATATATTCTAATGGAATGCTCACTATGTTTATGCTATTTTTTGCTACACACAAGTTGCTAGGACATTAAATGCTACATTGGTATCAGAGCACAAAGTTTCTCTTTTCTTGCTCAAGAAGGGAGGTCCTCAAGCTAGCTATAAATGGTTGATATTATTAATTGCAATTGAGTGAGTAGAATAGGGATTTTTAAGCCTTGCAGTGTGCCTGCCTTCGTGCAGATTACGAGGCATCACCGTCGAGAGCTATGGTGTTAATAGTGGAGTCCTAAGGGGCTTGCCTACGGTTTAACCACTATTGAGCTACTAGAGAAAGACCCTCCCTCCTATTCCTTGCAATTAATGATATTTGATCCATGGGTACAGTAGCTTGAGTGCTTTTCTAAAGGGGTAAAGAGGAGTAGCAACTAGGTCTTGAAGTGTGAAAGGACACCTAAAAACATTTACACCTAAAAGTTGTTAGAATGGCTAACAATAGTAAAGAGAGTGAAATTAATGTTGATAGCTTTGATTTTGTTAATGAGAGCAGCCTACTAATGATGCCCCTATGCTTGTTAACTACCATGTTTCTAGGCTTCAACAAGCCTTGGTCAATCCATCCTTGCAAAGTGAAGTGCAATGGTAGCTTCGTGCTCATGGGATTCTCCAAGCTCCCTACCATGAAGAGAGAGTACCTAGGAAGCCTCCTTGTGAGACTTGAAATATTACCTCCAGGTAATATTTCAAGTCTTAAGAGAGAATAAACTTTATGTTAATCGAAAGAAAAGTGAATTAGAGTAGATGATATCATCTACTCTAATTCACTAACGAACACAAGCAACACCTCCAAGTAATATTTCAAGTCTTAAGAGAGAATAAACTTTATGTTAATCGAAAGAAAAGTGAGTTTTTCTTACAAGAGATTCAATATTTAAGCCACATTATCTCTCAAGATGGCATCCAAATGGATCCATCAAAGCTAGAGGTAATAAAAGGATGGCCTAATCCAAGGAATCTTCATGAATTAAGAAGCTTTATAGGTATGTGTGCATACTATATATGCTTCATAGAAAAGTTCTCACTAATAGCAGGACCATTACATGACCTAACAAAGAAAACCGTTAGGTATACATGGTCTACTAAGAAGAACAATGCTTTTGAAAAGCTTATCTCTCAACATGTGCTTACATTGCCGGATCTCTCAAAGCCATTTGAGTTCCAATGTGACACTTGTGGTGATTACCTTGGAGCTGTTTTTCTTGGACAATACTTTGAGGGTGATGAGGAGAAGGGCACGCCATAACAGGTGTCCCGTAGGATTCTTGCCCGTCGTGTGCCTTAATCGACCCTGTTATGACCTGAACCCATCAAGTGACCCTTGATTAGAAGTCAAGTGCCTGCAAGTGCTCTTTTACGATTGTTTTACAAATCTTTTTAGGCATAGCCGAGGCAGAGAACCTCAAGTGCAAGAAGTATGAAACAATTGATACATTTCCAACATCATGAACAAAAAAGGAAATCATGTCTTTTCTGCAGCATGCTGGCAACCTCAACATTGCATGGTCCTCTTTACCGCATTACCGCAAAACTTTTGGCCGTTCCTTCATGAATTTGATGCCCGGTCATAGGCCCTCCATTCGCTCAATGTCGATATGTCCCTATACCGCATCAACCTTCATCGCTTGGACATCACAGCCTTTGGTTTACTTTGAAGAGGAACATGGAAGGTAAGACTTCTAGCACAATGAAGAGTAAGCCCAAGAATTTCCCCACCGCCGCATTGTTGCTTTCCCTTTGAGTACTTCTGCAACCTCAAAATCCGCATCTCCGCAATTTACTTTGTCCACTATACTTTGCTTTCATGCTGTATATCATTCATCCTCAACCACATGAGCATCCCATTGCTTTCTTAATGCCACATAGCATTACTTTGCGAGAAATATTTTGTGAATCCATTCAATTGTGCACTGCGAAGACATTTAAAGTTTCAAAGGCAGGGTAGAGGAAGATTTCTTTGATGGTAGCAGGCCAGTGCTGTAGCATCCAACGGTTGTACTCCCGCAAGAAGGTGCCCAGATTGTTGCATAATGCCTTGACATAGGTAGCCTGCCATAGCTTTCTATGGCTCTGCCCTTCTCTATACTCCTGGAGTAGCAGCCTCAAATACTCTCCGCCTCCCAACTGCAGCACCGCGCTCGCGTACCCCGGCAGTGCCTCTCCCCACCCCAATATGTCTTGATAATACCTCTTCACTTGTGTGGCAGCCTGTTCACCGTGTCTATGCTCAGATTTGGTGACAGCCTCCATAGCTACAACGCATGTTGTGCCAATGCTGTCAGGCTCATCCCCACTGACATCTCTGCCACCTACATCACTTGCTCCCTCAACCGCATTCACATCCTCATTGGGCTATATGTCTTGATAATACCTCTTCACCTTGTGTGGCAGCCTGTTCACCGTGTCTATGCTCAGATTTGGTGACAGCCTCCATAGCTACAACGCATGTTGTGCCAATGCTGTCAGGCTCATCCCCGCTGACATCTTTGCCGCCTACATCACTTGCTCCCTCAACCGCATGCGCATCCTCATTGGGCTACTCTGATTATGCATATTGTGATGATGATGGTGATTGGGCGATCTTGTCTTCATGGGTGGGTGTGGTGATGGTGTACTCCCAGGGCTTGTTGCCTGCTTGCTGTTGTTGCTGCCCTCCATGGCTGTTATGCGCGTCCGCTCCCCGCGCAGGGTTCTCTAATGAATCAACTATCCTTCATGCAATAGTCATGCCTCATTCAATTTCTTTTGCATTGTGCTTGGCAATCATGCACCTTCTCCATCGTAGCATCTTTCACATGCCCAGTCGCATTCTTGGTCTCGCCTCCTGCACGAGCTGTGTTTCCCTTCTTCAAAACACCGCTTTCATATACTTCATCACCCTCACAATAAATAGTGACAAAGAATCCCATTGTGGGTGCCAAATGTAATGCCTAATGCCCGCAATGGAGCAATAAGCACTACGGGAATGGATACCCTCACACTTCCTTACATTATATGAACAAGAAGGTAAATGAAGACAGAATAGAAGACAATACACAGGAACAGAACGCCGTCTTCTTCATTGATATGTAACAGAATACAGAATTACATGAGAATGATATATTGATGCCTGAGAGTTATCCACAAAGACTAGTATGGCCCCCTAAATACACCCACTGCTCTAGTGCAAATCGGGAACGGTGCAAAGCCCCATCCTGTCCCATGATATCCCATGAAGAACCATCCCAAAGCCGCATGAACTCCTAGTTTGCAATGTTCGGACATCCGCAGGACTGCAATGTGCAGCTTATGCCGTAACAACACCAAAATTACTATGCTAAGTTAGCAAAAAGATACTATGGTCCTTTCCAGATTCTTAGACCAATCAATGAGATGGCCTATCAACTCAAGTTGCCCAGCCATTGGCTCATATACAATGCTTTCCATGTGAGCCTATTAAAGCCTTACAAAGGAGAGCCACCTCAAGAACCAACTATTGAAGACCCACCGGAGATCGAAGACCAAGAAGAGGTGATACAGCCGGAGTCCATTCTTCGATGTAAAGACAAGGTATTAAGAGGTGGTAAGACTATCCGACGTATCTTATTAAGTTTAAGAACTATCCTTTTGAAGATGCTAGATGGATGCAAGGCATACAATTAAAGGATAACCTAAACCTTGTCAATGCTTACAATGCTTCCCTAGAGTAAGCAAATGTACAAATGTTTAAAATGAACAAACTTTTTGTATTATAAGACTCTCTTTTTCTTGTTTGTGCACAAATGTTAAGTAGTATGCATGCTTAGGATCAAGTTTGTGGAGATGACATCTTCCAAACACCAAGTAGATCTTGTCACTCTACTAGGAAGATTGATAGGACTAATGCACAGACATGCTTGCGGTAGCCCTAGGCTCTCAAGCACCAAATGGATTATTCATCCATTCTAGAACGATTTCATAGGGTAAGATAGGGATCCTCTACCCGCTCGAAAAAGGACTAATTGATAGGCTTTATCTTCTCTACCCCATACTTGAGGACGACTATGATTTCAAGAGAGAGGTAATGTCATAATAACTAATATCTAATTCTCCTAAATGATTTTCTCATGTTAAACCGATCAATTAATATGGGGAAGTACCAGCGGAGAAAAAGCTAGAATATTCATTAAGCTGGTAAACCGGCCACAGTAGGGATCCAAAGGAGGGAAAATAGGGATCCAAAGGGGGGCATCTACAAAAGATAAATGTGCAAACAATGGGCTCCAAAGACACTAAGGTTCAACCCATTAAGACTTCCAAAATGCTAAGGTTCCAAAATTCAATGTAAAGTCCAATGGACAAACCTTAGGGATATTGGATGCTTTGTGAGTGTACAAAAAGTCTTTGCAAATCCCTAGATGGGAGGCGGCGATCCCTTTTAGTAGGGGATGAGAGAGAAACACACACACACACACTTGCAAGCCCTTTACACGAAGGGAATAGGGGACACATGTTATCTCCCTAGCCCAGTTGCCCCCAAGGTGCACTCAAATCCTATTGGATGGCCATAGAGGTGGACCAATGAGAATTAGGCTAGATTAAATCTAGTTTAATTTTCAAAAACACTCAATAAAAGAACCAATAATAATTCAGATCTCTAGAAGACTATTGGGCAATCTCCCAAGGTGTCCAATGAGCATCCAGCTGCCCAATGGCTTGCCTGCTTCCTATTGGCCAGAAGATAAAGGGGTCCAATCAAAGTTTAGTTTCATTATTTAATTACATAAAGATCTCAAAAAAGGGGAAAGGGGGACACATGTCACAAGGCTATCACTTATGCTTCTCAATTATTATTGGCTACGCTTTGCAGGGTCCAATGGGGTGGCAGCAAGAGTAAATTGCAAGATGGGTCGACCAAGAGAGAGAGGGGGCTGATTTTGGCAAGTCATTTTCATACACACACTCACACAATCTCATGTGTGAAGCAAGAAGACTCTCTCTCTCTCTCTCTCTCTCTCTCTCTCTCTCTCTCTCTCTCTCTCTCTCTCTCTCTCTCTCTCTCTCTCTCTCTCTCTCCTTCTCAACTTTAATGGAAAGCTCATCATCTACTCCAAGCTTGTGAGGAAGAATATAATTTTGTAAGCTTTTGGTTTAGAGCTTTTGGCACAAATTTAGATCTTTTGGCTGCAAGTGGAATACAAGTTCATCTTAACACTAGGTTTGTGTTTCGGCCATTCAAATTATAGTGTGCATGTCAAATCCTAGCACTAGTGTGTGCGCGCGCACACACATACACACACACACACACACACACACACACACACACACACAAAGATCTACCTCATGAGTCTTGAACTCTTGATGTGTTCCTCAAGAAACAAATTGTATGCGGGTTGTATGCTCTAAAGTAAGATACCAAGTCACCAAAACCTATGTTCTAGAATCGATATGCCTCCTCCAACACTAGACATGGTAAGAGATTTATCACAACTACTCTCCAAGCTGATCAATATTGTCACATCCCACTCAGCATGACCTAAGACTAACAGTTTCTCCACTCTAAATTTTAGGACAAGCATTCACATATGCCTCATCAATAATTTGTTTCACTATGGCATGTCCTCCTTGTTTTGTTCTAGTCCTCTTCTATAAAAAAATGTGATGCATTACTGCTAGTAAAATGAGGTTCTTGGTAGGAGCAGTTGAGGTTGACTAGAGTGAGATGTGGTAGACTTCGAAAATGGTTACTGTGCATATGTTTTGTTTAGGTTTAGAAAATAGTTCAAATCTTTTACAAAGAGAGTTTGAAAACACCTTACATAATTTCTTTCCCTGAGTTTGCAAAAAAAAGGCTAATTTTGTATATTTCTACATTAGCTTTCTCAAAATCCAAACACGATTTTCCTTTTCCTCTTGCTCTCAAGTGGAAATTTTCAGTTTCAAAGCGACCTAATTGTAACTTGAGACACGTTTTTTCAAACACTACTTGCAAACAAAAATAATCAAAATTATATAAAACAACCCAACTGTAGCATAATCACGTACAGGTTCCACTACAAGCTAGTTTATAATTACTCAACAAAATCTATTCAAATCCTCTTTGGTTCTGCTCACAAGGTCCTTTGTGGAGCATCACAAGAAAAAATCTGAAGCTCATGCTTGAACCTTGGTTATCCACTAGAGCTTGGGAGGCCTAACCACACCATCACAATTCCACACTGAAACCTCTGCGTATAATTCGGTTACATATAAAAAAGCTTTGCATGTGCAACCGCATAGCTGCTGCTCCGCTTGTGCCACTATGCTCCCTCCTCCTCCCCTATCTCCTGCTACCATCTCTTGCCTATAATATACCCTCATGCCATCACCCTGTGACACCATGAGTCACCCTTGTATGCATCTTAAGAGATTCTCTCTTATATTCAAATTTTATTCAATAGATACTCTCTATTACAACCTATAAATTTAAAACCTTACCTCTGAATTTTAAATTCAAAGGTGATAATACATACAAAATTTAGTGTAAAAACCTTCAAATATATCCATGTACATCTAAAAAATTTCACATGGAGGTTTTTATCACATCTTGGTAATGTTCATATAAAATTTAACATAGTGTGTAAACCCATCTTCCATACGGAATGGAAGAAGAAACAATAATAGAAGACAATGTATGCAATGTTTGTTAAATAATGAGTTATGTTGTGCTTTCAAAAGGAGTGAAATTTGACATACATATAGCACTATAAAACAAAATAAATTATGAGAAACTTTCAAGTATAGGTATCAAGATGAATTGCTTGTTTATATTCAAGTTCTACATAATTCCATTCCTTCCACTTGTACATATATGTGGTTTTTTCTTGAGGCAAATGATTGCTTTATGCTTCTTGTCTCAATTCAGATTTCTTGAAATTTGAGCTTGACAATATCTGTAGTTCATCTCCTATTAACATTGATTGAAATCAGTGTGTAGTTCATGATTGATTGAAATGTTTTTTATATACACACATTACCTACAAATGCTGCACCGCCCGCATGCGGGCAACAATCTTTTGATGCACATGCTTGCATGGTCGTTTCCTAAGATGCTCAACAATCAACGGCCCATTTGCCAAGTACTGTGTTAGGCCCCATAATTATAAAAGTTTTCTCATAAGCGGCTCTTTGATCTCTCATGAGTCATCACTTAAAACGTATTTGTTTGCTTTGTTTTGAGGATGTGTTTGTGGCCCTAGCCCCTTTCAATGGCTCTAATGTGGAAATTTGTAGCTTTTTTGGTGTTGCTTTTCATCTAAACTTGCCCCACGTCTACTTTAGTAGCATTTGTAGCAAGGTTCAGTAGAGACAATGTATATCACCATGACCCCTGTTTTGGCAAGTTTCTCCTAGTAGCCCAATTATCTTTCTTGAACTTGTAATGAAATCACACTTCATAGAGATGTATTTGACTATCCGGGATGCCCAAGTACTTGTAAGGCGATCTACAATATTTCCTTCGGTACACACATAAAAAGAATGCACATACCAAATGAGGGTGCTTCATGCCGTATATATGCACATATGAATTTAGTTTATAAAGGACGTTGGTTATTTATGCCTATGTGAGTGTGCATACATAATTGTTGAGGCAAATACACTTTTGATCAAAGAGCAATATCTATTTAATCCAAGATTTTCCTTTACATGGTCGAATTGGATCAGGTCATCTTGTGGCGGTCTGGAATCTGGGTCCTGGCCTTTTGTTTTGAAGATATTTGGTTCAAATATTTTAGCATTGGGCTGTCTACCTCGGATTATAAATGAACATGATATGATACCCTATCGTCAATCTGGAGGGTTGGCCTGCTAGCGTAAGTTTAAAGGATCTCGTCAATCTGGAGGGTTAAAAAAAACACCAACCTGCCAAACGATTACAAAACCGAATTATCTGGAAAACACAAAGGCATACATAACCCATTTCATCCACGCCCCAAATAAAAACCAAACTCTGCTATAAGAAGATCAATGGAAGAACATCTATACTCTAAGGTTCAAATGCAAGTATAGAAACTGCATATCAAGAAAAAAAACCACCCCACATTCCTGGCATTTTCATTAAAACAAGTATTTGGAGAACTTCCAAATCAACCTCACAAAAAACAATAACATTTAAAATGCTCGATGAACCACTACAGAAGCACCCCCACATCTTGGCAGTTTGATTGAAACAAGCATTGAAAGAACTTCGAGTAAAACACACAAAACATAAAGCAATAAAAAAGAAAAACATGCTAGAAGTTCAAACCTTGTAATTAGGATTATCTATTGTTCTAAGAAGTTGCATTCCATAGGCCTACAAAATCCAGAAAGGAGCTTAGCTTTAACCGTTATTACTAGCATAGCCTTTACTCTTAGCATAAACTATAAACTCTAAACCTTTTCATAAAACTATAAACCTTTTCATAAAACTTGATAGAACGATCAAGGTCCCCAACTCTTAGCATGACTTGACAAAGAGGCTCTGGGGTGGGGCCTCTCTATATCAGCTGAAATTTGTAGCCATCTGGATCTTCAACAAATGCAATTACAGTACTTCCTCCTTTGACCAGACCTGCTTCTCGAGAAACCTTACCACCCTTGGACTTCACAAGCTCTATAGCTTTGTAAACCTAAATAGCTCCATCAACATAAGAGTATCAAATGCAACGACATTCTTCAGGTAACTAACTGGGGCATCTTTTCAATCATATTATCTTAAATCACAAATCTTGATAAGTCAACCCACATCTTCAACTGCAATACCAAAATGGCCGAAACCTGCTCCTATATCGTATTTATCAACGTCGTAGTCTGCAGAGGAACCATGGCAATCAATGAGCACGGGGTGAAGGAAGTTCAACTCCACAACAAAATGAGTATCTTCTGGACCATAGCCAAGAAAAGCATTGCGTTTCTAACCTCACAATGACAAAAGCATTGTGGCAATCACAAGGGGCACCAACCCTGCAACCGGCATCGACGTCAACCCTGGTGAAGACACAGATGCCGTCACTCTCGATGGTGGCGATGCGAAAAGTGTAGACGTAGCTATGACACGGTATCGTTGTGAGGTTAGAAACGCAACGGACATGAAGCTTTTGCGGAAGCTTTTGTTATTATTGCTGACGACTTCAATATGATCAGCATCATCGAAGCCTCCGTAGCATAAGTCTCATAAAGCTCCATTGCGTCGTGACCACAGCAGGGCAAAGAGGCGAACTTTTCGTTGTGTTTCTAACCTCACAACAACCCGGCACTGGTGCTTCTTCCTCTACCGAGCTCTTCAAGCACGCCATTGTCGCCCGCAGAAGACCCCACCTTTGTAGCTATTAATCATTGCCATGTTGTTTTGCTCTTTACGCATTCCATGGGCGCAGAGCAATGCTCCAGAATGCGCATCAGCAATCGCTGTTGAGAATGACTAGTATTTTTCATATCTTGAGCTCACTGTCCATCTGCGTGCGCACGGACGAACAGCGAGCTCAAACTATGAATGATACATATTATCACAGAGTGGGTGTATATTCACATGGGTGGGGAAAATCATCTCTAGGCTTAGCCTTGAGCTAGTTGGAAATTCAAGAAAATAGATTGAGAAGGGAGGGAAAAAAAATCCTCTTGAATTTTCCTAGAAAAATAGTATGAATATGCAAAAAAAATCAAAAAATGAAGCACTTTTATGTCATAAAAAGATAATCAGGCAGACGGTTGAGCACGCAATCTGTCCGCGCGCGCGGACGGACTACGTGCTCAACCGTCTATCCGGCTATTTTTTCATGGTATAAAAGCGCTCCATTTTTTAAATTTTTTTGCATATAAAACTATATTTTTCATATTTTTGCATACTCCGTGTGTGTAGATAGTTTGCATGCTCATTGCCCTTGTCGGTTTCTTCTAGAAATTACAACTACTGGAAGGCTATTAGAGGCAGCACAAACTATTGGATGTATAAGGGACGACTTGATGTTTGAGATCACCCAGTAGGGGAGGACCCATTTTTTAAAGCAGAATAACAGGAGATCTTTGGTATGGGTTTGAAATAAAAAGGAAGACAATGATAGGTGGCTAGGGGAAGGTGACATGGGAGCCATGTGCGTGTCTCTAGGGGGAGGTCAAAGCCCGAGACAATAGGCATTGGTCACAACGAGCGAGCCAAGGTCAAAATCCAAGGGGGAGGAGGTGACTGAGTTTGGAGATAGATCTCTCTCTCTCTCTCTCTCTCTCTCAAACATCTGCACATGCCACGAAATCCCTGCTCTGTGTGTGTGTGTGTGTGTGTGTGTGTGTGTGTGTGTGTGTGTGTGTGTGTGTGTGTGTGTGTGTGTGTGTGTGTGTGTGTGTGTGTGTGTGTGTGTGTGTCATGTAGTTGTGCTTGATGAAAGGGGCATTCTCATTGGGAGGAATGTGTGTCTCACACTGCCTGGGAGAAATGCGATAGGTTGTGGCGGAACGGGTAGGAACCATCGTCGCTTGTGAGGGGCTGTCGGACGACATGCTAGTAGGAGATGGGTGGTGCAAGGGAAGATGGCAATAAGCAGGGGGTGGGCTTAATTGGAATGCAAAGGGGAGGAGACACTGGAATTTGAGAATATTCCTACTGATAAAATTGAAATCGAACAAGTTAGTAATTGCTTTTTGTGACACACACATCCATTTTGCTAGGGTCTAGTGAGTGTGTGTGTGTGTGTGTGTGTGTGAGAGAGAGAGAGAGAGAGAGAGAGAGAGAGAACCAAACTAGGTTACTTACACATGATAAACGTGTTTGGGAGGAAATTGTTATGTAGGATGCCAAGGAAAATGGCCTTGAGCTCAATAGAAAGGTAGGTTACTAACCCTTTTTCCTATCGCTAGAGGATCAAATGGTTTCACATGCACAAGAACAAAGGATAGTTTGTTTGATAACATTAATTTCTCTCAAGTTGATAACTGTTTTTTTAAAACTCAATATGCTCTTGCTACCTGCCTTCATGTTTAAGTTGTTGGCCGTAGTATAGTAGGAATGCTTGAAGTGAAAAGATCAATCAAGAAAAGGTTGCATGCTTGTCCCTACTACCCTTTGCAATTGGTTCACATCCACTTGTATCTTTACATCTTTGTCTCAGCTATACTAAAAATGATCGAACCCTCCACAATTTGGTGAGTAAATGATAATTTCTAAGACTCCATTGTTCATTAGCCTTTCATTTTAGATTCAAATTATGTTGCACGACCAATTAGTCGCCATCATTCTAGAAATGTGCCAGCTTGGAGATTCCTTTGTTACTCACCAAGCTCCCTCCAAAAGGTATTTAAGGATCCTCCTCATAGCTTGGAGATCCAAGGGACCAGTGTAAGATGGGGCACTTGAAGTATTTTAAGGTCTCTCTCCATTCTAGTGATGATACCACTTTGCTGCTTTTTTTTAGTATCCCTCCCATGCAAACCCCCATGCTTTCAAAAATTCTTTCTTGGAGCTATAATTCTCTCATGCACTTTAGCCTCCTTGAGACAATTTTTCTCCTTTGTCAACCATATCCCAATCGATCACGACTCCATCTAATTAAAGATCGCCCTTCCTCACAGGGTTAATTTGCAGATGGGCACAAAGGACATAGAAACACAAATGGCGAGATACAGCTATCTGAACCTTTGTGTATTTGGGAGAATCTCTATGGTATCTTAGTTCAATGATATCATGCTCGAAAGAACTAAGTTTATATATTTAATAGTGTCAACCGTAGAGACAATTGTGCACGTTTAAGAATGGGAACATGCACTACATCAACTACTTGGGTGGTGCCCTCTAGGGGGGAAACAGACTGCTTCCTTTGGCTAAAGCTTCTAGATAAGTATAAACATGGTCTTTTTCTTATGAGTTGTACACCACCTTTTTAGAAGTGTTGGCCCCTTAAGGCACTTGTAGTGCGTAAGGCTCGTTGTTGATTATGTGTTGAGTTAATATAACATCTTCACTAACAATTGTTAGTATGGTTTTTTTTAAAAAAAAATTGTTGATAGCCGCAACGAGAATGACATTGCATGCCACTCTAGCAATTGATGGTTTTGATCACTTGATGTAGTTCTAACAAAATTATAAATAAAACATCGAATACATACATAGTGGAATAGAACTGGAATGACAAGATAAATAATCTATGATATCCATCATTTCACACATATGGAAAGAGATGTATACATGTAAGACATGGACTTAGGACTTTAGTTTAAAAATCTTAGGCTTTGACTTTGTATCTTTTTTATGTATTGTCCTACCTAGTAAATTCTCATATAATTTTATACTTTGTATGGTGGGGTGGTTTGCCCCTTCTAGTCGTCTAAAAAAGAATCAAAACACACCAACAAATAAGAAATGTCAAAAAATTGCTACAAGAGTATTTGAAACTAACCTAAATCAATTATGCTTTCATGGGCTAGTAGCATTCTGAAAATATATTTGTTTTAACTTTTCCTTTTTACCTCGATAAAGGAAGACTCTAGAATGTAAATATTGTGACTATCATGTAGAATACCTCAAAGATCTACCACAATAAGCCATTTGCAATCAAGTCTAAGGGCCCCTCCAAAAGAGAAAGCCATTTGCCTTCAACTAGCTAGATGATGTCTTTTCTCATGTCCTTTGCCTTTCAAAATGGAGAAAGACTCATCTTCAATTGCATCCCATAGTGATTTTAGGTGATAAATCTTGACAATGGAATGACAATCTTACTCGGTACCTATCTCCTCAATCTAGTTGTGTGCATATCTCTGGAAACTTCTCACCCCTTGTTTGTTACCTTAACATGCTAGATCTCCATTTCTTGCGTTCCTTACGTACATGAGAATTTATTTCCTCAATTTGTTGTCTTTAGAGGTAAAAATATGTGCTTTGTAACCACCCTATGCTGCATATTATGGATGAAAAAACCAAAAATATTAATGATGATGACTCGACCCTAGATGAGTATGTTTCCTCTAAAGAGATGGTTGTGTTAGTACATAGACAATTTTTCTCTTTGTAAACAAGGTCACTATCAAGTCAAGGATTCTTTGGAATTTTGTGCTCAATGCCATGCTACCAAATTTGATGCATATGGTCCATTAGATCAACACTCGATCTAATCACATCGTATGTAGATTCTAAAGAAAATGCTGTTATTATTGGGTAACGTGTAACTTCAAAACCTATTATATGAAATATGGGGAGTATATTGTTTGTTTTTAGAGTTCATCAAATTCACTACAATTTAAAAGAAAACAATTCATTACTTTATCCTAAAACATTGAGAGACGGGACATTGGTGGAAACTAGAAGGCTATGGAAATTGGAAGGTTGAACATGGATTAGGAAAGTGAAGATTAATAATATAGGAAACAAAAAGTCTCATGAAATTGGAAAGTCAAAAAAATTTGTACAACTATGATATTTTTCCAAATTCTACCCACAACTTGAAAAGACCTAAATCTTTTTTAAAAAGCTCTAAATTAGGAGCTCCCAAAAATTAAGCACTCGCTTGTGAGAAGGGAGGCCTACACCAACAACTCTTGGATTTGTGATGCAAATCCAACCAAGAGCCAAGTTTCAATGCATGCTCATCTCCTCTACCATGCTAATTACTAAGCTATGCTAAGATATTATGAGTGATTATGTGAGGAGATATACTTCTTTCTCGTAAGACTACTCCTTCTTCCTCTCAATCTACTCTCATACCCCGCTAGCTCTCACCATCTTCGAAGGTGTGTGAGGTCTTGGGTCTGGGACCGTGAGGGAATTGATGTTGTGTTTTATAAGTGTTTTCTTAGTGCTTTAAGCTTCCATCTTCATTGCACTAGCTAGTTATTGAAGGAACACAAAGAATTGTATTGTAAAATTCTCCCTTGATGAGGGAAACCTATAATACAAATCCTTTTGTATGGGCGACTGACTCCATGTAAATCCGATCCTCAATTGTTGTCAATAGCTTAATTTCTCTCTCTTTTGAAGTATTGTTCATGCCTATCTAACTAGGTGTTATGCTTTTTGTTGCTCTCTCCATCCAAGCACTCTTGCTATGCTCATTAGGAATCTATTCTAATGGAATGCTCACTATGTTTGTGCTATTTTCCGCTACACACAAGCTACTAGGCCATTAAATGTTACATGTGTATCAAAAGTTAGAGAAATTTTAGTGAATTGCACTTGGAGCAACACTTAAAACAGTCTCAGGACTAGGACACGGGAGCTTTGGCTTGTATCTTGGTCTCCCAAAGGTATTTTTAGCTCAAACATGAGATTTGAGATGTACTAAAGTATGTCTACAAGCTTATCAAGTCAGATACTCCCACTATGCAGTGGTACGTGGATCGCAATCCATGACCCTCTATCAAGTTTTCACTTGAAATTTTGACAATATGTAGACAAGGTCATATGCACGCTCTATACCAGTTTTCATCAAATTCTAACGTTGGGGAACATGGATTGCGATCCATGTTCAACCACCTCTAGTCTTGATCTCTTAGCAGCTTGTACCTCACTATGTCCACAAGTTAAATCTCAACTCTTTTTTAATGTGGACTTGTTTTGACAGGTCAAATGCTCAGTACTTGGTCTACTCTACGTTGTTTAGTCTCTCACCTATTTTGCTCCCTTTTGACCCGAATTTGCTGTTGATTTTTTTCCAAAATTGGTCTTGGAGATATGTTTCCTTGTGTATGCACTACTAATCTCAAAGTTTTTCGGTAACTCTGATACAATGGGAGCATGGATCATGATCCATGTTGTTGCCCACAAACTTTCTTCCTGGCTATACCTGGCTCAATTTGGAGTTCTCGTTCAAAAGTTAAAGCAATATTAGTGAATAGCACTTGGAATAGCACTCAAAACACTATGAGGACCAGGACGCGGAAATTTTGGCTTGTATCTTGGCCTCCAAAGGTATTTTTAGCTCAAACTTGAGATATGGGATGTCCTCAAGTATGTCTACAAGCTTATCAAGTCAGATACCCCCACCATGCCTCTACATGGATTGTTATCTATGATCCCCTGTCAAACTTTCATTTTAAATCTTGACAATATGTATACAAGGTCATATGCAGGCTTTGTACCAGTTTTCATTAAATTCTTAGGTTGGGGAACATGGATTGCAATCCATGTTAAATTACCTCTAGTCTTGATCTCTTAGGAGCTTGTTCCTCACTATGTGCACAAGCTAAATCTCGACTCTTTTTGAATTTGGACTTGGTTTGACAAGTCAAATGCTCAATACTTGGTTTTCTCTACGACTTTGAGTATGTCACCTATTTTGCTCACTTTTGACCCAAATTTGTTGATTTTTTTTTTCATAACTGGACTTGGGGATATGTTTGCTTGTGTATGCACTATTGATCTAGAAATTTTAAAGTCAAGCTGTCACTATGGATACATGGATCGTGATCTATGTTTGGAGGCCAAATTGACTTTTCTTGGTATCATCAAAATTGTCATGATTAGTAGGTGAAAATGGACCTTTGGATTGAAAATTAGGTCATTTTTGGCACTTTGTCACGATGCTTGACAATTCTTGGCTTTTGTCTTGGTTTTTGATATCCAAATTTAGTTTTGAGAAGACCACTAGACTACATGTGATCTACTCTAGCTATGGTGCAAGTTTGGTATCAGTCTGTGACAATGGGATATCAATCACGCTCCATGTACCCTTGTGTTAAAAGGTGATGAAACTTGACACATAGCTTTCCCTTAGTCCACTGATCCTTGCTATATGGTTTTTATGTGATTTGGACTAGTTTAGTCAGCCAAAAGTCCATCCCTAGGACTGTTTTGGCGATTTCTCACCTAGAACTATTTTTTGCACTTTTGATGAGTTTTTTGGACTTTTTTGACAAACCTCCTTCGAGAACTTTTGTGCACAATGTTCTCTGCTACAAGTTGGTATACTTTTTGTCCAAAATTTCATGTGGGGGTTATGGATCACCATCCATGTTCCACCACTTTTGGATCTAAAATTTGGTGTGCTGATAGACTTTGATGCTTGTAGCTTGCTCTCCTAGAAAAAAATGAATTTAGAAAGGTTGTGCTAATTGTTGTGAATGGTGGTTCTTTTACACTTTTTGATGCATTTTATGTACCTGGGATCAAGAAGAACCTTTTCTCTGTATTTGGACTTGCTAGACTTGGTCTTGTTGTGAAATTTATGGATGACAAATGTACAAATCGTGATCTTAGTTTTGGTGATAAAATTGTTGCATATGGTAGTTTGTGTCATGGGATGTATAATCTTATTTAGACAAGTGTAGGTAGAATTTTTCAAATGCAATTATGGATTCAAAGGCTGTTTCATATGAAAAACTTTGGCATGCATGTTTTGGGCATTTGAATTTTTCCAGTTTGTTGCGTTCGTAGAAACCTGATATCGTTGCTTCTTTGCCGTCTCTTGAAGCATGTTTGTGAAGGCTCTATTTTGGGTAAGATGCAGTGTATGAAGTTTCCAAAGGATGGTTCAATAAGGGCTACATGCAGGTTGTAGCTTGTGTTAGGAAATAGGATGTAGCTAAGTAGATATTAGAGTAGTTTACTTAATGGAGAGAGATAATTTTCTCACACGAGAGATTATACAGTAGCGAGAGAGAGAGAGAGAGAGAGAGAGAGAGAGAGAGAGAGCACAATATACATGGTTCACCCAATGTGGGCTATGTCCACGGGAAAGCAGCCACTCAATGGCTTTATTACTTCAAACTAGAAGTAGGTTACAAAGGGATTATACCCCTAAAGGAGCTCCCACCTTGCTTCACTCTCACCACCTCACATACACCTTAGTTCATCAACTTCACAATGAATTTCATGTGTCGGGGCCTTACAAGTGTGCATTTTTAAGACTAAGAATTACAAGGATGAATCAAGCTATATACTTTAATAGCTTGTGCATAGTGATGTTTGTGGGCCCATGCAAACTCTATCCTTGGGCAATTACCTTTACTATGTGACTTTCATTAATGATTACTTTAGGCATACATGGATGTATCTGCTTAAATTTAAGTCCGAAGTGTTTATGTGCTTCAAACAGTTTCTAGCTATGGCTGAAAATTTCACTAAATGTACTATGGGCACCCTCCTTTAAGATCGAGGGGGGCAATATATGTCTCATGAGTTCAATGCCTTTCTTTCTAGTTGTGGGATAAAACACCAATCGACATCTCCATATACACCTTAGCAAAGTGGTGTTGCACAAAGAAAAAATAGGTCATTTATATAGATGGCATGATGTATGGTTTTACCACATTTGTTTTGGTTTGAGACCATCATGTATGCTACTTATGTACTCAATAGGTGTCCTACAAAATCTTTTCAATCTATGCCTCCATATGAAGCATGGCATGATAGAAAGCCTTCTATTGATCACATGCGCATTTTTGGTTGTTTAGCTTATGGTTTGGAGCCACAAATGCAACACAAAAAATTGGATGATAAGGCTATTAAATGCATTTTTGTTGGTTATAGTACTAAAAGCAAAGGCTATAGGTTGTACCATCTACAAAGAAAGTGTATCTTGGTTTCACAAGATGTTGTGTTTGTTGTGAATTCTATTCATCCTTTGTTGTCATGTACTAGAGATAGTAATGGAAGCCCACATGACATTTATGACAGTTTGTTGCCTCTTTTCACAATTGAAAATTTGAATGTAAATACAAGTATGGCAAATGTATAGCCTATGGAGGTTTTAAAAAATGCTACAGAGCAGCCTATTACTGCTGCAAATGTACATGAGGGGCTGAGAATGAGCATGCTAGAGGTATGCCAAAATGGCCAACGCATAATTTACATGATATTAAATTGAATGCACCTTTGTCTAGTCATACTCGTTCAGGTTCTTGCCATGCATCGTATACATCAAATTGTTATGTTTTGGCTATTTCTAGCTTATGTGGTGTAGAGGAACTTCTGTCTCATTAGGAAAAATATGAACCCCAAAAGGGCCTTGCAAGAGCAACCAATAAGATTTTAGTCAACAATATGACATAAAAGGGAAGGCATAGATAGCCCATATCTACGTACCTCAAAACCATATCATGTAGCATATATATGGAAAGAGCTCGGCAATGCGATCCAAATGCACTATTGTCCGGTAAATTTGAAGTTAAAATGATCTAGTTATGACCATTTGACAAAAATTGGTGGGATCTTGGCCACAAGCCCATTCTCATTGGTGTAGAGAGTATATTCCAAAACAATATTTGACTCTAAAAGGAGAGTCAAGTTTATTTCACCATATCTCCTATACCTAGCCCAAGTTGGTAAGTATAGTCTAAAAAACTAGATTACGTAGTCTGAATTCATTGAAAATGTTCCTAGCTCTACTTGTGTTGAAATCAATGCCATATTTCTTCCCAAATTTATGAGAATATATTCGGATTTTATCCATTGAATTTGAGCCAATTGTTAGCGGGTCACCACGACGGACGTCTATAGCATAACTATCTCGCACTTATATAATGCCAATACTCAAGGAAGTGACTCGGATGGGGGACGAAGGCTCTTTGAGGTTGTCAATCTAAAGAAGTGAACCTAACAAGAAAACATACCAACTCAACAAACAAACCACCACTCAAAGATCAAGAAATTTGCATATGTCCTTTCTCACTGTTCTAGGTCATCACACCATTTTGGCACTCGAACAGACTCGAAATGCAGCGAAACTTTAGGAGGAGGTCTAAGACATCTAGGGGCACTATCCTACCAAACTTGGTTGACTTTCAACAAGGTACCAAAATCAAGGTCCATTAAAAAAAAAGGTCCTAAAAACTATAACAAAACTATCCAGAAAGGTTTCACTTTGGTCTAGGAACACTTTCCTATGGTCAAAACATCAAAAAACAGTTATTTAAGCACTCAAATCTAAAGATCAGGCTCACTAATGCGTAGTTGCAAACCTCAACAAAACTAAAAATCCTTACACTTGAATGAAAGAGCAAAGAGAGAGGAACGCAATGCAAGTTTTGAAATTGGATATACCATTGCATTCTCTGTCCTAAATCCACTATGATGCAGTGTTGCAAGTTCCTGTGTGGAGATATTTGTCCCTCTTGCTACCGGCCAAACATTCGGAGCAGGAGGTAAATTTTTGACTTGTTTTTTGATTGATTGAGTATGCAAAATATTATGATTACAAAACCATAACCATTGCTCAATTGTTTCACCCTTGAACATTCTTTCGGACCATATACATGGAGCAACTAGACCAATAGAGTGACTATGCAAGAGATTGTTAGAAATGTCTGGTCCTTGGATATCAAACCTGATTTTTTTGGTCCGACCGCGATGGTATCGTTGCCTAGATTCCATGACATATCCCGGGCGATGGGAGCTATTTGTTCCTGTTCTACCCCTCCTTTTGCGTTGTATTGTTTCTTTGTCTCCATGAAAAATTGGATGCGCATACATTGGAGTCCCTGCAACAACCTCGTGTAGTAGATGGGCCATGTTGGCCAAAGTTGGAGTGTGTTGAGATTCAGCCCATGCATTTCTTAAGTCACCCGTTCCGGTTCATTTCATCCGATTTACTAGATCAATCCCAGAACCCTGTCCCTTAGTGGACATTTTGAATAGGAAACACTTTTCATCCTCTTTGCCCTATCCATGAAATCTACTCCCATGGAAAAAGGGAAACATGCACTTTTTTGAAGCAATAAAATATTCTCATATCCATCCCCAATAACAACACCTTGACTCTTTCTCTCCTTTAAAACAATTGAAGAAAACCTACATGATGCATCCCAAGAAAATTAAGTCAATAATAGTTAAAATATTAACAAATTCAAGGAACAAAACTTAGTTTCTCATACCTTTTGGTTTGAACAACTGGCATCATTTTCTCCAAAAAATCATTGAATTGTCCAGCGCATGTAACATTAGCTTCCTCACAAGTCAAGGAGTTAAGCACAAGTTGTTGCGCCACCAACATTTGAATTTTTCTTGGACCACCCTTTTCAATTTTTAGTCCTACACCTACTCTTGAAATGGTAGACCTGAAGGTTCCTACCTTAACATTATGACAATGTTTACCGACATGTATTTCCCATTGCGACATTGTACTATCTCGAGGCAAAACATAATAGATTTTGCAAGGACAAGCAGCAACACAAGTAACAACCTTCTGACAATAATGACAAGTTATTGTTGTCATCTCTTCCATTGCAAGGTAGTCCTTCATGACCTGTCTATCCAAATATTCATGAAAATCTATACCATTAAATCCTTGTTCATTAATATAATGAGGACATGTTGAATAATTGCATTGCATGCATCCCAAACAATGGCTTAGACGAAGTGTGCATGCTATCTTCATGGTTGTAATAGATGGGCGAGTCCACAATTGACCATCAAAGCGTTATTCCATCCTTGACATTCGTTTTGTTTTATCCTGAGTTGCAGGCAACTCAAAGCACAAATTTCCATCATAATATTGTGGAAGTTCAGCAACTTGCAAAGGAGGTCCACATAATGCTAATAGATCCTTTAACTTTTTTGCCCCTAGATTTTGTTGAATCCAAATGACAATTGACTGAGTTTTGAGTTGTCCTATTTCGTCACCACTACTTTCAAGATGCACAATGCTTAAAGGCTCTTCATATATTTCTTTATCATTTTCTTTCTCACTGTCGAATATCTTATAAATGTGTCTGAATGAAGAAACTCAAACAAGCTCGACAAAGATCCATCTATTAAGAAATGCTGATGAACCTTCAACATCCCACTGTGGTTGCAGTAAGACTTTTGTTAGGCCACAATCACTTTAGATAAGAGCAAATAGTGATTGAAAATGGCAAGATGGAGGCAGCAAGATTTGCAAATACTAAGCACTAAGCAACAAAGAGTTTCCCCTTAACTGAATGTCGTAGTTGACTATCTAATCACCAATCTTCCAAGTTATTACTGCTTTCATGTTGGACATATTATCTTAAGCAAAAGATTACAGGGTGGAGATGCCAAAAAGCTGTGGTGGGGCTTCAAAACAAAGTTTGTGAATATAAGATCAACTTAGAGCAAGACGTTAAGTCAGGGTAGTGAAGGTTAATGAAGGTGAAAGATGGAGTTTACTTTTAATCATTGCTTAAACAGATTGGTAGGTAAACGTAAAGACCCATGGATTTTGTGTACAAGATAGTTGCATAAGATATTGTGCATTAACTCAGACGGCTCAAAGAATACTGAAGAAGTGCATTTAAACTGGCTAGTACGTTATTTAATATATGACACTTGTGAATGTATGTGCATTCAAACTGGTAAATGATAGATTTTTTTAAATATGTACAAACTATAATTTTGTGCTTGCCAATGGAATTTGGCGTCAAATTTGGCGGGCCTTTTAATTTCTAGGACTGCATTTAATGCATTTAACGCACTCTGATAGTGCCTCCAACTCATGTGTGTGCGTGTGTGTGTGTGTGTGTGTGTGTGTGTGTGTGTGTGTGTGTGTGTGTGTGTGTGTGTGTGTGTGTGTGTGTGTGTGTGTGTGTGTGTGTGTGTGTGTGTGTGTGTGTGTGGGTGTGGGTGTGTGAACACAAGTGTTTCACATATATCTTTTTCTATAAGTGTTTAATATATCTTTTTTATAAGTGTTTATATGTTTTTTGTAATGTGTTTAATATATATATCTTATTCTATAAGTGTTTAGTTATTTGAAATATATAATTGTTCAGTTTGTTCAGTTATGTGTTACGTCTATATTGTTAAAATGCTATATTGGTTCATTAGCAAACTGCTTTCCAAACATTGTTTATGTTGAGAATACCAAAAAGGTGTATAAACTAGTAGTCTTATATAAGAATAGGTAATTCCATAAGTCTTGCAAAGAGCCAATATACTGGTACTGATACAGGCCTGGTATACTGGTATTGGTACTGGTATCAATAAGTGTTAGTACTAGTATTGGTACTGAAATTACTTCTAAACTGGTATACCAACTGCCATACTTAGTACTGGTACCAGTTTCAGATTTTCAGTGCCAGTACTAGTACTGGTACTGCTATTCTCGTAAATTGATACACTGCTATCCTGGTAAATTGGTATTAAAATTACTTCTAAACTTGTATACCAACTGGCATACTTAGTACTAGTACTGGTACTGGTGCTGGTACCAGTCTTAGATTTGCAGTGCCAGTACTGGTATTGGTAGTACTGGTACTGGTAGAACTGGTACGTGTAGTACTGGTACTGGTAGTACTGGCACTGCTATCCTGCAATCTTGGTTAATTGCTATACTAGTACTGGTACTAGTCTCAGTGCTAGTACTCGTACTGGCAGTACTGGTATTGATACTGCTACACGTCTATATTGTCATAATGCTATACTAGTTTATTGGCAAATGGTTTCCAAACATTGTTTATGTTGAGAATACCAAAAAGGTGTATAAAAAACTAGTAGTCTTATATAGGAGATAGGTAATTCCATAATTCTTGCAAAGCGCCAGTATACTGGTACTGATAGGTGTGGTATACTGGGGGTATACTAGTATCGGTACTGGTATCAGTTAGTACTAGTATTAGTACTGTTAGTATCAATACTGTTAGAACTGGTGTTGAAATTACTTCTAAACTGGTATACCAACTGGCATACTTAGTACTGGTACTGGTACTGGTACCAATCTCAAATATTCAGTGCCAGTACTGGTACTGGTAGTACTAGTACTACTATCCTAGTAAATTGGTACACCAACTGCTATCCATTTCACATAGGTACACCTTTTTGTGTAAGTAACCTTATAATTGAAATCAAAATTTCAACAGACTTTGGTAGCCAATTACATCATTTTAAACAAACTTTTTACAATCTGATACACTGGTACTAGTACTTGTACCAGTCTCAGATTTTCAGTGCTAGTATTGGTACTGCTATCTTGGAATCCTGGTCAATTGGTATACTAGTACTGGTACTAGTCTCAGACTCTCAGTGCTAGTACTAGTACTGACATTACTGGTATTGATACTACTACACATCTGTATTGTTAATAATGCTATACTGGTTTATTGGCAAATTGGTTTTCAAACATTGTTTATGTCAAGAATACCAAAAAGGTGTATAAACTAGTAGTCTTATATAGGAGATAGATAATTCCATAAGTCTTGTAAAGAGCCAGTATACTGGTACTGATATAGGTCAGGTATGTTGGTACTGGAATTGGTATCAGTCAGTGCTAGTGCTAGTACTATTAGTACCAGTACTAACAGTACTGGTACTGAAATTACGATACTTCTAAACTGGTATACCAATTGGCATACTTGGTATTGGTACTGGTACTAGTCTCAAATTTTCAGTGCCAGTACTGGTACTACTAGTACTAGTACTACTATCCTGATATCTTGGTAAATTGGTACACTAGCTGTTATCCATTTCACATAGGTACACCTTTTTGTGTAAGTAACCTTATAATTGAAAGAAAATTTCAAGAGACTTTGGTAGCCAACTACATCATTTTAAACAAAATGTTTACAGTCTAATACACTGGTACTGGTACAAGTCTCAGATTTTTAGTGCCAGTACTGGTACTGGTAGTACTGGTACTGCAATCCTGCAAACCTTGTATAATGGTACTAGTTTGGTATATTGGTACTGTTTCAAGCACTAGTCTTCCAACTTTTAGTGCTAGTACTGGTACTGAAACTGCTATTCTGCTACACTGGCATACTAGTAGTGGTAATAGTCAAAAGACTTCTAGTGCCAGTACTGGTGTTGGTAGCACTGGTATTGATACTTCAATTCTGCTAACCGGTTACATCAGTCGGTTAACAAAACCAGAAGAATGCAAAAAACCAGGAGTTTTATACTTGAAATATATAATCGTTATGTGTTCAGTTTGTTTAATTATATACTTTTTTAGTGATTTAATGTATATAATTTATAAATATAGTACATGCTAAGTGATTTAATGCATATATTTTATAATTATAATACATGTAAAGTGAAATGAAAGTGAAATGAAAAGTGAAATGAAAGTGAAATGAAAAGTGAAGTGAAAGTGAAGGAGCTTGTTTTGCTATGAAGAAGAAGAAGGAGTAGAAGAAGAACAGAAGGTACTCAGGGTGTGTGTGTGTGCGCGCGTGTGCGCACGTGCGTGCATGCATGTAGGTCCATCATAGGAGTTCCAATGGAGCCCCAATGGAGCTCTTCCATGCATTTCAAGGCATGAAGGAGCTCCATTTTGAGCTCCATTGGGGCTCCATTGGAAGCTCCTATGGCGGAAATGCATACACACACACACACACACACACATAGAGCAACACATTTTCCCAATACAATCATGCACACACACACACACACGCACACACATATACACACTTGCATTCACACACACAACCACATGGTAACACATGACGTAAATACAATAATGCATACTCACACACAAATACACTTGTTGTAGTGCACACACACATTGACACATATTGAAGTGGAGAGCTATACATATGTCGAAGTGGTCTTGTATTTGTTCTTCCCGTGAGCTTTGTGGTGCTACACGAAAGCAAGTATGGAATGGGAATTTTTTTTAATTTTCATATTATGTCGTTATGTTTTTGAAATTTTGAAGTTTTCGTTGCTAAGAATAATTTTGTTGTCTAATGATTACAGTTGATAGATTATGGTTCGTACACCATCTAAACGTGGCAAGACAAGTATCTCTCGAAGTAAGTTCAACTATACTAAACTATTTGTGGTCTTTTTTTTTTGTCACTATTCACTAAGCTAGTTGTGGTCTTATTGTTTTTTGCTTTTAGTAGTAGGATACACATTAAGGTCTGGCACTACTGGACATAGGGCCAATGCACGATCTTACATTGCTTCTTCCAATGTCCATCAGAAAGAGGATATATTGGGTGATGTGCATGAAGAAGAGGATATATCGGGTGATGTGCATGAAGAAGAGGAGCTCATAGATATTCTTTCTACACAAGGTGGAGTGGTGGCCCAAAGCGTGTCTGAAGCAATGAAAATTGTTGCTAAACCTACCGATCATGCTACATTGTTTGGAAAGGATGTTCATGGTCACATATTGGTTGTAGAGGGTTTTATTGTAAAGAGAGGTGGGAAACTTCCTCACATTCCTCTCTGCAAATTGATGGAAAACAAATCCATTAGAGCGGTGGGTTCAGGCATTGAGGGCTTAGTGAAAAGGTTTGATGTCTGGATATAGTGTGCTTGGAGCTCCATTTCTTGTGTCATTTAAGAAGCCTGGCCATGATTAACATTATGTTACCGACTTAGACAAAGAAGAATGGGGGCCTATTTGGCAAGAAATTAGCAATGATTTTGATAATTCCCTTCATCTTGAGTAGGAAGACATCAGGGGAAAAAAATTTATTCTTTGGGATGGCAATCACCACTTGAAAAGTTGGATGCGCTTGATAAAAATGCGCAAGTGATTTGTTTTTGTTTAATATAAGGTTGTGTTGTATTAGTCTATGCTATCTAATTTTCCCTTTTGTTGTTGTAGAATTTTCATTGATAAGTTGGAGACATTGTTCTATCAAGTGTCAATTTGTCCAGGTTGATAGAAGGGCAGAGGGAGAGCTTATGCTAGCTCTGTGCTCTCAGCAAGAGTAGGCTGATTTGTTGTCTTTTAAGATATCGCTATTACTATGTCAATGTCATTCTCTTGCTATCTAATTTAAGATATGGTGGTTTATGATTGGTAGAACCACTGTGAGCACAAATTTTGGTCAGGATATCTTCTTGTTCCAAACACTAGCCGTGGCAAGCAAAGATTCTCTAATGAAAGACTTTCCCCAAGATTGGATTTGATGGATAGATGTAGATCTTTCTTGCAAAAAGAAGGCATCTAAAGGAAGTTGGTACAATGCTCCTGCTCTATTATTGGCAATGCTCATATGGAAAGTATACTTTTTTACCTTACAGTATACTTTTTATGTAATCTCTAAAGATAGACATAATTTTGTAAAATCTTACTTTTTTTCTACTTGCTCTACAAAAGGAAGATTTTGACATGTCTCTTATCAAAGAGATGCAAGAGATCAATGATCCATCAATTTCAGTGCCAGAAAAGGAAATGGTTGCTCGAGGAAGAGTATTAAAAATATTCAAAGGAAGGGCTTATAAGGTAAACACTTTCTCTTCTCACCATTCATGTTTGAATTTCTACAAAATTGTAAGTTGACATTTCATTTGGACTGGATTGATTGGATTACAAAATTGTAAGTTTACAAAATTGATTGGATTTTATTTGGTGCAAATGCAACATAGATGTTGGCCATTGCCAACCCCGCCAATGTCCAAGGGTTCTTCTCTTTGTTATTTAACTTCAATTGGGTACGAGAAAAGAATCATGTGGGCCTTACAAGGGACAAGGTCCACTCTTTGGCAACTTCCAAAATATCACTGGAGAGGTAATAATCATTGGCTCAAACATGCACATGAAATCATCAAATGAATCAATGCATTTATGGTTTGTTTATTGTTTTCTCTATAGGAAAAAGGAAATATTGCACTCTTTGATGTATTGCCATGTAGATGATGTTACTTCTGAGCGTTACATTAATGCCATGAAATTTAGAATGTACTTGCATAAAGAATGGTATTGGGGAATTATCTTGAAGCAATGTTTAAGGATCAAAAGGAAAATGATTGATGAATTGTCGGAGGGCTTTGAAGCATGGTTTCATCATCGGTTGAGGGAGCACATTGATAAAGCTTTTATGGAGCTTTGGAGTAAGCTCGACACAAAAGAGTCGGATGAAAAAATTCCAGAGCTCATGGAATCTTCGAGGAGAGTATTATTCAGGTAATACAATTGATATCTTTATGGTTGACATTCTGTTTTGTAAAGGAGCTCAAAGAAAGTTAATTGCATTTTTTGTAGATGGCTAATTCAGCTTTATGATCAAACTTTGTTGGAGAAGTTGCTAGTTGTTGTTGAAAGTTGGAGGGACCTCTCTTTTGAGGAGTGTATGTATCCGCTATGGATGAGAGATCATGTTTGCTTGGGAAATTGAGTATTGCCCTTGGTGGCTAGATTACCGTTCGAGGCACCTACCCACGCAACGAAGGGAACTTATATAAAGGTCATTTTTTGGCATTTATAAAAAGTAGAAAATTGTTAAAGTGCTCATATTATTTAGACTATGTTTGTGAGAGAAACATATTCTTGTTTACTTTAGAGCACGTTCTTGGAAGATATGAACAGGGTATTGATGAGGAGATTGGCTCAGCTTCCAAGAAAGCCACCTCTTCAAAAAGAGAAAACACTAGTACAATCTCCTCTATAAAGAAATGACTGGAATTTGTTAAATCCAAGAAGCCCAAGAAGTTTCCCAAAAAGAACAAAATAGGTGCGCAAGGTTCCACAAGTAAACTTGCTTGTAAAGATATCTAGCTATCACTTTCTGTCTAATCAACAAGTCTTGATGAAATATTTTATTTTTAGATTATGCAGTGCCTTCCATAGATTATGATTTGACCGTTATTGGCAACATGATAGATGTTTACACAATTTCTCTCGATGATGAGAAATGGTAAATACATGTGAGAAGAAAGATTGACTATGTGTGGTGTGTGTTGTGAATGTTTGAAATACATGTGTTTGATCGTATGCAGGATCTTGGATTTTCTACATTCAACCAATGTTGATGGGGAAAAGAGCAATGAAGTGGCCTCTCTTTTGTTTGTGGATTTTCTAAAAACAATTTTTAAAGTAAAAATTTTTCGGAGAACGAGGTATGCATTCTTCAAAACCTCAATGGGCACCTCTAGTCTATGAAAATTTTGGAAGTTTAAATAAATTAACAATGTGTAATATGCAGGTCCTTCCATGGAATCAATTCTCTCAAAAATTAAGAAAGTGGCCACAATAGCTTCTAAGTATGTGGCAAAAAATGGGTGGTACATCACCTTAAGCTCCACTGATCACATTGGCATTGTGTCTAGCCATGCCATTGAGATGGGATTCAAAATGATGGACACCATCCTTATTTTGATCCTCGATAGTTATGTATGAAATACCATTAAGATTGACAAAGTAAGTAAAGTTATTTTCTGATTGAAAAAGCATGCTCGTAGTTTTCTTCAATTAGATCACATTCAAACTGTAATTTGTAGGGGAAACATTATTGCTAGGATTGTTTTATCATAAGGGTCAACGTCTACGATCGACAAGATGGAGAGAGCGTGGACATTAACTCTTTCAATGCCAAGTCCGAAATACTAGTGGAGCGTGCTGACAGAGAGTACATTGGAGGACGTGCTCTTAGAGGTGCCACTATTGGAATTAGGGTTGCAAAGAAACGCACACAGCTTGGAGAAGACAAAGGAACCTCAAGGCACACAATAGAGAGTGTGTTACTTAGTGAGAGGCAGAAGTGAAAAATAGACCCGGTGGCCTCTACACCAAGACTATGCACAATGGCCTCAAAAACAATTTCAAGATCCACACCCAAATGTGGAATGGGGTGGTCAGAGAATAAGGTGAGAGGAGTGGTGAGTGAGTGAGAATGGGCTCGCTACTCATGCATGTAGTAAGGAAGATAACGAGGTCAGGGATACATGCAAGTATGCTCACTTCTCATACAAGAGGTGGCGAATCCGCACACCTCAAGATGGAAGTAGCAAGATGATAGGAATATGAGAGGGAGAGAGAGTGTGTGTGTGTATGGTGGTGAATCCGCACACCTTAACATAAGCAGAAAGAAAAATGGCAAGAAACAAGCATATACCATACTCACAATGAGATGTATCCAAAGCGACACAAAGTATGGCACCAAAATGGAGTGTGTTGGTTGCTTGCAAAAGATGAATACAATAGGTAGCGTATGGCAGGAAAATGAGAAGGGAGCAAGATCGTAGGAGGCATAATGGAGAGATGGGAGTTGATGGCGAGGAATATCATGAGTGTGTCCACCCTTCTTCTTCTTGAAATTGTGCGTTCAACCCTTAATTACAAGTGGTGTGGTTCTCATCTTTTATGCATGGTGATGGTGATGATGATGGTGTTGTGATTATGTGATTAGGGTTCATGCTACAAGCATGTAGAACAAGAGTGTGTATGGATAGGTGTGTGTGTGTGTGTATCTCTCCCCAAGTGAGCTCTCATGGCCTCCTTATATAGGGAAGGAGGGAAGGATTTAGCAATATTTCTATTTGAGGTGAGTGTCCCACTTTGGTGACTAGGAAAATGGGGTGCATGTGACTGTGGCTCCCATCTTGTCTCCTCATTATTTAAAATACCAGAGTCAATAGAGAGAGAAGAAGAGATAATGTGGGTAGGATGTAGAGGATAGGAGATATTTACAATAGTCTAGCTTTGACTAGAGACATAAGCTTATTAGGGAGAGAAGAGAGAGGTAAGAAATTACAAGAGAGGTTGTCAAAGGTGGATAGTTGTTGATGAGGATGGATCCTCCAAAAATGGTGATAGAATTACTCTAGACTAGCCAAGACCTCATTAAAAGAGCCTTGTCTCTTGTAATCATGCTTGAAGACTTGTAGAACCATAGCCATTCTAGAAGGAAGAAAAGTGGGGATGACCTGTGTCACCATTACACGAGAAAACTGGGGTCCACCACAAAAATCATAGCTCCGCGTTCATAACTCCAAAAATTCTGAAAAAAATTGAGCTAAAAGTTAAGATCACGAGCTACATCTTTCATGTTGAACGCTCCTTCAGATTCGGGGTTCTTCTTTACTTAAAAAATTCAGCCAAATAATGTATTATTTGTGGCTGCAAAGGTCTTTGGTGGTCCCCTTTGAGTGAACTTCTCTCTTGCCTTCAAGTGTAAGCTCCTTCATGTGTATGAAAACATGACCTAGAGTGTTGAAAAGATTGGCAATCATCTAGATGGAGGTATTATTGAAATTTGAAAGTGGGGTTGAGGTTTGAAAATGAAAACTAGTGAATAAAATATTTGGTAGAGTGGAATAATATATATACATGAAAAATATATTAGAAAATACTAGAATATATATATATATAATATTTAAGGTCAAAAGAGAGATCAACAAAGAAAGCTTACTTATTATGCTACATCGTGATTGATTAGCATAAGTCTTATTTATTTAATAAAGGCTAAAACGTTTGTGAAAAAGGGAAGAAAAAATCAAAAGTAACTTATATAATAGGAAATATTTTTGGTAAAAGAGAAAAAAAAATATGGAGGGTTCCCATGCATGGAAAAGCTTGCCTCATTAGTATGAAATGGAAAGATAGATAGCCCTAGAGTGATGGGCGTATATACAATGCTCGGGGGAAAAACCTCCTAAAGAGGGAAAAAATTCCCCGACGGTCCTAGTGTGTTCACACACATGACTACCACATGTATATGGTAGCAAATCCCCCCTGGAGTGATGCGGTGAATGAGAGCTGGCACATGAGTAAAGGGAAGTGACATGCCCTGAGGACATGATCAGTCCACAAAGGGGAGTAAGCCCAAAGCTTTGCGGAAAGCTTCAAGCATCTCACGAGACAATGCCTTTGTGAAAAGATCTGCAAGGTTCTCCTATGTTGGCACATAAGCCAAGCTGATCTCTCCTGCTGAGAGCCTCTCCCTGACATAGTGGTAATGCACCTCAATGTGCTTTGTGCGAGCATGAAAAACTGGGTTTCTCTCAACCGCCAATGCGCTCTGACTGTCAATGTAGATAGTGTTGGCAGTGTCTTGTCCAACACCCAAATCAGTCATAAGGCGTCTGAGCCATACACAATCAACCGTAGCTGTGAAGACTGCCCTGCACTCAGCCTCACAACTCGAAGTGGCCACAGTAGGTTGCTTCTTGCTCAACCATGATATACATGAACTGCCAAGCATGAAACAAAAACCAACTGTGGACACTCGCGTGTCAAAACAACCAGCCCAATGTGAGTCCAAAAAAGTATGTAAGTCTGGAGGCAATGATCCCCCCTTGGGATAAAACAAGCCAAGATGTAAAGTGCCACTAAGGTAGCAGAAAATCCTCTTGACAGCCTGCCAATACTTAGATCGTGGGCTATGCATAAATCTGCTAATCTGTGAGACTGCAAACTGAATATCTGGCCTCGTGTTGCATACATAAATGAGGCAACCAACAATAGTTTGGTAAAGAGTGACATCAGCAGGATTGCCAGCATCATGTAGACTCAACTTCAAACCTGTTTCCATGGGAGTGGCAAATAGGTTTGCAATACTCAAGTCCAAACTTACATAGCAATGTCTCTATGTAACTTTTCTGACACAAGGCAATACCACCATCACATTGCTTAAATTGTATACCCAAGTAATGATGCAATAGCCCCAAATCTTTCATCTTGAAAGTAGCATTCAAATCAGCCTTAAATTCAGCAATATGTCTCTCATTTGGTCCAGTGATCAACAAACCATCGACATAAAGAACCACGATGAGAAGTACATCACCCTCACGTTTTACATACAATGTGCTTTCTGTTGGACTGTTACAAAAGCCTCGTTTAACCAAATGAGTGTCAGCTTTCTCATACCAAGCACGAGGAGATTGCTTCAACCCATACAAAGCCTTCTTACATCTGCACACTTTGTCCTCTTGTCCTTTTATGACAAAACCGCGAGGCTGCAGTACATAAACTTCCTCAAATATGTCACCATTCAAGAAAGCAGTAACAATGTCTGATTGATGTACATCCCAACAAAAATGAGCTGCCAATGCACATAGAAAATTCACAGTAGTCATACGACAAGTGGAAGCAAAAGTCTCTTCATAATCTATGCCTTTTTGTTGTGCATAACCCTTTGCAACAAGTCGAGCCTTATGGCGATCGATCTCACCATCCGGCTTGCGTTTCAACTTGTAAACCCACTTCGTACCAATGGCCTTTTTGCCAGGAGGCAAATCACATAAAGTCCATGTGTCATTTTCTATAAGTGCATCATATTCTGAGTGCATGGTAGCCATCCAATTTTTTGAATTCTATGCTTCATCAAAAGACAGAGGCTCCTCAACATCATGTAAGCTAGACATAGCCACAGCAAGGGTTGAACAGAATCTTCCACAAACACTACATCCCATGAAACCAGAATACGCTTTTTTTGCGAATGATATAATCTGTAACCTTTGCTTTCAGCACTATAACCAACAAAAATACATTTGACAAGCTTATCATCCAACTTTCTGCGTTGTGTTTGTGGCACCAAATCATATGCCAAACAGCCAAAACACGCATGTGCTCAATAGAAGGCTTTCTATTATGCCATGCTTCATATGGAGTAATAGATTGCAAAGCTTTCATAGGACACTTGTTAAGTACATAAGTGGCACACATGATGGCCTCAAGCCAAAAAGAATGCGGCAAAGCTTGACTTTTGACCATACATCGTGCCATTTCCGTCAGTGACCTGTCTTTCCTCTAAGCAACACCGTTTTGCTGAGGTGTATAAGGCACTGTACATTGGTGTTTTATCCCACGACTAGCCAGAAATGCATTAAATTCATGAGACATATACTCCCCCCGTCAATTGGAATGGAGGGTGCCCAAAGTACATTTCGAGACATTTTCAGCGATAGCCAAAAATTGTTTGAAGCACATAAAAACTTTGGAGTTCGCTTTAAGTGAAAATACCCATGCATGCCTGGAGTAATCATCAATGAAAGTCACGAAGTAAAGGTAATTGCCCAAGGACGGACTTTGCATGGGCCCACAAACATCACTATGCACAAGCTACAACCTACATGTGGCCAAACTGAACCATCCTTTGGAAACTTAGAACATTGCATCTTACCCAAAATACAGCCTTCACAAACATGTTTGACAGGTGCTTCAAGAGGCGGCAAAGAAGCAACCATATCAGATTTCTGCAAATGCAGCAAACTGGCAAAATTCATATGACCAAAACGTGCATGCCAAAGTTTTGCATCTGAAATAGCCTTTGAATCTACAACACATTTGCAAAATTTTGTCCACACTTGTCATACAAAGTGAGCTTATACAGCCCACGTCACAAAAGGCCAGATGCAACAATTTCATCACCAAAACTGAGATCATGAACTGTACATCTGTCATCCACAAATTTGACTACAAGTCCAAGTCTAGCAAGTGCGATACAGACAAGAGATTCTTCTTGATCCCAGGTACATAAAGTGCATCAACAAGTGTGAAGGAACTGCCATTTGCAGCAGTAAGCACAATCTTTCCAACTCCCTAAACCGGATAAGAGGCATTGTTGACACAACTGACTGAAATCCCATGAGGGACAGACTCGAGAGAGGTAAACAATTCACGATGTGAGGTAATGTGCTTTGTAGCATCACTGTCGAAATACCACACATGTGAATCTGCAGCAACTGACAAGCATGCATCATGGACAACAGGATTGTAAGTGCACTCTGCGCTAAAAGCCCATTCTACATCAACATCAGCAACACAGTCTCCTTTCACAGAAGACTCAACAATGGCTACACTTGTAGTGGAACCAACATTTGCAGTGGAACCACCCTCTTTCTTCTTAGCATCTTTGGCCTTCAACTTAGGACACGACTTGATCAAGTGATCATTAGCTTTGCAGTGGAACCACCCTCTTTCTTCTTAATAGGATTGTAAGTGTACTCTGCGCTAAAAGCCCATTCTACATCAACATCAGCAACACAGTCTCCTTTCACAGAAGACTCAACAATGGCTACACTTGTAGTGGAACCAGCATTTGCAGTGGAACCACCCTCTTTTTTCTTAGCATCTTTGGCCTTCAACTTAAAACACGACTTGATCAAGTGATCATTAGCTTTACAATAATGGAAACGCATCTTCTTTTTTCCCTTATCACCAGAATTTCCAGACGAATTGCTGCCAGTAGAAGCATTAGGAACAAAAGTTTTGCCACTCGCAGAAGAACGATAAGAAGTGGGCGCATTGCTGTTACCACCCTTTCTTTGAGAAGCAATAAAAGCCTGTTCAACTGCACGATGCCTAGTTTAGTTTTTCCTGGAAAGTGACTCTTGCAACAGTAATGTGCATAATGCATCAAACTTGACAACTTCAGGATTTCCTTGGGTCATCAGTCTCCAAGTACTAGCAAAAGTTTGGTAGGAATCTGGTAAGGAATCAAGGACAGTCTGCACAAGGGAACTGTCTGAAATGACTTCACCTGCAGAAATAAGTTGCTCATTGATATCCTTGACACCAGCAAGGAAAGTTTCCATATCATCTTCCTCATGCATAATCTTCGACTCCAGCTCTTTACGCAGCAAAGCAATTTTAGCCTCATTGTGGCTTGCATAAAGTTCTGCTAGAATATCCCAAGCATGTTTTGCAGATTTTGCTAAACGAATGTGAGGAACAATGGTGCCCTTCACAGACAACGCAATCAATGCATGAGCCTGCGCATCCTTTACATCCCAATGAGCTTGTTTAGTCGTAGGCAAAACGACTCTAATAGCAGCAATCCTTGCAGCAAGACCTGCAACATCCTCAACATCGCCTACATCCTCAGAACCAGGAGGTACATCAATGCCCTGCACAATGTTCCAGACGCCCTTTGACACAAGAACATGTTGCATCATATAAGCCCACATAGGGTAGTTGTCCCCATCCAACCTGTCCTCAACAGCAAACATCTTGAACACATCTGTGTTGTTGTCAGCCATGGTAAATGTTGCACCTGATGTGAAAACTGCCTGAAAATAGGAGAAACGGAGCGGAAACAACACATGCTATATAGCACAAACCGTAGAATACTATGAGGCACACATTATGCAAAAAACGGCAATGACAGAAATTTTGCATAAAATGACGAAATATGCTGTGCAGTACTTACTGCCTGTAGTGGAAACGGAGGCCAAAACGAGCCCGAATCAAAAATCTAAGCAGAACGCTTGCCAAAGCTCACTGAAATCGGAGAAAGGAGCCAAAGCTCACTGAAATCGAAGAAAGTGAGCAGGCGTGTGCTGGAGCAGCTAGCGACTAAGCCCAGGAGGACACAACCTACTCTGATACAAATTGTTGGAATTAGGGTTTCAGAGAAATACACACAGCTTGGAGAAGACGAAGGAAGCTCAAGGGACACAATAGAGAGTGTGCTACTTAGTATGCAATGGAAAGATAGATAGCCCTAGAGTGATGGGCGTATATACAATGCTCGGGGGAAAAAACCTCTTAAAGAGGGAAAAAATGCCCTGGCGGTCCTAGTGTGTTCACACACATCACTACCACATGTATATGGTAACAGCCACCGAGCGTAGCCTTGACTTCTTTTGGTAAGAAGATATGCTTCCTACTATGTCTTGTTAGACTATGTTACGTAAAGTAAAAATGTTCATGTTTCTTTTCTTTTTTCAGCTGGCTCCGGACATTTACTGCGGAACACACCTACATTGTTGATATCTTTTCTGGATGTGGTGGCTTGGGCTATGTTTGCGCTGAGTTGTCTAGACATTAGGAGAAAGTTGGACTCACTTTTGGGCCCTGTAAGAAGTGCCACGTCAGCTTAGAGAGAGAAAATGAAAATGTTAACTTGTGCATTTTATGTGATACTTTTCTGCGCAACAAAAAGCCAAAATGACATTGTTTGGTAGGTAGCCGCCGTCTTTATCATTCTTATCCTTCGTTCTCTTGTCAGGAATCCAACTAACTGTATGACTAATGATTTGAAATGCCAACTTACAAGCGTTCCCTCCAGAAACATAAGCCACACGAACTCTATCAACTCTAAACTTGAGAATATGGCTTTCCCTCCCAAAACCTGAGACATTTCTCCGTCTTCTTCTCTATCAACTCTAGGAATGGAGAACGCATCTTTTCCTGATGAAAACACTAATTTGAACTTACAATCCTCAGCCCCTTCATCTTTAACACCTACCCAAAGAAAGAACACGCATCATCTTCAAGTTGATGTATTGCAAGAGTACGCACCGTTGCAGAAACGTAGGAGGGAGTCTTTCTTATCTCAATGGGAGAAATAACTTAGAAGGACAAACAAGGAACATCATTTGGATTTGTGGACCGATGGGTCTATTTATCCAAAGGATCCTACGACAAATGCGACACCTGCCTTTGCTAATATCACTAACCTCTTACATTTGACAGGCGATGGCAAGGATAGGCTATTGGGATACACCGAACATTTGGAAATGAGAGGATTGAATGCGGAAAAGCAAAGAAATTTCCTGGCAATGGAGAACATGCAGCTGAAGAAACTTAATGAAGCATGCTCTCAAAAGATTTCATCAAACAAAGAGACAATCCAAGGCCTTGAGAAGAAGATCACAAGTTTGCGAGAGAAAGACACCGTGCTTGGTAGTCGGAAAAGAAAACGAGATCTGTGCAACCTTGAGAACATGAAGCTTGGTAGTGGTGGCCTGAAAAAACGAATACGAGCTTTAAGGTAACTCAAAGTTTGTTTCTTCAATGTGCTTCATTAAGAAGTGGATACACTTACTTTCCTATACATGATCATAACGCATTGTGCTTTTTTGGCAGGTCTTTACTGCATCCAAACTCGAAAAAAACGGAGTATGTCAACACCCAAAGGCCACGTACCATATCGGCGGTAATACACCACACTATGGTGGCCTCTTGAATCAATTTCCAAACGGGGGCTAAAAGAAATAATAAGCCCCCGGAAAACAAGGGTTCCAAAGAGCCTAAGGGGAAGGACAATGTTCAAAAGTCTCCTAAGGGCAACTCCAACAAAGCTAAAGAGAAGGGAGTTTACAAAGGTAAGAATAAACTCTCTCCTGAAGAGCTTGAGCGTTATCGTAAGGATAACCGGTGTTTCAAGTGCGGCGAACAAGGGCATGCGTACCGCGCTTGTCCCCAAAAGAACAACCGCCAAGATCCTCCTAGAGCTTCCTTGGTTGAAATCCAAGAGGAGGAGACTCACCAAACTCACCACAAAGGATCTGCTCTATGCCATGCTTGGGGAAAGGTAAGAGAACATGATGCTTTTATTCTCTTTGACCCTAGTTCTACTCACAATTTTATATCTATGGAGTTAGCCACCAAGCTAGGCATACAATCCTACGAGATGGGAGATGTCATACCCGCAGACAGTGCCTTCAAGGGGCAAGAAGCTTCAGTCACTCCCTTAATTGGGAAATTGAGGCTTCATGTCCAAGGCTATGTGGACAAAGAGGACTTCTTTATCTCTCCTCTCAAGCATGAGGATGTAATCCTAGGGGCACCATGGTTTGACCGCCTGGCTGCCGATGTTAAATTTCTTGAAAGGAGAATCTCCTTTAAGTTCAGGGAAAAAGACATGTATATATATGCTAAGGAAATGGGTAACACCATCCCCATTGTACATACACCAGCTTTCAACAAGTCAATAAAGAGCTCTATTTCCGTGTACATGATTTTTGTTAAAGAATCTCAAAAGGAACCTAATGCTTTAACAAAAGAAAATAAAAGCAACCAAAAGGAATTAGAGTTATCCAATTTTCTCAAGGGGTTTCAAGATGTTTTTATTGACGACATCCCTTGTGAGCTAACTCCTAAACGAGGTAACGATGACCATGCAATTGAACTTCTTCCAGGAAGTTCACCACCTAACAAACCTCCTTATAGAGTTTCTCAAGCTCAACAAGAGGAGATTATGCGGCAAGTGCATGAGTTAGTTGAGAAGGGTATGGTTAGGCGAAGCTCATCTCCATTTTGCTCACCTGTGCTATTAGTGCAAAAGAAAGACGGCACATATCGTATGTGTGTCGACTATAGAGCACTAAATAGGATCACTATCAAGAATAGGTTTCCCGTTCCACGGGTAGAAGACCTATTTGATAAGCTACAAGGATCGACCTACTTCAGTAGGATTGACCTAAAAAGTGGCTATCATCAAATAAGGATAGTTGATCAAGACATTGTAAAGACTGCATTTCGTACCACATTTGGTCTTTACGAATACATTGTCATGCCTTTTGGCTTGACCAATGCACCAGCCACATTCAACCGCTTGATGGAGACGCTGTTGCCTCATCGAACCTTCACTGGAGTGTTCTTTGATGATATTATCATCTACTCTAATTCATTGGAGGAACACAAGCAACACCTCCAGGTAATATTTCAAGTTTTAAGAGAGAATAAACTTTATGTTAATCGAAAGAAAAGTTAATTTTTCTTGCAAGAGATTCAATATTTAGGTCATATTATCTCTCAAGATGGCATCCAAATGGATCCATCTAAGTTAGAGGTAATAAAAGGATGGCCTAAACCACGGAATCTTCATGAACTAAGAAGCTTTATAGGTATGTGTGCATACTATAGACGCTTCATAGAAAAGATCACACAAATTGTGGGACCATTACATGACCTAATAAAAAAAAGCGTTAGGTATACATGGTCTGCTAAGGAGAACAATGCTTTCGAAAAGCTTAAAGAAAAGCTTATCTCTCAACCTGTGCTTACAGTACCGGACCTCTCAAAACCATTTGAGGTCCAATGTGATGCTTGTGGTGATTGCCTTGGAGCTGTTTTGCTCCAAGAAGGGCATGCCATAGGCTATGAGAGTCGAAGGCTCGACCCTGTTAAGCAAGCTCTAGGCATATATGAAAAGGAACTCCTTGCAGTTCTACATGCCTTAGACTCATGGAAGCACTATTTATTGGGGACTCCTTTCATTCTGCGAACGGATCACCAAAGTCTTAAGTACTTCATGACGCAGACCAAGCTCTCCGACAAACAAATGAGGTGGGAAAATTTCCTTTCGCAATTTCATTTTCATATTGCTCACATTGCTGGCAAGCATAATCAAGTAGCTGATGCACTCTGAAGACGGCCAAGAGTGAATGCGGTTTCCATAGCAACTCACAATGATCTATCTTCAATGATAGATGAGTATGCTATTGATCCCGATTTTAGACATGTGATTTCAGCCCTTGCATTGGGAAAGAAAGAAGAACCATTTACCTTACAAGATGGTTATCTTCTCTATGGCAATAGACTATGCGTTACTAACTCACTACGTGAGAAAGTAATGTATGAATCTCATGCTCCACCTTATGCGGGGCATAGAGGGATTCAGTCTACCTTAAAGGGAATTGAAACATATTTCTATTGGCCTACCATGAAAGTGAACATACAAGAGTATGTTTCTAAATGTGTGGTATGCCAAAAGACAAAATTTGATAGAGGGAAGCAACTTGGATTGCTTCATTGCCAATCCCTAATTCACCATGGGAGAGCATATCCATGGATTTTATCTTTGGATTGCCTAAGTCTATCCATGGGAATACGGGAATATGGACGATAGTAGACAGGTTCAGTAAACAAGCTCATTTTATACCTGTCAAAAAGACTATCAAGCCCATCAAATGGCAACCCTCTTCATTTCACAAATCTTCAGGTACCATGGCTTGCCAATGTCCATAGTGTCGGAAAGAGATCCTAGAATGACCAGTAATTTCTGGAAGGGTCTCTTTGAGAATTTAGGGACAAGGCTAAACTTCTCTTCAGCCTATCATCCACAAACGGATGGCCAAAGTGAAATAGCTAATCTAACCATTCTCGATCTACTAAAAGCCTATGTAACGGAAGTAGATCAAAGATCCCAATGGGAGCGTACTTACCCTTAGTGGAGTATGCTTACAATAACACTGTACATACTTCCATGGGAAAAGCACCTTTCGAGGTAATTGAGGGAAGATCAAAAATTCCCTTGCTACTTAAAGTACATGGGAAGATCTTCATTGCAGATGAGTATAGCCGAGACCTACAAGAATCTTTCCAAAAGATTAAGGATGCTATCTCTATCTCACAGCAAAGGCAAAAGGCTGCTGCTGACAAGCACAGAAGAGCCCAAACCTTTAAAGAAAACGATTGGGTCTTGTTAAAGTTTCCCAAGGCTCGATTAAGGCACACGACGGGCAAGAATCCTACGGGCCACCAAAAGTACTATGCTAAACTAGCAAAAAGGTATTATAGTCCCTTTCAGATTCTTAGGCCAATCAATGAGATGGCCTATCAACTCAAGTTGCCCAATCATTGGCTCATACACAATGCTTTCCATGTGAACCTATTAAAGCCTTACATGTAAAGAATGAGGATGCAAGAGAGCTACACAAGACAAGCACAAAGCACACAGAGATGGAAAGCTTCTTCTTCTTCTTCACAGAAAAGAGAGTACAAAATGACTAAGTGCTAAAGCTGAAAAGTAGCACATATGTACATGCGGTCACTAAGTGTGAACTCGCTAGAAGCATACTAGGCTGGCACTATAAGTGTAGTCCAGCTGTAGAATCACTGGCAGAGATCCTCCGTGTCGGTCACCTAACGCGCCAGTAAGTAAATGCCGTAAGCGGCCAAGACCCGTAGTGGATGCCAGCTCAAGGTGTAGAGCTCGACATCTCAACATTACAAAGGAGAGCCACCTCAAGAACCAACTATTCAAGACCCACCGGAGATCAAGGACCAAGAGGAGGTGCTACAGCCCGAGTCCATTCTCCGACATGAAGACAAGGTACTAAGAGGCGGTAAGACTATCCGACGATATCTTATTAAGTTTAAGAATTATCCTTTTGAAGATGCTAGATGGATGCAAGGCATACAATTAAAGGATAACCTAAACCTTGTCAATGCTTCCCAAGAGTAAGCAAATGTACAAAATGTTAAAAATGAACAAAGTTTTTGTCTTATAAGACTCTCTTTTTCTTTATTGTGCACAAAAATGAAGTAGTATGCATGCTTAGATCAAGTTTGCGGAGACGACGTCTCCCAAACACCAAGTAGAGCTTGTCACTCTACTATGGAAGACTGATAGGACTAATGTGCAGACATGATTGCGGCAGCCTCAGGCTCTCAAGCGTCAAATGGACTAGTCATCCATTGTGGAATGATGTCGTAGGGTAACATAGGGATCCTCTACCCGCTAAGAAAAGGACTCATGAATATGCTTTATCTTCTCTACACCATAGTCGAGGATGACTATGATTTCAAGAGAGAGGTAATGTCATAATAATAAATATCTAATTCTCCTAAATGATTTTCTCATATTAGACTGATCATTTAATGTGGGGAAGTGCCAGGGGAGAAAAAGCTAGAATATTGGTTAAGCTAGCAGACCGGCCACAGTAGGGATCCAAAGGAGGGAAAATAGGGATCCAAAGGGGGGGCCATCTGCAAAAGAGCCATGTGCAACAATGGGCTAAAAATACCCTAAGGTTCAGCCCATTAAGACTTCCAAAATGCTAAGGTTCCAAAATTCAAAGGTTGTGTCCAAAGGTCAAACCTATGGGAAATTGGATGCTTTGTGTGTGACTAAAAAGTCTTGGCATATCCCTACATGGGAGGGGGAGAGCCTTGAGAGTAGGGGATGAGAGAGAAAGCCACACACACACACACACACACAGGCTCCCTTTACACAAAGGGAATGAGGGACACATGTCAGCTCCCTAGGCCAGATGCCCACAAGGTGTGCCCAATTTCTATTGGATGACCCTTGAAGTGGACCAATGAGAATTAAGCTAGAGTAAATCTAGTTTAATTAATTTAAAAACATTTAATAAAAGAAACCAATGAGAATTAGGTCTCCTAGAAGACTATTGGGCAGTCTCCCAAGGGGTCCAACGAGCATTCAGGAGCCCAATGGCTTGCCTGATTCCTATTGGCCATGAGGCAAAGGGGTCCAATGAGAGTTTATTTTAATTATTTAATTACCTAAACCTCTCACAAAAGGGGAAAGGGTGGCACATGTCAAGATGCTATCACTTATGCTGCTTAATTGTGATTGGCTTGACTTGGGGAGGGCCAATGAGGCTTCAGCAAGAGCAAATAGCAAGAGGGCTCGCCCAATAGAGAGAGGGGGATGATTTTTGCAAGGCATTATCACACACACACTCACACAATCTCATGTGTGAAGAAAGAGAAGACTATCTCTTCCCAAGATTTAATGGAGAACTCATCACCTACTCCAAGCTTGTGAGATAGAAGCCTACATCAACACACTCTTGGCTTGTGGATGCAAATCCAACCAAGAGCCAAGCTTCAATGCATGCTCATCTCCTCTACCAAGCTAATTACTAAGCTAAAGCTATGCTAATATGAGTGATTATGTGAGGAGATGTACATCTTTCTCGTAAGATACTCCTTCTTCCTCTCAATCTACTCTCATACCCTACTAGCTCTCACCATCTTCGAAGGTGTGTGAGGTCTTGGGTCTGAGAACGGGGATAATTCAAGTTGTGTTTGCTAAGTGTTTTGCTTGGTGCATGAAGCTTCCATCTTCATTGCACTAGCTAGTCTTGAAGGAACACAAAGAATTGTATTGTACAATGTCTCTCTTGATAGGAGAAACCATAATACAAAGCCTTTTGGAGGGGGGACCGGCTCCATGTAAATCCGGTCCTCAACTGTTGTCAATAGCTTAATTTCTCTCTCTTTTGAAAGTATTGTTGATGCTATTTAACTAGGTGTTATGCTTTTTGTTGCTCTCTCCACCCAAGCACTCTTGTAATTCTCATTAGGAATCTATTCTAATGAAATGCCCACTATGTTCATGCTCATTTCCGCTACACACAAGTTATTAGGCCATTAAATGTTACAAGAGAAGGGGGCAGTGGGGGAGAGGGGGAGAGAGAGGGGAGGAGGAGGAGAGAAGGGAGCAGGGAGGGAGAGGAGAGGGAGGAGGAAGAGAGAACAAAGGGTTTTGTTTTTGGGAGGCTTTTTTTTTTGAAAAATTAGACTTTTAGTGCTTGTAGGTTTTAAAAAAGGTCAAAAGATGATTTTTTGATATGTATATATGTTGGGGGGAAGTTTTAAGTAAAAAAAAAGTCAAATTTTAGCTCTTAGTGACCCACGTTTTTGCTGATGTGGCCACACCTCTTTACTCCCTTCACTTTCAAAAAGCTAGAGAGAGAAGGTGACCTCCTATGTCCACATCCTACATGTGTCTAAAAAAAAAGCTAGAAAAGCCTACTCAAAACTATCTTCTTGGCCACACCTCTTTACTCCCTTCACTTTCAAAAAGGTAGAGAGAGAAGGTGACCTCCTAGGTCCACATCCTACATGTGTCTAAAAAAAAAGGCTAGAAAAGCCTACTCAAAACTATCTTCTTGAATGCCCTTGTCCCCTTAACCCTACACAACATTAGCTTTAATCCCTAAAAATTAGGATTCCTTACAAAGCCCATGCAAGGTCCATATTTCTCCTAATGAGGAGGGTTGAACCCACCCCATGAGGGTAAGGGGCCAGCACTTTCCCATCAAGCTATTGCCCCTCGTTGTGCATAACAAGGAAAGATAGCCTACTTGTGTTGAAAGGAAAACTAGAAGGAAAGGGAAAGTTTAAAACGTCAAGAAAGTAGCTTCACCCTTCCTTTTCACTTCTTGGAGGAAGTCAAGTTTTCCTCCAAAAATTCTTTTTTCCTCAAGGAGGTAGCTTCAAAGTGAACAAAAGCCTTCACAAAAACAACGGGTTTTTGTGAAGAATCAACAAAGGTGTTCTTACAAGGAACGACAAGTGAAGCGCTCAAATTTCCGCAAGGCGAGGTTCACATGCAACGCAAATCGTGGAGCATACAAAACACAAAGACTCCAACACAAAGACATGGAGAATAAAGTAATTACAAGAGGGGAGAGAGGGGAGTGTGTTCAGAGGTGAATCTGTGTGCAGATGTGTGTGAACACAAGAAAAATCAGGTAACCACCGGGTGGGGATGGGTGTGTGGGCACCTTTTTCAGTGAAACTGAGTGTGTGTGAGTGTGGGGGAGGTTATTTAGCTACAAGACAAGAGACATGGCGCCCTTTAGAGAGAGAGGGGGGTATTTGGGTCATGGGATATGATAGGAGAGAGAAAGAGGGGGTGGGGTATACTATTTTGGAAGATAGGGTAAGTTGCATGTGAGTTAAAGTGCATTATTGGTGAGTTATAATGCATTATTGGTGAGAGGTGGGGTAGCTTGAGGGGAGAGAGAAAGGAGAAAGGACAAGGGGAAGAGAGAGGGGGTTGACCTTTTGAGTGGAGGAAAGGAAAAGGGACACCCGACGGGGCAACAGTGACGAAAAAAGGAGGCAAGGTGGGGATGGGCTACTCCACAGGCATGAGGTGGCCTATTTTACCTTTCTTATATATTTACATAATCATACTTTATTTTTTTCTTACTTTTTCCAATGCCTTTTATCACTCCCTCCCTAAGAGGGGGTTTTCATGGGGTGGGGACGAGAGAAGAGGGGTATGGGAGCTTGGCTTGTGAAAAGCCCCCATCAACATCAGCAAGTGAAATTACTTCGGGATTACAAGCTGGAAACTCAATTGAGTCCCGTTACTTAATGAATGGCTCAAATCAAAATTAATGTCGGAAAGATATTTATTACAATCAATGGTTACAAAATGATGAGTGTGAGCAAAAATGTGGGTGTGATCCTCTGCTGGCTCAACAACGTTCTAAGAGGAATAGGAGACAATCTACCTCTCCACGCCCACAAGAGGCTAAGAAGCCTAAGCACTCACGAGATACTCTACGTGGGTCTCTCAGCACTGCCGATTTTGAGCGTGCGAAGAAACACAATTTGTGTTTTGAATGAGGCTTTTGGACCAACATAACAAGAAAGATTGTCCTCTTTTGCAAGGCAAAGAAAAGGCCATGCACACGTTGCAACGCCTCACATTAGATTCATCTCCTAAATATTGTGTTGTAGAGGTTCTTCATATGGAAGGAAAGCACAAGTGTTGTGTTCCTGCTTCAATGTGGCAGCTTACCTTTGGCCCCCTTGATTTGATTCGCATGCATGGCACTATTAACGGACAACGTGTTCGTATTTTAGTGGATGATGGTGCAGCTCCTAACTTCTTGAACAATAAGCTAGTCAAGAAATTGAAGCTTACACAGACTCCCTGCTCTCACAAGTATGTGGTGGAGTAGATGTCTGGGAATGATAAAGAAGTATGGGACACGGTAGTTCAAGGGGTTGAGCTTATTGTTCAAGATCATACGATGACCCTTGACTTCCAAGTTATGAACATGGACTGTGCTGATGTAGTTTTAGGATGGGAGTGGTTGCATGGTTTAGGAAACACATTGCACACTAGTTATGAACACAACTCCTTATCCTTTATGGCCAATGGTAAACATGTGCTTTTGCTTGGTGAGAAAGATATACCATCTGCACCTCTTATATGTACAGCCGAGCTTTCTATTTTGCAGACTGTAGATTTAATAGATGAAGTCTTTTTGTGTTACTTCTTGTCTCCTAGTCTTGTGAATTCTCAAGAGCAAAGTGCGGTGATTCTAGTAATGGTATGCAAAGTGCAAAGAATTCTAATGATATGAAAAAGTGCAATGAATTCTAATGATAAACAAAGTGTTAACAAATCTAACGAGCAAAGTGCTCTCAATTTTAATTCTATAGAGTAACGTGCAACTGTTGTAAAACAAACATTACAGGAATTACAAGATTGTCCATCCCAGCATAACTCTAGTTTACTTTCTCCTTTTGCACGGCAAAAGCTGACTCACTTACTCACGGAGTATAGTGATGTGTTCTCAAGTGATTTACCACCAGGTTTACCCCCTACACGTGATGTGCAGCATGTCATAGATGTCTTACCAAGTACTAAACCGGTGAGTAAACCACCTTATCATATGAGTGCTAAAGAATCCAAGGAGGTTAAGAGTCAGTTGGCTGACTACCTTGCTTGTGGTTTAGTTAGACCTAGCACTTCTCATTGGGCATCACCAATTCTATTGGTAAAAAAGAAAGATGGTACTATGCGCATGTGCGTAGATTATCACGGATTAAATACGATAACCATCAAGAACAAGTATCCTCTGCCTCGAGTGGATGAGTTGTTTGATCGACTCCATGGGGCAAGATACTATACAAAGATATATCTTCGTTCAGGATACCACCAGGTACGTATCCTACTGCAAGATATCTCCAAAACTGCCTTTAGAACATGGTTCGGGCATTTTGAATTTTTGGTTATGCCTTTTGGTCTAACCAATGCTCCAGCTACATTTATGACACTCATGGACATCCCTATCTTGGAAAATTTGTTGTGGTTTTCCTTGATGACATTCTCATTTACAGTAAGACTGAAGATGAACACATAGAAAACTTACAATTAGTGTTTGAACAGCTACGAGCTCACGTGTTGTATGCTAAGCAAAGCAAGTGCGATTTTGTAAAAATAGAGATACATTACCTATTGTCATGTGATCTCTTATTATGGCATCAAGATGGACACTGACAAGGTCGCTGCCATTCTTCGATGGCCACATCCCAACACAGTTGAGGAGCTTCAAATATTTTTAGGCATGGCTGGATTTTATCGACAGTATATCCGTGACTATGCCAAAATCATTGTTCCTATGACGGATCAACTTAAAGCAAAAGGTAAGACCTTTTCTTGGGAAGAAGCCCAAAAGACGTAGTATCGAACAGCTCAAGGTAGCTATAGCCACTGCTCCCATCCTAGCAATCGTCGACCCACTTAAGTTGTTCGTGGTAAAGACTGATGATAGTTTTGGCAGTGTCCTGTCCAACACCCAAATCAGCCATGAGGCGTCTGAGCCATACACACTCAACCATAGCTGTGAAGACTGCCCTGTACTCAACCTCACAACTCGAAGTGGCCACAGTAGGTTGCTTCTTGCTCAACCATGATATACATGAACTGCAAAGCATGAAACAAAAACCACTGTGGACACTCGCGTGTCAAAACAACCAGCCCAATCTGAGTCCGAAAAAACATGTAAGTCTGGCGGCAATGATCCCCCCTTGGGATAAAACAAGCCAAGATGTAAAGTGCCACTAAGGTAGCGAAAAATCCTCTTGACAGCCTGCCAATGCTTAGACCCTGGGCTATGCATAAATCTGCTGACCTGTGAGACTACAAACTGAATATCCGGCCTCGTGTTGCATACATAAATGAGGCAGCCAACAGCAGTTTGGTAAAGAGTGACATCAGCAGGATCGCCAGCATCATGTAGACTCAACTTCAAACCTGTTTCCATGGGAGTGGCAATAGGTTTGCAATCCTCAAGTCCAAACTTACATAGCAATGTCTCTATGTAACTTTTCTGACACAAGGCAATACCACCATCACACTGCTTAAACTATATACCCAAGTAATGATGCAACAATCCCAAATATTTCATCTTGAAAGTAGCATTCAAATCAGCCTTAAATTCAGCAATATGTCTCTTATTTGGTCCAGTGATCAGTAAATCATCGACATAAAGAACCACAATGAGAAGTACATCATCCTCACGCTTTACATACAATGTGCTTTCTGTTGGACTGTTACGAAAGCCTCGTTTAACCAAATGAGTGTCAGCTTTCTCATACCAAGCACGAGGAGATTGCTTCAACCCATACAAAGCCTTCTTACATCTACACACTTTGTCCTCTTGTCCTTTTATGACAAAACCGCGAGGCTGCGTTACATAAACTTCCTCAAATATGTCACCATTCAAGAAAGCAGTAACAATGTCTGATTGATGTACATCCCAACCAAAATGAGCTACCAATGCACAGTAGTCATACGACAAGTGGGAGCAAAAGTCTCTTCATAATCTATGCCTTTTTGTTGTGCATAACCCTTTGCAACAAGTCGAGCCTTATGGCGATCAATCTCACCATCCGGCTTGCATTTCAACTTGTAAACCCACTAGGTACCAATGGCCTTTTTGCCAAGAGGCAAATCACATAAAGTCCATGTGTCATTTTCTATGAGTGCATCATATTCTGATTGCATGGCAGCCATCCACATTTCTGAATTTTGTGCTTCATCAAAAGACACGCTCCTCAACATCATGTAAGCTAGACCCAGCCAAAGCATAACAATCTGATGCATAAGATGCATGGCGAGAGCCCGAACGAGTACGACTAGACAAAGGTGCATCCAATTTACTGTCACGCAAACTGTGCACCAGCCATTTTGGCATACCTCTAGCCTGCTCATTTTCAACCCTTTCCTCATCAAGTACATCATGTACATCTGCATAGGTAATAGGCTAATCTTAAACATTTTTAGAAACCCCCATAGGCTCTACATTTGCCTCATTGGAACTTACATTTGTATTTCCACCACTGAAAAGAGGCAACAAAGTGTCATAAATGTCCTGTGAGCTTACATTACTGTCTCTAGTACATGACAGTGATAGCCGTTTTTCGGCTCTCTGTAATTTCCATAGTGAGTTATCTCACCCTACCAAATTCACCCGAACGCTATGGCTATCCCTACCATTTCACTGTACATAGGCGTGTGTGAGTAGGGGACTTTTCCCATATCTCCTTACTGAAATAAAAAACCCTCAATTAGCTAGTCATTGGGCTACTTGAGCCAAAAAAATAAAAAATATATAAAATATATAAGTATATTATGGCTCATGCGTATGTAAATATTTCTTTGTATATAGGGCCTAAATAAAAGATTTTTTCATAATTATTTTGGTATTTATTTAAATATTTCTACCTAGGTGTGTGTTATTTATGCTCTGTACATTGCCTCACCATTACCACAATTTTTCTTACCATTTTTCATACTCTTTATTCCATATAGAAATATTTTCATGTAAGCTTCTCTTATATTTGGTGTAACTCCACCCCAACAAAAATCCAAAAAAACTAGTTTTATTTATGTGTATATTTTTTCACTATTGTGATTTTTCCCTTCCTACATCTATTTTGTTTTTTTTTCTAAAAAATTAGAACACCAAAAATATTTATCTTTTTATGGTAGCCTCATAATGAGAGAGATTTCTTTTGACCCCTTTATATTTTTTCCACTTATATTATTTATATTTGACATGTACATATTTTTTAGACCCCTCAATATTTGATTTTCTTAGTTGAACTATTCACTTATATCATGATCTCAACAATATCTTCAATTATAGACCTACCAAATAAGGTCAAGGGTAGGTGGCATGCATACATGCACTATGGAGGGCTCACTCTTGGAGGTATTCAAAAGAATCATCCAAAGAAGGACCCCACAAGGACCTTGTGCAGTGGAAAAAAAGGGTCGGTTTTGCTAAATTTTTAAAGTTCACTTGCTCTCCGAATTTGAAAAGGTGATACAAACAAAAGTTGTAGCTCATGGGCTGAACTTTCGCCTCAAATTTTTTCATATTTTTTTGAGCTACGAACTGTGAGCTATGATTTTATTAGTGGACCCCAGTTTTCCCATGCTATGCAGCCACACTCTCTCTTCCACTTTATCATTTTCCTCTTTCACACACACTTCTCCACTCATCATCCCCACCTCTCTCACCACTCCTCTCTGCACCCTACTCACCTTCTCCTCAACCTTGAAGAATATTCGTAAGACGTATGCCTTAGTTTGACAGCAATTTTATTGGCTAGACTTACATCATGATGTTCAAGAGTACGTACTAAACTGCCAAGTTAATAAGACAGAGCACCTCAAGGTAGGTGGCCTTTTACATCCTTTAGAGATTCCACAAGGTAAGTGGGAGAGTGTCTCTATGGATTTTGTAGTAGGACTACCTACTACAAATCGTGGCCATGATACCATTTGGGTAATTGTAGACCGTCTCACAAATATGGGTCGATTCATTCCCACTAAGACTACGGTTAAGACACCGGAATTAGCATGGCTATTTGTAGAGCATATATATAAACTCTACAGTCTTCCAGCTAGTATCCTTAGTAACAAAGATCAAAAGTTTGATAATCACTTTTGGAGAGCTGTGTTCCAAAAGCTGGATACTAAACTTAATCTAAGTACGGCTGATCATCCAAAAACGGATGGTCAAACAAATAGAGTTAATCAAGTGCTAGAGGATATGCTACGAGCGTACATTAGCAAGAAGCAAACCAATTGGGAAGACTACTTGCCTATATTGAAATTTGCTTATAATAGTTCAAAGCATGTGACTACAAGCTTTAGTCCATTTATGCTTTTATATGGATTTCAACCTAGATCACCCACTACGGTGGGGTTGGCTAAGGAGAAGATACTACAAGCGAAGGATTTTCTCCAAGACCATTTTGACATGCTTTGAGTTTCTCGATAGAATGCTAAGCAAACTCAAGATCGATATAAGAAGTACGCAGATGAGCACCGTCGTCTTGCTACTTTTGAAGAAGGAGACAAGTTTTCCTCAAAGTTCCGGAGCATTTAGAAATTTTGAAGATGGGAAAAGTTGCTAAACTTTCACCACGCTATTGTGGACCGTTTACCATTCTCAAACGTATAGATCAAGTGGCCTATACGTTAGCTCTCCCAGAGCACTCACGAGTTCACGTTGTTTTTCATGTTAGCCATTTACGAAAAAAGCTAGGACAGAATGATAACGTCATTGACACAGGTGTGTTAGTTGACCTTATCGAAATGCCAAGCATTCCTCATGAACCCGAAAAGATTTTGGATTCTCATGAGCTTCGCACCAAACATCATGTCAGACGACAGGTGTTGGTAAAATGGCTAGATAGACCTGAAAAAGGTTCTACGTGGGAGAATGTCTCCGCACTTAAGAAACATTTTCCTACATTCGTTTTCGAGGACGAATACGATTCTCCAAGGGGGGGTAATGTAAGGACATGGGTCCTATGGGCAAGGCCACTGGTACGGCAAGATAGTGTGTACGCTAGGGGGAGGCTATAAGATAGCACGGTTGGGTGGAGACTAGCACACGCATTACCACCGCCATCTCTCTCTCTCTCTCTCTCTCTCTCTCTCTCTCTCTCTCTCTCTCTCTCTCTCTCTCTCTCTCTCTCTCTCTCTCTCTCTCTCAAGATTGTTATGTAGCATGCAAATATTCTTCTATTCAAAAAAATGTGTCTCAACTTAATATCGTGTCATTTTTAATTTCAAAAATGTCGGTTGAGAGCGAGGGAAGAGGAGAATTTCAACTCCAAAATAGAGAAAAATTGTGCAAAACCCGTAAAAATAACATAATTTATTGAAATTTGCTCTTGGGAATTCAAGGAAAGAAATTTTGTATGTTTGGAAAAACAATTTTCTTGAACATTGTTTGCGATACAGGGAGTGTGCAATGCATAAAAAACGTGCTTGATAGGAATCACCAACGGGTTTTTGGAGAGAGAGTGAGTGAGAGACAGAGTCTGGGGACGGTGCAGTTCTCGAGTGTGTATGAGCTTCTAGAATATATGGGTGCAGCATGCAGAGAGACTCAAGCCAACTCTCTCTCTCTCTCTCTCTCTCTCTCTCTCTCTCTCTCTCTCTCTCTCTCTCTCTCTCTCTCTCTCTCTCTCTCTCTCTGTCTCTCCCTCTCTCTCTCTCTCTCTCTATCATAACTTTTGATCATAACTTCTTCATCCGAACTCCGATTTGGGTGATCTATAGCCTCAATCAAAGAGCACAAATCCCTCTACGCATTGATGTAAAGACATAAACTTCTAGAGTTATGGAAGGTGTTTTTGTAAAAGCATTTCTGAAGTGAACAGGTTCAAGAAAATTGACTCTCATCTCTTATTTTACATACAATGTCTTTTGGCACTCACAATGGTTCTTCTTCTGCAACAAGGTCCACAACCATTGTGAAAAAATGATCCAAAATCTCCTAAGTATGGAGGTAGCAACACAACCACCCAACCAACGACATCGAAAACCATGATCATGGCATACTTGGTATCATTGCAAGAGACCGTAAACAAACAAGGCGAAGAGTTACGAGCACTTGCAATGGAGAATGGCACACTAAGGGTACTTGTGGTTGAGAATGAGAATCTCAAGAGGACACTTGAGATGCAAACAACACGCTTGATGCAATTTGAAGAGGAAGTGAAGGAATGTAAACGTTCTCTTGTGTACTTGAATGCTTTGAAGGAGCGGATGAGCAAAGTAGAGCATGACCATGTATTGAAAGAGGATAAATTTTATACCATGAGCCGGGATGTATGCGACATGAAAAATGTATGCACAAACAAGTCTTGGGCTGATGTATGTGGTAGCAATGTGGTTTCTAATTCCTCATTCATGCAAGATATGGTTCAAACAAAGAATGGTGAGAATGTGGATGTGGAGGAGTTGAAGGAACGGGAGCGACGTTCCAAGAACATTGTTATTCGTGAAATTCCCCAAGAGAAGCTAGAGACACCTCCTTCTCTTGCCATTGTTGTCGAAGATTTCTTTAAAACCCACTTTGGCATGTCCGGAGTTATGGTCTATGGAGCACATAGAGTGGGGAATCAAGGAGCTCCTTGCTCGAGAGAACGGCCAATTGTATGCCCCATGCCCGGATGAGACCAAGCGAAAGATTATCCTTGATAATAGTTGGATCTATTTGAGGGATACAAAATGTTTTGTATATGAAGATCGCACTATTAAGCAAAAAAATATGCATCACAAGGCATATGAGGAAAAGAATAAGAAAAGCAAGGAGATATCTCATGAATAAAGTGTGCCCAAGGAGGAGGCAAATCCCTCGAGCAAATACGGATGCGTGACCTTAAGACCAAGTTACAATTGAAAATATGATTTTGGAATTGTAATGGATACCCATGGAATGCGGGGGTTGGCATTGATGAACTAACAAGTAAAGCAGATGTTGTACTTCTTGTTGAAACTTGGGAGCATGATACACAAAGGATTAACGGCTTGGAGAATTACAATGTACATTCATTGATGTGGTCAAAGAATCTTAAGCAACAAAGAGGATAAGGAGGGATAGCATATATGGTTAAGAAAGGATTGGAAGATTTTGTATCAATTGTGAAGGATGACAAGTACAAACGTTATGTATGGCTGAAAATTATGACACTAAAAAGAGCACCCATTTTTATAGCCGGTTGCTACATTCCTCATCATGATTCCCCCTTTTATGCTTGCATGGATAGAGATCAACCATTTTTTGATTTAGAAGAGGACATTGCTTATTTCAAAGGTGAAGGTGATATTAATGTATTTGGGGATATGAATGCTCGCACAAAAACATTGCAACATGATAACAATTTGATATGCCATACATTTCAAGGGAGCTGGAGGAAGTTCACTTGTATGATCATTCTTCAATGGATAAGAAAGAACCGGATCACTATGGAAAGTTACTTTTACACATGTGTAATAGCACAGGTATGCTCATTGCCAATGGTGTATCTTTGTGGAGTGGAACCAATGGATTTACATGTAGGAGATATAATGGGGATAGTGTGATTGACTATATGCTACTCTCCGAAGCCATCATGTACCGCATAAAGAGTTTTATGTTTGGCCAATGGACCCCGGAATCTGACCATCACACCTTATGTATTGACCTTTCATGTGGAGAAGCAACTAACCATGATAATCTCAGCCAAAGAAAAGAGAAATTATCACTATGTATAAATTTCAAACGGGCACCAATGTACATTGAAATGGTTGAGCAAAAACTATGGATGAAGAAGCTTCAATATGATGCACCATTGGAAACTAAATGGGAAGATTTCAAGAAAGTTATTTGTCCTTGTGCCAAAGAATGCTTTGCTATAAAGCATCTCCATGGTATCAACAAAGATAGATCATGCAAAAGGTGGTTTGATAAAGAATGTCAAGATGCTCGAAAGTCCTTGATAAAGCTTGATGCAACTATGGACCAAGACAACTATTAAAGTCATTTGCATACATACAAGGCATTGATTCAAAAGAAGAGAAGAAGATGGGAAGTAAACCAACAACTTTTTCAAGTCCAAGAAAAGGCACATGTATATGGAAGATTTTGGATAAACTTGACGGACAAGCGAATTGAGAATTTTGGTAACTTGAGTCTTGTGGATATGTACACACATTGTAGGCAATTTATGAGCAAGCAAATGCTAAAAAAATACCATTTTATGGTTCACTACCATGTACGCCCTCTTTTTTTACTATTGAGATGTATGCAGTGGGCTTGAAAAGTTGGCCACTCGCAAAGCGGGAGATCTTCAAGGTATCAAGCCGGAGATGATCAAATGGACGGCAGATTTTACCCATGAGTGGATGTGTGCTATGTTCAACCTTGCGCTTCAACATGGTATGCCTTATGATTGGAGTACTAATTGGGTTAAGCCTTTGCGTAAAGGAGGGGATGTAAATAATGTAAACAACTACCGGACTATAATGACTGGGTCTCTTATGGAAAAAAAATTTGGGTGCATAATGGAGATGAAATTGAGTGATTGGGCTGAAGAGAACGACAAGCGTGCAAAGGGACAAGCGGGTTTTTGTCGATGCCATAGCACCATTGATCATCTTGTCACTCTTCGTGTTCTCATGGAGGAAAGTCGGTTGAAAGGTAAGCGATTGTATTGTTGTTTTGTGGACTTTAAGAAAGCTTTTGATATGATTCCACGTAACAATTTGTGGAGAAGGATGGAAGAACTCCAAGTGCCAAGTGAGTTTATGCTTGCGGTTTCTCGAATCTATGAGATGGTGATTTGTCAATTGTGCATAGAAAGAGAAATTTCAGAATTTTTTGTAAGCACTATTGGGGTTAAACAAGGATGTCCGTTGACACCAACTCTCTTTGGTCTATGCATCGATCAGTTGGAACAAATGGTACTTGACTTTATGTAAGAAGAAGGCATTGAAGAGGTCACTATTTGCAATGCGGTAATCATGCTTTTGTTGTATGCGGATGATCATGTGCTTCTAGCACACATTTAAGAAGATGCACAAAAGCTTATGGTTGTCCTTGAGAACTTTTGCTTGCATACGGGGCTGATTGTGAATGAATCCAAAACAAAGGTTATGCTTGTGAAAACCAACCATAAGGAGAAGCCATGCATTGTGTACAACAATGAGACACTTGAAGTTGTTGAGAGCTTTAAGTGCCTTGGCCTTGAGGTTCCATCCAATCACAAGTGGCATGAATGTGCTATGTGTCATTTGGAAGCGGGAAAGAGAGCATATTATGCATTTGAGAACATGTGTAATGCGGGAAACATCAAGTTTTGGGTTCTCAAGAAGTATCTTTTTGATGCATTGGTGACATCGGTGGAGTTGAAGTGTGGGGCGGGAGCATCTCAAAGTCTACTTGGAAAGAGTTTGAGAATGTCCAAAAGTGTTTTCTTACAAACTTTCTCCAAGTGAAGACACAAACACCATATATGCTCCTACTTCTTGAGTCGGGATGTCTTCCAATTGAGGTTGTGGGCATGGAAAGAGTTGTGGAGTACATGATAAAGATGCGTCAAAACCCCTCACATCGACTTCCTACAATTGCATGGGAAGCAAGCAAAAAAGTTCAAAAGACGCATAAAAGCAAGATCTTGAGCACGGGATGGATGCAAGACATGAAAAAGTGGTTTGGGAGATGGGATGCATTACACTTGCTACATGATGCTTCAATTGACTCCCAAGTGAATGAAGCTTTTCTACAACGCCAATGTATTACGGCTTGGGAGAAATCCGGTGGGTCACGCTTCATACATTACACCACCCATATTGCCCCCAACTACAAAACCATGTTCTTCACTGAAAGAGAAAACCGTACTCACACATACATACTTGAGCCTATCCCCTTGTCGGCGATACGCACTATCACAGCCATTTGTCTTAACTCCCATTTCCTTCAATCCGAGATTGGGTGTTGGGGCAATGGAGAAGAGTCAAATCGAATGTGCACATTATGCTCACTGCAAGCTCAAGAGTCTGAGTACCACACATTACTAGAGTGATCACCTTTTGGTCATATCCAAACTTGCTTCTCTCACATTTTCAGCCATGATGTAGACCTAAACACTTTCCTCTCCCAGCCAAAGTGTGGGCTCTCCATTACGACTCTCATCACCACAATTTTGGAGCATCGAGAGTCACTCAACAGCCATACACATACTACATCACATGTAACTTTGGTCCCATAGGTCATATTTGACCTCCGAGGATGATAATAAAATATCTCTCTCTCTCTCTCTCTCTCTCTCTCTCTCTCTCTCTCTCTCTCTCTCTCTCTCTCTCTCTCTCTCTCTCTCTCTCTCAGCCGCCTCCAGACTGGTGATTATGAGGTCATATGAGACACACAATGTGTGCATGCATGCAAAGTCTTGAGTATATCTTTCCATGGTCATCAACCTCAAAATTCAGTACAGTCTCTCTCTCTCTCTCTCTCTCTCTCTCTCTCTCTCTCTCTCTCTCTCTCTCTCTCTCTCTATGATCTACTATCTCAGCTCTCTCTCTCTCTCTCTCTCTCTCTCTCTCTCTCTCTCTCTCTCTCTCTCTCTCTCTCTCTCGCACATACACACACACACACTCACAAAACACACACACATGAGGAAACATGCACAAAGTTGTGCTTGGGGAGGCTTGATTGGGAGGGCCGAGGGGAGCAAGATGTTGTGGGCACAAAACTGGGGCTAAGGATGGAGAGGCCACCTCAAGTGATTGTTCACCTTGTTGGGGTCCCATCGTTGCAATATCTCCAATGACCAACAAAATTATCAATCCGGAGGGATGAGCTACCCGGCTAGGGCATGGAAACACTCACACAGTTAGTGAGCTAATCGTGGCAACACAAATGGTTAACTGTATGAGGTGATCTTCTTAGCCTATGGAGGAGAGAATCCACAATGAAGGGCAATCTCCATATCCACTTCTCTTCACCTCTAATCAACCCAAGCACACACACTAAGATTGCAAGACGCACACACCACTAATCCTATCATGCAACACACTAATCGCAAGCACACACACATAGATCTATCGAGCACCACACTCCAATCAAACCTACATGCACACACAAGCAAAAGAGGGCAATCACACAAGATTAGAGAGAGATTAATCACTAGTTACTGTAGATCTAACTAATTTAAGTATCATAGGCAATCATAAGAAGCATGAGAGAGGCATAGTGAGAGAGAATGAATCATTGATTAGTGTTAATCAAGTCTCATGAGCAAGGAGAAGCTCAAGGACTCCATAGCCACACACCTCAAGAGCTCTCACCAAAGAGTGCTCTCAACAAATGAGCTTGAGAACCTTAATTTCTTTTACATACTACCTTATGTACCTAGGGTACAAATATGCAATGTCTGGCCTCCCAAGGCCTTTAGGCCTCACCACTTACTAAATCTGCAACCTAGGCACAATAAGTGAACTATTCTTTACAACTTGGAACTCCCATTGAGCCCGTAACACATTAAAATGTTACAATGGCTTGAAATGAATCGGGAATTTACAATACGTGACCATTTTGAAAAAACATGGAAAATATGCAACTCCAATCTTTACTGCTTCTTTGCATTCATCCTCGATGTGCATTCGTACGTCTTTGGTCTTTAGCAGCTTCTGTTAATTGATATTGACTCAGTTAACATACCCCCCTTTCGATTTTAGTGCCCGTCCTCGGACACTGTTGAAAAGTGTCCGTGGAGACTGTGGAAGGTTTTGATTGGTTGTTGATGGGCTGATCGCCTTCATTTGGCGTTGAATTTGTTAATGAGGTTCAATCTGTTGCAGCATCTTCATTGGTCCGAATACGTCTATTTTGTGAGAGATGATGTTGCATTTGTCCGTTGTAATAGTATACTAATGAGACTGATGCTTATTTATGAAAAGTATGTACAAGGGAAGTAGAATGATGAGATTCTAAATTAGGGTCTAATACCTGGATGACCAAAGGAAAAAAACCCAGTGGGAAAAAAGTGCCTTTGGGATATGCGCATTATTGGAGTACTTATTAGCATGGGAAATATTAATAAAGGACTCAAGAGATCATTTGCTGATAGATATGGAATTAAAAAGGCAGCAATTATGAGAGGGTAGGATGATGGAACATTGGTTTGCCTATTGTAGTGCACTGGGTTAATTTTATTTGCGAGTTAATCAATTCGTGTTTTTTTGCTACAGGTGATGCTTTTTCGAGTTTATAGAAGCATGGATTCCACTCATATGTATGTTCTCTAAGGTGGCGTTGTGATATGTTAAATAAGTATCGAGGGAAGGAGAGAGAAGAAGGATTAGACGGAGAGAGAAAAACATACTTGTGAAATAGAGATAGGATCGGGGTGTGAGAGTACCGACAACGAGAGAGAGAGAGAGAGAGAGAGAGAGAGAGAGAGAGAGAGAGAGATGAGGGGGAGAGAGGAAAGATAGGTTCAAAATGAAAAAAGTCCGGCTAAAGTTTGGGCAAGAAGGTTCTCAAGTCGGTTCAAATTATTTCATTTAGTAACTTGGTATAGAATTGTTTATGTGTTGGTTTAATGTATATATTTTATAAATATCCTACATTTTAATTGAGATGAAAGTGGAGTTAAGTAAAAGTGGAGTTTTGTTGTGAAGAAGGAGGTTGTGTGCACGTTTTCTACTCACATGTGTGTGTGTGTGTGTGTGTGTGTGTGTGTGTGTGAGAGAGAGAGAGAGAGAGAGAGAGGGAGATGAGGGGGAGAGAGGAAAGATAGGTTCAAAATGAAAAAAGTCCGGCTCAAGTTTGGGCAAGAAGGTTCTCAAGCCGGTTCAAATTATTTCATTTAGTATCTTGGTATAGAATTGTTTATGTGTTGGTTTAATTTATATATTTTATAAATATCCCACATTTTAATTCAGATGAAAGTGGAGTTTTGTTGTGAAGAAGGAGGTTGTGTGCACGTTTTCTACTCACGTGTGTGTGTGTGTGTGTGTGTGTGTGTGTGTGTGTGTGTGTGTGTGTGTGTGTGTGTGTGTGTGTGTGTGTGTGTGTGTGTGTGTGTGTGTGTGAGAGAGAGAGAGAGAGAGAGTTTTCCTGTTCATATGCATGTGAAAAGGTTCCAAAGCCGGGTCCACAAATAATGCTTTCCGAGCCCTTAGAGAGGCAGTTTGCGATGGTTACTCATTGCACTATTATATGCCTATAGTATTCATAGAAGAATAATAATCATAGTGTTTCCCGAGCCCTTAGAGAGGCAGTTAGTGTTGTCTACTCATTGCACTTTTAGATGCTTATAAATCTTATAGGGTAATAATAATCGTAGTGACAAATCATGCATATTTTATTGCACACCCCACTTTAAAAGTTAGTGGTGGAGTAGTAGACGATTATAATATTCATATTGACAAATCATGCATATATTATTGCACATTCCAATTTAGCAGTTAACATATGTTGCGTGGGACCCCTCATGTCACTAACACATGCCACTCTTCCATCACTATCAATGCTTTTTGAGAGCATGGTGCTTTAGCCTATATAAATGTTACAAGGCAAGCACCATATACTGCACAAGTGAATCGGAGGTGCTAATCAAGAGAGATTTTTTCATTTTCCCTGTACTTATACAATGCCTATAGGATATGCTAGTACTGGTAATGAGGTAGTTGCAAAAATCCATGAAGAGCTTCACAAACTCCCCCCCAACGCACCCCTTGAAGAAAAGAAGACGTTTACACAAAGAGAGCGTGACACAAACAAGGCGATCCGGATGTTCAACCACCTTAATCGCGCTCGCAACACCGGAGGCCAGGAACTCAATGATGGCTTTGGGACAATGCGAGAAGCTCTGGGCAAGTGGGAGACATGGGGGTACATAGATAGCTCTCGAAGGGCCGCTTTACAGGCGGAGATTGACCATTTGCTTGTCTGCAAACACACAATCAACCTGGTCGACATCTCTGGCTCTAATGTGGTAGAAGATTGAGGCAAGATTTAAATAATTATGCACTAAATAATATAGTTAAATAAATATGCACTAGCACATGATAAATTGTACTAGTGTGATGCAAGTTGTACTGTGTGTGTGTGTGTGTGTGTGTGTGTGTGTGTGTGTGTGTGTGTGTGTGTGTGTGTGTGCAGGTTTGATTCCCTACGTAATCATGTAAACAACTTATTTTAATTATATGATGCTTATTTTAACTATATGGTGGTGTTCCACTCTTCAGTGCCTTGGTAAGAATAATTCATATGTCTCTGTCTGACTTATTATATTTATTGAAGTAGCTGTGATACTTTTAATCGGCCTGGTCTACTAACACATCTTCAAGATCTGTCATAATTTAGGGTATTGTTGATATCTTGTAGCTAAACTGAACCGTCAAATGTAACTACAAGCTGTTTGAAAGCCAAAAATGTAAAGAAAATCTAGAGTTTTTTATATAATGCAAGAAAAAGATGAGCATGTCTTTAGTATTTACCCTACTTTTAGTAGAATATACTTTCCTGTCCATGTAGGTGTTGTTGCAAACAAGGATGAATGCCTAATAAGCCAATTTGAAACTAGGAATCTAAAAAATATTGATGGTTGTACTTGTTTGGGCGAAGACCTCAAAGTAATGAAACACGCATAGACTCTTGCATATAAAATAGTAATTAAGAACACTTTACTGAGTTGAAGAACTGCATACGTACATAAACACACACGTATAAATAACTATATATATTGTATAAATAAGTACTTAAAAACACTTTACCGAGTTGAAGATCTCCTTACGTACATAAACACACACATATAAATAAATAAATAAAAAGATATTATATATATAATATAAATATTATATATAAAACTATATATATTCTTAGACCGACAGTGTAAAGAAATACTGACAAGCAAATGAAATTTTGATAGCATAACAACGTGAAAAATAAAAATAAAACCATTCCATACTTGCTTCTGTGAAAGCTTGCCTAACTTTTGTTAAGCTTTCCTATTCTATACTTGCTTCCGTGAAGCTTGCCTAACTTTTGTGTATACATGAAACCATGATTATGTTTCTAAACATGAACAAAAAGCATGATTATATTCACAAGCAATCAAAATTTCGACAGCATAACGGCGCGAAAATACAAACAAAAAATTTTCCATTCCATACTTGCTTCCGTGAAGCTTGACTAACTTTTCTGTATACGTGAAATCATGATTATGTTTTCAAACATGAACAAAAAGCATGATGATATTGATAAGCAATCAAAATTTCGGTAGCATAACGGTATAAAATTCAAACTAAAAAAATTCCCATTCCATACTTGCTTCCGTGCAGCAGCGAATGCTCACGGGAAGAAGAAATTACATAAGCAAAAAAGCATATGTTGGTATATTACTTTGGTAAATCCAAAGCTCTCAACAAACTTCTATCTAGTATAATAAATATGAAATCATGGCTGAATTGATAAGGACGATCAACACCAACAACATGTCTTCAGTAATACCAAAAAAGTGGCACCCAAACACCATGGTCACACGTCGCTCCATAAAAATCACAAACTAGAAAAAATGATAGATAATACCAATGTTGATGTCAATCAAGGGCAATGTGATCCGGGCTCATATTGTTGCCAATCAGTCTCCTCATCGCTATCTGCATCAACTACTGAAATAGCACGTACACATGGAGCCTTGAAGCGTGAAAGATGTTGATGGAAGACCTCTGGATCACTATCTATGCAGAGACAGTGTCTAGACAACTCAACGCAAACATTGCCCAAGCCACCACATCCAGAAAACATATCAACAATGTAGGTGTGCTCCGCAGTAAATGTCCGCACAAGCCAGCTAAAAAAAGCAAAAAATATGCGTATTTTTACTTTATGTGACATAGTCCAATAACGCATAGTAGGAAGCATATATTCTTACCGAAAGAAGTCAAGGCTACGCTCGGAGGCACCTCTAAGAGCGTGTCCTCCAATGTACTCTCCGTCGACGCACTCCACCAGTATTCCGGACTTGGCATCGAAAGAGTTGTTGTCCACGCTCTCTCCATCTCGTCGATCGTAGATAGGACGTTGACCCTTACGATAAAACAATCCTAGCAATAGTGTTTCCACCTACAAATTACAACTAGAATGTGATCTAATTGAAGAAAACTACAAGCATGCTTTTCAATCAACAAATAAATTTACTTACTCTCCCAATCTCAATGGTCTTTCGCACATAACCATCAGGGATCAAAATAAGGATGGTGTGCATCATTTTGAATCCCATCTCGATGGCATGGCTAGATACAATGCCAAAGTGATCAGTGGAGCTTAGGGTGACGTACCACCCATTGTCTGCCACATACTTTGAAGCTATTACGGCCACTTTCTTACTTAATTTTTGACAGAATTGATTCCATGGAGGGACCTGCATAATACGCATTGTTAATTTAATTAAAGTTCCAAAACTATCATAGACTGTCCATTGTGGTTTTGAAGGATGCATACCTCGTTCTCTGAAAAATTTTCAACTTTAAAGTTTGTTGGAAAATCCGCAAACAAAAGAGAGGCCACTTCATTGCTCTTTTCCCCATCAACATGGGCTGAATGGAGAAAATCCAAGATCCTGCATACGATCAAATAAATGTATTTGAAACATTCACAACCAACACACACCACACATAGTTAGTCTTTCTTTTCACATGTGTTTACCATTTCTCATCATCGAGAGAAATTTTGTAAACATCTAGCATGTTCCCAATAATGTTCACATCACAATCTATGGAAGGCACTGCATAATCAGAAAATAAAATATTTCATCAAGAATTGTTGAGTAAAAAGAAAGTGACAGCTAGATATCTATACAAGTAAGTTTACCTGTGGAGCCCTGAGCACCTTTTTGGTTCTTTTTGGGAGACTTCTTGGGCTTCTTGGATCTAACAAAATCCAATCGTTTCTTTATAGAGGAGATTGTACTATTGTTTACTCTTTTCGAAGAGGTGGCTTTCTTGGAAGCTGAGCCAATCTCCTCAATACCATTTTCATTTCTTTCAAGAACGTGCTCTAAAGCAAACAAAAATATATTTCTCACAAACATAATCTAAATAGTATGAGCACTTTAACAATTTTGTAGTTTTTATAAATGCCAAAAATAACCTTTATATAAGTTCCCTTCATCACGTGGGTAGGTGCCTCGAGTGTAATCTAGCCACCAAGGGCAATACTCAATTTCCCAAGCAATCAAACCATAATCTCTCATCCATAGTGGATACATACACTCCTCACAAGAGAGGTCCCTCCAACTTTCAACAGCAATTGGCAACTTCTCCAACAAAGTTTGATCGTAAGCTGAATTAGCCATCTACATAAAATGCAATTAACTTTATTTGAGCTCCTTTCCTAAGTGACTTATTTATTATACAAACTCTAAGTAAAAAATAGAATAACAACCATAAAGATATCAATTGTATTACCTGAATAATACTCTCCTTGAAGATTCTATAAGCTCTCGAATTTTTTCATCCGACTCTTTTGTGTTGAGCTTACTCCAAAGCTCCACAAAAGCTTTATCAATGTGGTCCCTCAATTGGTGATGAAACCATGCTTCAAAGCCCTCCGGAATTTCTTCAATCATTTTCCCTTTGATCCTCAAGCATTGCTTCAAGATACTTCCCCAATAACACTCTTTACGCAAGTACATTCTAAATTTCATTGCACTAATATAACGCTCAGAAGTAACATCATCTACACGGCAATGCATCAAAGAGTGCAATAATTCCTTTTTCCTATAGAGCAAACAATAAACAAACCATAAATGCATTGATTCATTTGATGATTTCATGTGTATTTTTTATCCAAAAATTATTACCTCTCTGGTGATATTTTAGAAGTTGCCAAAGAGTGGACTTTGTCTCTTGTAAGGCCCACTTGATCCTTTTCTCTTATCCAATTGAAGTTAAATAATAAAGAGAAGAACCCTTGGCCATTGGCGGGGTTGGCAATGGCCAACATCTATGTTACATTAGCACGAGATCAAATCAAATCAATTTTTCAATCAAATATATCAAATTCAAATGACATGTCAACTTACAATTTTGTAGAAATTCAAACATAAACGGGGAGAAGAGAAAGTGTTTACCTTATAAGCTCTTTCTTTGAATATTTTTTCTACTCTTCCTCGAGCAACCATTTCCTTTTCTGGCAGTGAAATCGAGGGATCATTGATCTCTTGCATCTCTTTGATAAGAGACAAGTCAAAGTCTTCCTTTTGTAGAGCAAATGAAAAAAAAAAGTAAGATTTTACAAAATAATGTCAAGCTTTAGAAATTACATAAAAAGTGTACTTTAAGGCAAAAAAAGATACCTTCCATATGAGCATTGCTAATAAAAGAGCAGGAGCGTTGTACCAACTCCCTTTAGATGCCTTCTTCTCACAAGCAAGCTCTACCTCTATCCATCGAATCCAATCTTGGGGAAAGTCTTTCATTAAAGAATCTTTGCTTGCCACAGCCAGTTTTTGGAACAAGAAGATCTCCTGCCCAAAATTTGTGCTCACAGTGGTTCTACCAATCCTAAACCACAATATCTTAAATTAAATGGCAGTAGAATGACATCGATAAAGTAATAGCAATAACGTTCAAAACAACAAATGTGCTTACTCATTTTGAGAGCGCAAAGCTAGCATAAGCTCCCCCTCTGCACTTCTATCAACAAAGACAAATTGACATTTCACAAAACAATGTCTCCACTTTATCATTGAAAATTCTACAACAACAAAAAAGAAAATTAGAAAGCATAGAGTAATACAAGTCAACTTTACATTAAACAAAAAAGAAATCACTTACATGTTTTAATTAAACGCATCCAAGTTTTCAAACGGTGATTACCATCCCAAACGATAAATTTTTTTCCCCTTAAGTCTTCCCACTCAAGGGGAAGGGAATTATCAAAATCATCGCTTATTTCTCGCCAAATAGGCCCCCATTCATCTTTGTCTAAGTCGGAAACATAATGTTGATCATGGCCTGGCTTCTTAAATGACACAAGAAATGGAGCTCCAAGTACACTGTATCCAGACATCTCAAACCTTTTCACCAAGCCCTCAGTGCCTGGACCCACCGCTCTAATGGCTTCATTTTCCATCAATCTACAAAGAGGAATTCGAGGAGGTTCCCCAACTCTCTTTACAATAAAACCCTCTACAATCTCCTCTAATATTCAACCATGAACATCCTTTCCAAATACTGTTGGATGATCGGGAGGTTTAGCAACAATTGTTGTTGCTTCAGACAAGCTGTGAGCCACCAATTCACCTTGTGTAGCATGAATATCTATGAACACCTCTTCTTCATGCACATCACTCAATATATCCTCTTCTTCATGCACATCACCCAAAATATCCTCCTTTCGATGGACATTGGAAGAAGCAATGGAAGATCGTGCATTGGCCCTATGCCCTGTAGTGCCAGACCTTAATGTGTATCCTACTCCTACAAGCAAAAAACAATAAGAACACAAATAGTTTAGTGAGTATGATGAGACAAAAGAAAAGAAAACAAATAGCTTAATGTATTTGAACTTACTTTCAGAGATACCTGTCCTGCCACGTTTAGATGGTGTACGAGCCATAATCTATTAACCACAAACAACAAAAATCTTCTTAGCAATGACAATACAAATATAAAATTCTAAATTTTGGCAGCATAACGGCGTAAAATGCAAACTAAAAAAAAAAACCATTCTCAACTTGCTCATGGCAAGGAAAAATACAAATCCACTTTGACATTTGTATACCTCTTCTCTACAACAACCTGTTCTTACATCATTGTAATTGTTACTGTAAGTGTGTATGCAAGTGTGTTAAAGTGTGTGAATGCAAGTGTTTATATGTGTGTGTGTGTGTGGATGTATGCATGATTGTGTGTGTGAATGTAAGTGTAATATGTGTGTGTCTTTATGCATGATTGTGTATGTGTTTGTGCTATGTATTCAAGTGTGTTGATGTTGTGAATGCAAGTGTTTATATATGTGTATGTGTGTATGTATGCAAGTGTGTTGATGTTGTGAATGCAAGTGTTTATATATGTGGGTGTATGTATGTATGTATGTGTGTGTATGCAAGTGGATGTGTGCATGATTATGTGTGTGTGAATGTAAGTGTAATATGTGTGTGTATGCAAGTGTGTTGATGTTGTGAATAAAAGTGTTTATATATGTGTATGTGTGTATATGCTTGACAATACAAATATAAAATTCTAAATTTCGGCAGCATAACGGCGTAAAATGAAAATTACAAAAAAAACCATTCTCAACTTGCTCATGGCAAGGAAAAATACAAATCCACTTTGACATTTGTATACCTCTTCTCTACAACGACCTGTTCTTACATCATTGTAATTGTTACTCTAAGTGTGTTTAATATGTGTGTATGCAAATGTGTTGATGTGTGTGAATGCAAGTGTTTATATGTGTGTGTGTGTGTGTGTGGATGTATGCTTGATTGTGTGTGTGTGTGAATGTAAGTGTAATATGTGTGTGTCTGTATGCATGATTGTGTGTGTGTTTGTGCTATGTATGCAAGTGTGTTGATGTTGTGAATGCAAGTGTTTATATGTGTATGTGTGTATGTATGCAAGTGTGTTGATGTTGTGAATGCAAGTGTTTATATATGTGGGTGTATGTATGTATGTATGTGTGTGTATGCAAGTGTAATGTGTGTGCGTATACATGACTGTGTGTGTGTTTGTGCTATGTGTGCAAGTGTTTTGATGTGTGTGTATCACTGTGTGTGTGTGAGTGTGTGTGTGTGTGTGTGTGTGTGCTTACCTGGACACGCTCGCCCGATCCACCGGAGGAGGTCCAATGGAAGCTCCATTGGAGCTCCTCCATGCCTTTCAAGGCATGGAGGAGCTCCAATGGAGCTTCCATTGGAGCTCCTCCGGTGGATCGGGCGAGCGTGTCCAGGTAAGCACACACACACACACACGTGAGTAGAAAATCTACACACACACACAGTACCTTGTCTTCTCTTACTCCTTCTTCTTCACAGCAAAACTCCACTTTCTCTTCACTCCACTTTCATCTCCTTCTTCACAGAAAAACTTCACTTTCACTTCAATCTCAATTAAAACTCCATTTAAACTTCACTCCACTTTCATCTCAACTACTACTTTTTTCACACACACCATATATTACAAAAATGATATTGTGGTATAAACACTCACACACACACATTCATTTATATATATATATATGTATATACACACACAAAGATATACACAAAATGGATTCATATATATAGTTTTACTAAAAAAATACTATGTTTTTTACACACACACACACACACACAACCATATATTTAAAAAAATGATTGTATGTGTTTGTGTGTATAAAAAACGTAGCATTCTTAAAGTTAAGTCATGCACACACACACACACACACACACACGCACAAAATGTAAAAACTATGCGCACAGTTAAATATCTTATGTGCACATACACTCAACTTAAATATCTTAACTTAAAAAAATGCACATACACTCAACTTAAAAATATCTTAACTTAAACTATGTGCACATACACTTAACTTAAATATCTTAACTTAATAAAATGCTACGTTGTTTACACACACCCACAAAATCATTTATACACACGCACAGTAATGTATATAACTTAACTAAAATAATTATATATACACACTACCAAAAACACACACACATATATATAAAATGGCAAGATGGAATCATATATATAACTTAACGAAAAAAATTTCTACGTTTTTTATACAAAGTCAGTCATATAGAATGTTACGTTTTTTATACACACACTCACACAATCATATATATATATATATATATATATATATATATATATATATATATATATACACACACACACACACACACACACACACACACACACACATACACAAAAGATGAAGACACTATTAGACTGCATTAAATGCAGTCCTTGAACCACCATTTAGAAATTAAATGGCCCCTCAAATTTGATGGCATATTCCACTGCACATACATTCAAAACCGTCATATATTAAATGCACTTCTTCAATTATGATTTTCATTATTCTTTGAGCCGTCACAAGATCTTATGCAACTGTCTTTTCGTCTACCTACCAATCTTTCACTTTCATTAACCTTCACATCTTTCATTAACTTTCACCAGTTTCATTAACCTTCACTTTATCTTTAACTTTCATTAACCTTCACCACCTTCACTTAATCCACCACAGTTTTCTCGCATCTCCACCCTGTAATCTGTTGCTTGAGAGAATATGTCCAACATGAAATTAACAATAACTTGGAAGGTTGGTGGTCAGATAGTCAACCGCGACATTCAGTTGAAGGGAAACTCATTGTTGCTTAGTGCTTACTATTTGCAGAGTTTGCTGCCTCCATCTTGCCATTTTCAGTCACTATCTGCTCTTATTGAAAGTGATTGTGGCCTAACAAAAGTCTTGCTGCAACCACAGTGGGATATAGAAGGTCATCAGCATTTCTTAATAGATGGTTCTTTTTCGAGCTTGTTTGAGATGCTTCATTCAGACACATTTATACAGGTATCTAACAATGAGAAAGGAAATGACAAAGAGATATCTGAAGATGTTTTAAGCATTGTGCATCTTGAAAGTAGTGGTGACGATATAGGACAGCTCAAAACTCAGTCAATCGTCATTTGGATTCAACAAAATCCAGGGGCAAAAAAGTTAAATGATCTGTTAACATTATGTGGAGCTCCTTTGCAAGTTGCTGAACTTCCACAACATTATGATGGAAATTTGTGTTTTGAGTTACCTGCGACTCAGGATAAAACAAAACGAATGACAGGGATGGAACAACGCTTTGATGGTCACTTGTGGACTTGCCCATCTGTGACAACCATGGCAATAGCATGCACAATTCGTCTAAGCCACTGTTTGGGATTCATGCAGTGTAATTATTCAACGTGTCCTCATTATATTAAGGAACAAGAATTCAATAGTAGAGATTTTCATGGATATTTGGACAGATAGGTGAAAAAGGACTACCTTGCAATGGAAGAGAATACAACAATAACTTGTCATTATTGTCAGAAGGTTGTTACTTGTGTTGTTGCTTGTCCCTGCAAAATCTATTATGTTTTGCCTAGAGATGGTACAATGTCGCGTCTGGCAATACATGTTGGTAAACATTGTCATAATGTTTAAGGCAGGAACCTCTAGGGCTGCTATTTCAAGAGTGCGAAAACTGGTAGGTACAGTACTAAAAATAGAAAAGGGTGGCCCAAGAAAAATTCAAATGTTGGTGGCTCAACAACTTGTTCTTCACTCCTTGATTGGTGAGGAAGCTGAAGCTACATCCGATGTACAATTCAATAATTTTTTGGAAGAAATGATGCCACTGGTTCAAACCAAAGGGTAAGAAAACTCAATTTGGTTCCTTGAATTTGTTAATTTTTTAACTATTATAAATTTAGCCTTCTTGTGATGCATCGTGTAGGTTTTCTTCAATTGTTTCAAAGGAGAGAAAGAGTCAAGGTGTTGTTATTGGGGATGGATATGATAATATTTTATTGCTTCAAAAAAAGTGCATGTTTCCTTTTTTTCATGGGAGTAGATTTCCTGGACAGGGTGAAGAGGATGACAAGTGCTTCCTATTTAAAATGTCCACTAAAGGACCAGGTTCTGGGATTGATCTAGTAAATCGGATGAAAAGAACTGAAACTGGTGACTTGAGAAATGCGTGGGTACATTTTGATTTTACCCATAGAATAGATGGATGGGCAACAATGTCATGCTCAGTTTATGATCCAAGGTAATCTTTAAGTATTTAAATATCTCGTATTTTTTAATCATTAAATAAAAGAAGATGTGTGAAAATGTTTATGTTGAATATCTTGCAGCATACGATCACTACAAATAATTGCTATATGTGAAACTAAAGAGGAGGATGCAAAGACTCAAGTTATTTTTTGGGAGAGCCTTAATTCAACAATGGAAAAGTACCGACATAGTGCAGCTGACTTTGCAGGTTTTATGTCTGATGAAGCTGGTGCAAATTGGAATGCTATTCGAACAGTCTTCAATGGCGGGCCAGATAATATCATGGAGGGACGTGAACGATCAAGCCTATTTCATTGGGAGCAGAGTCTCCACAAATATGCTAAAAAGTGGATACCTCAACATCTAACAAATCAACACATTGATATGTGTGAGGACTGGAGAGCTTGTAAGACCATTGTGCTTGCATCTCAAAAGGCACTTTCAATTCAAAAGTGGTGGAGACAACATCTATCTATAGAGAGCATCACAAGAGTGAGCAGATGGTTTAAATGGTGGGAGCAACGAATTTCACACTGGGGAGGAATTGGAACAGATGTAAGTACCTTTATGACAATCTATATTTTTAGAAAAATTTCTTTTCATACATGAAATTTATAAATTTTAATTCATGTTTTTTTGCATTTCATAGGGTGGTCTAAGTCCGTGGGAGCGGGCACAAATTCCCAATGTTAATTTATCAGAAAGTGTACATGCCAGTTGGTTAGCAGGTGAAGGTGGAAAGAGAAAAATATCCTTGTATGATGCATGTGTAACAGATGTTATAAACTCATATATTCAATGTGCAAAGCGTTTGGGATATACTACTGGGCGTTATATAGGAACGGGTCCCACAATGGAGACCTTGCTTTCTCGAGTTGAATCTCAGCAAACTCCAACTCCAACCAACGTGGCCCATCTATTACACGAGGCTGTTGCATGGACTCCCATGTATGCGCAACCAATTTTGCATGGAGACAAAGAAACAGTACAACGCAAAAAGAGGGGCAGAACAGGAACAAGTAGCTCCCATCGGCCGGAATATGTCATGGAATCTAAGCAACGAAACCATCGCGGTCAACCAAAAAAAATCAAGTTTGATACCCAAGGACCAGGTATTTCTAACATTCCGCTGCAAATTAGTGACAGTGATGATGATATTGGATCTCAAAAAGAAACAACCACACCTTTGTCATCTAAAACAAACAATGTGTTTGAGAGTGATGTGCCACGCACTCAGTGGGCCCTCAGGAGAATGCCCATTCAAAGTCAAAGAAAATGTTTTGGAACAGTAGGGAGAAAAAATTGTGACAATATCTTGCATAGTCGCTCAATTGGTCTTGTTGCTCCATGTATATGGTCCAAAAGAATGTTCAAGGGTAAAACAATCGAGCAATGGTTATGGTTTTGTAATCATGATATTTTGCATACCCAATCAATCAAAAGACAAGTCAAAGATTTACCTCCTGCTCCAAATGTTTGGCCAGTAGCAAGAGGGACAGATATCTCCACACAGGAACTTGCCGCGCTGCATCAGAGTGGATTTCTGACAGAGAATTCAATGGTAAATCCACAACCTCTTGCTGGCGACTGCAAAGAAGGTGGTGGCAGCTCGAGGAAGAAAAAGTGGAGGCATGGAATCTCTAAAGAGGCCATGAAGAAATTGGAAGCATTTAATAGTATGACAATTATATTTTTGGATGAAGTGAAAAGGTCTCAAGAGCATGTAATTTTCCGAGTTCTCACTGAAAATAGTTATGAGATTCATATAAAACAGAGTCCAGCATGCACGTGTCCGGATTTTCAGAAGCGAGAGAATACCAACAAATCCTTTTTGGCATGCAAACATATGTACTATGTGTACACAAAAGTGCTCGGACTTGAACCTAAGGAGCACATGATTATTCATCAGCCAACCCTCTCACCAATGGACATCGCTTTTATTCTTGGACAACCAAGGATGATTTCTCCCTCCATTTAATTACAACTGGTTTGGTATGCTTCTTTCACTCAACTAGAATATTGATCTATGATATGAAAGTGTTTTTCTGTATTTATTTTGGTTTATTATACTTGTGATTATTTATCTTGAAAAAACATTGTTTATGCAGCAAAGGATTTTAAATTTCAAGCAAAAGATATGAAGCATCTTGCAAGCTATTTGGGAGCAAATTACTTGCCTTTTAGAGTGACCATTACATTTATGGCGACTATCCTTTTTTGTACTCTAATTTTGATCTTATCCTGTGGTAGTTTTGCGAATGTACTTACATCCTCAAACTTATGTTGTTTCAAAAAGCAATTGCTTGGGAAAATTAGTATTGTCTCTATCTGGCATTATTTTTGACTTCATCACATTTATATATGCTGTGGATTATATTTAACTCTGAAATTAGTGTTGTCTCTATTCTGCATGATTTTTTACTTTATCGTATGTTTATATGCTGTGGATTATTTGACTCTGATCACATGCGTTGCGAGCATATTTGACTCTAATGGCATGAGTTGTGAAATGGTGATTTTATTTGTTTACATTTTTTCCGTCGTTATGCCCTCTCGGTCTCTCTCTCTCTCTCTCTCTCTCTCTCTCTCTCTCTCTCTCTCTCTCTCTCTCTCTCTCTCTCTCTCTCTGTGCGTAGTGATATACAACTCTATGATTTTACTTTCTCTCTCTAGAAGAGAAGTCACTCTCTCTCTCTCTCTCAAGGATTTATGATCTCTTCTTCCAATGGTAACTCGCATAAATACTATCTCTCTAGAATTTATACTTTCTCTCTCCGTCAACCACACATATATGGAGTCTTATGACGATTGAAAATTACATTAAATAGATACTTTATTCTATGACACATATTTGGTTAAAAAAACTCTAAAGATTGCTAAAATTGTCAAAAAAACTTGAAATGAAAAACTCGCAAATGTTAAATCCCCTAGTGCACTCAAGGTGCATGGGTGGAAGCAAAAAAGAGTGTCTAATGCATATGTCCAATAATGGGACATCCTATTTATGCATACGCAGAAATGCATGGGAAACAATATGCTATGCAAGAAAGATTATGAGGGGTTCTTCAGAAAGATGGTATAGCTATAAAATCATATGACATGGCTTTGCAAGCTGGCACCCCTTTATGAACGGTTTTCGTTGATGAGGATATGTGCTCTTATCTTATTGTGTATTGTGGGTGAGATTTGGACTCTACGGCACTCCACCAATTGTAAGTTAATAGACTTCGACTCTTATGCTTATCTCATTCAGCATGAGTAACATGACTTTAGATATGCTCAACTCTTCTAGCTTGAGCGTAAGCCTAATAACTACGACTCTTAGCACAGATTTTAATATGACTTGAAGCTTTGGGACTAATGCTTTGCTCATTTTAAAGCTCAACAACCCGACTCTGACCATGCCAAAGAGTGTTTTTTGCACCCTGGTGACTTGACTTTTTACATTCTTGAGCTTACTACAAACATTTCTTCAGGTAAAAGTAAGCTTGAGTCCTCAAAAAGAGGATTACTGAAGGATCAAGTTGGCATTGAAGGTTTCTTTTGCCATACCTATTTTATCATCTTTGAATCTGCATTCACATTGGTTGGGTTTTCTTTCTTTAACTGTAAAGACACCAAAATTTGTTTGATTCTCCAATTAGGCCTGTTGATAAGAGTCTTTGATGTTGTTGTAGGCCTCTGTTGATCGTTGATATTTGACTTTTGACTAGGAGCTTTGGAAGACTTAGGAGTCCAAATCTCTTGAGGACCTTTATATCTCCATTGTTGACTTTGCTTCACTCTAGGTCTTGTTGATTTCTTGGGATCTTCATGCAGGTTTGGTGTAGTTGCGGTTGGCTTGTGGTTGGCTGGTAGCCAAATCTTTATATACCCTGTGTAGAATCCTTGTCTAAGAGGAAGATTCTTTGAGATCCATCTTTTTTCTATATCCTCTTGTGAGTCGTGGTTGACTTTAGCATCATTTGATGTTGTTCCATTGTATACCTGCTTCTTAGGTATCCTAGAATATTGTTGAGGTTGATACCTTGTGGGCTTTCCTTCTTGGGAGGGTCCTGACTTCACTTCATATGCTCTAACCTACGGTTTTGGCACCCATATCTGTGTGTTACCTCCATAGTACTCTTGTTCCTTTAAGCTCCATTGTGATGCTATCCATCCCATGTGTTTGTCTTTTTGTGTTGATTTTCCATCTTTAATCCAAACCGGATCATTGACTCTGATTGAACTACTCGGAACAAACACTTTCTTGAACTTATTTTGCTTTCTTGAGTACTGTGGTTGAAATACCTTTGATTTTTTGGGTGTCTCCTTAGAGGTTTCATTTGGGTCAACAATTGACTTGAAGTTTTGAAAGCCTGACTTGATCGAAGAAGCTAATCTATGAGGGTTCTTTGATGTAGAGGCATATGTTGTCACACCTTCTTTGCTAATGAGTGGGAGGTCCACTTTAGCTTTACCTTTGTTTGCAAGATTTTTCTTTGATTCTTGTGACTTGTGCAACTCTGAATCTAGCATTTTTGGTTCTATTGAAGATCTTTGTTCTGCTTTTGCCATGGTCTCATCTTGATCTAACTGTTCTCTATGGAGGATGGCTTGAGACCCTATTTTCCAATCTGACTTTCATCAACTGATTCAATTGGCAATGAGTGATTGATCTTTGGACTTCCTATTGCTTCCTAGTTGACTGCAACCTCGTTTTTCTTAACTTCTGGCTTTGGTGGCATTTTGTGCTCAATAGCTTCCATGGTTGCTCTTTGCTCTGTTTGATATGCACTTGCTATTGCCTGATTTGCTTTAATCTCTTCTAAAGTTTTGTTCAATGGAGATGAATCATCTTCAATAAGATCCTCCATTTGAATTGTGCTTGAGGACTTTGTGTTGTCGTCCGTAGGTGACAAGTCTTGGTCTTCATTCTTTGTTGTCTCTGAAGACTCTGTCATGTTTGAATTCTGTATCTCTGACATCTTCTGGGCCATTGGCATTCCTAATATGATGTCTATCATATCCCTTGTTGTAATTAGGTGGAATTGAGCTACGATGATCTATGAACTTACTTCAATGGTGGTGGAGATGATTCCCTAGCATTCTGCTCGTTTGTTTCCAGATATGCTCACAAATTTAGGAGCATCTTCGAATTGTGGTTGGCCACATCTTTTCCAAGTGCGAAAAGACATGAGATTCTTGTCTAACTGAAAATCCAGCTTTACTTCTCTTGACAGCTTTTCTTTGTTTTCACCAACAATGTTGCACTTGCTCTTCTCAAGATTTGTATCCGAATTGACTTCTTTTGCTATGGCAACATCCTTTGGTTAGACTTTATCTACATTTTCTTTGCTTTGACCACCTGCTTCCGTTGGTGTCGACTCGTATGACTGTGATACTGCACTTTTTTGCAATTGATGAGCATTATCCTCGTGCATCTGAGTAACCCTTGATCTTAGAAGATCCATTGTACTTTCTGGTAAAATCTGTCTCTTCAGAGGAAATTTTGATGGTGACCTTTGTGTAGCTTTCTGGACTTTAGCTCCCATTGACTTTGACTTTTTTGTCACCTGTTATGGCAACTTGAGGCTTTGCATCATCTTCATATAGTCTTTGACTTCAGTCATACAATCCATAGGGGTTTGTACAAGGTCTTGACCTTGCTGATATTTGTTACCATGTGCATCTTGATATGCATATGTGAGCTTGGTCACATGTAACTGTTTGAACACTATTGGATTTGTCAGCTTTTAACTCTGACTTGTGGAGATTAACTGAAACTTTTGTCCCTGATGATCTTCATAGGAGCACTTGTCTGCAGACTCTGATGGAATCTGGATAAATTGGAAACTTTCACCAACCATGTGATCTTTCAATGGTTTCTGCTTTGAAGGAGTCCGCTGGCTAAAATCTCTAGGGCTTCTAACTGGTGTAGCATTTCCTAGTACATAAGCTGAGCTTGATGGATTTGCAACTCCCCCCTTCCTAAGGTGATCACTATAGCCTACTTCATTGTAAGAGTTCAAAATTGTTGGGCTCTGGTTTAGTCTCACCTTTTGGGACTGTGAAGGCAAACTTTGGATAGCATTGTTGACATTTGGCATCTCTAAACCTTCTGCATAGTTTCCTATATATCTCCTTGAAACATGACAAATTATTCCCCTAGTTAAGTTGTAGATGGAATCATCTTTGCCCTGATATTGTCTATCCCATGGGTCTCCTATGATATGAGCTTCTGTGGTTTCACGACCCAAGGCATCATAGATGCTAGACTCTTGTCTATATCTACGACTGTTTTGGTCAAAGTATATGCTCATTTGATCACAACATCGAAGCTTGATTTTTGATGGAGGAGGGTTTGGCTCTGAACAGATTTTTGGGTTCACTCGGGTAATATCCTTCTGCTCTAGAGAGGATGGGCTATAATAGATTCTTTCCTCTGAAATGAACCATCCTTTCTGATCTATCATTGGACGTACTTCTATGAGCTGGTATGTGGCCCGTTCAAACACAGGTTGATCCTTTTTGTACAGTTTTCCTTTTTGGTCTACATAGTGTGCATATGAATTATGTGTACCATACAACGTAACATCATTCTATTTGATGTGTCCCTTAGACTCGTGAATGATTGCACACTTGTGGCAGTGGATGCAAAATCATTTGCAAATTTAACAGTCTTTTCATCCTTTGGTGATATCTCGACACCTTTACTAAATTCATGCAAGAATTTGTTGTTCAAAGAATCAATTTTAAGCTTTTCAGATGCCTATGCATCCTTATGCTGATTTTGAATTTGCAGTGTTTTTACCGGTGCTTTTAATGGTAATGCAAAATCATCTAATTGCATTAAAAGTGACGGGTTAGATGCACTTACATCAAGATTCACATTTCCAATTTGCTTTGTACCTTGCTTGGCAGCAGTTGATATGTCTCTGTTGTCTGGATTTCTTGAACAATCTTCAGGAAAATGTCCACCTTTTCGTCCCTAATCTGAGCAATACGCCATGACTGGTGGAATTTCAATTGGCTCTGTCATGTCAAGCTCTTGCTGAGAAGTTTCAGCTTCTGTACTTGCCTAGTTGTCGACATCTTCTTTCAAAACACTGAGCATCAAGCTGTAGGACTGCTCCATCTTGACCTTTGTACCGTCTTTGGCTTGGTTCTCCAATTAGAATGGCTTCTATTGGTTGATCTGTTGGATCTTGCAATTCTGGTTCTCAATTATAGATCTGACCACCGTAATCCATGTACAATGATCCTGATTGCACATGGACCAAATGGATGCTTTGCTAATTTGTGCAGATTTTTGGATAAACATTTGGGTTAATTTTCTGAACTTCTATCTGCACTTCATCTTTAAGCTTGCAATACCTGGCTCCACTGAAGCCTGTGAACATCTGGGAGTTCTCTGAATCTGGCTTTACTCTGATCAACAGGATCTTGGCTCATGTGTTGCTTTTACTGCTCACCAAGTATCTATGGCCTTCTGTATCTGCATGTAAGACTTTGTCTCCATTGTAGCCATATAGCTGTAAAATCTGGTCGGTTGTAGTTACACTTGTGCTGCCACTCCTATTGGCTTGCTCTACTGTACTTGAACTATCGGCTCGACTTGAGTCCATGTTGGCTTATTCTGTAAAAACTATCTCCTAGCAGATTCTGGTGTTGATTAGAAGAATTTCTGCTCCTCGTACTAGCTTAATCTGCATTCACATGTGAGTTGTCCCTGTTCGTCCAATTAAAAGCTAATTTGCAATGCAATTGCTTGCACTAGCCAATTTCTAGCATACAAAATTTGAAAATTTGCCTACCGTTCCACTGCTTGGAGTTGGTCTTTTTGCTCGTTTTTTTCGGCTGATCTCTGATTCGCTTTTGAGCAGTTTGCCTGGTGTGCAGTGTTTACTCGGTGTGTGGTATACTTTTCGGCTTTGCTTTTGCTATTTCTGACTTTTTTCGGTGGTGCTATTTTTACTTTTCGACCTCGTTCTGACTCTTTTTGATTTTTTCTGGCACTTTCAACGACTTTCTTTTTATTTTTCCTAATTATTTGTGACATATTGATTTTTTTTGGTATTTTTATGAATTTTTTTACAGAAGTTTTGATTTTTAATGAATTTTAAAATTTTTTGATTTATTTTGATTTTTCATACCATTTTGGATTTTTTGTGAATTTTTTACTATTTATGTGAATTTTCTATTTTTTAAGTATTTTTTGTGAGCTGTTATGAATTTTTTACAATTTTTATGATTTTTTTGGTAAGTGTTTGAATTATCTCTGGATTTTTTGAATTTTTTAAGGTTTTCTTGAATTATTTAGATTTTTTTGATCCATTTTTGAATTTTTATGACTTTTTTATTACTTTTTGTGTTTTTTCTATCGATTTTTTATTTTTTCAAAAATTTCTAAGAAGTTTTTAATTTTTTATAAGTTTTTTTTTATTTTTTTTGTGGATTTTTTTCTATGAATTATATAAAATTTTTAACTCTTTGTTTTAATAAGTTTTCTATTTTTTATAATTTTCTAACTCTTTTTTTTATTTTTTTATTGGATTTTGAATTTTTTTATTATTTTTATGAAATTAACGGGTTTTTTTTACTAATATACAAATTAATGAAATGAAAGTGAGAAAAAAAAAAGAAAATGAAATTGAAATGAAATTTAAAGGGAAAGAAACGAAATGAAATGAAATTGAAACAAAATGAAATGAATCAATACAAAAGTCAATGACACAAAAAAAGGCAAAAAGACAAAAGGCTCCACAGCAGTTGAGAGTTGAGGAAAGAGAGAAAGAAGACAAATAGGTCCCCCCTTTTTTTTTCAAAAATTTATAATGTCTTCTTGTAGCTTGTGTGTTGTGTAAGGGTGGGTTCACACATCACAAAGCACAAGAATGGCAATGGAAGCGGAAGAAGTAAGAAGAAGAAGATTATTTTAGCTTCGTAGAAAACTATCCCAAGAGACGTAAAGGTCTATCTGACGAGGAAAGTCCATGCGCCAAAAGGCACGCTTGAGAACCGGATAAAAGCCAAATTTAGGTCGAAAATTAGTCGAAAACGCTTAAAATCACACGAAAATTCAAAAAATTACAAAAATTATCCGAAAAATACCCAAAAAATTCTACAAATTCTCCACACATTGAGGAATAGTGCAGCCAAATGAAATTGCAAAAATCTCATCAATTCAATTGCCCAAGAATTTAATCAATAAAATCAAGACTGGGCAATTAAACCGGCAAATTTACCGACAAAATTAGGTCAAAATTTGACGCAATTGGAGTGTGTAATTCACTGTTTAGAGCACAAAAACGCAGCATTTAATCATTACACACATCCAATTTGCAATCAAAATTCGAATCAATCATGCAAATTTAACACTTTTTTAGGCACACACGCACTAAAAAATTGGCAGTTTTTACCAATCTTTAGGTGCGCACACAAAAGGGTTAAACTTGTCAGATTTGCAATGTGACTTCACAAATCATTAGTTGGGCATCAGCACAACACACATCAATCATCACAATTGAAAAATCACAAGGCACACATTGATTTCTAGGTGCTCAAACATGGGCAAAATAGTGCACACACCTAAAATTAGGCATACACACACACTTGAATTTGACCATCCAAACATGCAATTAACTCAATTAGGCACCCAATTAGCAACCTACAATCACCAATTAGTAATTGAAACTTAGCAAATTCATACGCCACAAAATCTTAAAAATTTCGGCATTATGAGGGCGTGAAAATGAATAATCGCAAAATTTTCAATCCATAACATCAACATTGCATTGCATCAACATAGCATAGCATTACATTGCATCAATATTACATTGCGTCATGGTGGGATTTCTACACAATTCTACACATCCTTAGATTCTAGGGAGGTTGAGAGTACCACCTTAATTACCTTTCATGAAGATCAATTGAATGGTAGAATGCTCCAATCCTTCATAGCAAATCAATAAATTAGCAAAAATTAGTCAAACTAGCAAGGGGTTAGTGTGAAATTAGAGTGTGTAAACATACAATTGGCAAGATATGGTTACACATTAGGGAATTATGAACACAATGCTTCATGCACACATATCCAAAATCTACAAAAACATAAACACAAGTGAAATTACTAGTGAAATTAGCGAGGGAACGCATTCGTTTATGCCACAATTACACTAGCGTAGGCCATCGTCCCCGACAGCGCCGCCAAATGTTGGGGGTTCCATCATTGCAATAGCTCCAATGACCAATAAAATTGTCAATACGGAGGGATGAGCTACCCGGCTAGGGCATGGAAACACTCACACAGTTAGTGAGCTAATCATGGCAACACAAATGGTTAACTCTACGAGGTGAGCTTCTCGGCCTATGGAGGAGCTAAGTCACAATGAAGGGCAATCTCCAAATCCACTTCTCTTCACCTCCAATCAACCCAATCACACACACTACGATTGCAAGACGCACACAACACTAGTCTTATCATGCAACACACTAATCGCAAGCACACACACACATAGATCTATCGAGCACCACACTCCAATCAAACCTACATGCACACACAAGCAAAAGAGGGCAATCACACAAGATTAGAGAGAGATTAATCACTAGTTACTGTAGATCTAACTAATTTAAGTATCATAGGCAATCATAAGAAGCATGAGAGAGGCATAGTGAGAGAGAATGAATCATTGATTAGTGTTAATCAAGTCTCATGAGCAAGGAGAAGCTCAAGGACTCCATAGCCACACACCTCAAGAGCTCTCACCAAAGAGTGCTCTCAACAAATGAGCTTGAGAACCTTAATTTCTTTTACATACTACCTTATGTACCTAGGGTACAAATATGCAATGTCTGGCCTCCCAAGGCCTTTAGGCCTCACCACTTACTAAATCTGCAACCTAGGCACAATAAGTGAACTATTCTTTACAACTTGGAACTCCCATTGAGCCCGTAACACATTAAAATGTTACAATGGCTTGAAATGAATCGGGAATTTACAATACGTGACCATTTTGAAAAAACATGGAAAATATGCAACTCCAATCTTTACTGCTTCTTTGCATTCATCCTCGATGTGCATTCGTACGTCTTTGGTCTTTAGCAGCTTCTGTTAATTGATATTGACTCAGTTAACACACCTACGCAATCTATCAAGGTGCCGTTAAAATTTGAATTTATCTACCCAAACTGAGGCGGTGTGAACCAGTGTTCGGGAAAAATGTGTCTCAACTTAATATCATGCGCCTCTGTACTCTCATCAATTGTTCTCTTGTCACTTCCCTTGCCGATCTCCGCTCCGGTATAGCCTAGACCTAATTATGTATACAAAATGTATACTCTTCAATCGTGTTCTTGTCGCTTTCCTGCCGATCTCCGCCCCGTTATAGCCTCCTCTCTTCTCCAACCCAAGTATACATTATCTATCAAGGTGCCGCTAAAATTTAAATTTATCTGCCCTTTCTGAGGCGGTGTGAACCAATGTTCGGGAAAAATGTGCCTCAGCTTAGTATCGTGTCGTTTTCCATTTCAAAAATGCCGGTTGAGGGCAAGGGGAAAAGGATAGATTCCGCCTCAAAATAGAGAAAAATAGTGTAAAAAACCTGAAAAAGTAATGTAATTTTCTAAAATTTCTTCTTGGCAAATTCAAGGGAAGGAATTTTGCATGTTTGAAAAACACTAGTGTGAACTAACTCATCATGCGTGATGCCAGAACACTGAGCAGTGCTCTCTCTCGATGGGTGTTGTAGAAACAAACACACACACACAATCTTGTATCACAGTTCTTGTGGGTGGTCCTCTCTCTCTCACACACTATCTCTCTCTCTCTCTCTCTCTGTTCATATCAGGCGTAGCCGGATGCTTCCAGAGCATATATGTCTAGCTCTAAGGCTCTCTCTCATTGTTTGAGTCTCTCTTTCTCTCTCTCATGGTTAGAGTCTCTCTCTCTCTCTCTCTCTCTCTCTCTCTCTCTCTCTCTCTCTCTCTCTCTCTCTCCGTCAATCTCTCTCTCTCTCCCTCCCCCATTGTTAATCACTTTTGCGCCTCTGTAGTATCTTCACTTAACATTGCAGAGCAAGAGGACGTGACAGCGTCGCGTTCAGTTATGTGCTAACTGTGTGTGCGTGTGTGTGTCGCGCTCGTTGTCTGGCCGGGCCGACTCAAAGCATTATGACATTTGGAGCACATTACCGCTCAGATAGACGCAAAAAAACAAAGGAAAAGTTTAAGGCAAAAAATCTTGGGAGCGGTAATGCTGGAGTCAATCCTTGCGGTAATGGTCCTTCAGCAATTCACGCGGTGACAGGAGCAAAGCGAACCCTGAACCCCGACGGCCTCTAAAACACCGGGGACCGAATGGCGCGCCTCGAGCTTGTCATGGTAAAGCAAACAGGGGGCACCACCTAGCTTCAGCGGCTAGGACGCAAACAACACACCACCATAACAAAGTTTTCATCCAAGAGAGATGGATGCTTGGGAGTAATGATGAAGAGGAAAGGGAATGAGATCAAGTGAGAGAGAGAGAGAGAGAGAGAGAGAGAGAGTGAGGGAGGGGGTATAGCGGCTTAGTACTTAGGCACCACAAAAGGATGGCGAATCCGCACACCCTTCACACATACACAAGCTCACTCCAAAACACAAGACTAGGTGGCGATTCCGCACACCTCACATGGGCAAAACATTGCAAGAAAACATACTCACAAAACCTCAAGCTTTATTTAGAGAATTAGGCGATGAAATGGGGAGCATAGGGTAGGGGAATGAGAAGGGAGAGAGTGGTAGAGCACATGGCGGATAGGTGGGAGTTGATGGCGAAGACTCGCACGAGGATTATGGCCATCATCCTTCATTTAGTTGCCCTTCATCTTCCATATCCAAGGGTGTAGAGGTCATGCTCAAGACAAGCATGGTGATTGCGGTGATGGTGATGGTGATGGTGTGGGTGTGTGTGTGTGTGCACTAGGCACACACAGTGCATAGTGTGTTCTTTGGTGATGTTGTGTGTGTTTAGTGTGATAGTGACCCCTCTTTATATAGGGTAGGAGGGGGGAGAAATTCTAGAATTTAGAAATGAAGAAATCATTATCTACACAAACCATGTGACTGTGGGCCCCACTTGTCTGGCTGTGTGTATATGTGCCAGAACAGCAGTCTCATGAGAGAGAGACTAAGAGAGAGAGATGGGTTGATGAAAAAAAGTGAGAGGTGACATGGAGAATAAAGTAATTACAAGAGGGGAGAGAGGGGAGTGTGTTAAGAGGTGAATCTGTGTGCAGATGTGTGTGAACATAAGAAAATCATGTAACCACTGGGTGGGGATGGGTCTGTGGGCACCTTTTTCAGTGAAACTGTGTGTTTGAGTGTGGGGGAGGCCATCTGGCTACAAGACAAGAGAGATTTCGAATTTTAGAGAGAGAGGGGGGTATTTGGATCATGGGAGAGTGTAGGAGAGAGAAAAGGGGGGTGGGGTATACTGTTTTGGAAGATAGCATAAGTTGCATGTGAGTTAGGGTGCATTATTGGTGAGTTATAATGCATTATTGGTGAGAGGTGGGGTAGCTTGAGGGGAGAGAGAAAGGAGAAAGGACAAGGGGAAGAGAGAGGGGGTTGACCTTTTGAGTGGAGGAGAGGAAAAGGGACACCCGGCGGGGCAACAGTGAAGAAAAAGGAGGCAAGGTGGGGATGGGCTACCCCGCAGGCATGAGGTGGCTTATTTTACCTTTCTTATATATTTACATAATCATACTTTATTTTTTTCTTACTTTTTCCAATGCCTTTTATCACTCCCTCCCTAAGAGGGGGTTTTCATGGGGCGGGGACGAGAGAAGAGGGGTATGGGAGCTTGGCTTGTGAAAAGCCCCCATCAGCGGTAATTGGCCCGGCTACATTTCCGCGCTTATTTCCGCACTTTTTACTGCCAGTATTACCGCGACGATTATCGCAACCGGGAGTATTTAAAAAAAATAAATCAAATGACCATTTGGATGGTCCTTGGTTGGTAGGACCCATCCAAATGGTCATTTGCCTTTTTTTTCTTATACATTTAATAAATAAAAAAACAACAATTTCATTGCACCAAAACTTTGGACCAAAATCAAATGTTTAATTATATTGGAGAAACTGTTCAAAAACAACAATTTCATTGCACCAAAACTTTGGACCAAAACGAAATGTTTAATTATATCGGAGAAACTGTTCATTACAAAATTGCCCAAATAGGCGATGCATGGCGGCTATACAATTGTGGCCAAAAGAAGACTTTGGGCCAAAATCAAGTGTTTAATTATATTGGATATTACAAAATTGCCCAAATAGGCGATACATGGGGGCTATACAACTGTGGCGAAAAGAAGACGCGCGCGCGGGCCCAAAAACACTTGGAGGATTGAGCTACTCGGATCCTGGGACCTCTCGAGGGACTCCTTGACTCTGGAAAAGAAAAAAACAACAAAACCTTTAATTAATACAAATGGATACATAAAGGTGCATGCAATGATTTTTTTTAAAAAGGTTCACACTTACAGGCTGTAGTGTACGACATGCATTTTCAAATTCTTCGCGATTGATTTTGTTGTTTTCATACAGCCAGCACCATGTCTGATATTCGGAGTGGCTCTCTCTGTATCTCTAGATCTCTCGGCTTGGACGGGTCATAGTAATATTTTGTTGTATATCAATTAAAAAATATCACAAACCTAACCTTATTACCACAAATTAAATCAATTCAAATGAAAATACGCACACTCACAAATTTATCTTTCCATGCTGCTTTTCCGCTCGAGCCGTAATGCATGGGCGTTTGCTGCGCCCTCGCCTCCACCTGCCGAGTGTGCGCCCTAGCACCTGTTGCTCTCTCGTCCTCCAGCTCGCCCTGGGCTTTCTCCCACTCCTCGTCGTGAACATTTCCAGGGCGATAGTTGTGACCCTCAGATTCAAATGTTCGCTTTGCCGTCCTTCGCACACTGGACTTCTTATTTTTCAAGAAATTCTTGATGTATTCCTCGAGCCACTACCTGGAGAACTCTTCCACTTGCGGATTAGGGAACCGCATGAGCAATGTCGTGTGAATGTACGTCACGTCGGCTGGGTCCTGATCTTTGAAAGATTTAAAGCAATCTTGGTATGTCGAGTGGATCAGCTGGTTAAGGTGCCCTCGAAATGTCCTCCCCAAAGAGGAACCTAGATCCACCTCCCCCCCACGATGTATATAATAGTAGTAGCCACGAGCGTCCGGGGCGGGCGCATCGCGGTCCTCATCCTCATGTGAAGCTCCAAGGGGTGAGCAAGGAGGTCGGGGTGTAAGAGGAGGTGAATTTGTAGCATTGCCCCCTCCACCACCAAAGCAGCACGAGCCACTACCTCGACGAGAGCGTGAGCCACCACTACGCGAAGAGCACTGGCCACCCGAGGAGCGCTACCCCGAGCCTGAACCGCTGGGTGGTGTAGGAGACGGATAACTCGATGGTGCGGGCATGGATCGCTGCGAATGCAAGGTGGAGGGAGCTACGGGTGATGGGAAAGTCGAGGGTAAGGTGGAGGGAGGCCCACTGAGAGGCACACTCTGCACGATCGGAGTGCCGGTGCCCGGTGTCGCAAGCGGTGAGAGCCCATAGGCAGCCAACTGTGCTGGTGTGTACCGCCCTCGAAGACTCTACTGCGAGGATAGCCACTCTGCCTGGGCGCGGTATGCCCTCTCGAGGTCGGGGTCGTGCACTGCATCTCGGAACCATCGAAAGCCGAAGGTGGATTGTGACTGGTGGGAGGAAGACTGTGAGTAGTAAGCATCACAAGCGTCCTCGTAAGAGAGGCTCTCGGCGAGAAATTCCTCTATGGATCGATAGCCGGGCGTGGAAGAGGATGCCATATCCTACAATTTCACAAAAAAAAGGGACCCTAATTAACATTGGATTCTAGTCAAAGTGAGATTCTTCCTTGCATAGGATTCCTCCCTGCATAAGATTCCTTTTATCTCCTATTTAAGAAATGGTTTATGTGCTTTTTTTTTTGCATCCATTTAGAGAGTGTGTGTGTGTGTGTGTGTGTGTGTGTGTGCTTCTAATTAATCTATTGTGTGTGTGCGTTAGTGTGTGGCAAAGAAATTAATCTAGTGTGTGTGTGTTGGACCTTAATCTACCGTTGGGCTTCTCGGTGACCATTGGGGTCTCAATCAACTTCATCGCACACCCACATGGAGGTATGTTTTGGTATGTTAATTCTAATGGAGGTATGTTTTGGTATACTAATGCATGCCCAAGCACACACTAATGCAAGCGTTAGTGTGTGCTTGTAACGCATGCACACACTAATGCTTGCATTAGTGTGTGCTTGTGCACTAATTAGTGTGTGAAAACACACCAATGCATGCACACACACCCTAATGCTTGTGCACTAATTAGTGTGTTTTCAATTAGTGTGTGAAAACACACTAATGCTCACAATAGTGTGTGCTTGTGCATGCATTAGTGTGTAGACACACTAATTTGTGCACAAGCACACACTAATGCAAGCATTAGTGTGTGCAATTTTTTCACACACCAATGCTCACAATAGTGTGTGCTTGTGCATGCATTAGTGTGTAGACACACTAATTTGTGCACAAGCACACACTATTGTGAGCATTGGTGTGTGCTAGAGAGGTATGCACACACTAATGCAAGCATTAGTGTGTGTGTGTGTATAATGCATGCATTGTGCCTAAAATTGTGTGTGAAAACACACTAATTAGTGCAAGCACACACTAATGCAAGCATTAGTGTGTGCTAGAGAGGTATGCACACACTAACGCTTGCATTAGTGTGTGCTTGGGCACAAATTAGTGTGTGGAAACACACTAATGCAAGCATTAGTACGTGTGTGTGTGTGTGTGTGTGTGTGTGTGTGTGTGTGTGTATTATGCATGCATTGTGCCTAAAATAGTGTGTGAAAACACACTAATTAGTGCACAAGCACACACTAATGCAAGCATTAGTGTGTGCTAGAGAGGTGTGCACACACTAACGCTTGCATTAGTGTGTGCTTGGGCACAAATTAGTGTGTGGAAACACACTAATGCAAGCATTAGTGTGTGTGTGTGTGTGTGTGTGTGTGTGTAATGCATGCATTGTGCCTAAAATAGTGTGTGAAAACACACTAATTAGTGCACAAGCACACACTAATGCAATCATTAGTGTGTGTTAGAGAGGTATGCACACACTAACGCTTGTATTAGTGTGTGCTTGGACACAAATTAGTGTGTAGAAACTAACTAATGCGTGTGTGTATAATGCATGCACACACTAATACGGGCGTTAGTGTGTAAAAACTAACTAGTGCGGCATTAGTGTGTAATTTGTGCGCAAAATAATGTTTAAAAACTAACTAGTGCGGCATTAGTGTGTAGTTTGTGCACAAAATAAAAACTAACTAATGCATGCACACACTAATGCAAGCATTAGTGTGTGCTTGTAATGCATGCACGCACTAATGCAAGCATTAGTGTGTAAAAACTAACTAGTGCGGCATTAGTGTGTAGTTTGTGCACAAACTAATGCATGCACACACTAATACGGGCATTAGTGTGTAAAAACTAACTAGTGCGGCATTAGTGTGTAATTTGTGCACAAAATAATGTTTAAAAACTAACTAGTGCGGCATTAGTGTGTAGTTTGTGCACAAAATAGTGTGTAAAAACTAACTAATGCATGCACACACTAATGCAAGCATTAGTGTGTGTATAATGCATGCACACACTAATGCAAGCATTAGTGTGTGATTGTGCACAAAATTGTGCGTGTGTGTACAATGTGTGTGTGCATGTTAGTGCATGTGTGTGTGTGTGAGCAATGTGTGTGTGTGTGTGTGTTTGTGTGTGTGTGTAGAAGAACGAGAAGAAAGAGAGAGAGTTTGAGCACTTACATTCCTGACCTCGGTCGCTTGGATATGGTGGGGATGGAGATGAAGAGAGTAATAGAGGTTGGAGATGGAGAGGGAGAAGGAGAGAGAGCTTGGAGATGGAGAGGGAAATAGGCCCGCGCAGAAGAGGAGGTCGATTTTAAATTTTTGGCATTAAATTTTGTGGGGGCACACAGGTGTCCCCTTTATATAAAAAAATTTTCCTGAAGTATCACCGCGTATATTACCACGCCAGTTACTGCAGGTATTACCGCCAATATTACCGTGAAAATCTCTCTGATGAGACATTAAGGTTACGTCGATTGTATGACCTCTTGTACCCACTCCCCTCTATCTTTAATGAATGTCAGTCATGTCAGTACCAACATTCTTGATTTTTCTTTTTCTTATTTAATTTTTTCTTATTTAGTGTGTGGTCGTGTGTGCAGGACGATTGGGATGACGTGGGTCCACCGGTTGGCGCGGAACGAACTCGATGGTTGAGCGAGCGATTACCATGTCCATGAATGCGATGTAAGCATGCAATTGCATGGCTTCGACGTATATACTTGGCTCACGTGGATGATTGTTGGACGGGTACGCCGCGACGGACGTCAGCATAGCGAGAACTCACCTAACAAGTAATGTCAGCTAAGGACGAAGCTCGACCCGCAGGTGCGTGGAAGCAAGCATAAGGTGTCAACCTACACTTGACTGACTCCTAACTAATTCCTACAGAGGTCCCTACCAATTGTCTAAGTCACAGTCTTCAAGAGAACAAAAGAGGATGCTTCCTACAACACTTGCTAGAGCCGAACACCCATCAAACACTTTCGAAACACCATAGAACTTGAAGGAGACCCTACTAATACCTATAGGCCACTCTCCCTAAGGTCTATGAACCAAAATCACGACCCAAACCACCCGGTGCAGAAACACTTAGGATGTCTGGCCGAAATATGTAGGTCTCCGTTTGTGGAATCTGAAGTGCCTAATGTGTAGCTCTACTCAATGTGAACGCGTGGATATGCTGCAATGTGAAATCAGATAACGTATGCTCACCCAAACAACCGATGAAGCTCGTAGAAGGAGCTCCCAAAGCCGGACCGTACATGCACAATGTTGGTATCGGCTCGTAGCTCCAGTCGGGGGCAACACGCTGCACTTCTTCGCACTCAATTCCGACCACCGTAGCACACATAGCGTCAAGACAAAGCTCACACTCTCTCTCACGTACACAATACGCTCACTCACAGATTTAAAACTTGTTTAAAATGACAAAAGGTTTTTCTCATTAAGGTCAAAAAGTGGTATATGTACCTTACAACTTCTCAAACCCTAAAGTTCCAAAATCATCCATCTACTCTATCTAACTATCAAAACTGGGATACAATCTAGAAACTTCTGTAAGTCCCAATATTTACAAGGTGAAAAATCGGGTTTTCCTCAATGAATGACTAATTACAAAAAATAATAGTCTGCCGAGTAGTTAGATGTCGTGGGGTGTGTCTGCTTCTAACATCCCCCCCCTCCTTGTTCATGTCGTCCCCGACATGGCCTTGATCCTTTGCTTCACCTTATGGTCTCTCGCATCTTTAGCAGTGATTCGTACCGTGCATGTAGATTTAGCATTGTTGGTCCAAAGATATCTGTATGCATGGTAAAGAACCCCGTGTAGAATGCTTCTTCAAACGCCTCGAGATGATAGGATGGGAGAAACATAATTCTTTGATACAACGCATGTATCACCTCCTTGGAAGGCTGACCTGACATATCATAAGCACATCTGTATGTGTCCTAGAAGAAGAATATGCTGTCAGTCACCTGTCCTGGCTTGAAGGTCTCGAACACTGCTAGGATGGTTTTGCAAATCTTTCTCATCATGATGCATGTAAGGTCAGGTGAGCCAGTGAACAACTTTATGGCGCCCGTTAGGGTTTTCACCATGTATTGTACACTTATTCTCTCACCTGCTTTCACGCCTGGCAGCTTTGGGTAGTTCAGCCAAGTGGGTTGGCTTCTTTGTAAGATTTCATGTGCTTTCCACGTCCTAACCCTTGGTAGAGGACAGAAGATGAGGTTATCTCTGATGTGTTTAGGTGCCTCTACCAAGTGTATTAGGTATTGCGGATACTTGGTAAGCCAAGCCTTCCTCCACTTTGGCTGAGAATCCACTATTAGCTTTTCTCCTTCTGGCCTCGAGGTGTCTGCGTTGTAGAGAGGGACCGTTGGCTCTTCTCTGATTCGCCTGTTTATTGTTGCTGCCTCATACTTTAGCAATGGATATGGGAGAGAGGGTTCAATCCATTCACGCCTGAGATTGCTGGCGTCGATTTTCTGAATTGTCATTGATTTGAAAACCCTCTGTTCCCATTCCAAGGATTCCTTTGTGCTTTCTCTGAGCTCTGCTTCTATTGCTTTACGCAATTTTTCCTCCTATTCTTGTGTTAGATCCTGGGGCTCTTGAGAGGAGCCTGCTATGCTTTCCTCTGGCATGGGTGTGTCCACAGGATCTGCCACATTGTCGAGGTCGATGCCCTCATTGGCAGCTGGTCCTGAGCTCTCTGCTTCCGCTTGTTGCCATCCTTTTAACTCCTCAATTTGCTTGAGGAGCGTCTGCTTTTCCGCTTCAGCTTCTCCGTCCATAGTCACGAGGAGGTCATTGAGTTCATCATTTACCTTTTCAGCCTCCTCGAGCTTTATCTTTATGCTCTCCAACTCTTCTTGTAAGGCTTTTTGGTTGTCCTCCATTCTCGTTTGCATTGCGATAGAACCTTCAGCCATCATCAACCTCTGCTTCTTCTCGAGAGTCAACTCCTTCTGGAGTTCTTGCATCTGCTCCTCATACATTTGACTCTCGGAAATGATTTGAGTCAAGCTTGTAGCTCTAACTCTAGCAGGTGATGCTTGTAGCCTCTGGATGGTTTGATCTTTGACTTTTAATTGGTCCTTGAGCTCAAGGACTTCATCCAGGCTTGCTTCTTGTTCTATCTCCGCCTTTTCCTTAGCATTCCTCATGGCCTCTACTTCTTTAGTTTCCTCTGCTAGCTGGAGTGTCAGATTATCCCGTTCTTTTTTTGCATCTCGCAATGACTTGCTGAGTTGCAGACACTCTTCTTCAGCTGCTTGCAATCTTTTTTCCGCTGCCTCATTTGCTTCTTCCTTTGCTTGGTAGTTTTGCAGAGCAGTGGCCAAGCTGGCCTAGAGGTCAGCTTCTCTTTCTTTTTGTCCTTGGCTTTGTGCCTGCAGAATATCCCTTTCCATCTTGATCTTTACTTCGGTGTCCTTTAGAGTTATCAATTCTTCGTCTAATGCCACAGATTATGCTCTTATTCCAGCTAGCATTGTCATCACCACATCCCAATCATTCGAGGGCGGGTGTAGGTCTACCGTATCAGTAGCAATTTCCTTTAGCTCAACTAGCCGGATGTCTGGCATGTGTTCTTTATGTCCTGTCCTCGCCAAGTCAAATGCGACTGTGGCTGCTTCTTCCCTTGTATAGCCTGCAGCTAGCAGGTCCAAAAATGCATAATATGCCTCCTTGAGCTCTTTTTGCTGAGATGTAGGCTTGGCCTCTTCTTTGGGCTCATGTTCTGGCCTTTGCTCTTGCTCTTCAGCCTGGTGTTCTTCTTGATTGTCTCCAGCCTCCTTATCTTCTGGTGGAGGGCTGCTAGGAGGTGGTGATGGTGGTGGTGATGGCTGTGGGCTAGGTTTAGGGCTATCTGACAAAGCTGTAGGTTTGCCCTTAAAATCTCTATCTGCTTTCGTTTTTCTTTCCCTTTCCTGGTTTTCTTGTTCACCTAGCAATGTCTGTCGTATCTGCTCCACTTCTTCCTTGGTGAAAGGGATGTGGGGAATGTTTTCCGCTGCAGCATCAAGAATCTTGAAATTCTTGATGTAGTCTTCAAAGCGGTCCCTCTACACTCTTCTTGAGGATCCGGACATAGACTTGAGGGATGGATTCCATAGTTCGTTTAAATCACCCTTGAGGGCTCTTTCTGCTCGGAAACTCTCCATCATCCTCTCGAGTCTAGCCGCTTTTTGTGATCGAGTCTCTTTGGCTGGCACTTGAGCAGATTCCTTTTTTCCTTTCTTTTGCTCAGGTTGCTCCTCTGCAACTGGCTCTAGCCGTCTCTTCAACCTTGTAGCCACCCTTGGTGCTCGTTGTGGCTCGTCTTCTTTGTCTTCCTTTACCCTTAGCTAGTCATTCTGAGATGGGGGCTCAGGCCACCTTCCCTTGGCGTGTAGTGCTGCATAAATTACCTTGGTTATCATTTCTCCTGGCACTATGTAGGTTGGCTTTTTGTTTCCCATTTTCACCAGGCTGTCATGTATGTATGCCGCATAATTGATTATCTTTGGGATGCCTTTTGTCATTGCCCAAGTAAATGTTGTGGCAATTGCACCTGGCGGCATCCTGTACTTCTGCGGCCTCTTCGTGCACATGTGGAAGTACTGGTTGTACAATTGGCTCATGATCGCCACCTTTGGGTTGGCAATGTCTTCAGAAGTGTAATTAGCCTTTTTCTCTTTGTACACCTTGACTTCATCCCTTCTCTTTGTCACACTGTCTCCCTGATTGGAGAGATCTAGTGCATGGGCTACAACCCATTCCGTGATAATGATCTCTGTATCAAGTCTGTCGTGCAAATATGTCACCTTGGCCACTCCATCCTCTTTGATGCTGGTTACAAACTCCCATACTCTTTCGACGTCCACCCCTGCTGGTATTGCTTCGAAATAGTTATGGAGGTCAATTTTCTCCAAGTAGCTGGCCATTTTGCTTCAGACAAATTCATTGAGCTCTCTTGGCAGCATTGGCAGCTCTATTACATTGCCTTCGTTGTCTTTGAACACTCCCTGGTAGATCTTTAGGTCGTTTGACTCTAACAGACTCTGACAGATCTTCCTGTATCTAGGTGCTGGTGGGCTTTAGTGTTCCCTCTGGAATGACAAAAGGTTCCACCTCGTCCAGATAATCTTTGATTGTCATTCTCTTCTTCCTTGCCGGTGATTTTGAGGCTGCCATAGATCCTGTTGCACTCAGCAATCCAAAGTTAGCGTTTTTTCCATATCAGCTGCTAAACTGAGTTTTACTTATCCAAATGACTTGAAAATTGAAATTATAGCTTAAAAGGAACTTGTGAAGCTGTGCATGTGCTCACAGTGCAATTCTGGCCAAAAAAATCCATCTAGACATCCTACGCGTAGGATGTCTTTTTCTTCAGAATTGGTTCATACTTGACATGTAGGTAGTGTAAGGCTCATGGAACATGGTTATAAGCTTGGATTTGAATTTGGATGTCAAAAAGTGAATTTTTGGGCTGATTTAGGCTTTAGGTCACAATTTGGGTAGATTGTCCATCATGGGTAGCAATTGATGTCCAAATGGGTTGAAACTTGGTATATGGGCTCAATGCATCATGGTATTGGCTCCTATGATGTCATTTCTTGCACAGAAGGCTAAATTCAAGCTTAAGACATCCTACGCATAGGATGTCTTTTTCTTCAGAATTGCATGAAACTTGTTTTGTGGGTTGTCCTTGGCCTATGGAACATAGCCATGTTCTTGGATTTGCATTTGGATAAGATTTGATGCCTGTAGGGCTCTGTGAGGTGTTTTTGGGCTAAAAAAGTGTATCTTGAAGGTGTTGGGGGTCAAAAGTGATTAGAATGGCTTCAAACTTGACATATGGGCTCTTGCTGATGAGGTAATTAAATCTAGAATGACAAAACTTCTCCTCCATGCCAAGAAGGTCCATTAGACATCCTACGCGTAGGATGTCTTTTTCTTCATTTTTAATCCCTGACCACACAGAAAGTTAGTTGATGTGTATGTGAATGTGTTGTGCAAGTTTCATGAGATTTGGACAAGATTTGGTAGGTCAATGGCCCCTTAGTGCCTTTATGCCCTAACTTTGCATTTTTCCATGCGTATGAGGTCAAATCTGATCCAAATGTGATGAAACTTGGTGTAGGGCTTGTAAATGTCATTCAGAACATGTGCATGACAAAAATTGTTGGGTTTTGTGCCAAAATATGCCCTTGAGACATCCTACGTGTAGGATGTCTCCTAATGATTTTTCCTTTGTTAGTGCTCCCAGTGCTTGCCCTTTGCCCCCCTAAGTCCCTTTTGAGCCTAATTTCAACAAAAAAGTCAAATGGATAGAGTATAACTCCCTATGTGGACTTCAGAGCCTCCGAGCCATTTTCTGACTTTTGGAGTGCTTTTTGGCGATGAAATTCCTCGATGTTGGTCTCCATAGCTTCCCAATCCCTTGGGGATCCTTGCCGTATGGATTTTGTTGACTTTGGCTTCACCGGAGCTCCATTTGGCAATTTGTCGCTCTAGAAGCACCCGTGGTTGCGTTTACATACCTTTGATGATTTGTGGTGGTCTACCACCATAGGACTTGGTTGTTGATGGTCTAGGAAAGCCGCTCGTGAAGTTTGGTGGCAAACGGACTTGCAGTTTGGCCGCAAGTGCATTTTGACGCTTTGTGTGTCTGATGCCGTTTCTGAGGTTTAGTGCCGCTTCTGGTCACTTTTTGGTCATGCGGGTCATCTGGACTTGTCGAGCATGTCGAGATGCCCCTACCCATAAATTTTGGTAGCATTTGGTCGCCGTTTCGCCGATTTCTCATTTGGTGGTCTCTTGCGGGTTTCTGGGAATTAGGGTTTTTCCCGATGGTTTACCACTGCCTTTGGCTATCCAGGACTGGTCTCCTAGACTAGGGTAAGCTACCGATGAAGTCTAGTTGCTTTCGGGTTAGCCGTCAGGCCGCCATTTCTACTTACAGGTCTCTACCGCTCACTTTGTGTGTGACCTCTACGCTAGTTTTCGCGACGTAATGACAAACATGCGCGAAAAGCTCAAGGTGGTGAGCCTACCTCTCATGTCTGGAGCTAGGTGGGTAGACGTGCGCGTCGTAGAAGCTGCTGGAAGGTCGATCCGCTCTAGGTGGAAGAAGCTCTCTCCACAAAGTCAATAGTGAGAATGAGCTAAAAATGGGGTGAAAATTTCTTATAATGGAGGTCCCCGAACCATTTTTCATGAAGTTTGACATGTGCTCCTATCTTTCTACAAGATGCAGTTTAGGCTCAAAAATTTCTTGATTTGGACTCCATTTGCTCTGTTTACCAGAATTTTGTCATTTTGGTCAAAACCTGGCCAAAACACGCTTTCCGCTCCAGTCTCATAATTGCACCTCCACTATACCATAGGTTGTTCTTTGGTCACTGGTCATCCCCATATTTTTTGTTTTTCATTATGACTGTTTTTCACCTGCTTTTTGTATTTTTGAAGTTTTTTTGCCAAAAATTAGCAAAATTAAAAGAAAAATAGCAAATCAAACCCAGAAAATCCCCAAAATTCATAATAGATCACAAACATCACTGCAACACACTATATACACTCACATGCAATTTTTATGGCCGGCTTTCTCCATTTTACCAATATTTTGCCTTAAAAAATGGCTATTTCTACTTATATACACACACCTAGGGGCTTGATTTGGCGTTTGGCCCCATATACCTGTAGCTTCATGCTGTATAAGGGCATATATACTTGGGTTACTCCAGAAAATTTCGCAATCAAATGTCAACCCTTAAAATAGTCAAAAATCATGCCCTTTTTTGCTGTTTGTTCTGCATTGAGAATGCCTCCCCCCCTCCTAGTCGGAGTCCTCCCGGACGACAAGGTTTTGCCTCGGAGTATGTGTCGTGCATAGGTTGAAAAAGTCATGCTAATGCCTGGCCAATTAATGTGGCCCTATTTTATGCATACTCAGTCAATGCATGGAAAAATTAATGTTGTGCAAGAGAAGGGAATAAGCAAGATGCTTATTGGCATTCGCCGTCGAGGCTTCCTGCTTTCTTTGCAAGTAGCAGCTATAACTCCATTGCACTTTGTTTAATTGTCTTTTTGGCCAGAGGCAACTGCTTTGCCGACACTGTTGATGGAGTCGTAGCTGTTTCTGAGGATAGAATTGGCTGGGATGTGATAGCTATGGGCCTTATGGCCTTGGCTTTCTATTTGTAGTTTGGTGCTGCCAGCTTTTGTAGATGGTTTGGCACTTTCTTGTTTGCCACTGGTTTTTCTGTCATCGGCACCCACATATATCGGTTCTTCTTGTTGACCTGCAGATGTCTGCTTTCCATTGTTGCTTGTACCGTAGGTATTTCCCTTGTCTTTTGCTTTGGTATCCAAATGTGAGTGACATTTGGGTTTTGGCTAAGCATTTTCTTTGGGATCCATATATGCTTGGTAACCTTGGTTTTGGGTTGCACCGTCTGTTTTGTTGGAATCCGGTTGTTACATTGTTTTGTGTCCGCCATGGCATTTCTATCCTTCCGCATCCATACTTGTTTACCTTGTGTTGGTAGCCTAGATTTTTGCAGTGTAGCCGATGACTTCAACTGTCTATGATTAGCGTGGTTGGCCTTTACCTGTTTGTTTGTCTCAGGTTTCATGTTGATCTTTGATGGTATTTGTTCTTTTGTCTTTGTTGCCAATGTTTGCATGGCTTGCAGTTGAGCACGATTGTATTTCTGAGCAAAAGCTATCACCTGCTGTTCGTGTTCGTGCTGAATTTTGACCGCCTATGATTTCCAGTCTATCTGGACATTGTATGATTTTTGCCAAGGTTGCCCTAGCATCATTGGTTGTTGTGTGCTTTCGTCTGTCACCACATAGAATTTGTGTGGGTAAATATATTGATGTAGCTGTACATGCAATATGGTCCATCCTAATATTTTCAATGGGTGTGATGTGCTACTTTCCAGCACTTGGGGAGTAGGATGAAGTTGATCTGTGACTTTGAGCTGCTGGTATAATTCGTAAGAGATCAAATTTGCTTGAGCACCCGAATCTAGCAAGGCTGTTGATTCAACTTGATTGTTGCCCACTTTGACTGTAATTATTGGCTCTATTGTTTCCTCCTCCAAGTTCATCAGCCGAATGGCATTGATTCTCAATGGTGGTTTACTCTGTTGTTGTTGTCGCAGAAGCCGTCTTTTTGCAATGCGTTCTTGTGCTTCGGTTTGAGCTTCCTCCCGTACTCTCTCTTTTTCCTTCATTCTTTGCTTTCCTTGATGAATTTGTTGGAGCATCTCCTGTGTGAGTGGTAGGTGATATCTCCTCAGTCGACACCCACTAATCCAGTTTGGCATTTCTTCACCTGCTAATGTAGCAAGCTTGACAGCTCCACTTTGTGATAGATCATGAATCACAAACGGTCCCATCCCTCGCTTTTTAAGTTTCTTGGCATGTTGCTTCAAGGTATAAACAAGTACGTAATCACCTGTTTTAAACTCTTTGGTACGCACATGTTTGTCAAAAAAATCCTTTTGTCTTCTCTTCTTAGCATAGATCGAAGCGACAGCTCGTAAGCGGAGTTCATCTAGCTTTTCAAGATCATTAATTCTTGAAGAGAGTTCATGCCCTGTCCATTCCAAGCTTGTTGCTACTCTTAGAGTCGGGATTAAAAACTCTATGGGTAGTATAGCATTTAGCCCAAACACCATGTTGTATGGTGTTGTTCCTATTGAGGTTTTGTAAGCTACCCTGTATGCCCATAGTGTTGAGTGTAGCTGTTGATCCCAATCGGTCCTTGATTCTGACACTATTTTAGTGAGAACTGTGCATAGTGTTTTATTTGTGGCCTCAGCTTGCCCATTGGCCTGTGGATGGTATGGTGCTGATTTCCTATGTATGACCATGAATTCCTCTAGTAGATATTCAATGACTTCATTGAGGAAGTGTGTTCCACGGTCACTGACAATTTCTATTGGTAACCTGTAACGTACAAAAACATTCTCATACAAAAATTGAGCCGTGGTGCGTGCATCAGCTTTTTGTGTTGCTTTGGCTTTGACCCATTTTGTGAGATAGTCCGTAGCCACAATGATATATTGGGTATGTGTGCGATATGCAGGGGGTGATATAGGTCCCACAGAATCAATGCCCCATTTTGCAAACGCCCTTGCCCCCATCATTGGCCTTAATGGCATCTCATCTCTTTTGATCGGTACCTTGGTGCGTTGACATGCATCACAACTCTTCACAAACTCTTCGGCGTCCATGTGCAATGTAGGCCACCAAATTCCTACGGTTAAGACAATTTTTGTCGTCTCATCGCCCGAAAAATGGCCTCCACTTACTCCGCTATGTGCATGTTCTAGAATCAGCAGGTATTTGCTTTCACTTGCACAGATTCTAAGTTGATTGTCCTTTCCCTGCTTATATAGTTGATTTTCAATTAACTGAAAGTCACGAGCTTCCAGCTCTATAGCTTTCTCTCGTGCTCTTGTAGTGTTCTCAGGGAACGTTCTAGTGGTTAGGAAGTCAATGATATATTGACTCCATGCAGGTGCTATGTTCACCCGAAACAAAGTTGCGTGATCCACTGGTCGTTTGGCACTACATACTGTACAATTGGTAACATAAGAACGTGTATCCGCATACATAGTTGGCTAATAAACCCCTAACTGTTTTAGTATGTGGTGTGTTTTCACTGTCGAACAATGGAATGCACAACCCTGGACATGTTCCTCTTCAAGGTAGCACTCGAATTCTTCCGGATTTATACATAATCGTAGGATTAGGTCAGATTCAAGATGATACAGCCGTCCTGCTATCAACTGAAAGTTTTTTGTTTGTCGAATTGTTTGTTGCTTGGCTCTACCTCCTGTATTATCAAACTCACTTCCAAAGGAGAGAATGCTAACTATTTCCTGAGACCATTTGGGTACCATTTCAATGTTGAAAAGATAAGCATCTGGTATGTCATCATCTACTCCTTGAGGAGCTTCCCCGTTGTGTATTCTTGAAAGATGATCAGCTCGCAAATGGGTTTTACCCTTTTTGCACTACAACAAAAACAGGTGTTATCGACGCATATATCGACGCGGCCCGTCGCTATGCGCGTCGCTATACGCGTCGTTATGAAACCAGTCGCTATTAGCGACGCGCATAGCGATGCATATAGCGACGACCATAGCAGAAAATTTTTTTCTTGAGCAGAGGGCAGGTAGCCTGGCCTGTGCCCAGTTAAAAGATGGACACAGCCACAGCCAGACTTCCTGCCCTCTGCCCAAGAAAGCGAGCAGCACCAAAATATCAACCATGCTCTCGTGCGCAAAAATTTCGGCAGAGTTCCCTTTGTTTTTACATAAACTTTTCAAAAAAAACCATATCATGTATACGCCTCCTACATGCTATCCATGTAGGATCTCACATTAGATTTAAGGCCAATGAAAGACAACGGTACCAACTGAAAAGCATAGCCATAACTTAAAAGCATAACCATAACGAACCATAACCATAACTTAAAACCATAACCGGCTATAACCACTTTGATCAAAACCATAATGCAGATAACCATAACCATAACAATGACAATAATCATAACCATAAGGGAAACAATAACTGTCTGAACACTAACTGTTTGTACAAAAAAGAGACACAGAAGCGTGTCTGTGTCTCACAAAGCATATAGATGAAATCTGGTCCACTAATGACTAGGCGTCGCAACCTGCACATAGGACAACTCACAAAATTAGTATTGATATTACTTCACATATGCTGATTTAATTAAATCAACTCACACATATTAACGTCTCACGTCAAGCGATCAGCGAGACTGTAAGGCCTCCCAGTCTACAGACTCTCCTGAAGCTTCAAGATCATTCAGTACTTCATAGATACCTCTGCGATATCCATCTGACTCGTCCTCGCGTGATGGAGCTCGATGCATCGCAAGATTCTGTGTTTATACAGAAATCAAAGTAATAAGAATACATGATTCATCGCGTTTTAAAAAATGCCATAGTTAAGATTGGATTAGAAACTCACAAACTCATAGCGAAAGGTGTCGAAGCCTCCGCTGCCAAGATGCGATGTCCCCCTAGTCATCTGTCGTACCTGCGCGGCCTCACGCTGCTGTCTGAACCGCGTGGCCGTTGTCCGCTCATCCTCCCTAATCTGCAACCACGTCTTGTGTGGGATGCCCGAAGGCTTCGGCTAGCCGGTCCTGAAAGCCTTCCGAGCTGCATCTCGTCGATGTTTGATGGTGTCCCGTGCAACACCCTTGATCCACCGCACCGAAACAACGGAAGAACCCGGAGCAAGCTGGTACTCTCTCAGGATGGTCTCCACTATGTAAGTGACTTTTTCCTCGTCTTGCTGATCCCAAGACGTCAGAATGCTAGTCAAAAACTGCAACTCCACGAGCTGGCGAATCCGTTGTCGCATCTCAGTGCCGACTCTATCCATGTCAACAGAACCATCTCCCCGTACAGTATAGAGCTTGGAGACACTAGGATCATGTGCCCCCCAAGGTGTCCGAGGTGTGCCAAGAGGTGTGTCGAGAGGTGTGCCTGGGTAAGACGGGGTCGTGAGCGAGGAGGGGTCGAAGCATCTGTGGACCCTCCTCCACAGCAACCACCACCTCCACCTGACGATCGCTGAGATCGGCGAGTGCGCCTGTGCTGCAGAGATGAGGACGTACCCGTCTCTGCCCCACCCCTAGGTGTAGAAGCAATCGTGATGGGAGAAGAAGGCGTCGTATCCATAGGCGTCCTGAACCCCGTAGGCGTCCCCCCCCTAGGCGTCGGTCCCTCGAGTGTGAAGCCCAGAGGCGTAGTACCCGTGCCTCTGGCTACCCAGTACTGAGAAGCCTCTGCCATCTGAGCAGGCGTCATCCGTGTAACGAAGCCCATGAATGCATCTGCACTCATGGAAGCGGGATCTGGAATCTCGTCTGCCATACTAAATGAACCTGCACAAAGAAAGCAAAATAAAGCGTCAGAACACAGTTGTTTAAATTAACTTTAAGCTTAATTTTAAATCAAAGTCTTCACACAAACACTTACAGGCCTAGGCCTTGACGAGTGAGGCATCATCGATAAGATCTTGCACCGTATCATCGTCTATCTCTAATTGCAAACATAACTCTGCCCCAACTCGTTCTGGCAGATTGTCTTCATCCATTGCATCTTCATCTACAAGTGTCAATTCTGGCTCGTCTGCATCATCCCTCGTATATCTGTCAGCTTCCTCTGCCATACCTTCGTCCATCTCATCTAATGTCACAGTAGTATGGACGTCGTCTGACTAACTTTCCTCCAGGAGATCTTGCCCTTCAAATACTTGTTTATTTCTTGGAGCAACCTGAACCACAAACCACCATTGTCGCTCTCGAGGGTCCGGTACAAAGACCACTTGCTCGCAATGTTCGGGGAGAGCAAATGTGTCGCTCGCATCTGTCTAAGTCTTTGTAGAATCTATTTGCACAAGCTTGTTTCCATGTCTGCATACCGTTGCATTGCGACCAGAAGTAATCACCTTGAACCACTTCACATCCAACAAAAACATCTCAAACCGCCTGAAGCTTACTTTCAGGATATCTGACACCAGACCACAGTAACCCAGGTTGCTAGTGCTCTCATTCGTGTCTCTAGCACTTGCCCTGCTCTTTTGCATGAAACTAACCATTACCCCACTGTCAAACGTGTTTCTTCTGCTGTCAATTTGTTGTGTTCTGAAATGCTTTCCATGCGACCACAGTGCCATGTATGTATGATACTTCCAGTCACATCCAATAGCCAGCTCTTCCTCTTCTAGAGATATGGGTTCTCCGATCTGTCGAGCTGCTCTCACTGTCTTGTCCAACCATGCCACTGTAGGGAATTCAGGTAGAGGAGCGAGATAGTCTGGCAAGGGTAAGCCTCTAGTCGTTCGACTTCGCCTGAAATCCTGTCGCTCTAGATTGCGTCTCTCTTTCTCTTCTTCGTACCTTTCAAGCCATTTTTGCATCGGCGCTGAATTTAGTATACAGAACTTCATGATCTTTTCTCGCATGGCCAGGTTCATTTTCTTCGGCACCCCTTGCCCTTACGGCTCCTCTCCCACAAGTCTTGCATCCTCCTCATCGCTCCACATTCGAGGCATTTCTGGGCCATGCTCCCCTCTGGATGCGCTTTTTGGCGAACAAAACCCTTAAGTGTTTTCATGAACCGCTCTAGAAAGAACATCCAACGGCTGTGGACTGTACCTGCCACTGCAACCTCATCTACTACATGGACGAGCAAGTGCATTTGGATGGTTAGGCAGCTCGTGGGTAGATACTTCTCAATCATGCAAACTGCCTCAATGGAGTTAGCCCTTGCGACTGCAATAGATTCCTCCCGTATCTCCTTGGAAGAGATCCACCGCACTAGCTCTGAAATCTTGTATATGCAGGTCCGCACTTCCTCCGTTAAACACCCCTTGATCGTAATTGGAAGAATGAATTACAAGAACTTATGCTAGTCGTGCGATTTCAACCCTGACAGTTGATCGTCACGGGTGAATGCTGTCTTGAAACATCGCATATATCCTGTTGGCGTCCTGAACTCTGAAATCACCCTTTTCACTTGTCGCTCTTCGTTTTTTAGCAATACCCATGGCGCTCTTGAAAGTTTTGTTTGACCAGCTGCATTGGTGAAAGACCACAGCTCTGGCATCTTTCCAATTGACTGCAAATCATCTTGTGAAGCTCGATTGTCTTTCATTCCCATGATTGTCTTCCAGAGGAGCTCTCTCACATTCTTGAATATATGCATTGGATCCAGCAAATGGTTAATTAGTAGATCACCCCAGTACGGCAACGTATGGAGAATGGACAAACGTTTCATTCCTGGAACAGGTTGCCCCTCATGTTGCTCCCATCGGCGACGCCACTCTTGTACATGCATAGGACGACATTCGACGCGACCAAGCTGGCCTTCGCGCAAGTGATGGCCATTTGGAAGATAACGGTGGTGGCCTTGATAAATTGTCTTTCGAAGAGAGGTAGAATATCTAACATCCAAAGACTACCCGCAAATTGGACATGCATTGTATCCCGAAGTTGTTAGTCCTGCATATATCAAAGCATCAATCAGGCCAAGGCAAAGGGCTTGCGAATAGCGATAATTTTGTAAATCAATAACCATTACTAGAAGCTTCTCCGTATCCTGGCCAATCATGCATAGTCCACATAAGAAGTCCATGGATCCTTGCATGCTGTTATCCTACTGGTTCAACCGCATCTGCCATGTCGATCCCATGCCGCAACACTTTAGCTGGCACTGTCTCGCCAACTGCATCTTGTTTGTAGCGCATTGCTCCGCACTTAGGACACGACAGACAATCTGCGAATTCATTACAAAAAAGAATGCAATCATTTGGACATGCATGAATCTTGTTGTAGTCCAAGCCAACTGAGGTCAGAAGTTGCTTTGCATCTAGCCTAGAGGGGGGCATTTCATTGCCAGTCGGGAGAAGTTGCTCCCGAAATAACCTGTTTAAGCCACATTAAATTAAAAAGCTCTCCGAGCACATCACCGTTGCAATCGGAAAATCTCTTTTGTAAATTACGTACCTAAACAAAGCAGTGACGCTTGCATCTGACCACCCGTACACTGACTGAAGATTCAAAAACGCCAGACAAGTACGAAGCACAAATATTTTGGCGCCTTCATAGATTGGTTGACGTGCCAACTTCCTCAACATGTCTTCAGGAGATAGGCGCACGGCTTTTGGTGCTGCTTCGTTCGCGTTCTCCTTGCTTGTCTGGAAGAAGGCATCCAGCATCTCCTCCATGCCGTCGTCTTCTATCTGTAAGCCCTTTTCTGCTTCCATCCGTGGCTCTATCTTTGTCGAACCTTCACGCATAATCTTTTTTCTCTCTCTCTCAGATGTAGGTGCTATGTCGCGGAAATCAATGCCCGTTCCGTAGGAGTCATATCGCAGATTCTGTACGGTTTCTCTAGAAAACTCTCCGTACTTGTGCACATGCTCATTACATATCGTACGCTTGCGTAGGATTTGATACTTGCAGAGCGTGCACGAGCATGTAATCTTTTCCTCCATATTAGTTGATGACGTTGCCATCTACAATGATTATGAATGTTGTTTTAATATATATATATATATATAATATACTCCTCACAATGTAAACTACCTCGCATTCTCTAGTCTTGCCCAATCTCGGTACACCTCGGTCCAGAGGTGTACGGAGATCAGGACCACCGGGTCAAAATCTCGTCTTTATTGGTCAAATCCTATATGGGTAGACACATACGTGCACTCCCAAGTGTACATGGCAATGCATGTAGCAAACAAAACCCCTTTGCCTCTTTTAGTTCCATAGTTTCTTCTCTGTCTACGAACCCACCTGCCTCCATTTCGAGGTAGCCTTTCAGAGAAAGCTTTCCAATGCCGCACTTGATGAAAGCACAAGCCATGGAAGTTCTCAGCCCAATAAAAGTTTTCTACCTGATTGTAAACCGGACGGGGCCTCCATGTCCAAGCCAGAAGATAATGTGGAGATGGATGAGCAACTTGAGAAAGATTCAGAAGCCTTGCATGGTTCTTGCTCAAAAAAGCGATCTCGATCTCTCTTTCTCTCTCGATCTCACTCTCGCTATCTCTCTTTCTCTCTCTCTCTCTCTCTCTCTCTCTCTCTCTCTCTCTCTCTCTCTCTCTCTCTCTCTCTCTCTCTCTCTCTCTCTCTCTCTATCTCTCTTTCTCTCTCTCTTTCTCTCTCTCTCTCTCTCTCTCTCTCTCTCTATATATATATATATATATAACTCTCTTTCTCTATTTCCTATCTCTCTCTCCCTCTCTACTTCCCTATCTCTCTACTGATCGAACGAGCGACTGAGCTAGGGACATCTAGACGTCCACAACTGCGGAGGACTACACATGCAACATCGACAGAGGCTGCATCAGAGGATCTAGCTAGGTCACTTTGGCTCGACATGCATAACGCCCGGTCAGATTACTGACCATGGAGGAGATTGATGAGATCCGCCAGCGACAGCTGCTGGATCTCCTATGATCTACCTATCCCAGCTAGCTGGCCGTTTAACCGTTTAGTCCATACCCAGCAGTTTAGGATTCCATAATATTTTATTTTGTCATCTTCTTACTCTGACTTTGTATCAGATCCATCACATTGTAACTTTCTTGTCTCATGTCTCATGGGTCACTTTGGTCTTTCGAAGACGTTAATATAACATTTCATTTCATTTCATTTCTCTCTTTAATTATTTTTCTTTAATTTTAATTTCCTAAGCATACATTAATTCTCTCTCTCTCTCTCTCTCTCTCTCTCTCTTTGATTATCTACACACACACACACTTCTCTCTCTCTCTCTCTCTCTCTCTCTCTCTCTCTCTCTCTCTCTCTCTCTCTCTCCTTCCTACACACACACACACGATGTAGAGAGAGAGAGAGAAAGGGGTTGGGGGGGGCATAATACCTGCGCAGCAAGTGGAGGCCAAGATTCGAGCAGAGCGCGGCGAAAATGGCCCCTGCTCGCGGGTTTCACTTTTTTTCCCCAATTTTTTTTCTGTGGCTATATGCGTCGATATAAGCGTCGATATACACGTGGGAAGCGAAGCCTTTCCATGCGTATATCGACGTTCATTGAGACGCCTATATCGACGCATATAGCGACGCCCGCTAAGTTCGTCGATATATGCGCGTCGATATCTCCATGTTGTGTTGTAGTGTTGACCACCAATGTGAAGTCAAATTCTAGCAATATAATAAACCAACGTACGATTCTCCCTGTATTGCAAGGTTTATTTACTAGGTACAAAAGAGCTTGATGATCCGTGAAGAACACAAATTTGTTTGCAAGCAAATAATGCCGAAATTTCTTTACAGCATAAATCATTCCTAACCCTTCCCTCTCTGTGGTTGTGTAGTTCTTTTCTGCACTGTTTAACTATCGGCTCGCATAGCAAACTGGAAAATCCATTGTTCCGTCTCCCGGTTGAGCTAGAATACTTCCAATGGCATATGCTGAAGCATCAGTGTGCACATGGAATATCTTGTCCCAATCTGGTGCCTTTAACATAGGTGCGGATATAAGGTTTTCTTTCAGCCTTTGGAATGAAGTTTCACACTCATTGGTCACTAGCAAACGATACAGAGGTTGTGCGATAACCGCATACATGTATATGAATCTTCGATAATATCCGCAGTGCCCCATGAAGGATTGCACTTGTTTCGCATTAGTAGGCCTGGGCAGGTCTACAATGACTTTGACTTTTTCCAGGTCTATGGTTATGCCGTTTCTTGAGACAATGTGTCCTAAGATTCGTCCTTGCTTAACCATAAATACACACTTTTCCAGGTTTAGATAGATTCGATATGTTCTGCACTTTTCAAAGACTTTTTGCAAATGGTCAATATGTCCCTCTCGCAGAAGAGAGTGCACAGGTCATCCATGTAAATTTCTAAGAATATTCTTAGGTATTCCTTGAAAGCGTGAGTCATTAACCTTTGGAAAGTGGCTGGTACATTTGTTAAGCCAAATGGCATAACTCGATATGCATAAATCCCCCATTCTGTGGCAAAAGCTGTTTTGTGTTGATCCTCCCTTGCTATTGCCAGTTGGTTGTATCCTGAAAATCCATCCAGAAAGGAATAAGCCCGTTTCCCGGCCACTCGCTCAAGGACATGTTTTGTAATTGGCAAGGGGTAATTATCCCTAATGGTTGCTGCATTCACCTTTTTGAGATTTACACACACTCGCAATTTTCCATTCTTCTTGGGAACTACCACAATGGGTGAAACCCAATCTGTATGTTCAATTTCATAGATGAACTCTGCTTCCATCAGCTTATCAATCTCTTCTTTGATTCGTTTGGCAAATGTGTCATTATATGTATAAGGACGTTGTTTGCTATGTTTTGCATCCGATTTTAAAGGAATTGTATGTTGGCATATCAATGGATCAACTCCTTTGAGGTCTTTATAGGACCAAGCGAACACATCTTTATACTTCGTGAGAAGTTGTGTTAGTTGCACTTCCTCCTCAGGCTCTAAATCGTTAGCTATATAGACCGACTGAGGTTTTTCACCTAGTTCTACGAGGTCTATTCTTTTTGCATTTTCAGGCCCATCATAAGATTCTTGGTTGGTTCTCTCCCGGATTGGTGATGTCATGATGATTTTTCTATCCTGGATAGTAAATTTCCTACAGTGTGGTGGTACGTTCATGTTGTCCTTTTCTGACTCCCCTTTACCATTACTATCTTCTTCACTAGTCCATATCTCTCTCAAAGACCGTTTCAGTTCTTGGTATTTCTGTTTACGCTCCAGTTTGGTCCACTCTTGGTCTTTCGTTGGTTCTTTTTTTTATTTTTCAGATTTTTGTGATTTTGTTTCGGTTCTAGCTTTTCTTTCCTGTTTTATTTCTTCTCGCGTTGGTTCTTTTTTATTTTCTGAGAATTTCCTTGATATTTGATCTTTCACATAATCCTCTGCTTTTACAAGCATCAAATAGTGAGTTTTACCTTTTATCCTGGGCATCAGGTTCTCTCTTGCTTGCCTTCTGGCTCTCTTCTTCCTATAGCGTTCTTGGCGTCTAGGGTGTTGATTAGCAAAATCATAAAACTTGATATTCTCGGCTTCATTCCCACGCTCACTGGAGGTGTCCGAACACTCATTATCTGCCTCATCATTTACTTCCAATTGCTCAGAGGAGTTGTAAAACTCTTCTTGTTCCGGAGGGTCTACCGTCTCTTTTTCTGGCACCACGCTTACCATGTAATAGGGTAGCACATCGTAGCCATCCTCATCACAAAATTTTGTTGTTGGACTGTCGGTAATGGTACAGACATCTAATGTTGCTAGTATGTGTTCCCATTCTAGAGGCTCCAAGGCATCTTCAGGGAAAGGTTCTGAAATATACTCTTTGTCCTCAATTGCTCTTTCTAAGATGCATTGCTCTTTTCTTAAGCTTCCACAATGTGAAGCTCCGCACATCCATAGCTCTTTTGGTTGCCCTAACCATGCTGGTAGTTCTGATCCTGCTATTGTAGCCGAATCAAACTCTTCCACAGGCGTTTGGTTTACATCCTTGTAACTATGGTCTTTCAGGTGTATTTTAGTTGTCGTCTCGCCATGTCTGAGGTATATGTGGTCATAACCCCAATCTTGGACCATCTTCAGTTGTCGCATGAATGGTCGTCCCAGGATTATCTCATAATTGTTCTTTTTGTCAAAATCGACTATTGCAAATGTATGCTCATACTCGATCCCGCACGAAGTGACAATTACTTTTTCCAAGAGTCCGAGAGGCTTCTCCATGAACCCGTCTGCCAACTGCAGCTTCATTCTGGTAGCCCTCAGAGCTGGTTTTCCCCATTTTTTCCAGATTTCCTTGGTGGCGATAGCAACTCCCGCTCCACTGTCAAGAATAGCTTTGGAAACTACTCCTTGGAATTCTACCGGTAGCGTCGTGTTTCCGTCTTCTCCCTCCCAATATTCTCCAACCTTATTCAATGGTACCGGCCTAGTGTTTAGGTTAGGCCTGTCCAACTCCCTGATTCCTTCTTGTAGCTTCAAGGTGGGGTCTTTCACTCCAAATTTTTCTAGGCATTTTCCTACTGTGGTCCACATGTTTGGCCTTAGCCTTAGGAGTTCTGCTAACGTGATTGTGCATGCCACCGGGGTGGATAACAGTTCAATCAATCCTTGTGAATCCATCACCTTGTTAGAAGAAAGTCTTTGAGATGGGAGTGATCTCACTTCCGACTTAGCTTCATATTCTCCTAGGTAAGAGGGTAAAGTTCTCAAAGAGTCTGGTTGGCTGTGCCCCGAACTAATAGATCCTTGGTCTCCCCCTTGTGAATGTATCTCAAAGTTCATTTGTGATCTTACCTCAAATTCTTCAATAGGAGGTAAGATCACGTTCTTTTCTTTTCTCATGCTATTCATGTGGTCATTCATCCTATTAGCCTCATTGGCCTCTCGGATTTGCTTCCACAGATCATCTAGACCGTTATCGTCCTTTCCCATTTCTGCCAATATTTTAGGATGGACCCCGTCACTTGCCTCATCAGTGGTATTTGGCACTATGATAGGCTCTCCTCTGGACTCATAATCATTAGTGAGTCTTTCCTTTGTTTCCTCATGTTTCTCTACTGTTGGTTGGATAGGGGTTGGAGCTGGTGCATCCTGGCAATTTACCAGTTTACCCAACGGGTCTTCCATCAATGATTGAGCCGTCTTGATCATCTTTTTACACATATCCAACCTTTGTCTTTCTATTTCCGCATATGGATATGTCATCCACCTTTTCTCCTGGGTTTGGTTCTTTTTAAGGCGAGCTTCATAAGCTTTTAGAAGCGCATCCAGCTGCTCATTTACCTTGTCTGCCAGTACAGATCCTCCTGATCCTGCACTTTTGGGCTCTGCTATTTTCTTAGGGGCTATGGCTGTTGTGGTGTGTGAGCTTAAGCTAGCTAGATCTTCTAACCGCTCCAATCTGTTCTTTGTATGTTTCAACTCATCGGATAGGGCTGTTTTCTCTCATTCTTTCCTGGCTTTCCTACGCACCTTTCTTGCCTTCCAAGTGCTTCTCTGATTTTTGTTTTTGAACTTTGGGCATCTGTTTTTGGTTCTTCTATTATGGGTTCGTTCGTCCTTCTTTGGGCTTGGGCCCGTGTTACCGCCTGAACAGGTATGATTGTTTCATTTTTCGATACTCCACTGGAAGGTACTGTTTCCAACAGGTTCAAGGTGGTTTTTGCTCCTTTACTCGGGTTTTTAGGGCAATCGGGAATCAAATGAGTAATTCCACATTCTGGGCAATACGCATTGACTCTAATGATTTCATCATGAGTACAGTCTCTCAGCCAATGGTCTCCGCCACACTTGCAACAGGGGCCCTTGGGTTGTTGAGGTGCTCCTTGAGCTCCTCGTTGCTGGTAAGCCTGTCTCTGTCCGCCCATGCCTCCATTGGCTATGAACAACAATGTTCGTTCATCTAAGCTATATCTTCCTTCTCCTGCGGCTTGTGCAGTAGTTGGAGGTCCTTGATTCCCTATCATGCTCCATGGTTCTGGTGTCGAGGGTTCTTCTGGTGGATAATAGACAGGGTTTGCCGCATATCCATTGGGATCCTCATAATATGCATGCATAGGCACCAAAGCCTTTTCTTCTGATTCAGTTACCGTTGGTGTGTATCTTACACCAACTGGTCGTAATCCTGGTAGGGGTGGTTGTTGCCCCAACGCCGGTTGTGGTCTCTCTACACCTACAGGTCCTGGTAAGTTGCCTGCTTGATATCTAGGCATCGGTGGAACTTGAGGGGAAGCTATAGGGGCTTAGGGAGCATAAGGTCTCTCCCTCACATATCCCTTGTTATAGTAACATTCCTCGGTCCCATGGTTTGTCCATTTTTGTTCAATAGCACACCACTTGGGCTGTTTAGCCTGGGGTTTGGCGTACAAGTTGATCTTTTTTAGCACTTCATCTACGAGCTGCTCCTGGTTTACCGCTATTTCTCCTTTCAGTGTTGTCTTTGAAGACTTGCTCCCACTTTGCTGTGAAGATGAATCGTCATCAAGGTCCTTGAACTCCCCTTCTTTGTAGACCGCACAATTGTCCACAAGGTACAGAGCCTCCTTGGTCAACTCATTCAACGTCGTGCTCTTCTTCATATGTAAGTCTTTCTGGAGATCTGCATTCCTTAGTCCTTGGATGAATATCAGCATAAGTCTGGACTGAGTTGGCAGTTCTTCAACAGGACAGAACTTAACATATCTTTTTAGTCTTAGGACTGCCTTCCGTACAGATTCTCCATCCTTTTGTTTGAATTTATGGATTTGTGAGACGGTATTATGAGCTATTCCCCTTTGAGAGAATTCCTCAATAAACTCGTCAAACACTTCCTCCATCGACTCAAAGTCTCTACGCTCCACAGAGTCAAACCAAGTTGCAGCATCATCCTCTAGGGTTAGTCCAAACCTTGCAAATTGGGTAGGAAAGTCTAACACCTCTTCGGTTCTAATTACACGCACAAAGACTGCTACATGATCTCTTGGGTCTCTGTTTCCTGTGTATTTCTTGTTTACCCATTTTTGCACTTGAGAAGGTCTAATTCTGCGATGGTCTACAAACCTCATCATTGGATCACCCCACCCAAGTCTATACCCCTCCTCAGGACTTCTATAATAGGCTGGTTCCTCGCCCAACGGTGCTCCTAAGACATACTTTCTAACGGTTCTCGCTGGAGGTGGTTCTTCTCTTCGAACTCGTTCCATGGGTGGTCCTCCAAGCTTGGTCAACCCTTGTGTCTTTGGCTTACTCTTTGCTTGATACCTTGAATAGTGTGGTGGTTCTTGCAAATCCTTGAGCCCTCGTGTGGTTGGATAACCATCTCGATTTTGGTCTGGTTCCATTGTTGCACTTTGTCGAAGCCATGCCTGCAATGATGGATGGTTTGTTGGTTGGTCTTGGTTGTTGAATGCTTGCGGTCTGGTGGAATGTGATGTAGCGTCATACTCATCTGAAAATGGATTCGTTGACTTGCTTGGGGTGTGGGCGGCTCTCGGCATTTCCTTAGGGGCATATGTTGATGCTCCTGGACCTGTTGCTCTTTCTACTTCCTCTGGGAGAATACGTTGGTATTCTCGCCCGTATCTATCAACAAAAACTATGCCCTTCCCCGTAGCAGTTTCATAAGAGAATAAGTAAAGAACCTTGTCTTTGCTTAGTTCGTCTACGTATGGTTCTTTACTGCGAAAGCAAGAGACAATACCCTCGCTCTCGTGTTTGTAGATTCCCACATTCTCGTTATAAGTTGGAATCCTGATTGTTTTCTTATCGTACATAAAAATAGCTCCGTGCCGATCAATGTCTGGTGGCGGCTCTTGAGTTTCTGAAACCATTTTCCCTTTAGCCACATTGTCTCCATATCTATTGTAATCTTCAGGGTTGCTAACTATTAAATAGTAGTTCCCCTTTTCGTCTCGGAATCTATCTCCATCATCATACACGCGGATTATCTCCAATCTTTGTGCTGTCCTCTCTTCAATACAAATGCACTTGCGGCCTCGATAGTCAGAATAGACTAGGGCTCCTCTTGAGTTTGTTCCCTCTAAGAAGATCACCGTAAGCCTGGAATCATTCTGGGAGGTGCTTCCTCCTCGCATAGATCCATCATAGGTGAAACCTCCTGGCTGTTGACTACCCATCATGAAGAAAGATTTATCTGATGAAGTGTCAGTATCACTACCTTCCTCAATAATCGGTACTAGCGGATCTAACCTTGCCTGAGTTACACTCTCTTTGGTGGACACTAAGCTACCTTAGTCACCTGCCACCTTCTGGTCTCTAACAATGTATCTTCCTGATCTTTAATTCATCAAACTTATCAATGCAACTTATCACAAGTTCAACCACTAACCTGGCAACGGATCAGTTTCTACACAACTTCTTGCTTTGTTGCTAAATATACCTGTACACAAGAGTTTTAATTTCGGCAATTGAATCAAAGCATTTATCTGCTAGAGGTTATCTTAGTAATGATTGGTATAAGTGGAGAGTTAATCTCAACCACTACTGTATTTTATACACTGTTGATGTTTCGGATTAGGTTGCTAATCTGAAACAGTACTTTTCTCTTATGTTGGCCAATTTACGCGAAAAAACTTGAATTCAGTCTTTGCTTTGTCAAATGGGGAACCAAGGTCCAAATTCACTTCTGAAAGAAGTTCTGGAACCCTTAAGCCAAATGGCACCTCATTGTCTAGGCCAGGTCAAATTTTCTCTACAGTATGCCCCAATAGACATCCTACGCGTAGGATGTCTCCTGCTGCATTTTGCCTGGATCTTTGCACTGTTGTTTCCCCATGTTGTACTGAGCTTACAACTGCTTTTACTTTTTGATTTGGACTTCTAGAAGCTGGTCAATGAGTCAGAAATCTGTTCCGACGGCCTGTTGATGGTATTGATCAGTCTAATCAACTCCAAATTGGATCAAAATCGACTAGCAGGCTTGCCTTAGGCTATGTAACACCTTACAATGCTCAAAGTCAAATTCTGGCTTCATTTACTTGCATTAGACATCCTACGTGTAGGATGTCTTTTTCATCAGAATGGCTTTAAACTCAAGACTTAAGCTCTCCTAGAGTTGCTGATCACCTTGGTATACTCAGATTTCAGTTTGGAGTTCCAAATCACTCAGAAGACATCCTACGCGTAGGATGTCTTTTTGGCTTGTTTAACCCCAGATTTGTTCCACAGCTTCCCCTTGATGTCAGTATCCCAGTGGTATGCTTAGATCTTGATTTGGATGTCAAAAGTCCCAAACTTTAGCTGTTTTTGCTTTTTCAGTCAAAAGTGCTAAAGTCCACTTTGAACCCAATTTTCTTACCCGAATGAGGTGAAACCCCTTTCAGTCACTCAATATATCATGCAAGACACACTCATGCAGCCATCTTATTGTTTTGGTTTCAAGTTGAGGTTTTGGCACTAATTGGGTAGGATGTCTGGCAATTTCAGTCTATGTGTCAAGAGATGGCCAAATTTCCACTTTCCAGTTGAAATTAGGGTTAACCCTACCTTCAGAACACACTGGTCAACTCAAAATCCCAAAATTCCTCCCAGATTGGCCTGTAGACATCCTACGCGTAGGATGTCTCCTGGCTTAAAATTAAAGTTTTTTTTCTGACAGGAATGCTCCTGATGCTTTGTAGGCCTATCAGAAACACTCACAGTAACTTTTGGATTTTAATTAGGCTTTCAACCACACTTTTGCGTCTTTTACAAACTTGTAATGATTCTACCAAGCAAGTGTACATGCATGAAATGCTCTAGATCTGAATCATGATGTTCTACTTACTCTACTCCTACCTATCATGAAGAATTGGTGATAATGGTGTTTTTGGTTGCTTTTTTGGCCTCTCTGAACTCTCAAGCTCTCCTCTCACCGCTTCTACCACTCCCACTCCTACTCTAGAACTCGACTACTACCTAAAACTACCTAAGTCTACCTCCTCTACCTAAGTCGAAGGATCTAGGCCAGACACACGCGTCCTAGACTCCCTCTAAGACCTAGAAAGTCATCCACCCTCTGATCCTATCTAAATGTAAAGCGAGACTCTTGGCAATCCAAAAATCCCAATCCTCAAGGATTAGTCTCGGTCACCTACCTAAGGTTTTTGTCCCCGGCAGCGGCGCCAATGTTGGACGGGTACGCCGCGATGGACGTCAGCACAGTGAGAACTCACCTAACAAGTAATGTCAGCTAAGAACGAAGCTCGACCCGTAGGTGCGTGGAAGCAAGCATAAGGTGTCTGAATCCTAACTAATTCCTACAGAGGTCCCTACCAATTGTCTAAGTCACAGTCTTCAAGAGAACAAAAGAGGATGCTTCCTACAACACTTGCTAGAGCCGAACACCCATCAAACACTTTCGAAACACCATAGAACTTGAAGGAGACCCTACTAATACCTATAGGCCACTCTCCCTAAGGTCTATAAACCAAAATCACGACCCAAACCACCCGGTGCAGAAACACTTAGGATGTCTGGCCGAAATATGCAGGTCTCCGTTTGTGGAATCTGAAGTGCCTAATGTGTAGCTCTACTCAATGTGAACGCGTGGATATGCTGCAATGCGAAATCAGATAACGTATGCTCACCCAAACAACCGATGAAGCTCGTAGAAGGAGCTCCCAAAGCCGGACCGTACACGCACAATGTTGGTATCGGCTCGTAGCTCTAGTCGGGGGCAACACGCTGCACTTCTTCGCACTCAATTCCGACCACCGTAGCACACATAGCGTCAAGACAAAGCTCACACTCTCTCTCACGTACACAATACGCTCACTCACAGACTTAAAACTTGTTTAAAATGACAAAAGGTTTTTCTCATTAAGGTCAAAAAGTGGTATATATACCTTACAACTTCTCAAACCCTAAAGTTCCAAAATCATCCATCTACTCTATCTAACTATCAAAACTGGGATACAATCTGGAAACTTCTGTAAGTCCCAATATTTACAAGGTGACAAAACGGGTTTTCCTCAATGAATGACTAATTACAAAAAATAATAGTCTGCCGAGTAGTTAGATGTCGTGGGGTGTGTCCGCTTCTAACAATGATTATGGGCTGTGGGACGATCCGAGAAAACGCGCTCGAATGGAAACTAGCGATCCGAGGGTTTTGGCATCCATTGATGTCGCTCCCCATTGGAGTGTGATTGGGGGCGGAGGCGGGAGGAGGACGGAAGAGCGATTGCGCCAGGAAGCAATCATGGGAGGGGGTCACACCTGCCGTCCGATGTGGGTGGGTCCACACGAGCGCATGCGCATCCTACATCCACCACATATGGGGATCTCCCCACCACCCCACCCCACATGGAGGTTGAGGAAGATCATTTGCACAATATGGTTGAGGATCTTCTTGCACGTGAGGCGGCGAATGAGTGTGAGCCTGAGTGTGCATGTGAAGAAGCCGCCCAAAAAACCAAAGATTCATTGCTAGAGACAGCACACACCGCCCTTTACGAGGGATGCTCCTACTCCATATTACGAGCGTCTCTTGAGATCTTGAATATTCAAGCAATGTTTGGATGGAGCAATGCAGGGGTCAATGCACTATTGAGGTACGTTTAAGTGTAATAAGTGTTAGTTGTGAGTTTTTTTCGTGGTTATATGCAATAACGAGTGTTATTTAATTATGTCATAGGCTATTAGGCGAGATGATGCCTAAAGGCAATCATCTTCCAGAAAATCGAAGGAAGGCATGACAGGTGGTGACAGGGCTTGGGATGGACTATGATCGCATACATGCATGTGTCAATGATTGCGTGCTATTCCGCAATGAACATGCAGGGCTTGATGCTTGCCCAGAGTGTGGAGAATCAAGGTACAAAGAGGGAATGCAAGGAACCACAATACCTCGCAAGGTTGTTCGTCATTTCCCCCTCATTCCCCGCATCAAGCACATGTTCAACACCAAAGGAACAAGCGAGCTTCTTACATGGCATATGACAAATCGCTCCACCGATGGGGTTATGAGAGTGCCGGCTGACTCGCCGGCATGGCAACACATTGAGCAGACATGGCCGGAGTTTAGAGAAGAGCCTCGTCACTTGAGGCTTGGTCTGGCTAGTGATGGGTTAAACCCATTTGGGCATCGGTCTACCTCATGGAGTACTTGGCCAGTGGTTGTTGTGAACTACAACATTCCACCATGGGAGTCAACCAAGAAGGGGAACATTTTGCTCTCTCTCTTCTAGTCCCAGGAAAACACAAGGTGAAGAACATGGATGTATATTTAGCACCTTTGATTGAAGAGCTTCAAGAGCTATGGAACGGCATATATGTTTTTGATGTATCAAGACCATTTCGTGATCGGCGCACAATGATCAAGCGCATTCTCATGTGGACCATGCATGATTACCCCGGGCTTGGAGAGATTTCTGGTAAGCTTATACTTTGTGATTCTCTTTAATGTCTTTGCATTGGTCACTTATATGCGGTTATGTCTTTTGTTTTTGTAGGACTATCGACATCTGGACATAGGGCGTGCCCAACTTGTGGACCCTCACTCGTGATAGAGAGACCCTCTCTACTTGGTAAGGTGATATACCCCAATAACCATCGCTTCTTGCCGCCCACACATCCATCTTATGCTCCACCATGCAATGGGATGGAGCCACTCCATTGGACCATGGCCGATTGGGCAAGACATCGGAACGAGAATCACAGCACATTGCCTCCTCCCAATGATCCACCTAGGGGTATGTCTAGGTACTCTATTTTCTTATCACTACCCTATTGGGCTTCATTAAAAATCCAACACCTATTGGATCCAATGGATGTGTTTAAAAATGTTGGGCAAGCTATATGGGATCACATTGTAGGCAAGAAAGATTCATTGGGGGCTAGAGAGGACATGAGGGCCATGTCAGGTATAGAACATTTGATCCTCCCTCCTAAACTTTACTTTGAAGGTTACAGGTTTGTGAGTTCCAAAGAAATCAAAGTTTCAGCCATTCCAACAGCTCGACTTCTAGCGATTGAAGCAACTTGTGCTATTGAGGATGCATTCCCACGTTCTATCCTTGTTAGCCAAGTTCACCTATTGCTCCATCTTGTTGAGGAGATAGCCATTTGTGGTGTGGTTCACTCCAGGTGGATGTTCTTTCTTGAGAGGTTCCTAAAGACCTTGAAAGACTTTGTAAGGCTACGATCACAACCAGAGGTATTCATCGATCTTAAGCGTTAAACCTTATTAGGATTGGATTGTATTCACAACGCTTTTTATTAGTTACTTTAATCACTAATGGTTTCATGTACATGTGTTCAGGCAAGCATGGCAGAGGGTTGGATTGTACAAGAGGCTTTTGTGTATGTCTCTCAATATCTTTTTACAATAGACCCATCATTGCCTCGTTTAAAGACGGAGGAAGAGGATCCAAAAAAACACGCAAACATTCCAAGTGGGAAAGGTTCTCTCTTGATTTTGGATAGGGAATTTCAAGCCATAGTCAACAACCATTGTCTACTCAATGCTCCCATCATGGGCAAATGGGTGGATATGTATGTGGAGGTGCGTACAACGAGAGAAAGGGAGAGGGAAGCATGGAAGAGGTCGCATGGCGGTAGGCGAGCACCTCCCTTTCCTAAAGAGCTTGTCAAATACCCTGATCTAATTCCAGTTGGGTGGATACACAATGCCATGACCAAGGCCAAGGCACAAGGAGAACAAATAAGCCCTAAAGAATGGGAGTACGTGCGAGGATGTCTACCAAGGGTAATATACTCAATGTGTTTAGTGTGTGTGTGCGAGTGTGTGTGTGTGTGGGTGTGTGTATGTGTGTCACCTCTCTCTCTCTCTCTCTCTCTCTCTCATCTATCTTGATTGGTTTTTGCAGGCCTTCACATTCAACTCTATGTGGTCTGAAGGACGTCGTTTTCGAACCCGCAAGCCTTAGATGAGCGTCGAACCACTCACGATAGTGGAGTTATGGGCAACTTTGACACGACAACACAAGAGGTGAGGGAATGTGGAACAATAGAAAGGATAATCAAAGTGGATTTCAGAACATTTCACAAATATCTCTTTGACTGCTGATGGTTTGCGGGTGAGGTTAAGAGACATGAGAATGGACTCTATATGGTAGACTCCGGGCAATTTCATCGCGGGAAGACCGACAACTTGGTGCAACCTAGTAGTTGTGAGCAGGTAAAGTCCATGTGCAACTCACTAAAACATTATATGATGCATACAAAACTACATTCATGTTGTTGTTTGCTCTATGACCTACAGGTGTTTTATGTGCCTTGTATGTATCGAAGACGACTATGGTATGTTATTCCAGTCACACCACGGAGCAGATCTATCTTTGCAGATACGAACATAGAGACTTTGGTAGATCCCACCATACCATCTCAAGAAGACGCCAATGACGATGATGCAGTTGAGGTCGAGGAGAACCAACCATTCCCAATAACCAACCATAGTGAGGAGGAGGATGAGGATGGAGAGGATGATGATGATTCAATAGGAGAGGCTATAGAGGATGAATCAATAGATTTATTTGTTGATTTAGCTACCATGGGGTTGGACATGGATGTAAGCACTTGTAGAGATCTCTTGGAGGATGAAAATTAATAAATATCTTTTGGATTTTGATTTCTTTCTCTACTTATGCTATACAAAAGGGCTATTTGTTTATGAACGCAAAATAATACAATTTTGATCATCGTTCGCTTGCCATTTCCATATGAATGCATAGTTGACATAAGATTTTGAGGTGGAAACAAAATATTTTTGTTTATAGAATCTCATGGAGCACAAATGAGCGGCGTAGGAGAATCATACCAATAGATGAGGCAAGCAAAGAAAAGAGAGGTACTAAAAATCCCAATGAGAATGGGATTTCTTACACTCCGTGCAAAAAGGGGGTGACAATACAATTTTGATCATCGTTCTCTTGCCATTTCCATATGAATGCATAGTTGACATAAGATTTTGAAGTGGAAACAAAATATTTTTTGATATAGAATCTCATGGAGTACAAATGAGTAGAGTAGGAGAATCATACCAATAGATGAGGCAAGCAAAGAGAAGAGAGGTACTAAAAATCCCAATGAGAATGGGATTTCTTACACTCCATGCAAAAAGGGGGTACCAATTTCTGAAAAGTAACAAAATAGAATAGGATTTATAGAAAGGGAAAAGTGGGAGAGGAATGGGCCACTTGGATTCTTTTTCGGATGCGGTAATTTGGGCGGTTATGATGGTGGTAATAAATGCGGTAATACTCGTGGTAATTTGGGAGGTTATGATGGTGGTAATAAATGCGGTAATACTCGTGGTAAAACTGGGAAACGTGCTAGCGGATCTGCACCATACAATCTCTCTCTTTCTTGCAGCTCTCTCTCTCTCCCCTCTTATGCGGTAATGTTGTGCGGTAACAGCACCATTCTCCCATAGTGGAGCACACTCACCGGTTCTGGTAGCCATGCGACCTCTCTCTTTCTCTCTCCATCTTTATCGCAACTTGTGCCACGTGTAAAGGAGACCCCTTTCCGCCATAGTATGTTAAATAGATTAAGGGAATCTCTCTCTCTCTCTCTCTCTCTCACCAAGGCCTATTCGAGTTTCATCTGTATCTTTGTTCGCCTCGCAGCCAGTCCCCACAATTTCTGTGTGATGGGTTGTTGGCCTCCCGTTGCACCTCTGGTCTTCCAAAATCCTTGCCTGCCTAATAGATAGTATAGATAGATATAGATAAGGGCTCAAGGTTTTTTAACTGAATTTCTCTCTATGTAGTAGATTTTCTCATCTTCACATTTAAAACTTAGATATAAACCTCAAAATTTCTAGGTGGGATTACATCAAACCTCAAACTTTGGTCTCACCATTGGTAGAGCCCCGTATCGACTCAAAACAATGCATCTAAGGTTCTCTTTCCCCCTTTATTCGCCTACTGCTCTATTAATGATGGAGTTGCAAAACAATGCCTCAATTCCTCCTCCTCTTAGTTTTTAAACTCG